>NC_138111.1:70672928-71872928 GCF_964146895.1 Miniopterus schreibersii | reverse complement strand
TCACCACCACCCTAACAGTTACACAGTGGCAGGTGATAGACCTGGATGCCAAGACCTGGAAACCCAGAACAGTGCACCCCAACATGGAGGACAGGACCAGCTCTAATGAGATAAACCCCAATTCTGTCCTTTCCTTATCAAACAACCTCACATTATCACTTTTTTGTCCAACCAGAAACAGCAAAAAATGAAATGGATATGCCAGAGAAAACTGTTTTTTCAAAAGGGGGAGTGAACCATTCTCTTGCATTAAAAAACAAACAAAACAGCCTTGGCAGGGTGGGCTCGGCTGGTTGGATGTTGTCCCAAACACCAAAAGGTTGTGGGTTCAATTCCCGGCAGGGGGAAGTGCAGGAGGCTACCCATCAATGTTTCTCTCTCACATCAATATTTTTCTCTGCCTTCCTCTCTCTAAAAATCAATGAAACAATAACAACAAACAAAACAAATAAACAATAACAACAAAAAGAGCAAACTGTAATATAAAGGCTGAAGGACACAGAAAAATAAAGGACATTTGGCTTAACTTAGCAATGTCAAGAGCTTAGAAAATAAGAATAAGCACATCTACTAACTCGGCTACACTTCCAGGACACCCTAGAGTGTCAAAGTGATGCTAGCAACTCTGTGCAACTCACAAACAAATGTCCATTTTAATCAAATCCTTGCAAGCAGCAGAACTGCTTAGAAACCGCAGAGACAGGAGAACAGCATTTTAGCTGGCTAATAAGACTGCATTCTAAGGTCTAACAGGGATACAGAAAACCTAGGAAAATTATCTGCTTTGGTCAGCAAGGAGGAAGGCGCATCAGTCCCTGGGGCATATTAAAATTAACCAGTTTAATTAAAATTAAAAGGGATCTGACAATCTGGTCTAGGTCAAAAAGACCCAAGGATTTTAACCATTTAGAAGGAACTTGTAGAATTTCTGACAGGGTATCAAAAACACTTAAGTATTCTTCAATTCAATTTGAATTTTTACCAAATAATAATTACAGGATTACATGTATATTGAGAAACCTGCTGAACAACCACAGTAGATTATAAGCAAGTGGTTGCATCAGAAAAATACTATTTGAAACTCTTAACTTTGTAACCTAGAGAACCAGGGGGAGGCGAGACACACAGAGAAGTAGGGCCAAAAAAATCAAATAACACAGTCTCTTAAAATGGCGGCCTGATGTGTATATATTCAATACTAAAAATATGTGTTGAAGAAACAATCACTCGGGGACGTATATGTGTATACCTGCAACACATATTTGTTCAAAGAAAATAGATATTGAGTACCAACTGAGCCCCAGGCAACCCTAGGTACTAGGAACACAGTGATGCGCACAGCAGGCAAAATCTCATGACACCTGAAATGGGGACTGCTTATTCCTATTAGCCAGTTAACTTCTGCAGTAAAGCATTATGAAGAAAAGAGCAGTGCAATGAGAAAGAACAAAACAGAAGATTATAAACACGGGAAATTTTAAAAACTGTTCCATCCATGTTGTAATTTTAATGAACTATATTATATTTTAAATATGCCACAAGAATTAAAAACTTTTAAAAGTACACAGCGAGGCAGGCATGGCTCAGTGGTTAGAGCGTCGGCCTGTGCACTGGAGGGTGTCGGATTTGATTCCTGGTCAAAGGCACTTACCTGGGTTGCAGGTTCATCCCTGCCCCCCAAAAATCAAAGGAAAAAACGACTTCATTCCTTGGGTGAGGAGAAAAAAAAAAGTATATATAGCAAAGTGTCATGTAAGGTTAACAGCCACCCTCTAAAGTTTTCTATTTTCTAAACCTAACTTGGAAACAAAGTTTATTTGTATTCAAAGGGATTCTCTTGGCAAAATGGTGACTGGGAAGAGTTAATTCCCAATGATTTTTATTTTATTTATTTAAATATATCTTTATTCATTTCAGAGAGAGGAAGGGAGAGGGAGAGAGAGAGAGAGACAGAAACATCAATGATGAGAGTCATTGATCGGCTGCCTCCTGCACACCCCCGACTGGGGATCGATCCCGCAACCCGGGCATGTGCCCTGACCAGGAATCCAACCCCAATCACCTGGATCCTAGGTTGACGCTCAACCGCTGAGCCACGCCCAGCCAGGCCCAATAATTTTTAAAGAACAATTTAAGACAACTGAAAAATACCTTTATTAGGTATTTTTCAAGGCCAATTTCAAAATAACTTTATTAAAATTAAGTGTTAAATAGTTACTAAGCACCTAAAATTTGTGCCCCAATCTTTTCTTAGCATCTCCCTTCCCCCTAAGTACACATCAAACATCTAAATTCTTTCTAAGAAATTCAATACAGCCTCTGCAAAGATATAGATGTAGGTAAGCTACCAAAAATGGAAATTTGAACATTCTTACAATCATCAATTTCATTGTTACAAGGTACTTACCAATCTCCTATTTATTATGTTAAGTCCATGGCCATCGCATCCATATAAAGTAACTTATAATCTTCAACAAAGCTTTGTGATAACTTCCTCTAAGGCATCTTAATGATCTTTTTAAATATATATAGTTTATTCATTATGAACGAAGATTCTGATTCAGTGGGTGTCTTGCTACCCAGAAATATTTAATGAGCATCCCAAGTGTTTTGTTGCAGGTGGTTCCATCTAACACAGTAGAAAAACCTAATGGAATAAGCAGTCTTAAACTACTGTCAAGAACTACTCTCAAACATATATTTAGACATATGGTCCTGTGAACATATGCTTAAGCATTTTCCTTTGGCTTGTTTAAATGAGGACCCAGTTTAGCAATACTTACAGTTAACATTGGAGTTGTCAATAGGCCCCAAGCAAAGAATTCAAGGAAGATTACAATAGCAGCATGGTACACACTTGGTCGGCCAAAACCTTGTAGCTAAAAAAGGAAGAAAGTTATTGTGAAAAAGAGTAAAATTTTTAAAATCCATTATCCTAAAATGGTCAGTAGGTCAGTCGGTCTGTCTCTCTCACACACACACAGTATAAATTTAGAACCTATCTTTAATGTTTACGATAAAACTTCATTCTGCAATATCCCTGATTCTTTCATCTTCCGTAATTATAAAAGGTATCAAGATTATAGACATTCTACTAATCCCACCAATACAAATCACTGGAGCTTTGGTACAAAACCAACGGAGACTTCAAGAGACTGAGGTTCTAGGGCCTGACTATTCTGTCTCTTACTAAGTATGTTTTTCAGCATCCTGGCCTCTCTAAGTCTGAAGTTTCCCTAGCTAAATAAGGAAAGTAGGCATTGGAGTCATATACTCAAAAACTTTAGGGAAGTGCAGATGACTTAAATTAAGTGATGGGAGAAGAAACGTACTCAATTCCCAAAAGTGTTAAAATCCAATTTTCTGTCTGTTTTAAGACTGTGTCTACTCTGCTAGTTGTCTGCAGTTTGTGACTTCTGGAGATGAAATCTAAAATTCCTTTTAATTTAATGTTCTCTGACACTGTGACAATGCCTATTACATGATCAGGTGCTTTGCTAGCACTTAGAAACGAACTTACAAAAGACTCTGTAAAACCCACACCATTCCTATGTTTATATTTTCAAGTCTTCAAAAGGTAAAATTACACCTGCATGATTATTTAACTAGAATCTAATCATGAGAAAAGATCAGACAAATCCAGGCTGTGGGACATTCGACAAGACAACTGGCCTGTTCTCCTTAAAATATCTCAATGTTATAAAAGACAAAAGTAAATGTAGAAAGACAAGAGTCCTAATAACCAAACCAATGTCTTTTTTCTGGTCTTTTAAACACAAAACCCAGAACATAGAAAAAAACTGAAACAAATGGACCAGTTTCTTCAACAAAGAAACGGTATAAAGAAGAAAAAGGAAGGAGAACTATGTTAGTATATAGATTAAAAGAAATTTTAAAAATATGTGGACTTTCGGTTTTGACTCAAATAAACAACAACAACAAAAAGATAATTTTGAGTCAATCATGGAAATCTGAAAACGCACTGGGTATCAGATGATAACAAAAGCAGGAGAAGGGGAGCACAAAAAATAAATTCTTTTTAATCCCCATATGAGGATATTTTTCCCATTGCTTTTCAGAAAGAGTGGAAGGCAGGGAGCGGGGGAAGGGGGTTGGGGGGGGGAAGAAACATCAATTGGTTGCTTCCCACACTCACCCCAACCAGGGCCGGGGATCAAGCCTGCAACCGAGGTACGTGCCCTTGGCCAGAATCAAATCCAGGACCCTTTAGTCCGCAGGCTGATGCTGTAACCACTGAGCAAAATAGGCCAGGGCAAAAAAAAATTTTAAAAAGTAAATAGCCTATAGGCTTTTACTGGTAATTTCATAATTATTTCGTTGAAAATTCTGATAGTCCCTCATTCTATATCACAAAGCAACTGCTTCCAAACAGTCAATAAATAGCCTATTCCTCTTGAATCATTTGTTTTATTTATCAAATATCATGCATACAAGAATCTCAAAAAACTCTGAAAAACAGCTACAAGTAGGAAGCACAGGAAGACTACCCTATTTTTCAAGTGCAGTTTCTGTGGTTTGGTGCACTTTCCCAGGCAATGAAGCTTTATTTATCGAGATCATTGTGGCTGCAATACTGATTAAATGTTAAAAAAAATACATACTTTATTCTGTGTGCATATATCTTTATGCTATTATTTTTAAAACCTTGCAAAAACCAGACCACCCACCTTTTTGTTCCCACATTATATTTTTCTTAAGTAAAAATTTTAAAAATCTCTTCTAAAACGCAAATATTACATTATTACTGTCCTTGTTACATAAATTACTTTTAACTGAACTATCATGCATCTCTAGGCAATAACAGTGATATCTGAGAAAATTGCAACAGGTAGGCCTTGGTATGGTGGGAACTCTGTGTGGGCAATCGGACATAAGGTAACGGAAGTCAATCTTCCTTACTTCCAATTATTTCTAAGTTCTTAGTGGCCAGTATGCTGAGGAAAAAAAGGGTAATAGGTTTCTCCTTTAAATTATCTGAGCTAATTAAGAAGGCTTTATAAAAACTTAACCAATTATTGCCCTGGCTGGGTGTGGCTCAGCTGGTTAGAGCATCATCCCATACACCGAAGGAGTGCGGGTTCAATCCCTGGTCAGGGCACATACCTCGGTTGCAGGACCAGTCCCCAGTTAGGGTGCATACAAGAGGCAACCACTCAATGTTTCTCTTTCACATTGATGTTTCTCTCTCTCAAAAAAATAAAAAATAAAATCAACAAACATATATTCGGGTGAGGATTAAAAACATTTCCAGTTGAGCCTGACCTAGTACAGCCTCTCAGCTCCGCGTCTCCCCTCTCCATTTTGTTGCCCTTTTATAGACCAGTACAGAACATCCTGAGCAGACGATGAAGCGTCTTCACACTCACATTACCATCTCCCAGATGACTACCATGGCCTCTGAATCCTGCCCTGACTCCTCTTCCCTGCCCATTTCCAAATCTTTCTTGACACTACACACAGAGTTATCATTCCGAAATACAAATGCCATCCCATCACTCCTGCACTAGGCTGCAAAAAACAGCCCACAAATTCCTCCTATTCTTGTACATACATTTTCACAACGTCACTGTGCTGCCGATTCCATCAATAGGCAGAATCCATTTCTGTACTTTCCAGGGTTGGGGCTGGCTTAACCAACAGATGCCAGGTGAAGTGACAACATGAACTTCTGAACTTAGACTTCAGAGGCCTTCAAGGCCCAGTGGGGAAATCCCCTAGAGGCACAGGAGGATGAGAGCATTTGAAGCCCTCCCAACTGATGCTCCTTAGACCAATCACAAAACAGCCATCATCAATGCCTGGCACAGGAGAGCAAGGCCATCTTACATCACCCAACTCCAGTCAGCCTGCAGATGACTGCAGAAGCCTATTTGCAATCAAATCTAGGGAAGACCCTCCAGCTAATTGTGGCCCAAATGCTAACCCCCAAAACTGTTATGAATGGTTGTTGTTTTAAGTCACTAATTGTTGGGGTAGTTTCTCATGTAGCAATTATTAAATGATACAACCCTGTTCTGCATCAAATGATACAACCTCATGATTAGATTTAAACTTTTTAAAAATATATATCTTTATTGATTTCAGAAAGAGGAAAGGAGAGGGAGAGAGAGAGAAACATCAATAATGAGAGAGTCATTGATCGGCTGCCTCCTGCACGCCCCCGACTGGGGACCGAGCCCGCAACCTGGGCATGTGCCCTGACCGGGAATCGAACCCAGATCTCCTGGATCCTAGGTTGCTGCTCAACCGCTGAGCCACGCCTGGCCGGGCTAGGTTTAAACTCTTAAGACTGCTTTGAGTTCCTTTTGTAACTCTCCAATTTCGTCCCTCAGTCCAAACATAACTCAATAAAATATTTGTGAGATTAAAGAATAATATTCATTCAGAAACCATCTTTTGAGCTTTTATTTTAAAGATTTACTAGTTAGGTATTATAGACATTTGTGGTCAGAAAGGGCAACAAAAATTCCTGAAATATCACTTTTTAAAGAACAGACTAAAAAAAGAATAGTTCACAGTATTAGTGGGGGGAGATAGGAGAAACGGAGAGGGTGTTACCTGACTTAAAATATACGCAGGTGAAACATGTTACATCATGGATGAGCCTTGAGAACATTATGCTAAGTGACACAGGCCAGTCCCCAAAAGACAAATATTGCATTATTCCACTGATGTGAAATATCTAGAGGAGTCAAACACATAGAAACAAAAGTAGAATGGTGGTTGTCAAGGGATGGGGGGAGGGGGAAACAGGAAATTGTTGTTTGATGGGTCTAGAATTTGTTTTGCAAGATGAAGTTCTAGAGGTTGGCTGCACAACAATGTAAATATACTTAGCACTACTGAACTCACATTTAAAAACAGTTAAGATGGTTAATTTTATATTATGTATATTTTACCAAAATTAAAGAAAAAAATGTACGTATTTCCATATACAGTAGTCCCTCAGTATCTATGGGGGATTAGTTCCAGGACAACCCCCACCACCCTCCCATGCCACCCAGATACCAAAATCCACAGATGCTCAAGTGCATTATATAAAACGGCATATTTGCATATAACTTATCCTAGGTTGGCTGAGCCCACAGAAGCAGAACCCACAGGTACTGAGGGCTGACTCTATGCATGTGGAACATCCAAATCACAAGAGCATCCTCCTCCTTCAGAAAAAAGATTTTCAAAAGCAGTTGACACTGAAGGAAAGGAAAGGAAGCCTGTGTAATTGAAGATGACAAGACATCCATATGGAGGATTAAGACCCACTTCTTCCAAATACAAACCCCAAATAAAGCCAAGAGCAGCTGCAGGTCTAGACTTGTCTTTGAGCTGCCTCTCACACATAGGGTGCTCAAGGGTGCTAAATGCAGGGATATTTTAATTAGTGACAATTTTCCTACTATATTAGAAGTTAGCTTTTGGGTGAGTAAAAGGCATGGTCTCTTTGCCTGAGAAGAAAAACAACTTCTAGACTCAGCTCTGTTAACTAAAATTACTGTGATTCTCTCCTAAGGAGAGAGGTGACAAAGTTTAACATCACTATGGCTACAAAGAAGTTTGTAATCAGTCATTAAAACAAGGCACTGTGCAAAACTGCTACACTCTGGGATTTCATTCAAAGTAGGACACAGCAACCAATGAATCACTGCACAAATATTCCTAAAAACTCATGGAAGACAAGCAAACAAACAAAACACTTACGAAGGACAATATTAAGGGAACTACATACTTGGACATAGCATTTCTCTTCCACCTAATATTTTATAAAACAGTAAAGACAAATGAGTGTATTGTGTTTTTGCATTCTTTTTTAATGAAATACATATGCCTTAAAAAATTACAACTGTGCCTGGCTGGCATGGCACAGCCGTTAAGTATCAACCTATATGATCCAGGAGATCGAGGTTCTATTCCGAGTTTCGGGTTTTGGGCTCAATCCCCAGCAGGGGGCGGGCAGGAGGCAGCCAATCAATGACTCTCATCATTGATGTCTCTGTCCCTTCCTCTCTCTGAAATCAATAAAGACATATTTAAAAAAAATAAAACTGTTCCACAAATATATGTTGTAAAACTTTAAAGGGAATAAGTATGTTCTATTCTCCATAGGTAATGACAATGCTAGAAATTTGTTACATATTTTTATGAATGGACATTAATAGGTAAAAATATACTTTTATATTAATGGTAACAGAACATGCACACTACCTTTTTTACTTTAATCTATCTCTTTCTATGTCACAGTACATATGCAAATCCTACAGAAAAGTAAAAAACCAGTGCAGAGTTCCTGTTTACACTTTACCCAGCTTCCCCAAACTTTATCACCTTACATAACTATGGTACAATGTTTCAAACCTAGAAATTAACATTGCCACACACTACACTACTTTAGCTAATTTACATAACATTTGAATTTCACCATTTTTCTCACTACTTTTTTCTGGTTCAGAATCTAATCCATTTCATATTGTATTTAGTTCTGTTTCCTTGGGTTCTGATCTGAAATAGTTCCCAAAACTTACTTTTTACTTTCATGATAATGACACTTCCTCTAACCAGTTATTGTGCAGAATGTTCTTCAATTTGAATTTGTCTAGATGCATAATGTCATTTTTAATATTTTTTTATATAATCCATGTAGCATAAAAATACACTATTTTCAAGTGTACAATTCAGTGGTTGTTAGTATATTTACAAAGTTGTAAAACTATTTCCACTATCTAATTCTGGAATATTCTCATTATCCCCCCCAGAAAAATCCTGTACCCATTAGCAGTCACCTCTATTCTTCCCTCACCCCACCCCTGACAATCACTAATCTACTTTTTGTTTCTATGGATTTGCCTTTTCTGGAATCAAATACAACTGGAATCATACAACATATGGCCTATTGTGTTTTGCTTCTATTCAGCATAACATTTTCAAGGTTCATCTATTTTCACTGTTCAATTTTATGGTCAAATACTTCACTGTTTAAATATACTGCATTTTCTTTATTCATTATTCGTCAGTTAGTAGACACTCAATTGTTTCTACCTTTGACTATTATGAATAATGCTTCTATAACATTGGTGTACAAGTTTTTCTAAGAAGATATGTTTCCAGTTCCCTTGGCTATATACCTACAAGTGGAATTGTTGGGATAATTAATATCCTTTTATATATACACAACTGTACAGCATTATATGATAAATTCCTAGAAGTGAAGTTGCCAAAAATTATCACATTTTAAATTATAATCAATAAGAACCAATTACAGTAAAAAAGCTGTACAACTGGGTGAAAAAATACTTCAAATTATTATGTCATCTAATCAACTAATCTCCAACATAAAATGCTTCTAAAAATCAAGAAAAAGATTAACAATTCATAGAAAGCCAGGCAAGAGATATGAACAAACAGTTCATAGACTAAGACATCAAACAGCCCTTCAACAAACATATTCATAATAAGAAAAATAGAAAATTAAGCTATACTCATATACAATTTCTCACCATCAGAATGGCAAATATTTAAAAGTTTGACAATATGCTTTTACACTGCTAATGGGAATAAAAAATGGTACAATGAGGCAACATCTAGCAAGATTACATATTTATCCTTTGAAGCAACAATCCCACTTTAGGGATTTGTCCCAAAGACAAAATTGCAAAAATATGATATGTCATTATGCACAAGACTATGGCAACACTATACTAGCCAAAAAAAAGGGGGAGGGGGCTCTGTTCATTCAGTAAAGTACAATAAATCCCCACACTGGCATATTATACAATAGTAAAATGGAGATCTCTACATATTGCTTTGAAGCAATGCCCAGGATATGATGCCAAGTTAAAAAACAAAACAAAAGCAAGATTCAAAATACTGTGAAATGTATAGTAGTTTTTATTTAAGAAAGGGTGAAAGAATATGAATACCTAGGACACACATATATTTGCTTGTATTTAAAACAAAACACAAGTTGGAAAGAAAAAATAAGCAACCAATGAAAAGTAGTTACATACAGAAGAAAGAAAAGGAGTGAAGGCAACAGAGATGGAAGCCAAATCTGGGAGCTAAATCATCCCTTTGTCCAGAGCATCCAGGATGTAGGCACTACCTGCCCATTAATCACTCAGTAGCCATTTCAGTTATGAGAGAGAAGGAGAGACCATATTTACATGACTTTTATTACAGAAATTGTTACAATTATTCTATTTTATTATCAGTCTGTTACTGCAGACAGTCAGTCAGAGCATGGGCAGCAACAGCAGGGTGAGCACAGGTGGCAGGGTGAGCAGTCCGGCTGGCCACTTCGGAGGGGTGGGCCACATGGGGGGCTGTGCTGGGATCCAGGGCTGTCCTGCAAACTCTAACCTGCGGGCCCATGTACCTCATCGGGAGGCAGGCTGACAGCTGCAGCATCTCCAGGCTTCCTGATGGCAGGTCCTGCAGCCCCACCACCACTAGCCCTGATACCATAGACAGTCAGGGAGTGCCCAGAGTCTCCCCCATTGGCCTAGATAGCACGGGGGGGGGGAGGTTCTTACACTGATCACCACCAGAGGCTAGAAAGATGAATCTGGATAGGGCCTGAGTGTGCCAAAAGTTTGCAAGATAATTGCATAGAAAAAAAGCCCACTCCTCCTTATCCTTATTAGAACCAGGCATGAGCAGGAAAGGGAGATAGTCTTTGAGTTTGGATTCCACCATTCTCCCAGGTGGCGGAACCTGAATAATTTCTTTCCTTTTGCACCAGTACCCGTCTCATGAGTTTGGCTTTTGTTGCAGCAGGCAGTCAAACCTGCATTTTGGTTACAAGTTGTTACTGTTAATCTCTTACTGTGCCTAATTTACAAATTCAACTTTATTACATAGAGAGAGAAAACAGTATATATAGGTATGGTACTATCTGCATTTTCAGGCATCCACCGGGGGTCTTGCAATGCATCCCCCATGAATAAAGGGAGACTACTACAGAGTATAGTAAATAAGTTACTATGCTATTGTCACTAGGAACCAATATTTTCATTGTAAGAAAAAAAGACACAAACAAAATCTAAGTAAAAACTTGAAATTCTAAATTTGGTCTATAAATACCAATACAGATAATGATTATAAATTACCTTAAAAAAACAGGATTTCCTAGTTCTACCTACTGAAAAGACCTAGAAAAAAATAAGCAACCCAATAGAAGTGAGCACCCCTAGGGCCCAGACTGTGGTCTTGAAATATCATTTCCTACTAAAAGAAAATGAGACTTTTTGGACAAATATCAGATTCCAGATTTAGGGGGAAAATATTATATATACATGCTCCTGAAACATATCTTGCCAAAAGCAAGGATGCTATCAAAGACTACAGTTTTATCAAAAGGATTCAGGAGCCAAACAGAAGGAACTCTCACTGAGCAAAAGCTGTTCAAATTTGTAAATCCATTAATATTTGAAGGATGTTAGAAAACCAAGTCATTATTCTGAAAACTGGTAAATGAGAAGGGGAAAAAAGGAAGCATTTATTTTGCTCTTTTATATTTCAGGGTAACCAAATACCTGATCAGGGAAAGTTTAAGAATTTCAAAGACTTTGGGCTTTCGGCTCGGAGGAGGCTTAGGTGCAACTTTCTTTGGTCGCCCCTAATCCAGGTTCATCCGACACCAGCTGCTTCCCCAATGAGAAGTTAGATCCCATGCTGCCCAAAGTTCAGCCCCAACGAGATCAAAGTTGTACACCTGAGGTGCACGAGTGGGGATGTCAGTGCCACATCTGCCCTGACCCCCAAGATCGGCCTCCTGGGTCTGTCTCCAAAACAGTTTGGTGATGACATCACCAAAGCAACCAGTGACTGGAAGGGTCTGAGGATTACAGTGAAACTGTCCATTCAGAACAGACAAGCCCAGACAGGTAGCGGCTTCTGCCTCTGGCCTGGTCATCAAAGCCCTCAGAGAAACACAAGACAGAAAGAAGCAAAAGAATTAAGTACAGTGGAAATAACACTTTTGATGAGATTGTCAACATTGTCCAACAGATGCAGCACAGATCTTTAGCTAGAGAACTCTGTGGAACCATTAAAGAGATCCTGGGGAATACCCAGTCTGTGGGCTGCAATGTTGATGGCCACCACCCTTCATGATATCACAGATGACATCAACAGTGGTGCAGTGAAATGCCCAGCTAGTTAAGAACTAGAAAGGAAAATATTTCTAATTTGACAGCCAAAGACAAAGAATTCCAGTAACAAATAAAGAAGGAATGATTAACTTACACCCCTGGACACTTTGTAACCTCACTGAAATAGTGAATGTAGGCAAAAACCATTAATGGCTGTAAAAAACATTAAATAAAAACTGATGAGGCATTTTATAAGGGAATAATTGAACTGACACCTGAACCCTGATCAATCAAACATCGCAAAGAAAGTCTCTGCTGCATGATGTGATATAACAAGAAATAGCACTACATAAAGTATTCTTGCCCCAAATAAACAGAAAGCTTGGATTCAATTCAGCTGATACTTAATGACCAGTTTACAGAAAATGCAGGTGAAATAAAACTGGCCTTGTAAGTTTCTAATTGTTGAAGTAGGGTGATAAATATGGGGGAGTACTCATAACAAAATATAAATTAAAAAAACAACAAAAAGCTTTAAAAAGGTTGTTGAGCCCCAGCTGGGTGGCTCAGTTGGTTGGAGTGCCATCCTGTACACAAAAAATAAAAGGTTTCAGGTTCTATTCCCAGTTGGGGCATGTACTGGAGGCAACCAACAGATGTTTTTCTCTTTCTCTTTATCCCTTCCTCTCTCTCTAAAAATCAATAAACATATTCTTGGGTGAGGATTAAAAAAATAAAAAGTTTGTCTAAAATATTTAAATGAACTTGTAGTCTCATTAACAGTGTCTGAAAAGACCTGTCTCCCCTTGCTAATTAGACTTCACAGTTGTCTCATTTTATTTTGCATTTCCCTGATTACAAGCAAAGCTGAGCTTCTTTCCTATGGTTATCAGAAATTTATATTTTTGTATGAATTGTTTGCTCATCCTTTGCACATTTTTTATTGGAGAGTATAATCTTGCACAGTGATTATAGGACCTCCTTAGAGTCAATATCAAAGGTATTTATATTATGCCCGGCCAGAGTGGCTCAGTGGTTCAGCACCAACCTGTGATCCAGGAGGTCATGGTTCAATTCCCGGTCAGGGCACATGCCCAGGTTTCAGGCTCGATCCCCAGCAGGGGGTGTGCAGGAGGCAGCCAATCAATCAATGACTCTCTCATCATTGATGTTTCTATCTTTCTCTCTCCCTCTCCCTTCCTCTCTCTGAAATCAATAAAGACTTCTTTTTTTTAAAAAAAAAAAAGGATGTTAGATTATGCAACACATTCATTTATTCTCCCTCACCCACTGGCACCCATACCCTTTAAAAATAAAGGAACAAAAAGACAATTCAACAATAGTTGGAGACTTCAAGACCCAATTATAACAATGGATAGAACAATGAGATGATCAACAAGGAAACAGATTTCAGTAACACTGTACACTAACTAGACCTAATAGACATTTGTTGAACACTACACAACTACAGCAGAATAGACATTCTTATGTGCATATGGAAAGACCATAAAACAAGTCTGAATTAATTTAAAAGAACTGAAATCGTGCAAACTCTGTTCCTGACCACTATGTAATCAAAATAGGAAATTTAGAAAATTCGCGAATATGTGGATTTTTAAACAACACACTCCTAAATAACCACAAGTCAAAAAAGAAATCACAAGGAAAGTTATAAAATTCTCAGGTGAGCAAAAATGAAAACATACAAAGCTGTTGAATGCAGCTAAAACAGTGCTTAGAGGTAAGTTTACAGCTGTAAATGCCTGATTATAAAAGAAGATCTGAAATCAATAATCTAACTTTTCATTGTAAGAAACTAGAAAAGAGCAAACTAAATGCAAAGCAATAAGGAAAGAAATAATAAAGATTAGCAGAAATGAATGCAATTCAGAAAAACAACAAAATTAAAAGTTGATTTTATAAAAATATCAAAAAATTGACAAGTCTTTAGTGAAACTGACCAAGAAAAGTAGAGAGACTTAAATTACAATTGGAAATGAAAGAGGGGTTATAAGAGCAATTGTTAGCCAATAGATTAGATAAATTAGATTAAGTGGACAAATTCCTAGAAAAAAGTCTACTAAGACTGAATCATGAAGAAACAGAACATCTGAACAGACCTAGTACTAGTAAGGAGATTGAATCAATGACCAAAAACCTCCCAACAAGAAGAAAGCCCTGAACCTGATGGCTTTGCTGGTAAATTCTATCAAACATTTAAAGAAGAACTAACACCAATCCCTCTCAAACTCTTTTTAAAAACAAAGTGCCTGGCCAGTGTCGCTCAGTGGTTGAGCATTGACCCATGAACCTGGAGGTCAAGGTTCTATTCCTGGTCAGGGTACACGCCCCGGTTGTGGGCTTGATCCTCAATCCCCAGTAGGGGGCGTGCAGGAGACAGCCAATCGATGATTGTCTCTAATCATTGATGTTTCTATCTCTTCCTCTCCCTTCCTCTCTGAAATCAATAAAGACATATTTAAAACAAAAACTGGAGGGAACTCTTCCTAACACATTCTATAAAGGAGCCATTACCTGTACCACAGCCAAAGGCACTAAAAGAAAAGACAGTTATAGACTAATTTTCCTTATGCTATTGATGTAAAAATCCTTAACAAAATACTAGCAAACCAAATTCAGCAGCATATTAAAAGGGTTATACACCATGATCAAGTGAGATTTATTCCTGGAATGTAAGCATAGTTCACATATTAAAACCTATCAAAAGAACACCATGATAAAATGAAGGGGAAAAACATATGATCATCTCAATTTATGCAGAAAAAACATCTGAAAACACTAACACCCTTTCATGATTTAAAAAAATCCAAAAACTAGGATATAAGGAAACCACATCTCAATATGATAAAGTCCGCACATGAAAAATCCACACCTACCACCACACTTAACAGTAAAAGGCTGAAAAAACTTTACCTCTAAGATTTGGAACAAGAAAAGAATACCTGCTTTTACCACTTCTATATAACATAGTACTGGAAGTTCTAGTCAGAGTAATTAAGGAAAAGAAAAGAAATAAAAAGCACCCAAACTGGCCTTATATAAAAAAAACCTTAAGGGTTTTACACACACACACGTGCACACACACAAACTGTTCGAGCTAATAAGGGAATTCAGCAAAAATAATAGAGCTACCATAGGACCAAGCAATCCCCTTCTGTTTACTCGAAAAATCTGAAAACACATATTCACAAAGATATATGCACCCCTGTGTTCACTGCAGCATTACTGACAGTAGCCAAGACGAGGAAACAACTGAAGTGTCCTTAGCTAGATGACTGGATAAAGAAGTTGTTGCTCAGTGGCTGAGCATCGACCTATGATGCAGGAGATCCCAGTTCCACTCCCAGTCACGGTATGATAAACAGATTGCAAATCAGCATATGAAAAGATGCTCAACAAGTCATTAAAAATGCAGGAGGCAGCCTACTGATGTTTCAATGTTTTTCTATCTCCCTTCCTCTCTCTCTAAAAATCAATAAACCATTCTTTAAGAAAAAAGAAAGTGTGGTAGGCAGGTAGGCATGAGTAGAGCAAGGATGATGGGCCAGGTATAGAAGATCAGCAGTGGGGAAAGCCCAGGGTGCCTAGCAACGGGCAAAACTGGGAAACCGACCACCCCCGCCCCAGGGTGACCTTTCCTCCCTAGCCCGTCACTGGTCATATGGTTTAAACTTCCTGACCTTTCATGTCATTGGTCATGCAGCTCAGGCCCTCCTCTGACCTTTCCTCCCTGGCATGCCACTAGGCATATGGTAGACCCCTCCTGGAGGTGGACTAGGGGATGAAGAGTGGCATCATGTTACTCCCATGAGGGCCCTTGCACAACCACTCCCTTAAGCTAACCCTAAGGATAGTATCTACGGATAGTATCACTTCTGTTTCAGCTCAAGGCCCAGAAAAGCACCAAAACCAGACAAGCAATGTCATGGCTGATGTTTAGCATAGACTAAATGGCCCCATGCCCTGGCACTGACCAATCAGTGGAGACCACAATCCTGGAAGGACACACCTGGAAAGCTAAGTAATATGCTATTGAGGTCCTTCCCTGGGACCTCCCCTGCAATCCCTGCCTTCAGAAAGCAGATAAATGCCTTCAAGATGAAGAGCCCAACTCGGCTCTCTCTATGGAGCATGCTATGCCTTCCCCCAAGCATGTTTTCCTTGCCTCTCTCTTTCACCTAAGCTCTAATGGCCCTTCTTTTGCCTCTGTAACTTGAACCCATTTCTTCTATGGCTCACTTCTACCTCTGTGACTTTCTAAACAAATTTTTCTCTTATAGTTTGAGTCTTGTCTCTGAATTCTTTCTTAGCCAGAACTCAAGTACGGAGGTTGCTGAACCAAGGTGTGGTCTTACTCCACCTGTCTAACACCTGGTGCCGTTTCTCAGCGGAGAAAAGGGAAAAAAGGGACACTTTTCAGTGGAGACTAACAGACAGAAGGTTAACATCAACAGTGATATGTATCCTTCATATGATGTAATAAAAATAGTATTTCAATTCAGTGGGCTTCCTTCCCAAAACCTATAAGCCCATATTAATCACTAGGAAAACATCAGATGAATTCCAAAGAAGGAACATTCAACAAAAAAACCTAACCAGAACGTGTCAGTTGTGAAGGTCATCAGAAACAAGGAAAGCATGCCCTAGCTGGTTTGGCTCAGTGGTTGGAGTGTCAGCCTGCAGACTGAAGGGTCCCAGGTTCAATTCCGGCCAAGGGCACATACCTGGGTTGCAGGCTTGATCCCCAGCCTTGGTCGGGGCGCGTCCAGGAGGCAACCAATTGATAAATCTCTTTCACAGCGATGTTTCTTTCCCTTCCTCCCTCCCTCCCCGCTGCTTTCTCCTTCCCACTCTCTCTGAAAAGCAATGGAAAAAATATCCTCAGGTAAGGATTAAAAAAAAAAAAAAAAAAGAGGAAAGCCTTAGAAACTATCACAACCCAGAGGAACTTAAGGAGACATGACAACTAAATGTAATTAAGATACTAGAATAGAAAAAGTGTATTCAATAAAAAACAAGAAAATTCAAATAAAGAATGGGCTTTAGTTGATCATAATGTATGGATATTGTTTCATTAATTTTGACAAATATCCTATACTAATGTAAGATATTAATAATAGAAAATGGGTGGGAGGCATACAAAAACTATACTCTTTGTAATTTTTCTGTAAATCTAAAACTATTCTAAAATAAACTTCATTTTAAAAATAAGTGACTAAGGATATAAAACATCCTGGAGGAAAAGGGGAGTAGGGAAAACTAGTGCCCTTAAATATCAGAGCAGGGGTCAGCAAACTAGAGACCACAGCCCAAACCCACAGCCAGATTTTGCAAACTGTTTTACTGAAACTGAACACTTATTCATTTATGTGCGTCTATGGCTGCTTTTGTGCTACACTGGCAGAGCTGAGTAGCTGTGACACAGACTATATGGCTGCAAAGCCTAAAATATTTATCATCAGGTTCTTTACAGAAAAGTTTGCCAACCCCAATGTAAGTGGCATACAAAGTGGAGTTCACAAATATCAGTAACTTGATATAACATCTGAGAAGCTGCGGGCATTTCTTTTTTTTAAATACATATCTTTATTGATTTCAGAGAGAGGAAAGGAGAGGGAAGATAGAGACAGAACCATCAATGATGAGAGAGTCATTGATCGGCTGCCTAGCCCGCAACCTGGGCATGTGCCCTGACCGGGAATTGAACCCCAATCGCCTGGATCCTAGGTCGACGCTCAACTGCTGAGCCACGCCCAGCCAGGCGAAGCTGCGGATATTTCTTGTCTTCCCTGAGTAGAGGAGGTGCTTTCCCACCACATCCCCACAGCCTCCTCTTCCATTTAACACGTTTCCCCCTATACCACACACCACCACTCACAGGCAGGTACCACACAGCATTTTTCTAAACATACCCTGAACTCAGCAGATAATAGGTTTCTGTGGCAGAAAAGGTTGATTTCTTATAATGCCCAAGAGATATTTGCTAACAAATTCCTAACTGTGTCATGTTTCAGCAACTGTGTGCTTGAGCTAGTAGTCACCTCCTCAGGATCGCTGGCTAGAGAGCTCTTCAGGCCCAGGCGTTGAATCTTGACTAGTCAAATTGATAAGGATAATTCGATGACCTAAGTTAGGAATGAGCTACATGGCCCAAATATGGCCAATGGAATATGAGGAAAGGTAAGTGGGAAGGATTATAGACCTATCTCCACTCTTCTAGGGGCATATTAAAAAACACTACTGTTTCCAGTTTGGGGGCACTGTTGTGTAAGGAGGTGACCTTAGCGCTGTCAACCATCTTAAGACCAGAGGGGGTCAATTCTAAAGACCAAAAGCCAGTATACTGGGAAGACCAGAACATATGAGTGTAATGAGCCCAGGTCCTTGGTGATACTAAGCTGCTAAACTAAGCACACTATTTCTGGTGTTTCTATTATGTGCAATAATAAATACCCTTATCATCAAGTACATCATCACATCATGCACAATGTTAACCTATTAAATATGAAATACCTTAGTTTGAATTGTATGAGTTTAAGGCTAAGGAACCAAAATTATAACTGTATAAACTGATGGCTCTATTTTACTTCTAAATAGGAAAAATTTTTACTTAAAAATATATTCTAACTGAAAACTAGTACTCCATGGTTGAAAAGTGCTGTCACAAGAGTCCGTCAGTCATTTCTGCGTTACTACAAAGACATATATGAACACTATGTTTTACTATAAACTCTATTTTAATAATTCACACATTTGCTACTTTTAATCTACATCATTATTATATCTATCTAGTTAGTAAAATGCTCCATCAAAAATAAAGCTTTCGCCCAGCCGGGCGTGGCTCAGTGGTTGAGCGTCGACCTCGGATCCAGGCGATCAGGGTTCAATTCCCGGTCAGGGCACATGCCAGGGTTGCGGGCTAGGCAGCCAATCAATGACTCTTCATCGTTGATGTTTCTATCTCTCTCTCTCCCTCTCCGTTCCTCTCTCTGAAATCAATAAAGATATATTTAAAATAAAGCTTTCAAAAAGCTTTTTAAATATACACACAAGAATGAGGAACACAAATGGTTTTTAAAACCAATAAATGACTATACTTGAAGGCCTTGCTTTTCTTCCTCATGATAGTATTGGAATAAAAGTAGAAAAACAATTTTATTCCTTATTTCTCCAGATGACTTTTCCACAAAAATTATAAATATTTTCTCAGGATAACATTAAATAGTTGGATAAATAAGATGGCTATCATGCTGCACACACTAAGCATTCATTAAATATTTGTAAAATAACTGCTTTCCACTCAACTTTTCAAAGTCTTAATATACCAACCACCACCCAACTGAAAGCAAACCAAGATGCCCAGAACTGTGTTTTAAATATTCCTCTCTTGCCCTGGCCAGTTTGGCTCAGTGGTTAGTGTGTTGGCCCAAGGACTGAAGGGTTCTGGGTTCGATTCTAGCCAAGGGCACGTACCTTAGTTGCAGACTTTATCCCTGGCCCTGGTCAGGGCACATGCAGGAGGCAACCAATTGATGTGTCTCTCTCACATCAATATTTCTCTCTTGCTTCTCTCTCTCTCTTCTACCCTTTCTAAAAATCAATGGAAAAAATATCCTTGGGGGAGGATTAACAAAATAGAAATAAATAAATGATTAAATAAAGGTTCCCAAAGTCTCGGGTCCATTAAAATAAAAAAAAAAAAAAAAATACTCAACTCCACCTGATTAATTCATTCAACACATACTTGCTGAGCTCTACTATATGTCAGCTAGATGCTGGGGGCAATAGTAGCAATAAAAGAAACTATCCCTGCTCCCATTTCATGGATATAAAATTAAAAATGAAAATAAACATTCTGAAGGACAAGGACAGTCTATTACAAGGAATCCTGAGTATACCAGGGCAAAAAATGATCCTGTAATAGCAGCAACAGACACTGTGCCAAGTGCTGATCAAACATATTACACGTACTATCATTTTATCCTCACTACAGTCCTGAGAGAATAACTATTATTATCCCCGTTTTACAGATGACAAAACTCAGATGAGGAGAATTTACTTGTAACTTGCCCAACTCAAATGGTTAGTAACTGCCTAAGCTGGTATTCCATCCTGAGTCACATACTTCCAGAGAGTGTGTGCCACTAACCACTGTATTACTTACACTGACTTTCTCTTAGCCCAAATTTCTCCATAATCAGAACTAGCACAGATATACAGCAGGTAGCCAGGACTGCAGCAAACTGAGTAAGAGGTAACAAGAGTCAAATGTAGACAGCTCCTTAAGCAAAGCACAGTGCAGATATTTACTTACCCACCTGCCCCTTTCCCCACTCTAAGGAGTCTGGCCTGGCTAGTGTGTAATTGGGCAAAAGGACAATCTCTATTAACTCCCTCGCCTGCTTTCTCAACATGACCTGGAAAGTTCAGATAAACTAGGGCACAAGGCTTTTTTGTTAGTCAGGTCATCTGTTGTGAGTTGGTAAAAGATAAGGTTGAAAGTTACTCCCACTTGTTTCACAAATGATCCCAGTAAACATCAGTGACCTGCTAACATGTTAGTAAAAGACAGAGAGGATGTCATATACACTAAGTGAATAAAATTGAAAGTCCACAAAAAACCCATATATGTATGTCCAGCTGATTTCTGGCAACAGAGCCAAATCCATTCAATGCGGAAAGAACAGTTGCTTCAACAAAGAGTGCTGAGACAAGTGAATTTCCACTTACAAAGAATAAAGCTGGAGCCTACCTCACACCATATATAAAAAGTAACTCAAAATGGATGAATGACCTCAGCTAAACCCATAAAACTCCTAAAAGGAAACATGGAGGTAAATCTTGGGATTTAGTAATGGATTCTTAGACATGACTCCAAACTATAAGCAACAAAAGAAAAAACATATGGGCTTCATCAAAATTACAAACTTTAAATTAGACTTGATCAAAAGTTAAAACATCTGTAAATCAAAGGACACAATCAACAGAGTGAAAAGGTAACCTGTGTATCTGATGAGCTAATATTCAGAATATATAAGAAACTTCTACAACTCACCAACAAAAATCCAAATAACCTAATTTAAAAATGGGCAAAGGACTTGAATAGATATTTCTCCAAAGAAGATATAAAAATGGCCAATAAGCATATGAAAAGATGCTCAACATCATTTATTATTACATAAATGCAAAATCAAAAGCATGAAATATCACCTCACACCTATGAGGATCACTACTATCAAAAACAAAACCAAAACAACAGAAAATAACAAGGTTGGTGAGGATGTGAAGAAATTAGAACCCTGTACACTGTAGGTGGGAATGTAAAATGGTGCAGCCATATGGTAAACAGTATGGTGATTCCTCAAATGATTAAAAATAGAATTACTCAGTGATCCTACAATTCCATTTCTAGGTAGATATCTAGAAGAACTGAAAGCAGGGTCTCAAAAAGATATTTGTATACTCATGTTCCAGGAGCACTATTCACAAGAGCAAAAGGCAGAAGCAACCCAAGTGCTCATCAACAGGTACATGGAGAAATGAAAAGTGGCACAAACATAAAATGAAACATTATTCAGTCTTAAAGAAGAAAATCACGACGCATGCACACAGCCCTGCAGCAGTGTTGATGACAACATGGTCCACAAAAACAACCATGAGGACAGCACACCTAAGTAAAACAAGCTAGTCACAAAAGACAACCAGTACATGATTTCACTTATATGAGGTATCTAGAGTAGTCGAATTCAGAAGCTGAAAGCGGAATGGTGGTTACTAGGGGATTTGTGATGGAGAAATGGGAGTTGCTGTTTAATGAATGTAAAGTTTCAGTTTTACAAGATGAAAAAATTCTGGAGATTGGTTGCACAACAGTGTGAACTAAATTAGCACTAATGAACTACTTAAAATGGTTAAAACTGTAAATTTTGTTACATGTATAATATGGCAATTAAAAATATTTCTTAAATCAACTCTATTTCCATATTGACAACAAACCAAATTTTTTAAGAATTTACATTTATATTACATTTACATTACATGTACAACAGCATCAAAAATAAGAAATAGGGAATAATCTTACAACTGTTGTGGAGGACTTATACACTGAAAAGTACAAAATACAACTGAGAGAAATTAAAGAAGATCTAAAGTAAATGGAGAGATACTGCACTCGTGGATCAGAACACTCAATATTGTTTTCAATTCTCCCCAAACTTATCTTCGGAGTCAACATCATCCCAAATGAAAATAACAGCAGGCTTTTTTTTTTTTTTTTGGTAGAAATTCATAAGCTGATTCAATACTTCTAAAATGCAAAGAACCCAGGATAGTCAAAACAATTTTAAAAGAGAAGCGCAAGGTCGTAAAACTAACTCTATTAGTTTTGTCTTATTATGAAATTCCAGTAACAGAGACTGAATGGTACTGATGTAAAGATAAGCAAACAGGTCAATGAAACAGAATCCAGATCAGACTGGCACAGACAAGGATAACTAAATTCTGACAAAGCTACAAAGGCAATTCAGTGAATAAAAGTGTCTTTTCAACAAATGATACAGTAACTGGTTATCTACATGCAAAAAAGAACTTCATCTACATTCTGCACCACATAAAAAATTAATTCACACCTCCCCTTCATAGAAGGCAATAATCCCTTGGAGTAAATACTTGATTCCCTTCTATTATTCAGGTCAATACACCTCTTTGCCAGACAAAGTAGAAAAGAGGAGTCAGCCAATTCCTTGTACACGAACAGTCTTTCCCTACATTAGTAGCATCTTAAGAACCTGAAACCATGAAATCAAGCTATAAGGAAATTCCAACACATTAAAATAAAATCAAGTCCTGGGAGCTGTAGACAATAGCACCTGAAAGTGATACTAAACAGAAGCAGCAAGCAGGAAAGATGCATAATTTGGAGGTACTGTCATACGACATGAACATCTACAATTAAAGGCATTCACTGCTTTCACAGCCACCACACATTCCAAAAAGCACCAGTGGCTGGATCCTGCCACCTGCCCATGCTAGTTATATCACTAAGTACAAGTACATTAAGCACCGGGAAAACTCATTTTCAGTATTCACTGTAATTTATTAATAGGTACTGCCTGTATGCACCCTCAGAGACTGGACAGGAAATCTACTTGTGCCCAAATTACCATCAGGATTCACAGGAGGACTCTAGGAATAAATTGTCTAGGTTTCTTTAAATAAACATTCTTCAAAAGTTCCTGCTGTAAGCACATAATTAACAATTTTAAGTTTTAGAGTGGGTTCTAGTTCCTACATATGTTAGTATATGAGAGAACTGAATACTTTTGTCAGGGAACCCTTACACATTCTGACCGATCATTCATGCCAAAAATATTGAGAAATAAGAAAAATAACAGCTAATATTTATTGAGGACTTATTGGGTGCCAGGTTGTGGTAACCCTCACAATCCTCTGAGGTAAACACAATTAATTAGGAGAGGTAACCTGTCCAAATATACAGTTAATTAAGGTGGGACCTGGGATTCCAAGCATACTCATCTAATCACCATGCCAAATGCTTCAACCTGCCAGATTATTTTTCTATTCTGTAAGCCACAGGCGGGGAACGTCCGGCCCTCGGGCAGAATATGGCACCCAAAATCATTTGGTCTGGTCCTGCCAAGGCACTACAGGCAGGACTTGAAATTCAATAAATCTAGGACTTTCTACAGCTAATTTTTAAGCTGATAATTTTGTATGGCCCTCTAATGATGTTATAAATATCCAAATGGCCCTTGGCAGAAAAAAGATTCCCCGCCCCTGCAAGGCAAAGGGAGCCAATGAAAAAAAAATTGAGAGC
Organism: Miniopterus schreibersii; assembly: GCF_964146895.1. Classification (NCBI taxonomy): domain Eukaryota; kingdom Metazoa; phylum Chordata; class Mammalia; order Chiroptera; family Miniopteridae; genus Miniopterus; species Miniopterus schreibersii. The sequence goes on along the minus strand of NC_138111.1, from coordinate 71,848,964 downwards.
AGTGATCATCTTTACATGTTAGGTCACACGGATACACGCTGGGGAAGGCAGACTGATGGTGAGGTAAGCCAGAGTTTCAAGAGACAGTCAGAATCTAGGTCAAAAATGCTGAGGAACTGAACCATAGGAATGCAGGAGGGCAAAATCTAAAATCTTTACCCGGCAAACTCAGCTAGACTGACTAACGTGTTGAAAGCTGTAGGTATGTGAAGGAATGAAAGATACTGCCTCTTAAGTTGTTCGTTGGCCCTCGTTGGTAATTACTGTCTATCAATTCAAAAAAGACGGGAGGAGCAGCTGGCAGTTTGGTTTTGTTCAGGGGCAGGAAGATAACCAACCTACTTTTTACATAATCAGAAACAACCAGAAAAATCAGTTCTATAGAATATCCCTCCCCTACCAAGATAAATTTCCCACATTCCAGAAATATTATATTTGAATGAGGATTTCCGCCCCCCCCCCTCCAATGCCTTTCAAAACTAAGAAGGCCCTTTGCAGGGCGCGGCCTTCAGCACGACCAGGCTCTTCCCGCGGGCGAGGCGCCGAGCCCGCCCAGAGGCCGGGGGCCCGCGCAGAGCCGGGGGCCCGCGCAGAGCCGGGGGCCCGCGCAGAGCCGGGGGCCCGCCCAGAGCCGGGGGCCCGCCCAGAGGCCCGGGGGCCCGCCCAGAGGCCCGGGGGCCCGCCCAGAGCCGGGGGCCCGCCCAGAGCCGGGGGCCCGCCCAGAGCCGGGGGCCCGCCCAGAGCCCGGCGCCGCGCCTCCTCCGGGCCTCCCGCGCTACTAATGGAGGCTCACACCATCGAATACAATGACTTACAAGCAAATTTAGATCGGTAAATTAAAAACCTTAAGTTCATTACATATATTTAATTTTTCCAATATTTTTATTTTGCTTTAGAAAAACGTTTCCTTGGTGTTAGGGTTTCTATTCACTGTAATATTTCTATATTTCCTGTCCTAACTAGGCAGACGAAAAACAGAAAGAGAGAGAGAGAGAAAGAGGGAGGAAAAGAGGGGCAGGGGCAGGAAAGGTCGGTGAGAAACGGCAGGCTCTGCGCGCAGGGATCCGTCACGAGGAGCCCCAGGCCCGCTGACAAGACCCGCCGGGCCGACCCGAGCCGGTTTCAGGCGCCATCCGCGCCTCGGCAACCCTGGAAGGAGACCGGCCTGGGCGCGCTCCCGGCCGCCAGCGGCCCGCCTCCCCCGACCGGCCCCGGGCAGGTGCGGGCGGCCGGGAGTCACCACGAGAAGGACTTGGGCTACCTCACGCGTGGAAAATTCAGAACGAGCCCCCCAAAGAAGTCCCTGTCCGGCGCGTCTGCAGCACGAACCAGACCGCACAGCTTCGTGCAGCGGCGCCCAGGCGGGCAGCGCCCCGCGCCCGCCCCGCGCCCCCGCCGCCCGGCCGAGCGGAGCCGGGACCCGCGCTCACCCAGCTGCCGCGGGCCGCCCGCGCGCCGCCGCGCTGCTCCGACATGGCTCCCGCCTCGGGCTCCGCGCTCGGGCCGCGGCCGCGCCGGCTCCGGGAGGACTGCGACCCGCGGGGGCGGCGGCGGGGCCCGCGCGCTCATGGGCTCCGCGCCGGAGCCTGCGGGGGTGGCAGGGGCTGCGGGAGGCAGGAGCGAGCGGAGAGGGCGGTGCCGGCGCGGGACCGGCCGCCAGCAGCCGGGTCGCCGCCCGCCGCGCCCGCCGCCCGCCAGGCCCAGGCCCCGCCCCTGCGCTCCCGCCGGAATCACGTCATCGCCCGGGGCCCCGCCGCCGCCTGCCAGGCCCAGGCCCCGCCCCTGCGCTCCCGCCGGAACTGCGTCATCGCCCGGGGCCCCGCCGCGCCCCTCTGCAGCGGAGGAAGGCGGCCGCGCCGTGTCCGCAGGCTTCGGTGGCCGCGGCGCTCCCGGGCCCTCGGAGGCGGTGGCCCCGCCGGGCCCTGAGGTGGGGACACCTCCCCAGTGCAGAGGAGGCGCCGCCGCACCGGCCGGAAGCCTCGCCTGGGGGAGCTCCGGCCGGCGACCCACAGGCTGGGGGAGCGGGTCTGTGGGGGTGCGGGCAGGGCGAGGGGGGGGGGAAGCGGGGGGGGGGGGAAGCGGGCGGGGCCGTGGGGGGAGCGCAGCCTGGGTCGGCGGGAGCGACCCCCCCGCAGCCGGAGCCCCCTGAAGCCCCTCGGCAGCCCCGCGCCAGGTGAGTTAGGGGGCCAGGCGGGAAGCCCTGCGCCCAGGGGGACTGGGAAACAAGAACCTTGTGCCCAGGGTAACCTTCCTCCGCCAGCACATCGTTGGTCATTAGTTTACACCCCTCAGCGTTTCCTCCCTAAAGATAACCTCCAGGCCTCAGTTGTATTTCAGCCCCAGGCCTAGAAAAGCAGCAAAACCAGACAAGTGGCCCATGGCTGCCTCAGCACCAGATACCTTCACAATGACCCTGCCCTGGCATCAGCCAATCAGTGGAGACCGGGACCCTGAAAGAGCTCACCTGGCAAGCTGATGAATATTCTATTGAGGCCCTCCCCTGAGCCCTCCCCTAAGCTTTCCACCTGCAAGAAAGGTAAATAGGCTCAGGACAAAGGACCTAGTGTGTGCTTCCCACCAGGGAAGATGCCAGCTCCATCTCCATCTCTCTAAGGAACCCCACAAGACTGCAACCAGGGGAGCAATGGCCAGCAGCAGCTCGTCCTGGGCTAACCCCCCAAATCTGTCTCCAAGCCCCCCCCCCCCCTCAGTGAGCCCAAGCTGCCCAGCCTGGGCTCTCCTGTTGCTGCTTCTATGCACCTTCCTTGTTTCACTGTCCTGGGTATATTTTTGCTGCCATCATAGACCCTTTGGCTCAGTGCTGTGTTGCCCTTTCGGATATTCCCATCCCCCATATCCTTTCCTTAAATAAATTCAATTTTTCTTAGTCCACCATCTGAGATGGCTATTTAGCCTGCCCAGCACCACCCACCTTAACCTTTTGGGTTTATATGGGAAATGAAAATTGGACCATTGCCACTTTGCAAAGATTGAGGAAGCCCAAATTGTGGCAAATGCTTTCAACAATATTTTAGCTACTTCCTGAGCCTTTTCTGTCCGTTAGGAATGCCTCAACCCACCCTTAAAGGTGTCTACAAAGACCAATAGGTATTTGAATCCTTGACATAAAGGAATTTGAAGTCCAGCTGCCAGTCCTCCCCTTGGTAAGCCCCACTCCTTTGTATTGATTCAACGAAGGTCAAAGGTTGTCTTGACCCCTGAAGATTACTTATAGCACAAAGAGGACAGCCTTCACTTATTTGTCTGACAGTTTTCTGTAACCCTTTTCCAATAGTTAGGTGTGAACAGAATTGCATTAGTTTGTCTCTACCGAAGTGGCAGTGGTCACGGACTCCTTTGATAACTTTCTGTTAAATATTTTGGGGAAGGTATATGAGGCCTTCTGATACCATTCTCTTTCATCTTTAGTATATCCGTGTTGCTTTGCCCATCCTATCTTTTCCATTGTGTAAATCTATTCAAATTTACAGAGAGTTTTAAGGCCCCCAATATACTGTGGCTACAGTCTTAGCAATGTGATCAGTGAACTTATTTTCTAATGTAATCTCACCTGTGCCCTTTTGATACCCCCAGCAGTGTATCTTTGCTATTTCCTTGGACAATTGTACTGCTTCAAGGAGCTGTAATACATGTCTTCCATATTTTATTGAGCTTTGTTTGGCATTTAAATATCCCCTTTCCTTCTAAATAGCTGTATAGGTATGTAGTATTAAGAATGCATATTTAGAGTCAGTGTATATATTTAGCCTTTTTCCTTTGCCTAATTCTAAAGCTCTTGTGAGAACTATTCTGCCAGTTGTGCTGAGGTTCCACGTGGTAGAGCTTGGGCATCTATTATTTTATGTGAGAAGACTATGGCATATCCAGCATAATGTATACCTTCTCTCATAAAACTACTTCTATCTGAAACCCAAACCTCGTCTGGATTTAGAAGAGGTTGGTCCTTGAGATCTGGTCTGCTTGCATAGACTTGACCTATGACCAAACAACAGTTATGTTCTCTTTTGAATTGGATGCAGGCATTAGGGTAGCTGAATTCAGGACTGTATAGCTCTCTTTTCACTTAAAGATTTTCAGTTAAGGTGACCTGATATCATAGTATGCGATTACTGGTAAGGCAATGTGGCCCTTTGGTATTTAATAAGGGTCCTATTTGATGAGAGGTGTATAGAGGAATTTCTTGTCCTAGGAGTATGTTAAAAGCTTCCTCTAAGAGCATGGCAGTGCCCTGGCCGGTGTGGCTTAGTTGGTAGGGCGTCGTGTCATACACTGAAAAGTTATGGATTCAGTTCCTGGTCAGGGCACATGCCCATGTTGTGGGCTTGATCCCTGGTAGGGGGCGTGCAGGAGGCAGCCAATTGATGTTTCACACTCACATCGATGTTTCTCTTTCTTTCCCTCTCTCTCAAAATCAATAAAAGTCCTAAAAAAAAATTTTTTAAATACAGCTGCTGTGGCAACCACCCCAAGACAGTGGGGCCAGGCCCGGACTACTGTATTCAGTTCTTTTGAGAAGTAGCCAATTGGTCTCTTGGTATGTCCCAAGGCATTTGTTAAAACCCGTAATGCGCTTCCCTGCCATTCAGTGACGTACAATTGGAAGGATTTTTTTAAAGTCTGGCAATCTCAAAGCAGGAGCTGGAGTCAAGGCCTTTAGGCCTTCGAAGACCCTTCATTGATCTTTTATCCATTGTAAATTAGGTGTTTCCTGCTGACTGCTTTCTTGTAGGGTCTCATAAAGGGCTGAGGCTTTTCCTCCACATCTTGGGTCTATAGTATCCCATTAGTCCTAGAAAGGCCCATAGCTGTCTTTGGGCTGTGGACCTTGGAATACTCAGGGTAGCCTATATTCTTTCTGAAGACAGCATTTTTCGCAGGAGTTATCACAAGGCCTAGGTGTTCTATTCTTTGTTGAAGGATGTGAGCCTGATTTTTAGAGACCTTGTATCTCCTCTAGTCCAGGAAGTTTAGGCCCCAGTGCCTCAGTAGGAGCAGTACATCCTTTCCAGGACCTGTCCAAACAAGCGTGAGCTGTCTCTGACCCTTGGGGAAGAACCATCCGTGTCATAAACTGTTGTTTATGTTCCTGGGCATCTGTCCATTCAAAGACAAACAGGAATTGGTAATTTGGGTCTTCAAGTCTAATACAGAGAACCATTGAGTTTGAGAGGGAATTTCCCCGAAAATTGTATATGGGTTTGGTATTATGGGGTGTATTGGAATTACAGCCTGTTGACAGCTCCTAAATCTTCAGCCAACCTACATGGTCCATCCTTGCTCCTAACAAATAGGATAGGGGTGTTGCAGGGGGTAGTTATAAAGAACCAGCAGACCATGACCAAAGAATATTGTAATAACCTTTTGTAGGCCTTCCCTTGCTTCAGGATTATAGGATATTGCTGTTTATTTGGAAATTTGCTAGAATCCTTCAGACTGATCATGGCTGGCTTTACTCTATAGGCTTGCCTGAAGTTCCTGTGGTCCACATGAGAGGGGGGAGGCTAACTCCTGGTCTATGTCTATATCTATTTCAGCTGTTGCTCTTTTTACAAGTAAGGTCATAAAATGGAATGGGGCTCTCAGTATCTATTGAAACTATCACTAAGGAATGGGACATTCTATCATAACTAGGAATTTGGTGCACAAAAGTATTCACTTCCCATAGGCAATTTAAAGGTGGTGTAAAGTATCTTGCCTTGGGTTTTCTTTCTACCCCTTTTATAACGCTGCTGATGGAAGAGAGAGATCCCTGGTAGGACAACATAACAGAGAAGGCTCCTGTGTTGAAGAGAGAATTAATGGGCCTTTCTGCCACTTCAGGGGTTACCCTTGGCTCTGTCCCTTCAGTGATGACATTCTTAGCGAGAGCTGATTGGAGTGTAGGGCGCCTTCAGTTCAAGGCCATTCTGGTCCAGGGACCCTCTGGCCTCCAGGGCAGTCCCTCTTCCAGTGGCCGAACTTGTGGCACAGGGTGCATGGCTTTCAAGGATGCTTATTCCCGAGGTACTCCCTTTTCCAGTGTCTGGGCTTCCTGCATTTATGGCATTTGTTGGAAGGAACGCTTTTGGACTCCCCCTTTCATGGTAACATTGGCCTCTGCCCTTGTAGGGTGGTGAGAAACTGGACCTGCCTTTTCTCTTTGCATTTCTCCTTTTCTAAAGCTCTCTCTTCCTTTTGATTCTTGTAAAATACCAAGGATGCTACTTTTAACAGCTCTTCCAGGGGGGTAGCTTTTCCCATTCCTTATTTCTGTAGTTTCCTCCTAATATCGGGCTGATTGGGTCATGAATTTGTCATTTAGGACAATTGTTCCAGCTGGATCATCAAGATCCAGATTGGTGTATTTGATCAAACTTCCCTTGGATTTTCTATGAAGGAGGTAGGGTTTTCTTGGGGACCTTGGTCAATGGCTGCCAGTTTGTTATAATTAACAGGTTTCTTTTGGGAAGCTTTCATGCCCTGCAAGAGGCAAAAAGCACGTGGTCTCTGGCCCATCTCCCATCTTCTGAATCATAGTCCCAGTTAGGATTAGAATAGGGGATGGCCTCCATTCCTGGTGGATAGTTATCATTTTGTGTATGGACCTCATTTGTATAGGCCAGTGCCTTTCCCTTAATACTATCATTTTCTGAGGTGGTCAGGGCTTCTTAAGGGATTAGATTAACATCCCTCCAAGATAAGTCATATGCTAAGGTGAGTTTTTTCCATTCTTGGATAAATTTGCCAGGGTCATCTGTGACACTCCCCAACCTGTCCTTTATGCCCATTAAGTCTTGTATGCTAAACAGAACCTGAATTATTATTCCCCCATCCTGGGCTTCCCCTAAAGGGAAGGGTCGAGATGGTACTCTTTGTCTCTGGAATTTATTGTGTTATCCTTCCCCTACCAGTTGATTCAGTAGAGGGTGGTGCTAGTTCTGGGGCAGTTGGTTTCTGAGGCACCATGGGTGGAAACAGGTATTCACCCTCATTTAGTTTCTTTGCTAGGGCTGCGAAGAGCACAGGATCTACCTTTCAGTGTTTGCACATTTTAGAGTCATTCCTCAGGGCCATGAAGACCTGGGCATGTATTTCAGTCCACTCCCCAGCCTTAAGCAAAATAAGTTTAGTGCAGGATTGACTGTATTATAACTTAGGCTTCCATTTCCAGGCCGAACTTCCCATCTCCTAATTTATATTGGGGCCAAGTTGTATTACAAAAGAAAATTAACCTTTTTCTTTTTAAGATCCAAGGGTCAAAATTTTCCCAATTCTTTAGGATGCATCCCAGAGGTGAATTTTATGGTACTGAATTTTTATTTCCCATCTGAAAGAGATAGTGGAGATCATAGGAGAGAGTGGGTGTCCTTGTTTCTTTTCCTGTGTTGCTTCCACCACCAGGAGAAGATGTCTCTTCTCAGGCATGTTTGACTATGGTGTAACTTCCCTAAACCCTAATAGCTAAAAAAAAGAAAACTCGAGGAGGGCAAGATGGTTGCAGTCTAAGGAAGTTCCCTCCACTTGCTCCCTTCACTGGACTAGACCTGTGGCTAAACTGCAGAACTTTCAACTTGAAAAACAGCTGATCTGAAAAACTGGGAGCAGAGAGAAGGGTCAGGAGAAGACATGGAGTAGGTGAGCCAACTCTCACAGCTGTGCAGCGGGGCTGGGAAGTGGGAGGGAAAGTGCAGCAGTGGTGGCACAGCTCCAGCCTCCTGAGAGCAAGCAGTCTCACCCCTATGCAGGGATCCCAAAACCAGAGCAGCACAGAAGGGAAGGGGAGCCCAAGTAGCATTGGACAGTGGGAATTGGTGGTTCGGCACACAAAGGGGGACTCCGACCACACTACCCCAGGCAAAAAGCAAGTGCTTGGTTACACTGGCCTGAGAAGGTCACACTAATTGTTGTCAGCAGGAGGGGTCACTCAGCAAAACAGCCCAGCAGAGGAGTGTGAGCAGATCACCTAGCAGTAAATGTTAGGGGCCGGTTATACTCTGGAAGAGTTTTTGACAGAGAGCAAGGCAGGGGCAAGTCAGAGTGACCTGAGAAAGAGATGCGATCCTCCCCACCTTGAGTGAAGAGGGGGCGCTCCTTCCCCCACCTGTGGAACGGCACGGAAATTAGTCCCCGTGCAGCTGGGCCTGGCCTAGGGGGGCTTGGATATCTGGCCTGGTGGAAGCCTGGGCAGAAGTGCTGCCCAGAAAGAACCTGCCATGCTGAAAGATTAAGAGTGCCAAGCGGGGCTGAGGTTTTTTGGTTGGTTGGTTGATTTTATCCCTTCCTGCTTGGGGTGGCAACTAGGGGGTGCCAGTGACCCATCAGGCACTGGAAGAAGTGCCTGCCTACCCCTCCTATAAGCTACAGGCACCACCCCCAGTGCAAATCCACTTAAACCATTCTGACCAAGACCAGATACCCTTGCAGAGGCCAGTTCCATGGGGGAAGGAAAAGCAGCTCAGAAAAAGTATATTCAAGGGGCAAGTCGTGAAGTAGACCCAGCCTCTAGGCTAGGGAGCCCCTACCCATCAGACCACATAGGGATCCGTCTGTCAGTTTGCTTCAGTCAGTTTGCCCAGGGCCAGGCAGAGACAGCAACTCACACTGTCCTGCACTAGAGAATGGCCCAGGAAGTCCAGAACTGCACACCAAGGGGCCAGATCCAACAACATTGAAACAAAATCCAGCAAGCTCCACAAGTAGCAGATCCAAAGGGGGGTGGGTTGCTTGTTTTGTTTTTTTCTCTTTCCTCTCTTTTACTTTCCATATTCAGTCATTGCTCTTTCATTTTAGTCTAATTTTCCCATTCTCTTTACTTCTTCATAATTTGTATTTTTAATTCAATTTTTGTCTCCTTTTCTCTCATTTTACCATTTTTCTTTTCCTATTCTATATTTTATATAACTCAGTATTACTACTTTTTAAAAGTATTATTTCATTCATGTGTTTTTTTCTTTTATTTTTTATACTTACCCTATTTCTGATTTCTTCCTTCTTTGCTTTGATACTCTTTTTTTTCTTCATTTATCCTCTAAGTCTTTGGGTCTCATGTCTTCTAATATTCCTCTGTGTGTGTGTGTGTGTGTGTGTGTGTGTGTGTGTGTGTGTGTGTGTTTTAGTCTTGTTGTTGTGGCTGTTTTCTTTTGTTTCTGTTGTTTCTGGTTTGGTCTGGTTTTACCTTGTTTTGTTATTTCAGCGCCTGTATAACAGTTGGTACAACGTGGTTGGAGTTGAGACTCACAGTCAACAAGTCTGAGGGCTGAACCTATCCACAGTTGGCACAACAGCAGTCCACACCCAAATTTAACAGGAGAGTTCACGGTCCACACAAGGGTCATTTCTAGAGCCCCAGCTCAGAAGATCAATGAGACTGCACCACTGGCTCCCAAAAGAAGGCCACCCTACCAAGACTTAGAAGCATGGTTATCTTATCTGATACACAGAAACAAACACAAAGAATCAGCAAAAATGGGGAAAGAAGCCGCAAATGAAAGAACAGGAGGAATCTCCAGAAAAAGAGTAAATGAAATGGAGGCAAACAATTTATCAGATATAGAGTTAAAAGTAATGGTTATAAGGATGCTCAAAAAACTTAGAACTACAAGAAACTTAGTGGAAACTACATCATCATGAAAAAAGAGAACCATGAATAAGAACCAATCAGAAATGAAGAGTAATATAGCTGAAATAAAGTATACCCTGGAAGGAATCAACTAGATTAGAAGAAGCTGAGGACCGAATAAGTGGTATAGAAGACAAGGAAGAAGAACACTCAACTGGAGCAGCAAAAAGAAAAAGTACTTAAAAAGCCTGAGGACAGTGTAAGGGAACTGTGGGGAAAAATGAAACAGCAATATCCGCATCATAGGGAATAGAGGAGGAGAAGAAAACCAGCAAAAGATCGAGAACCTCTTTGAAGAAATATTAACAAAAAAATTTCCCTAACCTGGTGAAGGAAAAAGTTGGAGAAGTTCAGGGAGCAAAAAGAGTCCCAATCAAAATGAACACAAAGAGAACCACAGCAAGACACATTATAATTAAAATGGCAAAGGTTTTTAAGCGCAGCAAGAGAGAGATGGTCAGTAGCCTACAAGAGAGTTCCTATAAGGCTGTCAGCTGATTTCTCAACAGAAACAGTACAGGTGAGAAGGGAATGACCTTAAGTATTCAAAGTAATGAAAAGCAAGGATTTGAAACCAAGACTGCTCTATCCAGCAAGGCTGTCATTCAGAGTTGAAGGTGAAATAAACAGCTTCCCAGACAAAACAAGGCTAATGGAGCTTATTATCACCAAAATAGCAGTGCAAGAAATTCTAAAGGAACTGTTGAAAGAAAAAGAAAGAGAAACAGAGGAACATAGGCATAAATAATAAAAATGGCAATAAATAAGTACCTATCCATTATAACCTTAAGTGTAAATGGGTTAAATACTCCAATCAAAAGACCTGGGGTAGCTGAATGGATAAGAAAACATGAACCATATATATGCTGTCTACAAGATACTCTCACGGTGAAAGTAAAGGGATGGAAAAAAAATATTCAAAAAAGCTGGGCTAGTAGTACTTATATCTGACTAGACTTCAAAATGAAGGCCATAAGGAGACAAGGTGACTACATAATACATAAGGGATCAAAACAAGAGGATATAACCCTGGTAAACATATGTGCACCCAATATAGGAGCATCCGAATACATTAAAAATCTTCTTGAGTACTTTAAGGGAGAGACTGATAGCAATACAATAATAGTAAGGGTCTTTAACACCCCACTGACATAACTGGACAGACTTTTCAGACAAAAAAATCAAGGAAAAAGCAACCCGAAATGACAAACTAAGCAGACTGATTTAATTGACATTTCCAGAACTTTTTACCACAAAGCTACAGAATATACATTCTTCTCAAATGCACATGGGAGATTCTCAAAGATAGACCACATGTTATGACACAAGTCTCTACAACTTCAAGAAAACAAAATCAAGCATCTTCTCAGATATCATTGGCATAAAATGAGAAAATAACTACAATAAAAACTCAAAACCATTCAAACACATGGAGGCTAAATAGCAAGTTATTAAACAATGACTGGGTTGCCAATGAGATCAAAGAAGAAATCCAAAACTTCCTGGAAACATGAAAATGAGCATACAACCACCCCAAATCTATGGGACAAAGCAAAAGTACTGAGAGGGAAGTTCATAGCACTACAAGGATACCTAAAAAAACAAGAAAATTTTCTAATAAACCACCTAACCCTACAACTGAAAGAATTAGAAAAAGAAAATCCCAGATTAAGTAAAAGGAAAGAAATAAGATCAGACAAGAAATAAATGACAGAGAGACTGAAATAACAATATGAAAGATAAATGAAGAGCTGGTTCTTTGAAAAGATAAACAAGATAGATGAACCTTTAACCAGACTCATCAAGTAACAAACAAAGGTCCAAAATAAATGAAATCAGAAATGAAACACACGAAATAACAGAAATCACAGAAATACAACACATTCTAAGAAAACACATTGAACTTCTGTATGCCAACAAATGGACAATCTGGGTGAAATGGACAAATTCCTAGAAACATATAATCTTCCAAAACTCATTCAGGAAGAAACTGAAAACTTGAATAGGCCAATAACAACTGGTGAAATTGCAGTAGTAATAAAAAAAGCAAAACTCCCAGTAAACAAAAGCCCTGGGCTGGCTGGCTTTACGGGAGTTTTACCAAACATTCAAAGAAGACCTACCCTCCTCAAATTATTCCCAAAAATTTCAAGAGAAGGGAAGACTTCCAAGCTGTTTTTACAAGGCCAGCATTATCCTAATCCCAAAACCAGATAAAGACAATACAAAGAAAGAAAATTATAGCCCTCGTGAATGTAGATAGTAAAATCCTCAACAAAATACTAGCAAATCAGGTCCAGCAATATATTAAAAAGACCATACATCATGGCCAAGTGGGATTTATTCTGGGGATGCAAAGATGGTTCAATATTTGAAAATCAATAGCGTGATACAGCACAAACAAATGAAAAATAAAAATAATATGATCGTATCAATAGATGCAAAAAAAAGCATTCAACACAATTAACCACCCATTTATGACAAAAACTTACAGCAATGTGGGAATAGAGTGATCATAACTTGATGTAATAAAGGCCATATATGACCTACAGCCAACATCATACTCAATGGGCAAAAACTAAAACCATTTCCCTTAAGAACAGGAACCAGATGGGTGTCCACTTGCACCACCTTCATTCAGAATAGTAATGGAAATTATAACCACAGCAATCAGACAAGAAATAAAAGGCATTCAAATTGGAAGGGACGTAAAACTCATTCGCAGATGACATGGTACTGTACATAGAATACCCTAGACTCCACCAAAAAAATGCTAGATTTAATAAGCAAAGCAGCAGAATACAAAATTAACACCCAGAAATAGATGGCATTTTTAAAAATCCTCACCAAAGGATATTTTTTCATTGCTTTTTCAGAGAGTGGAAGGGAGAGGAGGAGAGAGAGAAACACCAATGTGAGAGAGACAGATTGATCAGCTGCCTCCCACACTTGCCCTGACCCAAGTCAGGGATTGAGTTTGCAACTGAGGTATGTGCCCGTGACCAGAATCAAACTTGGGACCCTTTAGTCAGCAGAGAGACACTAATCACTGAGCCAAAATGGCTAGGGCAAATAGATGGCATTTTTACACACCAATAATGAATCCTCAGAAGGACAAACTATAAAAATTCTCTTTACCATTGTGACCAATGTGTATGTATGTATGTATGATATATTCATTCCTTGGAATTAACTAAGGAGGAAGACAAAAAAGTGTAAGCATATATGGTGCTCATGGATTGGTAGAATTAAAATAATTAAAATGTCCATACTACTCAGAGCTATCTACAGATTCAATGCAATCCCTTTAAAATACCAATGGCATATTTCACAGTTACATCAGATATTCCAAAAATTTATATGGAACCAAAAAAGACCTCAAATAGCCACAGCAATCTTGAGCAAGAACAACAAAGTTGGAGGGATCACAATACCAGATGTTAAACTATACTACACAGCCATTGTAATTGAAACAGCCTGGTGTTGGCACAAGGCCAGACATATATATCAATGGAACAGAATAGTGACCACAGAAATCTAACCACACCAATATGGCCAATTAGTATTTGACGAATGAGGTAAGAGCATACAATGGAGTAAAGACAGTCTGTTCAATTAATGGTGTTGGGGAAATTGGGCAGGTAAATGAAAAAAAAATAAACTAGACCACCAACTTACAATATAACACAAGAATAAACTCAAAATGGATAAAAGACTTAAATGTATGCTGTGAAACCATAAAAACCCCAGAAGAAAACGGGCAGTGAAATATCTCATGTAGCAGTATCTTCACCAATACATCTAGGCCAAGGGAAACAAAGGAGAAAATAAACGAATGGGACTACGTTAAACTAAAAAGCTTCTGCACAACATGGAGGTTCCTCAAAAAATTAGAAATGGAGCTGCCTTTGACCCAGTGATTCCACTCCTGGGAATGTATCCTAAGAATCTTGAAACATTAATCAGAAAGAATATATGTACCCCGATGTTTGTAGCAGCACAGTTTACAATAGCCAAGATCTGGAAAGAGCCCAAGTGCCCATCAGTAGACAAATGGGTAAAAAAGCTGTGGGACGTTTACACCATGGAATACTACGCAGCTGTGAAGAAGAATCTCGTACCCTTTGGGATAGTATGGATGGGCCTGGAGAATATTATGCTAACTGAAGTAAGCCAGGCAGCGAAAGACAAACATCACATGATCTCACTTATACGTGGAATCTAAACTTAATAAACTGATGAACAGAATAGATTCAATGACATGGAAGCATGGATCAGACTGATGAATGTCAGAGGGATGGAGGAGGGCGGGTGGGTGGAGGGAGAGAGAGTAACCAAAATTTATATGCATATATGCACAACCCAAGGACACGAACAATGGTGGGCAGAGGGACTGGGAAGGGAGAAGGGAAGGGGTGGAATGGGTCATTGGGGAGAAAAAGGGACATCTGTAATATTTTAAACAAAAATAAACTGTACAGCAAATAAGAAAATCTGTATAGGAAAACATTTGCCAATGACCCATCTGGTATGGGGCTAATTTCTAAAACAACTCATACAATTCAACACCAGTAAGAGAATGGGGAAAGGATCTGAATAGACACTCTCCATTAGAGGACATACAGATAGCTAACAGACATGTGAAAATGTTCAATGTCACTAATCAGATGCAAATTAAAACCACAATGAGGTATCACCTTACACCTGCCAAATGGCTACCATCAACAAGTGCTGGTGAGGGTGTGGAGAAAGGGAATACTAGTAAACTACTGGGAGGAATGCAGACTGGTGCAGCCACTGTGGAGAAAAGTATGGAGTCTAAAAAGTTACAAATGGAACTGCTGTTTGACCCAATGATCCCACTTCTAGGAATATATCCTAAGAAACCCGAAACATCAATCAGAAAGAATATGTGTATCCCTATGTTCATAGCAGGGCTATTTACAACAGCTAAGATCTCGAAACAGCCCAAGTGCCCATCAGTAGATGAGTGGATAAAAAAGCTGTGGGACATTTACACCATGGAATACTATGCAGCTGTAAAAAAGGAAGGAGCTGGTACCCTTTTGGACAGCATGGAAGGACCTGGAGATTATTATGCTAAGTAAAAAAAGCCAGTCAGAGAAAGACAAATATCGTATGATCTCACTTATACGTGGAATCTAATGAACAAATACTGAGGAACAAAATAGGACCAGAGGCATGGATACATGGAACAGACTGACAGATCTCAGAAAAGTGGAGGGGGAGGGAACTGAAAAAGATAAACCAAAGAACATATATGCATAGCCCATGGGCACAAACAATAATGTGGTGAAGGCCTGGAGTGGGGGCTGGGTATATGTGGGCAAAGTGGGGGAGCCAACTCCTACATTCTTGGAATAAGCTACTTATTTTTATTCAAAAAATAAAAACCAAACAAACCCTCCCTCCCCCCAAAAACCAAAGTTCAGGTCATTAGTATATAAAGGAAAATGGCCAATAAAAAAAGACATGAATGGAAAGTCCACAAAGTGAAGGTGACAATTTTTATGCTGCCTTTTTAAACTTTCAAGCCTCATCTCTCAAAACCTCTCCCAACCCTATGGGTGTTCTTTTTATTAGATGTTCAAGGTAGAGAAGCCCAGATACAGAAACTCAGGTTAAGAAACACAGGCAGGAAGCCCCGGGTGCTTAGCAAGGGCAAAAGTGGAAAAACAATAACCTTGTGCCCAGGGTAACCTTCCTCCCCCAGCACATCACTGGTCATTTGGTTTACAGCCCCTCAGAGTTTCCTCCCTAAAGATAACATTAGGCCTCAGTTGTATTTCAGCTCCATGCCCATATAAGCAGCAAAACCAGACAAATGGGGCCGTGGCTGCCTCAGGATCAGATACGTTGACTAATGACTTCCTGCACCAGCCAATCAGTGGAGGCCACGACCCTGAAAGAGCTCACCTGGCAAGCTGATGAATATTCTATTGAGACCCTCCCCTGAGACCTCCCCTAAGATTTCTGCCTGCAAGAAAGAAATAGGCTCAGGACAAAGGACCCAGTGTGTGCTCCCCACCAGAGGAACAAGCCAGCACCATCAGGGGAGCAATGGGCAGCAGCAGCTCGTCCGGGGCTTACCCCCCAAAACTGTCTCCAAGGCCCCCTTCTCTCTGACTCCTCAGTGAGCCCAAGCAGCCCAGCCTAGGTTCTCCTGCTGCTGCTTCTATACTCTTATCTGTCTCAAGTGTATTTTTGCTGCCATCATGGACCCAATGCCCTTTGACTCAGTGCTGTGTAGCCCTTCCCTTTGGATACCCATCACCTTTCAATAAATTTAATTTTTCTTTATTCATCCGTCTGAGGTGGCTAGTTAGCTGCCCGCAGCACAGTAACCTTTTGCCTTTACCTTAGAATTCTCGTTTGAACATTATGCCAACCCTCCATATTTCCACCAAGTCTCACCCCATCTATCAACTTCACAGGCAAACATCTCACCTGACAAACCCCCAGTGTGACCTCACTCCCTCTGTGCCTGCACCCAAGCAACTGCTGTTGCTGGGGAAAATCACACAACTAAGCAGACTGATCTCCCTTTACATTCATGACCATGAATCTCTATCAGGTATCCCACACTACCCAGAACTCCCACTAAATTCTTCTAACCTTGGCTCCCTACTCCTAAACAACTGCCTTTAAGAGCTTGTTTAGAAACAGTTCGCCTCCTTCTCTCTCACTTTTCAACCTCTCCCCATCTGTCCCCTTCCCTGACCCACTCTAATAATGATTTTCTTACTCAGGTTGCCAAATCCCATAGACTCTTCAGTCCTCATTTTATTGGACCTGTCCAGTGTGACATTCTCTGCATTGAGACCTTTCCCCTCTGATGCAACAGAACTTCACTCTCCATCTCTTTCTTACCTTCCTGCTTGCTCTATCAGTCTCCTTTTCAAGATTTCCCTTCTCTTGCCAATCTCTAAAATTCCAGGCCTCTGTACTGGGGTCTTCTCACTCTATACTGGATGACCTCATCCATTCTCATTTATTCTAACATCAATTCTATGCTGCCAACTCCTAGATTTTTATCTCCAAACCAGGCTTCTATCCTGACTCTAACTCATATCCCCACTACATCCTTCACATCTCCACATGGCTGTCTCAGAAGCACCTCATTCTAATGTTCAAACAAAACTCTTCTACACCCTCCCCCATCCAAGCCTGCTGCTCCACAGCTCAGTAAACGATACCTCCATCAAACCCGAAAAGCTTGAACTGTTAAACCAGAAACCTAAAAGTTATCATTGATATTTCCCTCTTCCTTACTTCCCAAGTCTTTGATTCTTTCAATTCTTTCTGATTCTACCTCCCAAACCCATCCTCTTCTGAGGATTTTGGCCCATACAAGCCACCTTCATTTCCCTCCTAGACTACTTTCATAACCTTTTGACTCAGCTCACTTCCACTCTTTCCCTTCTCCAATCCATTCATCACACAATGGCCAGAAAAATATTCTTGAAATGAAAATTTAATCAAAACTCTTTAGTGGCTTTCTATTAAAATAAATATATAAATTCGGAATCCTCAGCATGACATTACATGATTGGGTTACTGTACCTTTTTTACTTCATCTCATATCCCTTTTGACTTCTCATTTTCCACCAGCCACACTGGTCTTTCAAGTCCTCAAACATCAAAACATACCACACTCTACCCACTTCACGGAATTCACAATTCTCTATGGAGTCACTTAATAAGGCTCTTTTGCCTCTTATTTTTCCTTCTAATCTCAGTTTAAATGTCAGTTTTGCAGAGTCTTGTTGCAAATATTTGTGTAATTTTTAATTATTTTGAAATATAGAAATTTAAAAATTCAATGTAAACAAATATATCCATATTTTTCTCAATTTTTCCAGTTATTTTTATGTATAGAAAGTCATTTTCCATCCAGCAATATGAAAAAAATTCCCTATATTTTTTTACTCTGGTTTCTACATTTATCTTTGTAATTTATATAGAATTTATCTGTGCATGAGGTGAGGCTCTAGGCTGACATTCCCCCAAATACTTAATTTATGACTCATGCATTTAATAAAGTCAGGGATTTTTTTTTTTTTTAAAGAGGAAACAAATCCACTTACAGTAGCATAGAAAAATTAAAAAAAAAAAATTAACAAAAGAAGTAAAGTGAAAAAGAAAAACACAAAAGAAAAAAATTAGAGACCTAAATAAAAAACAGACATCCCATGTTCATGGACTAGAAATTAAATATTGGGAAAATAGTAAAACTCCCCCAATTGATCTACAGATTCAGTGCAACCTCTATCAAAATTCCAACAGCCTTTTTCTGAAGAATTTGATAAGCTGATCCTAAAATCCATATAGAAATGCAAGGGATCCAGAATGTGGAAAACAGTTTTAACCAATTATAAAATCAGAGGAGCCACATTTGCTGATTTCAAAACTTACTGTACAGCTACAATAATCATGAGATCGATCGTGGCAGTGGCGTGAGGACAGGGATGAATGGAATACAACTGAGGGTGCAGACAAAAATTATCTTGACGAGTGCTAAGACACTATAATGGGACAGAGTCTTCTTTTCAACAAATCATGCTGTCACTACACATCCATACGAAAAATGGGTTTGGAGCCTTCCTCACACCTGTTCTAAGATCCAAAATTTCATGTGCTGCCTCAGGAAGGCTGGGAGTCCCCTCGCTCTCCAGTTATGTCCCCACCCAGCTACTTCCCCCACATGTCCTCCACCTAAGAGGCTGTCCTCCCTGTCGCCCTCAGCATTACCCAAACAAACCAATCACATCCTCCTGCAGGAACCATGGGTCACGCCAACCTCCAGTCACAAGCCTGCCCCCTACAGCACCTGCTGATTTTCTGTTGACATTATGGTCTGAAAGATACTTTGTATTACTTCCATCTTTAAAAAGTCATCAAGGTGTGTTTTATGGCCCAGAAATGTAACTTATCTTGGTGAATGTTCTGTAAGCTTGAGGTATAGTCCGTTGAAGTAAATTATAAATGTCCACTTGCTGTTCAGTTCAACCATGTCCCTGTGCTGGCTCCTGTCTCTGCTCAAGTTGCTCATTTGCTCTCCCATGAGCCCACTTCCTCCATTAGAGCCCTCAGCACATTCATCCTTGTCGGTGTAAATTCCAGTCTGATCATTCCAACACCTCGGCCCAGTCTGAGTCTGGTGCTGCTTGCCCTGATTTTTGTCCTCTAGTATACTAGAATTTGTTAAAAGCTGGACATGATGCACTTACTGGGTGAAAGGAACTGAGGAAAACAGGCCTTCAGTGTAACAATTTGAGTTTATTTGGGGAGGAGCTAAGACTGTTTCACCATCTGCTGTAGCTGTACGTGTGAGAGGCTAATTCAGTTTAGGAAAAAGGTACACTGGATGTGATGAGTTTTGTGACATATAAAGAATTTTATGCCGACTCCATCTGGTGCTGTACAGGTGCTCAAGCTTCCATCCATGGCTCCAGACTGCTGTGCAGAAGCAGGTCACAGAGGTGCCTATCTCTCAGTGGGTAGGTTATGCTGCAGGATTTTCTTCAGATCTAGAAGCAGCTGTGCAGCCCCTGGCATTTGAAGGTCTCCTCAGTGAATGTCTTCCAATTTCAGAGGAAAGCCTCAGAGCTGGAATGGCTCCCAGGAAAAGCTGTTCCCAGACACTGCCGTGTGCAGGCAGGGTGACTGAGACTGTCTGAGGACAAGGGCACCCTGGTTCTGAGCTGGGAGGCTGTTTGGAATCAGTGGTTGTTTGTAAAAGACTAAGTACAAAAAGGAAATGTGGGAAAATGGAATGGTAAACATAATTTTAGCTTAGGAAAATGGCTCAGAAATGCCAAATGATAGTATGAACCAACAGTTGGCCCTGTGTTAAATTGGCCTTTACGTTATTGATATTGGTTGAAGCTACTTTCCATTTTGGAACTTCTCAGGCACATAAAAATACACTTTTCAGACAGCTAAATCTAAGACAAGCTTTAGGGAAAACATGTAAAACTCTATCCAAAAAACTTGTGTGACCGAGCAAAAGAATAAAAAATGTAAAGTGCTTTAACATATTTTTAATATTAACAATTACATTTTCAAAAATGACATCATTCATATCTAAAGATATCAAGACCACAGATCTGTGGCTTACGGGAGGAAATAGAGTGCAAACAGCCTGTGTTCGCTCTGCATCGCTGATACGCTTTTGTATGCTACATGCACTATACACTGCCAGGTAAGCTCCAGAGAAAACACCTACAACCCACTTGTCTAGATACAGACAACAGTTTTTAAAAAAGAAACAAAATAAAATGATTCCTCCTTCTCAGCTGCATGTGATGGGGCTGTGCATGTACGGAGAGAAGGTCTGAGGCATTATCACATGCAGACATTTAACTCTGCTCCACGCCGGCGGTGAGGGACAGCGCTAGAGACTCCACTGTGGGAAGAAACAGGTTAAAACTAGGTTAAGCATTTGAAAATGTCTGAGGAAGGCTTTAGTCAATTCAACACTGAAAAGTAAAGACATTTCTATTTTAAATTCAAATGGTGATCATTTTTAATGTACAATAAAGATTATCTTCACTGAATACAAATTGAAAAAGTATGATTTATTTCTATTTCAGATCATTTTAATTTTGAAAACAAATCTGGATATTTCACTAAAGAAACTGCATTTGTTCCACGTCATAAACTCTGGAGTCCATTCTTAACAAAATGCCAAGTTCTAACCTACGATCACCCAATTCAAAAATAGACAAATGCTTCAATGTTTCCTATAACACGTCTCCAACACAATGTTTTTAAAAATGTTCAGCTATTCTTAATGAAATCACACTTTGAATATGCAGAAACAGGGAGGAGACTGGCCCTGCATACTTTCCCCAAAAAGCTGTGCAAACAGATGCGACTTAGTCCTTTGTTTCAGCAGATTAAACAGCTTTCTCCTCCCTGGCTCACCTCACTGACTTTTACCTGCTCAGTGTTTGTCAGGAAGCTTTGGGAGTTTTAAAACTGCTTAAAAAAAACCAAACCCTCCCCATCTTTTGAAAAGGAAGTTACAAAGGATACACACGAAAGAAAACTGTGACCGAAATCTGTTCTGCCCTTTGCTTTTTTAAGTTTCAGAAATCCACTGGAAGAACAAACAATATACTAGAAAGCAAAATCTTTAGTCTCCGTGTTTTGATATTTTCATCCCACAGTAATTCTGAAAACAACAACAATGCAAAGCATGGTACAGCTGCTGAGGGACTTTCCAGGTTTGAATAGTGAGAAATCCAACTCTTCATGAGACCAGTCACATGAAGCCTCTGTACAAGAAAATAGAAAAGCAGTAAAATTTTAATGTACTCACAATGGGGAAAGGACCCTCTACAGACGGCTTTGTTTAAAATGGTGACAAGGAACATATGGCAGTTTTTGAAATCAGACTCCATTTTCTCTATAGATTCCATTCTAGGAAAGAAAATACATTTCAATTTATATAAGTGCATATGGGGTTATAGGGAGGCTACAAAATCTCTCTGGAATACTTTCAAATGTGTTTCATTTAATTACTTAGAATCCTAAATATAAAGACTATAAAATATATAATTTCCTGCCCTACTTTTAAAATTTCTTAGGAATGATATTTAAAAAAAATTTTTTTGCTAATCATTTTTTATTATTCAATTACAGTTAACATACAATATTATATTAGTTTCAAGTGCACACCCCAGCGTTTACACATTATATAACTTACTAAGTAATCATCCCGATAAATCTCATACCCTGACACCTTACACAGTTATTAGACTATTACTGACTATATTCCCTGTGCTATACTTTACATCCTCGTGACTATTCTGTAACAACCTATTTGTACTTCTTAATCCTGTCACCTTTTTCACCCATTCCCCTAACCGCCCTCCCATCTGAAAACCGTCAAAATGTTTCCTGTATCTGTGAGTCTGTTTCTGTTCTGCTTGTTCATTTATTTTGATTTTTAGACTCAGTTGTTGGTAGGTACGTATTTTGCCACTTTATTCATATTTTTTTAATCTATTCTTTCCCTTCTCATTCTCAAAGAAGACTCTTCAACATTTCATGTAGTGCTGGTCTGGTGGTGGTGAACTCCTTTAGCTTTTTCTTGTCTGAGAAGCTCTATCTGACGTTCAGTTCTAAATGACAGCTTTTCTGGGTAATTTTGGTAATAGGTCCTTGCTTTCCATCACTTTGAATATTTCTTGCAAAGTTTTCATTGAGAAGTCAATTGGCAAGTCTTATAAGAGCTCCCTTGTAGGTAAACTGTCTTTCTCTTGCTGCTTTTAAGATTCTCCCTTTGTTGTTAACCTTTGGCATTTTAATTATGATGTTTCTTGCTGTGAGCCTCTTTGGGTTCCTCTTGTTTGGGACTCTCTGTCCTTCCTGGACTTGTAAGTCTATTTCTTTCACCGGGTAGGGGGAGTTTTCTGTCATTATATTTTCAAATAGGTTTTCAATTTCTTGCTCTCTTTCTCCTCCTTCTGGCATCCCCATAATGCGAATGTTGGGCTGCTTGAAGTTGGCCCAGAGGCTCCTTACACTATCTTCATATTTTTAGATTCCTTTTTCTTTTTGCTCTTCTGGTTGAGTGTTTCTTGCTTCCTTGTCTTCCAAATCTCTAATTTGATTCTTAGCTTCGTCTGCTCTCCTGTAAGTTGTTCATTTCAGTGAGTGTCTCCTTCATCTCTGTTCTTTTATTGATTTCTAATTGAAGATCTCACTAAGTTCCATGAGCATCCTTATAACCAGTTTGAACTCCGTATCTGCTAGTTTGCTTGCTTCTATTTTATTTAGTTCATTTTCTGGAGATTTCTCCTGTATTTCATTTGGGACTATTTCTTTGTCTCTGCATTTTGGCTGCTTCCCCACATTTGCTTCTATGTATTAGGCAGAGCTGCTACGTCTCCTGGACTGGGTATAGTAGCCTTGTGGAGGTGTTCTGCAGAGCTCAGTGGTGCAGCCTCCCCAGTCATCTGATTTGGGCACTCTAGGCGCGCCTCTGTGAGGGCTGTGTGCACTGTCCTGTTATAGTTGAGCCTTAACTGCTGTTGGCGTGACGGAGGGATTCACCCCCCAGGTCCAATCAGCTGTGAGGAACAGCTGTGATTACAGCAGAGGAACTGCTGTGCAGTTGACCCTATGGAGCAAAACTTGCTTCAGTGGGGTTTTGGTGCTCACCAAGTCTGCCCCTTGAGTGTGTCACTAATGTAGGTGGTAGGTAGGGTTGTAATCTGGTGTGGTCTGAAGCTGTTCACCAAGTGCACTGGCTCTGGGGCCTTCCAGGAATTTCAAGGTCAGCCAACACCTGTGCCCTGCCTGGGGACACACAGCACAAGTGATCTGCAGATGAATGCTACTTATACTAGGCTTGGAGATGCCCAGGAGAGGCCAAGGTGCAAATCAAGGCCAGCTCCTACTAGTGCAGGGCCTGGGGCCACTTAATGAGAGGGAGTGGGCATGCTGAGGCCAAATTCTGCTTGTTTGCAATTTGCAAACCATTGAGAGATTTCAGTAAACTGCAGCAGGAGCCAAGACAGGCAGGTAGTATGGAAAAGCCACTGGAAATGGCTTGGAAGGGTCCACCAGCTGGGTGGAGGAGAATGTCTCAGGGAATCACCAGAGTGGGGTGAAGGGTGTGAGCCAGGTTGATGGCTCTGTTTTTTGGGGGGAGCGGGGCATCAAAAAAGGAATAATGGCCTCTGCCAGCACTTTTGTCTGGCAGAAAGCTGCCCCTCTAGCTCTCATCTAGATGCCAGGCAATTTAGTTCCTCCCTGTATGTCACTGGTGCCTTTCAAGCTGTGGTCCCAGTGCTGGAGCTGAGGCATCGCGTCTAAGTCCATGTGGGGGCAACTGAAGAGGAAATGCCTGGGACTCCAGCAGTCTCTGTCTCGCTCAGCCACATGCCCTATTGGTTTTTACAGCCAGAAGTTATGGGGACATTTCTTCCCTGGGCTGTGGGGCCTGTTGTGGGGCTTGGAATCCTGACTCCTTAGAGTAGGGGACCTCAGCAGCTGAGATATCCCTCCTGGTTTTTATCCACATGTGGGGGTGGGACCAGCCTGTTCTGCATCTCTGCCCCTCCTACCAGTCTCAATGTGGCTTCTTCTTTAATTCTCTAGTTGTAGGACTTCCATTCAGCCAGATTTCAGGCAGTTCTAAATGATGGTTGTTCTGTGGTTTAATTGTAATTTTGATGTTGATGTGGGAGGATTCAAGTAATGCATTTACCTGCCCTGACATCTTGATGGGACGTCCTCCTACCCTACTTTAAAATAAAACTTCCAAACAGTCTGAACATTTTACATAGTGTGTTTCAGAATAGTACTGAGTTCTAGAGCTGGGTCGACGGGATATTCCTTTTTCTATTATTCACGTTTGTATTTTTACTTTTCACAAGCATAGCTTCTTTTTTGAAATAAAAAACACATTAAAGATATAAAACCTTAAATTTTAAAATGATTTAACATACAACATTTTTTATTTTTACATTTTTAAAATTTGTAATTGTGATTTCAATTTTATTTTACTATTTTTGCAACAAATAAAGGTTTATTTCAGGATATGGCACCAAGCCTGGAGATACAAGTGAGCTAGTACTCTAAGACCTGATACCAAAAACATTTTATTATGGAAAATATCAAGGAGAGAACCACCTAGGAGCCTTCCAAGCAACCAGCCAGACAGCCCGATGGACATCCCCAGCCCAACCAGGTTTTTAGAAGCAAATCTGAGACATAACAGCATTTCACCCATAAATAGTTCACTGTGTATACATTAAGACAAAGACTCCTTTTGAAACAGCCACAGCGGGGTTTAAGATAGTGACAGAGTAGGTGGATCTTTCTCACACATCCTCGCAGAACCAAGCTGTAATTAAAACTAAATTGGGGAACATTCACCCTGAATTACCAGCTGAAGACTAGCTGAAGAGGAGACTTTTAAACAAGGAAGGGCAGAAACTACCTAGAGACTGGTAGGAAGGACTGGGTCATGAGAGGGGCTCGCCCAGCTCCCAGGAGCAGTAGGCCAAAGGTAAGGAGGGATATCTTGGCTCTCAGGAGTTCCCTGAGAGGAGGCCTGAACCCCAGGCTCCCCAGAGCAGACAGCCAGAGCGCCTAGAACAGCCACCCATGCAGCACCCAATGGCAGGGCTTCTGCCAGGGAAAGACTGAGCCTCCTGGAGACAATGCCACATTTTTTAAAGGGTTGGTGCACAGGATTTTTGTTCCCAGCCACTCGAGGCTTTTGTGGAGAGAGGGCAGTGTGGACCGGAGTTGCCTGAGGAGAGACTGGAATGGAAGGAATTGAGGAGAGTTGCAGAGGATCGGCTGCCAGGATACCTGTGCTAGGTCATCTCTCCCTCCCCCCACCACCCGATATCACAGCAGGCATTTTTCCTGAGAGGTGCAAGCCGGCCCAGCAGCAGAGGACTGGGGAAAGGCAAAAGTCTCACCCTAAGGAATGCAGCTGGCCCAACTTTCTCAAATCCAGCTCGTCCCACCCTGCCTCTCAACCTCTGCTGAGGAAGCAGCAGTCTCAGGGTGCGACAGTGACTAGATTAGGGAAAGGGCCATTCCTCCAACATTCCTGGGAAGCTGGCTGACTCTTCCCTCTCACAGGAGGGCTGATAGAAACTCCTGGCTTCCAGCAGACCCCACAAGCCTGCCTAAAAGGGGCTCCACCCTGCTGAAGTCAGGAAAATATTCCGGGACAGACTCAGACATGTGGCTCTGGGATGAGGAACACACCTACCATCTTCTCTGAAGTCTGAATATGTGCTGATCCACCTCTGGGCCCCGTGCTGCTAAAAGGCCAGCCTAGGAGCTCAGCTTGGCCCCTCCCGTGGGCAGCAAAGCCAAGTGGAGGCAGCAACTAGCTATGAATTGCATGAAACTTTGAACAGGGTGCTAAGAGTTCAATGTGGACAGCTTCTGACATTGGCTAACACAAAGGTACCTCCTGGGAGACCCAAAATCAGCATAAAAACAGTCAGCCTCAGTCAACATAAGAGCAAGATCCAAAGGGAAATTCTAGCAGGAACTAAACTCTATTGGATGAACTCCACTTGGCTTCTTTATTTTCTTTATTTCATCTCTTTTTTCTCTTTGGTATTTTCTTTTCTCTCATTTATTCACATCTTATTTTTCTCTCTCCTTTTCTACTTTTTTCTATTATTTCTTTTGATTTATATATTTCTCTTTTTTTACCTTTGCACTTTTTCTTTTTTATTGTTTTCCTATTTCTCTTATTCTTATTTTCTTCTCTTCTTCCTTTACTTTCATAACCTTTTTTCTCCCCCTTTTCTAGTATTTTGTGGGGTTTTCTAAATTATTTTCTTTTTCTTTTACTATTCTTGTAACGTTTAATCTTTCCTAATTCTCTTTTCTCCTGGGGTTGCTTTTGCTGTTGTTGTTGGGTTCTTTTGTATGTTTTTGTTTTGTTTTGTCCTGAATGCTATGTACAACAGTTCACACAACATGGTCAGGGTTGAGCCTTACAGTCAGTCTAAGAGGAGATCCCACCCATGAATGTGACACCAATATAGACCAAATATTACAAAAGAGCCCAAATAACACACAAAAGGGTCATTCCTAGAGCATCTAGCTCAGGATTTCAAGGAGATCACACCACTGGGTCCCACAGGACATTTACTACAAAAGGCCACTCCACAAAGACAGGGAGTCATAGCAGTTTTTTCTAATACATAAAGAAACACAAAGGGACAACTAATATGGGGAGAAAAAGAACACCCAAATGAAAGAAAATGAGAAATTTCCAGAAAAAGAGCTAAGTGAAATGTAGGTAAGCAATTTGACAGAGAGTTCATAATAATGGTTATAGGGAGGCTCAAGGAACATAGAACCACAACAAACTTAATGGGAAGTACAAGAAACTCACTGGGAACTACATCAGCATGAAAATAGGTATAGAAGCCATGCGTAAGAACCAGATGGAAATAAAGACCACTATAACTAAAAATCAAGATTACACTGGAAAAAATTAAAAGTAGGCTGATGAAGCAGAGGACCAAATCAGCGATTTGGAAGACAAGGTAGGAAAAAACACTCAATTAGAGCATAAAAAAAGAAAAACACTTAAAAAGCATAAGGACAGTTTAAGGGAACTTTGGAACAACATGAAACATAACATCTGCATCATAGGAGTATACCAGAGGGAGAAGAAAGTGAGAAACTGTTTGAAGAAATAATGGTAAAAAACTTCCCTAACCTGGTGAAGGAAAAAGTCACACAAGCTCAGGAGGCACAGAGAGTTCCAAGCAAGAAGAATCCAAAGAAGCCCACAGCCAGACACATCATAATTAAAATGCCAAAAATTCAAGACAGAATCTTAAAGGCAGCAAAAAAAAAAAAAAAGCAATCTGTTACCTACAAAGGAGCTCCCATAAGGTTGTCAGCTCATTTCTCATCAGAAACTTTATAGGCCAGAAGGGAATGGCATGAAGTATTCAAGGTAATGCAAAACAAGGATCTGAAACCAATACTACTCTCTCCAGCTAGGCTATCATTCAAAATAGATGGTGAAATAAAGAGCTTCCCAGGAAAAAAAAAAAGAAAAGACTAAAGGAGTTTATTAAGGAATCTGTAACCTTAAACGACACATTAGATCATGTGGATTTAATTGACATTTACAGGACATTTCATCCGAAAGCTGCAGAATAAACATTCTTCTCAGGTGCATATGGAACATTCTCAAAGACAGACCACATGCTAGGACACAAAATAAGTATTTATAAGTTCAAGAAGACTGAAATCATATCAAGCATCCTCTCAGATCACAAGGGCATACCAATCAACTACAATAAAAAACTCAAAAACATTCAAATAAATGGAGGCTAAATAGGATGTAATTAATCAATGAACGGGTTACCAATGAGATCAAGGAAGAAATAAAAAAACTAGAAACAAATGAAAACCAACACAACAATCCCAAATATTTGGGATACAGAGAAAGCAGTCCTGAGAGGTAAATTCGTAGCACTACAGGCCTACCTCAAGAAATACGAAAAAGCTCAAATAAATGATATAACCCTACAACTAAAAGAATTAGAGACAGAACTATAAGAAAAATACAGAAGTAGTAGTAGGAAGGAAATAATAAAGATCAGAGTGGAAATAAATTATAAACCACAGAACTATAATACTATTTGCTTAAAAATACTTTATGATTTCTTTTTCTTTATTACAGATTTTTAATGTCAACACTACTGTAGATGTCTCCCCTTTCCCCGCCTTGCCTCACCTCCACCACCCCTGCCTTCCTCTCACTTGGCCTTCACCACACTTTGTCCATGTCCGTTGGGTATGTCTATGTGAAATTAAATTTCACATGGCTTTGGCAATTTTTCACATTTCTGCTTTAAGTGTGAATCAGGATCAATTAATTTTCATAAATTGCAATGGTTGAAATCCTCCTCACCTCTGCTTTTTTCTTTTTTCAATCTTCATCTAAGGATATGTTTATTGATTTTTTTAGAGAGAGAGACAGGGGGAGAGGGGGGGGAGGGAGGGAGGGAGGGACAGACAGGGGGAGAAACATAGATGTGAGAGAGAAACATCGACTGCTTCCCTCTTGTACATGCCCCAACCAGGGATCAAACCTACAACCTTTCGGTGTACGGACAATGCCCCAGGTGAGCCACCCAGCCAGGGCACCTCTGCTTTTTTCTTACAATCAGCTCATTGAAGAAATGGAAACAGTTCAATTTTAGCAAAGCATATGATTCAGTGTTACTATTTTCTCCTCCACCCCAGTGACAGAGAAAGAGAAATATGCTTTACACACTCTGAGACGGCAATAATAAAGCAAGTAAGACTTCTATTTCCATGCCGGTCATCATGAACTTTACTACTATCTTAGTTTATGCAGAGTATTCTGATATAGCCATGGGTCAAGACTTAGAATGAGATCAGCACTACCGTGACCTCTCATCTCACAGGTTAAAGACAAGCTGTTATCACAGCAGCCATCAACCAGACTTGAACTTTTAATTTAGGGAAGTAACAGCAGCAGTGTTATATTGGGGGAATCAATTTATAAGGTATATAAATGTCTAACCTGTACACCTGAAACTAATATAATGTTGAATATCAACTGTAATTGAAAAATAAAAATAATGAATAATTGCAGCATTACATTAATTTTATAAACAAGGCAGAGACAAACGAACTGTTCCATAGGACATCCAAGTTCACAGTAGAGGATAGGATGCTCTGGATAGAAAGAGCTCCTGGGTCCTCGACGGTCCTCTGACATTAGGGCACTTACCCTTCTATGTGCTAATGTGAGTAATAAACACTCCACAAGTCAAACATACAATTCTTCTTGTATTCATCTAAAATACAACTTTGGGCTATAATCTAGCATGATATCCAGAATTTGCTTTAAAATTCAGCAAATGTGAGTGGGGGTGAGTAGCAGAGTGATAGGCACTAGGGTTTGTTCTGCTGTTTTCTCTCTACTTCTGTGTATGTTTTAAGCATCGGTAATAAAAACTTAACAAAACCTACACAACAAAACATGCATGTAGTCTAAAAATATTTGATTGTCCTCATTAAAAGACTTCAGATTTTTCTTACTATTATACTGCTCATAAAAGAATCACACAAACCCTGATGCTACCTACTTTAGGTGAACACATTCTTCAATTCTTTCCTTAAATATCAGTGGTATGAGAAGCACTGCTGAGATGAAAAAAACCTCACAGGATGAAGCCAATTAAAACACAGTACAGAGGCCCCACAAGCCACATACTTACTGCCACGCCCCCAGGCCCGCCTGCCAACCATCTGCAAACATGAGCGCCAAGTTCAACACCTTCATGATGGCCTCTTTCACAAAGCTGACCTGGAGACCAAGCCACACAGAACAGGTTCTTGTAACATTTGGACACTGACACCGAAACTTTTACCTAACCTCAATGAGCCACAGAGCAAGCTCCTCAGTACAGTGACTGCCTGTGTGGAAGGGAGGGCACCTGGCTCTGAACATGCCTGAGGGCTCAGCCACACACACTGCACCCACGACAGAGTCCGGCCACCAGGCAGCGCCGTTTCCTGGGATAGCCACTGAAATTCACCAGGGACATGAGGTATTTCCAGTGCTTGTGAGAGAACTTAAACCCAAATTGTCACACTGAGTTGGACACACTTCCTGTATAAAGCACTATTAGGCCACACGGGCAGATAAAACTTCCAGTTAAACCCAAGTGCAAAGCAGAGTGAGTGAGGCTGGCAACATAGTTCTCACCTGTTTCTCTGATAACATGACCCACATTTGTAACCTCATGTGATCTGGTCTTTCCTTAAAGAATATTCTACAAAACAGAAGCTTAATAACTATAAAATTCCAGAGCAGAGAGACAACCTCCCTTGGCCAGCTTCATCCTGCCTCAGTGGACACGTTCGCAGGTGATGGCTCACATACCTTTTCTCTCAGCAGACATCGATCGTGGATGGTTGACAAGTACCTATAGTGAACTTTAATCAGCTGATCTAAATCCTTGGCGTCCTCAATTTGATGCTGAAACTCCAGCCCTGTACTGTGAAGCGTCTTGGAAGAGAAAGATGGAAGTCTTATCAGATTTCTTCTTTGAGAACTTGTGTGCCCCACACAGAACTTTTTACCAACCTCTTCTGCTCCTCACTGTCCCCCTTAGGTAATCACACCTGCAGTGTGGATACAGGTCTGTTCTGTGGGCAGCATTTTCATCCTGAACAACAAACAGTTGGGCCCATCTCTCGGGCCTCTACCTGCCCAGTGAATGAATGCCTCACTCTGACTGACAGACCATTCCTGGTGGGAAGGGGCAAGTATATCAAACCATATGGAAAATGTACTGATTTTTTGAAAAATAAAATTTTAAAAAATCATCAGGTAAATTGAAGTTACACGTTTAAGTTCCACTCTTTATACAGAGGTGGGCAAAAGTAGGTTTGCAGTTGTGAGTGCGTGAAACAGAGTTTACTCTTATATTACCAGCCTGACAGATTCTGGCTGCTACTAAAAATTGAAGTCATTTTCCAGGGGCAGCTGTCAACATTGATAAAATTCAAAGGACCACATAGCAAATTAGGAAGGCAGTTCCAAAAGAGGGGATCTGGCTGTGCTTGTCTCGGGGGGGGAGGGGGGAGAGCAGTAGGCTCTGCACACATGAACCCTGGCATGTCTTGAAAACACCCCCCCCACCCGCTGCCAGTTTCATGACCTAAACTTAACATGGGCTATTTCCCATTTGTGTCTGTAAGTGCTTTGTGGGCTCCTCTGTTTATGACTCTACTACAAGTAACCCTCTCTGAACAGTGGGTAGGAGGCAGGTGGACAGAACAAACCCTGGTCATGATGTAGTTGTGTAAGCTGTTCACAAAGTGCATGAGCTTCACGCGCAGGAGGAACATCCGATGAATCAGCTGTCTTGCTGGTTTCTTCTGTGTTCCAAACTGGGAAGCCGGTTCCTGTCTGCATAAAAGTCCTTCTTGAAGTGGTGGTTTTCCAGCTAATTCTGTAAAAGATTCAATAGGGCAGCATGGGTGGGACGAGCTTCCTTCCAAGCCACTGCTCAGGGCGGGGCCCCTGCCAGAGTGGTGACCATGGAGGGGACCCTACCTTCAGTGTCTCTGAAAGCTGAAGCTCTAAGAAGTTCCCTATCACCTGGATGATCACTGTCATAAAAAATGTAAATGCAGCCCGGCTGGTGTGGCTCAGTGGTTGAGCACTGACCTATGATCCAGAAGATCGTGGTTTGATTCCCGGTCAGGGCACACGCCCAGGTTGCAAAGCTCAATCCCCAGTGGGGGGCATGCAGGAGGCGGCCAATCAATGACTCTCATCATTGATGTTTCTATCTCTCTCTCCCTCTCCCTCCCTCCGAAATCAATAAAATATATTTTTTTAAAATGTAAATGTGAAGTCCCATGAACTTGTTAAAATTTTCACATAACCTAAGATGAATCATTATTCTGGCTAAATTCTTAATCAAGTTATTGTATTTCAGGTTAACTGTATATACAACTTCTGGCATTTCATTCAGAGGCATTAATTCTGACATCTGTAAAAATGCTGCTATGAATACATGTCATTTTGGTCCTTGTATATACATGAAAAATGACCAGACCACCACCTCTTTTTCAGGATTAAATTAAGTTATAATTTATCTACTGAAAACAAATCTTACCACCAAATAGTAAAACATCCAGACTGTATTTTGCCCACTTTATCTGCAGTAAGAGAAGGAACACCTGATTATAAATTTTTTGACATTCCGAACTTATAACAATGTCCACAGGCCATGGGACCTAAGAAAACAAAGACAGAAAATCAGAACAGAAAGTAACCCATTACATGCACGTTTCAATTTTAACAGAAAACAATGTTCTTACAAAGAGGGTCAGCACGTACCTTGTAGCTCAGGGTCAGACCATCTAAGATATGAACAGGGAGTTTCTTCTTAGCTGTGTCCACATTCTCAAAAGATACAGAGAGACTAGATAAAGAAGTTTCCGTTTTAGTTTGTGAAAATATTAAGCTCATATAAAAATGCTGTTTTAAAACAACATGACCACTTTCACATGTTTTATTTACATCATAGTCCAAACAAGACCCTGGATTTCACAAAAGGAGTGTAAATATGCCAACAAAGCATACTTCCTGGCATATACTCCAGGAGAGGAGTTTGGTTTTGGAAATAAGAAAGAGGGAAACGTTTTCAAATACTAGGATTAGCTGTAAAAGAAAAGAGACACTGAACGGCGGTAGTAGGTTAATTAGGAAAAGAGACAAAGGCAGGATACTTAATTCTGAAAAAATTCAGGCAACAGGCTCAGAAGCAAACCTCTGCTCACCCTGAGTGTGTGTGTGAGTGACAAAAGCGGGGTCTGCTTCTAAGACAAGGTGTCACATACACTTTATCCACGCATCCCTAACACTGGTTCGAATGTGATTCCTGATAGAAAGATCCACCGCAGCGCATGGGGATGCCCCTGTGCCGGGCAGTGCAGGGAATGCAGTGTCTCACATCAGTCTCCTCAGTGTCCTGCCAGTGGACCGAGAAACCATGCAGTGCTCAAGGGAGCAGGGGCCCTGAGTGATGAGACCGGTGGAGACCATGGGCTTATGTGGAAGGAAGGGAGGGAGGACGGCCTGAGATTTATGAATTAGCCCATTCATTCCATGACATAGGCACTAGTCAGAATTTCTTAGCTCCTAAGTCTGCTACACAAGCATCCACTAAGTACTGAGTAGGCGCCTACTGAACACCTCATCAGGTGCCAACCTAGGCAGATGATAGACAGAAGCCTTGTTTGCCTCCAGGGGATCACTGCACAGAGCAACCATGCAAGTCACTCTTCTGTCACTGAGAGACACAGGATGCTGCTCAAGCCAGGCCAGGTAGAGCTTTGTCACTGCCAGGCCCTGCCAATGGGAAAGCTTGTCTCTGCAGGATATGGACATGTGACTGCTCCCGGAGTGAGGCACATGGCTCTTGGGAAGCCCGAAGTACTGAACACTCAAGGTGGAAAGCATGGGAGGAGAACTCCATGTGCACAGAGAACCGAGATGCAGCAAGGAGCACCCCTTCTCCACAGCCGGGGGCCTGCATGTGAGGGGCAGGGGCTGCTGGTCTACCCAGTCACTCTAGGGGCTGCAAGTGGAAGGAGAGAAGCTGAGCAGTCAGGAGGCGTCAGAGACGAGCTTTCATATAAGCAGCACTGCACAACCTGGAGACAAAGGGATACATGACATTTGAACACAGTCAGAGGTGCTGGCTGTGCAGACACTGGGCAAACCCCTGTTTTCCAGGTCATTGGGGTCCCTGAAGCCATCAACAATGAAGGGATGTACCCCAGGCATGAGTGCTGTGGGAGGAGGGCAAGGGGTGTTGGGGAGGCTGAGAGAGGGTGCAAGGCAGGGAGCAGCCTTGGCCTTTGTGCTGAACCCAGGATTCTCCCTGGGACTCAGTGAGCCTGAGGGTGCAGACAGGCATTTAAAGCACAGGGGGGGGAAAAGAAAAGAAAAGAAAAAAGAAGCACAGGGAAGCCATAGCAGGAAGGGTGGGGCGGCTCACTGTCCTGAGTTAACCTATGAATGAATACATCTCAATAAAAATGCCACCGAGGTGTGTGTTCTGGTGGAGCCAGACACTTGAAGATAAACTGAATCTACAAAATAAATAAGCAAGAAAAGCCAGGAAAATCCTACTGAACCCGAATGCTACTGGCACCTGAATAAACAGAACAATGAAACAGTGAAAAATCTAGAAAGACACTCAATTGCACATGACAAATTAAACATAAAGGGGTATCTATCACAAATAAATTAGGGAGAGGTACATTTCTTTTTTTAGAAAGAAGTGTGATGAGAACCAACTAGTCATTTGGAAAAAGATAAAACTGAATCAACTTCTCCTAATTAGGTGGATAAACTCCAAATGGATAAATATGTAAACATGAAAACTCAATTCAAACATAGAAGAAAAGATGGGTGACTTTAAATACAACTGGGGGGCCCGTCCGGGCGTGGCTCAGCGGTTGAGCGTCGACCTAGGATCCAGGCGATCGGGGTTCGATTCCCGGTCAGGGCACATGCCCGGGTTGTGGGCTCGATCAATGACTCTCTCATCATTGATGTTTCTATCTCTCTCTCTCCCTCTCCTTTCCTCTCTCTGAAATCAATAAAGATATATTTAAAAAATAATAATAATAAATACAACTGGGGGGACCCTGGCCAGTCTTGCTCAGTGGTTAGAGCATCGGCCTAAGGACCAAAGGGTTTGTTTGATTCCTGGTCCAGGGCACATACCTCGGTTGCAGGCTTGACCCCCGGCCTCTGTCGGGTGTGCAGGGGGCAACCAATCAATGTGTTTCTCTCACATCCATGTTTCTCTCTCTCTCTCTCCCCTTCCTCCCTCCCCTCCATTCTAAGAAAAATCAATGGAAAAAATATCCTTGATGCCCTGGCTGGTTTGGCTCAGTGGCTAGAGCATCGGCCTGTGGACTGAAGGGTCCCGGGTTTGATTCCAGCCAAGGGCAGGTACCTCGGTTGCAGGCTCCATCCCCAGCCCCAGTCAGGGGCACATGCGGGAGGCAACCAATGGATGTGTCTCTCACATCGATGATTCTCTCTCTCCCTTCCCCTCTGAAAGCAGTGGAGGAAATATCCTCAGGTGAGGGTTAACAAAAATAACTAACTAGCTGAATAAGTAAATACACAGATATAACCTGGGAGTAAAACTTTCTTAACTGTGACTCAAATCCCAGAAGTAATAAAAGACTTATGTTATAAAACTAAAACACACTTGCATAACCAAACAGCAACAAAAAATGGTTATACAATAAGCAGAAAAAAAAGACCAATGTCAAAGTGGGAAACCAAACTAAAGAGTTTCTAAAAATGGAAAGAGATGATAAACACCAACAACCTAATACTGATAGAAATAGTGTCAAAAGATGTGAATAGCTATCATTACAAAAAATGCAGAAATAAACATTTGGCAAGATGACAAAGTTCACTCATAATTGAAAAATGTAAATTAAAACTACACTGAGATACCATTTCTCACCATCAGATGAGCACAAATCCCAAAGTCTGACAACACCTTGTGAGGGTGGACACGTTGTGCGGGTGAGGCTGTGGAGAAAGCCACTCTGCACATTGCTGGGAGTAGAGAAGACACCACCTTGATGCCGAGGGATCTGGTGGGAGCAGCAGGACACACGTTTACCCTGTCACCCGCACCCCATCCTAGAAACCTTCTCCAGGTCACACTGAAGTGAAATGTGCAAGGCCAGCCCCTTACACGTGCAGAGCAAGGATCAGAAACCCAACGCCCACCCACAGACAACTGGCTGAATGGACAGGCAGAAAACCGGTCAGCGGGAGAGGAGTGAGGACGCGCGCTCTGGAGGGACTGTGGAGGGACTGAGTCTTGGACGTGGTATTTACGTATGCAAAATCGAGGAGCTATTGGAAAAGCATGGACTATGCTGCATTTCATGTAACATGAAAAGAGGAAGAGGAATACATGCACACGTTTTTGGTTCCAAAAAGTAATCATAACAAGGATAAAAGAAAATCAAATAAAAATGGTTCCTTACAGGGGAGGCAGAAAGCGAGCAGAAACAGAAATAGGAGCCAGATCTTCCTAAATGTACCTCTGTGACAACGATTTCAACACATAACTGTTTTACCTAATTAAAACACAAAATGGCACAGCCCTGGCCAGTGTGGCTCCGTGGTTAGAGCATCGGTCCGCACACCAAAGGGTCATGGGTTCAATTCCCAGTCAAGGGCACATGCCTGGGTTGCAGGTTCGAGTCCCAGCCCCAACAGGGGCACATGGGAGGCAACCAATTGATGTGTCTCTCGTACATCGATGTTTCTTTCTCTCCTCACCCCCCCCCACGCCCCTCTCCTCTCTCTAAAAATCAATGAAAAAAATATCCTCGGGTAAGGATTAACCAAAAAAAGGGGGGAGACCTAAGGAGGGGAGCAATTCCTGGATGTAGAAAATAAGCTGTGACCAATAAACGAACCCTGTGTGATGCTGTCTAGTCACAGGAAGAGTTATTCCCAGGGACCTTGAGGTGCAGACTCTGATGACCAGGAAAGACAGGGAGACAATCCCAAGCATGTTGTTGGGGGCTTATTGTTACTCTGGAACTATTATCACTCATTACAGAACAAAACCAACGTGTGTTATATTAATGTGCTAATAATACTCAAAGGAAAATCAAAGTGAAATCTGTCACCGTTACTATACAATGAAAATATCATTCTGCTCTTGCTACATATTTCCAAACTCTGTCCACTGAGAGAGCCCAGAGTGCTGACAACCCAGGGCCAATGGATATACTCCAGCACCCTGGCTGAGGGCTTCTGAAGCCTCCAAACAGCAGAATGCTGGTGGGAGAGGCACACACACCTGGGCAGGACGGGCACAGGATGAGCCTGGACATCAGTCTTGAGAGCGGGGGGCTCTCCAAGGTCACTAGGGTCAAGTGACAGAGTTCCCTCTCGGTCAAAATGGGAGTCTGAGCAATGTTTAACTCTGACATCCATAATTCTCTCTCTCCCTCTCTCCCTTCCTGTCTAAAAAATGAGTAAAAGTATTTTTAAAAAAGAATAACTATAATAGATTACAACTTATTAAAATAGTAAAATTCATGGGTTTCTACAGATATTGAAAAACATAACCTTCCCTGCTTACCTCTGGGGGGTGCTGGGCACTAATTTCTTATCATGAAAAGAATCGAGCAGTTACACTAACTACATAATTGATCAAATATTGTTTTTATGGAAGAATCAAAAGTAATAAAAGAATGAAATGAAAATAAAAGGAATTATTTTATCTACTAAGCAGGGAAACTTTTTTCTGCCAAGAGCCATTTATATATTTATAACATCATTTGCAGGCCATACAAAATTATCAACTTAAAAATTAGCTATAAAAAAGCTCCTAGATTTATTGAATTTCAAGTCCCACCTGTGGCTGCCTTGGCAGGGTCAGACCAAATGATTTTGCGGGCTGCATACGGACGTTCCCCATCCCTGCAGTAGATGGTCAATAACATAGTACCTTAAAGTGGCACATAGCCCACATTAACTATTATCATTATTTCTGTCGAAGGGGAATGAGAAGGGGAGCTAAGGAAGGAACGAGGACCACCAGGTAGGGTGGAAGTTGGGTCTCTGCACTACGAAGATTCAGAGGCACCGACTCACAGCCCTGGCCCAGCAGCTCAGCAGGGAGGAAAGGGCTGGTGAGCACCCTGCTCAAGAACAGGCCAGTGTAACAGTTTGAAAATAACTTTGCCCAGCCAGGCATGGCTCAGCGGTTGAGAGTCGACCTAGGATCCAGGCGATCGGGGTTCAATTCCTGGTCAGGGCTCATGCCCGGGTTGTGGGCTCGATCAGTAACTCTCTCATCATTGATGTTTCTATCTCTCTCTCTCCCTCTCCTTTCCTCTCTCTGAAATCAATAAAAGATATATTTAAAAAAAAGAAAATATACAACTTTGACCAACAAGTGGTGGAGTCTACTTCTCACTCCTGAACCCCACTGGTCTGTGGCTCTGTCTGAGCAACAGCAGCATGTGGCGGAAAGACGGTCAATGAGGCCTGGAGCTCCCTCAGAACCACCCAAGACTAACAAGGCCAATGTAGCCAGCTGGAGGGCGATGCCACTGGGGCAGGGAGGTGGCACAGCCCATGGCCAGCACTGACCCCAGCCACATGAGGAGGTGGCACAGCCTGACAGCCGCGTGGTCCCATCGAGTCATCCCCTTTTGCTTAATGGGCAAGTAACTATGCTACCCGTTGCCTCGGTTTTCCAACAGGTAAAATAACAATAGCAAAATTCATAGGGTTGGTGTGAAGGTTATATATTGTAATATACACAAATATTCATAGAAGGGTTCATGGCACATGGGTCACTTTTCAATATTGAAAATGAAAGGTGCCTCCCATATTTTACCGTGGACTGTCTTCAGGATAACGCTGTCCTACTGCTTCTTGGAGCTGGACGTTAAGAAAAGACACATTTTGCCAGGTTTCCTTTTCTCTTATTTTATCAAAAATTGATGTGTAGAAGTCATACATGGTATCTCCACCTTCCATTAAAAAAAAATTCCTCATGGCCTGCAAGTACTCCACCAACCTGAAAGGAGAGAAGGAATGTGAGACAGGGTCCTCCATTAGTAACAGGATTGTATGTTGCCTTTTTCAGTGAAACAGGTTTACATTCCACACTGACTAAAATCAGAAACATTAACACCTCTTCAATACCTTAACAATAAAAATAGAATATGCTTTATATTAACAATCAGAAAGTTATTTTTCCATAATGTAGAAAACTGGACAGTCACGAAAGTAACAAAAAAAATGAATCCAGCCCTGGCCAGTGTGGCCCAGCTGGTTGGAATGTCATCCTCTATACCAAAAGGGTGTGGGTCCAAATCAGGATCAGGGCATATACCTACGCTGTAGGTTTGATCCCCAGTTGGGGCACATACAGGAGGCAACCAATCAATGTTTCTCTCTCACATCAATGTTTCTCTCTGTCTCTCTCCCCCTTCCTCACAATCAGTGAAAACACACTAGGATGAGGACTGGAAAAAAAAGTGAATCCAAATCCTACTATTCATAGTGAGTCTCCACTGTGATAGTATTTGGGGTATTTCTTTCCCATCTTTTTTTCTATGCATTTAAAATATATAGTCCTGGTCTTTGCCTGATTCTGCTTCTGAAAAAGCAGACCTTGGTGCACATCTTCATGCTATCTAAACACACCCAGCCCCAGCAGATGGAACCACAAGCTGTGGAGTGTGGAAAGCTTCAAACAGGTTACTCAAGGCCAGTCACAAACAGCATCTGACATTGGCCTGCACCAGAGACCATCCAAAAGACTGGGAGTCCTAGCAGATCTACCTAACAAATAGAAACAAATCCAAACAGGCAGCCAAAATAGGGAGCCAGAAAACAAGCCCCCAATGAAAGAACCAAAGAATTCTCCAGAAAAAGAGCTAAATGAAATGGAGATAAGCAATCTAGCACATACAGAGTTCAGAATACTGATCATAAGGATGCTCAACAGCATGAGAAAAGAAATGGAAACTATGAAGGAAATTAAGAACAACATAGTATAAATAATAAAAAAACCAAACACTGGAAGGAATAAACAGCAGATTAGGGGAAGCATATTAGGATTAGCTCAGAAAAAAATCACTCAATCAGAGAACCAAAAAAACCAAAAAACCACAATTAAAAAACAGGACAGTTTAAGGGGGCTGCAGGACAACATAAAACGTAATAATATTCGCATCATAGGAATGCCAGATGTAGAAACTAAGCAAGGGTTAGAGAACCTGTTTGAAGAAATAATGGCAGAAAACTTCCTTCACCTTGTGAAGGAAAAAGTCACACAAGTTTAGGAGGCACAGAGAGTCCCAAGCAAAAAGAACCCAAAGAGGGCCACATCCAAACACATCATAATTAAAATGCCAAAATTCAAGACAAAGAGAGAATATTAAAGACAGCAAGAGAAAAGCAATCTGTTATCTACAAAGGAGCTCCCATAAGGCTGTCAGATGACTTCTCATCAGAAACTCTTCAGGCTGGAAGGGAATGGCATGAAGTATTTGAGGTAATGAAAAGCAAGGATCTGAAACCAAGACCACACTATTCAGCAAGGCTATAATTCAAAATAAATGGTGAAATAAAGAGCTTTCCAGTCAAAAAAAAAGGCTAAAGGAGTTTATCACCACCAAACCAGCATTGTAGGAAATGTTAAAGAAACTGCTGTAATAAGAAGTAGAAATAGAGGGAGAAACATAGAAATAAAGAATTCAAATGGCAATAAACACCTATCAATAATAACCTTAAATATAAGTGGATTAAAAGCTCCAATCAAAGGGTGCAGGGTAGGTGAATGGATAAGAAAATAAAACCCAAAAATATATGCTGTCTACAAGAGACCCATCTCAGAACCAAAGATACACAGGCTCAAAAAAAAAACTTCTGGAGGCCTTTAAAGGAGAGATCGACAGCAATACAGTCACAGTAGGGGACTTTAACACCCCACTACACTGGACAAATCTTTCAGACAAAAAATCAACAAGGAAACAGTGATTCTAAATGACACCCTATATCAGATGGATTTAATTGACATTTACAGAACATTTTACCCCAAAGCTGCAGAATAAACATTCTCCTGAAGTGCACATGGGACATTCTCAAAGATAGACCACATGTTAGGAAATAAAACAAGACTCCACAAGTTCAAGAAGACTGAAATCATATCAAGCATCTTCTTGGACATCTATACCATGGAATAGTATGCAGCTGTAAAAAAGAAGGATCCCTTACCCTTTGAGGCAGCATGGTGGGACCTGGAGAGTATTATGCTAAGTGAAATAAGCCAGTGAGAGAAAGACAAGTGTCACATGACCTTACTCATATGTGGAATCTAATGAACAAAATAAGCTGAGGAACAAAACAGATCCAGAGACACAGAAGCATGAGACAGACTGATGAATCTCAGAGGGAAGGCAGGGGTGGTGGGTGGGTGGGGAGATATTAATCTAAGAACTTATATGCATATGGACACAGTCAACAGTGTGGTGAAGGCCTGGGGGGAGGGGTGCAGGGGGGAGAGGATCAATGGGGGAAAAGGGGACATTTGTAATACTTTAACAATAAAGATAAATAAATAATAATAAAAAACACAAATAGGCTCAGCAATATTGTGAAAGAACAAAGTTGGAGGTATCATGCTATTCTGTATCAAACTATACTGCAAGGCCATAATAACCAAAATGACATTGTACTGACATAAAGACAGACACATTGATCAATGGAAGAGAGTAGGGAGCCCAGAAATAAACCTACGTCTATGTAGTCAATTAATATCTGACAACGGAGGCAAGAACATACAATGTGGTAAACACAGTCTGTTAAAAAAAAAAAATAATTATATATATATATATATACACACACACATATATATAGTCCTCACCATATTATATATCCTGCTTTTTAAGTTTTATGAAGAAAATATGTTATTTAATACTCTGTATAAACATTATTGGCGTGAACTACAAAGTTCACACATGATACAAATATGCCAGATTTATGGATATGCCATAATATAAAGAACTGGTAATTTAGCCAGTTATGTGATAGCCAATTATGTGATGGGCATTTTTGTGCAACAAGCTTTTTCTGTTTTTCTTTTGGGACAGCATCTCAGGAATAGACAAGGAATTAAATTTCACAACATAGTTAAGAAAACATTAATGGGTAATTGATTCTCTCAAAAGAAAATTGTTTACTGCATAATTATTTCCTACTCTAATAAATATTAACTTGAAATACAGGTTTTAAAATAATTCCGACCATTCCTAAAGTACAATAAACTACAGACTTCTTCCAAAACGATACTCCCTTATACCTGTAATCTTTCTTCAGTGTTTCCATGAGGTTTCCACAGCAATCTAGATACTGCTTGTCAATGTGGGGATAGAGGCAAGACCTCAGTGTTAATTCAAATGTCTGGCACGTCACAGATTCCGATGATCTATCCATACATATATCTCCACCAGCAAACTTCTCATGAAAGTCACTCTGTTCCAAGTACAACCTTTAACACAAAAAAGTGAGTCTTGTTTTTAAGAGCAGCTGTCAAAAGAATTCTCTTAAATCAAATTCCAGAGTACCATTGTGACTGTTAGTCTTAAAACTACCAACTATTACAGAAAGAGAAAATCTTTTTCCTCAAAATGTATATTGAGTGGACCAGTTGTTCAGGGTCACTTTTGCCTTTAGCATCAAGTACTTCAGGTCTTTCTAGCCATTAGGGCCACTGGCATAAGTGACGCCCACCAAATAATGAGCGGTACTGTGTGGGAACTAAGCACCTAAATGATTCAAAGGGCGAAGGTGCATTTTACACACAAGCAGGGTCTGACTCAGTATGTGTGATGCTGGTCCATAGCTCAGACTTTTTAAACTTTTAATTAATTAATTAATTAAATCCTCACCGGAGGTCACGCTGAGAGAGAAGAAGGAAGAAAGAGGGAGTGGGGGTCATTGATGTGAGAGAAACATCAATCAGTTGCCTTACGTACATGCCGGCACTGGGGATCGAACCCGCAACCCAGGCATGTGCCCTGACTGGGAATCGAACTGGCAACCTTTCAGTGCCCTGAGCTACCTAGCCGGCCATAACATAGAGTTTTTAGAGCATCTCCTGCTCCACTGACAGCAGTCGCTTGGGCCTAGGTCACATGATAATCTGTGGACTTTCACAAACAGCATGGAGACCAAATGAGACATCTGAATAAGTGAATACAGTATCTTCTTGTATTACATTCATGAGGTAGAACAAGCTATAAATATTTTCTCTTTAAGGCTGTGCAGTTGCTAAATATTGCACAGGTTCTGCTATTTCAACCATCAAAAATGTTGCAGTTGGGTTTCACCTGGCAAAGTTGACTGCCAGCAGCGGGTCGTGAGCATCATCCAGCTCAAGGTGTCTTTCGGCAATGCACTGCATCTTAATGAGGCTCTCTTTGGATGCCTGCTGGGCGGTGAGGGGCTGTGCGCTGGCATCTTCTCCGTGTCGAAGGCGTGACTGTACGGATTCCAGAAAGAGGGTGTACAAGCCTTTTCTTTCTGCATCTGAAACACAAAGAAATATGTCAGGTTACTTAACATTATTAGCCGTATTCTAGTAAATAATATTAAGTAACATTCAGAAATATTATGTAATTTTCTCCCAATATAGCCTGGTGCTTTTCCTTTGAACTATGAGGGTCTATTCCTGTCTCATTACCTTTATAATACAGTGCCAGGTAACATTTTCACATCCTGTCAGACAACTGCGAAGCTCATGGTGAACATTTTGGTGTGCAGTTACGACTTAATTTTTTCCTAAAAAAAAAACTAATTTTTTTCCTGAACAAGGTAACACCCTAAGCAGGATGCTTGAAGGTTAAGCAACCATGACACCGTAGGGCACTTTGAGGACAACACTAAGAGAAGTCATAATTGCACTGGAAAAACACTTCCAACAGTGGCCCTGGAGAGCTCAGTACATTTTACCAGAAATCAAAAGGGAGATATTCCAAAGTGAAAATATTACTAAAGTACATACAAAATAGTTAATGTAACACTAAGGTGATTTATAAACAAAACCACCAAGGTTCACATCTGTACTCTCAAATCTTTTTAGTCAGTTGATAAAACTTTAAGTACATCGTTCAAATTGCATAAAAAAAAAGACCAAAAATGATATCAAGATTTTCTCAAAATCTATGATCAAGTCTGACTGCTCACCAACGATTTCCTATCTGCTGGGGTTTGTAGTCTTCAAGAGTGAAATGCTGCAAGATATGCCAGGGAATTATTTTTAAAGGACCCATCCTCGGGGATCAAAAATAAGGACCTTCTGATCACTGCCTTTTGAACACAGTGCCAAAGGTCCCAATGAGGACCACATTTTTCCAGCAGGAGCAGCAGCATCTATTCACTTGATCACAGTGATAATTTCTATGTAATTAGAAGGCGTTGATGACTTTCAAACTACAAAACCATTATGCATCTCAATGACAAGACAGAAGAAAGCAATTGCCCCAATGCTGCCGGAGAGGCAGGAGGAAAGGGCCCCACCTCTGGCCATGGCCTGGCCTGTGGTGCTGTCCCCAACCTGCAAGTGCTTGAGCAGCTGCATGGACT
Organism: Miniopterus schreibersii; assembly: GCF_964146895.1. Taxonomy (NCBI): domain Eukaryota; kingdom Metazoa; phylum Chordata; class Mammalia; order Chiroptera; family Miniopteridae; genus Miniopterus; species Miniopterus schreibersii. The sequence goes on along the minus strand of NC_138111.1, from coordinate 71,805,081 downwards.
TGCCGGCCATGATGATCTGCTTCAGGACAGGGCGGAGGAAGGACACCATGGTGTGCTGCCGGCTGCAGGGCCCCTGGTCGCTGCCGGAGCTTGCGCTGGCACTATCACTCACCCTTTCTTCACTCTCTGTCTTTTCGGACACGCTGTACAGTGTGTAAGTCGCATACCAAAAGTCTCTGTGATTTACTGGGACATTTTTGTTTCTATAGAGATTCGAAAGAATTTTAAATATTAATTTTTCTTCCAAAACAACAGTATATCTGTTCTAGCTTAGTCATATTATCCAGACATCCCAAACACAGCAACATCAATTACTGCTAAAACAGAGCAATGTCCATGCAAAATGGGAGATTTAACCTGGGAACGTGGTAAGTACTCTGAATGGCAGAGGTAAAAACTAAGTAAAGTTTTCTGAATTGGAATTAAAATATGATTCATTTGCTCATCTCCTGTGAGGGTAATCTTCAGACTTCCACATCTTTTTTCCCACATAGATTCTTGACTGGACAGCTTTTTTAAATGAAATAATAGACACTCATCACCATCTAAAAACAGTCAGAATCCCGTTTTTACAAAAATTCTCATGTAAGATGAAACAGGACAGGAGGGACATGAGATTGACTTGAGAAAAGGCTGGCTCCTTCACCTGGGCAATGGAAACATGGCCACCTTTCCAGAGGTGCCCTTCCTGCTGAGGTAAACAGACAGCTGTCAGTCAAACCACACACCTAAATACAGCACTACTTCAGAGTTCAGATGCGGACAGCTCTACAAGGCAGATTCTATGTTTCTATTTAGAAAAATCAATTAACTGAAAAGTGAAAAAACAGATTAGCTAATTTGGAGAAATAAATATATTAGAGGCCAATTCTGTAGTATGTTCACACTTCTGTCTTACTGATGACTTACATTGGAGTGACAGAAGCCATTGGTTGTCACCTGAATTCATTTTATGAAAAGCAGTGTGCGTTTTACTTTCATCAGCACACTATCACTCAAAAATGGAATTTGCAAAAAAAAAACTGTGAACTGACATAAAACTTGGAAGAAGATATTTTGGGGCTAGGACCTGACATCTCCTACAATAGAACTTGTCTATGGTGACCACACAGCTCTGTTAGCACCTGAAACTAATGAACACACATGATCCTACAGTGAGACAAAAGGTAAAGCCAGCACCCCGTGCGCCCTGCGCTGCGATCGCTGCAGTCACCTCTGGATGATGAACTCCCGCGCACAGTCACGCAGGTGGCCGTGCACGATCCACTCGTCCACAATCTGCAGGTAGGGCCGCACTGTCTCCACCCAGAGAGAGAAAAGCAGGGAGACCTGTGGAGACAGTGTACACAGCCCACACTCAGAGTGTCCCCATCTCTGCATGGAATGAGGTCCAAACATTTCTGAAACACCTTTTAAAAAGTGACCAGATTTCTGTTTTTTGAAACAAAGTTAAGAAATTAGAAATCCAAAGGATGTTATAAGATCCTTATTTAAAAACTCAATTATACATGAGATGAGCACAGTATCTGTAGTCCATACCAGGACCCTCCTGAGAGTGACAGTTACCAGGGTAAATAGGGGTATGGTTTTCCTGCCTAAATGGCACAATTAGCAAGATGTCCATTACGAATGAGGAAATGATTTTATCCTATTATATTTCCCAGCAGGAAAAAACTGCATAGCTAGGTATCTTTCGGATCTTGGTTTTATGTTTTGCTTTGTCCTGGCCTCATCCTTTTGGTGATCGTGGCAATTATAATTTAGAAGCTAATTAAAAACCCTGCACAAGTGTCTGACGCACCATGACTTAAGCATAGAGCTATGGCAGGTGTGCACCAGGCCTCTGGAGGGCAGAACAGGGCCACACACTTTAGGTTAGTTGAGGGCCCACGTACGGTTTGCTCAGAGGCTTCTCCAACGTCGTCATATTCAAGAATGGCCTTGTACAGAGTGTTAAGCAGGTGAGATGCCCGCACGACATTCCGAGTGTCTGGTGGGACTTCGGCTATCCCAGTGCTAAAGACTTTGTGCAGAACCTTCAGCTGAGCCAGTCGAGGAGACAACTTGTCCACCACTATAGCAAGAGTTATTGTAGTATCTGCAAATATCAAGGAATCAAATTCATTAGCCAGGAAAAATGTGCTTTCAAATGTGATATAAATGTTCAGCCACTTATGGAAAGGCAGAGCCGACAGGAGCCGGGTTTTCGCTTTATATCACAAGGGATTCATTTTACTAAAGAAAGTACTTCCTAGAAAAAAAAATCAATTCAGCAGAAAAATAAAGTATAAAGGAACTGACAGAAAAAGAAACACAAGTGATTTCTAGAGACAGAAACTCAACCTCACTTGTAACAAAAGAATGCAAATTAAAACTACACTGGGTAAAAAAAAAATCCCAGACTACAATGGGGTTCCAGTTTCAGCGAGGGGAGGGGGGGGTGATTGACTACAAAGGGCAGCAAGAGCAAGCCCCTTTGTGAGGATGGCCCAGCTCTGAGTCCTGAACATGGAGGTGGTTATGTGAATCTACACTTGTGACAAAATGTCACAAGACTACACACTCAGCCCCCTCACCCCCAACAAAAAAGCAAGTACCTGCAAAACTCGGGAAACCTATACCAGGTGTGTAGACTGCTTAATGCATGATGCCACGTCAATTTCCTAGTTTTGATAATAGACTGTAGTTACATGAATGTCACCATTGGGGAAGCGGGTGATGGAAACACAGGAATCAGCACTACTTTGTGGAGAAGTTGTAAATGAAGGTGGAGGAGAAGGACACCACACTGGGTTACCATTTCACACCTATCTCACTGGTGAAGATCAGAAAGTTTGATAATACACTGCTGGCAAGAATATGAGGAAAAGGTATTCATATACACTGCTTGCAAAGTGAAAGCTCCTTATCTGTACCTACAAAACAACAGGGCAGAATCTATCCAAATTACACGCAGTCACATCCTCCTGACCCAGCTCTCCCACTCCAGGAGCGATGCTCCAGGTAACTCGCTGTGCATGTGGCACAGAGAACTACATGTACGTGGTCATCACGGCACACAGCTGGCAAAAGGGAAAGATCAGAAACAACCTAAATGTCCACTGAAAGGGGCCCTGGCCGGGTAGCTCCATTGGTTAGAGTGTTGTCCCGATACTCCAAGGTTGCGGGTTCGATCTCCTGTCAGGGCACATACAAGAAGCAGTCAATGAATGCATGGATGGGTGGGTGGAAAAACAAATCAGTGTTTCTTTCCCTTCCTCTCTCTAAAATCAATATATTAAAAAAATTAAAAAATAGCCGGGGGGGGGAGGGGGGAGGAGGGGGAGGGGTGGGAGGAGGAGGAGGGGGAGGGGGGTCAATGGGGGGAAAAAAGGGGACATCTGTTAATACTTCCAACAATAAAGATAAATTTAAAAATAAATAAATAATGTCCACCAAAAGGGGATTGGTCTGTGATACATCATACAACAAAACACGCAATTTATAAAAAATAAAATGAGGCTCTTTATATACTTATATGGTAATAATCTTCAAAATTTAAATTAAAAAACAATTTGAAGAGAGCACTCAATAAACTTCTAGGTATGCACATGTGAATATGCACTGGATGCGTATGTCTAAATTATTTCTGGGAGGGTGGCACCACAGACTGACGACTCGGTTGCCTCTGGGAGGGGAAATGAATACTCACCTGGACAATTGGAGCAGGAGAAAAATTTTCACCATCTTTTGTTACTGTTTGGATTTTTAAAGATATGAATGGTGCCCTGGCTGGTCTGTCTCAGTGGTTAGTGCGTGGGCCCAAGGATTGATGGGTGTGCTGGGTTCGATTCTAGCCAATGACACATACCTCAGTTACAGGATCAATCCCCGGCCCTAGTCAGGGCCTGTGAGCGAGGCAACCAGTCAATGTGTCTCTCTCACATCCATGTTTCTCTCTCTCGCTCTCTCCCTTCCACTCTCTCTGAAAAGTAATGGAAAAAATACCCTCCAGTGAGGATAAAAATATATACAAATGGCTTAAAATATAAGTTTAAAATAATTTTAAAAATGAGTATATTCATGTCAATTATTTATTTGCCATGTAATTTCCAAACCTTATACCAATGAACAAATAGCACTCAAAGTATGTGTGTGTCTTATGAGTAAAAGGAAAGAACATTTAAATACCGTTATTGATGATACACTTCTCAATTTCCGTAAGCTCTTCTTTGAAAGTAATAAAGTATTTGTACAGGGCCCACATGAAAGCCTGGTAAGTTCGAAAGGGAGCTTCAGCCAACTTCTTAAGGATGGATCCATTCCCGGGAAGCGTGTTCTCAGAGCTGTGCCCCAGGACTTCATCGATGAATGCCTGGAGTCGGAACACAGCCTGGCCATGCGCCGCGATCTGTTCTAGCACTGACCGCAAACAGCTCTGCAGTTGGTGAGGTAAAGATGAAAAACTGCAATGATTAAAGGCAGTCTGCAAGCATTCAACTTCACATCCCCTCACTATAAAATATTACTTTCGTGACTGTTTTTGAATAGTATGCTTAGGAGACAACAAAGTAATAAAGCAAATATTTAGTTTTAGATTCAAAGGATAGTTTGAACATTAATTTCTGCAGAATATGGAATTGTGGGTTAACTTTTTAAAAACACATTTCAGGTAAATGCATTAAAAGCAAAAAAAAAAAAAAAAATTACAGCTGTATAGCTTTCCCAATACAGAATGACAAATAAAAAGGAAAAACACAAATTAAAATAAACATAATATCACCAACAATACTCAAGAAATCTCTAAGCACTGTTAAGACTCACAAGTTAATTTTTTCTTTTGGATCTTAAATATATTTAGTAGTTAGTTTTAATAATGAAAAATGTTCTAAAGTTATACAAACACGGTTTACATAAATCCTATTATTTAATTGTAACTTTAATAAATACAAATAACTTACATGTGTCAAATGGGTTACTATTATGTTGTTTCTCACAGTTACTTTTCCATCAATCAACTGAAATATAAAGAGCTTTTTGACCCCTGAAAGTAACCTGAAATGAAATAAAAAGTGAATGTACTTTAAGTCTCAAAAAATATTCAGTACAGTGCTGATTAGAAATTTGAATAAAAGACTCAGAAGTGGGGGAGGCAGAGAGGTGAGATAATTAGAAAACAGAAGACATTAGTCTTTTCATCTGATTACCTTAACTCTCAAGATGTTCAGTATCATCTTAGAGAGAAGCTCACAGCCCTCCCTCACGTAAGAGGTGGTCCAAGCAGACCATCCTCTTTCTAAGAATGTCCACGTGACGTTTTCTGGTAGAGAGGTCCAGACTCTGCAATCTCAGCAGGGACAGCTCTGCATATTGCGCTTTCATTTTCATTTTTGTGTGAACACAATCTAATTTCTTAGACTTTTGGTTTCCAGGTACAAGGCACAGGCTAACTTTCCTTGATATACTCTGCCTACTATAAGCAGTAAGCAGCAAACTAGGAATCTTGCTTTGAACTCAGAAACTAGAAAAGTGATGGTTTAATCTAATTAAATCATCTATTAAGCTATTCAAAATAAAAAAGAAGTAAATACATCACAGTCTCCATCTCCATGGCTGAAAATGCAGTTTGGGCTTCCAGAGCCCCCAGGGCAAGCTCAGGTGCCCCTGGGCACTGTTCAGGGTCATACTTAACGGCCTATTTCTAGTCTGCATGTGAAAAACCCCTGAACACTTTTCTATCAAAAAACGAACATTCTGTATCTCACTAATTAAGTTTCCTAGACAATTAATTGGGTTAACAGGACTTACCACAGGGTTTCCCGAATAACCTGTGTCTCAGTAACAAAAACCCTGTCATCTGGAAGGTGTAATGGGTCACTGCTGCACAAATGTTGGTCCCTGTTAGAAAGCAAATGTCAACCATGAGAAGGTTTCTCATTTAGTAAAGTTACTTCTCAAACAATATATGCAATTTAGTGGTAATTTAACCAGTAATCAGTAAGCAAATAAACATAACACAAGCTATAAATGCTGTCCCACATTCACTTTCACAAATCAACTAGAACACTCCCAGAGAGGCACTTTCAGAGCAATCCCAACTGTTATATTTACTGCTGATTTACACAAATATTTAAACTATGTATCTTTTTTTGTCAAAATGGTAATGGTACTTTTTGTAGTAAGTGCACTGAAATGAAAATCAAATAAATGGCCTTATAGCAACCCATTCACTTTGAAAATCAAAATACAGATTATAATTAAATAATTTCATTTTAAAAATAAAAAATATTTAAAAACTTTTCAATTAGCATTGTTTAAAACACACTAAGTTTAAATTCCAGGGAGGTATGTGATTTAAACCACAAATCAAACCAAATATTAACATCAAAGTTTTTTTTAAAACTTTTTTCCCAAAAGACAGGCCAACAAAGCCTAAACTTTATATTGCACTGGCCAGTCTGATGTCGCAGTTTGAAATCTTCATGATCCACAAGATGGCATTCAGGCTCCAACTGCCCAGGGAAGGGGCCAGAGGCAGGAGAGGTCAGCCTCAGGCTATCTACAGGCAGGACAAGGACAGACTTTTCTCAGCAAGTCTGTCACACAGGCACCAGTTACACTTCTTCTCCTTGTCCCCTTTCCCAGCCCTTGACCCCTTCCCCCCGGGACACCCCCCCCCCCCCAGGCCTTCCCCACACTATTGTCTGTGTCTATGGGTTATGCACATATGCATATAAGTTCTTAGGTTAACCCCTTCCCCCCACCCCTGCACTCTCCAGGTCCCACCATGCTGTCTCAGAGGGTAAGGGATCCTTCGTTTTTACAGCTGCATAGTAGTCCGTGGTGTAAATGTCCCAGAAGATGCTTGATACAACTTCAATCTTCTTGAACTTGTAGAGACTTGTTTTGTGTCCTAACATGTGGTCTGTCTTTGAGAATGTCCCATGTGCACTTCAGGAGAATGTATATTCTGCAGCTCTGGGGTGAAATGTTCTGTAAATGTCAGTTAAATCCACCTAATTTAGGGTGTCATTTAGAATCACTGTTTCCTTGTTGATTTTTTTGTCTGGAAGATTTATCCAGTGAAGTCAGTGGGGTGTTACCCCCTACTGTGACTGTATTGCCATTGATCTCTCCTTTAAAGGCCTCCAGAAGTTGGTGGGTTTTTTTGATCCTGTGTGAGTCTTTGGTTCTGAGGTGGGTCTCTTGTAGACAGCATATATTGAGTCTTATTTACTTATCCATTCAGCTACCCCATGTCCTTTGATTGGAGCATTTAATCCATTTACATTTAAGTTTATTATTGATAGGTACTTATATATTGCCATTTTATTTCTTTATGCCTATGTTTCTCATTCTATTTCAACTTTTTATTACAGCAGTCCCTTTAACATTTCTTGCAATGCTGGTTTGGTGGTGATAAAATCCTTTAGCCTTAGATAATACTGGTACCACACAGCCTCCAACTGCCACTCAGTACAGGTGGGTACGTTAGGGGGAAGGTTCCACTGGAGGGCTGCAAGGGGGCATTAGGGGAAGCAGGGTTTCCTTCTGCATCTTTACTGCTCCAATTCCAACCTAGACCCAAACTGGACACCTACCAGAGATTCAGTTCTGGTGGTCCCTGGCCAAAGTTTCTTCTATTAACAAATTAAATGAAAAATTGAGCTTCTTACCAGACAGCAGCTAAATTGGAGTGCAAATGCAAACTATGAGGAAACCTTGAGGACTGAGCTGTCCAGTACTGATGGACGACATGCTGCTCCAGCCAGCTTCGGGCATCTGGCTCATCCACTAGAGGAAATTTATTATGTTTAAATCATGAGTTAACAAAAAAACACTTGATCAACTTTGCCACAATATCTGAACTTATGGCTCCATTCAAATATTTAATAGAAAAAGGCTCTTTAAAATAATAGCTACCACTCTGGCCGGGTGGCTCAGTTGGTTGGAGCATCGTCCTGTATACCAAAAAGGTTGCAGGTTCGATTCCTGGTCAAAGCACATACCTAGGTTGCGGGTTCAATCCCCAGAAGGGTGTGTATGGGAGGCAACTGATCAGCGTTTCTCATATCGATGTTTCTCTTTCTCCCCCCCTTCCTCTCTCTTTAAAATCAATAAAGCATATCCTTGGGCGAGGATTAAAAAATAACTACCACCTGACCACATCTGTGCATATAATCACTTACTTAAAGCCATTTATAACAAAACATAGCCGACCCAAGTTCAGGTCAAGATGACAGAGCAAGTAAACCCTATGCTCACCTCCTCCCACGACCGCATCAAAATTGTACCTACACTACAGAACAGCTATCACTGAGAACCGCCTGAAATCTAGGCGAACAGATGTCCTACAGAAAGAAGTCACATCAAGACTGGTAGGAGCAGCAGAGACATGGAACGAGCCGGTCCCACACCCATGTGTCGCAGCTGAGAATCGGGAGGGAAATCTCAGATGCAGAGGTCCCTCAGAGATGCAAAGAGTCCCAGCCACATACCAGGCTCCCCAGCCCAGGGTTCCAGTGCCAGGAAGAAGAGACCCCACAATATCTGGCTATGAAAACCGGCAGGAATTCCGTCCATCCAGGTGAGACGGGAGTTGCTAGAAACCAAAGGTGCCCACTTAAAGGGCCTGTGCACAGACTCACTTACAAGATACGGAAGCAACCTAAGTGTCCACTGATAGACAACTGGACAAAGAAGTGGTACCTATATACAATGGAATATAACTTAGCCATAAAAAAAAAAAAAAAAAAATTAAATCTTAACATTTTTGACAGCATGGATGGATCTTGAAGGCAATATGCTAAATGAAATAAGTCATATAAATACCATATGATTTCACTTATATGTGGAATCTAGAAAGCAAAGTAAATGAACAAAACAAAAACAGACTCATAGATACAGGGAACAGAGTGGTAGTCGCCATATGGGAAGGGGGCTGGGGAGCTGGGTGAAAAAGGTGAAGGGATTAAGAAGTAGAACTTGGCAGTGACAAAATAGTCACAGGGATGTAAAGTACAGCATAGGGAATATAGCCAAAAATATTGTATTGACTATGTATGGTGTTAGATGTGTTCAAAACTTATTGGAGGGGGGTCTTTGCAAGTTATATAATTGTCGAACCACTATGCTATACACCTGAAAATAATATAATATTAAGGGTCAAATGTAATTAAAAAATTGAAAAAAAAATTTTTTTTAAATAGCTAACCCAATACAATAGGTAGTAAAAAATAAATAAATAACAGAATGATCAAGGAATTGTACCTTAGGAATTCAAGGATGACTCACTATCAGAAAATCTATCAACATGTAGTGGAGTGAAAGAAAAATCACAGTTATCTCTCAATAAAGAATAGTTTTTGCTAAAGCTCAATATTTATTCGTTGAACTTTGTTCTATTCCTGTTTTTCTAAAAGTCTCTAATGAATATTAGACTCTTAGAAAAATAGGAATAGAAGGAAATTGTCTCAATTTGATACCTGGAACCTATACCCAAGCACATCACACTTCATAAAGGAATTTCGGGTGTAACCCTCTAAGGATGAAACCCACCATTTCCACTGCCCCTGATTCCTCTGCAGACTAGATGGCTGGCCAGAAAACATACACTGTCAACATGTCTTGAAGAAGACATAACACATAAAGATCAGCAGAAGGAGATAAAACTGTCAGTATTTGTAGTCGATGCTGATCTATACAAAAAACCCAATGAAATAAACTATTATAATTAAAATGAGAGTCCAGGAAGAATGTTGGATATAAGAACAATTTACAAAGCCCCATAGCGTTCTACACACAATAAACAAAACAAAGAAGGCGCCGCTCATAACAAAAACTGATAACACTTGTAGAAACTAACAGGTACTTAAAGTTTTTATAAAGAAAATTTCCAAATTCTAGTAAGAGAATGAGAAGAAATGTAGACATTTTCATAGTAAAGATGTCAAATCTTCCCTAAGCTAAACCTATAAATTCAATACAATCCCAATAAAAATTCCAGCTGGATTTAAAAAATGGGCCTTAGCCCGGCCAGGTGTGGCTCAGCAGTTGAGCATCCACCTAGGATCCAGAGCGCAGTCTGATTCCCTGTCATGGCACATGCCCGGGTTGCGGGCTCGATTCCTGGTCGGGGGTGTGTGGGAGGCAGCCGATCAATGACTCATCACTGATGTTTCTATCTCTCTCTCTCCCTCTCCCATCCTCTTTCTGAAATCAGTAAAGATATAAAATAAATAAATAAATGTCAATTGAGAAAAGATATAAAAAAAAGGGCCTTATCCTACTCCCTCTAAAGCATCTGTGGAAGAGAAAGCTAGGCCAACTCTGGCAAAGAGTAAAGGAGATGAGGGGAGACTTGTCTTCTGTGTGTTGAGACACACTAACAAGCCATAGGAATAAAAATGTGTTCCTCAGCAACGCACATTAAAGGGGAGAATGGACTATTCAGAAATAAATACATGTACTGATATATGATAATGGCAGAACCACAGAGCGATGTGGAAGGAATGGATGACTGACTCTGTGGACAAAAAGGGGCCACATGCTAACCTGACAGCTCAGGGCAGGCCTACATGGCGGCCTAGCAAACTCAGAGACCTAAAAGAACCACAGAGGATGGTCTGAAATGAAAACCTTTTTAACTAAAAAGAGTCTATGGAGGGTAGTCATGCCCAAGGCAGTATTTTTCCCTAACAAAGACTAATTTTCACCTTAGCTAAGCCTGTCCCGGTGTGTAGTGTTTTTTTTTGCACCTGCTATAACATACCTGATTAACATGCCTTTGCAAAAACAAAGTAATTTCCTTTTTTCCATACCCCTCAAAACACAGGCACCCTCTGCAGAGACCACAAATCCTCTCATAGTCATTGTTGAGTTAAATGTTGACTGTTAACTATCCTGCACCCACCTAAAAGAAGTGTGTCCATCATTTGACTTTTTAGCCAATCCCAGAGGTCCCTCCCTTTGCTTTCTCCCGCCTCCGTAATCTACCCCCAATTGACTTCACGTAACCCACTTGCATCCCCTCTTTTGATTGCAATGTATAAAACAAGGTGCAAAACTGCCATTCTTGGGAGCATTATCTCAACCCATGGAGATTCTGCTTCCCAGCATTTGTCAACAGCTTGGCTCAAATAAACTCACAAAAAATTCTTCACAGGTTTGAATGTTTCTTATGTTAACAACTAGATGCTGCTGGGAAAACTGGCTCAGGACATGAAGGAAAAAATCAGCTGGACCTTTTAACCTCACTTCACACGTAACAGCGAGCCTGGCAATAACTAGAGACAGAAGGAGAACAGAGAAAACTACCAAGACCCAAATACTAATCACACCATGAAAAAGTCACAGGTTTGAAACCAATATAGTATTTTTTAAAATGACATTGTTTGAAGGATGCCATGCAAAATGTTAACAGGTGACTAAGAAAAGATAACTGCAGTGTCTAAAACTGAGGAATTAGTATCTAGTAGACACCCAAAGAAGTCTGAAGGGTAAGACTGGGCAGAAAGGACATGAAACCCAAAAGGAAACAAGCAAGGAGTCAGTAACACTGTAATAACTATGTGTGGCGCCAGGTGGGTGCTGGAACTTGGGGGACCCCTGGGTAAAGTCTGTGACTGTCTACCCACCATGCTGTGCACCTGAAACTAGCAGAGAAAAATACTGAACGGAAACTGTAACTGAAAAAGGAAAACAAGCAAAAGGTGTCAACGGGCACCTCGTAGAAGGGGCAAGACAGAGGTGCCTTAGGGACCAGAGACCCTCACCCGCAGAGTCACACATGCAAAGGAAAACAGCAGCGGCTCCAATCAGAGGGGGGATCTTATCAAGTAGGGCCAGGTCCATTCGGATGTGGCACTAGGCAGACGGGGTACAGGCAGCCCAGGGCCTGTCCACAGCACACCACTAACAAAAATGTGGGGGTGCAAAGTGAAGAATCCCCCAGAGCAATTGGGAGTAACAAAGATGCTCACAAAGCCATATGGGCAGATTTCACCCAGAGTTTAATGCAGAGAGGAACAGACCGAGTTTACACAGCATCACACCCTTATGTAATTTAAAATCAGAACCCACCAACCAACACAACGTACTTTATAAGTTAACATACACGGGAACAGATATCCGCTCCACCAGAACCGGTGCTGGAACTGGGGGACAAGGTGGGAGGGGATGACCTGAAGAGAAGAAATACACTGACGGCCCTGACGACGTGCTCTGAGCTCCTTAACCCACGCTCTACCCTGACGGTCCACATCAAGGATCACAGAGCAGGAAAGAGAAGAGAAAACCAGATCATTAGGAGACTAAAATCAGCTTTAACAACTTGTGACCATTAGGCGAGGCTTAAGGGCAGTGTACGGGGCCAGGTCATAGACCTCAGCTTCTGGGGCTCATGTCCCGGCTGTGTGGCCACGGGAAAACCACTGTAACCAGGCCTCTGCTTCCTGATCTACAAAACGAGTAGGAGGATTCGACAACCTAACCTGTAAGGCTGCTTCTGTCTCTTTCCAGATCCTACGAGTTCAGAGCTCTCCACTAACTGAAAGGCAAGACACCCAAGTTGAAATTAAATGGTACAGATCTTTTCCTTTTAGTTACCAACCTGGCAAGGGCAATCCTTCCCCAATAAAAAATAAACTAAAAATAAACTATTTAGGACCAACAAAATTCTCAGAACTATAAGAAAAGAACAAAACTGCAGTCTAAATCCCATTTCAACATTCACTTATAGCGCTACTTCTTAGGAAACCACAGAAGGAAGATCTAAAGATTTAAAAGACCTGTTTTATAAGGATGGCAGAGCTTACCAATATCGCAAATGATATGGAACTGTTCTCAAAGCTTGCCCTTTCTTCTAGAGGATTCTTCTATTAGAAAAGCATGCCGGCATCCACGAACACAGTACCTTTCCAGCTGACACGTGGCCCTGGTTTCCTGCTGTGACTTTGTTCCTCTAACGGTGTCCGATCTGCCTGAATCCCAGAGTCTTCTCTGCTCAAGGGCTGTGGGTCATCTTCATCCCCACTTTCTTCAGACCAATTCTGATTTAGAAAGGAAACACACCTGACCCACAGAAGGCGTAACAACTGAAGCTATTTACCATTAAAAGATGAGGAAAGTTTCAGAAGAAAAGCAGCAACTACACCAAAAGAAACTTTCTAAATGTCTTGGACAGAATTATTTTTGGTGGCAAAAATCCCAAGAGTCACAGATCCTTAAAGGATACTTTCCATTCAACTTCCTAGTATTAATGATTTGATGCAAAATCTTAATAAATCTCCCATAATAAACTCCTCCAGTTCACTGAAGAGTGTCTCTGTTTCAGTTAGGTTGCTGCAGGAGAGAAGGACCCATAAAAACCATCTGTATCATTTGGAATTTATTTATCTTTTCAATAGTAAAACCTGACACTTACTGGTGTGTCTCCATTCTGACTAAAGTCAATTTCTTCACCTTCCAGCAAGTATTTTCCCCAGTCAAAATCATCTTTCTTTTCTAAAATGTAACAGAAAAACCTCATCAGCTTTACCAAATATATGTGGGGGGAAAAACACCACAAAACTATAGGAAAAAAGTCTACCAAAACTCAAAATAAAATGCACTTGGGAAATGATTCTAATACATTTTAAATTTCTTTATCTTCAAAAGTAATTTTTCTCTTTATATAATTGAAAGTAGTTCAACTTACAAAGCCTGAATTTATATATTTTAAAATGAAATATAGAAATGAAAATTTCCAATTGCATCCAATGCAACAGAAATATTTTAGTTTCATAGATTTTTACAAAGTTTTATAAAAACTCAATGTTGCCTGGCCGGGCGTGGCTCAGCGGTTGAGCATCGACCTAGGATCCAGGAGATCATGGTTCAATCCCCAATCAGGGCACATGCCTGGGTTGTGGGCTCGACTGCCAGTGAGGGGCATGCAGCAGGCAGCTGATCAATGACTCTCTCATCATTGATGTTTCTATCTCTCTCTCCTTCACCCTTCCTCTCTTGGAAATCAATAAAGATATATTTAAAAAAGCAAAAACAAAACTCGATATGTCTACCAATTAAGGAACAGAACTAAGTTTTCTTTTATGTTATATATTAAAGCATCTGATCACATACCCACTTCTTTATCTCGTGGTGTCTCCACGTAGCTGCTGTTTGAAGGAGAGTCGGACAGGCACAGGAGGAGTGACAGTGTGGAATAGTGAGCATCAGTCTTTAAAGGAAAAAGTGAAGACGATGAGCCACTGGCTGGTAAGAGCTTTTAAAACCAGTTTGAGTAAAGAAAAGATACTCTCATGACTGTTATCCCTGAGTTTCTTCCCAGTTTGAAAATATGAATTATACCTAAATAAGTCCTAACCTCTAAACTATTCTTTTAAATTTTATTTTTCAATTACAGTTTCCATTCAATATTATTTTGTATTAGTTCCAGGTATATAGTGATCCCCCAGTATTTCAATTACCCACCTGGCACCATACACAGTCATCACCATATCACTGACTATATTTCCTATGCTGTACTTTACATCCCTGACTATTCTGTAACTACCAATTTGTACTTCTTAACCCCTTCACCTTTTCACCCAGTTTCCCAAACCCTTTCCTCTCACAACCACCAGTCTCTTCTCTATCTCTGAGTCTGTTTCTGTTTTATTTATTTTGTCCTTTAGATCCCATATATAAGTAAAATCATATGGTATTTTTCTTTCTCTGCCTTACTTATTTCACTTAGCAAAACACCCTCTAGGTCCATCCATGCTGTTGCAAATGGTAAGATTTCATTCTTTTTATTGCCAAGGAATAGTCCATTTTACATATGTACCACTCTATTTTTACAATTCAAATGTGTATACATAAGGAACCTGTCAAAAATGCATTACCTGACCTAGCCAGTTTCGCTCAGTGGATAAAGTGTCAGCCCAAGGAGTGGAGGGTTCCAGGTTACATTCCAGCCAAAGGCACGTACCTTGGTTGCACGCTCAATCCTCAGCCCTGGCCCTGGTCGATCTGGAGGCAATCAATCAATGTGTCTCTCTCACATCGATGTTTCTCTCCCCTCCCCCCTGACTCCATCCACCCTTCCACTCTCTCTGAAAAAGCAATGGAAAAAATATCCTCAAGTGAGGATTAAAAAAAATGCATTACCTAAATCATAATGAGGAATCATCAGACAAACCTAAATTGAGTGGCAAGCTACCAAATAATTGGCCTGTGCAATTAATTCAGAATGTCAAGGTCTAGAAAAAGAGAGGCTAAGGAACTATTCCAGATTAGACACCAATTGCTGAACCTGGGCAAGGGATTACAGGCGTTCCTTTTACTATTCTTTAACTTTTTTTTATATTTTTTAAAACTTAAAACTTAAATTATATTTTTAAAGTTACCAAAAAATAAAAATACCCCAAATGTGCTAAAAGTCATAAAGTATGCATAGAAAGGAGATACGGGTTAAATTCAAGGAAGGTACAGGAAGTCTCTCATGCCTAAAGACCAGTTAATTCTCCCTGTTCTGTAGTCCAGAGCACCTTCTGTGCATCTCCACAGTGTTAATAACAATCATAATTAAGTAACTATTTAGTGGTATCATGTCTTCTTTATTCTGTATTTCCACCACTTAGTATGATGCTAGACAGAACAGACACTTGGCAAGCTTTCTTGGAAATGATAAAGGAATATATCACCAATAAGGTTGCAAGGAGCATCCCTTTTATTGGTAATTTCTCGCCTGCTTAAAAATGTGTGAAATTCCTTCACAAAGAAATTTTATTCCCCAGAGAAAAGTAATCTAAAATGTAAATACAGTTGACCCTTGAACAACTCGGGGGCCAGGGGTGCTGATGGTCCATACAATAAAAAAATCCACATGTAACTTAATCTACAGGTGAATCCCCAACTCCCAGCCGGCCCTTGAACAACCTGGGTTTGAACTGTGTGGCTCAGCTGAAGAAAGTGAGTCTCTACATGTAACTGGACCACATTGTTCAGGGTCGACTGTGCTTGAAGAAAATCACTCTCACTATATAAATCTATTATTTATTAACAAGTGCTGTCAGATTGGGTTTTGCACCTGGAAGAGGTGAAAGTTACCAGTGAAAGAGGAAAGACGTGTGTAATCCGCTTCTGGCATAATGGAGGGAGGTGGTCCTCAAATCCTCTCGCCAAAAACTAGTTATAAAGCTGCATAAAAGTGCCAAGGCAACCATTTCAAGTGCTCTCCCTCAAACACAGGAACTATTAACCCATAAAAATGACCTTGTAACCACTCAGAAGCTCCATTTCTTAAACATGACCCTTCCTCTTTTCTGTTCTGTCCACTCCCTTCCTTAATCATTTAGCCCTTAGGACATCAGATTCTGGTTAGCATCAAACTGTCTTAAGAACAAAGTCTCAGGTCTGTTGACAAGAGAAACAGAGTTCCAGTCAAGGTAAAGATAACACCTTAACTTCAGGTGTGTTTCAGCCCCAGACCCA
This sequence comes from Miniopterus schreibersii, assembly GCF_964146895.1. Lineage (NCBI taxonomy): Eukaryota > Metazoa > Chordata > Mammalia > Chiroptera > Miniopteridae > Miniopterus > Miniopterus schreibersii. The sequence goes on along the minus strand of NC_138111.1, from coordinate 71,788,626 downwards.
CGGACCACACCCTCAGGAAATCAGACAGAATGCTGCCATGGCTGACCTCAGGACCTGATAGGATCATCAACTACTCCCTACCTGGCCACAACCAACTTTTAGAGCCCATGAACCCAACTCCCTCTATATAACCCATCCCTGGAAGCCATTGAGGAGCCAGGTCTTTGGGCCCTAGCTTACCTGTGACTTGGGCTTGACACCATTTCCTCAACTAATAAACCCTTACTTTCTTGGTTGCAAACTCCTGATCACATTTGACAGGGCTTCGATGCATGCAGGCCAACAAACCCCTTTAGTCTGTTAACAACCTCAGGTAAGAATGGTGTAGGTTAGTGACACCTTTGCCTGGGGCCATCTCCCCCCCTCCCTCTAGCTCTCTTAGAGTGGTAGTTCAACCAGGACTGGACAGGAAGTGAAAACAAGCAGCCTTGTTGCTATTCTCAGAGGAGGTTCACTTGAACCCAAGCCCTGTCAGTTAAAGTGGCAACTGCAGTGGCAAATGAGCAGAGAGCCAGCAATTGCCAGCCTGTGTGGAGAAAGGAGTGGGTCAACAGAACAGCCAGATTCTGGCTGCCAGACAGCCAAAGGGGGCTTTCTAAGCTCTCCACGTGTCCAGCTCACTAGAGGCTGTAATGTGCACAGCAGAGCTTGAGTGGACCCAAGCCACCCCACACATATCCCTGGCCAGGGGAGCAGAGTCCATGCACAGAGAAGATGAGAGCCAGCAGAGCATAAACCAGGACAGTCTCAAAAATGGCCTTCAGTATGACTACTTCTCAGTCCACACACAAATAAAGCAGAGGAATACCTAAAAGTCATTTAATGTAACACACCATATGTCATGGCTGAATGTGAAATTCACATTAAAACTCTACCCCCCAATTTGATAGTATTTGGAGATGGGGGTCTTTGGGAGGTAATTAGGTCATGAGGATGGAGCCCTGGTCCAATGGGATAAAGAGAGATACCAGAGCCCTGGCTGATGTGGATCAGTGGTTAGAGCATTGGCGCACGCAACAAAGGGTCACGGGTTCAATTCCCAGTCAAGGGCACATGCAGGGTTGCAGGTTCAATCCCCGGCCCACTGGGGTGCATGCAGGAGGCAACCAATCGATGCGTCTCTCTCACATCGATGTTTCTCTCTCCCCCTCCTTTCCACTCTCTCTAAAAATCAATGGAAAAAATATCCTCGGTTGAGGATTAATAACAACAAAAAAGCGATAACAGAGAGCTCTGCCATGTGAGGGCTTCGGGGAAGGCGGCCTTCTACGGGTCAGGCAGAGTCTTCACCAAATTGGCCAGCACTCTAACCTTAGACCTTCCAGCCTCCACAACTTTAAGAAAGTAAATTTCTGTTTTTAAGCCACCCAGTCTGTGGTATTTTGTTATGGCAGCCCCAGCTGACTAAGACATCATATTAATAGAATACAAGGGAAAAAAACATGATCATCTCAAAGATGCAGAAAGATATTTGAGAAAAGGAAACACTCATTCATGATAAAAATTCTCAACACACTAGGAATAAAAGGGAACACAACCTGCAAAGGGCATCAGTGGAAACCCACAACTAACATCACAATTAACGGTTAAAACTGAAGCCTCCTCTCTAAAACTGGGAACAAGGCACAGATGTCCACTCTGGCTTTTGTTCAGCATTATATCCAAGTTTCCCACCAGTGCAGTAAGCTAAAAAACAAAACCACTCCACACTGGGAAGGAAGGAGTCAGTGTCTTTATTCAGAGACAACATGGTCCTAAGCATAGAAAATTACTAAGCAATACAAAAGAAAATGACTAGAATAAAGGAGGTTAACAAGGCTAAGTATATCAAAATCAACATAAAAATGAATTATATTTTATATGCTAGCAATAAGCAAACTGCAATTCCATTCATAACAGCACCAAAGAGAATATTTAGGAATAAACATAGAAGAAATGCAAGACATGTATGTGGAAAAATAAAACTGCTGAGAACAATTAAAGATGATCTAATTAAAAGGAAGAAGAGTCCACATTCATGGATTAGGCTTGATATTGATAAGTTTGTGTATTAGTTCCCCAGGGCTGCCGGAACAAAATACCACAAACTGTGGGGCTTAAAACAAATTTATTCTCTCTCAGTTATAGGGTCAGAAGTCCAAGACCAAGATGTTGGCAGTTCAGCTCTGGCTGCTGTGGCTTAGTTAGTTGGAGCATCGTCTCGTACACTGAAAGGTTGAGGATCTGATTCCCGGTCAGAGCACATACTTAAGTTGCGGGTTTGATCCCTGGCCCCAGTGGGGACATGTGCGGGAGGCAACCAATAGATGTTTCTCTCTCCTTTTCCCTCTCTCTAAAAATCAATGAACATGGCCTCGGGTAAGAATGGCAGTTCAAGGCCCCTCTGAAGGCTGAGGGGAGAGGCTGCCTTCCTCTCCCAGCTCCTGCTGGTGCTGGCGATTGCTGATGGGCCTCCAGCAGCTGTAGGGCTCCAGTCTCTGCCTCGGCATCTCCGTGTTCGGTCTGTTCAAATTTCTATTTCCTGATAAGGACGCCAATCAGCTGCCCTCCTCCAGCGAGACTCCATGTTAACTTGCTCAAACTGTGAAAGGCCCAATAACAAGGTCACATTCACAGGTATCAGGAGACAGAACTTGAACATATTATTGGGGGGGACACAGTTCAACCCAAATAATGGCAACACCCCTCCCAATGTATCTACAGATTCGGCGTAGTGTGTGCCAAAACACCAGGAGGCTTTTTGCAGAAATTTAGCTGATCCTAAAATGTGTCTGGAAATTCAAAGGCTTCAGAATAGACAAAACACTTTTGAAAAAGAGAAAAGTTAAAGGACTTACATTACCTGATTTCAAAACTTACTATAAAGGTATAATAATAAAGATAGTGTGCTATTTCCATAAGGATAGGCATGTCCAGAAAAAAATTCTTACATTTTGGTCAATCAGTTTTTGATAAAGCTGCCAGACAATTCAGCAGGTAAAGAATGGTCTTTCAACAAATGGTGATGCGACAACTGGATATTCACAGGTAAGGAAACATTAACTTAGACCCTTTCCTCACAACATAAACAACAATGAACTCAAAACAGATCCCAGATCTCAATGCAAGTGTTAAAACTGCATGAAGAATCCACTGGAGAAGTCTTCACAGATTTGGATTGGGCAGAGGTATCAGATATGCAAAAGCATGAGTCATAAAAAAGAGAAACATAAATCAGACTTCATTAAAATGAAGAACTTTTGAGCTTTAAAAAAATGAGAAGCTAGGAGGTTTTCAAGATGATGGAGGAGTAGGTAAATCTTTCTCACACCTCCTCCCAGAACCAAACTGAAATAAAACTAAATTGGGGAATATTCACCCCAAATCACCAAATGAAGACTAGATGAAGAGGAGACTTTTAATGAAGGGAAGAAACCATCTTGAGCCTAGTAGGAAGGGTGGGGTCACAAGAGGGGCTGGCCGAGTGCCCAAGAGCAGCAGACCCAGGGTTCCTCAGCTACAAGGTGGCGGGCTACCCCGGAGAGGAGTGAGGCCCCAACCCCAGGCTGGGCTCCCTAGCTCGGAGCTCCAGAGCCAAGAGCACATGCCCACGTAACACCCAGCCAGGTGGTGGGGCTTCTATCTGCCAGGGAAGCACTGGGGGGAGACGTGGAAAAACAGCAGCAGGGAGACCTGAGCTTGATCTTGCCCCCCAATGTACTGCAGCATCCATTTTTCCTGAGAGGCACAAGCCCCTCTGAGCAGCAACAGCCTGGGGAAAGGCAAATACCCCACCCTCAGGGATATAGCTCACCCCACCCTCAGGATCTGGACCCCTGCTGAGGAGACAGCAGCAGAGGCCAAGCCTATAGGTCTGGACAATCTCAGGGGTATCAGTGACTGGCTTTGGGGTGGGGCCACACTCCCCACTTTCCCAGGAACGTGGCCGGAGCTTCCCCTCATGGAGGACAGCAACTCCCAGCTGCCAGCAGACCCCACCAGACTATATGAGGGACTCGCCCTGCCAAGGTCAGGGACATATTCTGGGACAGACTCAGACGTGTGGCCCCGGGACAGGGGAACATACCCACTATCTTCCTGAAGTCTGAACGGCACCTCCCCTTCACGGGACACCCAGAGGTCTCCCAATTCTGCCAGAAGCCCTTTCAGAAACAGCCTTTTCAATGACTAACTCTGACAGCTGGCCTGCAGGCAGAGGCTGGTGAAGGTGGATCCCGAGGTGCCATAGGACATTTGCTAACCTGCCCCAGGGCTCTGTGCAGAGAACAAGCCGCCCTACAGTGCACCTTGACCCCTGCTGTGCACAGCCCAGCCCTGCGGAGTCAGCCACACACTGTGGATTGCTTGAAGTTGCAAGCAGGTTACCAAGAGCCAAACATGGACAGTTCCTGACAGTGGCTGCACCAAAGTCCCTCCCGGGAGGTCCAGAAACAGCAGACAGAGCAGTCAGCCACAGTCACCAGGAGAAGAGGGCCCAAAGGGGCTCCCAGGAAGCCCTGAACTCTGCTGAGATGAAATTCACTTAGGATTATTGCATTGTTTTCTTTCTTCTTTTTTATTGCTATTACTATTTTTGTTCCTTTTTCTTACATAACTGACTTATCTTTATGTTTCTCACCCTACTCCCTCTTCTCCCCTTTCTAGCTTCTCCCCTCTTCACTGTCTCTTCCTTTTCCAGCACTTCATTCCTCTCTCCCTCATTCCTGTCATGTTCTTCTCACTTCCCTTTTCATCTTCCAGTATTTTTTCTTTTATTTTCTTTATTCTTGTTCTCTTTTCTCTTTCCTAATTCTTTATTGTTTTGTGGTTGTTTTTGTTGTTGCTGTTGGAGTGTTTTGTATGCTTTTGTGTCATCTCGTTTTGCTTTGCCTTGTCCTGCTCTGTCAGCACCTGTACGACAGCTCACTAACGATATGTTCAGGGCTGAGCCTCCCAGTCAGCCTGAAGGGAGGTCCCACCCTCGAATGGGACAACAATCAAGACCCAATTATAACAGGACAGCCCAAATAACACACACAAGGGACATTCCTAGAGCATCCAGCTCATAAGATCAAAGAGATTGCATCACTGGGCCCCTCGGAACATTTACTACATAAGGTCACCCCAAGGAGACTGGGAGGCATAGCAGTTCTATCTAATACATAGGAACAAACAAAAAGAGACTGCTAAAATGGGGAGACAAAGAAACAATCTCAAAATGAAAGAAAAAGGAGGAATCTCTAGAAAAAAGCTAAATGAAAGGGAAGCGGAAAATTTATCAGAAATAGAGCTCAAATTAATGGTTATAAGGATGCTCAAGGAACTAGTAAGAATTACAAGAAACAGTGAAGACTGCAACAGCGTGAAAAAAGGGAATATAAACCATGCACAAAGAAGCTGTTACAAATGAAAAATACAATATATGACATCAAGAACACACTGGAAGGAATTAAAAGAAGATTGAATGAAGGAGAGGATCTAATTAGTGATGTGGAAGACAAGGTAGAAAAAAACACCCAATTAAAGAAGCAAAAAGAAAAAAGAATTAAAAAGCAGAAAAATACTTTAATGGAACTTTGGGACAGGAAACGTAACAACATCCACATAATAGGGGTACCAGAGGGAGAAGAAACTGAGCAAGGCATAAAGAACCTGTTTAAACAAATGATGATGAAAATTCCTTAGCCTGGTGAAGGAAAAAGTCACACAAGTTTAGCAAACACAGTCCCAATCAAGATGAACCCAAAGAGGCCCACAACAAGATACATGATAATTAAAATGACAAATGTTAAAGTCAAAGAAAGAATCTTAAAGGCAGCAAGAGAAAGTTACCTACAAGGGAGCTCCCATTAGAATGTCAGCTGATCTCTCAACAGAAACACTTCAAAAACCAAAGAACTGAATCAGAGAATACTCTATTCAGCAAGGCTATCACTGAAGGTAAAATAAAGAGCTTCCTAGAAAAAACAGGCTAAAGAAGTACATTACCACCAAGCCAGCATTTTCAAGAAACACTAAAGGGAATTCTTTCAGAAGAAGAAACTGAGAAACAGAGAAACATAGCTATAAAAATATGACAATAAATAAATACCTATCAATAATAACCTTAAATGTAAATGAGTAAATGCTCCAATCAAAAGACATAGGGTAGCTGAATGGGTAAGAAAACATGAACCATATATATGCTGTCTACAATGGGCCCATCTCTGCACAAAAGACTCACAGAGGATGAAAGTGAAGAGGTGGAAAAAAATATTCCAAGCAAATTGGAAACGAATAAAAATCTGGGGTAGCAATACTCACATCTGACAAAACAGACTATAAAACGAAGGCCACCGGCAGGCATGGTTCAGCGGTTGAGGATTGACCTATGATCCAGGAGATCGTGGTTTGATTTCTGGTAGGCACATGCCCAAGTTGAGGGCTTGTTCCCCAGCAGCGGGCATGCAGGATGCAGCCAATCAATGACTCATCCTTGATGTTTCTATCTCTCTCCCTCCTCTCTCTGAAATCAATAAAAATATATTTAAAACAAACAAAAGCCATAAAAGAGACAAAGTCACTACATGATACTAAAAGGATCAATCAAAAAAGAAAATGTAACCCTTATAAACATATATGCACCCAATACAAGAGCACCAAGTTATATTTAAAAAAACTCTTGGTGGACTTTAAGGGAGAGATCAACAGCAATACAGTCATAGTAGGGGACTTTAACACTCCATTGACCTCACTAGATAGGTCTTCCAGACAAAAAATCAACAAGAAAACTGACCTTAAACCATACACTAGATCAGATTAATTTAACTGACATTTACAGGACATTTTATCCCAAAGCTACAGAATTTACATTCTTCTTAAGTGCACATGGGACATTCTCAAAAAGAGACCATGTTAGGACACAAAGAAGTCTCAATAAATTTAAGAAGATTGAAATCATATCAAGCATCTTCTCAGATCACAATGACATGAAACTAGAAATCAACTACAATAAAACAACTCAAAAGCATTCAAACACGTGGAGGCTAAATAGCATGTTATTAAACAATGAATGGGTTACCAAGGAGGTCAAGGAAGAAATAAAAAAACTCCCTGGAAACAAACAAAAATAAACACCCAACAATCCAAAATCTATGGGACACAGCAAAAGCAGTCCTGAGAGGGAAGTTCACACCATTACTGGGCTACCTCCAGAAAAAAGAAAAAGCTCAAATAAAGAATCTAACTCTACAACTAAAAGAATTAGAAAGAGAACAGCAAGAAAAGCCCAGGTGAAGTAGAAGGAAGGAAATAATAAAGACCAAAATGAAAATAACATAGAGACAAAAAAAAAAAATACAAAAGATCATGAAATAAAGGACTGGTTCTCTGAAAAGATAAACAAGATTGATGAACCTCTAGCCAGACTTATCAAGAAAGAGAGAGAGAAGACCCAAATAAACAAAATCAGAAGTAAAAGAGGCAAAGTAACAACAGACATCACAGAAATACAAACGACTGTAAGAAAATACTAGAAACAGACCTGGCCTGTGTGGCTCAGTTGGTTGGGAGGCGTACTGTGCACCAAAAGTTTGCTGGTTTGATTCCTGGTCAGGGCATATACCCAGGTTGTGGGCTCAATCCCTGGTAGGTGGTGTGCAGCTCACATTGATGTTTATCTTTCTCTCTCTCTACCTTCCTCTCTCTCTAAAAATCAACATATTTTTAAAAAACAAATATATTGTTTTTTAAAAGATAAAACTAAGAACAACTCTATGCCAACAAACTGGACAAGCTGGGTGAAATGGACAAATTCCTAGAAACATACAATCTTCCAAAACTCATTCAGGAAGAATCACAAAACCTGAGTAGGCCAATAACAACTAATGAAACTGAAGCTGTAATTAAAAAAAAAACTCCCAGAAAACAAAAGTCCTGGACCAGATGGCATCATGGGTGAGTTTTACCAAACATTCAAAGAAGAACTAACACCTACCCTCCTCAAACTGTTGCAAAAAAATCCAAGAGGAAGAATGCTTCCAAGCTTTTTTACAAGGCCAGCATTAACCTAATTCCAAAACCAGATAAAGACACTACAAAGAAAGAAAATTATAGGCCAATATCACTGGTGAACACAGATGCTAAAATGCTCAACAAAATATTAGCAAATCGCATCCAGCAATACATTAAAAGATCATACACCATGACCAAGTGGGATTTATTCCAGGGAGACAAGATTGGTACAACATTCACAAATTAATAAACGTGATACATCACATAAACAAAACGAAGGATAAAAATCACATGATCATATCAATAGAAAAAGCATTCAACACAATCCAGCACCCATTTATGATAAACACTCACAGCAAAGTGGGAATAGAGGGAGCATACCTCAACATAATAAAGGCCTATATATATGACAAACCTACAGCCAACATCATACTCAATGGGCAAAAACTAAAACCATTTCCCTTAAGAACAGGAACAAGACAGGGGTGTCCCCTTTCACCACTCTTATTCAACATAGTACTGGAAGTCGTAGCCACAGCAATCAGACAAGAAAATATCAAAAGCATCCAAATTGGAAAGCAGGAAGTAAAACTGTCATTACTTGCAGATGGCATGATATTGTACATAGAAAATCCTAAAAACTCCACCAAAAAACTGATTTCATATATGGTTTCAGCAAAGTAACAGGGTACAAAATTAACACCCAGAAATAGATGGCATTTTTATACACCAATAATGAACTCTCAGAAAGAGAAACTAAAAAAACAATCCTTTAACCATTGGAACAAAAAAATAAGATACCTCGGAATAAACTTAACTAAGGAGGTAAAAGACTTGTACTCAGAACTATAGAACACTGAAAAAGGAAATAGAGGAAGACACAAACAAGTGGAAAAATATACCATGTTCAGGGATTGGAAGAATTAATATCATTAAAATGTCCATACTACCCAGAGCAATCTACAGATTCAACACAATCCCTATTAAAATACCAACGGCACATTTCACAGATCTGGAACAAATATTCCAAAAATTTATATAGAACCAAAAAAGACCCCGAACAGTCTCAGCAATCTTGAGAAAGAAGAACAAAGTTGGAGGGATAACAATACTGGATATCAAACAATATTACAAAGCCACTGTAATAAAAATAGCCTGGTACTGGCAAAAGAACTGGCATATAGACCAATGGAACAGGACAGACACCAGAAATTGACGCAAATATGGTCAATTAATATTTCACAACAGAGTCAAGAGCATACAATGGAGTAAAGATAGTTTCTTCAATAAGTGGTGCTGGGAAAACTGGGGAGATACATTCAAAAAAATGAAACTAGACCACCAACTTACATCATACACAAGAATAAACTCTAAATGGATAAAAGGCTTAAAGTCACGAAACCATAAAAATCCTGGAAGAAAACATAGGCAATAAAATCTCAGACATTTCAAGTAGCAGTATTTTCACTGATATTATCTCCTAGGCCAAGAGAAACAACGGAAAAAATAAACGCAACTACATCAAAATAAAAAGCTTATGCCACCAACAAAATTACAAGGAACCCCATGGTCTGGGAGAACATATTTGCCAATGACATATCTGATAAGGGGTTAATGTCCAAAACATACAAAGAACTCATACAACACACCACCAGGAAGACAAACAACCCAGTTTAAAAGTGGCCAAAGGACCTGAATAGACACTTCTCCAAAGAGGACACACAGATGGCCAAGAGACATATGAGAAAATGCTCAATGTCTCTAACCATCAGAGATGCAAATTAAAGCCACAATGAGGTATCACCTCAAACCTGTCAGAATGGCTCCATCAACAAATCAACAAACGACATGTGCTGGCAAGGATGCGGAGAAAGGGGAACCCTGGTACACTGCTGGTGGGAATGCAGACTGGAGCAGCCACTGTGGAAAACAGTATGGAAGTTCCTCAAAAAATTAAGAATGGAACTGCCTTTTAACCCAGTGATCCCACTTCTAGGCATATATCCTAAGAATCCTGAAACACCAATTACCTATGTTCATAGCAGCATTATTTACAATAGCTAAGATCTGGAAACAGCCCAAGTGCCCATCAGTAGATGAGTGGATAAAAAACTGTAGGACAATTTACCCCATGGAATACTATGCAGTTGTAAAGAAGAAGGATCCCTTACCCTTTGTGACAACATGCTTGGACCTGGAGAATATTATGCTAAACGAAATAAACCAGTCAGACAGGGACAAATATCATATAATCTCACTTATATGTGGAATCTAATGAACAAAGTAAACTGATGAATAAAATAGGTCCAGAGCCATGGACACATAGAACAGACTGACAGCTCAGAGGGGAGGCAGGAGGAGGGGAAGAGATTAACCAAAGAACTTATATGCAAATATGCACAGCCCATGGACAAAGACAACTGTGTGGGGAAGGCCTGGGGCGGGGCAGGGGCTGGGTGGAGGGGGCCAGAGTGAGGTGAATGGGGACATCTGTAATACTCACAACAATACATTAAAAAAAGTTTTTTAATGAGAAGTTAAAATAGGAACTGGAGGAAAATATTTACCATTTTTCTGATGAAGAACTTACAGGAGGAATATATAAGCAACTGTGATGACTCAATAAGAAGACAAAAAATCCAATTTAAAAATAGATGAAAGACTTGAATGGACATCATAGAAGACCTACCAGTGGGTAAAACACACATAAAAAACACCCAACATCTATCATTAGTCATTAGGGAAATATAAATCAAAAACCACAATGAGAGTCTCTCTAGGATGTCTATAATCAAAAAGACAGTTAAGAACTGTTGGCAACAATGTGGAGAAACTGGAACCCTTATACATTGCTAGTGAGAATATAAAATGATACAGCCACTTTGGGAAATAACTTGGCAGTGTTTTCAAAGGTTAAACATAAGCTGACCATATAAGTCAGCAATTCTACTTCTAGAAACCTATCCAAGAAGAGTGAAAACTTATGTCCACACAAGTCTGCTTGTACGGGCAAGTTCTTTATTCATACTAACCCAAACCTGGCAATAATCCAACTACCATCCACAGGTGAATACACAAAATGTGACACATCCATCCAATGGGACACTATTCAGCATTTAAAAGGAACAGAATATGAACAGACACATGCTACAATACGGATGAACCTCAAAACATCATGAAAGAAGCAGACACAAAAACTGCATATGAACCCATTTATGAAATGTCCAGAAGGGCAAATTCATAACCACAGCAAGCACATCAGCAGCTGTCTGGTGTTGCCATGGGAGAGCTCACTGACTTCACAAGGGCTTGAGGGAAACTTTTGGGGTGATGGAAAATGTTCTAAAACCAGGCTGTTATTGTATAACTACATACTAAAAATTGTGACCTGTACATTCACAATGAATGGATTTTATGGTATATATATATATATATATGGTAAGTTATATATAGCTGAAAAAACCTTGAATTTATTGCTACACTACCACAGATGTGTCAGAGATGCCGCAGCAAGGGAGAAAAGGGGAACCAATTCTGTGTAACTTGGGGGGGGGGAGAGGGACAGCAAGGCAGAAAGGTTAGCACAGATTTATTTCAACAAATATTTATTGCCTACTCTGTTCTAGGTGCCTCATATTTAAATTAATATTAAAAGATGGGGTGGGCCCTCGCCGATTTGGGTCGGTGGTTAGAGCATCGGCCTGAGGACTAAAGGGTCCCGGGTTTGATTCTGGCCAAGAGCACGTACCTAGGTTTCAGGCTCCAGGCCCCGGGTACAGATGCAGAAGGCAACCGATCCATGTGTGTGTCTCTCTCTCCCTTCCACTCTCTCTGAAAAGCCATGGAAAAGATATCCTCAGGGAGGATTAAAAAAGAAAAGATGGGTGGTTCAGGGTGGAGAGGAGGGGAGGACACTGCAGGCGCAGCACCCTGTATGTGCCACAGCAGAGCTGGGGACATCGTTCCACTGTGTTCAGGGAACCCTACTGCTGGGGGTGCACAGAAAAATGACCAGGGATGGCAATGAAAGATCAAAGAAAAAATCACAAGTGACACTGTTTCATTTTTATTCTGCGCACACAGGTATTTTCATTGGCACAGACGAAACTGAGATTAAGGCATTTGCATTCCCAAAATCACCAGAGTAACATTATCTACTGAATGTGGTGGTTATGGGACTAGCAGTGCCTGGCATGTAATAAGTGCTCTAAAAACATTTGCCATTATTTCTATTATTATTACGGGGTCACAGGGTCTGTTTATTAAATTTTACAGGCTACCCAGAAAGCTATACAAAATTTATCAAGAAGAGATCTAAAAACGATTTGACAGAACAATACATGGCGTATGTTTCTCACCCTCACAGATGGACTCAGAGACTGCAGCTCTCTCTTTTCCAGAAATACCTTTATAGCCCTCCCTTAAATTGTCTAAAGCTCTCTTCCTTAGGACACCAGTTCCCACAGTGCATGCTATCAACAACAGAGTTACTGGGAAGGTTAAACAAGCTGACTCAGGAGGCCTAACCTGCCCAAACTGTGAACACCTCAGGGGTCTCAGGACTGGCTTTCAACTGGCTCCCGAGAGAAAACCTGAGCCCTTGGAACATCCTGTGGAGAAGAGGGTTTTATACGCTAGAGGCTTTGGGCAATACCCCAGACCACGTATGCTAACACTGTCACTTATGGTGCATGCTTGTTTTCAAATGCCTGAGGTCCTCAGTGTGACCTCTGTGGGGCTGGAGACTGAGTTGCTAAGGTCAGCCTCATGGGCATTGCACATCCATGCGACTCACCCCAACAAACACCCTGGACACCAAGACTCAGGTGAGCTTCCCTGGTTCGAGACACTGCATGTGCTGTCACACACTGTCACTAGGTGAATTAAGAGCATTCCCGTGCAACCCCACTAGAAAGGAACATCTGAAAGTTTGGGGCTGGTTTCTCTTTGCTCATTTTTAACTATATCCTTTCACTGTAATAAACCATAACAGTGAGGAGGGCAGCTTTTTGTAAGTTTTGTGAATATCTCTAGAGAATCACAGAGCCTAAGGGCGGTCTTGGGGACCCACAACTAATACGAAAGTGCTCACAACAGCACCTGGTGTCTAGTGAACATTATATAGGTAATTCTCATTACCAAGCACTAAGAAGACATTTAAAAGACTTAAGATAGCCCTGCTGGGCGTGGCTCAGTGGTTGAGCATCGAACTAGGATACAGGCAATCAGGGTTCGATTCCCAGTCGGGGCACATGCCCGGTTGCGGGCTTGATCAATGACTCTCTCATCACTGATGTTTCTATCTCTCTCTCTCCCTCTCCTTTCCTCTCTGAAATCAGTAGAAATAAAAAAAAAAATTAAATTAAAAAAAAAAAAGACTTAAGATAGCCACACAGCGCTATTATTTGTGCCAACCTCTGAACTCGGTTTTCACAGTAGGCTGGGCTGAGATGACTAAACAAGGGCATCTTTCATCTCCAGCCTGAGGCACACTGGGCTTTATGGCAACTCTTCAGTCAGTCTCTAGGGTATTCTGCTCTAGCCAGTGAACAATACTAAGAGAATGAATGTTTAATAATCAGTTTGGAAATGGCAAAATACACAACCGAGACCTCACAATATAATGCCTACCTTTATTTCCTTTATGTTTGGAAGTGATGCATTTAGAAATTCCTCAGTTAATCTCTTCCAGCTGGCAGCTTTACCGAGATCAGAATGAATGATGAATTTTTCATAAATTCTAAAATATATTTTAAAAATCAACTGATAATTATAGTTATATTAATAAAAAGATCTATAAAAATATGTACATTTTGAATATGTACATATATACATACATATAAAACTGACTTACCCTTCTATTGTCTTTTCTACTTTGTGACTGTTGACATCCAAGAAACGATGAAATCTAGAAGACAAAATGCAATTCTTCCATCAATCATGTCATCCAGCTCAGCAGACTGGTATCACTGCCCTCCATATCCCAGAACACCCTGTACTTAGCTATACTGAGTGCACCTCCCTCGCTGTATCACCTCTGCCATTCAGACGAACAGCCACTATGCCTCAGAGAAAAAGCCCTCAAGCAGCCTTTCGGCAGGACACCGGTCATCCCGATCAGCCCCCACCTGTGCCCTGGCTCCTTTGTCTTCCCATAATGCCCTGTATCTAAGCCCAGCATAGAACATCTTGTATTGTTCCTAATCTTTTTATGCCACAGTGAAGCCCAGTGAATATTTGGGACCCCCTCTCAGAATGTTTTTTAAATCATAAAATGAAATACAAAAGAAACCAAGTATACTGAAATACAGTTGTGAAGTATTTTTTTTTTAAATATATCTTTATTGATTTCAGAGAGAGGAAAGGGGAGAGAGAGATAGAAACAATGATGAGAGAGTCATTGATCAGCTGCCTCCTGCACACTCCCTAACGGGGATCAAGCCTGAAACCTGGGCATGTGCCCTGACTGGGAATCGAACCTGGATCTCCTGGATACTAGGTCGATGCTCAACTGCTGAGCCACACCCACCTGGGCGTGAAGTATTTTTAAAAGTTTGTGATTATAGTAAGAGACATTTCTTTGTTAAATCATTAAGTAATAAGATCTACCATTAAAGTGACATAAACAATATTTAGAAATATCCGCAACAACTATAATGTGAAACGTGTGATTTCCACTGGTGACACACTCACAGGTAAGCGAATATTGCTTGTTGTTTTGTTCATAATTGAAAGAAATGCTACTTTTCAGTTAGAGGTTAGTGTAAATTTTTTCTTGTCCAAATTCAAAATACTTGAATGCTATCTTTAGGCCCTCATGTTCAGAACTCCTATTCTCATCATACATAATTAACTTTTGTCTCTTTCTCCCCTAAGGAAAGAGACTATATTTCACTTATCTCTAAATTTCTAGAGCCTACAACATGGCCACAATTTTTAAAAAACAAACATAAATTGTTCATTTTTCTGATGAGTTAAAGCATCATAAAATTATAGTATAGCTCATTGACTCTTGTTTTCCATTTTTTAGTATCAAAGCCAACAATCGGAACTTAAAAGAAGTAAATTACAATACTAAATAATATTAATTCTATCCCCTAAGTGGCTGACTGAAACACTAACTTACCTATTATAATTTAGCTGCTCATTGTGTAAAAGGAGGTAGTAACTTCTAATGTCTTTCCCAACTCTAAAATGATGTCCATCTACTTACTGCCATTTAGAAATATTAATAGAAAAATTATTTGAAATTCACATTTAAGTTTCTGTCCTTAGTGTTATTTACAACTGCCAAGATATGGAAGCAACCCAAGTGCCCATTGATAGGTGATTGGAGAAAGAAGATGTGGTACATATATACAATGGAATATTACTCGGCCATAAAAAAAAGAATGAAATCTTGCCCTGGCTGGGTAACTCAGTTGGTTAGAGCTTCATCCTGAGGTTGTGGGTTCAATCTCCAATCAGAGCACATACAAAAAGCAACGAATGAATGCATAAATAAGTGGGACAACAAATTAGTATTTCTCTCTAAAAAATCAATAAAATAAAAAAACACACAAAAGAATGAAATCTTACCACTTGTGACAACAGGGATGGACCTAGAAGGTATTATGCAAAGTGAAAAAGTCAGAAAAAGACAAATACCATATGATTTCACTTGTATGTGGAACCTAGAGAGCAAAATAAATGAACAAACAAAATAGAAACAAACTCATAGACATAGAGAACAAACTGATGTTTGCCAGAGGAGAGGGGTTTGGGGTACTGGGTGAAAAAGGTGAAAGGGATTAAGCAGCACAAATTGGCAGTTATGAAACAGTCCAGGGATGTAAAGTACAGCACAGGAATATAGTCAGTAATGTTGCAATAACTATGTACGGTGCCAGGCGGGTACTAGACTTATGGGGACGTCACTTCTTAAATTATATTTAAAAAAATCTAACCACTATGCTATACACTTGAAACTAATAAAAATAATATTGAATGTCAACTGTAATTGAAAAATAAAAATGGGGGGTAGAAGGAGGTATAGGAGGAATAAATGGTAATGGAAGGAGATCTGACTTGGGATGGTGAATTACAGAATTGTACAACTGAAACCTATATAATTTTATTAACCAATGTGACCCCAATAAATTCAATAAAGAAGAAAAAGAAAAAAATTCAATCTGTAGAAAAAAACATTGTGTTTTATACGACCTAGTCACACACTGTTATATTTATGTTACATTTAAGAACTCAGTTTATTATTTCAGAAACTTTGCATGCTTTTACCTCATTGTCTAGTCTCATTGTAAACCAAGTAGGAACTTCATGTATGATCATTAAGGTTGAAACTCAAGAACACTGATTTTGAAAAACTGATCCCTGTTCAAGAAGATTTCTACTGACATTAAACTGGCATAGTATTATAACACTAACTAACATTCTCTTAGTAATAAAATTCCATTACAGGCAATCATCAGAACGGTATTGTCTAATTTACATCTTCCACCAAGAAAAATAGGAGCTCTGACTTCATCAAGTATTTAAGGTAGATAAATCCTGAAAATGAGAAGTGGCCTGGGCGGCCTGGTCACTACATGGCAGGAACTGTTCTCGTGGCTGAGACAAGTAAGGAACAAAACCGCACAGCCCTCCCGCCCGGCTGCGGCCGCGCCCGGGACCTGGTGCGGGCGACCCGAGCGGGCGAGCGGGGACGGGAGTCGGGGCGCGGGCGACCCGAGCGGGCGAGCGGGGACGGGAGTCGGGGCGCGGGCGACCCGAGCGGGCGAGCGGGGACGGGAGTCGGGGCGCGGGCGACCCGAGCGGGCGAGCGGGGACGGGAGTCGGGGGTGCGGGCGACCCGAGCGGGCGAGCGGGGACGGGAGTCGGGGGTGCGGGCGACCCGAGCGGGCGAGCGGGGACGGGAGTCGGGGGTGCGGGCGACCCGAGCGGCCCAGCGGGGACGGGAGTCGGGGGTGCGGGCGACCCGAGCGGGCGAGCGGGGACGGGAGTCGGGGCGCGGGCGACCCGAGCGGGCGAGCGGGGACGGGAGTCGGGGGTGCGGGCGACCCGAGCGGGCGAGCGGGGACGGGAGTCGGGGCGCGGGCGACCCGAGCGGCCCAGCGGGGACGGGAGTCGGGGGTGCGGGCGACCCGAGCGGGCGAGCGGGGACGGGAGTCGGGGCGCGGGCGACCCGAGCGGGCGAGCGGGGACGGGAGTCGGGGTGCGGGCGACCCGAGCGGGCGAGCGGGGACGTGAGTCGGGGGCACGCAGTTTGGACAGGGCGCGACCCCCACCTCGCGCCGCCCCTCGCCGCCCCGCCCTTTCGAACCCGCGCCGCGCGGGGCAGCGTGCGCAGTGCGTGCGGGGCTGCCCTGGGCGGGCGCAGACCGCCCCCTGCCCACGGCCCGGCCCCTTCCCGGCACCGCCCGCCGCCGCGCCCCCACCTGAAGTTGGACCACGCGAAGTGCAGGCAGAGCTGGAAGTTGGGGTCCGCCTCGTCCCGGAGGCCAGCCACACGGCGCACGAGCTCGCGCACGTCGCGCTCCTGCTGCGGGTCCCGCCCGCTCCAGGACGGCTCCGGCCGCGCCATGTTTCTTCGACTCCCGGCGCCGAGAACCCTCCGGGGGGCACTCGCTCTCGCGAGAGTTCGCGCCTCCACCGCGTTGCGCTCGAGAGAGGCTGCGGCTGCTCTCGCGAGAGTGCGCGCCGCCGCGGCGCCGAGACGCGCGGCCGGTCCCGCGGGTTTCCCGCCTTCCGCGCGCGTTCGGGAGCGGCCGGGGGCGTCTCGGCGCGTCCGCCTGGCGGGGTCTCCGGGGCCCTCGGCGGGGCCTCACTGGTGCTGCTCCCAGAGCAGCCGGTTAGCCGCCGCTCCGTGCCGTCGGCTGCCTCCCGGAGCCGGAGGGGGGCTCGCCCGCCCGCGGTGGGCGCGCCGCCCTTCGGGCCCTCGTCGCCGCCGCCGCGCCCGCGCCGCCCGCCGTCACCCGCCGCGGCCTCCGGAGCCGGGGGAGTCGTCGTCAGCCGCGCGGGCCGAGCGCCCCTCTCGTCCGTGATGAAAGCGCGCCCTTACGCCGTCGCTCACAGCGCCCGCAGCCGCCCGCCGCCCCGCTTGGGGCCCGGGCTTTCCCGCCGCCCGACGCCGCCCTCCCGGGCCCGCGAAAGGGCGGAGGCCCCGCGGCTGCCCAGGGCGTCGCGGCAGCTGCGCCGCGAGGGGCGGCACGAGCCGGGCGCCACCGGGCCCGCGTCCCGCGTGGGCCGAGCTGACCGACGGTCCGGGACCGGCCCGAGGGCGGCCACTTCCTCCCCCGGAGGGCGCTGCCCCGGGCGGCTCCGCGCTGCTGGGGCGCCCAGGCCTCGCGGGCCCGGACCGGCCGCTGCTTTTCTTGCCGGCACGCGGCCCAACAGGCCCTGTCTGTTGGAAAGGCTCTCGGCGCTGGCCGGGCCGCCTGGCTGGCGGGGCGCGTCCCGCGCGCGGAGGCGCAGGCCCGGCGCTCAGGGCAGGGCTGGGGTCAGACCCCCGGTACCGCCGCGCGCGGGCAGCCGACCCACGTTTCTCTCGCCCGCTCCCTTCCTCCCTCCAGAGTCAATAAAAAACCACCCTTCAGCCATGGAAGTTAAGAGTGTGTTTCACAGCCAGTGCGCTCAGCTCCCTTGGGCCGCTACAAGGAAACACCGCAGGCGGGTGGCTCGTGAACAGGAGGTTCACGCTCGTGGATCTGGGCCGGGCTTCAGGGCCCGCACGTCTAGGCGGCGAGAGGCCCTCGGTCTGCGCGCAGGCTGCTGGGTGTGCCCCCCTGGAGGAGCGGGTGCGGGAGCCCGCGCGGCCTCCTGCGTAAGGGCACTGATCCCATTCGTGGGGCTCCACCCGATGACCTGAGCACCTCCCGAGCGCCCCACCTTCTCACACCAGCACACTGGGCATTAGGATTTCAACATAGGAATTTTGGAGAAACAGACATCCAGACCACAGCAACTATCGAAAGCACAGGCTGCACAGGATTGCACAAATCCCATAAAAAGGAGAGAATCATAGCAGTAGAAACGATCCTATGGAAGAGAATTTATACTCTCCAGTTTCAACTACGGCTGCATATTTATAACTCTCAAATCTGTGTATGCAGCTCACATTTTTCTTAGCACCCCAAATTTATAATCTAATTGCTTATTATACATCTTCAAAAATCAGAGTATGGCCCTGGCCCCGTAGCTCATTTGGTTAGAGTGTCATCCTGATATGCAGTGTCGCAGGCTCAGTCCCATAAGCATCATCTCAAATATTGAAAGGTCACAAGCTTAATTCCAGTCAGGGCACATACCGAGGTTTTGGGTTCGATCCCAGGTCTGGGTGCATATAGGAGGCAGCCAATCGATGTTTCTCTCTCTCCCTCCATCCCTCCCTCTCCTTTCCTCTCTCTCTAAAATCAATGGAAGCTTGTCCTGGGGTAAAGATTAAAAAAGAAAAAAAGCCCTTGCCAGTTTTGCTCAGTGGTTAGAGCACCGGCCCATAGGCTGAAGGGTCCAAGGTTCGATTCTGGCCAAGGGCACATACCTCAGTTGCAAGCTTGATGTTGGCCCCAGTCAGGGCGCATGCAGGAGGCAACCAATCGGTGTCTCTCTCTCACATCCATGTTTCTCTCTTTCCCCCTTACACTCTCTCTGAAAAAGCAATGAAAAAAATATCCTCTGGTTAGGGTAAAAAAAAAAAACAATGAAAGCATAAGTAAGTGGAACAACAAACTCATGTTTCTATGCCCCCCCTTTCTCTCTCAAAATCAATAAATATTTTTTTTTTAAATCAAAGTATGTGATATTTGTCTTTCTCTGCCTGGCTTATTTCACTTAGCATAATATTCTCCAGGTCCCTCCATGCTGTCCCAAGGGGTACGAGATCCTTCTTCTTTACAGCTGCATAGTATTCCATGGTGTAAATGTCCCACAGCTTTTTTATCCACTCATCTACTGATGGATATTGCATGATCTCACTTATTTGTGGAATCTAAAGAACATAATAAAATGATGAACCAAATAGATTCAGTGACATAGAAGCATGGAACAGACTGATGAATCTCAGAGGGAATGCCGGGGGGGGGGGGGGGGGGGGGGGGGGGGGCGGAGATTAACCAAGAATCTATATGCATATAAGCACAACCCATGGACACAGACAATAGTGTGGTGAAGGCCCAGGGTGCGGAGCAGGTGCGGGTGGAAGTGGTTAATGGGGAAAAAAGGGAACATCTGTAAAATGTCCAACAATAAAGATAAATTAAAATAAATAAAAATAAAAAATAATAAAATCAAAATCAAAGTATGCACACATTTACATATATTTCCTCCACTTCCTCCTCCAGCTGGTCGGTCTTGGCCTCTGGAGGGAGACTTAGAGAACTCTCTGCAGAGTGCTGCCAATGACTCAGACCCACTAGGCACTGAGTCCCTCTCCTGGGCCTCCCTGGCTGGCCTGGGCCAGAGTGTCCCCTTTCTGGAAGGAGAGTTGAAAACATTTTCCAGAGATGCCTCTGATGAGTGAGCCCCATTCAAAACATCACTGGGCTACAGACACCCTCTGTAGGCCTCTAAGGTTGGACCTCTCTTGTCACCCCCTCTTCGGGGGAGATGGAAACATTTTTGTGAAGCACATATGAAGACAGGACAACAAACAGGCTGGGAACACTGCCATCTGTCCCTTGCTGGCCTGGGCAAGTGACGCCCTCCTGAATGGCCCTTGGATAAATGTTCTGCCAAACGTGTATGCCAAGACCAGGCCCCATGCACGACTGCAGCCTAGCCAAAGTCTCCATTCCCACAGTGCTCGTTCAGCCTGTCCAATGCCCTTCTCTTAGGGACTTGGAAATATTTAAGACGTGTCTCTGTTGAATGTGCCACACACAGGACTGTGCCTGTCTGGGGATGCCCACCACAGACCTACATGCCCGGCCAAATCCATCCTGGCTTCCAGAGGGAAATTACAACAATTTTTTGGGAGGTGCAATACCTTCCTTTCATCCATGGCCAGCTTAAGGTGGTGCCTACCTCTGGAGGGAAAATTGAAAATGATTTTGGGAGCTATAGCCAATGACCAGGACTCATGCAGGACTGTGGCCAGCCCAGAGTGCCCTCTCTAGGCCTTTCTTACTAACTGGGCCTGTACTGCCCTTTGAGAGGGATTTAAAAACTTTTTGGGGTAGGGTCCCCATCCGGGACCCATCCAGGATCCCTCCCTTGCCTGCCCAGGCCTTTCCATGCCAGAGAGAGACTTAGAAATATTTTCAGGGTACCTCTAAAGACAGTTTCCTAGGTAGCACCAAGGTGGCCATCCCAGGCCTGCCCTGGTGATTGCACCCTTTGGAGGGAGACAGATATTTTTGGAATGTGCACCCAGCTTCTAGTCTTCCAGTGGGACCATGGCCAGAACTGGGGTGCCCCTTTGGGCCTCCCTGTTGCTTGGGCTGATATCTACCTGATTCCAAAGTATAAAGGTGGCTCCCCCAACCCTTTTCAATCCCCCTCTGGTGACTGAGATGGAAATAATCTGCCAAGGAGTTCTGGGGAGGGGCCCTGGGCCCTGCCATTGTCCCACGAGGGCCCTGGCCATCAGAAGTGTCTGCCCAAGTGTTCCTGAGTCCCATTCTGTTGGCAGAGACCAGGCAGCGAAGCAGGGGAGGGTGGAGTGGACACAGCTGCAGTGCTGCATGGGGCCAGTCATTTGCACCTCCAAAAATGTTTCCAAGTTCTCCTCAAAGGGAGGCACTGCCATAAGCCTGCCAGGGAGGCCCAAGAGGGCACTCAGAATCAGAACCAGGTCCTGGGTCAATCTGGTCATTGCATGGCCTCTGGATGTCCCCCCGCCTCCTTGTGGATGTGGGCACCAGTGAGGGCTGCCCAGGGAGGGGGACTCCTGGGGCCCAGTTTTTGATGGGCTCCCAGTAACTTTTTCTAAACCACAGAGACAATGTGCTGTGCACCAACCCAGGGGCTGGGTGAGAAAAAAAGAAACTAGAGAGATACAGAGAGGATACTTTCCAAGCAGGAACCTCCCCCAAGAATGACTTCCCAGTCAAATGAGAACCAGAAGGGGACGTGCCGTTAGGCCAAGACTGGCAGCTAAACCAAGGTGGACCAGCGATGAGTTGACCGTGAAGCCCACAGTGGAGTGGCGCGTGTCGGCCCCGAGGGGTTTCCTGTTGCTCATCGCGGCCTATGGGGAGGTGGAAATGTGTGTGCATGTGTTGGGAATTAGGGTTATGACCACCTTCTTTGACCTTTAGTTTTCCTCAAAGTCTAAAATGAGTTCCTGATAAGGTGTTCCTCTGTTCTTGTTTGGCAAGGGCCTCTCAGGATGGAGGGGCTTCCTACAAGTGGCAGCAAACCTTCAAGAACACCCAGAAACAAAGACATGGAGAGAAAAAATAAATCACACTCCGCCACACCCGAACACAGCAACACAGCCCCAAGGTCCCTGAAGAGAACAGGCACCTCACTAAGACCCAGACCCAGGGGTGCGGCCACATCCCCCTCCTGCGCAAGCAGCTCCTCCGGCTCCGAAGGACCGAAGCCCAGGAGGGAGCAACCCACCCACAAGAACGAGGCAGTCCCATCTCGGGATCACAGGTCAGGTCCCTTTGGGGACAGTCTCAGGCACACCCTCAAGGCCAGTCTCAGGAGCGTTACCATCGCTGTGCTTCTGATCTTGCTTGGTCAGCCTGGCCAGCCCAAGCTTTTTTCACTCTTGGGAGCACCAACCATTCATCTATTCTTCCCTCCCCCCTTCCCTCCCTCTTTCCTTCCCCCGTCCTTCCTTCCTTCCCACTTTCCTTCCTTCCCTCCTTCCTTCCTCCTTCCCTACTTCCCTACCTCCTTCCCTCCTTCCCTCCCTACTTCCCTCCTTCCTTCCTTCCCCTTCCCTCCTTCCTTCTCTCCTTCCTCTTTCCCTCTTTCCTGCTTTCCCTCCTTCCTCCTTCCTCCCCTCCTTCCCTCCTTCCCTCCCTCTTTCCCTCCTTCCCCCTTCCCCCCTTCCCCTCTTCCTCCTGCCTAGATGAGCCCCGGGTTAGATTTGCCTACTCACTGTGCTCCTTGTTTTCTAGGTGCCCTCCCTAGTGTGGCATATTCATTGCGCCAAATCATTCTTGGTTTTCTGTCTTTACAATGATTTTCCTCCAGCTGGAAAGGAAGGTTTAAGCTGTGTAATTGTTACCGGAAAGGGGGCCTGGCCCTTGGCGGGTCTGCCCAGCAGCCGGTAGTGTGCGGTTCTTGACTTCGTGAGGAAAAATTTCACAGCACGAGTCCAGGTGACTGAGGGAACGTTTATTCAAGCTGAGGGCGTAAACAGCAAGGGCTCAGCGTAGGAGAAGCGACAGGAGAGCCTGGGCTGGCTGCCCCAGCTCTCTGGGAAGTCGGAGGGAAGGGGGCCTTGGGAACAGGGTCGGGGGACCAGCCTGCCCATTGCTTGGGGTCCCTTAGAGCTTAGGAGACGCGTGGCCATAGGGAAGAAGAGGGGGGAAGGGAGGGAAAGGGAAGGGGGGCTGCTCCCCAGAGGGAGATCTCGAGCTGGGTCCTTTGTCTTGAGGCTTTATCTCTTGCAGGCAGGAATCTTAGGGGAGGTCTCGGGAAGGCTTCAACAGAGTATTCATCAGTTCCCTAGGTGTGCTCCTCCAGGGTCGTGGTCTCCACTCCCTGGTCGGTGTCAGGACAGGGGCATCAGTCATTGTAGTTGGTCCTGGTGTCGCCCACCTGGTTCTGCTGCTTTTCTGGCCTGGAGCTGAAATACAACTGAGGCCTCCATGTTATTTCTAGGGAGGTGACCTGTATCTGCTGTCAGTTGCTGCAGTTTGTTCAGCTCTCTGCCTCAGTTTCCCTATTCTACCTGTCCTGGCTCACTGGCCTGTCTCATAATGAGGCTTTGTTTGTCACGGAAGAAGTGAGGCCCGGGATGACCAGCTGGCAGCAAGGTCTCCTTCATCTCCTCCTCAGGTCAGAACTGTCGAACAGCCAGGTCAGAGCTTCTTGGTTTTGTCTGCTAGTGACCTGGACTTTGTTGGGGGAGGTGGTGTAGTGTGGTAATTCACTGTAACTGGAGTGCAGTGTTTGGGGTGCAAGCCAGTGCTTTCTGGAGAGAAAACACGAGTCCACTCCTGGAAAGAGGAGTGCTTTGGCCTTAAGGCTGAACTTGCAGTCAAAAAGCCATGCAGTTAAGTTCTGCAGGTCGTGTCCATGGTGGCAACATAAAGCCAGCTCCCTTTCTGTGTTTGACCGTGACCCCTACCTCACACCACACTAAAGAAGCAATTCAGAATAGATGGTAGATACTAAGTGTGAAAAGTAAGACATCCAGCTGTTTGGTCATCTTCAGCGAACAGTTTACCCAAATTAACAGACCTGCAGCCCCTCAAAGTGGACACCTCCCTTTTCTTTTATAGATGAAGAAACAGGTTTCCTGAGTCTGGTGCATAGATGAAGAAGTATTTGTAGCTACCAATCTGTATTTCTAAATCCCCCCACATTCCCCACCCAACCCCCCAACCCCCTCTCCTCTGGCAACCATCAGCCTGCTCTCTGTGTCTGTGAGTCTGCTTCTATTTTGTTTGTTCATTTATCTTGTTCTTTAGATTCTACATGTAAATGAAATCATATGGTATTTGTCTTTCTATGACTGACTTGTTTCACTTAGCATAATACCCTCTAGGTCCACCCATGCTGTTGAAATGGTAAGATTTCATTCTTTTTATGGCTGAGTAATCTTCCACTCTATGTATATCCCACAGCTTCTTTATCCATTTGTTTACTGATGGGCACTTGGGTTGTTTCCATATCTTGGCAGTAAATAACACTGTAATGAACATAGGGGTGCATATATCCTTTCGAATTAGTGTTTTGGGTTTCTTCAGATGTAAATCCAGAAATAGAATTGCAGGGTCAAAATGCAGTTCCAATTTTAATTTTTTGAGGAAACTCCTTACTGTTTTCCACAGTGGCTGCACCAGTCTGCATTCCCACCAGCAGTGTACGAGGGGGTCCCCTTTCTCCACACCCTCGCCAGCACTTGTTGTTTGCTGATTTGTTGATGGAGCCATTCTGACAGGTGTGAGGTGACACCTCATTGTGGTTTTAATGTGCATCTCTGATGATTAGTAACTTTGAGCATTTTTTCATGTCTGTTGGCCACCTATGTCCCCCTTAAAGAGGTGTCTATTCAGGTACTCTGCTTACTTTTAAATTAGATTGTTTGTTTTTTTGGTGTTGGATATTAACCCCCATCAGATGTATTATTGGTGAATATATTCTCCCATTCGGTGGGTTATCTTTTTGTTTTGTTGATGGTTTCCTTTGCTGTGCAAAACTTTTCAGTTTGATGTGTTCTCATTTGTTTATTTTTTCTATCATTTCCCTTGCCCAAGGAGATATATCAGAAAAAATATTACAAAGAGAAATGTCAGAGATTTTACTGCCTATCTTTTCTTCTAGGTTTCAAGTCATACATTTAAGTCTTTAATCCATGTGAGTTTATTCTTGTATATGGTGTAAAAAGGTGATCTAGTTTCATTTTTTTGGCATGTATCTGTCCCATTTTCCCAAAACCATTTATTGAATAGACTGTCTTTACCTCATTGTAGGTTCTTGCCCCCTTTGTCTTATATTAACTGACCATAAAGATGTGGATTTATTTCTGAGTACTCTACCTGTTCCATTCCATTGATCTATGTGTCTGTTTTTATGTTAGTACCATGCTGTTTTTGGGGGGGGTTTAAAAAAATATTTTTATTGATTTCAGAGAGAGAAAGGGAGAGGGAGGGGGAGAGAGAGAGAGAGAGAGAGACAGAGACAGAGAGAGCGAGAGAGAGAGAGATCAATGATGAGTCATTGATTGGCTGCCTCCTGCACGCCCCTGACCAGGAACTGAACCACAATCTCCTGGGTCATAGGTCGATGCTCAATGGCTGAGCCACTCTGGCCGGGCTACCATGCTCTTTTGATTACTATATCATTATAATATAGTGTTATATTAGGTAGCACAATACCTCCAACTTTGTTCTTCTTTCTCAAGATTGCTATAGCTATTCGGGGTCTTTTGAGGTTGCATACAAATTTTTGGATTATTGGTTCACGTTCTGTGAAATACCATTGGTATGTTGATAGGGATTGTGTTGAATCTATAGATGGCTTTGGGTAGATGGACATGTTAATGGTGTCTTCCTGTCCATGAACATGGTATGTGCCGCCTTTCATTTGTGTTCTTCAGCTTCTTTCTTCAGGGTCTTATGATTTTTTGAGTACAGGTCTTTTACCTCTTTGGTTAAATTTATTCCTAGGTATTTTATTTTTTGATGAAATTGTAAATGGGATTGTTTTCTTAGTTTCCCTTTCTGGTAGTTCATTGTGGTGTATAAAAATGCAACCAATTTATGAATATTTATTTTGTATCCTGCTGCTTTACTGAATTTATCAGTTCTAGTAGTTTTTGGTGGAATATTTAGGGGTTTTCTATGTACAGTGTCATCTGAAAATAATGACAGTTTTACTTCCTCCTTTGCAGTTTGGATGCCTTTTATTTTTTCTTCCTCTCTGATGGCTGTGACTGGGTCTTCCAGTACTGTGTTGAATAAGGGTGGTGGAAGTGGACACCCCCATCTTGTTTCTGATCTTAAAGAAAATGATTTTAGCTTTAATTGCTGAGTACTTTGTTAGCTGTGGGTTTGTCATATATGGCCTTTATTATGTTGAGGTATGACCCCTCTATTCCCACTTTGCTGAGAGTTTTTATCATAAATGGGTGCTGTATTTTGTCAAATGCTTTTTCTGCATCTATTCATATGATCCTATGATTTTTATCTTGCATTTTGTTTGTGTGATGTATCACATTAATTGATTTGCAGATATCATACCAACCTTGCATCCCAGAAAGAAATCCCACTTGATCATGGTCAATGATCTTTGTAATGAATTGCTTAATTCAGTTTGCTAATATTTTGTTGAGGATTTTTGAATCTATGTTCCTCAGGGATATGGGCCTATAATTTTCTTTCTTCATGTCTTTATCTGGCTTTGGAATTAAGGTACTACTGGCCTCATAAAATGAGCTTGGGAGGCTTCCGTCTTCTTAAATTTTTTGTAATAATTTGAGAAGAATAGGAATTAATTCTTTTTCAAATGCTTGGTAAATTCACCTGTGAATTTGTTTGTTGAGAGGGATTTTTTGTGTGTGTGCTTTGATTTCATTCGTTGTAATTGGACTGTTCATATTTTCTGTTTCTTCTTGATTCAGTTTTGGGAGATTGTATGTTTCTAGGAATTTATTCATTTCTTCCAGTTTGTCAAATGCGTTGGCATATAGCTGTTCATAATATTTTCTTATAACCTTTTGTATTCCTGTTACTTCTCTTCTTTCATTTCTGATTTTATTTATTTGGTTCAATTATATGTGGAATCTAAAGAACAAAATAAATGAACAAACAAAATAGAAACAAACTTCGAGACACAAAGAACAGACTGATAGTTGACAGAGGGGAGGAGGTTGGAGAATTGGGTGAGAAATGTGAAGATATTAAGAGGTATAAATTGGTAGTTATGAAATAGAGAGATGCAAAGTACCATAGAAATATAGTCAATAATATTGTAGTAACTATACATGGTGCCAAGTGGTACTAGAAATATCAGGGGGAACACTAAAGTTTATGATTACCTAACCACCTGAAACTAATACAGAGACACTTTTCTCCGGAAAATGCAAGGGTTTGGAGCCCCACATCTGGCACCACAGCCCCTGGTAATTCCCCTCTCAAAGGGCTTTAAAGTGGCTTCACTCACTCCAAGATCCAGTAAAGAAATGCAGCATTTGAAAAGTGCCTAGACTATATGTGAAGAAAATGTATTAGCCAATCTACAAGCATCAACTGGAGGGGCAGTGGACAGATGAATTAGAAGAATTAATGTTGTTAAAATGTCCATACCACCCAAAGCAATCTACAGATTCAACGCAATCCCTATCAAAATACCAATGGCATTTTTCACAGAAGTAGAACAAATAATCCTAAAATTTATATGGAACCATAAAAGACCTTGAATAGCCAAAGTAATCTTCAGAAAGTAGAACAAAGTTGGAGGTATCATACTCCCTGATTTCAAACTATATTACAAAGCATAGTAATCAAAACAGCATGGTACTAGTGCGCACACACACACACACACACACACACACACACACAGATCAATGGAATGAAATGGAGAGCCCATAAGTAAATCCAGGCCTATGGTCAATTAATCTGTGACAAAGGAGACAAGAATGCACAGTGGGTAAAAGACAGTCTCTTCAATAAATGGTGTTGGGAAAACTGGACTACTACAGGCAAAAAATAAAGCTGGATCACTCTCTTATTCCATATATAAAAATAAACTCAAATGGATTAAGCCATAAAACTAAGAATTGCTAGAGGAAAACAGGGGCATTAAGCTCTTTGATGTTGGTTTTAGGAAAAAAGAGTTAGATATGCCTTCTTGGGCAGGAGTAGCAAAAGCAAAAATAAACTAATGAAATTATATAAAACTGAAAAGGTTTTGCACAGGGAAAGAAACTGTCAACAATATGAAAAGGTAACCCACTGAATGAGAGAAGATATTTGCAAATGATATAAGAGGTTAATTCCAAAATATATAAAGAATGCACAGAGCTCAATATTATAAAAACAATCTGATTAAAACATGGGCAAAACCTGAGTAGAGATTTTTCCAAAGAAGTTACATGGATGGCCAACAGCACATGAAAGGAAGCTGAACACACTAATCATCAGACAAAAGCAAATCAAAACCATAATGAAATACCAGTTCACACCTTTCAGATGGGCTGTTATTAACGAGACAATGAATTACAAGTGTTAGCAAGGATGTGGAGAAAAGGGAGCCCTCACACACTGTTGTAAACTGGTGCAGCCTCTATGGAAAACAGTATAGAGGGTCCTCAAAAAATTAAAAGTAGAACTGCCATATGACCCAGCAATCCCACTTCTGGGTATTTATTCGAAGAAAATGAGAACAGCAATTCAAAAAAATATACACACCCCTATGTTCACTGTAGCATTATTTATAATAGGCAAGTTATGAAAGCAACCTAGGTGTCTGTCAGCAGAGGGACGGATAAAGCAGAAGGGTGTATTCTACTCAGCCATAAAAAGAATGAAAGCTTGACAGCCTGGATGAGCCTGCCCGGTACTATGCTAAGTGAAATAAGTCAGACAGAGAAAGGTAAATACTGTACCATATGATTTTGCTTATATGTGGAATCTAAAAGCCAAACCAAAACAAAAACACACTCATAGATATAGAGAACAAAATGATGGTTGTCAGAGGGCGAGGGGCTACGTGAAAAAAAAGAAAGAAGCAAGGAAGGAAAGAAGGAAAGAAGGGAATAAGAGGTAGAGATTTCGTTATAAAATCCCTACGTCACAGAGATACAATGTACACCAGAGGAAATTTAGTCAACAATATAACCTTGTTCGGTGGCAAATGGTCTAGACTTACCATGCTGATCACTGTGTTAGAAATATAAAGGTTGAAATAATGTTTTATACCTGAAGCCACTATAATATTGTATGTTAACTATTTTTTAATAAAAAAGAGTTACTTGTACAATTTGGATAGCTGTGGTTTATCAGATGTGCCTTTGAGGATGTTTTCTGCGTGGCTTGTCTATTCTCCGGCATTGCCTTTCGCGGAAGACAAGCGCTTTCAGTGCTGAATCCAGTCATCGCCGTGGCAAAGGTCTCAGGTACGTTTCTGCAAATCCTTTCTGGCTGACTTCGGCTTGTCTGTTCATTCTCTGACAGTGTAGAAAGCTTTTCATTTCGATGAAGTACAGCTTATCCATTCTTTCATAAATTGTGCTTTTGGTGTTGTATCTAAAAAGTCGTCAGAGTCGCAAACGGTCGTCTAGGTTTCTCCCAGGTCTTGGGTTTTGCATTTCACACCTACGCCCGCAGCCCTCGGGTCCCTCGGCGGAGGGCGTGAGCTCTTAGTCCACTCTGCCCGCGGGCGCCCGGCTGCGCGTCCGTCGGGGAGACCGGCTCGGTTCACCCGTGGCACCGCCTGTTGCTTCACAAGGCCGCGGACCTGGCCCGCGCGGGCCCACGCCGCGCTCCTGCCCCACGGGGACGGCGCGGACCTGCAGGCGGGCGGCTCTGGGCGCCCAGAGCTCGGCTCCGCTTCCCCGGGCGCGGCGGGCGCGGACCCCAGGCCGGGCTCGGGCGGAGCCCCGCGAGCAGCGCGGCGCCTTCGGGCTCAGCGGGGCCACCTCCCCGGCGGCTGCGGGCGGCGCTCGGCCGGGTCCGTGCGGGGCGCGCCGCCCCCCCAGCGCCCGGGCACCTCGCCGACCACCGCCGTTCACGGGCGCCCCGGCTTCTGGCGGCGCCCGCTGGGGCGGGGCGGGGCGGGGCGGGGCGGGGCCGGGCCGCACCCGCTTCCCGCCACGAGCCGAGCGCCCCGCGCCCCGCGCCCCGCGCCCCGCTCCCGGCCCCGCTCCCGGCCCCGCCCCGCCCCCAGCCCCCCGCGCCCTGCCCCAGCGGGAAGCGCCTCGGGGTGCACCTGCACCTCGGGAACCTTTGCAGCCCGAGCTCGGCCAGCGAGGACCGCGTTTCCCGTGGGTCCCCACGCGCGCCTTGGGGTGACCGAAGGCAGTGGTTTCGGAGCAAACCCAGGTCCAGCTTCAGCAGATCGGGCCCGCTCGCCGCCCGTCCCGCCCGAGTTCGCCGCGTCCGCGCGTGGCCCGGCCCACTCGGTGCGGCCGCCCGCGGATCCGCGTTTCAAACAGGCGCTGTTTCTACAGCTTGTCCTGACCTTTGATAAAGCGGAGGCCTGGCATCAGGCCGCAGTGTTTGCAGCTCCACCAAGCTGCCCCTTGGGGCCCGGGCTCTATTCGCCCAGCACATCTATTTAATTAATACCTTTCAGTGGATGTTTACTTTATTTCCAATCTTTATTATTATAAATAATGCGCAGTGAATATTTGTGTCTACACTTCTTCAGAATAATTGTGTTATTTCTGTGATACAGATGCCAAAATAGAAAGTCGCTTAGTAAAAACGTATACAATTTGATAAATGTTAACAGCCAGCCCCTAAAACAGCTGCGCGGCGACGCTCCCGCCAGCGCCGGTTAAAGGAAAGCCCGTCCCCACGCCCCCCTCCCCGCGCCCCCCTCCCCGCGCCCGCCTCCCCGCGCCCGCCTCCCCGCGCGCCCCTCCCCGCGCCCCTCTCCCCGCGCCCGCCTCCCCGCGCGCCCCTCCCCGCGCCCCTCTCCCCGCGCCCGCCTCCCCGCGCGCCCCTCCCCGCGCCCGCCTCCCCGCGCCCCTCTCCCCGCGCGCCCCTCCCCGCGCCCCTCTCCCCGCGCCCGCCTCCCCGCGCCCCTCTCCCCGCGCCCCTCTCCCCGCGCCCCTCTCCCCGCGCCCGCCTCCCCGCGCCCGCCTCCCCGCGCCCCTCTCCCCGCGCGCCCCTCTCCCCGCGCCCGCCTCTCCCCGCGCCCGCCTCTCCCCGCGCCCGCCTCTCCCCGCGCCCGCCTCTCCCCGCGCCCGCCTCTCCCCGCGCGCCCCTCTCCCCGCGCGCCCCTCTCCCCGCGCCCGCCCCCCCGCGCTCACAGCGGACCAGGAGCCGCCCTCCGGCGGCGTCGCCCGCGTCTCGCGTCCGTGCCGACCCGGTTCCCAGCGAGGGCGGCCCCGAGGCCAGGGCGCCGGGACCGGGACGTTGCGCTTGGGGAGGACGCAGTGCAGCCTCAGCCGCCACGTGCCCCTCACCGGGTGAGACGCTTTAGGAACTGTCTTTCCCGGAGGTAAATGTTTCGTATTTGTTGTTAGATATGATCAGCGCTTCTCAATGTTGTTTAGGTCCATTGGAGGGTTTAGGTCTTTTACAAAAATCGTATTTTTACATCTTAGCCTTCAGGCATTTTTGCTACGCTCTGAAAGGCAGTCACAACGTACCATGATATGACGTAATTTGTTAAATAATGAATTAAATTTTTATTAATTCGACATTAGGGTAATGATAGCCCAATGAGTTGGGAAGTGTTCCTTCCAGTTATATTTCCTGGGAGAGACTGTGGAAAATTAGTAACGTTTCTTCATTAAATGGCTGTTGGAATTTACCAGTGAAACGACCCAGGCATGGCGCTTCCTCCTTCATAAGGTCTTAAATTACTGATTTATTTCTTTAATAAACAGGACTACGTGGGTTATTTAAGTCTCCTTGAGTAAGTTTGTTGTACTTTGTGCCTTTGGAGTAACTGGTGCGTTTACCGAGGTGGGTCCGGAACTGTCCCTAGTGCTGTTATTACCCCTAACGCGATGGCACGAGCAGGGGCGCCGCCCCCCCTTCCTGTGTTGGTAACTGGTACCTTCTTCAGGCTTCCTCGTTAGTCTAGCCAGAGTGTCATCCACTTTATCAATTTTTTCTCAAAGAAACAGCTTTTGAGTTTTT
Source organism: Miniopterus schreibersii (assembly GCF_964146895.1). Lineage (NCBI taxonomy): Eukaryota > Metazoa > Chordata > Mammalia > Chiroptera > Miniopteridae > Miniopterus > Miniopterus schreibersii. The sequence continues at coordinate 71,756,218 of NC_138111.1, read as the reverse complement.
AATTGTCTCTATCATTTTCCTGTTTACAATTTCATTGATTTGTGTTCTAATTTTTAAACTTACTTCCTTCTGCTTGTTTTAGACGTAATTTGTTTTACAAATTATATCTAAAAAAAGCTTACATTATTGATTTTAGATCTTTCTTCTTTTCTAATATATGCATTTAATGCTATAAAATTTCCTCTAAGCAGTGCTTTAGCTGCATGCTATAGATTTTCATAAATTGCATTTTCATATAATTCAAAATATTTTCAAATTTTCTTTAACATTCTTTTTGACTCAGATTACTTGGAAGTATACTGTTTAATCTCCAAATGTTTTTAGATTTTCTAATTGTCTTCCTGATATTGACTTCTAGTTTAATTTGTTGTGGCCTGAAAACAAACTTTGCATACACTGATTTCTACTCTTTAGAATTTGCTGAGTTGTGCTTTCCTAGTCACTGTGGGCGCAGGGGGTCGGCGCTCTGCTGTGGCCTGAGGCGTCCTAGCGGGAGGGTGAGGCCGTTTCCGTGGTGCTGCTCAGGTCAGCTACAACCTTACAGATGTTCTGTCCCGCGGTCTGGGCGCCTGGGGGAAGGATGACAAACTCTCCATCACAATCGTGGGGCTGTCTCTCCTGCAGTTCCATCAGCTCTCACCTGGTCCGTTTTGACGTTCTGTCATTAGGTGTGTGCATGTTTAGGACTGTTCTGTCTTCTTGGAAGATTGTCCCTTTATTCTTCTTTAATACCACTCTGTACCCGACAGCTTTCCTTTCCGCTAGGTGTGCATTGTCTGAGGTTAATGGAGCGACGCCAACTTCCGTTTGATTACAATTAGCATGGTTTATCTTTTCCCATTCCTTTATTTTTAACCTACTGGAGCATTCATATTTAAAATTAGTTTCTTGTAGCTCTGTTCAGTTTGGCTCAGTGGTTAGAGCGTCAGCCCAAGGGCTGAAGGGTCCCAGGTTCGATTCCAGCCGAGGGCATGTGCCCTGCTGGCGGGCCGATGCCCAGCTGGCCCAGCGCCCGCGGAGGCAGCCCAGTGACCTGTCTCTCACATCAATGTCTCTCTCCTTCCCACTGTCTCTGAAAAGCAGTGGACAAAGTATCCTCAGGTGAGGATTGAGAATATAAATAAGTGAGGATTAAAAACATAAAGACTTGAAATCCGTTTCTTGTGGGTGCTGCCTCGGTTTCTAATGGAGACTTTTGCTCTTTTTTTCTTTTGTCCCTCTTTCTGCCTTCTTTGGTTTTAAATGGAAATTTTATAAGATTCTAGCTCCACTCCTCTCTTAGTATATTATTTATACATCTTTAAAAAAAATGTAGTTGCTCTTGAGTTTACAATGTAATGTTTTTATTTTTCAATTGTCACCTGAGGATATTTTTTCACTGCTTTTCAGAGAGAGGAGACAGAGGGCCACCGCCGTGAGAGACAAGCTGCCCGCTGCCTCCCGCACCCGCCCGACGGGCAGGCAGTGGATGCGACCCGGGGACCGCACGCCCTCGCCCGGAAATTCAGCCCGAGAGCCACTGCGCACACCAGCCAGGGCTATAATGTAAACTTTTCAATAATCTAAGTCAATCTCCAAATCAACATTATACCACTTTACGTGTGTGCAGGAAGCTTATCAGAGTATTCCAGAACCCTCCTCTGTCTCTCGGGACAATGTTCATACATTTCACTTACCCGTATGCTGTAATTACCAATACATTGTTACTATGATTGCTTTACACACACAGTTGTCTTTAGACCAATTAAGAATAAAAAAGCTAAAAGATTTATTTTATCTTTATTTCTTCTTTGATGCTTTTCATGTAGATCCAAGTTTCTAACCTATGTATTTTTTTCTGCTTGAAGAACTTATTTTAACATTTCCTGCACGAAATGTTGGCAAGGAATTATCACAGTTTTTGTCTGAAAAAGTAGTAGTTTTCTTCTTCAATTTGAAAGATATTCAAAATGTTATTTCTCCTTAATTTTTGAAGGATAATTTCACTAGATATAGATTCGAGATTGATGAAATTTTTCTTCCTTACAGCACTTTAAGGATTTTACTGCACTCAAGTCTTGCTCACAAGATTCCCGCGGGTAACTCTGCTGTAATTCTTAGCTTTGTTCCTCTTAGGGGAGGTGGTGCTGTTTTTACCTTGACTTCCTTCCAGGTTTTCCCTATTTGTTCTCTGCAGTTTGAGTACCATATGCGTCCGTGCGTGTGCGTGTGCTGGTGTTTCCTCTGCACGTGGTCTGCGAGCCTCCTGGGCCTGGCCCGTGGTTTACAGCATTACGCTCCTGATCGCTGTCCAGATACTTCGTCTCAGCCCCTTCCTCTTCTCCTGGTTTTCCAAACGAGTATGTTATTCCCTGCGATCTTTTCGTAAAGTTGACAGTTCTGTTCTGTATGTTTAACTTTTTCCTTTTCATTCTTACTTGGGAGGTTTCCATTGACACATCTTCGGACTCACTAATTCTTTCTTCAGCTGTTTCATGTCATGTTTACTCTTAAACTTATGAGACTTTATTCACTTGTCGCAGTTTGTTCTAACATTCCTTTTAAATTCTGGCTTAGACTTTTCATCTCTCTGCCTTCGTTACCTATCTGTTTTTTCAGGCCGTCTACCTTTTCCATAAAGCACTTAACATAGTATTCAGTTATTTTAATTTAATGTGCTTGATGTACAGGAAATTGTGTAAGTGTAAGGTGTACAATGTGCTACTTCGACACATTTATATATTCTATGCATGTGATTGCTCTTGTGGTATTTATTGCACTCCATCGTTACACTGTGCTGTTGCTGCCTGTATTCATTATACTATGCCCAGGTCACTGCGGCCTGCTTACTACTTATTCCAAGTTTGTATCCTCCAATATCATTCTTATCGTCCTGACCCTCATCTACCGGTAACCACCATTTAATTGTTTTTCATGAGCTTGACATCTCATTTTTAGAGTCCACATATAAGTGATGTCATTATCTCAGCATAACGTGCTGAAGGTCCATTCATATTGTCCCAAGTGGCAGGATATCTTCCTTTCTCATGGCTGAATACTATTCCATGTGTGTGTCCTTTGCTGGACACTAAGGTTGTTTCCATATCTTGGTGTTGTGAACAAAGCTGCAGTGAACATGAGAGTGCAGATGTCACTTCAAAACACTGTTTTCATTTCCTTTGAGTATATATCCAGTAGTGGAATAGCTGGGTCATATGGTGATTCTAGTTTTAATTTTTTGAGGAAATTCCATATTGTTTTCCATAAAGGCTGCACCGATGTACATTCCTACCAACACTGTCTAAGTGCGCCAGTTCATCATGTTCTCACCAGCATGTGCGACCTCCTGTTTTCTTGATGGTAGACATTCTAACAAATGGAAGGTAATCTCACTGTGGTTTTAATTTGCATTTTCCTGATGCATCTTTTCATGTGCTGTCGGCCACTTTGATATCCTCTTTGGAAAAATTTATTTCACCAGTTTTCCCCCCATTGATTTTCTGGAGAGAGTGGAAGAGCGGGAGGGAGGGAGGGAGGGAGGAACAACTGTGTGAGGGAGACACATCGATTGGTTGCCTCCTGCACACACCCCGGCCAAGGGCAGGGAGTGAGCCTGCGGCCCTTCAGTGCGTGGCTGATGCTCTCACCCTGAGAAACACCAGCCAGGGCCATTTGACTGTTTTTAAATGGGTTTGGGTTCTGTGTAACAAAGTTGTGAGTTCTTTATATATTTTGGATATTAACCCCTTTTCTAGATTTTTTTCTCCCATTTCATAGGGTTGTTTTTTTTTCATGTTTTAAATTGTTCCTTTTGATATGCAGAGGCTTTTAATTTTGATGTAGTTCTGTCTGTTGGTTTTCACTTTTGTTGGTGTTTTTAACATCATGTCCAAAAAGTCATTACCAAGACCAATATCTAACTGCTTCTTCCTTATGTTTTATTATGAGTTTTAACATTTCTGATCTTATATTTAAGTCTTTGGTTCATTTATTTTTATTGATTTCAGAAAGAAGAAGAGAGAGATAGAAACATCAATGATCAGAGGGAGCCATTGATGGGCTGCCTCCTGCACGCCCGCCACTGGGAATCCAACCCGCAACCTGGGCATGTGCCCTGACTGGGAATCGAACCGTAATCTCCTGGATCATAGATTGATGCTCAGTTGTGGAGCCACGTTGGCTGGGCTAGACTTAATTTTATGATTGGTGTGAGATAGGGGTCCCATTCCATTGTTCTGCATGTGTTTCTCCAGTTTTGCCAGCACCATTTGTTGAAGAAGCTATCCTTCCTGCGTTGGGTGATCTTGACTCCTTTGTCAAATATTAATTGACTGTATATGCTGGGATTTAATTCTGGGGTCTCTTTTCTGTTCCATTGATCTATGTGTCTATTTTAGTGCAAGCATCATACTGTTTTTATTACTACAACTTTGTAGCATAGTTTAAAATCAGGAAGCATGACACTGTTGGCTTTGATCTTTTCTCTCAGAATTGCTTTGGCTATTTGGGTTCTTTTGTGGTTCCACACAAGTTTTAGGATTGTTTCTTCTATTTCTGCGAAGAATAACTTTGGGATATGGATGAGGATTGCATTGAATCTGTAGATGGCTTTAGATAGTATGGACACTTAAACAATCTTAATTCTTCTGATCCATGAAGATGGGATGCCTTCTGATTTGTCTTCTTCGCTTTCTTTCAGCGAGGCTTATAGTCTTCATTGCACAGATTCTTCACTTTCTTGGTTAACTTTATTCCTAAGTATTTTATTGTTTTTGATGTAATTGTAATTGTGAATTACAATGTAATTGTGAGTGGAATAGTGTTCTTTATTTTTTTCAAAAGTTTCGTCAATTATGTAAAGAAATACAACTTATATCTTTATGTTTATTTTGTATCCTGCAACTTTACTGAAATCATCAATTAATTTCAATCATTTTTTTTGTTTAACTCTTTGGGATTTTCTATGTATAAAATTATATCACCAGCCAACAGTGACAATTTTATTTATTTCTTTCCAATGTGAATACTTTTTATTTCTTTCTGTTGTCCAATTGGTCTGTCTAGGACTTCCAGTACTATATTGAATAGAAGTGGTGAGAACAGGCATCCTCTTCTTATCCCTGATCTTAGAGAAAAAGCGTTCCGATCTTTACCATCGAGTATGATGTTAGCTGTGGGTTGGGCTTGTTATATATGTCCTTTATTATGTGAGGTACATGCCTTCTATATCCAATCTGTTAAGAGTTTTACCATGAAAAGATGTCATATTTTGTCAAATGTTTTTTCTGTGCCTATTGAGGGGATCATGTGATTCTTACTTTTCATTTTATTTATGTGATGGTATTACACTTACTGATTTGTGTATGTTGTAACCCTGGGATAAATCCCACTTGGTCATGGTGTATAATTTTTTTAACGTATTCTTGAATCCAGTTTGCTAATATTTTGTTGAGAATTTTTTCACATATATTCATCAGGGATATTGGTTTATAGTTTTTTTCTTATGAAACTCCTACCTGTTTTGGTATCAATTTAATGCTAGCCTCATACAATGTGTTTGGAAGTGTTTCCTCTTGATATTTAGTAAGAGTTTGAGGAGAATTGGACTTATTCTTTCTTTCTTTCTTTTTTTTTTTTTAAATATATCTTTATTGATTTCAGAGAGAGGAAGGGAGAGGGAGAGAGAGATAGAAACATCAATGATGAGAGAGTCATTGATCGGCTGCAGCCCACAACCCAGGCATGTGCCCTGACCGGGAATCGAACCCCGATTGCCTGGATCCTAGGTTGATGCTCAACCACTGAGCCATGCCCGGCTGGGCTTAATTCTTTCTTAATGTTTGGTAAAATTCACCAGGGAAGCTGCCTGGGCCTGGAGTTTCCTGTGTTGAGAAGTCGTTCACTATTCATTCACTGTTTATTCACCATCGGTCTGCTCAGATTTCCTATTTCTTCCTGGTTGGTCTTGGTATATTGTGTGTTTCTCAAAATGTATCCATTTCTTCTAAGTTATGTAATTTGTTGGAATGTAATTGTTCCCAGTAGTCTCCTATCCTACGTATTCTGTAGTATCCGTTATAATGTCTCGCTTTTATTTCTTATTTTATTTGAGTATTCTATACTTTTTTCTTGATTAGTCTAGCTAAAGGTTTGTCAGTCATTTTTATTTTTCCAAAGAACCACCTCTTAGTTTTCTGATTATTTCTATTGTTTTTCTGGTCTTTATTTCCTTTATTTCTGCTCTGATCTTTATTATGTCCATCCTTTTGCTAACTTTGGACTTAATTTGTTCTTCTTTTCTAGTCCCTTGAGGTATAAAGTATTTTACTGAGATCTCCTAGTTTCTTAATATAGTCATGCATTGCTTAACAGAACGTTCTAAATAATATATTGTCAGGTGACTTTGTCATTGCTTGGACATCATAGAGGGCATTTACGCAAACCGAGATGGTCTAGCCTACTGCTCATGTAGGCTCTCTATATAGTCTATTTTTCCTAGCCTGCAAACCTGTAGAGCATGTTACTGGACTGAATACTATAGGGAATTATAACACAATGTAAAATATTTGTGTATCTAAACATAGAAAAGATATAATAAAAATACATTATAAAAGATAAAAATGGTGCTATCTGTTTAGGGCACTTACTATGCATGGAGTTTGCAGCACTGGAACTTGCTCTGGGTGAGTCGGTGAGTGAGTGTGAAGGCCTAGGACATACTGTCCACTACTGTAGACTTTATAAACACTGTACACTTAGGCTACACTAAATTTATTTTAAATTTTTTCTTTTTTAATAATAAATTAACTTACTGCAATCTTTTAGCTCCTTTAAAGAGGTAATTAAAATAAGGCTGCTAGGGTGAGCTCTAATCCAATCTGACTCATAAGAAGAGATTATTTGGACATACAGGGAGATACAAGGGATGAGCACACACAGAAAAGAGACCATGTGAAGACACAGTAAGGAGAAAACCATAATATAGAGACTTGAGTATCTAAAGCACAGTATAGTAATCATAGACAACAATAATATATTATAGTCATCAAACTTGTTAAGAGACTAGATATTAATCAGGCCAACCACCAAAAAGAAATGATGATTATGTGACATGTCAGAGATGCTAATTGCCACTACAACGACAATTATAATATATAGATTATCAAATCAACATGTTGTACACCTTAACAACGTTATGTGCCAAATATATGTCAATTTAAATAAGAGGCAACCATCTGTAAGCCAAAGAAAGAGGCCTCGGAAGAAACCAAACTTACTGACACCTTGATCTTAAACTTTGAGCCTCCAGAACTCAAGAAAATAAATTTCTGTTGCTTAAGCTATTTTGTATGACATCTCTAGCAGAGTAGTGCACCTTTTTAAAATGAATTAAAAATAATACGCACAAAAAGGCTGGTGTTGCTATATTAAATGTCATAATAGACTTTCACATAAATAGGACTAAAAAAGAGTGTTTATATATATTACATATAACTTATATGTAAAATAGATGCTGGGGGAAAAAAGAAATAAAAACGTCTATATTCTGATCTTGGGTTTGTATTTAGATTGGTATGAGGAGCCTTAGCTGAAGCCACAGAGAGCGGGGGTATTACAGACATGGCAGAAGTGCGACCACGGAGATGCCACTGCCTTAGGGCGAGGTGCTCGGTCACGACCAGGCTGAAACTGAGCTGCTCTCACCTCACTCAACAAATCTTAATGACAAGACACAAAAGGACCAAATGCCTGCCCTCAATCAGTAACAGGTGCTGGCGAGGGTGTGGAGAAAGGGGAGCCTGGTGCACTGCTCGTGGGAGCGCAGAGGGGCAGCCACTGTGGAAACCAGTGTGGAGGGTCCTCAAAAAGTTAGAAATGGAGCTGCCCTTTGACCCAGTGATCCCACTTCTGGGAATATAGCCTAAGAATCTCAAAACACCAATTCAAAAGAATATCTGCACCCCTATATATGTTCATAGCAGCGTTATTTACAGAAGTTGTGGTACATTTACACACAGAATACCACGTAGTAGTAAGAAATAAGGAAATCTTACCTTTTGCTACAGCATAGATGGACCTGGAGATTATTTTAAGTGAAATAAGCCAGTCAGAGAAAGACAAATACCATATGATTTCACTTATATGTGGAATCCAGTGAACAAAATAAACTGACACACAAAATAGGAACAGGCATGGATACATGGAACAGACTGACATCTGTCAGAGGGAAGGCGGGAGGGGGGACTGGATGAAAGAAGGTGAAAGGATTAGCCAGAGAACACGTAGGCATCACCCACAGACTGACAGCAGGTGGCCAGAGGGCTGGGTAGAGGTGGGCAAAGGGGGGCGGGGAATGGGGACATCTGTAATAGTGTAAACAATAAAAATTAAGGAAAAAAATTAAAATAAAAAATAGAACTACCAGATGATCTAGCAATTCCTCTTCTGGGTATTTATCTGGAGAATATGAAAACACGAATTCAAAAGATATGTGAATCTCTATGTTCACTGCAGCGCTATTTACAATAGTCATAATACAGAAACAGCCTGAGTGTCCACCAACAGTGAACGGGTAAAGACGACGGGGCGTATGTAAAGTGTACGAATATCACTCAGTCACTACAGTGAATGAAATCTCGCATCTGTAACAATGTGGATTGATCCTGAGGGTATCATGCTAAGAGAAATCAATCCAATGGAAAGCACAAACCTTGCACGTTTTCCCTCCTGTGAGGAATATAAAACAAAAGCAGCAAATGAACTAACAAAACAGAAACGAACTCACAGGAATAGGCAATGGAATGGTGGTTCCCAGATGGGAAAGGGGTCGGGGCAGAAGAAATCGGGTGAAGGGCGTCAGATGCGTGGTGACAGGAGGCTCGGCTGTGGTGGTGAGCACCAACAGAGGTACAAGTATCCAATCATCATATTGTACACCTGAAGTTTATATAATGTTATTAACCAATTATAAAAAGAAAATGGGTAAAAAAGTTGAATACTTATCACCAAAGAAATTATAAAGATGGTAAATAGCTATGTGGAAAGATTCTCAAAATAATTAGCCAATAGGGAAACACAAATCGAAACAACACGACTTCACGTCACATCCACTAGGATGGCTGTGATTAAAATCAGAAAATAACAGATGTTGGCACAGATGTTCTGAAATTAGAGCCCTCACACATTGCTGGTGGAAATATGACATGGTCCAGCCACTGAAAAAAACGGCTTAACATTTCCTTAAAGCTTAAACATAGAATGAACACGTGGCCCAGCAATCTCACTCCTAGGTGATGCCCCAAAGGATTTAAAACAGGTGCTCAAACAAATCTTTGTACAAAATGTTCATAGCCAGCAGGTAGAAACAACCCAAATGTCCACCAACAGATGAATAATAAATTGTGATATACCCGTTCAATGTAATATTAGTCATCCATAAAAAGAAATGAATTAGTCATCCATGAATGCTACATGGATGAACCTAAAAAATATTATGTTTAGTGAAAGAGCCAGACACAAAAGACCAAATATTATACAGTTTTATTCATAGGAGATGTCCAGAATAATTAAATCCACAAGGAGAGAAAACATTGGTTGCCGCCAAGGGCCGGGGGAGAGGATGGGGAGCGGCCGTCTCGTGGGTGCGGCTTATGGAGGGTGATGATGCTTAGGAACAGGGGGAGGCGGCGGTTACACATTCTGAATGTGCAAAATGCCACTGAATTTTTCACTTTAAAATGGCCAACTTTATATTACGTGAATTTTACCTCAACAAGAAGTAATTTTGGAAGAAACCACCACCACGAGATACCATTGCGCACCCATTGGGATGGCTGAGAATAAAAAGACTGACTCTGCTAATCTTTGGTGAGAGTGTGAAAAACTTTATCCTCATGTTCAGCTGCTGGGGATGTGCAAACACTTTGGGAAACAATTCAGATGTTTCTTAAAAGGTTAGACATAATCTACCACAGGACCCATCACTGTACTCCTAAGTATTTATCCAATCTCTTGGGAAATAAATCTTTTTACCAGATGTGTACAGGACCGTTCATAGCAGCTTTACTTGTAACAGCCAAGATCTGGAATCGGCCCGATGTCCACCAGCAGGTAAAGGGATGACCAAATGGTGGCTCATCTGTGTCATGGAATTCAACTCAACAATAAAAGAGATGGACCATTCATACACAAAACAGCCCGGCTGAACCACAAAATCATCCTGCTGCGTGAAAGAAGCCAGAGAACAAGAGTGTATGACGTACAGTCCACAGACGCAGGCACAGGCTTTGGCCAGATGCTGCCACTGTGTCGGCTGTTACGTAGCTTATAGTCGTCACCTAGAGTCAAAGCTCAGGAAAGTATGTTAGTCACCTAGAGTCAAGGATTTCAAAGTCTGTTAGCCATGTTCTGCAGGCCCGCTTGTAAAGCAAGTTTCAGGAAAAATGTTTAAAAGCACACTTTGCCTGAGGCAATAGAAAAATGTAGCTAGTTAAGCGCAAAACGATCCTTCAACAACGGCGATGGTAACAAGACAGAAGTTCCTGCCTTTTGCCTTGAAGATGCACAATTATGAAATATTTTGCAGAATTTTGGTTCTTCAATCTGGTTAGATCGCTGACGATGGGGATGAAGGCACCAGACAAGGCATGATCAGCAGCCGAACTAATCAGACGAAGGGAAACCGCGAGGCTTGCACAGGAACTAACCGATCAGCTTCCCCGTGACCCCACTCCTAACCTTCAATCTCTGCTTACAAACCCTCGATTAAACACCATCAGGGACTGGGGCTCACCCTGGGGGCTCTGGGGCTGGGCATGCAGGATCCGCTGCCCCCCTAGGGTGGCGGCTTGCTGTCCCCATCACTGGCCTGCCCCTACACCTGTGCTGACGGACACCACAGTGCAGGGCCCCCAGGGGCCGTGTCCGTGCGGGGACCCACGCCGATGCGCAGAGGGGCGGGGGTGCCGCTGGTCACAGGACATGAGGAGTGCAGACTGGCTCCTGCTGAGGCCTGCCGGGGAGCACGCTCCCAGCTGTGGTATGCTATGAACAGGGGTCCCTCTGCCCAGGTGTGTTTACCACTCTCCCCTACACTATTCTTACCGTTTAGCACTAATTACTATCTTACCAATTTTCACCATTGGCACCTATATTATTACTTGCTTAAAAGGAATGATTTAAATAAATTTACTGTCCAAAAAGGTAAACAATGAGAAACCCAGTAACAGGAGTCACAAACTGGGGGTGACAAGCTGAACCGAGTGGAACAGGACAGTGTCATGTCTGGCTGCACACCTGCTTCACCACAGAGGACAGCAGGTCCGGGGGTTCAGGCCCAGGCACACACTGAGCCTGTCTACTGGTGAGATGGGGTGGGCAGCCCCACAGTGTCCCTAAGTCCCCTCGGAAACCATGGGAGGTAGGAAACCCACACCACTCACCTTTCATCAGCCAGTTGCACAGGAGTCAGTCGCAGGGGCTGGCATTTTGTGAGGAACGTAAATGATGCCTGGGGACAACTGCGACAACTGCAATATCACCCGCAGCACTTGTGGGCTCCAGTGGTCACACACCCCGGGCGCTGCTCTCCCTACCCCACATTCATTACCAAGGAAGCATTTAGCTGCCACTTGGGAATCAATGGAAACAAGGGGGCCCAAGTCCCACCCTAGGCCCTGACCCCAACATAAGCAGTCCTGGGGGCCAGGCTGCAATTCCACCCAGTCTCCCTGTGGGGCCACTCGCAGGTTTCCCACTTTTCACAGTGTGCTCCAGGACCCCACCATGGGGAACAGCCCACAAGGGCCAGCAGGTCTATCCTGCCACCCTCTGTAGTCAGGGGTCTCAGAACCCAGCCAACGCCCCTGGCAGTACATGTACACTGGAGGAAGGGCTGTTTCAGATCACTGAGATGCCCTGTGCAATGCACGTGTGTGGGGTGGGGTGGGGTGGGGTAGGGGACACACCTTCAGGTGTCATGGAGTAGGAGAGCCCAAGGTTCAGTGGAATGGATGGAGCTGTGTGTGCAAAGGCCGGAGTCCGTGCAGGCCAAGGGCCCTCACCTGAAATGGGCACCGCTGCTCAGCCTCCAAGGCCCTGCAAAGAATGGGCGTTGCCCTGGGCCCAAAGGGGAAAACAACTGGAAAACGGGCCAGGTCACCAGCCATCCAGGGCTAGGCTGCTTCTCCAAGAGGTGCAACGTGCTGCACATCTCACCTCTCCCGGCTGCCGGTGGATGGAGAACCCTGAACTAGCCGGGGCACGGTAGTGCCCTGCAGACTGCAAAAGCTCATCATCGGACCCAGAAACCCTTGGCTAAGGGCCCCCCAGAGTCCCTCCAGCACCCTCACCCACTCACTGCCATCTCGGGCCCACTGTCTGTCTGGGAGCCACTGAAAAGGAGAGTTTGAAAAACCGAAGTCCTTTTTCCCCCAAAATATTTTTTATTCTTGCATTACATTTGTGTTTCCAATTGTGAATAAAAAAAATGCTTAGAAAGTGGTTACAAAACTGTGAACTGACACGAGGCGCAGACTCGCCTTCTCTGCATGAGACGACACGGTGCCTGGCGTCGGGTCAGGTCAGCCTGCCTGGCTCAGGTGGGCTTCTCACTCTCAGAATCTAGAAAACAAAACCATACAGCTCATTACAGGCTCTACATGGTCATACCAGGCCCTGGAGGGTGGAGCAGTGACACCAAAGCACCCACGTTCCTTGGAGGCTGGAAGGCCTGACTGCAACCTGCCCTGTGCAGACAGACCCGGCAGCCTCTGCCCCTGGCCACCTACCACACTGAGCAACTGCCCCAAACCAGACAGGCCCTCCCAGCACCTGCACACTCGAGCTGAGCTGACGGAGAAAACTGCCTCTGGCTCCTTGGGCACAGCAACCACGAGATGCCATGGATTCTGCTCAAGGCCAGCACTAAGATGAGGCACCAAATGTAGCTGGGGGTCCCCAACCCTCCATGAACACAGGCACAAAGCCTGACTTCATGTCTGTGGGAGTGTGGGACCTGCAGACCGGGGCAGCAGCCCTAGCTGGGTGCAACAGGGGCACCGGCCCCCAGCCTGAGTGAATGCAGGGGCACAGGCTACTGAGCAAAAGGCCATCAAGGGCAGACGGCCAGAAACACACGCTGAGCCCCACGGGGCTGGGGAGCGGGGGTCCACTGGGACAAAGACCTCAAACCCACACCTGCAACACGGCCCTGTGCCTTCGGTACAGCAGAATCCCTTCCATGACCCTTGGGTGGCCCCAACCTCAAAGCCTCTCACAAGGCCTAGAGCCTGCACCTCCCCTTATACATCATCCACAGAGCCACGCAAACCCAGCTTTCTTGGAAACAGCCAACGTGGACAGGGACTGAGAACATCGTTTAGTTGACCGTGAGTCTCACTTTGTCTGTGGGGTGGAGCCCAGCCCACATCTCTATGCAGCTCAAGTTCAGGGGGTGGAAAGCAGAGTGAACAGACCAACCCAGGCCCGGAGCCCGTGGAGGCTGCCATCCGGGGACCAGGGCACGCCGGTGGGGTGCTGTGTGCACAAGATGGTCCCACGACACCCACTCTTGCCTCCTGGGCAGACGGTGCCCACTGCCAGCACGCAGCCTGCCCGCTGCCTCCCTGTGGAGCTAGCTGACTTGGCTTCTATGTGGGTAAAGAGAAAGAAAAGGATGTGGTTTCACACTATTTTCAAGCAAAAATGTTTATTTTTCTCCTTCGTATATACAATCTTGTGGGAATCCTGTGCCACTGACCACTCATGTGCACGGCCAGAACTCTAAGCCTCATGCTGGCGCAGTGGAGCTGGCGCAGGTGCTGGTGGGGAGGGTTAACTTCCACCACCCTCAGGACCCACGCACACAAAACTCAGCAAAACCAAAGGGCACGTTACAGAGAAGGAAACCTTAGTGCAGCATCATGCCCTGGCATAAGATTCTGCATAATCACCTCGAAAATGCAATTCTAACTGAATTGATGGAATAACTGTAAACCAAAGTAAGTTAGCTAGTTCTAGTGAGGCCCCCAAACGCAGCAGAATTCTCCATTCACAGCTGGGCAGCCCAACCAGCTGCCTCCCCATGGGGAGTGGGCAACATGCTGGCCAGTGAGGAGCAGGGCCTTTAGTTTCACTGGGGGCTGCCTGCCGCCTGCCTCGGATGAGTCCGACTGGCTGGGCAGCCATGGTGCCTGGAGAGCAGTCTGGGGGCCAGAGGTGGGTGGAACAGCCTGCGAACATGCCACAGGGCCAGGCCCAGGTGGCCACAGGTCTCAGTGCAGATGATGGAAAAGGAAGGAGGGTCAGCAGGACGGTGGACGGGATCCCAGAGCCAAAGGGGCGTGTGTCAGCAGGGCGGCGCCAGCCTGTGCTCCCCTGATGAAGACACACCCTTACCTTCCCCATGTCACAGCAGCCCTGCCTGGCTTTGGGTCCTGAGGGGCAGTCTGCTCACCTAGAACTTCCCAGCAGGTTCCACACGGCCCCAGGAACCATGCCTCCGTGGGCGCCTGCTGGCGGCGCCTGTAGTGCTGCAGCTCAGCGTATGTGTGCGCTTGTTTGCTACCAGTGATGCAGAAGCCCAGAGAGACCTCCCTTTATGAACAGGTAGCAGGGCTCCCCTAACACGTGCAAACCCTTCAATAGTCAAGGTCACTAGTTCAATTTAAAAAAATATATAACACAACAGAAAACTAAAGATCAGACTGTAGCTTCAAATTTGTAAACCATTTATATCTCTCTGCAACTTAAAATGGGAAATAAGATATTAGCACACAAGCCAACTGCAAATGAAATACACCTTTTTCAATACATGATTTTTTAAACATCTCTTTCCATCAGGGAACAGAAAACCTGAAACTCAAGGCACGGTAATTCTGCAGGGCAATTACAATGTTCGAAACATTAATCCAAGTACAGGAAGTAGATACAAAGACTAGGTGCAACCCACGGGAACCTCAGAGTAAACGGGGCCCGCAGAGATAAAGGAGGAAGGGCAGCCCTCACAGGCCCTCTGTGGGCACCTCAGGAGGGCAGGACAGGCTGGGAGGCCACACCACACCCCAGCGCCTCTGGGCTATTCAATTCAGCACATCCATCTGGCAGGTGGTCAGACAGAGCTACAGGACCCACAGCCTGGGGCCTGGCATGCTGACCACAGGTGGCCGAAAGAATGTGGGACCCATCGGCCCACCCACTGTGCTCAAGCCTCGCCCCCAGGCAGGGCTTCGGCTGCTGGCCTGGGCTGCCCAGGAACCCCAGGAAACAGGAGCAGGGAGCAGGCTTCTGTACTGGCCCAGAAGCAGTGCACAGGGTGGGGCTGAGAGGCCAGAGAGGGCAGTACCTGGCATGGGCACAGGTAGGGCCAGGGCAGTTCCAGGAATGACAGTGGTGGGTAGAGGGCCAGACGCCAGGGCCAGACATGGTGTCCCCACTGTTGCTCGAGGTGTGTTCATCTACAAGACAAGAAGGGGAGGACACATGTGGCTGCAATCAACTGGCCTCCCCCAGTGGCCCCAAGGGTCCCCACAGTTTCTCTGTCCTCAGGAGAGTGTCCCAGGACCTGCCATGGGGTACCTTCTAACAGCTGGCACCGAGTGACGGTATGGGGCCAGGAAGCAGACGCCCTCTTCCCTTGCTCTCCAAAGCTGCAGCCTGGCCACCTCTGGGCTAAACGCTCCAGCTGTCCACAGGCCACAGGCTCCAACCCAAAGGCCTACTGCTTGACTGCTCAGTGTCATTATGGGAGGACCAGAGCAGCTGGGAGCATGTGGGGCATGTGCCCAAAGCCTGCAAGAGTGGCAGGGTGGCCCCTCTGCTCTCCACACCCCCGAGAAGCAGCATGAGGGTGAGGCAGTGAACAGAGAGAGTTGGTGAGACCAGTGTGCTCGTGATGCAGACACCTCAGGAGGCTGCAGCAAGGAAGGAGGCCGGCAAACCAAACCTCTAGACAAAATGCTGGCAGGTCAATTCCAGCAACTAAAAAAGATAAAACATCACCGGCTCATGGGGTTTGCCCCAGGAACGCAATGCTGCTGTCCAGTGGAAACTGGTGCACCTCACCCAGCTACACCTGAAGGGAGAAGCCCAGGGATACTCGCCACAGATGCAGGGAGGGATGTGAGGGGCTCTGCATTCCTTCAAGGACAGCCGAGGCCCTGCGAAGGCAGCCTGAAACCCGCACCCACCCATGCCAGTGAGAGATGGCAAATGCTCTCGCCCAGAGCCCTTGCTCCTAGTCAGCATGCATGGGGTCCAAGCCCAGGCAAGGCAAGGCAAGGATAGAGGCACAGACGGGACAAAAGGGAAACCATCTTCATTTACAGATGCCAAGACTGTGTATGGACAAAACCCAAAAGAGTGAACAAATCAATTTCCAGAACTAACCGACAAATTTAGCAAGATTGCAGGGTACAAGACACAGAACTCAACTGTATTTCTATATACGAACAAACAACTGCATTCCAAAACATCCACTCCCTAGGATACACTTAACGAAATGTGTGTCACAACTCTGATACTACAAACCTTTGCTGAGAGAAAGTAAAAAAAGACAAATGAACACACATGTCAAGTTCATAGGAACACTCAATACTGTTACCGTGTCAAATCTCAGTTAATTAAAAAACTCAATACAATCCCGATTAAAATCCCAGCAGGCTATTCTGTAGAAATTGACAGGCCGTGTGTAAAATATATATGGAAATATTAAGAACCTAGAAATATCAAGAAATTCTTGAAGAATATCAGTGTTGGAGGCCTCACACAGTCAGATATTAAATTTACTATAAAGCCACAGTGATGAGAAGGTTGTAGAATTATCATAAGGATAAAAGAATGGCTCAGTGGAACAAAACAGTGACTTCAGAAAGTGGACCTACACACACAGAGCCACTTGATGAATGTCTGTGGAAGGGGACATGCTGGTAACAACCACAGATATGCATATGGGGGGGACACTTGAGCCCTACATCGAATCACACACAAAAGTTAATCTGAGGTGGCTCACAGGCCTGGCTGGAACAACCGGAGCACAGAACACCTCCTGGTCTTGGAAGAGGCAGATTCCTTAAATGGAACAAAAATATTACTGAACATAAAAAATTTGATAAACTGGACCTCAACAAAATTAAAACTTTTGCCATTTCACTTTCATCATGAAGAAAATAAAAAGACAAGCCAAAGACTAGTAGAAAAAAAAGCCACGTATAAGTGGACCTGAGAAGTTCCAACCTGTGTTATTCAAGGGTCAGCTGTTGTTTGTCTGCAGCTGGGAATCCACATATGCAGAGGGCTGACTATAGGTAAGTGTGGATTTTCAACTGCTTGGGGGCTGGCAGCCTTGGCCCCGGCATCGTTCAAGGGTCCACTGTACACGGTGAAGGACAGATACACAACGACCTCCAGGAAATCAGTAATAAATAAAGAGCTATTTCAACGTTTCCATGGTAAAGATCCCTGACCAGGAACTGGACACAAGATGGAAAAAAGATTGTGTAAAGGGGCAAAAGGCAAATGAAAACAGTAAGAAACCTGTTTCTAGGCTTCTAATTATTTTTACAGATAAGTTTTCAAATACAATATCCCCCACACACTTTTTGCAAAAGTCACAAAAAAAGACAAGGCAATACTAGGTGAAACAGAATATGAAAACTATAAAATATTAAGGAAGAAAGAAGACTGAGAATTTGAACAGAGGACTGGCTCAGCGGTTGAGCATCGACCCAGGACCCAGGAGGTCGGGGTTCGACTCCGGGTCAGGGCACATGCCCGGGTTGGGGGCTTGGTCCCCGGCTGGGGGCGTGCAGGAGGCGGCCGATCAATGACTCTCTCATCATGGATGTTTCTCTCTCTCTCCCCTCTCTGAAACCAATAAAGATATATAATAAAAATAAAAATAAAATAAAATGGAGATGAAAAAGATACAGCAGATGTGTGTGTAGGTGACGGGACAACAAAATATAAAATCTTGGTTTTCGGGACGATGGCGGCCCTGGGACAAGCAGCAGAGCGTCCCTGCTCCCAGCCACGGACCGATTTACTCCTAAAGTAGTGCATAGCCAGCTTGGAAAAACTAGAAAAATATACCTGAGCGGACGAAGCGCGAGTGGGGAGCACTCCGGAGACATCACGGAGTCTGGTACGGGGGGGCTTAGGAAGGGGGAGCCCCCCTGAAGCCTGCGCTGGGCTCCGAGCCCCGAGGCCTGGAGGCCTCGGGCGTGTGGACCGGCCTCCAAAAGCGGGGACCCCACACCCGGAGCCACGAGAGGGGAAGGAGCGCCCCGTGCACAGGGCAGAGGGACCCCGGGGAAAAGTGTGCCTGCGAGGAGGGGACCGCGTCTTCCTAGTGAAACAAAGCCTCTAATGCGGCTGCGGCGGGCGCCTTGTGCTCAGGGTGCTGACCCGAGGAGAAAGGGACCAGATGGCACAGAGCAGCCACATCCAGGGACCCGCTGCCTCCTGTAAGGCACTGTGCTGAGCCCCAGAGAGCATTTAATCTGTGTGGCGCGGGGGAAAGAAAAGGGCCCTCCCATTGCCAGGGACCGACTGGCTGTGGAGGTTTCCTGCAGCCGCCTGAACTCTCTGGGAGATTCTGAAATCTGTGACCAGCCCTGAGGCGTGCCGTGGCCCAGCTTTCCTGAGACCAGCGGTAAAGGGGGCCTGCGCGGCCTGACTGTGTGCCCCCTTGCTTGGTGCCTTGATGTGGGGGCAGCAGAGCCTTGCAGGCGGATTCCTTGCCCGTGTGCTGCTTTCTGTGCGTCTGAGTTTTTGTTTGCTGAACTGGCTCCCACCTTCCTGGCTTGCACTGGGGAGAGAGACCAGCTGGGATTTCTGTCTGCATTGTGGAGAGTTCGGAATACGCGCCCTGGGCGACCAGCCAACCAGAGCTGGGCAGGGAGGGGCGGAGCCCGCCGGCCTCTCCCCCAGCCGGGAACACCGCCCCCAACAGGAAAGGGGCGGTGGGCTCACTGAGGCCCCAGATCCGACCCTGTCCACCCCGCCCGGCAGGGCACAGTCCTGAGGGGGAGGGAGAGCCGCTCACAGGACATCACAAGAACTAGACTCTCAGGACTGTTTGGGAGCTGGAGGAAAAGCTGAAACCCCTGCTGGGGGCGGGGCAGGCAAAGTGCTCACAGGAGTCTCTTTTGATCAAACCCACTGAGCCCAGGCCACTGAAACTCCCATACAGAAAAGGCAACAGGCTGAGGTGAACCTGAACCTACAGCAGGCCAGAGCCTGGGCAACTAGAGTCGGAGGATTTGGCAGAAATAGAGGAGTTGGCCTTGAAGCAGAGACTAACTTCCTCACCGTGAGCGCCTGACAGTGAAGCCTCAAAGTAAGGGGAGTGACGCCCTGAGATACACTAGCCACCCTGCACCCTAAGACTCTTCAGAAGACTCTGGAGTAAGACCAGGCAACCACAAGGGGGAGGCAAAGTAGCTGACAGGTGGAGGAGGTCCATAGAGAGCCTCAGATCAACCATCGACCTGAGGACACCAGAGCCAAACCTGGACGCTCCTCACATTGGCTGATACACAAGCACCTCCCAGGAGAATGAAATCAGCCCACAAAACAGTGAGCCGCAGCCAACACAAGCTGCCCAAGAAACTCAACTGATTGACTGTCAAAGAGAAAGGAAAAAAATTTTTTAAATTAATTTTTTTAAAAAGGAATTTTGTTTTGTTTTTTGTTTGTTCTCTCGCTTTGTTTTGTTTTGTCTTTGCTTCTACTATCAAGATTTTCTTGATATTCTCTGCTTAATTGCTGGGATATTATCATTATAACCAATAAGGTTTCTGCTTTTCTCTATAGTTTCCCCCACATCTCTTATTGGCCTCCCTCCCTGCCTGGGTTTACCTCTCTCTCTTCTAGTTCCATTGGCATAACTTCTTTTCTCTTTCTTTTATTTTCTCCCTTCTGTCTTCCAGTCTTTTTGTTTGATTGTTAGTTTCTGTTTGTCTCTTCATTGTATTTTTGTTTTCTCATTTTCAACTGTTATCCTATTCCTATTCTCTACCCTTAACTTTTTGCTGGCCCTTCTTTCAGAATCTTTTCTCTGCCCCTTTTATCTCCCAGTAGCTTCTCTATTTTTTACATTTTATTTTAGTTTATTATTATTATTTTTAAAATTTTCATTACTATTAGCAGTAATATTGTTTTCTCTCGCTAGCTTTATTTTTCTTTCTCTCTTTCTTTTTCCCCCCCTTTTTTTGGCTTTAGCTTTTGTGTTCTCCCATCACTCTCCCAGTTCTATTTTCACGTGGGTTGTTTTCACTGTGACTGTCAAGATATTCTGTAAGACACCCCTTGTTTCCTGGAAGTTTAGTTGTGTATTGTCCTGCCTTGCCAGCACCCGTACAACAGCTTACACGACGAGGTTGGGGCTGAGACCCACAGTTGGCCAACCTGAGAGGAGAGTCCTCCTAAGGACTGGTCAACAACACTCTAGGCCAAATCACAATAGGAGAGGCCAAAGAAAGCACAAAAGGGACACCAATGAAAAGGACACGCCTAGAGCAAAGAACTCAAAAGTATAAAGAAAACAAACCTCTGGGCTCCACTGGACTTACACTACAAAATCCCAGCCTAAAAGACTAGGAGATAGCAAATATATCTAATATATAGATACAAACACTAAAAGTCACCAAAATGGGGAGAAAAAGAAACAACCCCCAAACTAAAGAAAAAGAAAAATAGCCAGAAAAAGACTTCAATGAGATGGAATTAAGCAAGTGATCAGAAATAGAGTTCAGACTAATGGTTATAAAGATGCTCAAGGAAATTAATGAAAACAACACACTTAATGGTAAGGTCAAGGAACTTAGTGAAAACATGAAAAAAGAGATGAATATCATAAATAAGAATCAGGCAGAAATGAAGAATGCTGTCTCTGATATCAAGAATACACTGGAAGGAATTAAAAGAATGCTCAATGAAGCAGAGGAGAGAATAAGTGACTTAGAAGATAAGGTAGAAAAAAATCACTCAGAGCAGCAAAAAGAAAAAACACTTAAAAAGCACGAGGACAGTCTAAGGGAGCTTTGGGACAACGTGAGGCAAAACAACATTCGCATTATAGGAGTGCCGGAGGGGGAGGAAAGAGAGCAAGGGATAGAGAACTTGGTGGAGGAAATAATGACAGAAAACTTCCCTAGGCTGGTGAGGGAGAAAGCAGCACAAGTTCAGGAAGCACAGAGGGTTCCAAACAAGAGGGACCCAAAGAGACGCACTCCAAGACACATCATAATTAAAATGGCAAATGTCAAGGACAAAGAGAGAATATTAAGGGCTGCAAGAGAGAGACAAGCAGTGACCTACAAGGGAACCCCCATAAAGCTAACAGCTGATACCTCAACAGAAACTCTTCAGGCCAGAAGGGAGGGCATGAAGTTCTCCAAGTAATGAAAAGCAAGAACATGCAACCAAGATTGCTTTATCCAGCAAGGCTGTCATTTAAAAATTGAAGGTGAAATAAAGAGCTTCCCAGACAAAAAAAGGCTAAAGGAGTTCAGTACCACCAAACCAGCATTGCAAGAAATGCTAAAAGGACTGCTCTAAGAAAAAGAAGAAATATTGAGAGAAAGGTACATTAGCATAAAGGGGAAAAATGGAATTAAATAACTATATATCAATAGTAACCTTAAGTGTAAACAGAATAAATGGTCTAATCAAAAGACATAGGGTAGTTGAATGGGTAAGAGAATAGGACCCAAATATATGCTGTCTACAAGAGACCTACCTGAGAGCAAAAGACTCACACAGGCTAAAAGTGAAGGGATGAAAAAAATTAGTCCATGCAAATGGAAATGAAAAAAAAAAAAGCTAGAGTAGCAATATTTATTTCTGACAAAATAGACTTCAAAATAAAGACCTTAACAAGAGACAAAGACTGTCACTATATAATACTAAAAGGATCAATCCAACAGGAGGAGATAACCCTTATAAACATTTATGCACCCAATATAGGAGCACCTAAATATATGAAAAATTTCTTGGTAAACTTTCAGGGAGAAATCAACAGCAACACAATCATAGTGGGGGACTTTAACACCCCACTCAGCACTGGACAGATTATCAAGACAAAAAATCAACAGGGAAACACAGGCGTTAAATGACTCACTTGACCTAAAGGATTTAATTGACATTTACAGACAATTTCATCCCAAAGCAGCAGAATACACATTCTTCTCAAGTGCATATGGAACATTCTCAAAAACAGACCCCATGTTAGGGCACAAGGCAAGTCTCTATAAATTAAAAAAAACTGAAATCATATCAAGCATCTTCTCAGATCACAATGCCATGAAACTAGAAATCAACCACTTTAAAAAAACTCAAAAACATTCAAACACATGGACGCTAAATAGCATGTTATTAAACAATGAATGGGTTACCAATGAGATTAAGAAAGAAATCAAACACTTCATGGAAAAAAACCAAAAATGAACAAACAACAACCCAAAATCTATGGGATGCAGCGAAAGCGGTCCTGAGAGGAAAGTTCATAGCAGCACAGGCCTACCTCCAGAAACACGAAAAAGCCCTATTAAACCATTAAAACAACAACTAAAATAATTAGAATGAGAGCAGCAAGAAAAGCCCCGAGGAAGTAGAAGGAAGGAAATAATAAAGACCAGAGCAGAAATTAATGACATAGAGACTAAAAAAACAATACAAAAATTCAATGAAACCCAGAGCTGGTCCTTGAAAAGATAAATAAGATTGATGCACCTTTAGCCAAACTCACCAAGAAACAAAGAAAGAGGACCCAAATAAATAAAATCAGAAATGAAAGAGGCGATATAACAAAAGACCCAACAGAAATGCAAAGGACTGTAAGAAAATACTATGAGCACCTATATGCCAACAAATTGGACAACATGGGGAAATGGACAAATTCCTAGAAGCATACAACCTTCCAAAGCTGAATCAGGAAGAGGCAGAAAACCTGAATAGGCCAATAACAACTAATGAAATTGAAGCAGTAATCAAAAAACTCCCAGCAAACAAAAGTCCTGGACCAAATGGATTTACAGGTTTTACCAAACATTCAAAGGAGAATTAACACCTATTCAAACTATTCCAGAAAATTCAAGAGGGGGGGAAACTTCCAAACTCTTTTTATGAGGCCAGCATCATCCTAATCCCAAAACCAGATAAAAACACTACAAAGAAAGAAAATTACAGGGCAATATTCCTGATGAACATAGATGCTAAAATCCTCACTAAAATACCAGCAAACAGGATCCAGGAATACATTAAAAGGATCATACACCACGACCAAGTGGGATTTATTCTGGGGATGCAAGGCTGATTCAATATTCACAAATCAATAAATGTGATACATCACATAAATAGAATGAAGGACAAAAATCATATGATCATATCAATAGATGCAGAAAAATCATTCGACAAAATCCAGCACCCATTTCTGATAAAAACTCTCAGCAAAGTGGGAATAGAGGGATCATACCTCAAGATAATAAAGGACATATATGACAAACCTACAGCCAACATCATACTCAATGGGCAAAAACTAAAACCATTTCCATTAAAAACAGGAACAAGACAGGGATGTCCACTTTCACCACTATTATTCAACATAGTACTGGAAGTCGTAGCCATAGCCATCAGACAGGAAGAAAACATAATTGGAAAGGAGGAAGTAAAACTGTCAGATGATATTATTTGCAGATGATATGATATTGTATATAGAAAACCCTAAAGACCCTATCAAAGTACTACTAGATTTGATAAATGAATTTGGCAAGGTAGCCGGATACAAAATTAACATCTGGAAATCAATGGCATTTTTATACACCAACAATGAACTCTCAGAGAGAGAAACTAAAAAAGCAATACCATTTACCACAGCAACTAAAAAAATAAGATACCTTGAAATAAACTTAACCAAGGATGTAAAAGACCTGTACTCAGAAAAACGAAACAGAGGGACATATAAACAAGTGGAAGAATATACCATGCACATGGATTGTTAGAATTAATACCATTAAAATGTCCTTACTACCCAAAGCAATTCATAGATTCAATGCAATTCCTATTAAAATACCAACAGCATATTTTACAGAGCTAAAACAAATACTGAAAAAATTTATATGGAATCAAAAATGTCCCTGAATAGCCGCAGCCATCTTAAGAAAGAACAGAGTAGGAGGGATCACTTTACTGGACATCAAACTGTACTACAAAGTCATTGTAAAAAAAACAGCCTGGTATTGGTTAAACACCAGACATATAGATCAATGGAACAGAACAGAGACCCCAGAAACAGACCCAAACCATTATGGTTAGTTAATATTTGACAAAGGAGGCAAGAGCATACAATGGAGTGAAGACAGTCTCTTCAGTAAGTGGTGCTGGGAAAACTGGACAGCTACATGCAAAAAAATGAAACTAGACCACCAACTTACACCATACACAAAAATAAACTCAAAATGAATAAAACACCTAAATGTAAGTCACGAAACCATAAAAATCCTGGAAGAAAACATAGGCAGTCAAGTCACAGACATCCCACGTAGTGGAATTTTCCCTGTTACATCTCCTAGGGCAAGAGAAACAAACGAAAAAAATTAACATATGGGACTACATCAAACTACAAAGCTTCTGCACAGCAAAAGAAAACAGCCTCAAAATACAAAGGAAACCCACAGTACGGGAAAACATATTTGCCAAGGATGTATCTGATAAGGGGGTAATTTCCAGAGTGTACAAAGAACGCATACAACTCAGAAAGAGGAAGACAAAGAATCCAATTAAAAAATGGGCAAAGGACCTGAATAGACTCTTCTCCAAAGAGGACATACAGATGGCAAAGAGACATATAAGAAAATGCTCAATGTTGCTAATCATCAGAGAGATGCAAATTAAAACCACAATGAGGTATCACTTCACACCTGTAAGAACGGCTATCATCAACAAATGAAACGTGCTGGCGAGGGTGTGGTACACTGCTGGTGGGAATGTAGACTGGTGCAACCATCATGGAAAACAGTATAGAGTTTCCTCAAAAAATTAAAAATGGAGCTGCCTTTTGACCCAGTGATCCCGCTTCTAGGAATGTATCCTAAGAATCCTGAAACACTAATCAGAAAGAATATATGCACCCCTATGTTCATAGCAGCACAATTTACAATAGCTAAGATCTGGAAACAGCCCAAGTGCCCATCAGCAGATGAGTGGATAAAAAGCTGTGGGATATTTATACCATGGAATATTATGCAGCTGTAAAGAAGAAGGATCTCATACCATTTGGGACAGTATGGATGGACCTGGAGAATATTATTCTAAGTGAAATAAGCCAGGCAGAGAAAGACAAACATCACATGATCTCACTTATATGTGGAATCTAAAGAACTTAATAAACTGATGAACAGAGTAGATTCAATG
This sequence comes from Miniopterus schreibersii, assembly GCF_964146895.1. Taxonomy (NCBI): domain Eukaryota; kingdom Metazoa; phylum Chordata; class Mammalia; order Chiroptera; family Miniopteridae; genus Miniopterus; species Miniopterus schreibersii. Next base: position 71,730,829 of record NC_138111.1, on the reverse strand, counting down.
ACATGGAAGCATGGATCAGACTGATAAATCTCACAGTGACGGAGGGGGGTGGGTGGGTGGAGGGGGAGAGATTAACCGAAGAACTTACATGCATATATGCATAACCCAAGGACACAGACAATGGTTTGGAGAGGGACCAGGGAGGGGTGGGGTACAATGGGTCAATGGGGAGAAAAAGGGACATCTGTAATATTTTGAACAAAAATTAAAAAAACAAAAAAGAAAAATATATATAAAATCTTCAATTGAAAAATAACTGAAATTAAAACTCAATGGACAGATTTAATAGCAATTTAGACACAAAGAAAAAATTCTGCCATATAAGATCTGAAGAAAATATCCAGAATAAAGTGTCAAAAGATAAAAGATGAGAAAATATGTAGGAATCAAGGATAGAGTAAAAGACCTCACATGTGGCTCTGGCCAGTATGGCTCAGTTGGTTGGGCATCCTATTGTACACCAAAGGTTTCAGGTTCAACTCCCATTCAGGGCATATGCCTGGGTTGCAGGTTTGATCCCCAGTGGGGGGGGTTGCAGGAGGGAGCCAATCAATGTTTCACTCTCAGATGGATGTTTCTTTTCCCCTCTCTCTCTCAAAACAAAAATCAATTTTAAAAAAGACATTACATGTGGACTGGAGTCTCAGGAGGAGAGGAGAGGTAGGAGAGTAGAGCAGGAACAGTATAGGAAGAGGTGATGGGGAAAAAAAAGTCCAAATTTGGTCAAGAAATCGAGCCCTGGCGTGATGAAGTCCTATGAAGTCTAAGTAAAATAAAAGTTTATATTCTTAGGCACCACATAATAAATCTTCTGAAAATGAAACTATTAGAAGCCAGAAGAAAAGAATTTGTTATGTTCAAAGGAGCAACATACAGATTGGCAGCTTACTTCCAACAAAAACAAATCTAACTAAATAACAATGGAATGAAAATATCAACATGCTTAAATAACTACCTACCTAGAATTCTATAAAAACTGAAAATACCCTCCAAGAATGGTGATGAAATAAAGATATTTTTAGACCAAAACTGAAAAAGTAGTCACTGGTACACATATATTAAAGGATCTTCTCGCCCGGCCAGGAGTGGCTCAGCGGTTGAGCGTCGACCTAGGATCCGGGCGATCGGGGTTCGATTCCTGGTCAAGGCATTAAAAAAAAAAAAAAAAAAAGGATCTTCTGAATGATTCCAGACGGAAGATTAGAGGCAAGAAGGAATGAAATGACACAATTGGTAAATATGCAAATAGATGACTACTAGTTGTATAAAAAAATGTGTTGTGGGATTTGAAAGGACACACATAATTAAAAAAATAAATGCTAGGTGGGGAGTTAAAGTGTTTTATGGTCCTTTCAGTGTCTAGAAAATGGGTAAAAAGAAATAGACTTTAATCATTTACGTTAAATGTAAATGAACAAAATAATTAAGACAAGAAAAATAAACAGACTCAAATTATGGGCTGTTTACAAGAGATAGATCTAAAACATAAGGATATAGGAAGACTGAAAATAAAGAATGGGAAATCATACACCATGCAAATAATAATCCACCAGAACCTAGTATAGTAATAGCAATTTCAGACAAAGTAGTGTTAAAGGCAAAAATCATAATAGAAATACTTGGTAATGTCAAAAGTTCAACTCACAAGTCAGACATGGTAAATCTAAATTTGAATATACCTAATAACATAGCTTCAAAATATATAAAGCAAAAATCAAAAGAACTACAATAAGACATACACAAACCCATCATCATAATGGTAAATTTAAAAATTCCTTTCAATAACTGACAGAATATGCACAAACACAGAGAAACTCATTAAGAGTGATGTGAGCAAAATGGAAGAGTAGGCAGCTCCAAATTTCTCTCTTTCCACAGAAACATTGAAGAAAACAACCAGACACTGTCAGAACTAACTTTATCAGAACTTCAGAAAACAGCTAAAGGTTTATAGCAATCAAATAGAAGCAAAAGGAAAATAAAGAAAAAGGCAAATTTTTAGAAGTAGGAAAGCATTGTGGTATTTTTACTGCCCCTTGACCTACCTCCTCTCTTGTTTTACAGCTGTCCTGAGGAAGGCAGCCTAATTCCCAGTGGGAAACCCTGGTCCATGGATCTGGAGGGAGCAGAGATCTTATTCATAAATTATTTTGTATGTCTGTCCTAATTTGTCTGGAGGCCCCCTGAAGGACTGACACAAGGCTCACATATCTCTGTCTGATCAAATCTAGAACTCTCTCGGGGCAGAAAAGTGGTGTGACTCAAAAACATTGTGAGGCAATCAAAAAATGCACAATTGCCTGGAGCCAAAGGCTATGAATGAGACATACACAGACTGCCTAAAGCCAGGACAGTAAAGCATTCGAGAGAATTTCTTTGGGATATTAGAGCATTCAAAAGTGCTGTGTACTGGGGAATTTAGAAAACCATGAGCATGGCCAGAGCAGGATACATGTTCAGAAAAGACCTAAAAAGGCCCTAAGTTTTCACTACTAGTCTCAATGTAAGCAAGAAGTCTTAGGCAAATTAAGCTCCTGGTGTTCAAGAAAATCTCAGTCAAAACAATGGCTGAACACAAGCAAAGCCTTCAACAACAAAGCCAGCAAATACTGGGAAAAATGAGAATCTGATTTCCAGAGTTACTACTTACAATATTCCAATGTCCTGTTTTCAACAAAAAATCACAAAACATACAATTAGGAAAGCATGGCCCACACAAAGGGAAAAAACTAATTAACAGAAACCATCCCTGAAGAAGTCTAGATTTTGGACTTACTAAATAAAGACTTTTAAATTAGCTGTCTTAAATATGTTCAAAGAGCTAAAGGAAGCCATGGACAAACAGGAAGCCAGGAAAATAACAGATGAACAACATGAGAGTATTAGTAGAGACAGAAATTATAAAAGGAAGCAAACAGAAATATTAGAACTAAAATATAGTAACTGAAATGTAAAATTCCACTAGAGGGGATCAACAGCAGGCAGAGCACATAATCAGCAAACTTGAAACCATACAATTGAAATTACGAAGTCTGGGGAGCAGAAAGAAAAAAAGAATGTAGAAAAGTGTAGAGAGCCTATGGGATGTGTGGGATACTGTGAAGCCTTCAACAAACAAAGCCAGCAAATACTGGGAAAAATGAGAATCCAATTTATGAGCAACACAATTTATGCATTATGAGCATCTAAAAAGAAGGGAGAGGTGGGGCAGAAGAAATACCTGAAGTACAGAAAGGAAAGACTGTCAACCAAGAATTCTACATCTAATGACATAATCCTTCAAGAATGATGGAGAGCCTGGCTGGGCATGGCTCAGGGGTTGAGCATCGACCTAGGATCCAGGGGATCGGGGTTTGATTCCCGGTCAGGGCACATGCCCGGGTTGCGGGCTGGGCAGCCAATCAGTGACTCTCTCATCATTGATGTTTCTATCTCTCTCTCTCTCCCTCCTTTCCTCTCTCTGAAATCAATAAAGATATGTTAAAAAAAAAAAAAAAAGAATGATGGAGAAATTAAGACTCTTGGATAAACAAATACTAAGAGAGGTGGCTACTAAGAGGTCTGCCCTACATGAAATGCTAATGGGAGGCGAAATGAAAGGATACTAGGCAGTAACTCAGAGCCATAGGAAGAAATAAGAAAGTAACTACATAGGTAAATATATTGTACTTTTATTTTAATTCATATATAATTTAAAAGGCAAATGCAATAAACAATAATTATAAATATATGTTAATGGGCACAAAACATTCAAAAATTCAATCTGTGACAAAAACAATACAAAGAGGGAGGGATGGAGATATATAGGAGCAGAGTGTTTATATACTATTGAAAAAAGTTGACATTATTCAAACTAGGTTGTTTTAAGTTTAAGATGTTAATTGTAATTCCCTAGGTTATTGTTATATACACATACAACAGAAAAGTAAAGAGAAAGGGAATCAAAATATACACTATAAAGGACAATCAAATATTTTTTTAAAAGCAATAATGGAAAAATTGAGGCGTAAAAACCTGTAAGACATATAGAGGACAAATAGATGGCAGAAGTCCTTCCTTATCAAGAATTACTTTAAATGTAAGTGGATTAAACTCTCCTATTAATAAACAGAGATTGGCAGAATGAATAAAAAGCTTGGTCAATCTCGATGCTTATCTGTAAGATTTTCTTTTAGATACAAAAACACAAAGAGGTTGAAAGTAAAAGGATTAAAAAAGGGAGTTGGGTGGCTATTTTATTATCAGACAAAATAAATTTTAAGTCAAAAAAGGTTACAAGAGAAAAAGGACATTATATATTGATAACAAGTTTGCTCCATCAAGATATATAAATTTATACATACCTAATAACAGAGCTCCAACTTATATGATACAAATAGAGAGAACTGAAGAGAGAAACAGACAATTCTACACTAATAGTTGCAGACCTCAATACTTCACTTTCAATAAAGAACAGAACAACTAGACAGATCAATAAGGAAAGAGAAGACCTGAACACTACCATAAACCAATTAGCATTAACAAACATCTGCAGAATACTCCACCCTACAACAGCAGAATACACTTTCTTTTCAAGAGCACAAGGAACATCCTCCAGAACAGGCCATGTGGTAAGCCATAAAACAAGACTTAATAAATTTTTAAAAAGATTAAAATCATACAAAGTATCTTTTCTAACACAATGAATGAAATTAGAAGTCAATAACAAAAAGAAAACTAGAAGACTGACATATGTGCAGAAATTAAACAACATACTCTTAACCAAGGGTCAAAGAAGTAATCATAAAAAATTAGAAAATACTTCAGGACAAATGAAAATGAAAAAACAACACATATATATTTGAGATAAAGAAAAAGCAATTCTCAGAGAAACAAGATGGCAGCATAAGTAACAGCTGCACCCGCTGCCTGCCGCAACCACATCAAAATTACAACTAAAATACAGAACCACCGTCATTCGGAGCCTCCTGAGATCCAGCTGAACAGAAGCCCCACAACCAGGGAACTGAAGGAGCATCGAGAGCGGTAGGAGGGGAGGAGACAGGGGTGGATCGGGGCTGGATCCTGGAGATGCAGCCGCGGGCCCACAGCTGGTGCCGTGGGTTAAACCCGGGAGGGAGTCTCGGTGGTGGGGGTTTCCCGGAGTAGCGAGGGGTCCCAGCCCCACAGCAGGCCCCAGCCCAGGGCTTCAGGGCCGGGAAGAGACGTCCCCACAACTCCGGGCTGTGACACCAGCGGGGACTGTCGCTGAGGGACGTGGAGGCTGCGGGAGCCCCAGCAGCTCCTCTAAAGGGCCCGGCACGGACTCACTCGGACGCTCCCTCTGAGCCCAGCGCCGGGCAGCAGCCTGAAAGGACCCGGGACACTCGGGGGGAACTAACCTGCCTGAAATCGGGGCGAGAGGTGGAGGGGCGGCTTCCTCCCAGGCAGAAGAGCTGCAGAGGCCACTGTTCCTTTGGCAAGTCCTCCCGGGCACAGCGGGCGGGCAGGCGCCATGTTTGAATCGCCAGCACCTGACTCACACCTTTGGCCCCGCCCCGTGATTCCCGGAGGCCCCGCCCTCCCCCCCTGCAGCTCATCCAGGCCATTTCCAGGGGCTTTTCTGTGCAAGTGGCCTCACGAGCCCCATGCTTAGGACTTTCCTAAAATCTCTCAAACAAGCAGCAGTGGGCCCCATACGGCTTGATAAGTGGCCCCAGGCCTGGCACTAGCAGCAGTTGCATTGACTCATAGCTTGGCCTCTCCTGGGCACCTCCAAGCCCAGCACAAGTAGCAGCCAACTACGGTTTGCTGTGTAGGTCGTGCTGAGTGGCCCTGGGCAAGGCACTGGCACAGGCTGACTGTGCACCTCCCGGGAGGCCTCAGAGACAGTGCACCTGGTGGCCAGACTCGACCACGCTGGATTACAACCCTACCACATCCATGAGTGACACACTCAAGGGGTGCACTTGGTGAACACCAAAGCTCCACTGAAGTAAATCCTGCTCCATAGGGGTGTCTCCAGCACAGCAGCTCTTTGGCTGTAGTTGAAGCTGGTCCTCACAGCCAATTGGCCTGGGGGTCAATTCCTCCCAGTGACGCCAACAGCAACCAAGGCTCAACTACAACAGGACAGTGCACACAGCCCACAAAGGAGAGCACCTGGAGTGCCCAGCTCAGGTGATTGGGGAGGCTGAGCCACTGGACCCTACAGGACACCTACTACACACAAAGCCACTCTACAAACTCCAGGAGACATAGCAGCTCTACCTAATACATAGAAACAAACACCTGGAAGCAGGCAAAATGTGGAGGCAAAGAAACATGTCACAAAGGAAAGAACAGAAGAAATCTCTAGAAGAGGAACTAAATGAAATAGATCCAAGCAAGCTAACAGATACAGAGTTCACAATTTTGTTTATAAGGATGTTTAAGCAGACTATTAGGGAAATAACTGAGAAAACTGATAACATAATAAAGTACCAATTTGAAATGAAGGCTACAGGAACTGCAATGAAGAATAACTTACAGGGAATCAACAGTAGAGTAGAGGACGCTGAGAAGCAAATCAGCAATTTGGAACACGAGGAAACAAAAAACACCCAACCAGAAGAGCAAAAAGAAAAATGAATCCAGAAATATGAAGATAATATAAGGAGCCTCTGGGACAACTTCAAGAGGCCCAACATTCGTATTATTGGGGTGCCAGAAAAAGAGGAAAGAGAGCAAGAAATTGAAAACCTATTTGAAAAAATAATGACAGAAAACTTCCCCTACCTGGGGAAAGAAATAGACTTACAAGACCAGGAAGCACAGAGGGTCCCAAACAAGAGGAACCCAAAGAGGCCCACAGCAAGACACATCACAGTTAAAAATGCCGAAGGTTAAAAACAAAGAGAGAATCTTAAAAGCAGCAAGAGAAAAGCAGTTAGTTACCTACAAGGGAGCACCCATATGACTGTCAGCTGATTTCTCCACGCAAACTTTGGAGGCCAGAAGGGAGTGGCAAGAAATATTCAAAGTGATGAAAAACATGGAACTACAACCAAGACTGCTCTACCCAGCAAAGCTTTCATTTAGAACTGAAGGTCAGATAAAGAGCTTCCCAGGTAAGAAAAAGCTAAAGGAGTTCATCACCACCAGACCAGCACTACAGGAAAAGTTGAAGGGTCTCCTTTAAGAAGCTAATGAACAAAAAAATCTGATGAACTAAATAGGCCCAGAGACACTGACGCATGCAACAGGCGATCATATTTCAGAGGAAGAGGGAAGGGGGTGGAGGGTGGGAAGAGATTGACCAAAGAAGTTATATGCATAACCCATGGACACAGTCAATAATGGGGTGAAGGCCTGGGGAGAGCGTGGGAGCAAAGTGGAGGGGGTCAATTGGGGGGGAAAATGGGACACCTATAATACTCTCAATAATAAAGATAAATAAAAAATTAATTTATTAAAAAAGAAAAAGAAAAAAAAAGAAAAAGAAATTCTCAGAGGGAAATTTATGGCTGTAAACCCTACATTAAAAAAGAAAGATCTTAGCCCTAGCCAGTTTGGCTCAGTGGTTAGAGCACCAGCCCAAGGACTGAGGGTTCTGGTTTCAATTCCGGTTTAGGGCACATACCTCGGTTGCAGGCTTGATACCTAGCCCTGGTCGAGGTGTGTGTGGGGAGCAACCAATTGATGTGTATCTCTCAGATTGATGTTTCTCTCTCCCTCTCTCTCTTCCTCCCTCCCACTTCCTCTGAAAAGCAATGGGAAAAATATCCTCAGTGAAGATTAAAAAAGAAAAAAGATCTTAAATCAATGAAACCAAAATTAGCTCTTTGAAAAGAACAAATTGACAACGTTTTAGCCACCAGACTGAATAACTTACATAAAATAGAAAAATTTCTTTAAACACACAAACTACCATAACTTAATCAAGAAGAAACAGAAAATCTGAATAGATCTATAACAATAGTGAGATTAAATCAGTAATTAAAAACCTCTCAACAAAGAAAAGCCCAGGACCAGATGGCATCACTGGTGAATTCTACCAACATTTAAAAAAGAAAGAACAAGAATCTTTCTCAAGCTCTTCTAAAAAGTTCAAGAGGTGGGAACACTTCCTAGCTCAATCTACGTGGCCAGCATTATCCTGATACTGAAACAATATAAATATAACATGAGAAAATTACATACCAATAGCTCTGATGAATACTGATGGCAAAATCCTTATTAAAATATTAGCAAAATGAGTTCAGTAGCATATTAGAAGGAGTATACACCATGACTAGGTGGGATTTATCCCAGGAATGCAAGGTTGGTTTAACCTATGAAAATCAATGTGATATATCAATAATGCAGAAAAAGCATTTGACAAAATCCAACACTCTTTCATGATAAAAGCACTCAACAAACTAGAAACAGAATGGACTTCCTCAATATGATAAAGGCCATATACATGTGTTTAAAAACCACATAACTAAGATCATATTCAATAGTGAAGACTGATGGCTTCTCCTCTAAAGTCAGGAACAAGACAAGGCTCCTTGCTTTTCCCATTTCTATTCAATACAGTGTTGGAAGTTTCAGGCAGAGAAATTAGGCAAGGAAAATAACACAGCAAAAGTAATAAAACAAAATAAATAAATAAAAGGCAACCATATTGGAGAGTAAAAGTAAAATTATCTCTGTTTAGAGGTGACATGATCTTATATGTAGGTAACCCTAAGAAATCCACCAAAAAAAATTGTTAGAGCTAATTCATATATTCAGCAAAGTTGCAGGGTACAAAATCAGTTGTATTTCCATATGTTAATGATGAGTAATCTAAAAAGGAAATTAAGAAAACAATATTCACAACAGTATAAATAAGAATAAAATACTTCGGAATAAATGTAAGGAGCTGAAAGACTAACACACTGAAAACTACAAGAAATTAAGGAAGACATGAATGGAAAGGCATCCTATGTTTATGGATTGGAAGACTTAGTATTGTTAATATGTTAATACCACCCAAAGTGATATACAGATTCAATGCAATCACAATTAAAGTCTCAATGGCATTTTTTCAAGAAATAAAAAACCCATCCTAAAAAACCCCATTATTAGGATTCTCAAGGGACCACCAATAACCAAAACAATCTTGAAAAAGAAAAACAAAGTTGGAGGACTTACACTTCCTGGTTTCAAAACTTACCACAAAGCTACAGAATCAAAATAGTATGATACTGGCAAAAGGACTGACATATAGACCAATGGAACAGAATAGAAAATACAGAAATAAACCTTTGCACATATGGTCAATTGATTTTCAACAAGGGTGCCAATCCATTCAATGGGGACAGGACAGTCTTTTCAACAAATACTGCTAGAAAAACTGGATATCCATATGCAAAAGAATGAAGTTGAACCCTTACCTAACACCACATACACAAATTAATTCAAAGTGGATTAAAGGAATACATGAAAGCTAAAATTATTAAACTCCTAGAGGGAATCACAGGGGAATCTTCATGACATTGGACTTGGCAATGATTACTTGGATATGACACCAAAGACAGAGGCAAGAAAATAAAAAAATAGATAGACTGGTCTTCATGAAAATTAAAAACTTTTGTGCATCAAAAAGCACTATGCACAGAGCAGAAAAGCAACCCACAGATTGACACAAAATATTTGCACATCATATGTCTGATAAGGTATTAATATCCAGAATAAAGAACTAAAAGTCAGCAACAAAAAACAGTGCTATTTTAAAATGGGTAAAGCACTTGAATTGTTAATTTCCCAAAGAAGGTACACAAATGGCCAATAAGCACATGAAAACATTTCAGCATCACTAATCATTACAGACAGAAATGCAAATCTAAGTTACGGTGAGATACCACACCTCATACCCATTAGGATGGCAGCTGCTGAAAAATCAATTAAAAGTATTGACAAAAATGAGGAGAAATGGAACTTCTGTGTATTGTTGGTGGGAATGTAAAAAGGGTTCGGCCACCACAGAAAGCAGTTTGGCAATTCCTCAAAACATTAAACATGGAATTACCATGTGATCCAGTGATTCCACTCTGGGCACTTACCCCAAAGAACTGAAAGCAGGGTCTCAACAAGCTCTTGGTATATCACATTCACAGGAGCGCTGGTCACAACAGCAAAATGCAGCAGCAGCCCAGCGCCAATGGATGAACAAATGAACAAAACGGCGCACACACGGAATGCTACTCAGCCTTTAAAGGGAAGGAAATTCTTACCCATATCACAACATAGGTGAACCTTGAGGACATTATGCAAGATACAATAAGCCATTATGAAATGACAAATACTGTATGATTCCACTTATATGGGGACCTAGAGTAGTCAGATTCATGAAGACAGGAGGTAGAATGGTGGTTGCCAGGGGCAGGGCGGGGTGGGGTGGGGGGGTAAATGGGGAGTTAATTTTCAATGAATAGAGAGTTTCAGTTTTGCAAGATAAAAAAATTCTGGAGATGGATGGTGGTGATAGCTGAACAACATTAATGTATTTAATGCCAATGAACTTGTACTTAAGATCGGGGAGGAGGTGAGAATGAAGTTCTAAAACATGCTATAACACGGATGTTCCTTGAAAACATTAAGTGAATGAAGCCGGACAAGAGAGGACAAATGTTACATGATTCCACCTACACGAGGTAAGCTAGCATCAAATTTGTGGAAGCAGAGAGCAGAATAAAAGTTAACAGGGCTGGGTAACCAGAGGTACTGGAGGAGCGCACTGAGTAGTCGTTTCTTAGTGAGTAGTTTCTGTCTGAGACAGTGAGAACGTTCTAGAAATGGAGAGTGGTGATGGCTGTACAACACTGTGAATATACTTAATGCTGTTGAATTAAACTCTTAAAAATTATTAAATTGGTACATTTTGTTATTTAGATTTACCACAAAAAATGGTAAAGAAACAAAAACAAAAAAAACCCTTATTAAGACTCAACCATATGAACAACAGGGTTAGCAGCACTGATGGGTGGGGTGTGGGCTCCACAGGGCAGAGCTGACACAAGCTGGCCCTGGGTGCAGACCCTGCAGGGCCCTGGGGCCATGTTAAAGATTCTCAACTTTGTTGCAGAACAATGGAAGTGCTTGAGGAGTCAGGCTGATGGAGGCGTCCCTGTCAGAAGGGTGCTGCCGTCACTCAGGAGAGAAATCAGGAAGCTCAGACTAGAAGTGGGACATCAGAGGGAATGAAAGAGACGGGCCTCAGTCATCCATGGCAGTGACCAAGACTGACAACTGAGGCAAAAAGCCAGTCCCAGCAAATTTCAACAAACTGAGAACACTTAAAGTTTGTTCTTATCAGTGCAATTAGGGAAAACAAAACCAAACCAGTTAATATAAAGATCACGAGGAAATTAACAACTATAGTATTTAAAATCATAGTGGAAACTGCAAAATACTTTTAACTGAGGGTCAAAGAAAACGTTACCTAACAGAAGCTGTGGGCTGCGGGTAAACCATGAGCGGGATTCTGTAGACTGAAGCCCGTATTATAAAAGAAAAAAGGCTGGAAATCAACGAACTGTACATCTCAAGAAACTTTCTAGAACAACAACAAAAAGGTAACCCAAAGACAGATGGAAAGAAAGAATAAAAGGAAGAAATTCATGAAATGTACAATACAGGAAAAGTTCCTTGAAGAGGCTGATTCAGTATTTAAACCCTAAAGAAAGTAAAGTGCACTCACGCAGAAGGCACCAATACCAGGAGAGAAAAACAAGGCAGCACGTAGGCCCTGCGCTGCGGAAAGAGGAGATATGTGAACTTTAATGCCAATTAATCTGAAAACTTAGATAAATTTAGAGAAGTACCAATTGCTAGAAAAGCAGAGTTTAACAGAAGGAGAAGCTCCACATGGTACTAAAACTATAAAGGAAATTGAATCCATAATGAAACCTTACTCTCAAGGGATGGACACATGTGATAAAAACCCAGCAAGATGTCAACCCCAGCGTGAGGCAGGAGGTACATGAGAGTTCACTGCAGAATTTCTGTTTCCTGTGTTTAAAATTTTTCAAAATAAAAGGTCATAGGGGAACCTCCCAACACTCAAAAAAAGAACTCCCAGCCCAGATGGTCTCACCAGTGAACTTTGCTAAACACTTCAGAAAGAAGTAACACCATCTTGCAGTAACGCCTCCAGAACACTGAAAAAGGGGATGCTCCTCCAAGTCGGGCTGAAGCCTGCAGTCCTGACCCAGGAATGCACTGCAGGACAGAACCTAAGGCAACAGCTCCTGGCTTCTGCCCCAGCTGGTCCAGGCACACCTGAGCCCAACGAGGGGTGGCCCTGGGGGCAGTATGCAGACCCCACCCCCAACTCCAGCCTGAGGTCACAGGGAAGACGGGTAGAGCTGGGCCTGCCAGGACCAGGCTGCAGCAGGCCAGGGGCAGCCTCACCTCGAGGTGCCATGCTGAGAGCAGCTGCTCTGCTGAGATCTGGGGTCACAGCCTCGCTCCCACTCCGTCCCTCTGACCCGGCCATGCCCCACTTACCACCCGCACCTCACCGGAGGTCGGGGGCCAGCCAGCCATCGCCTCCATGTCCTGCAGCTTCTGTGTCTGCTTCAGCTGGTTGAGCGATGGCTTCAGCTGCGAAGCCCCCACCGTCTTGCTGGTCCACTCGTCCACCAGCTTGTGCAGATCATCCGTGAAAGTGCCTTTCTTGTTGTTGCTGTTGTTCACCTGAGCCTGGACATGCAGGGCAGGTGAGGGGCCTGACTCGGGGCCTGGGACCAGGCTGCTGGTGGAGGACCCTGGGAAGGCACATATAGGCCAGGGTTGGTGACATCGTCTGCCAGCAACAGGGGCAGCTGCAGTCATTCAATGGTCTCGCGTAGGCTAGGCAACACCTTGCTTCAGGAGATGGTCGGCATTAGGGAACCATATGCCAATTTTAGACATGGTGAGGCATTTCCACAGGCCACAGGGGACTGGGCTGAGTCACCCATCTCATCAGCCAAGCCGGGGACAGGACCCCAGCTGCTAGCAGCCTTACTCAGCACTCACTGTGCCCATACTGCTCAGGCTTGCCAGACCCGGGAGTGAGAGCGCTCAGGAAGCTCCTGGCAGACTAGGGGCAAACTGTTCAGGCCTCTGCACCCTTAGCTCTAACATTAGGACTCAAAGTGGAGGCTTTGTGCCCAGCAGCTGCTGCTACACTTCTCACACAGGGAAATGCTTGTAATAGGATGGGTCACTGGCATTCCTGTGAATTTAAGTGGCTTGGTGGTTTGGAATTTAAAACACGGAAATTGCACTTCTCCTCGCCAGAGCACTGGGGAAGGTGCTAATAAAGGGCACAAACCTAGAGCCTTCAGTTGGTAATGGGCCCACAACCTGGGCGCCTCTGAGGGGCTGCTGCCTACAGCCAGAGGGGCTGGGAAGTCAGGCGCTGCAGGCCTGGGCGGTGCGGCTCAGCGACAGCGGGGCAAAGATGAGGGCGCTCACCACTTCATTGAAAGATTTGGTTTAAACGACCAAAACAGGACCTTGTATTTTTAAAATAAATTGTGTCCCCTCCCTTCTTCCAACATAATTTCTGGTTGGCAAATTTGAATAAGCCACTTTTTAAAAGTTCTGCATTTAAAAATAACCTAATGACCATCTCTTCAAACAAGCTATTGCAAAATGTAGTCTACTTTAGTGGCTAGCAACAAAAAAGCACAGACACAACAGTTAAACATTAGTAATGAGATTCTACACACGAGCTATATCTACGTGAATGTTTCAGCCAGAAAAAAAGGGGGGGGGGGGAAACAGGCTCGCAATGAGAGCGGTGGGCGGCCCAGCAGACTGATGCCCATCTGTCCCAGGATCTCTCCTCTGGCACCCATCTTTAGCACGGCAAGGAAATCCTCATTCCTACCATTTTAGAAAAGGAGCCAAATGGTCCTGTGGGATGCTCCAGAGGACAACCTGTTAGATGTGAACTGGCCAGAATGCACAAGGGCAAGAGCCATGGAGGTGCAAAGGGGCGGCGCGGGGGCCGCCCAGCCAGGTCGAGGCAAAGTGGAGCCCACGGAGGATGGGCACAGAGCAGGCCCTCGCCTGTCTGCCCGCCAGCCGTGGTTGCAGGCCAGGCCATGGAAACCCTGATGGGCACCAGCCACAATCAAGCCCATGCGGTGAGAGCGGACGGGGTGAAAAGAACCCGATAATTACGACTGCTGTGCTCTTTGCCTAGACAGAGACGCTTCAGGGCGGACCCTGCAAGGGAGAAGAAACAACACAAGACCACGGGGTTAGGCGGGACGGTGCGCACGGGATGAGCCACCACACTAAGCAAGGTCATCAGAGTGCGAGGAGGCGCGGAGGCCGGCAGCTCAGAGGAAAGGCGCAGCCTCCAGGGCTCCCTGGGCGTCCCCGAGCCAGTGTGCGGTTCACATGAACTTCGCTGAGGGGTGGGCTGCAGGGCCAAGCCCAGGTTCAGAGTGAGGCGTGTGTGTCTCTAGAAACGTCTTCCAAAAAGAGAGAAAAAAAGGAAAGGAAGAAAACCAAACCAAACTGAAAAATGGGCAAAGCACACCATGTGGCTTTTAAACACGGGGCTTTCGGAAGCCCCACTGTCTCAGCAAGAAGCCCCACGAGTGTCAGCCAGGCGAGCACGTGCTCACTGGCACGGGCCTGGCTCTGCCAGGCTGAGGCCCACGGGAGGTTTTCCAAGTGCAAAAAGATACATTGTTTTGCAGGTTTGAGGCCAATCCCGGGTCTGACAGCGGCGCTGACCAGGCGAGCCATGGGCGGGAAGGAAACACAAGCAGTCCACGTAGGGAGGTGGGGAGCAGGCTACTCTGGCTCGGCTACACTGGCCTCATCCGGTGCTCGCTGCCCAGGAGAGCAGCAAGGGCTCCCGGTCGCTGCACCACTACTAAGGGCTGCTGGACCCCAGTGCCCGTCTAAGCTGACAGACGGACAGGCGACACGCTGACTTTAGTGCCTGGCGTGGCGAGCAGACGCACTGGCCCGGAGGGGCTGCACACCTGGCTGACCCTGCCTTCCAGGGAGTCAGGCCAGCAGAGGTGGGACAGACAAGGAGGGCTCAGGCATCCCCAAGGTCACTCAGCAAGGCTGCCCTAGAGTGGAGGGCCTGTTGGTTCCTGCCCATAGCACTCCCCAGGAGTGGGCGCCCTGCACACAACCACGCTGCTCCCTAGGGGGCATCGGCAGCCGCAAGCTCCGGGTGCTCGAGCCCGGAAGACACACCACCCCTCCCGTGCCTGGGGACCGGGGGCAGCGACTGAGCCCAGCAACCCGAGGAGCAGCTGTGCGACTGGACTCAGCTGCTCTTTCAGTTCAGCTATGTACTCTTGAGGCGGACTTGGGAAAGTGAGGTGATGTTCCGCTGGGATCTCTAATTGCTCATAAAAACGAAAGGACAAACAGCAGTCCAGACCGGTCAATTCCTAGTGGGGACGCTGAAGCGCCTTTGCTGGTCTGTGTTCCAGGTGGAGCCCTACTGGGAGCACAGGGCCCTCTGGGGCTGCTTGGCGGGGGAGGATCAGCTCAGGGACCATGTGGGACACCAGGGAGGGCACACTCCCCGTCCAGTTTTTGTGGTAGGAGCCTTAGCTTCCAGTCCCCTGCCGGTGATCACAAACATGGGACCAAAGGCCCAGCCGGGTCCCCATAGCCTAACAAGGTTCTGAGCAGCTGCTCTGGGCCCTCCCAGGCTAGAGCCCTGTGTTCAGGGCTGATTCCCCACACCCTGTGCAAGGACCACCCACAGCCAGTTGCCTGCTCAGAACCACCTTAGGGAACCTGGGCCTGCAATTAAAGCCCCAGACAGACCTCACTAGAAATCCAGGGTTAAGGCCATTAGCCACACCGTACGTGCTGGCTTCCACAGCCATGCCACGCACAGGCCTGCAGTGACCAGAGCACAGCCAGTTCCTGCTCTCCCTGAACTTTTAACTCAGACCAACCACATTCGGGGCCCTGCACACTGAGTTCATGCTGCGCACTGAGTGCAGACACCACGGGGTGGTGACCAGCCCTCGCTCAAGCCACAGCCCCGTGTCTGGCCCAGAGCCTGGCCTTGATGCTACCAGAGAGCATCCAGCAGACAAGCCCCACCCCATCACATCAACCCACACTGTGGAGCAGCCTTCCCCCTGGTTCCTGCCCACAGAGCTGCCAGGCAGCAATGCAAGGTCGTCAAGAACCCCGCGTCTAACACAGGACTCAGAAGGAAGCCACAGGAGGCCCACATGGGTATAGGGGTTTCAACCAGCCCCACTCCTAGTTTCCCGTGGAGAGTGGAGATGCCCCCTGTAGGTCTCTGTCCTATGCCAAGGCCCTGGAAAGAGAAGAGCCAGCTTCCAGGCCCCAGAACTACTCAGGGAAGTGTCCATGTGGGGCAGGAAAACCACTCTTCCCAGCCTGCAAAAGGGCAGCAACAGGATGGCCTGTGACTTGTCTGGTGCTGCACGTGTTGCAGGAGGCTCCACAGTGGCCGGCCTTCTCCCTCATGGCACGCCCCGGGGTCAGGGTGGTGCCCCAGCCCGCAGTGAGGTGAGGCCCCTAGGCCACAGGAAAAGGCTGCTCCTGACGTGGACAATCAGCCTGCTGGGCACCTGCCACCCTCTAGACCTTTGCTGGCTGCCAGGAGGATGCCTGGGATTCCAGGGTGTCTGATGGAAACAGATTGCTTAAAAGTGGGCCAGGCCCGACAGCTACCTCACACTTGTCGTATATCATGTGTTCAAATACTGACGAGGGTCAGGAGAGCTGCCGGGCCAGCTCTGCAGACCAACCAGGGCTCCCCACCCCCATGATGAGAGGCACATCGCCGATAGGCCGGCCTCACCCTGACAGCAGCACTACGCACTCGGTCCTGGCACAGAGAAGAAAACGGGTAGATGGCACCAAAGTGCTGCTCCAGGTGTCTATGAACTGAGCCACCAAGTTCTCAAGCTGAGAAAGGTGCCAAAACTGGTCTGTGGAGCAGGAACTGGGCAGCAATGCGTCTCGGCTCTGTCCTGGGGTGCATCCTGTCTGGGATGCACAGGCCCTGAGCACAGGGGCTGGTCAGCCCCTTTGACAGCCCGCAGTGCCAGCTGCTCACCAATTTGACCTGGGTGAGCTAAGGCGTGGTGGGCGCTGCAGGTAGGGGGTTTCCTCCCTGGGTACTCCACCCTGCCCCTGGGCCCTCTCTCAAACGCACAGCAGCAAGTCCCCACAGGGAGGGAGGGAGAAAAACACATCAGGGTGAGGGCAGGATCTAGGGAGCTGCACAGTGGCAACGGGGGTCCCAGAGAAAAAACTGCTGCAGGATGGATGCCAAGCACATTGTCAAAGACACAGAGACGAGCACAATGGCTCCGTGCGTAGAGAGAGGTCTCGGAGGAGCCAGAGGCCTGGAGGGTCAACGGGTCTGACCACAATTTCTAACCAACAGGACACTAGGACACCATCACTTCTGCAACCTGACCCAAGCTGCCCCAAACTGCTCAGCAGAGCAGGAGGGCCCTGTAGGATGGACACTACATCTGGGGTCTGGCCTGCTTCAGGGACCGGCCCTACCTTGGGGCCTGCCCACCCGACAGCAGGCCTGACTGACAGCCACCCCAAGGAGGTGCTGAGGCTGTGACCTCCCCACGCTCGCTGTCTCGGGCCTGGCTGTCTCTCCCACATGCGGTCACCCGGGGCCCCTGGAGCCATCTACAGCTCTGCCCTGGGTGCCACCACCCATCTCCAGCCTCTCTCATCTTCTCCGAGTTTCAGGGAAGCTGGGATTTCCTATACTTCAAAACTTTACAGAGTTGATTTTTCAAGGCTTGTCTCCTGTTCCTTTCAGGGCAGGGAATTGAAAACCTTTCTCAGCTTTACCTCCGGCTTCCCTGTACCACTTCTCAGGCCTCCCAGACCAGCTCTGAACTTCCCTCCAGTCATGTGCCACTTGGTCACCCAGGAACCAGCAGACGGTGGCTCCAGGAGGAGCCCAGAGGGCCAGTGGGGTGGATACCAGGACCAAAGGGGGGTGGGGGGTGTCAAGCTCCTCTGGCCCCACTGGACCAGCTGGGGAGCTTGTCTTCAGCTCCCAACCCCTGTCCTTGTGGCTGTGGGGAAGAGGGCCCAGAGCTGGCCAAGCACTCTCCTCAGCAGCAGCCTCAGAGCACATGGAGGCCACATCACAGCCTGAAAATAACTGGGCTGTGCAAACGCAGTACCATTATATTCACAGCATCCGAGGAAACAAGCCACCGGTCTGCCCCAAGCTGTGCCTGCACATCCATTTCCTCTGGGCCGAGACAGAAACAAAACCTAATCTCTTTGTCCCTGCAGTGTGTCAAGTATTTCTTTTATGTTGGAACAGTAACAGTGAAAAAAAACAGAAACCTAAAAACAAAAGGTAAAGTGGTGACAATCTGAGCGGAGGCCTGTGCTGCTCACTCAGGTTTCACTCCACATGCCCTGGGGACACCACCCGCGTCCTTGGAACACAGTCACCCATCTGAGCACGAGACACCTGGGGACCCAGGTGTCAT
Source organism: Miniopterus schreibersii (assembly GCF_964146895.1). Classification (NCBI taxonomy): domain Eukaryota; kingdom Metazoa; phylum Chordata; class Mammalia; order Chiroptera; family Miniopteridae; genus Miniopterus; species Miniopterus schreibersii. The sequence continues at coordinate 71,712,341 of NC_138111.1, read as the reverse complement.
CACACCATAGCTTCCCGGTAACAGCCATGCACGTAGGGGCAGAGGAACGTTGAGTCAGCAGAGAGCTGGGACTGAGGCTTCCCTCCTCTGTCCCCCCATCTAACTTGACAACTAACCAGCAGCCCAGTGACCCTCAAGCTGAACCCGGCATCTGTCAGTGGATGAAGAGTGCCAGGCAGTCCCCAGGCATTTCTACCTGGTCCTGGGCCTCCGGCCTGTCCCACCAGCCAGGGGAGGCCGCCCCAGGCCCTCTGACGGGGATGGATGTGGCCTCAGGTCCCACAAACACAATGTATCTTTATTGTACAAGCAAAAAGCCACATGCCCAAACCAGCATGTCCAATCCAATTGATAAAAAGCTTAATTTTTCTGTTAAAAAACAAAAACCTGAAAAGCCCATAGCCTTTTATTCACTTGCCCATCCATCTGAGGGATAAAAACAATTTGGGGCGGCCCTGAGCAGGTACCCCATTCCTGGACATGAGTCCCGGGTACGAGGAGGGCATTCCAGGGACTCTGAAGACAACTGGGGCTGAGTGTTGGTTTCGCAGGGCATTGTGGAACTGCATAACTGACTTCACCTCTAAGGTCCCTGGGATAAGAGGAAAGCACACCCAGTAAAGTGCAGGAGCTAGAGAGAAAACCCGAAGGGGCAGGGCCCGGGTGGAGAGCGTGGTGGGAGGCTGGGAATCACCTCTCCCAGAACTGGGACACTCTGAGGTGAGCAGAGTGGAGATAGGGGCTGGGGTGTCCTAGCTGGAGTGGGTGCTCAGCATTTCCACATGCAGGGAGCGGGGGGATGGGGGGGTGGACAGGACTAGATGTTGTGACGTGCCCTTGTACAGAAGCTGTACCCTGTAGTGATCTAGCCCTGTCTCGGTCACTACATGCGTGTCTTCAAAGTCCAGGCGCATGTGGAACACATCATGCATGTAGAGGCCGGGGCTGTCTTTTTGTTGTTGCTGGAACTGGGGACAGTGGACGTGTGTATTTGTCACAATTGCAACAGAAATAAAAGTACGTCCAACGTTTAAAAAAAAAGTGACAAGAGAAGTGCAGAACACCTTGGGGACCGGGGCGGAGTGCTGAGGCTGGGCGTGGGCAGGCCACTGCACATGCTATAGGTGCGGGGCAGGAGTTGAGAGCATGCATGGGTGCTTTCTGGGGCCAGAAGGGTGGGTGTGGACGGGCCCCATTTTCCATATTAAATAACCGAGGTCAATGGCATAGGGGAGGCATCCTATAAAATGTATGAAAGGTAATGAAAACAGGGAGAGGGTGGGGAGAAACCAAGGGCCAGGAAGTGATAAAATACAAAAGAACAAATACAGACAGATGGACACAGACACGGGTCCACTGAGGAATCGAGCGCGAGGTTTGCTACTAGACTTATGGGTCACTCTCTCAGACGTTGGGTGGTAAACCGTCCAGCCTGCAAATGAATATAGAGGGAAGAAAACAAAGAGACAGGCATCAAGTACAGTCTCCGGCCTCCTCCTACACCACCAGCCACATCAGCCTCGTCACTTAGCATCCACGGCTGCACCCAGCCCAGCCCAGAGGACACAGCCACTGGCCACATAATGTAAAGGAGGAAGCATTGGAGTGGAAGAGAGGCAGACCCAGGAGAGCGTGCAGGGCAGGGCGGGGACCGGCCGTGGCAGCAGTCACCATGTCTCTGGACAGAGACGGCGCGGGTGAAGCACCCTGTCATACAGCTGCTGTGCCCACGGCAGTCCCTCCTCAAGGCCAAGCTCCCAGCTCAGGAGCTGAGCCCTGGTCCCCCAGCAGTCCTTCCAGACCCGTGCTTAGCAGGGAAGGGGGCAGGGCGGGCCAGTGCCTGGCACCCAGCACAGATCAACAGCAGACACCACGTCTGACCTCTCAGTGGTCCCGGTATCTTCCCCAAGTTTCTCTAGCCAAGCAGGCCTCCCTCTGAGCCACTTACAGCAAGACTCTGTGATGGGTGGGCCATCCACTCTTTTCATTCAAAGGCTGCCTCTACGATCACTTCTTTAAGAAGTTGTTGGCAGCCTTGGCCACAGCTCACAACCCCTCTATACCACACAGGCCCTACGTGGCTAGCACATGCTCAGAAAGGGCAAGCTGGGAATCACCTGGGCCACGTGCTCCGCCTCCGTCACTGGCTAAGCCCGAGCAGATGTCTGCAGACAAGGAGGCCCGCACGGAGCAAGGCTGCTGGGTCTGAACTGCCTTCCCACAGGAGTCTGATGCTGCTGCAGGCCCCGCCCCGGTTTTGGTGGGGTCCTTAGCAGGAGGGGCTCTGTTGCAGTCTGACAAATGACCTGGGTGGGGAGAAGCGAGTAGAGGCACTGTAAGGTGCCGCAGGGCAGACCAGCCAGTGCAGCGTGCACCTGTCCTCTCTGCTCTTTGCTGGGTGACCTTGGAGAAGCCGAGTCCCTGCAGGTAATGGGCACGTGGCTGGGATACCCACGTGGGAGTGTCGGGAAGATTAAAGAAAACGACCAGTCTCCACCAGTCGACAATGCAGGGGAAGGGTCATGGCCCCTCTGGAGATGCACACCGGGGCCCAGCACAGCCTGTAAGCCTCCTCCCCACTCTGACTAATCTCCCGTCAGCTTTAGGAATTGGCATTGAACCTGCGTAATTCTTGCAATCATGGACCTGCGCCCTGCAGGTTATATGAGACACCAAGAGGGAGGGCTTGTGGTCAGCTTACCATTGGCTTCCTGCCTGGTGCAACTGAGGATTTCAACTCACTGGGTCTCCATCCCCGAGTGCAGGGGCTTGGGGTCAGTGTGCACCCTCAGTGCCCCGGGGTCATGGATAAGGGGTGGGGTCCTCACCACTCTTCCCCTCCCCCAAGGCAGTTGCTCAGTCCCCATGGTCAGCAGGTGGCATATGTCTAAGAGGAAATGGCCCTGTCCCAGGCAGCATCCTGCAGGAAGCAGCAGGTGGGGAGGAGCAGCCCCCTGCTCTGGAGGCCCCGAGACCCCTCCTCCACACACTACAGTTCACAGGTGGCTGAGGGCTTCCAGGAGACCTGCCCACTCGCGGTCCTTTCCTCCTGCCACAGCACAGGGGCAGAGCCCCAGCCCTCCATAGCTGCAACGGCTTCCCCGCTCCCATGAAAGGAGAGCCAAGAAGCGCTCTTCCAGGTGTGGGTGTCTGCCTTCCGTCTGCCCAGCTATAGCCCAGCCCCCGTGAGGGCAGCCAGGAGGGCACAGGGCCGACCTGTGCTGGAGGCCACGACCTTGAGCTGCTGCACCAGCGGGGTCAGCAGCCTCCCAGCCTTCAGCTTGCTCCTGCTGGTCTTCCTCCGGCGGCCAGTGGGGGGTGCCGTGTGCCACAGCCCCAGGTTGGGGGGCAGCGTCTTGCCCAGGCGGCGGTACAGGGCTTCAATCTCTTGCTTCTGCTGGCTCTGCAGCTCTGAGATCTCCTTCAGGTGCCTGCAAATGAGGAGAGTAGGGGAGGGTTAGGTGGGCCTCCTGGTTGTTTCAACCAAGTACCACCGCCCGAAAGACCACGGCTGACAAGAGAGCGGGCGGGCAGCCCGCAGGCCGGCCTGGGCAAATGGGGCTGCTCAAAGGAGACACAGGGCTCATTTAAATGTTTGTTTACATCTCAACCAAGTGGGAATCACTGGGGGCCCTTGGCGTCAACATCCAATGACACAAAACTGCAGAGACCAGCCTAAGGAGACTCAAGTTTTTCATCCAGGCTCCTAACACTGCTGTGTTTTTTAGTTTAGTTTTTTTATTTTGGGGTGGGGAGTGCGGTATGGACACCTTCGCATGTTATGCTCACAATACAAACCTTGTACATACACACAGGTGAAAACAAAAATAATCAGTGCTCAGAACTGGCTCTATTTATCAGGTGTTACTCCTCCCCACAAAGAAAGAGAGTGCCAGAGGCATCTCCGGTGAGGGAAGGCCGGCAGGTACCAGTTCTGATGTACCTGCCATTTTCTCAGCCAGGGACCTGAGGCTCTGGCTCCAAACCCTCCCTGAGAGGGGGCTTCCAGCTCAGGCAACACTCTCATGGGGCACAGAGCTGAACTGACAGGCTGCACAGGTGGGAAACCTCCGTTAAGACTTGGGTGGAGCCCCGGCCAATTTTGCTCAGTGGTTAGAGCATCAGCCCGTGGACCAAGGGGTTGCAGGTTCGACTCCTGGTCAAGGGCATGTACCTGGGTTGCAGATCTGATGCCAGCCCTGGTCGGGGCTCATGCAAGAGGCAACCAATTGACTTTCCTCTCTCTTGTATCCTCCCTCCCTTCCACTCTCATTAACAACAAAAAACTTGAATTGCCCGGCCGGGCGTGGCTCAGCAGTTGAGCGTCGACCTAGGATCCAGGCGATCGGGGTTCGATTCCCGGTCAGGGCACATGCCCGGGTTGCAGGCTTGATCGATGACTCTCTCATCATTGATGTTTCTCTCTCTCTCTCCCCCACTCCTTTCCTCTCTCTGAAATCAATAAAGATATACTTAAAACACACACACAAAACAACTTGAATGGGCGCACTGGCTGTGGGCAAGGGCAGTTTCTAGGACAAGCCAGGGAAGGGATAAGCAGCCCCCTGCCGGACCCCCAGGACTTACTGGCCGAACCTCTGCTGCTTCCTTTGCCCCCCCTCCTGTCCTCCTGCAACTGGAGTGGTAGTGGGCTAGATAACATCCCCTCAGCCGTCTCTCATGGGTCCCAGCCACCCCAGCCATGGGACTCAGCCCCTCAGCCCCACTTCAGGCCCATCTCCTTCGTGTGTGGTTGGGAAACAGGTGTTTTCATGGTTGAACAGAAGGAGCCAAATTCTAATTTTTCCTATTATGTCTTCAACGCCTGCCAGATTTGTTTTAGAAAAACGATTCTCTAAACAGAAAACTGCTATTGCATCAGATTAACTTTCTCAGAGTGTGAAGTTTTGGGGTAGAGGCTGGCTGGAGTGGGGGAGGGATGCCTGGTGAGCTGGGGAGCATCTGATTTAGAACTTGGGGGAGACCTCCTGTCTGAAACTCCTGCCCCAAAGCCCACCCTTTCCTTCCACCCAGCCCCAGGGGCTACAGTGGGCCTCTCAAATCACAGGGCTCCTGGGGGTTCTAAGAACCGCAAATGTTGGTGGGGAGGCAGGCACCTGTGTCCCCACCGGGTGCTCAGGGGGTCTGACACAAGGCTACCTCCCATCTAGCAGCAACCGATCCCCTCAATTCAGGTCCAAACCTCACCCCCTTCTAAATGGTCTCTCCCTTCCATGGGGGTCCACCGCTGTCCCATCAGGCCAGAGAACCAGGACTTCAGGTCCTTGGTTTTCCCCTTTCTCAAGCTCCTGGACCCTTTCCTTTGAGGTACTTCTTCCTCTCTCCCTTCCTGCCCCCCTCCTTCCCCTCCAGGCCCCACCCCTCATCTCCAGACCTCCTTAGAGTGCACAGCAGCTTCTCCCTGATTTTCTTGCACCCAGGCCCTCCCACTTTTCTACAGCTTCCCTCACAGTGGAGGGTAGCTGCCTCGGGGCTCTCCCAGTCTCGTTTTGTTCTTGCTGACAGAGGGCTTCCAGGGTGACACCCCCAAGAGTACAGACCAGCCCCTCCCCCGTGCCTCCTGGGACATCACATCCCAGGATGGAACCAGTGTCTCAATGGCTGCTCCACATCCAGCCTTCCACTGTCACAGGGCACCAAGGGAAGGAGCTACAAGTATCAGGTGCCCCAAGGCCGGTCCTGACCTCCCGCAGCTAGGATACGGTGTTAGGGGGGGCTGGCCCCCCAAGGGGTGGGAGGCGGGGGGACTGGGTCCAGGGCAGGCAAGTTCTCTCACTCCCTCCTAGATGGCACAGCCCTGGCCTGCCCACCCAGAGGGAGGAATAGGAGAGAAGAGGTGTGCTATGGCTCCTGGAGCCTGTGGGCAGTTTCTGGATCCACTCCAAGAGCTCTCAGCCCACAGCCATTCCTTCCCCAGGACACCAGCATCGCCCCACCTTAGTAGCTACACTGTGGTCCCTCTTGCCCTGAAGGAGACTTCAGGGTGCAGACGCATCTCAGGGACCCTGACCACAGGTGGTGGCAGGCAACACTTGCAGGTGGAGTGTGAAGACGGCCTAGGTCTGAGCGGCACGGGGCTGTCCTGCTGAGGGCCACAGGAGTAGGGGACAGCCACAGGAAGTGACGAGGCACAGCCACGAGACTAGAACCAGGTCAAGAGGCGGCAGTGACAACTGCCTCTGCCCCATCACCTGGTCCAAGCTCCACATGGCGGAGCCTTGACCTCAGCTGCCCACTACGCCCTGGCCCCGTGGCCGGTGACCCCAGCAGAGCAGGCCACCCATCCCACAGGACCTACTTCTCTCGCAGGCTCTGCAGCTCCTTCCTGATGTCAGCATCCTCAATCTCCGAGTCGTTGTCACTGCTTATGTAAGATGACTGGGAGTGGAAGGAGGTCACACTGATGGTCGGGACCTTCACACCCATCCTGCTGGGTGTCTCTGGGCCAGGGGAGCCAGCCCTTGAGGACCTGTGCAGAAAGGCAGTGGCCTTCCTCACAAAGTCGCTGGCCACACCACCACCGCTGCTGGGCAGGGAGCTGCGCTTCAGCACAGGGGGCCTCCGGTGCGGGCACTCCTCCCCAGAGTCACTGGACACAGGCTCGTCTGGGCAGACCTCAATGGAGGAAGCCGTCTGCACACGCCGCAGGGCCAGCTTCACATCCGGGCCGTGGGGCCCCTCCTCCAGGTACACATCGGGGGGGGCCGAGTACCGCAGGTTGTGGGGGGAGGCCAGGGTCCACTCATCCTGGGTGCTGACTACAGAAAACCGGCCCACAGTTTTAGCTGGTGAGCTGCCGTCCTGCTGCTCTGGCCGCTTCCGAGGGGACCCCGAGGCCAGAGAGCTGTGAGTCTGGGGGTGGCCGGCCTGACTGCCCTCGGTGAGCATCCCGGGGCAGCGCTGCATGGGCGTGGCGGAGCTTTCCCCCGGGTCCCCGCCGCTCTGGTCTGTGAGCTCCAGATGTGCAGGGACGGCAGAAGCAGGGGCACCCTTGGGAAACAGAGGAAAGTAAAGATTCCACACGAACACCAGCAGAGAGCAAACTCCACCACCCGGCTGATCGCCTCATTGTCTCATCGCAGAAAACTACCTACCTGAGGGGCACTGGGTGCTGCAGGTGAGCCCGAGGATACCCATCCTCCATCGGAGCCCAGTGTATTGCTCAAAGATGCTGCTGCTATAAGAACATTAAAATCATTTATCTGGGCTAGTGCCGAGGACAAAGGCGGGAGTGGCTCAAGGCAGCGGAGTCAGTGGGAGGGAGAGGGGGCCATGGTGAGAAGCCGTCCCAACCTCCCCCGCCCTTCAGAGGAGACACCCGAGAACCTGGGGAAGGGAAGAGGCATCAGCCCAATACACTTGGGTCCCTGAGGCACGTTCTCCAGACACCTGGGCACACCGAGGCCCTCCATACACCTGATGGTGTCACCGTCTCACCTGTCATCTCTACACACCTGATGGTGACACCCTGTCTCATCTGCCATCTTTACATACCTGATGGTGTCACCCTCTCACCTGACATCTCTATCACCTGATGGCATTACCCTGTCTCTCCCTGACATGTTCTGATAATAAATGGGTCTCATGCGGCCTTGGAAGGAGCAGATCAATAGGACTGATTCCTAGCCCTGCTGCTCGTATCTAAGGAAGGTCCATGTCATCCAAGGCTGTCTCAGTTTCCCTGTCTACAGAATGGGAACACAGCCTATTTCTGACCTGTGTTCCCAGAACTGCTGTGAAGACTGAATGACGGAGCAGAAAGAGCCAATGGGTGGGAGACTGGCCTGAGCTGAGACCCTCCCACATGCAACAAAGAAAGCCACAGCGGGCCAGAGCTGTGTCAGCCCCGAGCTGGACTGACACGCTGCAGTGTGGAAGTGACAGGGGCTGATACCTCTTGCCAGGCTGAGGGGAGGGGCTGTCATCCATTTCCACAGACAGTGGACTTTTTCTCACTGGCGCATGAACATACAATAAGGCATCATGATGGGCTCTGCCATGTCTGGGTCCCACCCAAGATGCAGAGCACTCTGGAGCAAGGAAGGCTGGGGCATCTCGCGCACACTGGGGGCGGGGCAGGGCCGGTGACGTGGGGCTCATCACCTGTCACTGGTGAGGATCCAGCCTGCTCCAAGGCAGCCGAGAGTCCAGGGGCCAGTTCTGACTTGTCCAGCTGGAGGAAGAAACAGAAAGGAAAGAGCCAGGAGCCTCACTTGCTGACATCTCTGCAGCTGAACTGTAAACCCTCTCCTTCCATCCCAGGGCTGAGCTCCTCCTCCCCAGGGAGCAGGGCACAGTGTTGGGTGCTCCACACATACCAGTTGGTCCTGGCCGGGTCCTGACCCTGCGCATGCACACCTGCATCCCCAAACAGGCCACTTCTTGCAAAACACACTGGGCGGGGCCGGCTCAGAGGTGGGTCTCAGAGCAGAGGCAGCTCTGCATGGCTAGATGAGTTGGCCCCCACCCGTCCAGGCCCCTGACCAGGATGGCATCTCTGGACAAGGTCAGTACTCACCACAAGTTGGGCTGGCAAGGCGGGGTCCCCCCTGGAGGCCTCCGTGTAGGACAGATCCCCTCTTGGGGGCTCCAGGGTGAAGTCTCGGTCGCCCATCTCCACAGGGGTCCCAGCTGAGGCCGAGGAGGTGGGCACGTGCTCCTGGTAGAGCAGATTTCGCAGCTTTTCATCTAGGCTCTTGATGGTGCTGTCCACAAAGCCCACCTTGGGAAGCGGCCCTTCCCCATCCGACTCCAACGCTGACAGGGGCTGGGGGAAGGCATTGGGCCCCAGTGGAGGGCTTGGGAGCTGGGGGGTAGCCAGGCCAACAGTTCCCACAGCATTAGGGAGTGGAGGTAGGGACTGGCCTGGGGCAGGCTGAAGGGGCTCGCTGGAGGCACTGGGCACAGGGGCTGGAGCTGGCAGGGTCTCCATTTGGGTGTTGGCCTCCTTGGCTGAGGCAGGCTCCCCAACACCTGTGGGATGATGGGAGGCCTCTATAGGGGAGGTGCAAGGCCCTCGCGCCACATCCAGGGGCCTTACAACCGCTTGGGCATCATGAGTCTCTGCCAGTGGCTGGGGGGTGTCACACTCGTTGGCCATCCCTTGAGAGGTCACTGGGCCCCCTGCCTGCATGGCAGACCCCCTTGCCGGCTCTGGCCTGGGGCTGGTGGTTGGTGCAGCCATATCCTGGGGCAGAGCAGTCACAGGTGGGGAGGATGGCACCAAAGGGGCTGGTGTGCCCCCAGCGGTCTCCCTGGAGCCTGCTTGGTTCAGAAGCTGCGGACCAGCCGGGATGCCGGGTTTTTCCTTCAAGGACAACTGGTCTTTACAGAGTGCTGGATCTAGAAAAAACAGGAGAAGTGCCTCTATGCCAGCACATGCTAGTGCAGTCACCTGGCACTCGCTGGCAAAAAGCATGCCCTCTGTGAGCTGGCAGCACACACACACTGGTCTCCTCTCCTCTTGTCTGATGCATCAACTTCAAGATAGGGAAAGTTTTAACAAAGATTCCTTGAAAAGAATTATAATTTGCCCCAATACAATCAATTTTATAGCAAGGGCTTCTTAGAATAAGATAGTTATCTTATTCTGTCCAAATTTTTAATAAAAAGTAGTAATGTTAAAAGGAACAAAATCTTTTATGTGCACCAACATGGACTCACACTAAGAAAACACAACACCGCTGAGCCCTGAGTACCTTACCCCATGGCACGAATTACGTACCTGCTTCCACTTAAAGAGCAGTTAATACTGGAACAGATAACAGAAGAATGATACCTTAAGTGGGTACCAACTCAAACCAGCAAAAATTTGCTTTGAAAAACCTTGTTTTGGAATGAATAGCATTTTCTTCAAATGGAAAATAAAGCTTTTGTGTGACCACCATGACACCTCCTTAAATATTTACAAAGAGTGGACAGGGCACTCTCTTAAACTTGGCTGCAGAAAGGAGTCACCTGGAAGACACCACAGGGTCCCAGCGGGTCCCAGAAGCTCAGACTGCACTGTGGGCAGGGCCTAGGTTTCTTCAATCCTATGGCTTTTCTTTTGTTCTCTAACTTCTCTCTCCCTTTCTTCTCTCACTCCTTTCCTGCCTCTCTTTCCATCTCACCTCCACACTCATTACCTGGGACCTCCAGCAGGATGCTGAAAATAAGGGGGGATGACGTGTCCCCATACCGGTCTCCATTTCAAAAAGAAAGCATTCAACATACCACCAAGTAATGTATCTGCTATTGTTTTGAAAATAAAAATCCTTTATCTGATTAAACAAATGTACTTTTATATCTATGCTCCTGTTATTTGAAGCCATTAAAAAGACACACACAGGAAGACAATGTGAAGACACAGGAAAATCCACGTGACCACAGAGGCAGAGACTGGACGGATGCGTCTATAAGCCCAGGAGTGCCAACAGCAACAGGAGCTGAGAGAAAGGCCCAGAATAGACCCTCCCCAGGAGCCTCTGGAGGGAGCATGGCATTGCCGACGCTTTGATTTCAGTCTTCCAGATTTGATAACTGAGAAAATACATTTCTGTTGTTCTAAGTCACCTAGTTCGGGATACCGTGTTACGGCTGCCCTGGGCGGATAATACAGACTCCATAAAAATGAAAACATCAGCTCAGAAAAAAAATCATCTCAAGTAAAAATTAAATGACCAAGTACCGGCAATGGTGGGTGAAAAGATTGGCAAATCCTCTCCCCCTAAAACAAACCTAAAACTGGACAAAATACTTACTGTAAAACAATTATTTCAGGACTTTGGAATAAACCAAAGGCATACAACAAACTGAGGAGCATTTATTTAGAACAGGAGTCTAGTTTTGCTTTAACACGACATCCAGGAGAAGTAGAGTCGAGATGCTGGTGTCTCCTGCAGCCATTAACAGTCCAAAAAAATTTAAACATGCAAATGACACGTGAGGACATTCTCAATGCAAAACGAGTGAAATGAAACTCCACACTGATTCCCTACCCTCCAGCCTCGTCTCTCTCCTTTGGCATTACTGCAGCTCTATAGAAACAAATAATCTGGTTTTGTGTTTGTTTTGATATTTAAATAAAGTTGTACTGTACTATAAAAAAAATAAAGCCATGAATGAATGTTGAATTTTATTACATGCTTTCCTCCATCTACTGAGATGGTTAAATGCTTCTCCTTCAATTTGTGCCTCTGACAACCGCCACTCCACTCATCGGTTCTGAGTTCAACTTTTTTTTTTTCAGATTCCACATATAATCAAGATCATACCGTGTTTCTCTGGCTTATTTCCCATGGGACAGGACGTGACCTTCATGCTCACCTACACTGTCACAAACAGCAGGGCCTCCTTCTTAAGGCTGAATAATGTCCCACTGTGCGTGTGTTTACATTTCCTTTACCCACTCAAGGGCTGACACTTAGCTTCCCCATCCTGGCTCAGCTTCCACATCTTGGCGACTCGAACAGAGCTACAATGAACATGTAGGTGCAGACCTCTCTTTTCAAGAGAGTGATTTCATTTCCTTTGACTACATACCTAGAAGTGAACTGCTGGGTTATAAAGCAGTTCTATTTTTTTTTTTTGAGGAACCCCCAAGGCGGCTGCACCAATTTACATTCCCATCAACACTGTCCAGGGCTCCCTTTCTTCCACACCCTCCCCAACACTTGTTACCTACTGTTTTTTTGAAAATAGCCATCCTCACAGGTATCAGGTGATACCTCATCAAGGTTTTAAATACATTTCCCTGATGATTAGCACCTTTCCAGGTACCTGGTGGCAATTTGTATGTCTTCTTGACGAAATGTCTCTTCAGGACTTCTGCCCATTTTTCAAATGAATTATTTGTTGTTTTTGGTATTGAGTTGTGTGAGATCCTTACATATTTTAGATATTAGCCTCTTATCAGATATATGACTTGCAAATATGTTATCCCATCCCACAGGCTGCCTTTTCATTTTGATGATGGTTTCTTCTGCTGGGCAAAAGCTTTTTAGTTTTAGTCCCACTTACAATTTTTGCTTTTGCTGCTTGTGCTTTTGGTGTCAGATGCAAAAAGTCATTACCACAACCAGTGTCAAGGTTTTCATCTTCTTCTGGGAGTTTTATGGTATCAGTTCTTATGTTTAAGTCTTTTATCCATTTTGAGTTGATTTTTCTTAATGGTGTGAGATGGAGATCCGCTTCCACTTTTTTGCATGCTGGATATCCACTCTTCCCAGCACCATTTATTGAAGAGACTCTCTTTTTTCCATTGCGTGTGCTAGCAGCCGTCATAGTCAATCGATCATATGTGCATGGGCTCTCTATTCTGTTCTATTACTCTAAGCATTTGCTTTTATGCCAGTACAATACTGTTCTGATTACTAAGGCTTTGCAATATAGTTTGAAATTAGGAAATGAGATGTCTCCAGCTTTGTTTTTTCTCAAGATTGCTTTGGCTATTTGGGGTCTTTTGTGATTCCATATGAATTTTAGGACTGTTTTTCCTATTTCTGTGAAAAATGCAATTGGAATTTTGACAGAGATTGCACTGACTCTCTAGGTGGCTTTAGGCAGTATGGACATTTTACCAATATTAATTCTTCCAGTCCAACAATACAGGATATTGTTCCATTTACATCAATCTTTTTCACCAACATCTCGCAGATTTCAGTGTATAGGTCTTCATCTCCTAGTGAAATTTATTCCTAAGTATGTTATTGTTTTTAATGCTACTATAAATAGGGTTGCTTTTCTTCATTTTTACCTGTTAGACAGTTCACTGTTAGTGTATGGAAATACAACTGATTTTTGCATTTTGGTATTGTATCCTGTAACTTCACTGAGTTCATTTATTAGTTCTAACAGTTTTTAGTGGAGTCTTTAAGGTTTTTTATATATAAGATTATGCCATCTGCAAACAGAGACAATTTTATTCTTCCTTTCTGATTACAATGCTTTTTATTTCTTTTTCTTGCCTAACTACTCTGGCTAGGACTTCCAATACAATGCTGAACAGACGTGCTAAGAGTGGGTATCCTTGTCTTCTTCTTAACCTAAGAGTAAAGCTTTCAGCTTTTTACCACTGAGTATGGTGTTAGCTGTGGGCTTGTATATATGGCCTTTATTATGTTGAGGTACATCTCTTTTATACCTTGTTTGTTGAGAGTTTTTATCATGAAAAGATGTTGAATTTTGTTAAGTGTTTTTTCTGAATCTATTGAAATGATCTCACGATCATTTTACCCTTCATTCTGTTAATGTGGTGTATCATATTTGTTGATTTGCTTATATTTAACCATTCTTGCATCTCAAAAATAAATCCCATGATCGTAGTGTATGATTCTTCGAATGTGCTGTAAAGTTCATAATGCTAGTATTTTGTTGAGAGTTTTTGCATCTATATCCATAAAAAATACTAGCCTATAACTTTTTTTTTCTTGTAGTTTCCTGGTCTGGTTTTGTTATCAGGGTAATGTTCGCCTGGTAAAATGAGGTTAGAAGTGTCCCCTCCTCTTCAAATTTTTTTTTTTTGCAAGAGGTTGAGAAAGATTAGTATTAATTCTTCTTTAAATGTTTGGTGACATCTTTTGGAGTGACATCAGAGCATTGGAAGCATGAGAGATACCCCTGGCCTCTCCCCCTGAAATTTCAACAAATTAACCACCTATAATTCAACAAAGAATTCCCTACTCAATACAGAGGCACGCCCGAGACACCCAAGCATCAAAACATCTAAAGGCAGGCAACTGGGTATAAACAGGGAGATAAGAAGGGAGGAAAGCTCAGATGGCCTTCAGATGCTGCCCTGCAGTGGGAAACTCATGGCTCAGCCTGGAGAGGGGAGGAAGCAGGTGGGAGCAGGTGCTTCATTCAGCTGGCTAGGATGAACAGACAGCTGCAGGGGGCAGCCCAGTAGGATGAGTGGAGTGAACAATGACTGAGCCAGCAGACGCCTGACAGCACGGGGATCTGCCACAGGGCAGTCCACTGTTCGGTGGGCGTGATCTTGACAAAGAAACAGAACCACAGAGCCCTGCTGCCCCTTGGGCTCCCAAAACCTGCCTTCTGTTGCACCCTGGGTGTCAGGTAGAGGAATGTCTTATATGTAAACCAGGAGCTATTGCAGTGTAACTGCTGTTTCCCCCTGACTGATCCTCTGGTTTGGTGACTGGGGTGGGACCCCACAGAGGTCTGGGGCCACCAATACAGTGAGGCAAAAACAAACCCCAACCCAAAGAAGCACAACTGTACTATCTTACAGAAGCCATGGGTGTCGTCTGGGAGATCACAGAGGTAAAAAAATCTTGTGATTCAGTGCCATCTACTAGAAAATAGTGGAAAGACCTCTTCAGGGAACGCTGCTATAGAAGGCACATTTATGCCTACACAAAGGAGAGTAGCAAATACCATGAATGACCATGTTAACAAGGACAATCAGAAAGAAAATGAAAAATCCCCAGAAAGCAAGCTGGAACACATGGAAATATGTGATATAAATGATAGATTTCAATATTGCAGTTCTGAAAATACTCAACAAGCTGCAAAGAAATACAGGCAATTCAGTGAACTCAGAAAACAAATCAATGAACAAAATGAGTACCTTACCAAAGACATGGAAACTCTGAAAAAGAACCAATCAGAAGTCCTGGAAATGAAGCATGCAATTAAGGAGACCAGGAATGAGCTACTGAGCATAGAAAACAGATCCAACTAGATGGAGGAAGGAATTAGTGATATTGAAGATAGGAATCTAGAAATGACACAAAAAGAAGAAGAAAGACCTGAGCATAAAGAAAAATGAAAGAGCTGTATGAGAATGCTCTCACCCCAGCAGAAAAAGCAATTATTAGAATAATAGGCATCCAGAAGAAGAAGAGAAGGAGAAGGGAACAGAGAGTCTATTAAACAAATACTGGAGGAGAACTTCTCAAACCTATGGAAAGAACTAGATCCTCGAATTCAAGAAGCAAACAGGATACCTAGTTACCTCAATCCAAAGAGGCCCTCTCCAAGACACATTGTATTAAAACTATCAAAACTAATGACAAAGAAAAATTCTTAGAGCAGCCAGGGAAAAGAAGGAAGTGACTTACAAAGGAAAACCGATCAGACTTTCATCCAACTTCTCAACAGAAACTTTACAAGCCAAAAGAGAATAGAACCAAATATTTAAATGCTGGAAAGAGAGAAATTACCAGCCATGAATAGCAAAGTTATCCTTTAAATAAGAAAGAGAAATAAAGACATTCCCAGACATACAGAAGCTGAGAGATTTCATCACCAGAAAACCTCCATTGCAGGAAATACTCAAGGGAGTTATTCTACCTGAAATAAAGAACATAAGGTCACAACACTACAAGTAAGATCACCAAAAACTTACAGCATAAACAGGGATAATTTGTGACAACAAAAACATAAAAGGGTAGGGGGTAAAGGTCTGAACCGGCAAAGAAGGATGAACACCAGATGCACTCAAAAGAAAAAAATACTGTACATATGCAAATTTATTTTTTATAAACCTAATGGTAACCTTACACAAAAATCTCCAAACTAGGACACATAGCTTAAAAAAAGAGGTCACAGAGGAAAGAAATATGAAACACCAGCAAACAAAAACTGCAGAAGTACAAAGGAAAAGAACCAGTGGAGGCACTGAGCTACCAGAAGACAAAAGATAAAGTGGCCACAGGAAATCCTCATAATCAATAATTACCCTTAATGTAAATGGTCTGAATTCACCAATAAAGAGGCAGAGTAGTAGAGTGCATCAATAAACAAAATCCAACCATACGCTTCCTACAAGAGACACATCTAAGCTGCAAAGACAAAGGTGCATTCAAAGTGAAAGGGTGAAAAATGATTCTCCAAGCAAATAACATCCACTGAAAAGCAGTTGTAGCCACACTTATATCTGACAAAACAGACTTCAAGACAACAAAGGTAACAAGAGACAAAGATGGACACTTTATAATGATAAAGGGGACACTACATCCAGAAAACATAACACTTCTTAATATATACGCACCCAACCAGGGAGCACCGAAATATATAAAAAACTTCTTCGTGGACTTTCAGGGGAGATTGACAGCAACACAATCATAGTGGGGGACTGTTAGCATTGGAAAGATCATCAAGACAAAAAATCAACAGGAAGCAGAAACCTTAAATAACTCACCAGACCTAATGGATTTAATTGACATTTACAGAACATTTCACCCCAAAGCAGGGGAATACACATTCTTCTCAAGTGCACATGGCACATTCTCAAAAACAGACCACATGTTAGGGCACAGGGCAAGTCTCTACAAATTCAAGATGACTGAAGTCATATCAAGCTTCTTCTTGCATCACAATGCCATGAAACTAGAAATCAACCACTATAAAAAAACTCAAAAATATTCAAACATATGGAGGTTAAATAGCATGTTATTAAACAATGAATGGGTTACCATTGAGATCAAGAAAGAATCAAACACTTCATGGGAAAAAACAAAAATTAACAGACAATAACCCTAAATCTGTGGGATACAACAAAAGCAATCCTGAGAGGAAAATTCATAGCACAATAGGCCTATCTCAAGAAACAAGAAAAAGCTCTAATGAACCCTCTAACACAACAACTAAAAGGACTAGAACGAGAACAGCAAGAAAAACACCAAGGAAGTAGAAGGAAGGAAATAATAAAGATCAAAGCAGAAATTAATGACACAGAGACTAAAAAAAATACAAAAATTCAATGAAATCAAGAGCTGGTTCTCTGAAAAGATAAATAAGATTGATGCACCTTTAGCCAGGCTCAATAAGAAGCAAAGAGAGAGGACCCAAATAAATAAAATCAGAAATGAAAGAGGCGATATAACAAAAGACCCAACAGAAATGCAAAGGACTGTAAGAAAATACTATGAGCAACTATATGCCAACAAATTGAACAACACGGGGGAAATGGACAAATTCCTAGAAGCATACAACCTTCCAAAGCTGAATCAAGAAGAGGCAGAAAACCTGAATAGGCCAATAACAACTAATGAAATTGAAGCAGTAATCGAAAAACTCCCAGCAAACAAAAGTCCTGGACCAGATGGATTTACAGGAGAGTTCTACCAAACATTCAAAGGAGAATTAACATCTACTCTACTCAAACTATTCCAGAAAATTCAAGAGGAGGGAAAACTCCCAAACTCTTTTTATGAGGCCAGCATCATCCTAAACCCAAAACCAGATAAAGACACTACAAAGAAAGAAAATTACAGGGCAATATTCCTGATGAACATAGATGCTAAAATCCTCACTAAAATACTAGCAAACTGGATCCAGCAATACATTAAAAAGATCATGACCAAGTGCGATTTATCCCGGGGATGCAAGGCTGGTATAATATCCGCAAATCAATAAACGTGATACATCACATAAGCAAAATGAAGGACAAAAATCACATGCTCACATCAATAGATGCAGAAAAAGCAATTGACAAAGTCCAGCATTCATTTCTGATAAAAACTCTCAGCAAAGTGGGAATAGAGGGATCACACCTCAACATAACAAAGGCCATATATGGCAGACCTACAGCCAACATCATACTCAGTGGTCAAAAACTAAAACCATTTCCCTTAAAAACAGGAACAAGACAGGGATGTCCACTTTGACCCTCTTATTCAACATAGTACTGGAAGTCCTAGCCACAGCCATCACAGGAATAAAACAAAAGGTATCCAAATTGGAAAGAGGGAAGTTAAAACTGTCATTATTTGCAGATGACATATACTGTATATAGAAAACCCTAAAGACTCCATCAAAGTACTACTAGATTTGATAAACGGATTTGGCAAGGTAGCTGGATACAAAACCAACATCCGGGTATCAATGGCATTCTTATACACCAACAGCGAACTTTCAGAGAAACTAAAAAAAACAATACCATTTACCACTGCAACTAAAAAAATAAGATACCAGGAATAAACTTAACCAAGGATGTAAAAAACCTGTACTTGGAAAACTACGGGACACTGAAAAAAGAAATAGAGGAAGATTTAAACAAGTGGAAGAATATACCATGCTCATGGATTAGAAGAATTAATATCATTAAAATGTCCATACTACCCAAAGCAATTTATAAGTTCAATGCAATTCCCATTAAAATACCAACAGCATATTTCACAGACCTAGAACAAACATTTCAAAAATTTCTATGGAACCAAAAAAGACTCCGAATAGCTGCAGCCATCTTGAGAAAAAAGAACAGAGTGGGAGGGATCACTTTACTGGACATCAAACTGTATTACAAAGCCACTGTAACCAAAACGGCCTGGTATTGGTACAACAACAGGCATACAGATCAATGGAACAGAACAGAGACCCCAGAAATAGACCCACGCCCTTATGGTCAGTTAATATTTGACAAAGGAGGCAAGAGCATCCAATGGAGTAAGGACAGTCTCTACAATAAATGGTGCTGGGAAAACTGGACAGCTACATGCAAAAAAATGAAACTAGACCACCAACTTACACCATACACAGAAATAAACTCAAAATGGATAAAAACTTAAATGTAAGTCACAAAACCATAAAAATCCTGGAAGAAAACATAGGCAGTCAAGTCACAGCCATCCCACGTAGTGGAATTTTCCCTGTTACATCTCCTAGGGCAAGAGAAACAAACGAAAAAATAAACATATGGGACTACATCAAACTAAAAAGCTTCTGCAGAGCGAAAGAAAACAGCCTCAAAATACAAAGGAACCCCACGGTCTGGGAAAACATATTTGCCAAGGATGCATCTGATAAGAGGAAAATTTCCAAAGTGTACAAAGAACTCATATTACTCAGCAAGAGGAAGACAAACAACCCAATTAAGAAATGCGCAAAGGACCTGAATAGACACTTCTCCAAAGAGGACATGCAGATGGCCAAGAGACACATGAGAAAATGCTTAATGTTGCTAATCATCAGAGATGCAAATTAAAACCACAATGAGGTGTCATCTCACACCTGTCAGAATGGCTCCATCAACAAATCAACAAACGATAAGTGCTGGCGAGGGTGTGGGGAAAGGGGAACCCTAGTGCACTGCTGGTGGGAATGCAGACTGGTGCAGCCACTGTGGAAAACAGTGTGGAGGTTCCTCAAAAAATTAAAAATGGAGCTGCCTTACGACCCAGTGATCCCACTCCTAGGAATATACCCTAAGAATCCTGAAACACTCATCAGAAAGAATATACGCCTATGTTCATAGCAGCGCAGTTTACAATAGCTAAGATCTGAAACAGTCCAAGTGCCCATCAGTAGGTGAGTGGATAAAAAGCTGTGGGACATTCACACCATGGAATACTACGCAGCTGTGAAGAAGAAAGATCTCGTACCATTTGGGACAGTATGGAAGGACCTGGAGAATATTATGCTAAGTGAAATAAGCCAGGACTAGCAAAACAAATTCAAGAAGATTGAAATTGTACCAAGCATATTCTCTGACCACGATGCCTTGAAAGTAGAAATCACCTGCAAAAAGGAAGTAAAGAAACCCACAAATACATGGAGGTTAAACAACATATTACTAAAAAATGACTGGGGCAAAGAAGAAATAAAAGGTGAGATCAAAAGATATATAGATACAAATGAGAATAACAATAAAACATATCAAAACTTCTGGGATGCAGCAAAAGCAGTACTAAGAGGGAAGCTTATATCATTACAGGGCTATCTCAAGAAACAAGAGAAATCCCAAGTAAACAACCTAACATCACATCTTCAAAAACTAGAAAAGGAAGAACAAAAGCAACCCAAAGTCAGCAGATGACAGGCAATCATATAAGAGCAGAACTGAATGAAATAGAGAACATGAAAGACCTATTTACTGAAAATGACAAAGCATTATTGAAGGAGATTGAAGAAGACACAACCAAATGGAAAAATATCTCGTGTTCATGGATTGGAAGAATCAACATGGTTGAAATGGCCATATTACCCAAAGCAATACATAGATTTAATGCATCCCCATCAAAATACCAATGTCATTTTTAAAGAAATAGAACCAAAAAACCGTCAGATTTGTATGGAACCACAAACGACCCCGAATAGCCAAAGCAATCCCGAGGAAAAAGAAGAAAGCTGGAGGCACCGTGCTACCTGACTTCAGATTACACTGCAGAGCTATGGTAATCAAACAGCACGGTTCACTTTCATGTGTGTCATTACAGTTGAAGTGACTCTTGTAGAGAGTATATAGTTTTATCTTGTGTTGTTAATCCATTCAGCCACTCCATGCCTTTTGATTGGAGAACTGAATCCATTTACAGTTACAGTAATTACTGAAAAGAACTTCCTACATATTGCTATTTTGTTGTTTTCCAGCTGTTTTGTAGTTCCTTTGTTCCTTCCTTCCTCTCTTGCTCAGTCTACTTTTGTGATTTGATTTTTCCAAATTGGTATGCATTGTTTCCTTCCTGTTTATATTTTATGTATTATAGGCATTTGCGTTGTGATTACCATGAGGCTTATGTTAAAAACATAGCTGTAATAGTCTATTTTAAGTTGTTGACTTTGATCACATACAAAAACTCTTTTACTTTCCCATACATATTTAATGTCTTTGATGTCACAATTGACATTTTTATATTGTGTATCCATTAAAAATAACTGCAATTTTTGTTATTTTTAATACTTTTTTAACCTTTTTACTAGAGTTAAGTGATTTACACACAACCATTATGGTATTATTCTGAATGACTATATACTTATTTTTACCAGTGAATTTTATTCTTTCATGGTACGAATTAGTGTCTTTTCATTTCAGCTTGAAGAACTCCCTTTAGCATTCCTTGTAAGGCAGTTCTAGTGGTAAGGAACTCCTTCAGCTTTTGTTTATCTAGGAAAGTCTTTACTTCTTAATTTCTGAATAACAGCTTTGCCAATTAAAGTATTCTTGGATATCAGTTTTATTCTTTCAGCACTTTAATTATATTATTTCCACTCTCTCCTGGCCTGCAAGGTTTCTGCTGAGAAATCCGCTTAAAGCCTTTGAACATTCCCTAGTAAGACATTAGTTTTTTTTTTCTCCTGATGCTTTCAAAATTCTCTCTTTGATTTTTTCATAGTTTTATCATAATGTGTCTTGGTCAAGTCTTCTTTGGGTTGAATATGTGCGAGGACCTATGAGATTCATAAACCCAGATGTGTATATCTCTCCCTAGATTTGGGAATTTCTGAATAAGCTTTCTGACCTTTCTTCTTCTGGGATTCCATAATGCAAATATTACTTGTCTCATGGTGCCCCAGAATTCACATAGGCTTTCTTCATGTCTTTTAATTTTTCTTTCTTTTTGCTCCTATGATTGCATAATTTCAAATGAACCTGTCTTCAAACTCACCAATTCTTTCTTCTGCTTGATCGAGTCTGCTCTTGATGCTCTCTATTGCACTTTTCTTTCATTCATTGTATTTTCAGCTCTAGAATTTGTCTGGTTCTTATTATTTATTTCTCTATTGAACTTCTCATTTTATTCATATACCGTCATATACTGACTTTGTTGAATTGTCTATATGTATTCTCTTGAAGCTCACCAAACTTCCTTAAAGTAATTATTTTGAATTTTTTGGCAATTCATGGATCTTCAATTCTTTGGGGGTCACTTATTGAAAAATTGTTGCTTATTTTGTGGTGTCATATTTCCTTGCTTTTCTGTTTCCTGTAGCCCTGTGTTGATATCTGTGTACTTGATGGAACAGTCATTCCATCCAGTCATTAGAGACTGATTTTGTTGGGTAAAGACCTTCACTTGCAAGTAGGTATAGGGACACCAGCTGAGATGTGGTGGTTCCAGCTACAGGGCAGGCCCAGCAGAGTAGTCTCTATGCAGCAACATCAGCTGGGATCAGCACTGGAAAAGACTGCAGGTGGCTGAAGTGGCTGTGGGGGCTGTTGGGGTCTTCAATGATGAAGGCTGCTGGGAACCTCCTGATCTCTTTTTCTGCCATGAGGATACTGTGGCTAAGGGGATCCCTCCTGGCACCAGGTCCAGCTGTTGGCACTTTCGTGGTAGTGGTAGCACTGTTTTCTGACCTGCAGGCACCCAAGATGCAGAAACAGAACAGAGGTCTAAAAGTGCAGGTGCTCACACAGTGGTGACTCCAGATTCTAGGGTGCTGGCTAGCCCACAGCAGCGGTGGCTCCAGTGCCTGAGGTACAGAATATGGAGCGACCATGGAGCTGGGGTATGGGGCATGTGTGTACCCCAAAGCAGCCAGAGTTCTGGGGTCTGGAATATGCACAGAGTTGGGAAAGGCAGCTGGCAGTCCTGGTCCCAGGGTGGCACAACAGCAGTTCCTTTGAGGGAAAAGTACAATAGCATCTCGCTCCCTGGAGGGTCCATGGCAGCAATGGCTGTTGCTTACCTTGACAGTAAAAGCTGCCAATGTCTTCTGCAAACAGGCCACCGGGTTGCATGCCAACTAACAAAGTGAGGTGCTCTGCTCTGAAAGCTATAGGGAGCCCGTGGCTGTTATGGGGGCTGTAGAGTTCCTCAGCAGCAGAGGATGATGGGTCCTCTAAGAGTAGACCACGAGGAACCATGATGGCACTTGCCATGTGACTGATACATATACCTGCCCTTCTTTGTTCCTGGCTGTCTCCTGATATCTCAGCTAAGGCATCTCCCCAGCAGTCCTCTCTGTGAGTTATTTTCAGTTTTTGTTCTATTGTGTTCCCACAGGTTCTTAACTGGATTCTTGACCCCTCCCCAGGGATGTTACCTTTTATAGGGAGATGTCTAATTATTGCTTTTATGGGGAGATGAAGGCTGGTATCTCCTACTCTGACATCATGCTGATGTCACTCCTCCCCATTATCTTCTAAGGGGTCTTTTTCCCTCTCCGTCTTTTCAATCTGGGCAGAGTTCTCCACTCCTCAGATAAACTCCAGCTGTCCTGAAGATTACTTTCTCTGAATACAGAAGTCTGGGTTGATAGTTTTCTTTCAACACTTTAAAAATACAGTGCCACTTCTTTCTGGACTCTGTGATTTCATGGTTATTTGAATGACCTTTCTTCTAAAGGTAAACAATTATTCTCTGGCTGATTTCACAATGTTTTCTTTGTCTTCAGTTTTCAGCAGTTTATGATGTGTCCAAGTATGGATTTATTTGGGTTAATACTATCAAAATTCATTCCACTTCTTGAATCTGTAGATTCATGTCTTTCACTAAACTTGGGAAGTTTTCAGCATAATTTCAACATTTTTTCAGCACTGCACTTCTCTCCTTCTGGGACTTTGATGACACAAATGCTATACCTTTTTTCTTGTTCCACAAGTTCTGTTCACTTTTTTGGGTATCTTTTTCTAAGTTCTGATTGGTTAGTCTTAGGTATTTTAGTTTCAAGTTTTAAATTTTCCATTTGTTTCTTTTGTATCTTTTATTTCTTTGTGGACACTTTCTATTTTATATTTTACATTTGTTTCAAGAATGTTTGTGATTGCTTGTTCAAGCATTTTTTTAATAGTTGCTTTAAAGCCTTTGTCAGATCATTACATCTATGTTATCTTATCATGTGCTGGATGTCTGTTTCCATGCAAGTTGACATTTTTATGGTTCTTCATTTGACAAGTACTTTTGGATTGCATTGGTTGGCTTGGATTAGACTGGATTTTGCATAATATTATGAGGTTTTAGGTCTTTTTAAATCCTATGGGGAATGTGGTTATTTTTGCTTTAGTAGGCAATTGACCTGGTTAGGTTCAAGCTACAAGTTGCAACTGGCCTTCTATGAGCTGTGGTACACTGTCAGTTAAGTTATCTGTGTCTTTGCTGTACTAATCTGACATGAAATACATGTGTACCACCCAGGGACCAGTTTGGAACCAAAGTGGGAGTCCATCTACTAGAGCTCAGTTCTACTAGATCAGATCCATGTATGCATAGGTTAAAAACAACTGTATCAGGTTGCTTCCCCAAGCTCCTCTCTTTCCATGATTTTCCTGGTACTTCCTGGTTCCACTGGACTCCCCTTACAGTCCTCTGGAGAGAAACCATCCACTTCCGTAATTGTGAGAGGCAGGGCTAAGTGGCAGGAGGACAGAGAGAAAAAAAGAACGGGTTTTGGCTACGAACTCTTTGAGCACCAGCTCCACCCAATGGAGAGGAAGGCTCTCCCCTCTCAGTTTTGTCTCCTGATACTTGTTGCTGCCCCTCAGAACTTTCTGCAAGCTGAGGATAAAAGAAGAAAAGGGAATGAAAAACAAGAGGGATCCACACACTTCTCTCTGAGCTTGACAAGTTCCCTTTCCTGCCCTGTGAGCTGAAACCAGAGGGTATCTCCTGGAGCTTCTCTGTCTGCACTCAGAGTTCACTGCAGTCTTCCTGTTACCCTGAAGTCAGAGTACCTCCCTGAGCTCAGGAGGTACCAGAGGGAGAGTGCTAAGCTCACCACAGCTCAGTGGTACCTGCAGTTCTGTGAGCTTCCTCATCCTCCTCCTGCTACTTCCTTCCCAAGTCCTCACAGAGCTGTGCCCTGTGTCGACGGCCCAGGCACATCATTAGGTTCAGTGGAAAAAAGGGGCGATGGGATGTCTGTACCATCTTACCCAGAACCAGTTATTTTTTATGATATGCCACATACTGTGTTTGCAAAATTGTTTGTAAAAGTAACGTGGGGTCCAAAATGGTGTCACCTTTATGTAAAAAGAACCTCTGTACTTCTGTCTGAACACACAGCATTCTGAAATCGCCTTCATGAGGGTACCATGCTCGGAAGTAGCTCCTCTCTCGCCTGCCTAGTCCCGGTGGTCCTTCCTTCTCCAGCAGTTTTCCAGCAGGGCCAGCCTCCCGGCCAGTAATTATGAGCCCCCTTTTCCCTAGCCTGGTGAACTGGTGAAGCATCAGTGCTCAGCCTCTCAGCCAGCCTGCAAGAATGGAAAATGCCCCAGGGGAACAGACCAATACTGGGCTTGCATCCCAGGTCTCCATCCTCTTCGGGATCCCAGCATGATAATCCTCCACGGTCTTCAGATTTCCCAAATACCTTCAAGCATATGATCTTTTTATTTTATCCAGTTGTTTGGGGTCATCCTCAGTGAACAGTTAATTCAAATTAACAGACCTGCCATCCCCAAAAGTGGCCACCTCCCTTTCTTTTATAAATGAAGAAACTGGCTCTGAAAGGTTTCCTGAGGTTGGTGCATAGATGGAGAACTAGAGTTTAACTCCAGGCATGCCCTTTTAACCACTAAACCATACTGAAAATTAGATTTATTTTGTAAGGGTTTTTCTCCCCCAATTAATTGGCTGTATTTAAACAAAAAAGTAATACATGAACACATTCTTATTTTAAAATTAAGCCACTGCAGACAATGCTGCTTCTCCCGTGGTCCCTCAGTCTGGGTAGGGCCAGGCCCTTTACCAGGTCTGTTTGTGGCTAATTAGGGGTTATTAAGCTGACCTTTACACTGTGGAAATACATCTCCAAAGATGTAATGCAAGCTGCTGGAAACATATGATAAAAAATTAAAAATGATTAACAGATGTTTTTCTTAAATGTACAGAAGTGTCACTGCATGGGACACGTAACCAGACCCCCCGTGCATGCCTGAAACTGAAGACAGTTCCAAACCCTAGATATACTGTGTTTTTTCCTATATGTAACATACCTCTGATAAAATTTAATCTATAATTAGGTGCAGCAAGATATGAAAAACAACAGCATAATAAAATAGAACAATTAAAACAACATACTCTAGTAAAAGTTATATGAATATGCTCTCAGCAAACTAGCACTAATTTCTTTTTCCTTCTTCCCAGTTTCATGGATAAAAGATTTGTTCTTACGATAGATTTTAGCAACCTAACCACACAATCTTTATTCTTTCCTTATTAAGTCAAGAACTTTCACCTTTTCACTTAGAGAAAGCAATTTAAAGCTTCTCTTCAGTATATCTGAATCAGCATCATCACTATGCTTGCACTTTGGGGCCATTATTGAGTAAAATAAGAGTGACCTGAACACAAGCACTGCGATACCTCAACAGTCAATCTGATAACATAGGCAGACTCAGGGAGTGTCAGGGACTGAGCTGTGTGGCTCTGGGGCGAGGGCCACCCCTTCCTCCACCCCCAAGGCTGACCAGCACTCCCCTTCATGGGAAATCCACTCACCTCACCATCCTGACTCCCAGAAGCTCTGCCCAGCTGAGCTCAGGGTCCTGACAAAATCTGGGATAAACTGAGTTACATGCTCCACGACAGGAGCCATTTTTCCCTCACACACCTGACCAATGCAGAGCCTTCCCTTCACAGGGCAAAATCTTGGTCTGTTTGGGCCTGATAAACTCTGCTGGCCTGTCTGGCCGGCATGGCTCTTGGTTGAGCACTGACCTATGACCCAGGAGATCACAGTTCAATTCCTGGTTAGGGCACATGCCCGGGTTGTGGGCTCGATCTCCAGTGGGGGTCGTGCAGGAGGCAGCTGATCAATGACTCTCTCATCATTGATGTTTCTATCTCTCTCTCCCTCTCCCTTCCTCTCTCTGAAATCATTAAAGATGTATTTTAAAAAAACAAAAACAAAAAAACTCTGCTGGCCTTACCCTGCGATTTCCTGAGACCCTACCACACCACAAAGGTCTGCAGGCACCTGGGAGATGGTAGCTAGATTTGGTGTACACTGGGACTTTTCCTGAGTGCCCTCAGACCCAGCACTGACACTGAGTTTAAACCCCTATCAATCTGGTGAACACCACTTCGCCCTGCCTGGTGACTCACTGAGAACCTTCCACATGCAACTCAAGTACCACCAGAGGCTCTTTCAGTGGCTGAGCCTAAAAGGCAGCCAGCAGGTGGAGATAGGTGGAGGCGGATCTAGGGGTGCCTTGGGACTTTTGCTGACCTGCCCCCAGACTCACTGCTGGTGGAAGCTGGTCTTGGTGTACACCTTGGTTCTTTCCATGCATTCCAGGCCCAACAAAGGCAGCTACAAACTGTGGATCACTGATAGCTCCAAAAAGGTTGCCCAGGCCCAGTCACAGGCAACATCTGACACTGGCCTACACCACAGTCCTGCACAAGAGGCCCCAGAACCAACACACCCAGTGGCCAGCTTCAGAGAAAATCAGAGCAGGATCCAATAAGCTTCACACATGGCATTATCCGCAGGGAGATCTCAGCAGTCACCAGATCCTGCTGGGGTGAAATCCGTTTCATGTGGTCAGCACCTGCACAGCAGCTTGTACACTATGGTAAGAATCAATCCTCAGTAAGCCAGTCTGAGGGTCGAACCCATGCATGAATGGGCCAATATTAATCAAGACTCAATTACAACAGTAGGGGTCACAGAACCCACACAAAGGCATTCCTAGAGCACCCAGCTCAGCTGATCAAGGAGACTGTGCCACTGGATGGTAAAAGACAACTACTACATAAGGCCACTCTACATAGCAGATCTACCTAATAAACGCAAAGAGGCAGCCAGAATGAGGAGGCAAAGAAACATGCCCCAAATGAAAGAACAAGAGAAATTTACAGAAAAAGAGCTAAATGAAATGGAGGTAAGCAATTTAACAGATACAGAACTCAAAAGTAATGGTTATAAGGATGCTCAGGAACTGAATGAAAATGATAAGAAACTTAGCGAGAACGACAACAGCATGAAAAAGGACACAGAAACTATGAAAAAGGACCAATCAGAGATGAAGGCAACACTGAAGAAATAAACACCAGGTTGGATGAAGCAGAGGATCAAATCAGTGATACGGAAACAAGGTAGGAGAAAAACCCCAATCAGAGCAGCAAAAAGAAAAATTTTTTAAAATGAGGACAGTTTAAGGGACCTCTGGGGCAACATGAAGCTTAAAAATATCCACATCATAGGGTACCCAGAAGAGGAGAGGGAGGAAGAGATCGCGAATCTATTTGAAGAAATGATGACTGAACACTTTCCTACTTGGTGAAGGAAATAAATATACAAGTCCAGCAAGCACAGTGTGTCCCAAACAAGAGGGACCCAAAGAGGCCCACACTCAGACACATCACAATTAAAATGCCAAAGGTTAAAGTCAGTGAGAACCTTAAAAGCACTAAGAGAAAGACAGTTACCTACAAGGGAACTTCCATAAGACTGTCAGCTGATTTCTCAACAGAACCATCTTAGGCCAGAAGGGAGTGGAGGGAGAAGAGGAAGAGGACGAGGAAGAGGAGGAAGAGGAAGAGGAGGAAGAGGAAGGAAGAGGAAGAGGAGGAAGAGGAGGAAGAAGAGGAAGAAGAGGAGGAAAAAGAAGAGGAGGAAGAGGAAGAAGAGGAGGAAGAGGAAGAAGAGGAGGAAGAGGAGGAAGAGGAAGAAGAGGAAGAAGAGGAGGAAGAGGAAGGAAAGAGCGCTGGCTGGTTTCCATCACTGGTTGGAGTGTCGGTCCGCTGACTGAAGGGCTGTGGGTTCCATTCCAGTCAAGGGCACCAGTACCCTTAGTTGCAGGCTCCATCCCTGACAGCGGCTGGGGTGCGTGTGGAAGGCAATCCACCAATGTGTCTCTCTCATATTGATGTCTCTCTCTGTGTCTCCCCCTCCTTCCACTCTCTCTAAAAAATCAATGGACTTCTGTGCTTTGTGTCATTTACATTTTCTGAGCTTCTACTGGCCGTGGTCCCACCTGTGCTTTTTCTGGCTACACCTGTCGGCCTACTTGGTGCCCAGCCCCCATCTCCCACAGGGAGCAACACAAGCCGTCCTAATGCAGCGGCAGGCGCAAGGGTCCTTTCCCCAGAGGCCCATGCTCCCACTTTCGAGCCCATACCTCCCAGTCTCATTTTATGCCCAGACTTCCTTCCATTTCAGGCCTAGACACACATCTGACTGCTGGCATCTCTCTTTTTATGTTCCCATGTCCTCCTATCCCTCTGTCCCCTAAGTCAGGAAATAGCACACCTTCCGTCCAGTAGCCTGTCTGGAGCCCTCCAGTTCACCTGCCTTGCCAGGCTGAGGTGCGGATGGGAGACAAGAAGGTGGCTGTCCCCAAGTATGAGTGTAACTTCTGTGCCCCGTCTGTCACCTCTTGTCCCGTGTCTGGCATGGAGCCAGGTCCACATAAAAATAAACCTTTGTTAATGAAAGAAAAAAAAAAAATCAATGGAAAAAATACCCTCGAGTGGGGATTAACCAAAAAAAAAAGAAGAAAAGAGGAACGTAGTTAAGAGTAAAATGGCGATAAATGTGTACCTATCAATAATCACTTTAAATGTAAGTGGCTTAAATGCTCCAATCAAAAGACATAGGGTAGCCGAATGGATAAAAAAACAAGATCCATATATATGCTGTCTACAAGAGACCCACCTCAGAATGAAAGATACATTCAGACTAAAAAGAAAGGATTGAAAAGGCATTTCATGCAAATGGAAATGAAAAACAAACCTGGGGTAGCAATACCCAATATCTCACAAAATACACTTTAAACACTTTAAACAAATAAGAGACAAAGAAGGAGACAACATAACGATAAAGTATCAATCCAAATGTCAATTACAAACGTCCTTGTAAACATTTGTGTATTCAACACAGGAACACCTAAATATACAAAACAGATCTCGACTCTAAAGGGAGAGTCGACAGTAATACAGTCATAGCAGGGGATTTTAACGCCCCATTGACATCAATGGATAGATCAACCAGAGAGAAAATCAACACGGAGACGGCAACCTTACACAACACACTAGATCAGATGGATTTAATTGATATCTTCAGAGCATCTCAACCCAAAGCAGCAGAATATACATTCTTTTCAAGTGCACATGGAATATTTTCTAGGATAGACCACGTTAGGACACAAAACAGGTCTTAATAAATTTAAGAAGACTGAAATCATATCAAGCATTTTTTCTGACCCTAATGCTATGAAACTAGAAATCAATCACAAAAACAAACAAAAAAACTGAAAGACACACAAAATTATGAAGGCTAAATAACATGTTACTAAACATGAATGGGTCAACAAGATCAAGGAAGAAATCAAAAGATACCTTGAAACAAATAAAAATGAACACACAAGGACCCAAAATCTATGGGACACAGCAAAAGCAGTCCTAAGAGGGAAATTCTATAGGATTACAGGCCTATCTCATGAAACAAGAAAAATCTCAAGTAAACAATCTAATTTTACACTTAAATAAAGAAGAAAAAAGAACAACTAACAAAGCCCAAATTAAGTAGAAGAAAACAATAAAGATCATGGAATAAACAAAATAGAGTCTAAAGAAACAATACAAAAGATCAATGAGACCAAGAGCTGCTTCTCTGAAACAATAAACAAGATTGACAAACCAGACTCATCAAGAAAGGATCCAAATAAATAAAATCAGAAATGAAAGAGAAGAAGTAACAACTGACACCAAAGAAAATCAAAGGACTGTAAGAAAATATTACAAACAGCTATAAGGTCAACATATTAAGACAATCTAGATGAAATGGACAAATTCCTAGAAACATACAATCTTCCAAAATTGAATCAAGAAGAAACAGAAAATCTGAACAGACTGATTACAACTAATGATATCAAAGCAGTAATAAAAAAAACTTCCAATAAAGTCCTATACTGGCTGGCTTCACAGGTGAATGTACCAAACATTCAAAGAAGAATTAACACCTATCCTTCTCAAATTAACACAAAAAATTCAACAGGTTGGAAGACGCCCAAGGTAATTTTACAAGGCCAGCATTATTCAAATTCCAAAACCAGATAAGACACTACAAAGAAGGAAAATTATAGGCCAATATCCCTAATGAACAAAGATGCTAAAATCCTCAACAAAATATTAGCAAACCAAATCCAGCAATACATTAAAAAGATCATACACCATGACCAAGTGGGATTTATTCTGGGGATGCAAGGCTAGTACAATACCTGCAAATCAATAAACGTGATACATCACATAAACAAACTGAAGGACAAAAATCACATAATCACATCAATAGATGCAAAAAAGCACTCGACAAAATCCAGCACCCATTTCTGATAAAAACTCTCAGCAAAGTGGCAATAGAGGGATCATACCTCAGCATAATAAAGGCCATATATGACAGGCCTATAGCCAACATCATACTCAATGGGCAAAAACTAAAACGTTCCTGTTAAGATTAGGAACAAGAAGGGAGTGTCCACTCTTACCACTCTTATTCAACACAGTACTGGAAATCCCAGCCACAGTGATCAGACAAGAAGAAGAAATAAAAGGCATCCAAATTGGAAAGGAGGAAGTAAAACTATCACTATATGTAGATGACATGATACTGTATTTAGAGAACCCTAAAGACTCCACCAAAAAACTACTAGAACTGAAAAATAAATTCATTAAAGTAGCAGGATACAGAATAAATATCCAGAAATCAGTTGCATTTTTATACACCAATAATGAACTCTCAGAAAGGGAAACTAAGAAAATAATCACATAAAAAAATACACAGGAATAAATTTAACCAAGAGGATAAAAGACTTATACTCAGAAAACTGCAAGACACTGAAAAAAGAAACTGAAGAACACACAAATGAATGGAAGCATATACCATGTTCATGGGCAGGAAGAGTTAACATCATTAAAATGTCCATCTACCCAAAGCCATCTATAGATTCCATGGAATTCCTATTAAGACACCAATGGCGTATTTCACAGAACTAGAACAAATATCCCCCAAATTAATATGGAACCATGAAGGAGCCCTAATAACCATGGTAATGTTGAGAAAGAAGAACACAGTTGGAGGGATCCCAACACTGGATATCAAACTACTACAAATCCACTGTAATCAAAACAGCATGGTACAGACATAAGAACAGGCATATAGATCAATGGAACAGAATAGAGAGCCCAGAAATAAACCCATGCCTTATGGTCAATTAATATTTGACAAAGGAGGCAAGAAGCTACAATGGGGTAAAGACAGTCTATTCAATAAATGGTGCTGGGAAAACTGGACAGGTACATGCAAATAAAACTATACCATTTTCGTACACCATGCACAAGAATAAACTCAAAATGGATTAAAGACTTAAATGTAAGACTCAAAACCATAAATATCCCAGAAGAAAACATAGGTAGTAAAATCTCGAACATTTTTCATAACAATATATTTTCTCATATACATATCTGCTCAGGCAAGGGAAACGAAAGAAAAAATATACAAATGGTACTACATCAAACTAAAGTTTTTGCACAGCAAAGGAAACCAGCAACCAAATGAAAGACAACCACTGAATAAGAGAACATATTCACCAATGATACAGCTAATGAAGGGTTAATATCCAAAATTTATAAAGAACTTATACAACTCAACACCATAAAAACAAACAACCCAATTAAAAATTCAGCACAGGACCTGAATAGACACTTCTCCAAAGAGGACATATTGATGGTCAACAGATACATGAAAAGATGCTCAACACCACTAATCATCAGAGATGTAAATTAAACCTACAATGAGCTATCACCTCACACCTGTCAGAATGGCTCCATCAACAATCAACAAATGACTCCTGCTGGCGAGGGTGTGGGGAAAGGGGAGCCCTGGTGCACTGCTGGTGGGAATGCAGACGGGGCAGCCCCTGTGGAAAACAGTGTAGAGGATCCTCAAAAAATTAAAGATGTAGCTGCCTTCTGACCCAGTGATCCCACTCCTAGGAATGTATCCTAAGAATCCTGAAACACTCATCAGAAAGAACTTATGCACCCCTGGGTTCATAGCAGCACAATTTACAAGAGCTAAGATCTGGAAACAGCCCAAGTGCCCATCAGTAGATGAGTGGATAAGAAGCTGTGGGACATTCACACCAGGGAATACTACGCAGCTGTGAAAAGGAAGGAAGCCTTACCTTTTGCAACAGAATGAATAGACCTGGAGGGCATTATGCTAAGTGAAATAAGCCAGTCACAGAAAGACAAATACCATACGATTTCATTTATATGGGAATCTAAAGAACAAAATAAACTAATAAAATAAAGAGACTCGTAGAAAACAGACTGACAGCTGTTAGTGAGGAGGGGAGTTGGGGGGCTGGGTGAATAAAGGTGAAGAGATTAAGCAAAATAAAACCCACCTCAGAGACATAGACACCATTATGATGATTACCAGAGGAAAAGGGGGATGGGGGAGGTAGAAGTGGGTGAGGGGCTAAGTGGTGACAAAAGGAGACCTGACTGGATGGTGAACACACAATACAATACCCTGATGTGTCACAGAGCTGTACACTTCAAATCCACATTATTTCACTAACTAGTGTCACTTCAAGAAATTCAATAAAAATATAAAAATTAAAATACATAAATAAATAAAAACTTAGTGAATTGTTTATTTCTGGGATTTTTCCATCTAATATTTTTGGACCATAGTTGACTGCAGGTAACTGAAAGCACAGAAAGTGAAAATGTGTGTAAGGAGGGCTACTGTACCACAAAGTTAGGTCAAGTTATATAATCAGCAACTCTTTCCTGCCAGCTTATAGGGAATTAAACCTTAAATCTGTTTAAGTGATTATTTTCAGCCTCCCAAGGGACCATAAAAATCAGGACTTAACAGACAGCCCCCAGGGCAAGCTTGCTGGCACCTGTCCACACAGGTGAAGATCAATATCCGCGTGTCATTTTCCTTGGTGACAATTTAAAATCAGAGAGTCTTAGCACAAGGGACTTTCCTACCCCATCAGAACAAGTAGGGCATCTCTGCAGGTGGGCCACCTAGAGGGAAGGGGCAGGAGCTAGGAGTTTCCAGATGACACCGGTAAGAAAGAGTGAGGGCAGAGCCCCTTCAGCACACACCTGTGCGTCACCTGCACAGCAAAGGTGACCAGCATTCCCAAGTCTGAGCACTGCCCTGAATTGGTTCATTAGGTAGAAATTTTGGAGAGGAAAACAGCCCCTCAGGTTGCTCTGGGCTGTGGGATGACAGTGCAGGGTCAGTTCCTTGCACACATACCTGGGCACACAGCACTGGCCAGTGAGCTGTGAGCACAAGTAGAGCCAGGTGACGCAGAGCAGTACATGGGAGAGAGGAGTGCCGAGTTACCAGCAGGACTGTGGGTTGTGGCTGTTACCTGGGCTGGCTTCTGGCTGCAGGGAGCTCAGAGGAAGTGGGGGCGAAGATTCGGGGGCCTCTGCAGCTGGGTGTTCAGCCACCGGACAGATGATAAACCACCTCTTCCCAGTGTGCAGGACTAAAGGGCAGGACAAAAACAGCTGGTGAGAGCAAGAGTGTTTCTCTCCTGGTGTGACCCACACTGCTGGCACCAGACCCTCTGGGGAATTAGTCTCACACTAGTGAGGGATATGCAGGCCACTCAAGGGCTCCTTGCTGGCAGTCAGGGACGCTCACAAGCACACCCGAAATGGGCTTAGTTCCCAGGATGCCCAGGGTACCACCACTGACGAGGCAATGCTGGCGGCGGACTAGCAGGCAGTGGGGAATCCTGACACCCTCAGTCAACATCTGGGCCAGACTGGGAGGACATCTGGTGGGGGAGAGAGGTCACTGAACAGTCCAGCAACACCCCCAGTGTGATGGCTTAACCCCTTAACAATATGCTCAGTGGAGCTCTTATCATATGCCTGCTGGGAGACAGACGGGACAATGACAGAAATGCCTCCTCTCTGGTGAGTCTGGTGGGGGTGTGGCCCAGGTGGAAGACATACCATTCTGCTGATATACCGGGGCGTTTGCTTGGGATTGCTGACTCTCCTGAGGGAGGTAAAAGGTCAGAAATCAGAAGACTGCACAGACCAAGAACTGGGAGCACAGTGTGGCCTCAGGACATCCAGGGCCTCAGAGCAGGATTTCCAACTGAGCTGAAGCGCCCCCTTGGGCACCTCTGCAGTGCTGCATGCCCTGCGGGCTCCTCCAGCAGGCAGGCAATGCCCAGTGCTGTCCTCAGAGCCTGGGGCTGGGGGGAAAGCAGGCCCTGGTTCTTCGAGGACCCAGCACCCTAACTCACCTCTCCACCACCCAGGCTGCAGGTGCTGAGGGGTGGTGGGCTTGCCCCAGGGTCGGAGCCACGGTCCACATCTGTGTCCTCACTGAGCATGTCCTCCGCCTTGTCCATGACATCCTTCATCTGTTCGATGAACGTCTCCCGCTCGGCCGGCAGGATGAAGTCATGCTCTACCTGCAATGGCACACACAGCCCTGGGGGGGAGGGTGCGACGCAGGCGTGCAGGTCTTCACAGACTGATTGGCTTGATCTCTGCTCTGTACTAAACCCCAACGGGGAGATGCCCAGGCTCCTGGTACTGGAACCCAGGCTGCACAGCTCAGCAAGAAAAGCCACAGCGTGAAGAGCACCTCTCCAGGGGCCTCCCGGACCAGGGGGCTGCCTGCGGAGGCTGAAGCATGGGGCGGCTGACAAGTGGTTGGCAGCCCGGTGCCCAAAGGACACAGAGGAGACAGCCTCGCCAACCAGAAGCGCCACTGACCCAACCAAGCTGGCGGCACCCACGTACCATGTAGGTGGCAATCTCATCGGGCGCGTCCCCATCCAGGTCAAACTTGAATGTCACCATTTTGTGGTTGTGGGTCTCCAGCTGGCACTCGACCATCTTGTCGCCTGTGTTGCACACCTATGGGACATCCAGGCAGTGAGACCCGGCAGGAGGCCTCGCCCAGCCTGCCCGCCCCTGCCAGCCCACACGCCTGTCTCCTCACATTCAGGATCGTCAGCCGGGGCCGGCTGGCTTTCTCCTGGCGGGAGCGGGTGCGTGTGGACCTGCGGTGATGTTTCCGGGCAGGCTTGCCTTCCAGCTTCCCCCCTCCAAACGTGCCTTCACAGCTGTCACTCAGCTCCCTTCCAGAAGTGACATCGGATCCTCCATAGCTGTTGGAAAACTAGGAATGTCTCTGTGCCCAGGAAAACGACCTGCAAACGGGCCTCACAGGAAAGCTTAGCTTTTCAGGAAACAGCCCGAAGCTTTAGTGTCTGTGTTTGCTCAGCTAGAAAACCTAGTGGGTCTGAAGCCAGCTATGCCCGGCAGAGAATCCCTGAACCCAGAGCCCCTCCTCCCGCCCTGGGCAGTGCTGAAGCTGTGGGGGACACGTGGGCTTTCTCACCCGGGACCTTGGTCCTCTGGGCCTCGTGCCCTGTGAATCAGGCTCCTTCCAGGAGCGGCCTCATGGTAAACATCGAAATTAAGAAACAATCCTCTCCTGTGCCTCAGTTTCCCTATCTGTGCAGCAGCAATGGGAACATGACCACCACATGGGTTGCTGCAAGGTTTGAGGAAAACTTGCAGAGCAGTGAGCTTGTTGCTGACATACTGAGAGGCTGGGACACAGGGTCCCTTCCTGTAACCAGTTCCCTCCCAAACTCAGCATGCCCCGTGACTGGGAGACCACAGGCGTTCGCTGGGAGACTGGGATGTGGACTGGATTCTGCCCTGCCCTCCAGTCTTCCACCAGCCCAGCACCTGGAAAACCTTCAGCACACATACCAGTGCCAACAACCCCAGGACACAGCCAGGAGCATCAAACAACCAAAATCCAATGAGTGCTGACCAGGACCCCAGAGGAGCTCCACCAGGTCAGGATGGGAGCAACTGATGTCACTAGAAGCCCTGACACATGTGGGGAAAACCAGATGGGATCCCTGTGACAGGGCAGCAGGCAGGCTGAGGTGGCACGTGGCCATGCCATCTCCATGCCAGTTGGGCCGTTACCTCTCACAGCTCTGCAGGAGGCCAGGCTGCTTGTCCTGTGAGGCCTGCTCCTGAAATAAAACCATGGAAAGGAGAATGGTCACATCTCTCACCTGAGCACAGCCACAAGCCACCCAGCCCAGCTGTCGCCTGATCCCTTCTGACCGTAGCAAGCAGACCACACAGGGCAGCGGGTGTTGGAGCCAAGCAGATTCCTAAATGCTGGGACTCTCCTGTTTGTAAACACACTGAACCACTCTGATCATCCCAAGGCAGCACACAGACCCAGGAAGGTTTGTCAGAGGCTTCCTGTCACCTCCAAGGAAAGCACCCTAAATCTACTGTAAAAAATATCACACCTTCTACCTGGAAACGCATTTAAGGAAAGTGTGACCCTGGGGACAGCAAAGGGAGACAAGACGGACACATGCTTCCACCTTCCCCACTTCTGGGCTGAGACCGAGCACAGGGGCCAGGTACTGAGGGGTATGCTGGGGGCCTAGTCCACACACCTCCGGAGCCAACTCCACAGTCAGCTGGACAGCTGGGCAGAGGCTGGAGATCCCAGGCCCACTGGTCAGCGGCAGGCTAGCGGGTGGCAGTGCAGTGGTCTGGACAGGCAAGCTCTGAGTAGCAGCCATCACTGTGGGGGCCAGGGAGCTGGGGAGCTGAGGCAGGAGCTCAGGGGTGGCAGGTGGCAGCACTTCTGGCAGAGGCGGGGAGAGGATGGCAGCAGGAGCGGGCACCATGGGGACCTGGGCGGTGACATCCACAGCATATGGAGGCGGGGGGCCAAGCAGGATCTGTGAGAGCACAGAAGATATGTGTGCAAGTTGGGGTGCCATTGCCACCCCTGAGGGGCCCTGGGCATCGTGGGCACAGCAGGTGCTTCCCTATCCAGGTGGATAAGCATTAAGCACACCTGCAGTGCAAGAGCTGAGGGTCCCTCTCCAAAGGCACCCACTCCTGCCACAGGCAAGTTCTGGCCTCAGAGAACATTTGTGCACAGACTTAGAAGAAACAAACATACGAAAGGCACTCTCGAGTTTCCACTTGTGTAAAATCTAACCCCAAACCACATTTCACTTATTCACGTCAAGCTGAGTCTGTCTGAGAAGCCCTAAGTGTGGTCACTTGGTGCCAACCTCAGGGTCTGGATCGAGCACTGCCCTGGACCTCAGCCTTCCCTGGGGTGACCTGGGAGCTGGGCCTGACTCCCCACTGTTCCCTCTTTGTAAGCTCTCAGTGGAAAACCTAACAGGCAGAAGGAGGGCCCCAACCTGAAAGGGCAGGAGACCATCCTGCCCCAGTCAGGGTATATAGTCAGAAATGCAACGACCCCCTGCTTGGCCTGCTGACATGAGACTAACCAGCCACAGGGAAGGCTGTGGGACAGTTGGCCCAATCCCTCCATAAAACCCAGACCCTCTTCCAGCCAGGCAGGGGGGAGGCCATTAGACCTGGTGGATGACCTCTGAGTGCCCCGTGCCTTTTCCAACCACTGAGCAAATGACCCAGTGCTCACCGTGTGCCAGGCTAGCATGGGCAGCAAGGTGCCAGTCCAGGCCCAGACCCCAAGCCTCCATACAGGCCTTGGCTTTCCCCATATGGCCCTGACCTGAGAGGACTCGAATGAGTGACAAGCTGCCAGGTGCTTGCTCAGGCAAGGAGCTGGATTGCTGAGCCTTCCCACATGTGTTTAAACAAACGCCATTCCTTCTTTCTCCAAGGACAGACCATTCTGGGACTTGGACAGCAAGAAGTACGTCCAGGAGGACCTGCGTCCACTCAGGACGTGGAATCTTAGCCCAGACTGAGTAAGTGCCAATGAGCTGGGAACCTGGCACCTCCCAAGCTTTGGGATTAATCTTCCTAACAGAATCAAAGGAGGTGTCAGCCCCACCTTAGAGGGAGGAGCCTAAGCGTTAAAAGGAAAGAACGGTGCCCACAGGCACAGGACTGTTGAGGTTTAGGGCCAGGCAGAAGTGCACCCAAGTGAGAAGGTGCCCAGGTGAGAAGTCCACCCCACCCCCGGTGAAAGGGTTCCCAGGTGAGAGGGTTCCCAGGTGAGAGGCCCCCAGGTGAAAGGCCCCAACACCACTCCTCTCCTCACACAAGGTTGGATAACAGCCCTGACACTCTAAAACATGCTGGGCGGTGCAGATATCTGAAGCCACTGGGAGGTTCACCCGACCGGCATGACGCATCTCCCCGTGTCCCTACACTGTCAGCGCGGTGAGCTGCCTGAGGGCCCTGCCTGACTCTGGGACACCATCCTTGTCTGCCATGGCCACCCTGGAACCAGCAGCCACAGGCCCCCAGCCACTGCCTGGACCCAACTGACAGATCCCCCAAGAACCCTGGTGCCCCATTTCCCTGCTGACATGGAGGTTGTCCACCTACATCATTTTGATAGATGGTAAGACAGACAGTGTGAGCCTCCCCTGGGAGTGGGAGGAGGCAGCAGACACCTCCAGTGACGGAAAGCCAAGCGGGTGGAGCAGACCCCACTCTGGCCCTGCCCTCAGCCAAGGTACTGAGAAGGAGCGGAGCCCAAGGACCCTCTGCATTGCTGGGCACTAAGGGGTCTTCTGATGCCTGGAGAACAGGCCCTGCCTGGAGGGTGGCTTACCTGGCTCCCCACCCTGGGGGCAGAGGCAGTCTGCTCAGGAAGGCGGGCGATGCCTGGCTGGTGGGGCTGCGGCACGGGGGCTGCTGGCTGCAGAGGGGTGGGCCTCACAGTCTGCGCCGTGTGGAGCGGGGAAGGGGGGACGTCGCTGGCCATCACCTGCGGGAAGGCTGCCTGGTACATGGGCTGGGCCGGGAGCTGGGCCACAGCAGGATGAATGGACAGGGTGGCCACGCCCTGTGGGGCCACAGCCAGCAGAGGGATGGCAGTGGCGGTGGCCGCCACATTTGGCACAATGGTCCGGCACGGCATGGCCAGTGGTGCCCCGGCGGCGTGGGGAAGCTTGACCGTCTGCAGAGGCAGGGCTGGTGATGTGGGCAGAGGGGCAGCGGCATTGAGCGGGAGGCTTGGCAAGATGACAGCAGGAGAGAAATATTGAGAGGGAGGAGGCACAGCAGGCCCACTGGCAGCTGGCAGGTCCGGGAGGGCTGAGGGGAGGCTGTCGATCGTGGCCAGTGGAGCGACTGGCGGGATTACAGGGAGTGGAGGCATCTGAAAGAGACGTGAGCATGTCAGCCGTGCTGGGGCTCAGCCCCCCAGGAGGCCCTGGACAAAACGGCCACCGCCCCCGCAGGTTCTGTCCAAGGCACTTCTATGCAGCTGCTGCCAAGGGGACCCAAAAGGAAACCTAATTCAAATGAAACCAAGTGCAGGACGCATTCAAACAGAGAAGGAAAGGCAGAGGGTGTGGGGACGACTGGTGGTTCTCAGGATGGCTGGGCAGCTCAGATTCGAGGGGTCACAGTAGTGACCACTAGCTTCAGTTTTCTTTCAAAAAGGCTAGGACGGTCAGGGCTACCAGAAAGGCCCCAAACATCTGAAATTACTTTGCCTGATTCTCTTCAATCTGTATAAATTCACACAGACCAAGTTCTTTGTTGGGTTCTTTTGGGGAAAGCATGTCTCTGAATACCCGTTGGCCGTGCCGTCAGGACTGGGGAGGACGACATCTCCCCACAGTGGAGGCTCCAAGCCTTCTCGTCGGAGACACCCAATATCCAACCTCAGGGATCCCTGCCCTTAAACACTGCAGCAGATTCCGACATTTCTCACTCTAAAACAGTGACTTTTGGCAGGTATGCTGTGAGGATTTTTAAAACATGCAACACCTGAATATTTAGGGGCACTGACCTTTTTCCCTTAGACTGTCAAATAAAAAAATCACCACCACCAACACAGCAACAGCCGTCCCACATGAATGAATCAACATTACACAGCCTGGCCGGGCGGGGCTCAGTGGCTGAGCATCGACCTAGGTAGGATCCAGGAGATCGCAGCTGGATTCTCCCGGTCAGGGCACATGTGCAG
The DNA here is from genome assembly GCF_964146895.1 of Miniopterus schreibersii. Taxonomy (NCBI): domain Eukaryota; kingdom Metazoa; phylum Chordata; class Mammalia; order Chiroptera; family Miniopteridae; genus Miniopterus; species Miniopterus schreibersii. Next base: position 71,671,721 of record NC_138111.1, on the reverse strand, counting down.
GTTGCGGGTTCGATCCCCAGTCGGGGGCGTGCAGGAAGCAACCGATCAATGACTCTCTCATCATTGATGTTTCTATCTCTCTCTCCCTCTCCCTTCCTCTCTCTGAAATCAATAAAGATATATTAAAAATAAATAAAATTAAAAAATAAAGCGAGACCACATACTTGTTTAAAAAAAAAATTATACCTATTTTTGTTTTTGTCAGATCGGCAAAAAATTTATTTCTCGGTGTGCTGCATAGTTTTAGGAATCAGCTTATGCGCAGTGAGATGAAGAGGGTTGACAGTCGCTGCCCTAAGAGGGAGCCTTTCTGGTGGCTGGTGCAGTCTACTGGAAATGGGCAGACTGACTTCTGGGGCTGTGAAAGCAACTAAATGCCATGACCACCAAAAGTCAGGCGGTGGCTTAACAGGACAGCAAAATCAACTCTAGCACGACTTGACAACAATAAGGGCAGGTGACAGCTGTGACAGCTGAAAGGTAAGAAACTTCTGGGCTGTGGGGTGAACCCCAGGGACATTCACACCTTCTACATGAAGTGGCACTTCCCATCACAGCCCCGTGACACACGAGGCAAAAGCAAGCTCATGACTATCAATGATATCAGCCTGGGCGATGGCACTCGAGCGCCCACCATGTGCTATCAAGTATCATAGGTCATGTGATACCCCCCACTCCTGCCACAAGGAGCCATGGTCAGCATGGCCTCAAATGGCTCCAAGGATGGACAGGATCATAGCTGGCTCCCCCCCTTCCTAGACACCCCTGAGATAGACAAGTAAGGCAGGCGGGCACCGCTGCCCCACTGAGGGTGGAGGGTGGAGAACAGGAGGGTGAGGTACCTGTGTAGGGACTTGAGTGAGTGGCTGCAGGGGCACCGGTGGCATCTGGACGGGCTGAGCTGGGGCCACCTGGGAGGTTGGAGCCAGGTATGGTGGCAGGTGGGGGGGCACCGGCTGGAGAGGATGCACGGGCTTCGGGGCCAGGACCTGTGGCAAGGGGGCTGGCTGGGCCAGAGGAGGAGGCTGGAGGGAGAGGGGGTTTCTCTTACACCAACATCCCACTGAGAGATGCTGCAGGTGCTCAGACAGGACAGAGAAAATCAATGAGCATGCGCGCGCGCGCGCACACACGCACGCACGCACGCGCGCGCGCACCCCCCCCAGCAGGGAGCCCAGGACACGCAGGTCGGTAAGAACTGCTGTGTGCAAATGAAGCCCCTCCAAGTGCTGTGGGACTTGAATTCCACAAACACAAGAGACCTACCCCCACTCCCATCAGCACCCCGGGCCCAGGCCAACCACAACTGACTGTCAGGGGAGACTGAGGCACTGATGGTGGCCATGAGGAGGGCAGCCGCACTCACCTGGTGGCCAGAGGGCATGGGCTGGCCTGGGCCGGTCAGCACGGGGGCGAAGCTCATGGCTGGTTCCTGGAAATGCTGCGGTGGGAGGGAAGCACAGGTGGAGGGCGAGACAGAGCCCATGGACAGGCCAGGCTGCAGAGAGCGCCAGGGGCCATGCTCAGTGGCTACCCTAAAGACCACCACACAGCCACCCGCTGGACAGTTGCAGGGACCCGCCTCTTACTCCCTGTGCCCACCGTCCTGCCAGGGATGGTTTTCCTAGGAACATGACTCACAGAAGCAAGGTGTGGTGTCCCCTAAGCCCAGAATGGCCACAACTCCTAACCGAGGAATGTTCTGGAACATCAGTGCCACAGAATATTACACAACCGTGAGAAAAGACCATTACAAGGGCTTTGTGGAATTGTGGAGACACGCTCGTTATGACACCAGTAGGGGAGAGATACAAATGCATATGCTTCTTGTCTATAGGACTATGTAACATAGACAAGCTCACAGGATACAGAAACATGGACAAACAGCGGCTGCACCAGGGGAGGGCGCTCTGCAGAGCTGGGCCCTCCAGGGACTCGGTCAGGAAAACGGGGCCACATATGGAGTCTGTACCACTGGCCACAGTGGAGACAGAACGGGGCGAGTCAGAGACCTGAGCATGGGTCGTCCAAAGATAGTCACAACTGCTGCTGATTTGTTCATTTTTAGGTGCAATAACGATATTAGGTTTTGTTTTCAAAAATCTTGATCTGGCAGAGATACAGACTGAAATATTTATGGGCAAAATATCTGTTTGGGATTTACTTCAAAACAATGGGGAAGTGAGAAGCAGGTAGGAAGATGTGGAAACAGGCTTCACACAAAGGTGCGGACTGAGGTGCAGGCCTGGCTGTCCCCAGGACAGGGAATGCTCTCACACTGCAGGCTTTCTGGATGAATCACGTGACAGTAATTTGTCACCTGAAACCTGTTATCAGTCCTTTCCATCTTTTGCAGTAAAGACACTATGAGAAGCAGCACAAGTGGGACAAAACCTGTTTTGTGCATCTACCAGAAGCTAGGGTGAGGAGAGAGTCTCCTATGTACCTGTTCCCCCAGCCACAGCCCTGGCTCAGCAAGACTCAGGTACAGGAGGCCCCAGACGACTGGCACTGCTCCCAGCCCCTCCGCCCTGTTCTTCTCACGGGATTCAGGGCCACGTCACCACCATAATCCTCCCCAGGAGACCCGGGTACACCCTGGGGACCCCCTCTAGTTCCCACCCTTCTGTCCATGCTGTTCCTGTTTAAACAGACAAGACATGGGAGAGAGCGCTCTGGCCGAGCCCTGGGGTAAACCCTGGCCAGCCAGCCTTTTACCTCCCTGTGCTTGGCCTTCCCAGTCTACAAGCAGAAGCTCGGACAGGCAGGGGGCTGCCAGGATAGGTAGCCAAGAGTCCCCCTGGCCCTGTGCCTGGGAAGGTGCTCAGCTCCAGCATGGCAAGCCCAAAGCCAAGAAACAAAGCTCTGAGCAACAACAGTCTTTTCCTAGGAGCTGTCAGTGCCGTTTATAACTGTATCTCACTTCATTTCATGAAATGAGCAAAACTGCAAGTGCAAATTGCCAAGGAGCCCTGAACCCTGATCAGCAGAGGCAGGTGCTTCAACTGCTTTTCCAAAGGGGCTTTTCGAGCCCAAGTATAAGAGGGAGGGAAGAGAGACGGGTGGCCAAAGAGGCTTCAGTGTCCAGAAAGTGGTGACAGTGAGAGTGTGGGGAGAGCTCGAGTGAGAACCCAGGAGAACTGGGCACCCAGCAGGGCACCTGGCCCTGACCCCCTCCTAGGCTAGAGGCCTAAATCTCCCTCTGGACCCCACTGCACCACCTGCCTCAAGGACAACTTCTCTGACAGCTTAGGCCTGCGAAGCAAGCAGCTGCTTTGCATTCTTTGGCATTAAAATCAAAATTATAAAATAAATGCCAAATGTGACCTCCTTACCTATCAATTTCCATTTCACCTCTCAGGCTTACAAAGTACTCCTCAGACACACATGAGGCCCTTTCAGTCCCACTTCTCAACTGTCACTGAAACGTTTCTCGTGGTCCAGCCACTTCCATGTGCCTAACAGCTGCATAATACCTAGGGGAGGTGCCACCCCTCAGTGGAGCTGGACATTCAACAGCAAAGGTTTCCACATATAAATGATGATTCTCTGCCCCCTTTGCACCAGTCTGAGGGCAGGACCTTGCCAACTTATCACAGCTTTGCAAGCACTGGGTGTCACTGGGCTCTGTTTTCCGTACTTTCTCACTAGGCAGGTCTCTCAGGGTAGGTCACAGGCTGCTCTGGCCTGCAGCCCTGCAGTTGCTGACAAGGATGGACCTCCTGTGAAACTGCTCTGGCACGACCGGGAACTGACCCCGGGCCAGCACAGCCTAGACAGCCCATCAGACTGCAGGCCGCGTGGACGGGGTGCCCAGTGCGAGGGCTAAGCTGACTCACCGTGGCGGGCTGCGGGTAGGCCCCCAGCGAGGGCAGGCTGGGTGGCAGGACAGGCCCCTCGCTCACGCTTACAGGGGGGCTGCACACACTCTGGGCGGCGAGCGGCGCTGCGTCCGCCAGCGAGCCCAGCACCGTGCTCTGCTGGCTGCTCTGCGAGTCCGAGTACACGGTGGAGCCCTGGCCGCTGTCCAACGTGCTGCCCGCTGGGGAGGACAAAGGCACGGCTCAGAGCGGGCACTCAAAGTGATGCCCCGCAGCCCATGGGCTCCACACAGACGTGCAGCCCGCCCGCCCGCACGCTTCTTCTGCAAAACAAAGACATGGTTGTGTCTCCAGACCATGTAAGTAGTGAACATGCATCATTTTGCACAATCAACTACAGAGCGGTCCGGGGGCTGACTGCACCACCCGGAGGTGGCCCTGGCAGCCCCCCACACTGCCTGACACCTGGGGGGGCTGCTGCGGGCCACACAGGTCCCGGGGGGGCACCTCACAGTCCTCACAGGCAAGGCAGCTGCTTCCACCCTGGCTTAGATGGGGACCTCACACAGCACCCAACCTGGCCTTGAAAGTGAGCCTTGGGTCAGCTCTTCAAAGGCACAAGGGGTCTTGGGGGGCTGGAATGTCCAAGTTAGGGAAAGCCCCTATCCATTACCACCTGCGTTTTATGATGGGGGGAGTGGTCTCAGGATCCTGACCACCTTCAATTATAATGACAAGGAGTCTGAAGCGGGAGATCTGGGTCCAAATCTGGCTCAAGTCACAGGCCAGGTGTAACTCAGTTGGAAAATGGGGCTGACAAGGCCCTCACCCCACAGAGAGGCCATGAGGGGACCCAAAGGCTCCACGGCCTCACCTGCAGTCGGCCTAGCATGGCCAGTGGGTGGAGCTGCCCACACGTGGGAGCGGGGGTTTGGGGAGGAAGCAGACAGGACCTACATGGCCCACAGGCTCATCTGACCAAACGCACCTGGGAAGATAGGTCACCTCTGTGGCTGTGCCAGTAAAAAGCGAAAAACAAGAAACTATTTAAAATGGCACTTCCAGCTTTTTACTTCCACATTCCAAAAGCTACACAAACATTACAATTTGTCATCTATGAACACCAAGCTATTTCCACAGGGGGTCACCTTTCAGATTGTCAATATTGTGTCCATTTACAATTTAAACAAAGTAAAAGGGGAATCTTGTCAGTTTTGTATAAAAATACCACCACCCCCAGGCTGACCAGAACTTCTTTTAACCTAGGAAAACATAAGAATGTTGAGGTTTGATTATGCCCAACTAACTAGGAAAGTGGCTGACTTCTAATGAGGTGCTCGGGAGTCACTTCCCTGACGCAGAGAGGAGAGAGAGAAGCAGAGTTTGTCACCAGAGAGAGACAAAGACACACACAGAAAGTGAGTGTATGAGAGAGACAGACAGACAGAGAAAGACACACAGAGACGAGAGCACTGCACAAGAGGATGTGAAGAGACCCGGCAAGTTTCACATAAAGCAACTCTAATCCTATGTGTAACTTCTAAAATTTTAAAGTGGACATGTTTATTATTTGTATAATTAAAAATTAAATTTTAAAAATAGTTTTTAAACCTATTGACAAGTTGCCTTCTCAGTCGCGGGTGCTGGACCAAGCCCTCTCGTTGAGCTTGGTCTGAACTGTGGTGGGCAACCAACAGAACGTGTACTGTTAAAACTCATGAAACATGTCTGCTGTACCTTCCAACAGATTAAAGTGCATGTGTTTGCCCATTTTGTTACCTAAGACCAGGTCCTTTCTCTGGGGACGTGTGTGCTGCCTGGTGTCCCCACCTTCATGAAGCACAGCCACCCACGGGCACTGTGGCCAGAGGGATGGCTGTGCACAGGGTCTCTGTTCTGACCCACAGAAGGGGCTGAGAGTGTGCAGGGTGCTGTGGGAGGAAACACAGGGCGACACGGGTATGCACACGAGCATATATGTGTGTGTGCACATGTGGACGTGTGCGTGCATGTATGCGCGCACATGCGTGTGTGCATATGAATGATCACATGTGCAGGTGATCTCTGGACGGTACCTGACACCGGTGGCCCCCAGGGAGAGACACTAACTGGCTTTTGCTGAACATTGTTTTCAAAGTATGACAGAGGCAATTTTTTAATTCCTGTCCTAGAAACTGTTCAACCAACAATTACATTTTTAAAGTGTGTAGTGCTTTTTCCTACAAAGTTTATGCTCTTCAATTAATTTTTCTGGTTCATCAAAAAAATGGAACGTGATGCTACAGCAGTTTTATTCTCCAAAACTGGTTATGGTTTAAATAGCCCACTTTGGAAGCCACTCAGCTATGCTGAAGGTAAAGGAAGGACGTGCCCATTCAATGAGCCAGTCTTCCCCCATGAACTGCTGGAGTTGTGGCCTGGCAGTGGGCTGGCCCTGCAGCTCCCGGTGTTGCCAGTGCTTCTTCAGAGACTCAGAAAAGGCCACACCTCCACCCCTCTCACAGCTGTACTCTGGGGACACTGAGGGCAGAGGCAGAACATGTTTCTGCCTAGACTGGCAGCTCCCCGTTCCAGTGTCTGAGATGGAGCCAGTGGGATACAAAGTGATCCCACTACCCACTGGTAACACTCCCTGGGAAATGGAAGAACGATCTCAAGGATCGACACTAGAAGGTAGGTCATCTTGGGGATGGACACGTCTCCAGACAAAGGTCACAGCAGCAGGACAACTCACCCTCCGCCCCTGGCAGCCCAGGTCAACATGTCTGGAAACAGGCATCCCACCAGGTGCTGAGCCAGGGTGAGAAACAACCCTCAGATGTCCCATGCTGCTGGGACTTACCCCCATCCTTCAGGTGGGGTAAGTAGCCGATTGAGCTGCGACCTCCCTGCTGACTCTGGGCAAAGGAGGTTCTGGGTTGACCTGCACATTTGTCCCCACCTATCCTGAGAAGCTGGACTTCAGCCAGCCTTAAACCCCTCTGGTCACAGATGTCTGTCCAGCACTAGAGACGTTCCCAACCCCTCCTGGGGAACACTCACCCACACCCGCCTTCCACACCCATAGTGAGCTGGGAAGCATTGGGAGAGCAGCACTCACAGGCCAGGGAGGTGGCGCTGGCCGGCAGCGCGGTGGGGAGGAGGTGCTGGTCGGCCTCGGGCTCCTCAGGCTCCAGCGGCCCAGCCTGTGCATGGTAGGTCACCTGGACCTGCAGGGGCACATGCAGGCCTCTGGCCTTGTCAGGGCTGCCCAGGTCCTGCTGCTCCTGGGGCTGCAGTGCTGGCCAGATCCTCTCCCGCCGCCACTGGATCAATGCCACCCGGTCGCGGATGGACTTGGCCACAATCTTCACATCGCTCTCATGGAAGAACCCAGACTCAATCTGCAAAAGGAGTCACCAGTCATTACTGGGACCATCCCCACCCATACATCCCACTGCCACCTGCACCTCCCCCCCCCCCCCCCCCGATCATGGGGTCTCTGCACAAAGTCCCCTCCTCAGGGCCCCTCACTCCCATCCTTCAGAGATGCTATCATCATCACATAAGGACATAACCTCCAGCCATCGACTGCAAATCCACAGGGAGAGTGACCCTCTGAATCTGCACTAACATGGGCAGGGTGAGTGATCTGCCTCCCACCGCAGAACAGCCCACCATCTGAGCCACGAGGCTTCCTGGATCCCCACACCCAGGCTTCCCAAGGACAGGAAAATGATTCTGGCCAAGTATGTGTGCTTGGGGACAGGAACGTGGATCCGTGGCTGGTGCTGTTCTCAGCATTCCCTGAGAAGTCATGGGGGTCGAAGAGAAAGGCACGTTCTGTAGTTTGAGACCAGGAAGGAGTTACCATGCCCGGCAACATTATGAATGCAATTTATCCAACAGAGTGTTGGAGAACATTTGTAAAGGAGCTGAGGCTTCCCAGGATACATCACGGCTCTCTCCAAGGAGATTCTTAGCCAAACCACAAAAGAGGGGCAGCCAGGCTCCTTGCCATCACCATGGGATCCCCAGGTGGAAGGGAGAAAATCAGAGAAGAAACTTTGCGGTGCTGGTCGGGAACTGTGTGAACTCAGTTTTCAATGTACAACAGACAAACACATGCAAATGTCAACATGAGCGCTTATGCACATGGCTGACAGCACACGAATGTCGGAACTCGGCCACGGAGAGGGTGGGCTTCCACGCAACAGGGAAGGGTCAGGTCTGCGGGAAAGGACCAGGGGCCTGCATGTCCCCTTCTGTCAGAACGGGAATACACACGTGGAGAATGCAGGACGTGCAGGAAGACAGGAGCCAGTGCCAGGGCTGCCCGCTGCCCGAATCTGGGGCACTCTGAGCATGGAGATGCACTGTGCCACCACGACTGTTTAGAGGATGTGCCCCTGAACACACACCAGGGGAACACAATGGTCTGTGGTGGCAGGAGTGATGAGGGTCCCTGCAGTCGGAGGTTACACAAAGGGGGGTCATGTGTGTGCATTCCGTCTGTTTGTCCCTCTCTGTCTCTGTCTCTCCCTGTCTCTTGCTCTCTCGGTCTGTGTTTATCTCTCAGCCTCTCAGTATCTCTGTGTGTCTCCATCTCTCTCCCTCCTGCGGGTCACTGAATCATGCGAGGCCCATCGTGAACGGCCCTGTGGAACCACCTACCTGGCTAGAAACTGAGTCTCCCACCAGCCGTCACGTGAGTGAGCTCAGATGTCGACCCTCGGCCCTGGTCAGCCCCTTTGGCCCAGGTCAGCCCTGGCCAGCACCCCAGCCACACCTCATGAGGGGCCCCGATCCCAAACCGCCTGCTAAGCCACGCCTGGACTCCTGACACTGGAGACTGGGGGAGACGGTGTGTGCACAGTGCGCACAGGGCCGCCTGGCGCACAGTGAGAGGTGACTCACGGAGGAGCCAACGACCTACTGAATAAAACCCACTGCGAGTCCAGAGGTAGAATAAGTGAAAGATCTGGTGAAACCGGGACATTCATGTAGCTCTGAAGTACCTCCCCACAAAAGTCACCAGTTATGACTGCATTTGGCAGCTACCCCTCAACCACGTGATCACGCAGAGTCCTGGGTGGGCTGGTCTACGCCCGGCATTCTTGTAGAAGCAGTGACGCGGGCCACGCCTCGGGAGGCCACATGCCGTGAAGGCAGCACTGGATGACCGAGGGCCCTGAGCGGGGCGGGTGCCCTCCAGTTCTGACAGCCCAGGCAGCTGGGTAGGACGCAGACAGCGAATTCCAGGTCACAGGGTACCAGGCTGTGCTGTCATCTCAAACAGTCCTTGGCCGCATGTTTGCAACTTTTCTATGAGTTTTGATTACTTCAAAAACTCATTTCAGGAGACGACTCTGATGGAATGAACCATGCTGACTGCAAGGCCCCACCAGGCTCAGCCAGGGTGGGAGAAAGGGGCCAAGCATGGGATCAGCACCGTCCACCCCCCGGGGACCCACAGCAACCTGACCAGAGGCTACTGAGGAGATGCCGCCCCACAGACACTCCTGCCTGCCACCTCTACTTTCTGCCGTGACCCACTTTTCCTTCTTTTCCCTCCGTCTCAGTCTTCACAGACACCACCCCTCCCCTACTCCGCCTCCCTCCCAGTGATCCTCTCCAGGGCGTTTCTTCTATTTTTTCCCAGTCAGGGAAGAATTTAGCCACATTGTATGTCACCCTGAATGTCCCATTATCCTGAGGCTGTGAAGGCAGAAGGGCTGGCACACAACCTCAAGAACTCCCTGGGGTGCTCCAACCCCCTCATCCCCTGGGGGTGCATACTGACAGACACCCCTAGATCAGAGGCCTGCCCTTCTCTCCGCCCCCAGGAATCACCTTTCTGATCCATGTCCCCCACCCCATGTCCCTGCCTGAGGACCTGCTGGGAGGTGACTTAAGGTGTGAATTTAGAGGGAGAGGGGAAAGCTGTCCTCCCTGCCTCCTGCCACGAAGGTGCCTCATGAGAACAAACAGCAGGCTCCAGAACATCTCCCACACGCAGTATTCACTGATCTCACCCATGAAGCACACGGCAGCGCAAACCCACAGAGTGGGGACACCTCTGTGCTCTCGCTGAGTTTCCTTGTGAAGTTACCTTCCATTTATGACAACTGACACACATTTCATTCATGATCGTCTGCTACTCTAAGCTTTGAAGAAGTATGTATGTTGAGTGAAAGCTGTGGGTAAGTGACCGTGCAGGGAACAGCCATGGGCAGCAAGCCTCCTCAGGTCCCAGCACTGGCCCAGGGACACTCAGAAGAGGCCGGGCACTGCTAGAGGGCCCCGGACCCTGGTGTCAGCTCTGGTGCTTACAGGTGGGCTCCCGGGAGGTGAGAGCCAACAGCCACACGACCCAGCCAGGAGTGGCAGTGGCCAGGCACAGCAGCGCACTCATGCAAGACAAGACCCGCTGGGAAACGCAGGGCTCTGAGGTCAGCACAGGCAGCTCCATCAAGGCCCTGGGCTCCTGTCTCCTACGCGGGGCAGTGGAGACACGGTGTTCTGATTTTATTCTGGAACGGAACACAGTGGTGTGCCTTCCGCTTGGATGCTGCAAGGCACGGAAGGTGCTCCACGTGAGAAGCCTTCTGAAGGAGATGCGGGGGGACGGACAGAGGGGGCAGAGAAACACTGGGCCCAGGGGCCTCCCCTGGGAGCTGGCAGAGACACCGCCTGCCCACCAGGTGCCAGGGACCAGTGAGGCCTGGTGGTGGCATCTGTGCTGCAGGAGGTAGGCATTCTAGGTTGGGAAGGGTCCTCCAGGGGGGTGGGCAGGGCCCGGGAAAAGCACCTGGATCCAGGACCCTGAGCAGGAGGAGACTGGTAAGGCAAGGCGCAGACTACACTGTGGGCGCTACCATGGAATCCCTGCGCAAACCCCCTAGTGTTCTGCCACTGCACACAGGACCTGGCGTGGCTCCCACTGAATCTCGAATCCCTCACGAGGCAGGAAGGCTCCCCTGGTGCTCACACAGACGCAGAGCGGGCATCACGCTCACCGGGAGTGGGAGCTCTGTTTGCCAACTATGCCTCCTGAGGCACTGGCACTGGCCCCAACCTCAAGCCCAGAGGCACAAACCCCCTCAAGGCTGTCCCAGGGACCCACCTCATCTCCATCTGCCACCTGGTCAGTGTGCACTGCCAGCCAGGTCTCCAGCCCCTGAGGTCCCTCCCAGGACACTGCACATGACCCACACTCCTGAATTTCGCCGCACAGGCTCTGGCCTGCATGTTGCCTCGCTCAGCACCTGCTTCTGCTTTAACTTTTGGCAGAAAGTGGAAAGGGAGCACAGAGCAGCCCGGGGAGAACGCAGTGCTGCATCCACAGGCTGCCATGCGGTGCTCAGTGAACACGCAGCAGCCACAGTGTCCCCCGCACAGGCACAGAGGGTCCTCCCAGGAGCAGGGCTGAGAGACCCGTTAAATACGCTTATAACACGTGTCTGTTTCTGGGACCAGGGATGTGACTGGCGGCTGGAAGGTGTGAGGTGATCCTGACCCGGGCTCCAAGCCATGAACGGGATGTCACGCCCGCTGCAAATGCCAGACGCAATAGGGGCACAGGCCGCTGTCCAGTGGAAGGCAGGGCCCTGACTGACCATGCAGCGCCCACCCAGTCCCACACTGACCTACTGCACCACCGAGCCCCACGGATCCCTCAGCCACCATGTACGTGCCTGGGCCCCAGTGAGCCCACCGACCCACCCTCAGTCTGGGGCTCCTACACCTCCCATGGCATGGCCAGTCTGTTTCCTCCTCTAAGCAGAGCCTGAGGACCTGCTGCCCACAGGAATCCACCTCTTCCAGGTCACCCCCAAGCACCTGGCCCCCTTCCTGCTCTTAAAACCCACTGGGAGCCAGGGAGTCCAGCTTGAAGAATCCACTGGCTATACCCTTGTGACTTACGTACACTTTTGATAGATGTGCTATATTCAGTGAAACATTTATTTAAAGAGAGAAAAAGAGACATGCACTTTCTATGGTTCTGACAGGTGCAGCCAAGCACCCGCTCTTCTGCAGTGACCATGCTCATTTTCACATTTGCTCAGTTTTTCCAGTAAAAATCAGTCTCACTCATTTCTCATGGGCACCTTTACGCTCTTGGCAACACTGAACACCCCCTGCTCTCCTGCTCCCGCTGGGCCTTCTGGGCTACAATGCCACTTAAAAACATAATAAACCAAGATCCAAACTCAAAAGCCCACATTTATGCAAAGCTGGCAAAAATCTGGTCAAAACAGACCGTTTCCTGATACACCAGGGTCCCTGGGCCCCTCTGCACCGTTCCTGAGCCAATGCCCCACATCTGTGTGTCCTTCACAGACCCACTCAACAAAGGTCCCCGGTCCAGATGCCTCTCACGGGGCACACGCAGCTTCCTGACTTTGCTCTGATCTTTGGAAACCACAGCCTTTCAAGGCTGCTCCCCGATTTGCCACAGCCCACTCCAACCACCACCAAGAAGCGTCACTCACCATCTCCTGCGCCACATCGTCCGGTGTCTCTCTCTCCAGGTCGAAGGTGAACTCTATGGCCCCACTGTCCTTGGGCTTGCCCTTCAGTTTCTTGGGGTCCTCCACCCAGAGCCTCAGGGCAATGGTGGACTTCCTGCCATGGTCCTCCTCAGCCAGCTCCACCCTCACACCTGTGTCCTCTGCGAAGAAGGCATGGCTGAGCAGGTCCTTGATCTCGTACCTGGGGAGAGAGCAGCTGAAGGGCATACCTGCTGGGGGGCTGAGACCCACCCGGCTCTCTCTAGAAAGTTCTGGCTGCACTGCCCTCCAGGGGCACACAACGGTTTCCTGTGTACCCCTAACTCCTGGGGGAGGAGGGAAAATGACCCCTGAACACATCTCACTGCGCAGTATTCAAGATTTCTTTCTCTGATTATAGAAAGAAACCTGCCCATGTGAGAGACTTGGGAACCCAGCCTCTGCGCCCCTGCTGAGGGCTGGTGAGCTCAGGCCCCACAGACACCTGGCTCCAGCGAAAACTGAACTGGACCTGGAAGAGTCCAAACGCCCATATTCAGGGGGTTTTCTGGAAGCCCCTCAGGAGAGGACAGGTGCAGCTGCTGGGTGTTGCCACGGTCACCACTCTGCCCCACCCCAAATCAGCATTCCAAACACTAGTTCCTGTCTCTGGCACGACTGATCCATATACTGTCCCAGACATGGCTTCCCCCAGGGTCAAATCTGTGGTCACCATGGGCTATGAGCTCATGGCCGACCCCGGTGGACAGCCACCGCACATGAAAGGGGGATGCCGGGGGCCACCCTCAGCGAGGTTGACAAACGCTGTGGGGCCCCTGGGGAGGGGCCAAGGTCGTGGCCCCAGGGCTCTGTATGTCCTGATCTAGGAGGCGGTCTAATAGGGTCTGCTTTGAGGAGTCTTTCACTCTATGTGGTGTTCCTACACTTTCCTGATATGGATTGTATTTCACAATTTTTTAGTATTTTTCCTTAAAGAAAACACAATAACCTGCATGGGCGAGGAGAAAACGCCCAGGGAGCAGGACAGGGCTCTTGCCTGAGAGAGGATGGCTGTGGAAAAAGGTAGTGTCAATGCTGGGGACAGTGGCTTAGGTAGGCAGGGGCTGGGAGGACAAGGGCCCAGAAGAGGTGGAGGAGGAGGAATGGGGGGGCAGGGAAGGGGGGCAGGGAAAGGGAGGAGGGGGGAGGGGGGAGGAGGAAAGCTCAAAGCACATGCTAGTTTCCTGGCTGACCAGCTGAGGAAGGGGAGGCCCTGACCACCTGAGGAGGCGGGGCTGGTTTTGCCGGCATCTCTGACTTGAACGTGATAACCTGCAGGATGGTTTGGGACAGGTCAGACACAGGTGCATGGACTACGCAGCCTGGAGTTCAGGGGCAAAGGCAAGATGAGCCCCATCTGGGAGGCTGGGCACTGGAGTGTCCTGCAAGCTGGGGAAATGGATGGGTCCACCAGGGACAACACAGAAAAAGCAAGAAGGGGCAGAGAGAGGACCCAGGAACCTCCTTGCTCCGGGCTAGGTGGGTGGGAAGCAGCCAGCAAAGGAGAGAAGGGGGCTCTGGGACAGTCCCTAAAGTCAAGGAGTGTATGTATTCCAGGCGCTTCCCACTGACCGCCCAGTCAACTTGCTGGCACCTGGGTGCCAGTGGCCTGGAGAACCCGTCTCCCAAAGCCCTCTGCAGGGCAGCTGGAAAGACTCCGCGCGAGAAATGCCCCAGAGACCCAGTGCCACTGGGGACTCACCTCTCCTCTTTGTTCTTGCAGATACACTCCCCAATAATCTCCTTGATTTCTGGGTCGTGCACTTTCTCAAAACTGGCTGGCTTGATGCCCTGAAGATGAGATGAGGAGTCACCTGACACAGAGCTGGTCTCTACAAGAGGTTTCCTACTCACCTCACACTAAGCCCCAAAGAAAACGCAGGAAGTGCAGAGGCTTCGGGGTGGCAGAGGACTGCAGCAGTGAGGTCTGGGGAAGAATGACTGGGGACACTCGCTCCCTCTGCATGGAGGAGGTGGTTGGAGCAGGGTGGACCTGGGGCCTCTGGTGCCACCCACAGGGTCCTGGAGGCCGAGGAGGAAGTGCCTCTCACAGGGCCAGCCTCTCTCACACCCCCTTGCTCAAGGGTGCTAAGAACAAGATCTCTAGTCAATGCTGCTGACGAAGGGCACCAGAGACCCTGGCTGGCCCCACTGTGGCCGCAGAGGGGTTGATTTCCAAGGTCTGGTAGCTCACGGTTTTTGCAAAGGACTGTGCTATGCAGTTCTGCGACTCAGTTCCATGGCCAGCGACCAGGCCAGATAACTTTCAGGCAGGGGGTGCCACAGTGTGGCCAAGTATCCACATGACCAGAGACCCAGCAGGGGCAGCCACTGCTCTGCCACCTGGCCCTGGTACAGGGGAGCAGAACCAGACAGAAGTATTCCAGAAGCAGGGGTCAGACCACAGGGTTTACTTGTCATCTGCCAGGAGACAGGGGTTGCCTGAGGGATACCTAGTTTTTAAACATTTTAAACACACTGAGAGCTCAACCACCATGTTCTTTCTCCTCAGCAAGACTCCGCCTTTGAAGGCCTGTCCAGACTTCTTTTTTAACTGTACAGAATGGGAAGGCAGCCCAGAAAGTGTAGGACCCCCAGCAACTCCCATGGGCCAGATGAGGCCCCATGCACTCACAAAACCCCTGATCCCCGGGACCCGTGCCCATAACCAACAGAGGTCATGCTGTGTCGGACACTGGAGGGGGTCTGCGTTAGACATGAACCCTGGGCTTTAGGTGTGAGGGCGGGTTCCCCGTGGGGGGAGACCCTGTACCTCTGCACTGAAGCCAACAGAGAAAGAGGCTTCGCTCTGCCAGGAGGAGGGGCCCAGTCCCTGTGGGGGGGGGGTCTGAGGAACTGTCCGCACACACTGCTATTTAAACCTCTGAGAAACCGAGGCCCCCAAAGCCGGTGAATGTGCCAGAAGAACAAGAACACACTGTTCCAAAGGGGCTCGCGTGTCTGGGCTCCTCTGCATGGAGTTAGGGTAGCCGAAAGCCAAGGGCACAGTGACCCCACTAGAGCTGGGGTTAGGAGCACATGTTAGAGGCTGGACCAGAGTGTGGGTGCATGAGTGAGCTCCCGGCAGGAGCACAGGGTGTCCTGAACAAAGGACACACGAAGGTCAGGAAACATGCTCCCCACCTAGCTTTCTCCAGGGTTTGGCTGTGCCTTGCTTTGCCCAAACCAGCGCAGGCAACACAGGGGCCTCGGGACCCTAGCCATGTCTTGTTTCCGGGGCCTAAACAGGGGCAGTGGGGCTGTTGGGAGAACCAGGGTGGCTGAGGAGCACATGCTCCGGACCTCAGTCCCTGTCTCCCCAGGCCAGCAGATGGACTAGAGCAAGGGTGTTCGGGCTGCTCCTCCCACACCCCAGCACCAACACAAAAGCCTGGCAGTGAGGTCCTGATATCCCTCAGGTCCCCCCATGTCCCTGGAGGACAATGCCCATAGCCCTCTCCTGCCAGCACCACGGGGAGCTGCACACCTGTCTGTGGGCCTCTGATCCAAACCTACAGTACCTCCAACCAAGAACCCTGCCCTCCTGCCTTGAAGCCTCAGAGCACACAGGAGGGGCTCAGAGCTAACAAGTGACCACTAACTCAGAAATAAGAACCAAAGGAGAGAGACGAGAGGTATGACCTTAGGGGAGGGCTCAGGGGGCGTACGGAAAGGGGATGGTGCCTGGGCTCTTCTGCAGAAGCAGTGAGGGTGCACCAAGGTCTGGGTGAGACCACCAAGTGCAGCAGGCACAGACAGACAGGGACGGACTAGGGCCCAGAAAAGCCATGGTCCAGCTACCCTACCTTGGACACTCCCTCTGTGCTCCCCACCAAGCAGAACAGCTGCATAGAAGGACAGGATGATCTGTCCGATTAAATCCTGGGGACACACCAGAAGACAAAGGGCCAGCAGGCCCTAGAACAGCCCAGAGGAGGGGTTCCAGAGACAGGCAGCCTGGGCACTGGTGGGGGCTCCAGCCTCGTAGTGCTGAGGCCCCAGGGACAGCCTCCAGGCACTCCTAGTATATTACTGCTGTGTGGCTTCTACCCACAGCTCAGAGACCTGAGCCACCCTCGTTTCCCATCTGTGAAATGGCCTCGTCCCCTTCCTCACACAGCTGCTGTGCTTTTACAAAGGCAGAGTCAGGGGGGACATGGGGACTCACACAGGTGACCTTGCGGTAGATCTGGGCAGCATTCTGGCACTCAGAGTAGGGGTACTCTGAGGTGGCCATCTCCAGCATACACATCCCAAAGGCGTAGACATCCACAGACTCGTCATAGTGTTCCTCGTACATCTCCGGGGCCATGAACTCAGGGGTGCCTGTGCCGGAGCAACAGGGACAGTGTCAGTGGCCATCAGCCCCGAAGCCCCCCTGCCCCTCACAGCTCAGAGCCCCCTCATCCACGTGCCATACCCCAGGTCCTCGAATCCTGGAAAGTTCTATAGAGAGAAGTTCATGAAAATGCCCCCTGGGCCCTCCTGGTCCTGGGCGGCCTCAGCCCAGAGCTGGGAAACGCTGACGTGCCTCTCATCAAGGAGGCAGAACACAGCCAGCACCCCAACCCCCACAGGCCCAGAACAGACAAAACCCATGGTCACCACAGAGCTGCTTAAATTGCAAAACCCCAGAAAAGCCCCGAATATCCCCAGACAGGCACCCCACACAGCAGAGCGTCAGGCAGCACAGATGATGATCTGGGGGCAGCTGGACAGGTGCCATTCACCTGGCAGGTACCAGGTGGAAACTGCTCATGCATTCTAAGCACAAAAGGTTTTAAAATAATGTTCACTCCGAATGTTTAAGGACATGAAGACTTACGATAGGCAGAGTAAAATACATAAAATACACAGTGCATGTGCATGCTGACCTCGCCATGTAAACCACCAGCAGAGACCAAAGTGACGCATCTGGCAGGTGGGACTGCAGCTGATTTTCCTTTAGTTACGCTGGTCTAGGTTTTCTAATTTGTCTGTAACAAACTTTTGCTTTAATAGTCACACAATCTTTTTCTGAAAACAAGTCCAACTGAGCATCTGTTGAGCTAAATGCAAAGGAGCCTCCCTTCAGTGAAGCTGCTTTAACTCCTCTGCTGACAACGGAAGATTTTCAGAATGTCCCAGTTTTTTAAAAAGCACATGGGGGATGGGCGAGTCTTCAAAATGTTTATACAGCAGCCTGGCCAGTGTGGCTCGGTTGGTTGAGCACTGTCCCATTCACTGAAAGGTCACGGGTTCAATTTCTGGTCCAAGCACATGCCTAAGTTATAGGTTCGATCCCGGCTGAGACGTGTACCAGAGGCAACTGATTGATGTTTCTCTCTCACATCAATGTTTCTCTCTCTTTTTTCTAAAATCAGTGGAAACATGTCCTAAAGTGAGGATTAAAAAAAAAAAATGCTTACACAGCTACCTCTGGGATGTCTCCTGGAGCCACACTGGAGTCTTCAAGCCCTGCAACACCTCAGTGTTCTCCAGATGTCTTGAACCCCATAAAGAGCTGCCCCAAAGCCCCTCCAAGTGCTCTCTTGGCAAAGCCAGGAGGGTCTACCGCCTGAGGCCTGGGCCCTGTGGACAAAGAGCGCCCACTGCTTGCCAGGAACCCACTCGGGCCACACACACACCAGACGCACTGTCTCTGCTCCTAACTGCAGCTATGGGCTGAGGGCTCCACCCAGAAAGGTTGCAGAGCGGCTTCTCAGGTGAGGAAAAGAAACACAGTGGAAAAACAGCCAGCAAACCCCATCCGCAGGGAAGCCCGCAGACCCCGCCCACCCAAACGCTTGCTCACTTCAGGCCCCAAACATCTCGGGGGCTCCGTCTGTGGGCCTCACATCCTGGGGAATGCCTCCCCACCCACTGAGGCCAGCTCCAGCATCACCACGCAGAGTCCCCAAATCCCTCCATGGTTTGGCCTCCTTCCTGGCTCCTGAGTGCCCATAGCCCCACAGGTGCCAGCCAACCTCACCACCGGACCCCAGCCAGGGCCCCACATAGGCACACAGGGCCATAACCTGGCTGAGGGGACTGAGGGGGCTGAGGGGCAGGCAGGGTCTCGGAGAGGTGAGCTTACCTATCACACTCTTGGCAAAGGATGCTCTCTTGAGGGTTGCCAGGCCCAGGTCACCAATTTTTACGGAGCCGGTGGGCCCGGTGATGAAGATGTTGTCACACTTGAGGTCCCGGTGGATGATGGGGGGCGTCCTGGTGTGCAGGAATAGCAGCCCCTTCAGTATCTGCCGGCACCAGCTACGCAGCACCTTGGGCTTCATCACCTTGAACCGCTTCAGGTACCTGAGGGTAGGGGAGCGGCTCACAGGCTACTCATGTGTGAAAGGGCTTCCCACAGCTGTGGGCCATGCAATATCACCCAAACAGGGACACCTGTGAGAGGAGTGCTGACCAGACGCCAGGCAGGATTACCCAGCTACTGTGAGCCCCACACCCTGGGCCAAGCCCACCCTGAGGCCCCGGCCGGCCAGGCAGGCGACGTGCTCACGTCTTCAGTGTCCCAGAGGTCATCAGCTCAGTCACCAGCACGATGCACCGCTTCCCCTTGGCGCTGGACTCCCAGAAGTCATAGAAGCGTACGATGTTGGGGTGCTGCAGGCCCTTTAGCATCTCGGCCTCCTCCTTGAACCGCTGCCGCTCTAGCTTGGTGAGCTTCCGGTCCTAGAGAGACATACAGCTGAGAAGGGCAGTCGCGTGGCCTTTCACAGTCATTTCCTTTGCTCAGGGAGCACAAGGGAGGGGGGGACCAGCCCCGAGGAGCCCCACTCTGCACAGGGAGCTAGCTCAGCAAACAGCTCTCTAGCCCTGGCTGGCGTGTGGCTCAGCTGGTTAGAGCATCGTCCAAGTGCACCGAAGGGTCACGTGTTCAATTCCTGGGTTGGGGCACATACCCAGGTTGCGGGTTTGATCTCTGGTCATGGTGCATGCAGAGGCAACCGATTGATGTTCCTCTCTCACATCGATGTTTTTCTCTCTTTCTCCCTCTTCAGACTCAATGAAAAACAGATCCTCAGGTAAAGATTAAAAAAAGAAAAAAGATCTCCAGAAGCCAGAGCAGCCTCAGAACCCACTGCAAGGCCAATGCACTCTGTCCCGAAACACACCTGAGGCCTTGCTCCTGACACACATGCTGATCAAGAAAGAACTGACACGTGATTTTGAGGACCTGTTGACGACCACAGCGATGACAGCCAGAAGACCGGGAGAAAGACCGGAGCCAAGAGCAAAGAGGGAAGACCCGAGTCCCAGCCAAGCCCAGGTCGGTGCTGACAACACACACATACTTCTGGGCCTGGGGCCACTACACCCAACACCTTTCGCACATCTGAACACACTCCAGCACCCTGACCCACACCTGCCACCACCCAGGCCTCCGCCTCACCTGTCCCAGCAGCCTGCTGCTTCCAACTTCATCTCACAGGCTAACCTCACTTCCACAGGCCCCAGAACTGCTGTCTTCCCCCATCCTGAGCATATGACCCCCAATGTCACCTTTGTCCTAGTCCAACGGGCCCACAGAGCCACGCAGCACACACCTGGCCCTCCCACCAGAAGGAACCCCAGGAAAACAAACACTGAATGGGGAACAGGGAGCTTTGAGGAACTGCAGGAAGATAGAAGACGTGCATTTGGACAGATGGAGGGAGAAGTCAGAGCTGAAGGAAAACACCTTCCGAAAGACCCCAAAGGACAAAAAGTCAGATTCCAACAAATCCAGAGAGGAGAGGGGCACCCTGGGATCATGATGAGGTCATCTGGTAGGGAGTCCTATCCCAAGTGGCGCTGTAACCACTCAGGTCCTCTCCCTCCACCAGCCCCAGCCCACAAACCCTCCTCAGCCTTTCCATGCACACATGGGGCCAGCTGCACAGTCACTGCAGAGCAAAGGAGAAAACAAAGACAACTTCAAAAATATCCAGCTCATGTCCTCACAGGATCCAAGAGGTTGACAGGCTTACGTAAAGGAGGTCAAGCTTCTACTTAAAAAGGGACAGTCAAGGGCTCTTGCAAATTAAAGCTCAATGTTTTAAAAATAAGATATTCTATAATCCAAGGAAACATTAAGTACAAAAAGTCAACGTTTAATCTAGATGATAACATGACAACATGTTTGACTCATCAAATATTTATTTAAGAAAATAAAAGTCAAGCCACAGACTGGGAGAAACTATTCCCAAGGCATGTATTTGACATGGGTCTCAGATCCAGAATACAGAAGAAGAACTACTGTTATCAGCGGAAGTGAGGTATCCCTTTCCCCAGAGTGCTTGGGGTTAGGTCCTTACAACATCTCAAGAAAAAGAATTTTCTGAGACCCACATGGGAGAATGATGGATTTTTATTTACGTGGAATTAGACCTTGGGCTTTCAAAGTCCCATTTCCCTTAGTCCAGTTCTGGAAGAGGTGCAGCTGGGGATTCAGTAGAGCCAGAAGCAAAGCCAGTGTCCATAGTTTCCGTTCCACGGTGGAGCTGGGCCCAGTTTAGCATCAGGCTAGTTTCAGTCCATGAGTCCATTATGTGTGAGGTTCACATGGCCATGAGTCATGTGGGCAAACACAGGAGTGCAGGAGGGAGCACCAGAGCCCCTGAGAAACCAGGAGCGAAAGAAGGCAAGAGAGAGAATTCCTTTGTTTAGGGCAGGGGTGGGGGATGTCCGCCCACCCATATACGGCCCCCCAAAATCAGGTGGTCTGGCCCTGCCAAGGCCTCACCAAAGAGAAGCAGTTCCAGCCATCACGTTAGGGGTGAGTTAATTAAATGCTTGCCCAAATACAGCAGGCTAATTTTTAAGCTGATAATTTTGCGTGGCCCACAATGATCTTATAAATATCCAAATGGCCCTTGGCAGAAAAAAGGTTCCCTGGTTTAGGGGATTAAATATACCAATTTCAAGCCCTTGCAGTGGCCACACCCATTCTGGCCCATGACCTGTTCCCAGGTGTGACTGAGAGACAAGTACCTTCCCTATGTCACCCAGGCTTTAAGTCATGTGTCTATTCTTCGTTTCCAGTCCCTTCTGGTGGCTCCCTGGGGAGTGTTAAACTGCAGCTTCCTGGCAAAGCTGCACAAATGGCTATAATATTTGGCCTTCCCTTTGCTCCTTCCTTTTTATTCATAACTAGGTTTATTACAATGGTATCACTATAACTCGACGATGACAAAAGGGGAATAGATATGTGTCACAGAAGATGCAGAAATGGCCAAAAAGCATATGAAAAGGTGCTCTGCATCCTGAATCATCAGGAAAACGCCAATTACAATCACAAGATCCCACTTCACACCCACCAGCAGGGTAAAACAAAAAGGGTCATTTCAACTGCTGGGTGGTGATGAAGCTGAGCCCTCTGGCATGAGGCTATGGAAGGTGCTGGTGGCAAAAGCCTCAAGGCAGCCTTGGCACGTTCATACCCAGCTCTGGCCCGTCAGACCCCGCCAGGTACCCACCCAAGACAAAGACACAGGCAGCCACCGAAGACAGGTACACGGGGTTCTGAGCAGCTCCACTCACAATAGCCCCAAACTCCAGAAGAGGTGGAACTAGCTGTGGGGTGGAAACCAGCAGGAGCTTGCCTCGGGGAGGTGCAGGTGAGTCAGGGCGCAGCCACACCCATGTACATCTGCCTGGGCACTTAAGATGTGTTTTATTAAGTCAATTAGTGTTTGATTTTTCAAATGTAAAAAAAAAGACATCCCAAAACCTAATGTGAGAAATGGAAGAGAAACATCAAGACATGGAGAACTAGCTGAAAGTCTTGACATGTAACAGGAATTCAGAGGAAAGGAGAGGAACCCAGGAAGGAGGAGATGAAGGAAAAGCACTTTCCTGAGCTTCCAGCAGAACTATTTAGAAGTGTGTGCCCAGCCAGGTAAGAGTGAATGACGCATGATCCATCGCCAGGCCAGCTCCAGCAAAATTCAGACTCCTGAGGGCAGAGATCAAGCCCTGCCCACCAAGGAGGGGTATTTTTTTTGGGGGGGGGAGTCTCATCAGCAATCCAGGGCACAGCCGATGAGGCAGCCTCCTCAAAGTACTGACTAATCAGGAACACTCTCTAAACCCAGCCAAATGGGTGTCAAACATACCACCCCAGGACTGATTCCCCGACACTGGAGAACTCAAAGGTGACTCCAGCACTGCAGGGGAAAGTCACTGGAAGGAGTGTTTCTGCAAAACACAGCACAGCAGGGCAGAGGGAGCACACAAGCTGTGCCTGCTGCTGGACTTGGCCATGGGGCTCCCACGCCACTCGCAGGCAGCTGGACTTAGACAATGACATTTCAGTTCAATTCCCTTCCAAAGGTCTGGTCACTGATTCTACAGGTAACTCAAGAGGCTTGGTTATAGTAGAAACTGTTTTTTGCCAATATTTCAGCACTAACCAACAGCAAAGTAAAAGATTTCATTGTAGTCTGAGAGCAAAAGATCCATGTTATATAAATAACATAACTGACAACAACTAAGAGGGGAGGAATATGCCCTGTAGATGGTATAGTCTCATTTTCTGTGACAGATACTGGCCAATGGTGACAAAGACGTGGGTTCAATGCAGAAGTCAGATCTTTAAACAGTGCCTCTTAGAGCTGTGTGGGGAGGGCGTAGAAATGGGAGGAAACAGACCTTATGGTATGTTCCAAGCCACCAGCCTATTTTTAACTACGCAACACACTGCTTGATAATTTAAAAGGTCAGGTGGTGTGCCCTCAGAGCGCTGCCCAATGTCCCTCACAGAGCTGCCCCAAGTCCTTGTCACTGTTGATCGCTGGTCGGCCCCATGAGAGCAGTAACTCCATGCAGGCAAAGCCACATCAGCAACTGGCTACTGTCACTGCCTGTGGGATGAACTGATTACCTGATGTGCTGGGAGGACTGTGGTCACAAATCAGGGCAGGAGGAAAGCCCCTGATCCCTGCGGGACCCTCAAATCCTGCCAGAGTCAGGTTGTTCTTGAGGTGCAGCAGTGAGAGGGTGGGCTCCAGTGGCCCATGGGGCCTCGCTGTCAGATAGTCCATGCACACAGACAGGGCAGGCAGGCCACTTAGACCAGCCTCTGTGCGAACAAGCCCTGGTGTTGCCTGAATTAGTAGCTCCTGTTCCCCCAAAGATAGTGAGAGCGAGTCTGATTACAAAGGATAAAATATTCTGGACAGCCCAGCCAGGTGTGGCTCAGTGGTTGAGCTCAGGAGATCAGGGTTTGATTCCCAGTCAGGGCTCTCTCATCATTGATGTTTCTATCTCTCCCTCTCCTTCTCCCTTCTTTCCTCTGAAATCAATAAAGATATATTTAAAAAAAAAATTCTGGAAAACGTTGGCTCTTGTCTCCTACAGGAAAAAAGCCCGGCCAGTTGCAAATGTCACCCAGGCCCAAACGTCACCCTCAGAGTGCAGGCAGCGGGGGGGGGGGGGGGGGGGGGGGGGGGTGGCCTAGTGGTCAGAGGACAACAGCCCTGGATATGAAGGGCTTCTCCCACGTGACCCTGGAGCCACCAGCTCTGCTCTAACAGCCCGCCAGCGAAGGCTGAAGTCCTCAGATCCAGAAGGCCACCCTCCTGCTCTCGGTGGGGCTCTGGGGCCACCTCCTTTCAGACAGGCAAAGCCTAGCCAACCCCATGAGGACAGAACCACCCAGGGGCCCAAGTCCAGCCAAAGGAAGATGGGGTCCACACACACAGGGTAGAGAGATAAGCAATTAGGAGTGTCCAGAATTAGCACAGAGTGTGGGGTGACAACCTGGCCTGGGACCTTTCTCCAGGCCCACTATGCCATAAATCACAACCAAAAAAGCTTCAAAAGACCTGCCCTTGTACAGGGAAATCAGTCTAGGATGGGTCTCTGGGTACTAACTTAGCTCAGAACATGCAGCTCTAGGGACAGAGTTGGCCCAGGACAGGGGCTCCACGGATGGGGTCAGCCCAGGAACGGGGCCCTAGGGATGGAGTTGACCCGGTAGAGAGAGCACAGCTCTGTCCCTGCCAACCCCTGCTCCTAGTGGGCATCCACAGGCCCAACTCAGTTACCAGATGGTCTCTGAGGCTCTGGGTTGTAGGTGTGGGCTATGGATAACCTCAGGGGGAACAAGCAACAGCTGACAAAACAGATAAGCATGCCATTACCCCACACCTAAAACAGGGTGCAGGGACAAGAAAAGTTCCCAGGGCCTGGGAGAAGGGCAGGGCAGGTATCCTGTATGCAGGTGTGAGGTCAGGGAGAGCAGACCAAGTGCGGTTTACATCCACACAGGAGCCAGCATCACAGGGACAGCAGGCAGCCTGGCATCCTGATGAGGCTGTCCTGACAACTCTCAGGACTGAGCTCCCACCAGGGTCACCAAGGGAGAGACCTCGACAGAGAGTGATATCTCAGTTTTGGGCTGTGGCCTGCTCCCTCTAATATTTACTGCAGTTTTAAAAATAAACTCACTTTGCCCTGGTCGGTTTGGCTCAGTAGTTAGAGCATCGGCCTGTGATCCAAAGGGTCACGGGTTCGATTCCTGGTCAAAGGCACATACTTCAGATGCAGGCTCGATCCCAGTCGGGTGTGTACAGAGGCAACCAATCTATGTGTCTCTCTCACACTGATGTTTCTCTCTCTCTCCCTCCCTCCCTCCCACTCACTCTAAAAAAACAAAACAAAAACTTCTTTTAATATATCTTTATTGATTTCAGAGAGAGGAAAGGAGAGGGAGAGAGAGATATAGAAACATCAATGATGAGAGAGTCACTGATCGGCTGCATGTGCCCTGACTGGGAATCGAACCCTGATTGCCTGGATCCTAGGTCGATGCTCAACCGCTGAGCCATGCCCGGCCGGGCCAAAAACTTCTTTTAAATCCAAGTGCTTTCCTTAACCTCAACAGAGTAATAAAATATGTGAAATCACAGGTGAATGGTATATACTTTTTCTTTTTTTTATCATTTTTTATTTTTCAATTACAGTTGACATACAATATTATATTAGTTTCAGGTGTACGCCCCAGTGATTAGACATTACTTAACTTACTAGTGATCATCCCGATAAATCTCGTACCCACCTGACACCTTACACAGTTATTAGACTATTACTATTCCCTGTGCTGTGCTTTACATCCCCATGACGATTCTGTAACAACCTATTTGTACTTCTTAATCCCCTCACCTTTTTCACCCATCCCCCTAACCCCCTCCCATCTGACAACCGTCAAAATATTCCCTGTATCTATGAGTCTATTTCTGTTCTGCTTGTTCATTTATTTTGATTTTTAGATTCAATTGTTGATAGATACGTATTTTGCCATTTTATTCATATTTTTTATCTTTTCTTTCCCTTCTTCGTAAAGAAGACCCTTCAACATTTCATGTAGTGCTGGTCTGGTGGTGGTGAACTCCTTTAGCTTTTTCTTATCTATGAAGCTCTTTATCTGACCTTCAGTTCTAAATGAAAGCTTGCTGGGTAATCTTGGTTGTAGGTTCTTGCTTTTCATCACTTTGAATATTTCTTGCCACTCCCTTCTGGTCTGAAATGTTTCTGTTGAGAAATCAGTTGACAGTCTTAGGGGAGCTCCCTTGTAGGTAACTAACTGCTTTTCTCTTGCTGCTTTTAAGATTCTCTCTTTGTCTTTAACCTTTGGCATTTTAATTGTGATGTGTCTTGGTGTGGGCCTCTTTGGGTTCCTCTTGTTTGGGACCCTCTGTGCTTCCTGGACTTGTAAGTCTATTTCTTTTCCCAGGTAGGGGAAGTTTTCTGTCATTATATTTTCAAATAGGTTTTCAACTTCTTGCTCCCTTTCTTCTCCTTCTGGCATCACAATAATGCAAATGTTGGGCTGCTTGAAGTTGTCCCAGAGGCCCCTTACATTATCTTCATATTTTTGGATTTTTTTTTCCTTTTTGCTGTTCTGAATGGGAGGGTTTTTGCTTCCTCATGTTCCAAATTGCTGATTTGATTCTCAGCTTCAACTACTCTACTGTTGATTCCCTGTAAATTATTCTTCATTTCAGTTAGTGTCTCCTTCATTTCTGACTGGTCCTTTCTTATGTTGTTGATGATCTCACTAAGATCCTTGAAGTTCTCACTAACTTTCCTGAAGTTTTTATTTAGTTCCTTGAGCATCCTTATAACCATTGTTTTGAACTCTCTGTTAGCTTGCTTGCTTCCATTTCACTTAGTTCTTTTTCTAGAGATTTGTTTTGTTCTTTCATTTGTGACATGTTTCTTTGTCACCACATTTTTGCTGCTTCCCTGTGTTTGTGTCTATGGATTAGGTAGAGCTGCTATGTGTCCCAGAATTGGCAGAGTGGCCTTGTGTAGCAGGTGTACTAGGGGGCCCAATGGCTCAGCCTCCCCAGTCACCTGAGCTGGGCACTCCACGTGCATCCCTGTGTGAGCTGTGTGCACTGTCCTATTGTAGTTGAGCCTTGATTGTTGTTGGCATCAGTGGGAAGGATTGACCTCCAGGCCAACTGACTAGGAGAACCAGCTATAACTACAGTGGAGGAGCTGCTGTGCAGGAGTTGACCCCAGAGAGCAGGATTTGGTGTTCACCAAATCCACCCTTTGTATGTGTCACTTGTGAATGTGGTAGGGTTATAATCCAGCATGGCTGAAGCTTACCACTAGGTACACTGTCTCTGGGGCCTCCTGGGAGGTGCAAAGTCAGCTACTGCCTGTGCCTGGGGCCACCCGGCACGAGCTACAGAGCCATCTGCAGATGGTTGCTACTTGTGCTGGGATCGTAAGTGCCCAGGGGAGGCCAGGCTATAAACCAAGGCTGGCGTGCTGAGGCCAGATACTGCCTGTTTGAGAGATTTTAGGAAAGTATGAAGCATGAGCTGAAACAGGCCATTCCTATGGAAAACCCACTGGAAACCACTTGGGTGGGCTTGCAAATTGGGCGAGGCGGGGTATCAGGGAGTCACCAGAGCAGGGCGAACAGTGTGGGCCAGGCTGATGGAGACTCAGATATGGCGCCTGTTGGCTCTGTGGAGGAGGGCTCAGGAAAGGAACAATGGCCTCTGCCAGCACTTCTGTCTGGGAGAAAGCTGCCCTGCCATCTCTTACCCTTATGCCAGACAATTCAGTTCCTCCCTGTATGCCCCAGGTTCCTTTCAAGATGCTGCCCCAGCGATGGAGCTCAGAGGGAGGGAGTCCGAGTAAGTTCGTGCCCCAGCCCTTTAAGAACAGCTGCCTGGGACTCCAGCAGCCTCAATCCCTGCTGTTTTTTACAGCCTAAAGTTACAGGGTCATCTCTTCCTGGCACTGGGACCCTGGGCTGGGGGTTCTGGTGTGGGGCTGGGAACCCTTTCTCCTCAGGGGGGACCTACACAGCAGCCAAGACATCCCTCCCGATTAAAAAAACAACGAACGTGGGTGTGAGACCAACCCCTTCTGTGCCTCTGCCGTCCTACCAGTCTCAATGTAGATTCTTCAATTCTCTAGTTGTAGGAGTTCCGTTCAGCTGGATTTTGGGCGGTTCTGAATGATGGTTCTGTGGTATAGTTGTAGTTTTGATGTGGTTGTGGGAGGTGGTGAACACCACATTTATCTACACCGTCATCTTGCTCTCTTCCAGTGTATGCTTTTTCAAATTCACATTTAAAATAAAAGCATCGTTATTAAAACGAATAGTCCTCAGGAGTCCTCCAGCCACTGCTACCACATAAGACATGTCCCCTCCAACTCCTGTCTGAGGCGGGGCACCTGAGGAAGATCCCACTGGGCAGAGGCTGAGGGTAAAATCTTGTGGCAGGCAGCTGAGAGAGGGTAAGGCACTCCAACACTCACCTTCCCTGTCACAGGGGCCAACAAGGTGGTAATTCCCTGAGGACAGCTGAATGTTGCTATCCGAAACTCACAGATTTTATAAACACTATCTCTAAAGAGGGGCTGTGCACAAGTCACTCACAACCAGAGTCTCTCAGGGGCCTTTGCTCTTTTAAAGGCCATGCTGGGACGCCTGCTGCTCCGTCAAAAGGCAGAGCCACCCAAAACCCGCCCAGTGGGCCAGCCCATCTGCCACCTTCAGGAGATGGTGACACTAGGTGCCCTCACCACAGGTGAGCTGGGGTCTACACTGCTTTGTCGTAAGTTTACATAGTTATAAAGGACGGCATCTCCAGCCTTTTGTAAACATAGACATTACTTTAATGCTCTGAAAACGCTCCCATGGCATTTGATGGTCTCTCTGGCCGTTTTTCAAACATGAGCATAAACTGCAGCCCAGAACCGTGTCTCCACTTTCACAGACTTATGGAACAGCTTTCCTGAAAGTCTGCATTGCCCACCTGGCCACACTTCTCTGTCCTAAGACAATGCTTACTGGCATTTTAGCTTATTTCCTATGGTCACACAGCCCTGAGGGTCAGCTTTTTCTGGATTGAGTTACCTTGACAAATTGGTAGTTTGCAGTTGACCAAACAGGTAACAAATGTGACTGAATACACACCTCTCCCAACTGCTGCACACACCATCCCCCCCCGTGCATCATATTATCACCAGCATGAGGCCAGGCCAGCACTGCTTCTTGTCACTGAGGGTCACGTTAGCTGGCTGACAGGGTGTGGGAGCCAGCTACGCCATGTCGCGGAGCTCTCTGGACTCAATTAGAGAGTGTCCCCAACCCCAAGGAAGTACCACCAGGGCCTCCTCAGGTTCTGTGGACACAGTGCGGTGTGTCAGCCCATCCATGCTGACCCCTAGCCCCGGCTTTCACTGGGGTCTGGGTGGGGTCGGCCATGAAGTGCAATTTGGGGTGGGTGGAGGGGTGTCCCCTGCCTGACTGTCAGGGAGACCCCATATCTGGCATGAGTGCAGGGGGTCAGTTTGGGGAATAGGCCCGCTGTGCTGGACATCCCTGGGATGAAAGCCTCTGTCCCATCTCCCACCCAAGCCATGGGTCATGGGCAAAATGCAGGGCCCTACCTACCTCAGGCCTGCTCACCACCCTCAGCATGGGGTGCAGACAGGCCATTGTTGGAAGCTAACAGAAGCAGTTACCACACAGTGGGGAAGGGTCAAGGAGGAGCCCAAGAGAAGAAAGAGGACCTGAGTGGGGCAGGGAGGCTGCCAAGTCTATGGGAGCAGGCAGTCTGGGGATAGGGAGCATTTGCTCAGAGACACGGCCACAGACCAAAAGCATCCCCAGGGGCTGGAGCAAACTGGGCAGGCCCTCCATCCCACAAAACCTGTCCTGGGGACCTCAGGCCTCACACAGGCCATGGACAGACCTGAACCAGCTCCGAAGGCAGTCCCGGGCAGGGACAGACAGTCCTGGAGGAGATGGGTTTCCTCCAGACCTAGGCCCTCTCAGGTAGGAGAGAAACTGTGAGGCCAGGGCAGCAGACACCACAGGTCAGTAGCATCAAGAAGGGCTTGGCTTATCTCAGGGACACATCTGTTCTAACCCCAAGTGGGGCAAAGCAGCAGGTCACCAAGGTGTGAAATGCAAACAAGAGCCAGCAAGACCAAGCCCACTGGCCACCCCCTCGGGGGACTACCAAGAGGACCCCTGGGACACCCACCCCTCCTCAAGCAAAAGCATCAGCGCTCACGAACCCCAAGCCCAGCACACAAAGGTTGGGCAGCAACCACTCCTGGAGTTGACAACACATGTCTGATTTCTAGGAAGGGCCAGCCCCACCCCAGGCCACTGCCCCATAGGGACCCCTAAAGGTAGATGTGGACACACCATGGACACGGTCAGCCAAGACAAACACCGCACCAAGGATCAGTCCTGTGGGAAGAGGTGGGGCAGGACAGTCAATACCCCATACCCCCAGGGCCAGACTGTTGACAGGTGAACCCATTTGGGGTGGGGCCAGTCAAAGGCATCTGCTCTGCCCCTGTCCAAAGGCTGGGGCACCTCAGGGTAACAAGGTCCTTGTGACAATCTGCTAAATTCTGTAGACCCTTCCCCAGAAAGCAGACCTCCCTCCCCCACACATTCCCCACCCCAGTGAAAGCCCAGACCTGCAGCTCTGGACACTGAGGAACAGATATGTGGAAAACCTTGACGCCTTTTGCTGCAGGAGGCCCTGTCTGGCCAAGTCCTCTAAGCCCCACACCCAGGTTGAAGTTAGGTAGCCCTCACTCTTCTGTCCAGAGGCCATGGGCAGCCTGAGAAATCCTACCACCAGGTCTAAGATGACCTCATAGGTAGGCAGCAGGGACTTTGGCCACTGATGGCATCAGGCTGGTGTCTGCTGAGTGGAGATGCTGCCAGAACTGAACATCCATGATGTCTCTCTGGAAAGCACTGGGCCAGAGCACGTGGTAGGGGTTGAGGGGCATCAACAGATAAACTAGTCCATGTGATAAGAGCCACAAAGGACCACAAAAGCCCAGGACAGCCTGGGGTGAGGGAAGGCCCTGCAGCTCACGTCTGCTCCACACCTTCAAACTAACTCCTTGGTTCTTCCCCAAGTAGCAGCAAGAGCCTTGGGGCCACAGTCCAGACTAGACAACAAGCACACAGTGCACATGCATGGAATGAGCCACCAGTTCCAGGTCCGACTCCCACACTCAGCACATTCTACCCTAGAGTTGTGCAGTCCGAGACAATAGCTATGAGCACTTCCCATGCAGCCAGTCCAAACTGAAATATACTCTCAGTGTAAGATACACATTAGATGTCTACACTTCCATGAGACAGTGCTTAGAGTGTCAGCACTATGCATTAGACTACAAGATGGGATGCTGAACAGAGCTTCCACAGTCTGACAGGGCCCGCTTAGGAAGGGAGGCCTTGGGTAACACCCAGGCTTTCACTCTAGATGAGGAGATAAGACCAAACAGCAGAAAATCAAGAGAAAAAAAACAGACAATAGCAAAAAAAATCCAGAGGATCCAAATATTGTACTTAACAGAGACTTCAAATTACTGTGATTAGTGTGGTCAAGAAAATAGCAAGATGGATAAGTTCACCAGAAATGAAATCTGTGAAATAAGAATCAAATGAGCCTGGCCAGTGTGGCTCAGTTGGTTGAGGGTCATCCCATGCACCAGGAGGTCGCTGGTTCGATTCCTGGTCAGAGCACATGCCCGGGTTACGGGCTCAATCCCCAGTAGGGTGTGTGCAGAAGGCCGCTGACCTATGTTTCACTCTCATCAATGTTTCTACCTATCTCTCCCTCTCCATTCCTCTCTCTGAAATCAATAAAAACATATTAATTTTTTTTTAAAGTATCGAATGAAAGCTAGAACTAAGAAATGAAATTGGAACTCAACATATGGGTTTAACAGATGAGACATAGCTGAAGATGGGATCAACAAACTAGAAGACATGTCAGTAGAAAACATACAGAGTGAAACAGAGAGACAAATGGATGGAAAATATGAGAAAGAAGATAAAAAACTCATAGAACACAGTGAAAAGGTCCAACCTATGTGTAGAGTTTTGGAAGAGGACATAAAGAATAGAACAAATGCAATATTTAAAAATTAAGCCCCGCCCGGCAGGGCGTGGCTCAGTGGTTAAGTGTTGACCTAGGATCCAGGCGATCGGGGTTCGATTCCCAGTCAGGGCACATGCCTGGGTTGTGGGTTCGATCGATGACTCTCTCATCATTGATGTTTCTATCTCTCTCTCTCCCTCTCCTTTCCTCTCTCTGAAATCAATAAAGATATATTAAAAAAAAAATTAAGCCCCAAAGTTTTGCAAAACTGAAGCAAGAAATTCAGACATAGATTCAAGAAGTGCTATAAACCCCAAGCAAGTTACATACAAAGAAAACCACACCAAGGCACATTACAGTAAAAAACAAACAAAAAACCTGCTGAAAACTGAACGCGCAAGGAAAATCTTAGAAGCAGTATCACAAAAGGTGCGCAGAGGGGGTGGGGGTAGAAGGATTTCAATGTTCTAAGACCTATGAGTCTATATCAGACTTTAGTTATCAAGGATACATGCTGTAATCTCTAGTGGAACCACTAAAAAAATTACAAAAGAATGCATAACAAGCTTTCTAAGTGCAAATTCTAAACTGCCCAAAGCCTAGAGCTCCAAGAATGGTTTGTCCAATTACAGGGCAGACATATCTGAGACCACACCTCTACTGTTAAAATTACTACTACGTGGATAGGCAAGTATGCAATGAAATAATGACCAAAAATTACAAATACAGTGAAATGGGCATGCCACCCATTACCCTGCTCTCTGCCATCCCCATGCTGCCCTCTCTAGTTGTCTAGTCTTATAGCACAGGTCTCCCCAGGGTGTGCCCAGGCAGAAGCACAACCATCCTTGTTGCTCTTGATCATCTATGGAAAGATGGCATGTTTGTCCTTCCCTAAGATCAGAACAGAATCCCAAATCCAACACAGAGCCAGTGCTCAGTAGGGCTCCCTTCTAGCAAGTGCGTTCGCTCCCCAGGTGATTGTAAAGCCATTTCTCCATCTCACGACTGAGACCTAGAAAAGCTGTGTCTAGCATTCCATAGGGACTTGTTCACCTCCACCTGTGACGTCTCATCTCCAACAGATGGGAATAACCCAAGGCCCAGGAGCAACTCCGGGTTGGGAGAGCTGGAGTGGGGAGGCCCCCTTCGTTGCCTGTGCCCTGGTGGGGGAGGAATGCCACCCCCCTCAACACCCTCATCTATGTCTTCCTCAGGCAAACACTGAATGGCCATGCCCACTGGACAGCCACTCGCCATGCCAACAAAGAAGACCCCAAGATAAGACCTCTGCCCCTGGTGCTCACCCTTACGAGCCACGCAAGTGCATGCTGCTCATTTACAGAGAGGAAGCTGAGGCTCAGAGAGGCTCAACACCTCCACAAGGCAGGTCAGGCGTTACTCCCAGCCAGCCCGGTTCTAGCTGCCTCCAGATGTGTGGGGGGGACTCGAGTATCCCAAACCCTAGGGGACAAGAGGGGCCCGACTGAAACAATCAGGCCTCTATCAGACAGAGTGACAGGGAAGGGCCAGCCCCTCTGGGACACTGCCCTGCTGACGCACATGCTGTGACCACACCAGGCAGGTAAGCTACACCAACCAGGGCGACAGAATCAACTCTGACATCTAGAGCCAACGCCCCCTCACCTCACCTTCCAGCCACCAGCTTTGCCGAAATGCAGCAGACCCAGAAGGGAAGGAAATCCCTTTGCTTTATAGAGCCTGCAGGGTCTGGGGAAGCCCCACAACTGACGGATGAGAGCAAGTTAGCAAAACGCATGAGGGAATGAACAATGAATGAAGAGTGCGTGAATCGGTGAGGGAGCAAGTGAACAAGGGAATGAAGAGGGAGGCAAGTAACTGAGACAAGTGAGGCCTAAAGGACAGTCCAACCCGCACCACAGCCAGGAGACACCAACCACCACTGAAACAGCCACCACATCCCACAGTGCACAGAGTACCATGTCATGTGCCACATGTCACACATTACATCACACGTCACGTGTCAGGTCACACGTTGTGTCACATCACGTCATATCGCATGAGCTTGACTATGGTTGTGCCTCTCCCTTTTTTCTGTAAGATTGGGGTGATTTTTATTTTATTTTTGCCTGTCCACATCTTCTAAATATCACATCCTAAAGAGGTACACAAGAATCTACCAGCAACCAAAGATGACTTTCAAATGGCAGAGTGAGAAACTTATCTCGTATCCATTTGACAGGAGAGGGTGCTCAGTCTAGGGCAAAAGTACCATCTGAGAGGCAGACACCTGCTGAGCCCTGTGTAGGGCAAAGAGGACCCCCACCACCACCTCAGCTGCCCAGGAAGATAATCCCCTGGAATCTGTCCCCCAGGGAGCTTCTGGGGACCCAATGGGCTCCATCAGTCCTCATCACACCCCTCATGCATCTGTGTGTCCCCCTAAACTCATCACCATAGTGCACAGTGTGTCTGTCCTGTCCCTGCACCGTTCAAACAGAAAAGGGACACAGTGGTATCCTGGGCTCCCAGGTGTAGGGCCTGCCCCCACTCAGCTTCCCTGAGACAGAGGGACCCTTCCAGGTGTAGGGCCTACCCGCCTGCCCCCTGCTCAGCTGCCCAGGGACCTGGACCCATGACCTGGCCTGCAGACTCCCAGGAACGTGGCTGACACAGGTGAAGCAGCACCTCCGATGGCAAGCAGGTCTCAGTCAGAGTGGAACACACATATCACTCTGGTCCAGGAGGTTTGAAGAGACCTGGGACCCCTGCACACCAGGAGAGTACCCACCCTCCAGCTCACCCTCAGCAGTCATGCCCTTGCAGGCGTCCAGCCCAGGCCCCGGGGCAGGAGGTACCCAACTGCCCCACTCCAGCCTCTGCTGTTTTTAAAATATTTCTCAGGAGAATACAAAGTAAGAGGGTGGTAGATTAACACACAACTCCATCTCAGTCACCACATGCCATCCTGCACCCTCAGGCTCCCCTGGGAGTCGTCCAAAACCTTGCTGACTATGTGTATCTGGAATTGCTCACTGGATGGTTATTTATAGTCACAAGAAACAACTGACATCCTGAGACAGCCCGGCGGTGGTGACGAGGGCCATGCAGGCCTCAGGGCAGGTAGGAGCTGGAAAAGGGTTCAAGGCACCAGGCTGGGATTTATAAAAGTCACCCTCGCCAGAGCAAAACAGTAAGACCAGGGCTGTGTTCAGGACGGAGTGGGCGTGTGTACTGACTTTTTCTTCCTTCCTGGTGTCCCCAGTTTTCTGCAATCTGCTTAACATCATAAAACTAAAAGCAGAGAGCGCAATGGCCACACTCCTGGGCCCTGCTCCAGGTAGCAGCCATGTGCCAGAGGCTCTGCTCCCCAGAGCGGGTAACAGTGGCCCCAACTTCCTCCAGTGCCACCTATGGTGTCTGTTCTGTAAGTGGCTTCAGGGTTTGTACCAAACACGCTCACTTTAACACCGAATCCCAATTCTGTAAAACCCACAAACTTCTGACTACATCCCCCTATGGAGCTCCGTTCCATCAAGGTAAAAGAGGAGGGGTGGTCTGGTCCCTGGACTATGCTGAGTGGCAGAGACGACCCTCTCAGGAGCTGGGTACCTGGGGCTTCCTGCCTTTGCAGCCAGCACCCCAGGGACCCAGGTCTGGGCAGGTGATCCCCAGGTGTGCGTGTGGGGCTTATTCAGGTCTGAGGTGGTGGGACGAGGTCTGTCGGCCATCCTCTCTACTTCCTGGCCTGTTTGGAACGGCCGTGCTGACAAGTCAGAAATAACAACGCTGGGCGCTGGGTGCTTCGCACAGCTGGCCTTGCCTGATTTGGACACAACAGGCATGACCCTGTGAGGCAGCCGGGCCAGGTGCAGGCACTTTGGGAAGACCTATGGAACCCTACGAGATGCTATCAGCCCCCCCCAGCAGACGAGAAATAGGGGCAGGGAGTGGCTTTCACAACCCCTAGAGACTGCACACCCGGCTGCCTTCACAGCATTCCCCAAAAAAACTCGGGAGAGGGGTATGACAAGCCAGAGCTGTGCCAGGCTCAACTTCCTTCTTCCCCTCCCTGCTGGCAGCAGGCGCATCGAGGACCATCCTCAGTACCCACTCGAGAGCGGGCAGGGCCCCAACACTGGCTCATAGGATAACCTACCCCCTGGCCCCTGCCAAGCAGCTACCACCCTCCCTGGTGTTCCAATTTAAGGACACCTAGAAACCCACCCGTTCCCAGCCACAACGCTGAGCCAAACAGCGTCTCCTGGACATCCTGGTAGCAAGGGGTGAAGCCGGGTCACAGTAGGTGCCAAATACTGAGACAACATGTGCTCAGAGCTACCAGGACAAGAATGAGGGGGGGAAGCAGCCCTGACATCCAAAGAAATGGGGGTCCCACATAGTAGGGGAAGAAGCTGACCTCAGACACCATGCCCTACCTGTGGCCTTGGGGAAGCAGGAAGCCCTCTCAGGAGCCACCAGGCTGAGTGCCCAGGACCACTTAGTGTCCTTATTTATACAACCAGAGGGGCCACGACTGCCTAACACACTTTGTGAGGCTCCGCATGGGTCTCAGCTAAGGGTGGTGCCCAGAAGACACTAGGCCTGGGTGCTGCAGATGAACGGTTATTCTGACCATCAGCTTCAGCTCGGTGGCTTCAGTCAGGCTACTCCATGTCCAGGCTCACTGACCTCGGTTGTCCAGAACCACTGACTAGAACTTCTAATACACCCTGTGACCCACATTATCTGCTGCCCTAGATGCTGCACCAAGTAGTCAGTGTCTCTGCCCTGTCCACAGGGCCCCATGGGGCAAGGCTGCATCTACAGGACCCCATGGGGAAGCCCTCAGGCAAGGTACCCCAGAGCAAAGGCCTCCTTGCATGCTGCCCTGAGCTCCTTCCGGGTAGTGCTCACTGAAAGTGTAAAAGTCAACACCAAAGATAAAATAAAATAAAATAAAATCTACTCAGTGCCAAAAATACCTCCCCCGGGATGAGGGAGCAGGTGCCAGCTTCCACAACAGCAATGGTTGCTATGGATATGGGGCTCCACCAGCAGGGGGTTGGGGCCTGAGATGGGAGACAGGTAAGGAAGAGGGGACAGAAACGGGGAGAAAATACAGAGATATATAGACGAAAGACAGAGAGAGGCAGAGATGGGAAGCAACAGATAGGGTGATGGGGGGCAGACACTGAGGCAGAGATTGGGGAAGAGGGACGGGATGGGGGCAGATATAGGGAGAGGGGAACAGAGATGGGGAGGATGGCTGGGATGTGGGCAGAGATGGAGGGGAGGGATACCCAATGGGGAAGGGGGGAGGTACACAGACAGGGGAGGGGCACAGATGGGGGGGAGAGAGAGATGGGAGGGACACAGATGGGGGAGGGGACAACACAGGGATGGGGACAGAGATGGGGGGGACAGAGAGGTGCTGGCCAGGGGCAGGAGACTGCCTGTCTGTGGGAAAGAGAAAGTGCCACCAAAGCATCCAGTCAGCCCTGGCCCTCACGGCCAGGCTCATTGGCAAAGCTGACCTATAAGTACATACTTCGGGGACAGGGAGGTGCTGAACAATAAAATTTTTACCAGGAGGAAGCAGAATCTCCCACAAACATGAACACATTTCTGATTTGAGCACCATGGGTCAAACATATTCTAATATCCCTGTCACCACCAGCAGCTGTTTACTCTCTGCCTATGGGGAGCAGCAGGACAGCCTCCAGCCCCACCCACACCCAGACACCTCCAGGAAGGGCAATAGTGCCCATGGGAAGAGCCATGAGGATGCAGGCCCATCTTCTCTCCCCCTGCTGTGGAGACCCCAGCCCTGGCAAGTGAGGTCTACTCAGCCCCCAGCCCTGGCACACATGTGGCTCTGTGATGGGTGGACAGGACACGGGTGCCTCTCTCCCCCCACCCCCCAGGGTCCAAGCCTCTGGAAGGAGCTTTTAGGACAGAACCCTGAATCCTCCTGCACCCCAGTCCCGGCCCAGTCCCACCTGCCCAGAGTGCTCAGGCCTCTTTGAGACTCTCCCCAGAGGCCCCCCCTTCCCCACAGAAGCCGCCCCTTCCTGGAGGCCATGGGGTGTTCTTCAGCACAAGCAGCCTTCAGAAGCCTCATTTCCTTCTGCCACCCCTGGCAGATATGTGAGCTGTGAGCCAGGAGCCAGGAGGCTGCCTGCATGGATGGATCCCCAGAGAGGGACCGTGGCCACCCTCTGGGTTAATGCTCCTGGCACTTCTCATGCAGCTGAAAGCTGTTTTCATATCATCCTGAGGGCCTGCAATGGCCCCTTGTACCCACTGACTAGGCCAGGAGGTTAATACACCCCAGGTGGCCTCAGGTTAGCCTCTCCTCTCCAGCACTTACTCCAGACAACCCCCCACCCCAGCCAGCTGTCCCAGAAACCTGACCTGGAAGGGTGCCACGCTGGGTGCCACCAATGGCTCTAGCCCCACTCAAAGCAAGCCTTGTCCATGAGTCCCCAACGTTCCCCACACAGGCAGCCTCTCTGGTCCTGGGCTGCACTCAGGGAGACAGGATGGCTCCCTGCCACACCTGTAGCAAGCCCCACCCCTGCAGCCAAACAGCATAAGAAGGTGGTGTCTCACAAACATGGCAGCCTCCTCCTAGGGCTTTGTGGGGAACTGGCCCCTTGCCCAGCTTCCAGAGACTACCAAGTTCCTTGGCATCTTCTGCCATTATGTCTCCCCAAGACCTCCTGCCCTCTAATAAAGACCCAGGAGATGACCCAGGCCTACCGTGTAACCCAGGATCATTCTCTACCTCAAGGTCCTCAAGTGAACTCCATCTGCAAAGTCCCTCCAGCATGTAAGCTGGCTTAGTCCCAAGCTCGGGCTTGTGGCCACAGGTACCTCCATCACCTGGCTCCTGCACCCTGACCATCCGCCTGACCCTGGATGTTACCGCTGCCTCGCAGGCTCCCGCCAGCCTTCCCTGGGCCAGACAGCACCAGGCTTCACGCCACACGTCAAGGCGGCGCTGCCATCTCTTTTATTTTGCTTTTTCCTTCTGTAAGTGAGAAGGAAAGCCCGAGCGGGCCATATATCATCCGCATCCCCAGCTACTACAGCCCCTCGCTGCTGTCCACCCAGGCCCTAGTCCACCAGGCCATGCCCACGTCCCCTCCTCGCTGCCACACCATCCCCTGGGCCACACCATGACCAGACCACTGGCTGGTTTCCCAGCCCCAGCTTCGCACCCAGTTGCCAAGTTTACAAAGCATGCTCAGGGCTCCAGACAACGCCTCCATGAGGCCACCCACTAGTATGCGCATCACAGTCAGGACTCTGAGCTCCAACGGAACCAGCAAAGGCAACTCAGG
Organism: Miniopterus schreibersii; assembly: GCF_964146895.1. Taxonomy (NCBI): domain Eukaryota; kingdom Metazoa; phylum Chordata; class Mammalia; order Chiroptera; family Miniopteridae; genus Miniopterus; species Miniopterus schreibersii. The sequence goes on along the minus strand of NC_138111.1, from coordinate 71,632,656 downwards.
ACAGGTGGACTGACTCCAGCAAGCACAGTCTTCGTGGGCCCCAGGTCCCCACAGCCCTGGGCTGCAGCAGAACTCAGTGAAAGAGGGCCAGCCCATGCTAACAAGGGCCTCGGCGAGTGCTCAGGAGATCACTGAGGCTGTTGTCAGGACCACTAGTGATTATACTCAGACCAAAGGTCTTTCACAACTGGCCTGATTCAGACACCATCAAACTGTACCTACCCCGCCCACAGCATTTTCCCTCCCCCAAAGAGAAAACACAACAGAAACCTTTTGTTGAAAGGCCATCAGCCATAGAACATCCGCTCCACCCGCCCCCTCCAGTTCCTGCCCTGTCGAAGGAGAAAGTTTTTGCTGCCTGGCAGAGCCCTAGCCATGCTGCCAGGACTCCAGTCCTCAAAGGGCTTGTCATTCCCACAGCAGCACCCATGGGGCAGGCAGGCCTTTTCCCTGGCAAGCAAACCCAAGACAACACACGTGCCCATGCAGGCCAGCAAAGCCTGATAGGGCATCTGCACTGCACACAGAGCCTGTACATGTAGCAGCCAGTGGGCGGGAATGCCAGGGTCAGGTGCCACTGCTGCCACACACAGGCCAAAGGAGCAAGACCACATAATGAGCCTGTGGCAGCCCAACCAAGCCCACCAGGGCCCAACAGTCCAACCTGAGCACTGACCCCTCAACTGCACTGTCAGGAGCCCACCCCAAACCCTAGAACCCCTGGCTCCTCTGAGTCCTTCCCAAGACCTGGGGCCAAGGGCTTGTCCCAGTTTGAACCTGAAGGATGAGACCCCACTGTGACCTCTGGCCCAGCTGCAGCCAGGAGGCCCAGCCCAGTGACAAGTGGAAAGTTGGCAAGGCTGACTCTGCTCCACCTTGCCAGGCCTTGAAGGCCCTACTCTGCTTGCAGACACAAAAGCCTGTCTCAAAAATGCATCCGTAAACTGCTGCAGGAAGCGGCCAGCAGGGCCGGGACACTCGAGTCACCAGCTTGCCCCCCAGGAACAGAGCAGCCTTTGTGCTTTATCATCACTGTGATCACATATTTACCGAGGCTGGCATACCAGTCAGGCAGACCAGATGTGAGCCAAACGCCAGCAAACACCACGCTTCCTGGGACCGTGGAGGGCAGGTGGTCAGGCAGGACTGTGCGGGGCGAGGGTCTGCGTCCTTGTCATCTGGACACTGAATCCCACACAGGCTGCAGCCACACCAATTTGCTACAAGGACGCAGGCGCGGATGAACAGCTCTGGGAAGCCAAGAGCAGGGGTCTCGTGCTGCAGAGAACCAGAGAAGAGCAGCACCGAAACCCCATGTTCACCTCAGCCACCCATATCCCTCAACCAGGGACACCAGAGTGGAAACCGCACAAGAATCTGACAGCAGGTGGATGGAAACAGACTTTGGAGGCCCACATGGCGGACAAGGGACTGACTGCTAATTGGTGTAGCCAGGGCTGAGTCCCAAAGAACATCTTGATGTGCATGAGACCCACGTGCAAGAAACTCTAGGCCACCCACAGGACAGAAAGCACAGAGGTGCCTGCAGCCAGGGGCAGGGGCGGCCGGTCTTCCCTGTGAGGCCTCACAGCACAGCAACCACTGCTGAGGCTCCAGCAGTTTCACCTCCAAAACAATAAAGCCTTTGTCATTCAGTGTCTTACTTTTATAAAATACCATCTATCCATTTCTTTTAAAAACTCTTTCCCTATTTCTTTTCATCTGCTTTTAACGTGCTTTGCCACTTTCCCTCAACTCATCCTATTCTCTTTCTCTGTTTATTCAGTCCTGGCCTCCTTTCTAACCTTCTAGCAAACGGCAAACGTGGCTATCTGCGCAGACCCTCATGTAGCACTCGTGGCCTGCGGGCATGGAGGGATGCCACCCAGCAGACACTGACTCACACCTGCAAAGGCAGCTAGCTGACAAGATGGGAGGGCAGACAAGCCCAAAAGCCCAGGAGATGCTGTCAGTGGGGTCAGTGGGTCCATTGGCATCTAGAGGCAGAGGTCCTACCCATAGTCAGCCAGAAGACCAGAGGAGCAGGGCCCAGGATGCCCCCAGACTCAACCCCCGCCCCCAGTGGGCTCTGCTCTACTCTGCATGATTCCAGATCACTCGTGGCAGTATCCATGCACGAACAGAGAAGCCATGAGGCTCTCCATCACCCCATGGTCAAACCAGAAGCCTCAGGTGCCCAGCCCGCCCACCAAAGATGCCAAGAGCCAGCTGCCCTCCCCACAAAGCACAGCCTCTGCCCCTCCCCAGGGGACTAACCCCTCCCAGCATGAACAGTCCCTCCTCCAAGTGGCACTGCAGGTTTGGGTCTGCTCGTTGCCCAGATGAGGCCCATAGTCCAGCCTCCATGCCTTCATCCAGAGTCCTCACCTGAACCCCTCAAACACCAGTTCAGGCAGCTGTAACAAAGAAGACCCACTCTGTTCAGAAAGCATCTGCAAGCCTGACAAAGGACAGACAGCTGCCATGAGGGCAGCCTTTGTCCCCTCATGTCCCCTCAAAAGAGCCTAAATGACAAGCCAACCCCCGCTACATCATGTCAGGGGTCAAACTATCCCAAAGCAAATGCCAGCACAGCTCACAGGCCCAATGCACAACCAGGGTCAGGTGAGGTGCTACGTGTCCCCCGGGGCCCAAGAACATGCAGCCATCCAGATCATTCCTTAGGGTCCCCTAGAACCGACCTGTTCCACCCATGTCTGTGGCCATCCCGCCCCAGACCCCCAGGTGCCTGCTCCCTGACCAGGAGCACAGGTTGGCCTGACACCCTGGGGACGATGGGGAACGGGGACCCTCCTCCGAGGGTCTCAGCGGGACCCTGTAAGTCCCATCAGGTTAGGCACTGGTGTTATGTAAAAGCTTCAGGATGAGTTTTCCCCAAATCCAAGCATACCCAGGGAGACACCCATCACTGCATCCCGCCCTACAACCCCCTTCCTCTCTCCTCTGCCTTTCACGTTTGCAATGATTCTTCCAAAAGAGATGAATTCACTCTCTTGCTTGAGCCTCTTAATTAAATAAAAGAAATTCCTCCAACCTGTCTGGGCCATTCAGCAAGATGACTTTCTGGCTTGAAGAAACAGTACGGCCATCCTCCGCTGTGGGTCCCCGGGGACCTGACAGCAGCCAGGCTGAGAAGACACACCCACATGTCTCCTGAAGTGTCAAGCCTCGGCCCAGAGGCAAGAGGGACATGCTGGGGCCTGAGCCCAGCTGCAGGGACAGGGCTGGTGCTGAGCTCACCCTGAATTCACCCCCCAGGGGGCAGGGGAGGCTGGTGGCCTCACTCACCCCCAAAGTGGGCTCACAACAAAGCTGGGCAGGTGGGGCCACACTATGATTTTGCAAGAATACCCAAGAACATAAAAAACATACAAGGGCTAGTGCCAAAGTGAAAACTGCTGTGTCTCAGGAAGGAGATCTGGGGCAGTTTCCTTTTTCAGGTTTCAGCACCTGTCACGTCCACCACATTCCTAGGAACTTAGGTAGCTGGACACGTTCCCCATGAAGTGGCTTCCCCACCCATTGCCCATCACCCCTCCATCCTCACAGCCTGGCTCACTGGAGGGGTCCAGTAGTACTGGCACGTGGGGGGACTTGGCCCTCTCCTCCCTCTGTGCCCCCTCCCAGGATAAACAGGGCGCCAGGTGGACACAAGTCCCTTACAGGCAGCAAGGCCTGAGGATGGCCCCTAGAGGTCAGGATCCTCCAGACAGCAAATCCCACTGCAGGGCCTGTTCTGCAGAAGTCCACATAGCTGGCACCCGGAGCTCAGGAGTACTGCATCAGTGTTTCAGCTTAATACAGGCAGGGCTATTCCATGAAGGCTTTTCAGGAAGGCAGAGGTATGAGTCCCAGGAAGAATACATCTGCAGTCTAGCCTCCCAGCAGCACCCCGAAGTGGCCCGGGTCAGGTCCCAGCTCTGCCACTGACTGCCCATTGGGAGGGGGACCAGCATGATGAGATCTGTCTTCCCCAAAATCCTGGATGATTCCAACAGGATCATCCCCAGATGCTGAGGCCCAAGTCAAAGGTCGTGGGCCAAGAGACCTAGTCAGCATCATCTGCAGGGGGCCAGCCTGGCACCTGTGACCCTAACAGCACCCCCAACAGCACCCTTGCAGAACGTAGCCAGAGAGCTCGTGCAGGAGCTCCAGACATTCCAGAACCTGGAGCCTGTAGGAGAAAAAGGCAAGGCCACAAAAGATTCAAAAACAATGACATAAAGGGGCGGGGGACACACGACACACACTGTTCTAGATTAAAACTGACATGAGAACCAGACACAATGCACCACTGACTGGGTCCTGGATGCAGACGCAAAACTGCTGCGCACAACACAGGGCACAGTCCACATCAGGTGCATGACTGACACCCCCAGTTAGCTTTGATTGTGACACGGCTGTGGTTTGTGGGAAAATGCCGTTCCTATAGGAGGCACTGACGGATGTTCAGGGCGAGGTGTGAATGGGACAGAATAAAATACATGCATATGTGGCAAAATGTTGAACACTGGCCACGCCAACTTTCCTACGTTTTTCAAAACAAATAAAAACTGGATTGCTGGCAGAGGAGAAAGCTTTGACGAGGGGAGAGGAGAGAGGGGAGCCTGGGTCACAGGATGAAGGGGACCCCTCCACAGCCTGGAGATGGGAGGGGCAGGGCAGGAGGAGCAGCGCCCCTGGTACCAGAAGCCCAGGCAAAGAAAGGCCCCATGGGACATGGGCACTGGCAGGACCTTGGGGGATGAGGGAGCCAAGACAGACACAGGCAGGCCACCCCACCCTACCAACAGAACTCCGGGGATGGGCCACACCCTCTCCAGGCCACCAGGCCTTTCCCAGAGCCCCTTGGCAGCCCATCCTGACCAAACAGACCAAGAAGACTACCAGCAACATCTTCTTTATAGAGTAAAGCGTGAACACTGAAACCTAACCTCCACCTAACCACCCGCTTACTTCCTGCTTCCAAATGTGGCGATTCTCGGAACTGTGGCAGCCTGTCTGCTGCCCTGAGGCACTAAGACTGGGGGCAAGTCCAACATGGCTGAGAAGAGCTATCTGTCCCTGCTGACACTGCCGAGCCACTAGGGCCCTCAAGTGGCCATCTTCAAGTTTCAGATACTGGGGACGATCAAGGAAGTGCACTGCTGAGGCACACCTGACTTGTGCTGAGAAGTGTCCCAGCACACTGGCTCCTGAGCAAGCACAACAGAGCCAGAAAACCTGGGCCTCGGGAAAGAGTGGACATCAGAGGGAGGGTAGGTCCTTCCAGGGCAGCTTCCAGTATGAGACAAGCAGGGAGTCTCGAGGGCAGGGCTAGCTTTCCATGTCTAGCTCCAAGCACTGCCAACTCCAACATGCAACAGAGCCAAGACATGCCCTGGGGACATCTTTACCTCTACCAACAGTCGGCTGACACACCACTCCCCAAGCCCATCCTGGTCCCATGAGACGCTGGGTATATGAAAGAGAAAGTGGAGGGGGTGCCTCCCATACCCGCCCCTTCAAGAGCTTCACACACAGCAGGTGTTTGCAGGCTCTGAGAAGTGCCACAACAGCCACGTCTGCCTGACCCAGCACTCCCCGTGTCTTCCTGTAGCAACCATTTGAACACACCTGAAAGATGACAACCCAGGGGAAAGGCCTGGGGCATGCCACCAGCAGCTCTCTTGCTCTGTGAGCTTAAATATCACCTCAGCCTCCTCCTCTGTAAAGAGTCCTGAAACCTCTAAAGGTGGTCCTGAGGACCTGATGAGCTCAGAGCTTCCTTCACCCTCCCCACCTGTGTCCTGCCCACGGCCAGCTGATGGCCAGGCTTGGACCTCTCTGCAGAGGAGGCACCCCTGAAGCCTGGCCAGAATAGCCTTTTGCAAACTACCAGAACTCAAGGGCACTAAATCCCTCGCCCAGTGCTCCCACCTGTGTCTGGGCAGGGCTCATGGCACATCTTTCATTTCTGGAGCCACTGTGGAGACCTCACTGCTAAACACTTTGGGACATACACCCAGCTCGAGGTGAGGTGGGCATGAGGGGGACTACCTTCCCGGGGCCCACCCAGCACCAAGACCCCTGGAAGCAGACACTCCAGAACCAAAAAAAAAGATTTTAGGAGCTGTGACACCCCGTGGTTGCAGCTGTAGTTATAAAAAAGATGTATGTGAATATGAACAAACTTCAAGGTAATATGCAAAAATAATAAGTTGTATTCACTTGGATTATGGGTGTGTTTTTTCCATCTCTGCAAATTCCTTTAATGTAGCTGGTGCCGTTTGTTTTTTAATTAATAGACTTTTTCAGAGAAGTTTTAGGTTTATGGAAAGATTGAGCAGAAAGTAGTTTCCATGAATTCCCTCACACACACACACACACACACACACACACACAGTCTCCCCTATTGATAACGTCTTGCATTAATACACACTTGTTATAACTGATGTGCCATTAGGGTTCTCTCTTGGTACAGTACTCTATGGGTCTGACTAACGTGTAAGGACATGTATCCACCATTATTTTATCACACAGAGTATTTTCAGTGCTACCCAAACCCCTCACAACCACTGATCTTTTTACTGTCTCCACAGTTTTGCCTTTTCCAAACTGTCAGAGCTTATAGCCTTTTCAGACTGGTTTCTTTCATTTAGCATGAGCCTTTAAGTCTCATCCGTGTCTTTTTGTGGTTTGACAGCTTTTTTTAAAGTCACAGAATAATATTTCATTGTCTAGATGGACCACAGTCTGTTTATCCATCACCTACTGCCGACATATTGGTTGCTTCCAAGTACTGGCAGTTATGAATAAAGCTGCTATAAACATCCGTGTGCAGGTTTCTGTGTGGACACGTAAGTTTCCAAGTCCTTTGGGTAAATGCCAAGAACATGACTGCTGGATCATGTTGTGTTTGTTTTTTACATAAGAAACTTCCAAAGTAGCTGCACCATTCTGCATCCCCACCAGCAGCGAATTCCTGGGGCTGCACACCCTCGCCAGCACTTGGTGTCGGGGTGCTTTGGATTTCCACCATTCTAATAGGTATGGTAGTAGCTCAGTGTTTCAACTTGCATTACCCTGAGGACATACGATGTGGAGCATCTTTACATGTTTATTAACATCTGTATATCTTCTTTAATGAAGTGCCTGTTAAGGTCTTTGGCCCATTTTATAATAAAACTGTTTTCTTATTGTTGAGTTTTAAGAGTTCTTCGCATATTCTGGTTAACAGCCCATTACCAGGTGTTTGGCCAAGATTTTCTCCCAGTCTGTGTTTTGTCTTTTCAATCTCCCTTAGTGCCTTTACAGAGCAGCTCTGCATTTTAATCAAATTCAACTTACAGTGTTTCTTTCACGCACCTCACATATGGTGTTGCATCTAAAGAGTCATCTTCATACCCAAGGTCACCTAAGTTTTCTCCTGTCATCTTCTAGGAGTTATATAGTTTTGCATTTCACAGTGAGGTCTGTGATCCATTATGAGCTAATTTTTGTGAAAGAAGGGTTTTGCATCCAGGTTCAGTTTCTGCAACGTGGACGTCCAGCTGCTCCAGCACCATCTGTTGAAATGACCAAACCTCTCCCTCTCCGCTGCACTGCCTTTGTCAAAGGTCAGCTCCCTACATTATGTGGGTCTGTTTCAGGGATTTCTAGTCTGTCCCAGTGATCTATTTGTCTGTTCTCTCACCAACACATAGTCTTGATCTTTTATTTTATTCTTTTCCAGAAAACTTATTATGTATTATTAAAATGCTGACATAATTACAGGTAGTAATCAAGTCTTCCGGGTAATCTTAGCCAGATCTGAAAACTCTTTGAAGCAGGAAAACATGCAGCCGACCATCAGGTTCCAGCGTCAGATGGGCTGTGCTTCTGTTCTGAACTAATCTCACTAGAGGCATCTCTACCCAACACACAGCACCCAGATTGTCTATAGTCAGAGGCAGATCCTAACCTGCTTCCTAGAGATTCCAGCTGCAGCATTCACACACCCTTTCCTTATCTGCAGCTGGAAGGACTGGGCCAGGTGCTCAGTCTGCCTGCATGAGGCCCTGCACCAACCAGGCAGCCTGCAGGTAGGCCTCCCTGCACCTCTAGGTTCAGCTTGCTCTCCACTTCAATCTCTGCTTCTTAAAACTGTCTGCTTGAGGGGAGCAAGCATGGGGTAAGAAAAGCTTCATTGTGAGTGCCTGCTCTGTGCTCCATGCCAGACACTTCTCAACAGTCTCCACGGCCTCTTGAAAGCTGGCTAGCACTATCCTCATTGCACAGACACGTAAACAGAGGCTCACAAAGGCAGGTGGCTTCTCCACACTTCCCTGCTGGGAGGCTGTGGGGCTGGGGTCTGAATGCAGCAGGCCTCCTGAACACTCCTTACAACCACCACAGGCAGATGCCCGCACCTGCCTCGCCACTCAGCCAGGGTGGACCAAAAAGGAGCCCCAGGCAGGTGACCCAGCCTCTGCTGGACCAGGTCGAGTTCTTTTCTACCAGTGAGCCCGTGTCTTCACACTGGGCATCATCCAACTCTGGCCGGAAGCTGGCCCAAGCCGCAGGCCCCGCGAGATACCTATGGTCACACAGAGGGCTGCTAGTCCAAGCCACGGTGCAAGGTAAATGGCAGGTGCGGGCAAGCCCACAGACCCTGACCGCAGGGCAGGCTCTCCCCACACTCATCCCCCTTCCCCCACTCCTACAGACTTCTCACAAATGCCTCTCTGTGAGGTGGTCTTGCTCACTATGTACCCCAGATGAAGCCAGAGCACACACTCAACAAATGCCGCTGAATCGATAAGCCATATGCGCCAGTCTGCATGGTTGAGCTCCAAGCATGGGACCTGGTGTCCAGAACCTTCTGGAACATCTGCTCCCTCTCCTCCCCATAACAATTCTTTTTCTCACCACCATCATGTTCTGGCCCACGACCATCAGCAAAGTTCACCGACCTCAGAGTAAGCTCCCAGCCACCACCTAGAAATAGTGCAGGCGTAGGGAGACGCCCACTAGCTCTCCTAGGGAGTAAGATTGTCAGGGCCCAAGTCATCAGCAATTTGGGCCTGAACAAGGCTCAGCTTATGCCGGTACATTGGGGCCTCGGAGGACACCCAGGGAGGCATGCAGTCATCCTCAGGAGTGCCTGCTTCCAAAAGGGAAGGAGCCAAGAGTGCCCGATGTGCCCACAACGGTGACCCACAGCTCAGCATCACTGACCACATCCCTCTTGGCCCACAGCTCAGCATCACTGACCACATCCCTCTTGACAACACCACTGGAGCAGGGGCGCCCACCTTTCTGTACTGGCAGGGGGGTAGGAAAGGGGTCTTCACAGGCCTCCAGGTACCGGTGCCAACCTTCCTCACCAACCAAACCAGAACCATGGTGTATGATGTCACTTGGGAAAACAAGCTCAGTGTTGGCAGTCAACTGGCTTCAAAACTAAGCTCTTAAGAGATTAATAAAAACAACAAGCAGGGTAACCACCTGCAGAATGGACTCGAGCCCTTTCTAAGGGCCTGCTGCACTGCAAGTACCATCCCCTCGGAGCATCCCCTCACTTCCCTCCCCTCCCCTCCCCTCCCCTCCCCTCCCCTCCCCTCCCCTCCCCTCCCCACATCAGCTGCTCAGGGCTCCTGTGAAAGTAGATGAGGGGACTGGAGGGACCTCACCACCTTGGCCTGAGGCTGCCAGTACCACAGGGTGTGTACCGGGCCTGTCTATGAAAGGCAATGGTACACCGGCAAGAGAGCTGAGTGAGCTCAGGACTGGCGTAGGTGTGGTCCCCATGGCCACAGGAGAGGCAGCTGGGCCATACTGATGACAGACAGACCTGGCCATTCTCTAAGGACAGTGAGTGGACCAGTGCAGTCACATGGCCATTCACAGCAAGTCCCCAGGTGCATTGTCCACAACAAGGCACAGACAGGCAAATAGGACACAGACATCTGGCTGGGGCTGGCAGGTTGGGAACACGGTGCCTCTGTGGCCGCATCAAGGTAACGCCAGCAGGTCACACTAAATGATCAGGTCCTGCAGTCCCCACATCCACAAGCTGCACCCAGCCTGGAGCCCAAGCCATCACCACCACACGGGAGCCCAGCCACCTCCAGGCAGCACAGAACAGCAGGACAGCTTCATGACAGCACTTGGGAGACCCAGGGCCCCATGTTACCCTGAAAGGGCCCTACAGGGCTTGGGTGGAAGGTCAAGGACTGAAACCCCCATGATAGAATGATCCCCATGCTGGGCGTGAGCCCGGACACCACTGCAGGAAACAAACATTCTGGGTGGGATCCCCCAGGAGGCAGTGCCTAGCCCTGCACCAGCAGCACACAGCAGCCTCCCGCGGGGAGGAGGCAGCACAGAGGACTAAACCTGAGAGCGGGGGCCACCGACAGGAGGGGCAGCATCAGCAGGGGGACCGAAAACAAGGTTCTCTCCCAGTTTCTGAGGAAGACATGGGAGAAGTAGGTGGTCGAGCCGCCTCCAACTAGGCTTCCGGACACTGGCCAGATCTGGGCTGGTGTCATATTCTCTACTCAGGTCTCATGCCAGCGCAGAGATGAGAGTGACCCGAGCAGCCTGGACCAGCATGGACCAGCCAATGCTCCAGTCTTGTCCCCTCCAGGCAGCCCAGAGCCAAGGATAAGCCCTACCTACCCGAGCACTGTCTAATAGGATGGGGTCTGAGCAGGACCAGAGGTGGCCAAAGAGGGACTTGGAGATGTGGGAAACGTGAGCCCGACTGAGGGCAGGGACTCGGTGCCCTTACACTTCCTCCATCACTACCTAACATGGTCTGATGCCAGGAATAAAAGTTCATTACAAAGGAAAGAGACAGGAAGTAGTGCTTTAAAATGGCTTCCCCCCAAATCAGTGTCATCTCTGAAAGTCTGGAGAACTCAGGTGACATACCTCGCTGCCCTTCACTATGTGATGAGTACATGTTCTCTCTGCAAAGCACTTTCAACATTATATGGAAGGAGACTGGTAGTCAAGGGGACCTGACGTCCTCCAAGCCAAGCATATTAGATCCAGAAATACAGCTTGGCCTTCCCCTAGGCAGGAAACCCCAGAAAAAGGAAGCAGGTGATACTGTCTCAGTTGTGGGGGGATGCAAACAGATGCCAACACCCCCCTGCATTGAGAGAATGACAGAATTAAACAGACTTTGGAGGGTGGGTTTTCCAGGCATTCCAAAGCCGCTGGCCAAGGCACTGCTGGAGACAGGGAAGGGTCCAAGGGCGGGAGGAATCCTTCTGTATAAAGCTCCCTGTGCTGAAGGCAACGCTCCAGGTGACGGGCCTTCCACAGGGACGGAGCCAGGGAGCCCTGACACCAGGTATCCTGAGGCCCCCCCGGGGGGCGGGGAACGACACATCTCCACATTGTGAATCCCTCCCAGGCACAAAGCCAGAGCGCTACCCATTGCGCCTCCCAATGCAGTGGTCCTAGAGGCTGAACCTACCCTCCACACTCATCTCCAATCTTAGGTGGACAGCACACCAGGCTGGGGTCTCCTGCCATGATGCTGCAGCCGCTCTCTGCCATCTATGTCCTCACCTTTGGCCTTGGGTGGGGGTCCTCAACAATACAGTGGGGAAGCAGCAGCCTCCTGGTACGTGAGGAGGCTAAACACACAGCAGGTTCTCCGCTGCCCGCAGCCCCGCCAGGCAGGAGGCTGTTGGCCCCCAATGCTGCACACTGTCCTGAGGCAAACGTTAACAGTACCCTCTTACTGGGGAGATACAGGGAGTTTCCCTGCTGGCCTGGGACTCCCTGTAACTCCTGGTCAAGGAATGTCACCAGACAAAGGGGACGCCATATCTAGTCTTTCCTCCACCACCCAAGTCCAGGATAAAACGCCCCTGACAGCGGCAGGCTCCACCTCTGTGAGCTCTGCTCAGGGACCCAGAGCAGAACCACCTGCCCTGCCTAGAGGAAGTGGGAGGTAAACCTCCAGCGAGGGTCTCGGCACCGCAACGCCTCAGCCAGATCACCAGGGTTCTGCTGCTGAGGCCTAACCCAGGCCTGCCTGCTTCTGCCCTCCCCTGCACGGGCCTCCTCCCTGCGGCCCAGTGCGTGTTCAGACGGCCAGCAGGGATCCCCTGGCGAGGGTGAGAAGGTGGGATGGCACGGCTACTCTCTAGGAGCAGGCATCCTCTTCTCCCCCTGACCTTCCCTCTCCAGACCCTCTCCTCTCTGCATCCTCATGCAGCACCGATGCCCCCCACTCCCACGCCAACCCCAGCACACCTCAGGGCCCCCAGGCCCCTTCTCAGCAGGGCTGTGAGGGAGGAACCATCAGTTTCTCCCCGAAGGACTCCCCGGGATGCCTACATTTCCACGGCAGAACCAAGGGGCTTCATTCGGGTAGGGGTGACCTCTGGAGTTCTTTGTCTCAGAAGAAAGACTTAGGACAGGCCGATACCCCTAAATTACCCGGCTCTGTCTGTCTGTCTCTCTGAAACACACACACACATGCCAGAGCCTGGAGGACAGAGCAACCAAATCCCTCTTCTGAGCCAAAAGGGCAGGCGGCCTGCAGTGTGGCCAGCGGCCCTGCGTCAAGCCTGGAAGGCCCAGCTAACTTTACAGGGAGCTGGGGTAGGCTTACACCCCTGAGGCCGGCCCCATGCTGGACAGCTGCCCCCACAAAGACAGAGGACCAGTAAACACCCACTGTTACAGGCATGGCCCCGGCTCCACGGCTGGCCCCCGGCGGCTCGGGTTACGGTTTATATAATCTTCCAGGGCGGGCACTGACACAGCCCGCGTGAGGGCAAGGTTATGAAAAATGCATGCCCAGGGCCTGTGTATAAAAAAAAGCCACCCACCCGCATTTCGCGTGACTTGGTTTTAAGACCTCACGCGCCCATTTTGTGAACAAATGGGCTTTGGGAGCTCCAAGAAGCCGCTGACACAATTCCAGGCCTTGTCCCACAGGCCCAGGGCCCACCAGGGCCCCCCCTAAAGAGACCCTGGGTGAGGAGGCGCCCCTCAGGAACCCCAGGCCAGGGCACCCACACCTGCAAGACACGGAAGGCGCAGGTCCCAGGGCGGCTCGGGTTCCCGGCCGGGAGGCAGGCCCCGCAGCCCCCGCTGCTGCGGACACAGCGGGCGCGCACAGCCGGTCGGCGCCCGGACCCGGGCCGGGAAGGAGGGGCGGGAGACACGCCCTCCCGAGCCCGCGCCGCGCCCCCTCCATCGCCGCGCAGGGCGACACCCCGCAGGCCGGGCTGCCCAGCGCCGGGCGGACCCGCACAGGGACCGGGACGGGACCGGACAGGGACCGGGACCGGGACCGGGACCGCGCCGCCCGCCCCGCCCCGCCCCGCCCGGCGCGCCCTCACCTGCAGCTCGCACCAGGCCACCTCCACCCAGGTCTCCGTGTCCAGCCCCTTGTACACGGTCTTGAAGGACCCGCGGCCCAGCTCGATGTCGAACTTGAGGAAGCGGCCGTCCAGGGAGGTGGCCACGGCCTTCAGGTCGTCCTCGTCGTCGTCCTCCTCGGGCTCCTCCCGGCGCGCGCGCCCCGGCTCCGGCCTGGCCTCCGGCGGCGCCGCGTCCCCCGGCCCGGCCGCCTCCGCCGCGGGCCCGCCGTCCGGGGCGGCCGCGGGCGCGGGGTGCGGGCCGAGCCCCCGCGCGGCCGCGGGCTCCGGGCCGGGGGCGCCGGGCGCGGCGGGCGCGGCGGGCGGCGGGGCGGCGCGGGCGCGCTCGGCGATGAGGCGGCGCGTCTTGCAGAGCAGCAGCACGCGGCGCTGCAGGGGCTGCGGGGGCTGCGCGCCCGGCGCCTCGGCCGCCTCCAGGCCCGGCGGCTCCTCCTGGTCCGACTCCACCACGCTGCGCCGCAGGAAGCGCTGCGGGCCCGGCCGCCCGGCCCGCGCGCGAGCCTCCGCCATGCCCGCGGGCCCCGCGCCGCGCCCGGCCTGCGCCGGCGCTCCGGGGGCGTCTAGGCGGCGGCCATCGCCGTCCATCTCTGCGGGAGGACACGCGGCCCGCGTGAGCGCCCGCCTCGCCGCACCTGTCCCGCCGCGGGATGCGACAGCGCCGCCGCGGGCCCGCCCCGCCGCCCCGCCCGCCCCGCCGCCCGGCGGAGGGCCTCGCGCCGCGCCGGGGGCCGCAGACCCGACCCGGGCCCGGGGAGGGAGGCCGTGCGCCGCGGCTGGGCCCGGAGGGGCGCGGGGGCGGGGCGGGCGGGCGGAAAGCCGGGCGGCGGCTCCACAAAGGACCGCGGGGCGCGGGGCGCGGGGCGCGGGGGGCGGCGCGCACAAAGGCGGCGGCGCGCGGCACTCACAGGGCGAGCGGGCGCCGGCCATGCCCGCGGCCGGCGGCTGGGGCGGGTGGCGCTCGGGTCCGGCGGGGACGGGCTCCCGCGTGCTGCTGGGTCCGCGCGGCTGCGCTCCGCACCGGCTGCTCCGCGGCGGCGGGAGGGCGGGGCCTCCGCTGCGGGCCCCCGGGCGGGGCGGCGGGGCGGCGGGGCGGGGCGGGGCCGGGCACGCCCACCGTCCCGGGCTCGCGGCACCTGCGGGCCGCCCGCGCTCCCGGCCCCCAGGCTGCGCCGCCCGCCTGCGGGGCTTCCGGCCGCGGAGGCCGCGCGCCCCGGGAAGAGACGCGGCTCCCTCCCCGCGCACCGCGCGCCGCACCGGCCCGCGCCCGGCAGAATGCGCGCTAGAAGTCCGAGGTCCAAGGCCGCGGTGCCCCCCAGGCGACCTCGGGAGGATGCCTGAGCCCCCCATCCCGCCTCGACAGGGCCTAAGCCTGGCTGAGGGCGCAGGCCCTTCCCTCACTTCAGGATCCATCAGGCCTCGCCACCTTACCGGGAGGGCAAGCACTGTACTCAAAATTCCCATTTTGCAATTGAACAGACCGACACCCCAAAGGCAGAAATGATCTGTCCTAAACCCCAGAGCTCCTAAGAGCGGCTGAACTGAGATGTCGGTGGATAGGGGCAGGAGAGCCTGGCAGATGCCCCTTGGCCCACAGTGCCTTCCTCACCCACCTCTGTTAAAGGGCACCTGCCCATCTTTCCGGATCTCCCCCTCATCCTCTCTCCCCTGGACTCCCTCTTGAGCGTCTTGAACCTTATCGCAGGGAAATGACATAGAGCAAAGACTACAATGCTAGTTTCCCAGCCCTACACCATGCAAGGCCCTGAGCTCCCACCGCCTACCCTGTGCCCCTTAGCCGGCGATGTGTAGTCACGGCCCACTCCCAGAGCAGGAAACAGGCCAGGGGAGGCAGCTGGCTCAGGGGAGAGCCAGGCTGCTCTCACGTTGGTCCCGAGCCCCCGGCCTGTGCACTGTCAAGCACACAGAAACTTTCAGACATGTGGTCGACCGGTGGGCTGCTGGACTTGCAGCCCTTGGCACAAAGGAACTCAAGGGACATCAAACCCTCACAGTTAGAGTGGGGTGGGGGTGCCAAGCTGACTTACCAGAGCAATAGGACTTTCTGAGGTCCTGCTGGGCACTGGTGGGTGCTGGAGCCAGCAGAGACCAACTTGTGAGGGCCGACATCTTCTTCCAGTTCTGTTCAGTAACACCTGGCAAAGCTGGGAGAAATTACACCACAGAAATGGGCAGATGCCACAGACCAGACTTCTCTCCCAGAGAGCCATGGTTCCACAGAGTGCTGGCACTGGGCTGGGCATTTGGCACATACCTGCTAAATACAGACTTCAAGCCTCACATCTACTTGTAGAACAGGCTCCAAGCTCAGCGTCCACATGAGGAAAGGACAACAGCAGGCACCAGGTCTGCCAACCTGAGGACACCCTTTGATGTGGGGACCTGAGCAGATCCGCCCCTCAGAGTGGGGGCCTTTCAGGCAGAGGTGGGGTAGTGAAGATCTTACTGTCTTCCCTGTGGAGGCTAGAGACTCCAACCTTGCCCTGCCATTTGCATGACCTTGGGCCAGTCCCACCCTTGCCGAGCCTCAGTATCCCCCTGAAGAATGGGCCTGACCATCCTGGTTTCTCCCCCTTGGAAGACTGCCAATTTCCCTAAGACTCAGTAAGTCCTTGAGGGCACCATGAGCCCCAAACCTGTGACAAGCGTGCCTGAGCCTTTCCAAGGGAAAACTGAGAAGGGTTGGAGCTATGCATGTTCCAGACAGATGCACGCCAGTCCGGCCTGCTCTCTGCTCTCACTGGGCCCCACTGGCCTGCCTGGTTATGGAGGAGGTGGCTGGCCATTCACATCATTGCCTGTGGGCCACTGCCCACACCCAGCTGGCAGATGTGCCAAGCATGGCAGCAGTGCTCTCACATGTCACAGGGGCGCTCGAGACCTGGGAGAGCAGGGAGAACCTGCTCTGACTGTTACTGTACTCTCAGCCCTTAGGCATGGTTTCAGGCACCCTGCTTCCATGCCCGCTGTGACAGGGAGTTTATCTCCTCTGCTGACCCATGACCATTGGAGCTAAGCAGCTAGTGGAGAGGTCACAGTCCCCTTTGCAAGAAACCTTGGGCTGGGCTCTGGTACAGGTTCTAGGATCTGGGAAGGGTAAGCCTGAGGCATCCTTGGACAGACCTTGGGACCAGAACCTTGCCAGGGTCACTGTGTGTCCTTAGCTAAGTCACTTGACATCTCTGAGCCTCCATCTCCCTGGCTCTGACATGGAGAACAAACACTACCTGTCTGCTTTACTGGTTGTCTTAAGCTGGTATGAGCCAAACCTATAGAAAACATGCTGCCGCCCGGCCGGGCGCGGCTCAGCGGTTGAGCATCGACCTAGGATTCAGGAGATCGGGGTTTGATTCCCGGTCAGGGCACATGCCCGGGTTGCGGGCTTAGGCAGTCGATCAATGACTCTCTCATCATTGCTGTTTCTCTCTCTCTCTCTGCCCCCCTCCTTTCCTCTCTCTGAAATCAATAAAGATATATTTTTAAAAAAGGAAAAAAAAGAAAACATCCTGCCAACTGGCTGACCCAGGCTGGTGATGACAGCACCTCTCTCTGCTGCCTGAAACAGCTATCTCAGCGGCTGTCGGCCAAGTGGGTCAATTCTTTCCATGTCACAGATGAGTATGTTGAGGCCCAGACCAGAGACTTTGATTTTAAGTAGCTTGCTCAGGGCCACAGTGACCTACCCACCCCTTATAGCAGTCCCCTTGGCTACCTAAGACTCCAGTGTCAGGGAGTCCCAAGTCACCCCAAGTCCAGTCTGCCCTGGTGCCCAGCTGAGTCAGCGAGATGGACACTTCTGGGGCCAGAACCCAGCAGGCAACAGAACCATGTCATCAGTTTGCTGCCTGTGAGATAGACATAAAAGTCATGATCAACAGTGTTGGGGTGCGGCTGTGTTCAACAGAAGTTCATTCATGGAGACAGGGAGGGAGGGAGACAGGACCCACCCTCTGCCTCTGCTCACATCAGGCCCCAGAAGGCTCACCAGTAGGAAGGGTGAGGTTTGGCCTTGCCCGAGGGAGCCCAGTTGCCAGGTACTGCCTCTGAGTGAGCTCAGGCAGCCCAGGACAGTCTAGTGGTGAGACCAAGTGCGTTCAGGCCACCTCCTTGAGCCCTCCCACAGGCCACAGCATGGGGAGGCAGCCCCTCACCATTAAGGGGCCACTGGCTCACTGGACCACTATGTGGAGCCCGCCCCAGTGGCAGGCAAGACAGCAGGGAGCCCATGCCCTCTGGGAGCTCAGGTGACGGTAAGGGGATGGTACCAGGAGAGCAGAATGAGACGTGGCAGGAGTGTCCTGGGAGGACAGAAGTGAGGCAGAGTTGGCCTCTCAGGGACCCAAAGGAAGGGTGCAGTGTTGGGGATTGTGTGGGCCTCTGAAGGGATTCATGTGTGGCTGGGAGGGCAAACGGTGGGCCCTTCTACTCTGACCCCACCAAGTGGGGCTCCTCACCCAGTGGGGCCGCAGTGTTCTATAACACAGTGTTTATTTTATTCTTCTTTATGATTAATAAGCTGATGTAACACTTCTTTACTCCCAAATTAAAAAGCATGTTGATTTTTTAAAATAACATCTTTATTGAGGCATAATTCACATTCCATAGAATTCACTCTTTTAAAGTGAACAATTCAGTGGTTTTTAGTATCTTCACAGAGTTGTCTGACCACCACCATTCTCTAATTCCAGAACATTTTCATCACTCCAAAAAAAACCTGTCCCCATTCGCAGTCACTTCCACTCCCCCCTCTCAGTCCCAAACAACCAGCAATCTCCTTCCTGTCCCTATGGACTCACCTCTTCTGGACTTTCCATAAATGGAATCTTGCAGCACGTGTCCTTTGCGACTGGCTCCTTCCACTCGGCACGATTGAAAGGTTCATCCATGTTGCAGCAGGTGTCAGTACTTCATTTCTTTTTATGGCTGAATAGTAGTCGCTGTATGGATAGACATACTGATTTTTTAGAAGCATGTCCACATTGTAGAAAACTTATAAGACAGAAAAAGTGGAAATAAAATTTTTAGGTGGTCTTGTGTTGCTATCCAAGTGTGACTCCCAGGGCACCCTCCTGCAGCTGGCATGTGTCTGTCCATGGCAGCTGTCCCCTTGGGAGATTCTCAGCAGGCTCGAATCAAATAAGGGAATTGCAATTCAAACATTTTCCTCTTACACATGGTTATTATTTAATTTTACTCAATTAGGTTCACACCAGATGCAAAATCATACATCCTGTTTTATTTGGTCCAGAGAGCAGGGCTTTAGCCCTCAGAGTCCTGGGATGTGCGGGGTTTGATGTAGCTCCCACCCTCTGCTGAAGCAGCCCTGCCGGGCGGGGTGGATATCGTCAGCCACAGCCTGCTCTGAGGCTCAGCTTTAGGCCCCAGGAATGGTTTTTTAATGGACACAACTCTTAGAAATGGTTTATTTTAATTTTATGCTCAAGAGTTTTAGGAAGAACAACTAAGACCACTCAGTGGTCGTTCCAACCTGGTCAGCGGCCTGAGCGGTGGGGGCTGCAGCCTGGTCTTCGCGGGGAACTGCCATGCAGGCGCCAAGGTCACCTGTATGCTTGAGACCTGGGCAATCTCAGGCAGCTCAGGAGCCGGAGCTGTTCGTTGGCCCCACGATCTCTGACGTCAGGGCCTGCCCTGCTGCTTGGTCTCCTCTAGACTTGGTAAGGAAATTGGGCATGATCTCTGGGGCACTTGCAGGAGGAGGTGCCAGCGTTCACCCCTGAGACCCGCTGAGCAAGTCTCCTTTCAGCACCCCAAAGCCAGCTTCAAGTTGGTCTGTGAACAGAAGGGCCATGTGGCCCAAGGGTCCCGCGTGGATCATGAAATACGGGGATGAGCAGAAGAAAGCATAGGCCATTTTCCACATTTTTATCTCTCCTTAAAGCCCCAGGAATTTGGCCCAAGGATCTTGAGAAACTGTTAGGCTTCCAAAATTGGAGCAGGTCGCTGAGGCCAGCAGGTGGTGTGGACCCCCGAGTAAGCCGAGCTGCTGAAATGAAGGTGATGATGATGCCAGCACCACTGGGGGCGCGGTGTGTGCCCCACACTGAGCCACATCTTTGCAGGAATTCTCTTGCTCACCCCACACTGTCTTAGAGGAGGCCCTGTTATCAGGTAAGAAGCAGCAGAAAGGGCCACCAGACCCGCCTGAGCTCAACACCCGCAGACAGTGGGCCCGGAGGTGAATAGGCCAGCTCACCCACAGCCCACCACGAGCTGCAGCTCAGCCTGGAGCTGCTGCTGTCCAACCTTCTTCACACCTCCGTGGCCAGTCCCTGCCCCCTCGCCTTCATTAACTCCAGGGACAGGTCCTTGGCCAAGCTGGTGTGTGCCCTCCAGCCCTGGCTCTGGCAACATCTCCATCCAAGCAGTCAGCGGTGGCCATGGAGGTGCTGGGAGGAGACCGAGTAGGAAGACAGCGTCTTTTCCTGATTCTGGTCACCACCAGCTCCCACTGCGCAGAGAGCACAGAGCATCCAGCATCCTGCGACCCCACATGGGTCACACTGCGCCCCTCTAAGAGAGTAGTGATTGCATAGCAACCACCCCCCACCCACTGGGCCCAAGTGCCACCTGAAGCGGCCACCCCTTTATGCTCCAGGCTTCCTTCTGCCCCCAGTCCAAGGGCCAGCTGCTGTCTGGGCCCACACAGCCCTGCTGTGGTCACACAGCATGCGGCGCCTGGCAGCTATCCCTGGTGTGGAACCCTCTACTGGAAGTGCCAGCATGGGTTCTCTTTGCTGTGCCCAATCTGAGCTTCAGCTCTCTTCTCTGATTCTAAACTCTATCCTCTTTGGGGCTCAATCTTAATAGACAGGCCGTGGGGCCAGGACCCTCCCTTAATTCTAGTTTGACCTCAGGCCCAACTTGTCCATCCACTGCTCTCCGGGGGCAGCCACCACCTTCGAGGCCCTGAATTCAGGGCTATGTTCTCTTTTTGGCCCTGACAGCTCATGACACCACCCCTGTCTTGTCCTGCTGCCTTCACAGTTCCCAGGGCAGACTAGCACAGGTTTCCTGGAAGGCAATTCAAGGTTGGAGCAAGAGTCTAAAAAGTGTTCTCACCCTTGACGTCAGCAATCCGCTCTTGGAGAATTTACACAATGGAGTGACCAGCTGTACAGCCAGTGGTGCGTACAGATGTTCACTGAATTTATAATAAGCATGAATGATGCAAATGTTCAACAATTGGAAAGTGGTTCAGTAAACTGTGTTACTCCTACACAGTCAAACACAGGCTCTGTATGGAACTTTATAATGACGCAGGGACCAGTTAGAGACAAGCGTCCACTCTAACATTTTGGTGCATTTCCTTCTGTTTATTCCTCCTGTGCACAGTGCTTCTGCTTTTGTGCATTTTTCTGCACTTTGGGCAAGAGGCAGCTGCCCACGTCTCTGGGAAAGGGAGGGCGCAGACAGACACTGGCAATGAGATAAAAGGGGTCATTGGAGAGCAGTGTGTGTCTGGAGACACAGGTCTGTTTCTACTTCTGGTGCCGCCCACTACCCGTGACCGTTGACCTGTTAGTTACTTCTGCTTTTTCTGAACTTCAGTTTCTGATTAGTCACTGGGCAGCAGTGGTGCCCACCTCCCAAGGGTTTAAGAGAATCTTTGAAAGGTCCCAGGGTTGCAGCAGCCCAGCAGGACTGAAGCATGGTGCCTGTCCTGGGCTCTGGCCAACTCTTGCCTCAGTGTCTGCCTTCTTGCTGGTAGGACCCACCATGAGAGAGAAATGGCCCCTGATTCAGGAGGGCTGTCCAATCCTCATTTCCACGGGGATGCGGAGCTTCGGGGGTCCTGGTGATGCGTTAGGACACAGAGCCAGCGGGAGAGGCTGGAGCCTGTGGGCTTGAGTGGACGAAGCAGATGGAGGAACCAGGGGGAGCTGGGCAGCCACAAATCTTGGCATCCAGCCAATGGTCTTGGCCAGGGGTCCTTGGACCAGAGCCCACGCTACAATCCAGGGCAGGTTCTGACCAGATGGGGGCTTGGGGCTCTTCCCATTAGAGTTTCTGCTTTGTATTCAGTGGGCTCTGTGCAGCCTGGCGATGGGAGCAAGAGCTCCCCCAACGCGCCCGGAGAGCCACAGAGGTGCTGCCTCACTCTCAGAGTCATTGCCAACAGAAGAGGCTTTGTCCCCTGGCCTGTAACTCTCCTGCCTGACTTTGGGGCTTTCTAGCAGGCTCAGTCTGAATTGTGGTGCTTGCCCCTGGGAGCACCTACTCGCTCAGGCTGCAGAAGGGCCCACATGACATAACACATGCACTGGAAAATAACCACATCGCACAGGGAGGCACTGCCCACCCAGGGCACAGGAAGGCCCCAGGGGGAGGGAGACAAAAAGGTGTTATTTCTAAAGAGAGATGCATAGTCTGGAAGCTAGGTCTACTGCACATAGTCGTTACTCACGAAGTGCTGACTGAAAAGGGACTGCAACACTGGGTTTGTGAGCCGAACCCCTGCACCTGGGTGAACACAGGGTCTGAGACCTGTAAGCCTCTGGCCACAAGGTTTTTCCTCAACCACCCAGTACATAACCTGTTTATGTATGTTTCCATGTAAGGACAACTTAGTTAATATACATTGTTAATTCATTAGCATTGAATTCACTGTAGAGAGGGCTGTAACTCCTGCCTCCACGAGCCTCATCTGTGTGTTTTCTCTGTGAGGCCCATCACAGTTCTCTGGGGCTCAGGAACACTGGACAGTGCTTCAGGTCTGCAGTTGGGACCATTTTAAACTGTGAAATCACTAACAAAGGGCAAAAAGATGCAAAAACTGTGAAGCAAAGAGATTGTGAAAAGGACCCTTGTTTACCGCCTGAGAGCTGGAGCCAGAGGCAGTGAGCCTCACCTTGTTCTCCGGGCTGGGCAGGCACACGTTGGCGACTCAGATTTTTCCTTGCTCTGTGCATGTCCACCAATGACCTTGAAAGTGCAGCAGCTATGTATTACAGAGTCACAAATAAATTTTAGCTAGTAGGTGAATTCATAAGTACAGAATCCACAAATAATGGGCATCAACTGTATACATACCTACACAAGAGATGGATGAATTTAATTATATAAGACTGTCTGGCAAAAAGTACCATAAAACAGAGACAAAGGACATATTTTCTTAATTCATAAGTTGTTTCCACAAATCATTAAGTACAGACCAACAACCTAATAGAAACATGGACATGTCACAGAAGAAGAGAATTAACAGAAGAAAATACAAATGCTTCCTAACTATGAAAAAAGCACTGCTTTGCCCATAATAAGAAAATTTTCAATCAAAACTATGAAAACCCTCATGATACCACATTCCACTCTCAGGCTAGCAAAACGAGAAAGCCTAAGAGCGCTGGGAGACGTGGCCACTGGGCAGCAGTCCACTGTTCACGTGGACAGCAGTCATGGACGCACATGCCCTTTGTCAGACAAACTCAAAAAAGTCTGGAGGCTTTGCTAGAAATAAATGATAAAGATTTATTCAAAGGTCTTAGAGTTTGCAAACAGGGAACACAGCTAGGCAAAAAAATGCAGAAATGTCTCAAAGAAGAAAGAAAAGTTAAAAGTTCTTGTAGTAAAAAGTACATTCTTGAGAATTATCAATTCTTAGCCCCAGGATCAGCCCAGGACAATGACCAGTCAGGTGTCAGGAGGCCCAGAAGATGGGAGCTAGGGGTCTGGTCACTGGTGGTCTGCGTAATGGATGTCAGGTGGAGGCACATGTGAGTCCTTCAGGGGTAATCAGCTGGCCTGGATCCATGAGTCCTTCGGGGGACAATTAGAGGCTTGCCTGGAGGCCCAGAGGTCTATCCAGGCCTTGACCAGGACTAGAAATTCAAAAACGTTTAAGTTCCCCTGCAAGTCAGAACGAGAGTAGAGTCCTCCTCATGCCTCAACCTTCCTAATGTGAATAATCCTAACAGCGTGGTTCAAATTATCCCATTTTATATGTCCCCCGTCTTCACTCTCCTGACTTCGAATGCGAGGACCCCATCCCAGGAATTTACCTAGGTTCTCTGACACTCAAGGACAGACAGGGCAGTGTGGTCAGTGGCTGTGTTCCTCCCTGTGCTGCAGCAGAACTCCTCTGGGCCCCTTTAGTTACATGTGTCAAAGCTGCACAGCTCCACGCCTCACTTCCCCCAGCGTCTGGGAGTGAGGCCCTTCCCATGTCAGATGGTGGCCTGGTCACAGAACAGACTTGCCAGCCTCAGGCACCCGGGAGGGGTGCTGTGCCTTGGCTTGTGGGCCAAGGTGCCTCAGAGGGACCAGGCCCAGATTTGAGGTTTCTCAACTCATTCTCACCAAGGCCACCCCTCCACTGCCCCACCCCGGCAGGGCAAAGACCCCTCCTACAGAGGGCCAGCAGATTGGGGACACAACGTGCCATGTAGACGCAGGGGCCCCCTGACACGACCCAGACAGCCTTGATGCCATCATGGGACGGGCCCCCCATGCCCTGCAAGCGCCGGCTGTCACTCCCCGGGCTCGGTTGGTCCAAGCCCAAGACACGCATCCTGATTTTAGGTCCCAAGGCCACCCCATGAAGCAGGAACTCTGGCTCTGAATTTTATAAATGGAGAAGCTAGGCTCTGGGACACTGCCAATCACCTGCCCAAGGCCACAGGCACATGGAAATTCCCTAAGGAGCAGATGCAACCTGAAGCAAAGGCCCAACTACCCCTCCAGGTGTCCAAGGGCTCCAGGGTGGATGCGGGGGCAACTCCTGCCCCAGGTGCCCAATATAGCAGCTACCTCACAGCCCCACTATGGCTGAAATGGGGTTGGCACAGGCTTGCTTTTGTTTTTCTCAACTATATATGAAGAATTTGAAACTCACAGGAAATCATTGATTTTTATTCTCTCTGCACACACTGGTCATTGCTTTGCTCCCTTTGGGTGTTGCCGCCTCGGCCTCTGCCTCCCTCTGCCTCTGCCTCGCTGGTCTCCTGGAAGTCATGTGGTGGAACAGACATGTGGCTCCTCTTCCTGCTCACAGACTTGGGGCTTAGAAAGTGGGGACACGTGGTTCTCTTTGTACCCCATCTAATAGTGCCCATTATTCCGGACACTTTTCTTGCAGGTGACAAAACTCTAGCTCAAACTGGCTTAAACCAAAAGGGAATTTATTGACCCATTTAGTGGAAAATCTGGTGAGCAGCTAGGTTTCAGATGTGGCTGGACCCAGGCACTCCAGGGATGTGTCCAGGGCCCTCTCTCTCCCATCCTTCAGCTTCTTTCCTCCCATGGTTCCTCCGGGTGCAGTTTAACTCTTCCTGGAGGCAGCACCCATGGCCTCCGGCAGCTCCAATCCACTCCAACCCGACATTCTCTGATTCTCCCTTGGCAGCCCTGGGCAAAGCCTTGGACTAGAATCTCATTGGCTGACAGTCATGTGCCCATCCCTGAGCCATCCTGTGGACAAGGCTGGAATACTCCGCTGGACCAGACCTGGAGCACCTGCCTCCTGTGGACAGAAGGACTGGATGTGGAAGAAGGGTTTCTCCAAAAGAGTGAGAAAGCGTTCCCTGACCTTGACCTTGGGGGTGCAGGCTGGCTTCCCTTGCGGGTCTGCTCCATCTCCCAGGGGCTCAGGCGCGCCTCACAGTCATGCCTCAGGTGGTGGGTCTGTCAAACGGCTCGCCTCACAATGCCGGCGAGGGGGAAAGGGAGCGTCCCAGATAACCTGGCACAGAGGAGGTGCTCCTTAAGTGCTAATGCCACCCTCCCAGTCTCAGCACTCCACATATATCTGCCAAGGGAGCAGGTGGCACCCTTTCGAGGCTGTCAGGCTGCAACTTCTAATTATCTAGGTTTTATGAGCACTGCACATTCAGGAATGAAGTCACTGATCAATAAAAGCACAGCACTGACCATTCAATGAGCAGATCCGAATTGCCATTTTGCAAGATAATTGGGCACCAACGACCAGAAGTGTCCTGTCCTTTAAATAAAAACCTAAAATATGACTGGCCCCCGAAGGGCAGCCTTGGGCTGGGGTGTTGTCCACATCAGCATTGCAGGGATGGCCAGGCCAGAGCCGAGCCTGGGCATTTACAAGGTAAGAAGGGGGGGCTGCAAGGGCTGTGGCATGGCTCTGGC
Organism: Miniopterus schreibersii; assembly: GCF_964146895.1. Lineage (NCBI taxonomy): Eukaryota > Metazoa > Chordata > Mammalia > Chiroptera > Miniopteridae > Miniopterus > Miniopterus schreibersii. The sequence continues at coordinate 71,607,130 of NC_138111.1, read as the reverse complement.
CTGGGTTTCTGAGGATGTGGGGCTGGGGTGAGGTGGCAGGAGGTTTTTTCTCTCAAACACCGGTGAGAGGAAAAACAAGTCTTCTAACCAATGGGGAAGCCAAGTCCTGGCGTGGGAACACGGGAAAGGGAGCTGCCCAAGGGCATGCAGTGGGCAGGCCACAGAATCAGGGTTCTAGGTCCTAAGGAGGCCTGGTCCCAGCCCAGAGGGAGCTCTCTGTGAACATGCATCCAGGTGTGTGTCAGCTTCTGAATGGGCAATGGACGGCTGGGGGGCTGCGTGGTAAGGGGTGCTGGGCTTTGAAAAGAAAGATAAAACTGACTGAATTAAAAATATTCAGAATCCAGATAGAAAGGTATGCATTTACTTGAGAAAAAAAGATTCGAAGCAGATATGGAAGGTGAGGGGGCTCATCTATAATATGCAAAAAGCTCATTTGGGTTCAACAGAGATGGAAAAGCCCAAATCCCCCCCCCCCCCAAAAGAATGCAAAGGACAAAAAGTCATGGAATGCATAGAACCGGGTTTGGCCTCACCAGAAACTATTGGAGGGCATTTCGTGTGGAGATTAGTGGTCCTTGCCTGACCAACGAGTCCTGGAGCTGGCAGAGGGGTGCAGGCGGCAGGCAGGCTACGGGAGTGTCTCTCACACACTTGAACCCCTTTTTGGAATCTACCCCAAGGAAAGCAAAGATTTAGACCTAGGGTTGTTTACCTTAGAGTGCCTAAAGATGCAAAGATTGGAAACAATCAAGCCCCAGCAGGAAAACCTGGGTAACCCCTGGCTTTTCCTCAGCCACGGCTTGGAGATGTGCCACCACAACAGGTGGCCTCGTGCACTCAGCACAGGTTCCAGGCACAGGAGAGCTTGCTTGGCGTATCATGGAAGCTCAGCAAACAATTGTTAAAACAGTAAACGAAAGAATGACCTCGGAGCCCCGGCTGGTGCGTTCAGTGGTTAGAGCGTCAGCCCACGCCTGGATGGGTCGTGGGTTCGACTTGCGGTCAAGGGCACGTGCCTGGGTTGTGGGTTCCATGCCTGGTCCCAGTCCCAATTGGGGCGCATGCGGGAGGCAACCAATCGATGTGTCTCTCACATCATTCTCTCTAAAAAAAAAAAAAAAATCAATGGAAAAAATATGCTCAAGTGAGGATAAGAAGAAGAGCGATCTCAGGACCTGCAAGACACACTGCGCTCCAGCAGCGGTTTCGTTGGTCTGGGTGAATCACGTGTTTCCTTTGTGCTTTTCTGATATTTTCAAATGGCAGCCACAGCGGTCCGTCCCACAGCTGTCCATTGCGCTGCACACGAGTGGCCAGCCCTGAATCAGCTGCTGGGGCAGAAGTTTATGGTTTTGTGATTGGGATAGGTTTTGTCAAATGGTCCTTGGGAGAGGTTGTACCAATTTACCCCGACAGCCATGCCGCCTTGCCCACAGAGCCCGGGAACTGACTGTGCGTCCGGACGAGAGTGGTGTCCAGCCAGGCTTCAACGTCCCTGTCTCCTGTTGGGCTGGAGCTCGGCCTCTCAAGCCTCCCGGCCCGGATGAGGCGTGACGAGCACTGCCCTTACACCTGCACAGGACACACGGACGGCTTCTCCCCACGGAGCAGACGGGAGCCAGGCCCGTCTCCTCTGTAAATCTGGAACAAAACGCGCTCGCTCTCAGGGCTGGGGGACGGTCCAACACCTTGGCCGTGGACGGTTCTGTGCTGTTCTCAGCACCACTCCTGCTCCCCGTGGGGGAAGGCGAGGCTCGGGGTGCCAGCGGCCTGTCCGCTTCCCAGCCCCCGCGGCTGTCAGCTGAAACCACCCGCATCTCTCCGCATCTGCCTCTCCCCTGCCCAACAGTCAGGTCTCAGCTAGGGGACCCTGCCCCTCAGCTCCACGCCTCCACCACTGGGGCAGCCTGAGCTTAGCTGAGCCGAGTGGGCTGGCCATGACCCCACCTCCTTCCAGGAACCCCACAGCTAAGGCTTAGTCTCAAGACTCGGGGGGCGGTCGGGGTCGGGGAGGCTGTTTACTTGTTACTTAGTCCAACAAATTAACCTACTCTGAGGTACTATTTGCAACTTTGGAGTTGTTTTGACTGAGCCCTGCCCCAGGGCCTGAAGGCCGATTGCAGGAGCGCAAAGCCTTCAACATACACACGCTGGTCCTGCTGCAGACCCCACCCCCTCCAGTGTCACTGCCTTGGGACTGAGCCAGGCCAGTGAGCCAGGCCAGGTGGAACAGGGAAACTGAGGCAGAGAGCTGAACAAACTGCAGCAACTGACAGCAGATACAGGTCACCTCCCTAGAAATAACATGGAGGCCTCAGTTGTATTTCAGCTCCAGGCCAGAAAAGCAGCAGAACCAGGTGGGCGACACCAGGACCAACTACAGTGACTGATGCCCCTGTCCTGACACCGACCAGGGAGTGGAGACCACGACCCTGGAGGAGCACACCTAGGGAACTGATGAATACTCTGTTGAAGCCTTCCCGAGACCTCCCCTAAGATTCCTGCCTGCAAGAGATAAAGCCTCAAGACAAAGGACCCAGCTCGAGATCTCCCTCTGGGGAGCAGCCCCCCTTCCCTTTCCCTCCCTTCCCCCCTCTTCTTCCCCATGGCCACGCGTCTCCTAAGCTCTAAGGGACCCCAAGCAATGGGCAGGCTGGTCCCCCGACCCTGTTCCCAAGGCCCCCTTCCCTCCGACTTCCCAGAGAGCTGGGGCAGCCAGCCCAGGCTCTCCTGTCGCTTCTCCTACGCTGAGCCCTTGCTGTTTACGCCCTCAGCTTGAATAAACGTTCCCTCAGTCACCTGGACTCGTGCTGTGAAATTTTTCCTCACGAAGTCAAGAACCCGCACACTACCGGCTGCTGGGCAGACCCGCCAAGGGCCAGGCCCCTGTCCTGTAACAGGACCACACGGCAGGGCCAGAGGACAGTGACTACCCCCCCACCCTGCGCAGTCCGTCCCAGCTGTGCCACACTGCCACCCAGACCAGACACTCTCTTGTCTGCCACACTGCAAATGCTCATCAACCAACACCCCCACGCCCCCATCCCCGAGAAAGAATCACAGGAAGAAATGAACAAGAGCATGAATTCGACAGAAAGCTGAGGGTTTTTGGAAACTGGGCAGAGCTGTTTCACACGGCTCTGGGGCGTGGGGGGCCCGGGGGCAGGGCGCAGGGCCAGCATTTCAGGACCGTGTGCACACTGTCACACTGCCCGGCAAAGCCTTTTTAGCTCCTGTGTTAAAGCACACAGCCCAGCGGTTGTTAGCACCTTCCCAGACTGTCACCACCACCTCTCATCTCCAAAGATCTGGTGGAAGCCCAGGGACACGTTCCCACGGGGTTGATGGCCCGACCACCACCTCCTGCTGCTCAGCTGCAAAGATGAAAAGAATTTAGAAACTTTATGGTTCAGCTTGAGGACCAGAAAACTAGACAGACTGGATGGAAGACGGAGGTGATTTAGGAAACATCCACAGCAGTGACCGGCCAAGTTCCTCAGAAAGCATCTCAGAGCTTAGCTGGCCTTTCAAGATTCAAGCAGCTTTACCTATTAGACCAGAAAATGGAGGTAATGCTGGAAATACAAGGAAATGTGCCTGAGAACACAAAAATCCTGACGATGCAACTACAGATGCAGGGTCCTGCTCAGTTTGGGTGTAAACAGTCCTGATTTTGAGGCTGGTGTGGCGCTCAGCGCGGCCCGGGAGCCCTGGCCCAGGACAGTTGCTAAGGAAACCCAACACCACAGGGCTGGCCTCGGCTGCACACAGCATGCTCCTGGCTTGGACACAGGAGCTGCGGCTCTTACTGGACTCGCTCCAGTTCTGCGGCTGCTGTATATAGAAGAGCTCAGAGAGCTACAGACAAGAGTGACTGAAGCCACAGTGGACACAAAGACCGAGCACAGACTGGGGAAGTCGACAGTTTAGGGTCTCAACCCCTTGCCCGCCTGGTACACTCTGGCATGTGTTTGGAAATCAAATGCCATGTTTTCAAGGGTTCAATCCCCAAAACTGACTTTCTTGGAGAGATTTACCATCATTGCTTCTTTATTTAATAAAGCTTGGGCCCTGGCGGGTGGCTCAGTTGGTTAGAACGTTGTCCCATACACCAACAGAGTGCAGGCTCCATTCCCAGTCAGGGCGCACATGGGAGGCAATGGATTGATGTCTATTTCTCTCTCTCTCTCTAAAACAAACAACAAACAAACATATCCACAGGTGAGGATTGAAAATTAAAATAAGTTTTAAAATTAAGTTTGGGAAAGTTGGGGGGGAAAGACCTTCTCCAGTAGTCACACCCCCTTCCCACCCTCCCCAGACCCTGACACCGTTCGTCCGCCTTCTGTTTCTGGATTTGCCTATTCAGGAGGTTTCATATAAATAGAATCATACACTGTGTGGCCGCTGTGTCTGGCTTCTTTCACTCACAGAATGTTTTCCAGTCCAGCCGCTAGTAGCATGTGTCAGAGCTTCATTCCTTTTATGGAGAACATCGTTCCCTCGTGTGAGTAGACCGGTTTCTTTACCCATCACCCGGTGAGGCACATTAGAGTCGCTCCCACTTTTTGGCTGCTGTGAACTTTCATGTGCACACTTTTGCGTACGTGTGCAGTTGCTGGCCAGGCTGTCCTCCACAGCAGCCGCAGCGTGTACACAGCCGTGCGGGAGGGGCCCGCGTTTACTTCCAGGTTTGCGGTTCTAACCACTCTAGTGAGGCGATTTTGACCTGCATTCTTTTCATGTGTTCAATGGCCTTTTGCGTATCTTCTTGGGAGAAACATCTATTCAAGTCCTTTGTCCATTTTTTAGTCCAGTTGTTTGTCCATTTGCTGTTGAGTTTCAGGGGTTCTCTGTATATTCTGGATCCTGACCCTTGTCAGATCTGTGATTTGCAAGTATTTTCTGCCATTCTGTGGGTCGTCTCTGCACTCCCTTCGTAGTGTCCTTGGTGCACAAAAGTGTTAATTCAGGTGAAGTCTGTTTTTCCCTTGGTTGCCTGTGCCCAACATAATCTCTAACTAAACCCCCACAGGCCCTGGCCCAGCCCTGCGCCCTCTCCGGCTCAGTTCCCTCAGGCCTTTTTCCAGCCCCGGGTGTGCTGCGCCCCCTGCGGGCTGGCGCTTGGCACGGCAGGGGAGTGTGATCGGCTGTGAGGCTTCCTGGGGTTCCTAGAGCTCGGGACACTCAACTGTGCTCAAGGCTGCTTTTCCTCTTAGGAGAAGGGGGGGGAGGACATTATTTCTGCTTCCCCAGTCCCATGGCTGTCTCTCAACGTGTCCTGTGCACAGAACTGTGAGGTGAAGATCGCTGTCCCCATCTTGCTCCAGAGGAGGAAACTGAGGCTCCAGAAAGTGCAGTCAGTTCCTGAGATCCTGAGTTACTGGTACAGCTGCAGGGACAGGCTGACTCGTTCGTTCACTCAACAAACATTGTGAGGACATACGCCGTACAGACCCCCGCGAGCTCACAGTCCCACAGTGGGACAGATTAACAGATCAGCACCGTAGCAGAGTACAGACCAGGGCCCCCAGGAGCCCAGCCTGGGTTCGGGATTTGGGGGATGGGAGCGTGGGGGAAGGGATGCCATTATCCCTCCCCTAGCTGGCAGCCCAGAGCTGACCACTGATCAAAGAAACCCTGAGAGGGGGGTGTCCAAAGCCTCATTGGTCCTGCTTTTGCTATGAGTGAGCCTGTCACCCACAGAACCTCTGAGACCCCCAGGCTGTCCAGGTGGGCCCATCACCAAACAGAAGAGGGGAGAGGTGCACGGTGCCGCCCTGCGAGAACGCAGCCCACCCTCCGCCAGGGTGCCGAGGAGGGACAGGCCGTGGCCGGCTGCTGCTTACCAACAAGAGGTCTCGGAAGGAAACACAGGCCCCAACGACGGCGGTGTCCTGGATGTGGAGTCACCGAGTGGGTGGGGCAGGCACAGAGGAGAGGCCTTCTTAAAATGTTTGAGTCACGGAAATATGACTATTCAAAAATTAAGTTAAGAATCAAAAAGAGTGATGAGAGTATGAGGGCCGGTTGTGGGGATGGATGCCCGGGCTGAGCACAGTGAAGCAGCAGTAAGAAGCCTGAGCATCCCTGGGCTTCGTCCACGGGAGCCCAGCGCCTCCAGGCCACAGGGAGTTGCTCTCGGACTTTAGCTGACTCAGAAACCCTGAAGGCAGGTTGAATAATGGATGCCTGGCCTCACCCACAGACAGGGCTAGGGGCCTAGAAATCTGCATTTTTGAAAATCCCCTATGATGCTGTGCCAGTCCAAGGACTCACTTTGAGAACTGCTGGCCCAGATGATCTTTGCTGCCCCTATGGAGACAGGAGCAAGAGGGACAGGTCTCACCACATGCCATTTTGAATGTCACACTGTGTAATCAGGATACTTAACAAAAAATATGTAAATAAGATTTAAACTTTAGAAATTTATTATTATTATTTAATACTTTTAATTGATTTTTAGAGAGAGAGGAGGAAGAGGGAGAGAGAAACATCAATGTGAGAGAGAAACATTGATCAGCTGCCTCTTGCACACCCCGTACTGGGGATCGAGTCCACAACCCCGGTATGTGCCCTGACCAGGAATCAAACCGGTGACCCTTAAGTACGTGGGATGAAGCTCAACCAACTGAGTGACACCGGCTGGGGCAAGCTTTAGAAATTATTATAACTTATTAGAATTAGGTATGTGTAACAGAGATGGCTAAGTGCCCTCCACTGTCCATTCTCTCCTTCCTCCACCCTAGAAGCCCTGAACGTTAGCCGGGAACATGGGTGCCTGGAGTAGAAAATCCCTCTCCCCACCTTCCTCACATCTGGATATGGCCATGTGGATGAGTCCTGGCCATATATGTGAGTGAACGTGTCCAGCAACTTCTGAGATGTGTCTTAGAGTGTGGGGTGCACCCTTCTTTTTCTCTTCCTCCTTCCCGCTGGCTGGGATGCAAGCGCGACGGCTGGAATTAATGCAGCCACCTTAGAGCACTGGGTGGAGGCTATGTGTTGAGTCTGGAAGAGCAGGAAGATAAAGGGAGCCTGGGCTTCTGACTGCATGGAAATGCCACAACAACCCTGCCCTGCTTGGCTCAGGCATTCTCTACATAGTAAGAAAGAAATATCTTTCTTGCTTAAGTAACTGGTACTTTGAAGTTTGTGTCACTCATAGTCACACTTGTCATATGTGACATAGCAAATAAGGTACCTGGCTCATGGATTGGAAAAATTAATATTGTTAAAATGACCATATTACCCAAAGAAATTTACAAATTCGATGCAATCCCTATCTAAATACCAATGATATTCTTCTCAGAATTAGAACAAATAATCCTAAAATTTGTATGGAATTACAAAAGACCACAAATAGACAAAACAACCCTGAGAAAGAACAAAGTGGGTGTATCACGCCCTCTGATCTCAAACTATATTGCAAAGCTATAGTAATCAAAACAGCCTGGTATTGGCACAAAAGCAGACACATAGATCAATGGAACAGAACAGAGAGCCCAGAAATAAACCCACACCTATGTGGTCAATTAATCTATGATTGAGGAAGCAAGAGCATACAACAGGGAAAAGACAGTCTCTTCAACAGTGGGTAGGGAAGACTGGACAGATAATTGCAAAAAAAAAAAAGAGAGAGAGAAACTGGACCACTCACTTACCTCATATACAAAAATAAACTCAAAATAAATTAAAACCTTAAATTTAAGACCTGAAATCCCAAAACAGAGGTGGTGAACTATTTTATATTAGTCTGAGTAATATCTTTTTAGATATGTCCTCTCGAGCAAGGGAAACAAAAGTAAACAAATGAGACTTTATAAAATAAAAAGCTTCTGCATAGTGAAGGAATCCATCAACAAAACAAAAGACAACCTACTGTGTAGAAGAAGATATTCACAAATGACACATATAATGAGGGGCTAATATCCAAAATATATAAGGAATTCATACAGCTCAACAACAAAGAAGTAATCCAATCAAAATGAGCAGAGCACACGAAGGGACGCTTCTCTAAAGGGGACACCGATGGCCAACAGACACGCGAAAAGATGCTCAGCATACTAATCATCAGAGAGATGCAATTAAAACCACAATGAACTTTCAACAATAAAGGTAAATTTAAAAAACAACAACAACAAAAAACCACAATGAGATACCACCTCACACTAGTCAGAACGGCTACTATCAAAAAGTCAACGAACAACAGTCATGGTGAGGGCGTGGAGAAAAGGGCGCCTGGGGCACGGCTGGTGGGAACACAGACGGGTGCAGCCACCATGGGAAACAGTATTCCTCAAAAAATTATAAATAGGGCTATCTTATTGCCCAGCGATTCTGTTCTTGGATATATATCCAAAGGAACTCAAAACACTAATTTAAAAAGATATATGCACCACTATGTTCACTGCAGAATTATTTACAATAGCTAAGATATGGAAGCAACCTAGGTATTCATCAACAGATGAATGGAGATACGTGGTGCATACATCCAAGGAGTATTTGTCAGCAATAAAAGTTAATGAAATCTTGCCATCTGTGACAACATGGATGGGTCTAGAGGTTATTATGCTAAGTGAAATACGTCAGAGAAAGTCAAATGCCATATGATTTCTCTTATATGTGGAATCTAAAAACAAAACTAAAACAGACTCGTAGAAACAGACCAAAGGGATGGTTACCAGAAGGGAGGGGGTGGAAGATGGGTGAGAAGGGGAAGGGAATATAGTCAGTCGTATTGTGATAAGTTTGCACGGTGACAGGTGATTACTAGAATTAGTGGGGTGATCACATTGTAAGGTATAAAATGTGAAATCACTATTTGATATGCCTGAAACTAATATAATCAATATAAGATTGTATACCAACTATACTTAAATTTAAAAAGAAAATTAATTTAAAAATAAATAGAGATAAAGTACCTGGCCTAGCTCCTGGCCGGTCGCAGACATCTCAGCTGCGCATCTAACCCAGTCACACAGCTCTGACTGAGGTGGGGTGGACATGAGCCGGGCCTGTGACCTGGGAGAGGAATGACCGGGAGAGACCAAGTCCCGCTCCCCTGACACCACCACATGCTTTTCTGACCATACGTTCTGTCGACTGAATTACATTTTCCTCTGGTTGATCTTAGAGTGACTCTTCATTTCCTGACCACCTGCTCTCCGGGTGGCAGGAAAGTCCTCCTGGTGCCAGAGGAGAAGCAGTCCAGAGGTGGAAATGTCCTGTGGATGTCCCAGGAGCGGAGGATGGGTGGCGGTGTTCCCAGGGAGGCCTGAGGGTCACGTCACACACAGCAGCCAGTGCTGCCAGCCGGGTCTCAGCCCCAGGCCAGGGCCCTTCCCCCTCTGGACCCTTGGAAAGGTAGAAGAAGGTCAGCGGAGAGTGAAGGGGTCTGTGGGCAGCACGTGGGAGCATGCGCGTGTGTATGCATGTGAGCATGTAATTGTGTGTGAGAGGCAGCAGGAGTTGGGGGTGGGGGGCCAACCGTGCTCTTACCCCTGAGGCCACTGGCAGGACAGCGTGGGTGGGGCTCAGGTCCTTTTTCTTCTGAGCTCCAGGAGCTGGGTGAGCCTTGGGGGCTCCACCCAAGCCTTCCCACATGGCCTTCCTGGGCTCCCCCTCCTGCACCTAGCGCAGAGCAGACACCCACGACACATCGGCACACTGCCGCGTGCTGGCTCAGGTTCACAGCAGCACCATTCACAAAGCCAAGAGGGGGAAGCAAGTGATGGGAAAAGAAATGTGCTCCATACAGATGGACAATCGGACAGTATTCAGACTTAGAAAAGATGGGCATCTGACCCATGCTACAACATGGGCGAACTCTGAGGACATTATATGCTCAGTGAAATAGCCAGTCACAGAAGGACAGATTCACAGAGACAGACAGTAGGGCGTGGGTGCCAGCGGCTGGGGGACAGGGATGGGAGTTAGTGTCTAAAGGGGACAGAATTTCAGCTTGAGGGTGAAAAGCTCTTGAGATCTGTTGCACAGCAATGAGAATACACTTAACACTACTGAGCTCTGCACTTAAAAACGGTTAAGACAGTAAAATGCACACATAGATATCTCCTATCTCGTTGGTCACAGGCCTCAGAGAGTTCCTCTGTGGCTGTACTGGGGGTAGGGACCTGCACAGGACGTTTACACAGTGAGGGAGTAAGCACTGAAGAGATCTAAGAAAGCCCTGGGAACCCTGGGACTGAGAGGCGACTGGCTTGGAAGGGCCTAGGCCTCCATGGAAAGGGGTGCCTGAGTTCACGAGACATCAGGGAAGTCTGCTGGTTCTGGGGCCCAGGCTGGTCTGCAGCCACCACAATGCAGGTTCTCGCATGCCTGGTGGTCAGGCACATGGTGGGTGAGCTCAGGGCACCAGGATGTAGGCCACAAGCCTCCAGCTCAAAACCTGTATCAAGAAGCCGTGGAAGGTGATCACCAGGCCAGGGTGGAGCCGCCAGGTGGCAAGAGAACAGCCTTCCGAGCACGTGGCCGGGCACCCGATGTCCCCTCCCCATGGCACGGACCCTCAGGCAGCAGAGCTCCTTCCTGCAGAGCATTTGCCCCAGCACCTGGTACTGGTAAGCCTGACACGCCCTCACCAGGAGGGGCAACGTCACCACAGGTTGGCTTGAAGGGTGTTTGGAGCTCAGAGGCAGTGAGCTGTACAGTGATCTCGGGAGAGCAAGAAGCCTCCTGGACAGGATGCCAAAAGAAACAACCATAAAATCTGATAAACTGAATTTCATAAAATTTAAAACTTCTGCACATCAAAAGACACCATTAAGAAAATAATAGACAATACAGACTTGGGAAAATATTTATAACACCCATACCCCAAAAGGACATGTATGCATAATATATAAAGAATTCCTCAGAGAAAGATAAATACTGTATGATCTCCCTTATATGTGGAATCTTAAAATAACAACAACACAAAATGCTCATAGATACAGAGAACAGATCATTGCCAGACATGGGGGCTGGGAGAAATAAAATTTTTGAGAATTAAAAAGGAATTCTTCAAAAAACCAAGGCTAAAATGATGAATAACCCAGATTTCTACATGAGCCAAAGATGTGGATAGACACTTCACCAAAGAAGATATGTAAGTGGCTGAGCACAGGAAAGTGTCCTCAAGGCCACTAGTCATCAAGGGAGTGCTCATCGCAACCTCGGCCAGACACCTCTGCAAGCCCATCCGCGGGAGGGGCCATCGCAAAGCTGCGACTGCCCTCTGATCTGCAGGCTGGACCCTGGCAATCCTGGGAGTGGCACTCTGCCCACCGCTCCCGCAGTGGGAGCTGTTTCCCAGGACACAGCCTCGAGACGGCCCTGTGCTGATGGGACATCTGGACACTATACGGGACTGACCCAGGGAAGGCCTCCATGTAAACTTTAAGGTTCTCGCAGGTGAGTGCAGAGGGGTCCTCGTCTTGAGGCAGCCAAGACGAGCCTTGTGCGTAAGTCCCACTGCTTGTCAGACCTGCTGTTACCGACCTGAGGCGTCTGTGGCTTTCTTCATCCCTCCTGCCCTGTGTGCGGGGCCCGTTTCATAAACCCACGAGCGGTCCAGCTAGGAGCCTTGGAAAAGGAGCCTCCTCGGGGGAAATCCCGAGCTGGCCTTCGGCCTCCGTGTGGGAAGGGTGGCCCTGTGTTACACGCCGGCAGGGCACCCACGGAACACAGTGAGCGGTGGCAAAGAAGGGAAACCAGTGACTGCCACCTGGGCTGCCATCGACCGTGGGCAGCTAGGCTGGCACCAAGGCCCAGCTAGAAACTCGAGTTAGAAAGTTGAATGAAGAGCCGAGATGAGAGACAGACATGGGCTGCCCGCCACCTGCTGGCTTCGGGCTGCAGCTAAGGTGGCAGGTGCTGTTCTGCAGAGCTCGGGGGGCACACCTGCTGCGCTCTGAGGGCCAAGCGCCCTGGCCAGGCTTGAGGAGGACACCGAGAGGCGGAATCCCCGGGAGCGAGGCGGGCCACGGGGAAGACGTGCGGTGTGATGGGCGGTGGGGCTCTTCAGCCCCGGCACGGAGGGGATTTTAGACAGCAGGCACCGGACTTCTGATAGCAGAGAGAGTCTCCAGCGCTCCCAGGAGAAACCGTGCGTTCTCTCTGTCCCTTGAAGCTGTAAATCTTGTCATGCTTTTGAAATGGTGAACATCCCAGGTGATAACAAAAATACTGCCCACGATTGCCTAAAACTGAAGACAGTGAGGGAGGTAGAGGCTTTTTAAAGCAGACGGCTGCCAGTGCGGCTCAGCTGGCTGAGCGTCATCCTGATCGATGTTGCTCTCACATCGATATTTCACTCTCTCTCCCTCTCCCTTCTCTTGTCTCTAAAATGAGTTAAAAAATATATTTAAAATAATAAAATAATAAAATAAAGCACAGGCTGCTATAGAAGCTCCTTTTCCCACAATATAGCCCACAGTCTCCATAGGATGACTCATCTAGGGCTCAAGCTTTGGAATAAATGCTATGGGGTCTCTGTGTGTGTCTGTTTGTATGTTTATGTGTATCTATGGATACATGTTATGTGTACGCAGTGTTTTTCTACCTCCAGAGAGTATTGCCAAAATTAATTTGTAAAAAAGCTCTATTTAATTGGCTTAAAGAAAAATGAGCTGTAATGTCAGTGGTGTACTTACGTAAAACTGAAACCGAATTCTTTTCCATCTGCTAGAAGGACAGAGTATTCCTGGACTATTGGTCTTTCCTTGATGCGATTATGAAAAGCTTTTCTTTCTTTTTAAATCCTCACTCGAGGATATGTTTTTATTGATTTTTTAGAGAGAAAGAGCGAGCGAGAGAGAAATATCGATCAGTTGCCTCCTGTATACACCCTGAGCAGGGTTTGAGCCTGAAACCTGGGCATGTGCCCCAGCCTGGAATCAAACTGGAGATCCTTCAGTGCACGGAATGATGCTCCAGCCCACGCACCAGCTCACCAGGGCAGGTATTTCTTTCTCGTTTCAGTAAGCTGCCTAGGAAACAAAGATTCCATGTTTTAGTAAATTTCCTGTGCCCCTGTTGTCTTTGTCAGGTGTTCCCTCACTTAACAAAACTGAATTCGTTCTCAGCATGGAAAGAGCTAAGTTTTCATACAACTATATAACTTTCTGCATTTGCCTTTGAAGTCTTTGTCACTTTGGTTACATGGATAACTAAATATTGTTTCACTGTGACCTATGAAGTGTTTTAAACCTTTTGATATTTTAGACAAACTTCCCCAAAATCAAAATCTATTTGAAGTCTTGTTGATCTTGAACTAACTTTGAGATTTTTCAGAGGGCCATGGACCATCTCAGAAGATGTATTCTCTCTCCTTATAAAAGAGAGATTTTAGCCCGGCCGGGCGTGGCTCAGTGATTGAGCATTGACCTAGGATCTAGGCGATCGGGGTTCGATTCCCGGTCAGGGCACATGCCCGGATTGCGGGTTGCATCCGATCAATGACTCTCTCATCATTGATGTTTCTATCTCTCTCTCCCCCTCTCCTTTCCTCTCTCTGAAATCAATAAAGATATATTTTTTTTAAAAAAGAGAGATTTTAAACTAGGCTTATTTGGTATGTTAAGTTACATGAAAAGCAATATCAACTAAAATTAATGCTAAACTTTCTTTACGGTATATTTATATGAAATTCTTAAAAATTTGATATTTCCTGTTCATATTAAACTGCTATCAGTCACAATTCTAGTTATTAGTTTAAAACTTATGTCACAGAAATAATCAAATTTCCTTCTCAATTGCAATATCATGAACTCTCATCAGATCTCTAACCACAGCCATGTTCAGTCTCTGTCATTTGTGGACAGTTTCTGTTGTACTCACACGCTTTTGCAAAAGTGCTTCATCTTCAAAAGATTCATGGAAAGACTGACAAGTACAGATTTCTGGTAACTAAGATCATCTGGCCTTCAGGTGAGAGGTGCAACAATGACCTTTCAAGTGCTCCCCCAAGCTCCCTACACAGCCCACGACATGCCATGGGTGGTGGCCCAAGTCCTGGCCCTGTCCTGCTCCCCTCCTCAGGACCATGGCGAGTCGCACTGTCGGGTGGTGCTCACAGGTGGAGACCTGCTTCGGATGCAGGGTGCTCTGCAAGCTCTGCTGGGACATCTTCGCGGTGGGGCTGGGCGTGAACCACAGAAAACTCACAGCCCAGGCACCTCCAGAAGGTTTTAGGAGTTGTACAGTTGGATGGGACGCATGTTATCCTAGAAGTCCATAAGGGAAGGGAAAAGGGGGTGCAAGCCTTTGTGGGGACTTGGGGTTTGGAGGACCTTTATCCCCCACCTGGCATGATGCCTCTGCCCTGATGCCGCCGAGGGAGGAAAGGCCAGGTGTGGGCCTGGGGATCAGAGCAGTGAGCCACCTTTGAGAAGGAAAAAGTGCCAACAAAGCAGACTGCAGCTCTGGGCCTCTCCCACCAGGGCTGCTATTCAGGTGGGCACGGGCGGGCACTGTGGCAGAGGCAGCAGAAGGGAAGGGTGTCCCAGCTGTGGAGGGGGCAGGAGCCCGCGTGCCCAGGGCAGCAGCTGCCAGCAGTGCACACAGCTCTCCTCCAGGTGGAGCCTCTTGGGAAGGAATGAACCACACCCCCAGCGGGCTGAGCAAGCGGTTTGCCTGTGACCACTCCCGAGCCCTGGCTGGAACCCTGTGTACTGACCGTTGGGCTGTTCTAAAGGAATTGACCCTGTTGCTCGGACAGTGGAAAGCCGAGGGGTAAATGGTCATGGTTGTGACTTGTGGGGTCAGGATGTGTGGGGAGACATTGGGGTCTGCCTGCGAGAGCCTGAGGCAGTTCTGTTTTCCACATCCTGGTTCACGAGGCACCGGCACTCTGGCCATCCTGAAGCTGATGCCCTAGGTTGGATTTGACCCTAGCAACGGACGCTTCAGCCGACACAGCAGACTGGGTGAGTAGAAAGAACAGGCACCACAGTGCCCGGGGGAAGGCGCATTGTCAGGGATGCTGATTGCCTTGAGGTACAGGGATACGTTCATGCTGCAACAGCTATTCTATGTGCTGTAAACAACGCCCCAGGCAACTGCCAAAGGAGTCCTGAGCCACCCACTGGAGTCCCCAGCTAGTGAGGGGTGGCACATGGATTACATTGGCCCCTCCCTCTGGGTGAGAGCTCTAAACATGCCCTGGTTTGTGTGACACGGTGTCTGGCTCAATCCAAGCTTTCCTCTGTCCCCGTGCAAACTAGGCTGCCATCGTTAGGGGATTAGAGAAGCTGAGTGTCATGTATAGGTACCCTCATCAAATAGTGATTGGGCTCACATTTCAGAGGTCATGATGTGCAAGACTGGGCAAAGAACAGGACACTGAGTGGAGGTTCCCTCCCCCTATAACCCACTGGGCAAAGAACAGGACACTGAGTGGAGGTTCCCTCCCCCTATAACCCACTGGGCAAAGAACAGGACACTGAGTGGAGGTTCCCTCCCCCTATAACCCACTGGGCAAAGAACAGGACACTGAGTGGAGTCCCCCCCCCCCCCCCATGACCCCTGAGCAGCAGGGTTGGCCGGAAGAAGACAGAGAATTAAAGCAGCAGATGAAGACACTAGCAGGTAAAGCCACCTCAGCCAGGTGGACCAAAGCACCGTCCCAGGCTTTCTACATTAGAATGACCAGCAGTAGGGCCTGTTGTCACATATGCCATTCTTGGACCCCTGCCAAGATGCCCAGCACTGAAAGATTAGGAAGTCATGGGAGACTGAGAATGTGAAGCCCGATCACACCTGGGAAAGGTGACAGCTACTGGAATTAGCAATGAAACGTCCCACTGGATGGATGAGTTACTTTGCCACCCTGAGCAAGGGGAAATTGCTCAATCTCCACTGGGATCCCATTGCCGGGCTGCAAAGCCAGACCCCTTGGAACACACCACACCTGGAGGGAACATGCACCATCAAAAGAGGGGAGACAGGGCCTGGGGAGGGGCCATGCAGCAGAACTCCACACTGTAGAGCTGGCTGTGGAGGGGGCTGATCGGTACACCCAGCAGTGACTCTGAGAGGGCCTGCAGCCCCTGGGAGAACGTTGGGCAGAGAGCCTGACAGTGGCTGGTCTTTGTGCCTGGGGAGGGGGAGAAGAGAGACTGGGCTTCCCTACATCACTTCTACCTCAAGCACACTGACGGTGCCTTACCTCCAACCTGAGAATCTGCTAGATCTGCCCGGTTCTGCTAGGATCGGAGCCAAATGGTGCTGGTGCCAGGCTAGCAATCTGTGCTGGTAGGGCTGCCTGACGGCACAAGGGACACAGACATTTGGCCAGTTGGAGCCTGGGCGGAGGCCCTGCCCAAGGGTGGTGGCTGCGCAGAAAGATTAAAGAGCCAAGAGGGGCTGATTTTTGTTTTGTTTCTGTTTTTTATCCCCTCCTACTGTGAGTGGTGGCAAGGGAGTGCCAGAGAGCCAGGCAGAGCTGAGGTGCTGCAACAGTGTTTTTCCCGGGTGGGTTTTGGTCCGGGAGAGAAAGGGAGGTGTGCTGGGCCTTTCAGCAGTATTACAGGCAAGCAGATCCGAGCTCCCTGGAGAGTACAGCCAGCCAGCAGCCAGCCAGCAAGGCCCAGGGAAAAAGGAGAAGTGCCACTCCCACTCCTACAGATCATAAGCACAACCCCAATGAGAGTCTGCTTAACCCACACGGGCCAGGTAGCAGATACCCCCGCAGAGTGAAGATCCCTGGGGAAGGGAGAGCAACTCAGAGCAGGGACATTCAAGCGGTGAGACCTGAGGCAGACCCAGTCTCTGGGCTTCAGAGGACACACCCACCAGACTGTTTGGGGCTCTACCCTGCCAAGCGTCAGACTGGTGGCCGAAAGCCAGGCAGGCACAGCAACTGACATTGACTGCACCAGGGAACCTACCGGCAGGCCTGTGACCTGCACACCATGGGGCCAGTCTAGCCAACATCTGAGCCACGTCTAGCCAGTGCCACAAATAGCACATCCAAAGAGTGAACACATGATAGGCACCAAAATCTGTGGAGCCGAACTCCACTTTTTTCTTTTTCTTTTTCTTTATTATTTTGTATATAACCTTCTCTTTATTGCTTTTAGATTTCACTTCGTTTCTGCTTCTCACTTTCTCTTTCACATCTCTCAGTTCTCTCTTTCCTTTTCTCCATTAGCTCTTTCTTTTTTTGCTTTTTAAGTTATTATTACTCCATGGGGTATGTATTTCTCTGTCCTTGTCTATTCTTGTTTTTTCTTTTCTCCCCCTTTTCTCTCACATTATCCTCTCTCATTTTCTTCTTTCTGCTCTAATTCTTTTGGTCTCTTGTATTATGATATTTCCCCCTTCTTCCTCTCCTATTTTATTATTATTTTTTGTTGTTGGAGGGGTTGTTTTTGTCCTTTTATTAGCTTTTATTGTGTGTGTGTTCTTTCCAGTTTTGTCTTGTTTCATCTTGTTTTGCTCTGTCAGCACCTGTATAACAGCTGCCACGACATGGTTGAGGTTGAGCCTCATAGTCAGTCAGCCCAAGGACCAAGCCCACCCACGAAAGGGACAGCAGCCATCACGAGCCAATTACAATAAAAGGACCCACATAACCCACACAAGGGACATTTCTAAAGCACCTAGATCAGAAGATCAAAAAGACTACATCACTAGATCCCACAAGATAGCCACTACAGAAGGCCACCCCACCAGGACTGGAAGTCATAGCAGACCTACCTAATAAACATAAACAAGCAAGAAGAGGCAGCCAAAATAGGGCAACAATGAAACAGGTCCCAAATGAAAGAACAAGGGAAATCTCCAGAAGTAGAGTTAAATGAAATGGAGATAAGCAATTTATCACATATAGAGTTCAGAGAAATGATTATAAGGAATATCAACGACATAAAAAAAGACAGAAATTATGAAAAACAACCAGTTGTAAATGAAAATGGACAAAACAGAAAGAAAGAATACACTGGAATGAATAAACAATAGACTAGAGGAAACTGAAGATTGAATCAGTGAATTAGAAGACAGGGTAGAAAAAAAATCACTGAATCAGAGAACCAAAAAGAAAACATAATTAAAAAACAGGAGAACAGTCTAAGGGAGCTGTGGGACTACATGAAATGTAACAAGATCCGCATCATAAGAGTACCAGATGGAGAGGAAAGTGAGCAAGGGTTAGAGAACCTGTTTGAAGAAATAATGGCAGGAAAATTCTCTAACCTTGTGAAGAAAAAAGTCACACAAATTCAGGAGGCAAAGAGAGTCCCAAGCAAGAAGAACTCAAAGAGGCCCACACCCAGACACATCATAATTAAAATGCCAAAAATTAAAGACAAAGAGAGAATCTTAAAGGCAACAAGAGACAAGTAATCTGTTACCTACAAAGGAGCTTCCATAAGGCTGTCAGCTGACTTCTCATCAGAAACTCTACAGGCTGGAAGGGAATGGCATGAAGTATTCAAGGTAATGAAAAGCAAGGATCTGAAAGCAAAACTATTCTCTCCAGCAAGGCTATCATTCAAAATAGATGGTGAAATAAAGAGCTTCCCAGGCAAAAATAGGCTAAAGGAGTTTATCACCACCAAACCAGCATTGCAGGAAATGTTAAAGGGACTGCTGTAATAATAAGAAGAAATAGAGAAACATAGGCATAAAGAATTAAAATGGCAATAGCTAAGTACATATCAATAATAACCTTAAATGTAAATGAATTAAATGCTCCAATCAAAAGACATAGGGTAGCTGAATGGATAAGAAAACATGACTCATACATATGCTGTCTACCAGAGACCCACCTCAAAGCAAAAGACTCGCATTGACTAAAAGTGAAGGGATGGAGCCCTGGCTGGTGTTGCTCAGTGGTTAGAGCTTCAGCCATGCACCGAGGGTCATAGGTTCGATTCCCGGTCAAGGGCACACATCCCAGGTGGCAGGTTTGATCCCCCGCCTCATTCGGGGCATCTGCTGGAGGCAACCAATTGATGTGTCTCTCTCACACTGATGATTCTCTCTCTCTGTCTCTCTCTCCCCTCTCCCTTCTATTCTATCTAAAATATCAATGGGAAAAAATATCCTTGGGTGAGGATTAACCAAAAAAAATTTAAAATAAAATAAATAAAAAGATTCTGAACAGCAAAATAAACCATGAGCAAAACAAAAAAGAAACCCATCCTATGGGAGAACATATTTGCCAATGATTCATCAGATTAGGGGTTAATCTCCAAAATATATAAAGAACTCATACAACCCAACACCAGGAAGACAAACAATCCTATTTAAAAAATGGGCAAAGGACCCGAATAGACACTTCTCCAAAGAGGACATACAGGTGGCTAAGAGACATATGAGAAAATGCTAAAGGTCGCTAATCATCAGAGATGCAAATTAAAACCACAATGAGGTATCACCTCACACCTGTCAGAATGGCTCCATCAACAAATCAACAAACGACACGTGCTGGCGAGGGTGTGGGGAAAGGGGAGCCCTGGTGCACTGCTGGTGGGAATGCAGACTGGGGCAGCCACTGTGGAAAACAGTGTGGAGGTTACTCAAAAAAATTAAAAATGGAGCTGCCTTCTGACCCAGTGATCCCACTTCTAGGAATATACCCTAAGAATCCTGAAACACCAATCAGGTAGAATATATGCACCCCGATGTTCATAGCAGCACAGTTTACAGTAGCTAAGATCTGGAAACAGCCCAAGTGCCCATCAGTAGATGAGTGGATAAAAAGCTGTGGGACATTCACACCATGGACTACTACGCAGCTGTAAAGAAGAAGGATCTCGTACTTTTTTTTTTTTAATATATCTTTATTGATTTCAGAGAGAGGAAGGGAGAGGGAGAGAGAGAGATAGAAACATCAATGATGAGAGAGTCACTGATCAGCTGCAGCCCGCAACTGGGCCTGTGCCCTGACCGGGAATCGAACCCCGATCTCCTGGATCCTAGGCCGACGCTCAACCGCTGAGCCACCCCCGGCCGGGCTACCTTTTGACAGCATGAAGGGAACTGGAGAGTATTATGCTGAGTGAAATAAGCCAGGCAGAGAAAGACAAGTAGCACATGATCTCACTTATATGTGGAATCTAATGAACAAAATAAAATGGCAAACAAAGTAGGACCAGAGGCATGGATGCATGGAACAGACTGGCAGATCTCAGAGGGGAGGGGTGGGGAGGATGGGAAGAGATAAACAAAAGAACTTATATGTAAATATGCACAGCCCATGGACACAGACAATAGTGCTGTGAAGGCCTGGGGTGGGGCTGGAGCCAGGTGGAGGGGGACAAAGGGGGGAAATGGGGGATGTCTGTAACAATCTCAACAATAAAAAAAATACAGAGGGGAGAAGGTAGGAGTCCTGGTCTGGCATGTCCTGCCTCCAGCCCATCTCCTCACTCTTGACGGTGGTCCTTCCCCCAATCAACATATATGGTTTGTACAACCAGGTTAGGTCCCTAAAGCTGCCAACCTCCCTCTCCTCAAGGCCAGGTGGGCGCATGCTGTTTCCCATTGGTATGATCCTTTGGCCACCACCTTTGTTCCCTTCATTGGCCTGGAGGACATTAGAGCGCACGCAGGAGCTCTGACTAAATGATGCCCAACAACGCCTATTCTTTTAAACTCTGAACTGTGTCTAATGAGAACAGCCATCCTCCAAAACAGAATGGCCTTGGTCCTGCGCTATAATCCAAAGAGTGCTGTGTATTCAGACCTGACGAGTCTGCATGATCTTTATTAAATCACACGAGGACACAAGTGAATGCCCTGAGTGGTCCCACTCCCGCCTAGGGGGCTCACTGAATCAGTGGTTCAGATCATGGGGCTCTTGGTGGAAAGAAACGGCTTGGAGAAACACTGCCATAATCTGACACATGGCTGTACTGTTCTGTGCAGCCAGATGGCTGCCGAAGGAGCCTTCTCCGTGCTGCTGAAAACCCCCGCTGACAGCTTGGAGCACCTCGCTGAAGAAGGGACGCTCAGGGTCGGAGAGCCCGTCACGAGGGGTAAAATGCGGAGGAGGTCGTCAGGACACAGTGCTGCCCGACTGGCGAGTGACCTGGCAACCAAAGGCTCCTCACCCCTCCCGTCCTTGGGATGACGCTCTGCCCACCGCTCCCGCGGTCGGAGCTGTTCCCAGGACACAGCCTCCAGAGGGCCCTGTGCCGGGGGGACATCTGGACACTATACGGGACTGACCCAGGGAAGGCCTCCATGTAAACTGTAAGGTTCCCGCGGGTGAGCGCAGAGCCTCGAGGCAGCCAAGACGAGCCTTGTCAGACCTGCCATTCCCGACCTGGAGGGGTCTGCGGCTTTCTTCATCCCTCCTGCCCTCTGCGTGCGGGCCGTCCACCAACCGGCAGCATTACAATGGCTAACATTTAAACAGAGAACGGCCAGTGTTAGGGGGAGCTGGAGCAACTGGGGCGCACACGTTGCTGTTATAAATGGCACAGTGTCTTTGGAAATGGTCTGGCAGTTTCTTATGCACTAAACACACACTTACCAGACGCTGCGCTCTGGACACGTGAGAACACATGCCCACATGGTCCTTACACTCAGCGTAAGAATAACTTCATTTACCACAGCCCGGTAGGGGCCGCCTCTGCCCGCCGGCAGGCGACGGCCCAGCAGGCAGGGTGCCCCGCAGTGGGGTGCAGCTCAGGGGCGAGGAGGATGCTGCTGGCACGGGGAACAACAGCGCTGAATCGCAAAACCGTTTGGTGAGTAAGGAAGCCAGACATGACAAATGACTTCATTTATTTGTGGTTCCAGAACAGCAGAGGGATCTATGGTGGAAGACAACGGAACAGTGGCAGCCTCTGCAGTGCGGGGAGAGCGCTTGACCACCAAGGGCCTGCGGGAACTTTCCGAGGACCTCGGTGTTCTCAGTCTTTTTTAAAATATGTTTTTATTGATTTCTGAGAGAGAGGAAGGCAGAGGGAGAGAGAGAAAGAAACATCAATGATGAGAAAGAAACATTGATCGGCTGCCTCCTGCACGGCCCCCACTGGGGATCGAGCCCATAGCCAGGGCATGTCCCCTGACCAGGAATCGAACCGTGACCTCTTGGTTCGTATGTCGATTCTCAACCACTGAGCCACACCGGCCGGGCTATGTTCTAAGTCTTGCCGTTCATGGTGATCCGTGCATACAACTGTCAGGACGCATTGACCTAGACCTCCAAGATGGGTGCTTCCTTGGTGTGTGTGAGCTGCAATTCAACACTAACATTTAAATCACGTCCCACCCTGTTCAGGACGCCACACCCAGGGGACCTTTTAGAGGGATCCCTGGGCCCATGAGAGGGGGACCTACACCACAGAAAGGGACAGCTGAGGAGGGTGAGAAGGTTTTACCTGGTGAAGAGAACAGCCCCATTTACGGCGGGAAGAGTATTTCCCGTGTGCTCCTGCAGCGCCCTCCTAACAGCCGCTGCTCCCTCTTTTCTGAAGAACAAAACTCTGGTGTGTTGAGGTGCTGGATTGGAATGTGTAAAAAATAATAAGAAATGGAGCCACTTTGAAATAAAGCGGGAGCCGCCATCCTTGAGGAACTGCCTGGCAAGTCATATTCCTCAAACCTTTAAAATACTAAAACAGGGCAAAACAGCCTTTGGACAGGTTTTTTTGCAAAGATAACAAGAGAGTGGATATTATGACTACTGACTGGACTGAGAAAGACGGTGTTTAGAATTAGCGTCGCTGTGCTATGTTATCTGCACCAACAGAAATGCCTTCTACTGGTGCAATGGTTCACCTTCCCTTTCTCATAGAAGCCCCTTGCTTTTGTCTCCTAACACTATTTGGGTTTCTGCCTGAATTAATGATTTCCGAATAGCTTTTCTTATAAATCTCAAGAAAAGCCTCTCACTTTAAAAGGTCTTTTTATTTTTAAGTTAACAAATGTCAGTCTGAAGGTCCCCAGATAACAGAACTTAAACAACAGAGCAGTTGTTTAACGAGCGTGGGCTCTGGCCTCTGTGAGCTCTTCAGAGCCCAGGTTCCTTCCGCCTGTGGCTCTGCTTCCTCCACACACAGCTTCCACCTTGTCATCCAGGTGGCTGCCTCCACCCTCGCATGGCATCTCCATGCCAGCCAGCAGGATCAGGACAGGGCACACCTCTCCTTCTCCACTTGCCGTCATTTCATTTCTATCCCACTGGTCAGAATCCAGCCGCCCCTGGGCACACCTGGCTGTAGAGGGGACAGGGAGATGTGGTCTTTATTTGGAGTAATCCAGGTGAAAACTTGGTGGTTCAGTTATTAAAAATCAAGAAAGAAAGGATGGATATTGGGTGGCAATCTCTTCCCTAGGGGGCAGACCAAGTGACAGGTCAAGACCAGCCCAATTCTGTTCTGTCCTTCTCAGCCTCCTTGCAGCTGGGGGTGGCTCTGAGCCCTAAAGGGCTGTCTGTTGAGGAAACTCTGGGCTTTGCTTCCAGGATAAAGGGAGGTGCTATGGCTGGCGGGCTCCTCCCTGTTCCTCCGGGCCTGCGGACGTGACGCCTGGAGCTGTGACAGCTGTATTGTGATGAAGAAGCAGCAACTCTGAGGTGACAAGAGCACCCCTGAGCTACGGCGCAGGAAACATCGCGCCTCTGAGCAAGGCAGCCGCCGTCCAGGCCTGAGCTCGTGGTGGGAGGGGGAGCCCTATTTCTGTTATGTGAAGCCCCATCTGTTCCTAGCAGGTACACACATTTAAACTGCAAACCAGTCAGACAGCTGCCCTAAGGCGAGTTCTGAGGGTTCTGCGAGTGCTGCCAGTGCTCTGCCCAGCATCTCCCAGGTCAGGCTGCGACCAGAGTGGAAGGCACACCTTTGGTGCCCAACTTGCCATGTTGCCTTAAAAACCATCTCCTGCTGCCTGAATTGTTTTTCCTGATGCCCTGACCTCAGCATGAAGGGTGAGTATCTCTTCTGCCAGTGTTTCCATGACCACAGGCTGTGCTGCTCCTGGAAGCCATCTCCAGTTGAGTCAGGTGCCTCCCCGATCCCTGGCTGGGCTGGGCCTGAGCCCGGGTGGAGGGAGGGAGGAAAAGAGGTCATCTAGTGGGCATGTGTTTTTTAAGCAATTTCTGGAAAACATAAGGAGAAATAAGGCAGAAAAATAAATGCTGTCATTGTCAAATATGGCTGGAATTTTTAAAAGGAGCTTCTGAGTCCTCCGTCCTAATGTCTTCTGGATGCCTGGGGTCTGTAATTCCTTCCTGTCCTTCACCACAGCTGGGTGGCAGGAAGCCCAAGGGGGGAGGACAGCTGTTAGCACCCGTGGCTGACCCTGTGAGGTGGGCCCCGGGGGTGAGAGTGGATTCCAGGTCAGGGAAGCCCGTCTCGTCGCAGGACTACCTGCAGGAGCCCCTCGTGTCACTGTGCCCCAAGTAGTCATTGTAAGGCTGTGCCCTCTGGGGGAGCTCAGGGCCTCCACGCGCCTCGGCAAAGTCGGAAGGTGGCGGGCAGCAGCTTCAAGGGGCAAACAGACCACGCACGTGAGTCTGGGGGACAGTGGGGGACCCTCACGCTCCCATCACTCCTGAAGTTTTTCCCCTCCTTCCCTCTCCATCTCTTCCCCCTCTCCCCTCTTCTCGTTCTTTCTCTCTCTTCCATCAGTGGGGTGAGGCCGCGAGAGACTGAGAGCTGTGTCTGTATTGGAAGGACACCTTCCTGGCTCTGTGACCCCGAGGGAAGCCTCCCCTCAGCCTCAGGTCCCGTCTGTGAACTGGAACCAGATGGCCCGTCATGAGGAGCCTGCAGGGCTGGGGCTCCCCTACTCTCGGCAGTCGCGAGCGCATTGCAGTGCTGGGCTCACGACTCACCTGTCTCTCTCAGCCCCGCAGCACCTGGTCTCCCCCAGGCCCTGAGCCAAGGCCCTGTGCTTCAGGGAACGCTGGGCACACCATGGCCACCACCCTCCTCCTCTCTCACTCCGGCCCCCGCAGCTCCTACGGCTGATGCCGTGGCCCTCAGAGCCCCCCTTTCGTCTCCTGGCAAATCAGCTACCACCTCCTCTTCCTCCCCCCGGGGCACCCGCCACAGCCCCAGCCTGGCACAGTAACTCTGGCTGCCTCTGCACTCTGAGCTCTGATGGTGGCATTGACTGTGGTTAGGGCCTGAGCCCAGTCCTGTGTTCCTGTCCCCATGAGCGTGGCCTGTGCCAGCATGGAGCTGGGTACCACCCACTGCAGCAGGGGCCACCCTCTCATTGCCATCATGTGGAAGCACTGCGTGGGCGGCCTCTGGGCTCTCAAACCCTGCCCTCAACCCACTAACTCAACCACCCTCTGGGCCTCAGTTTCCTCATCTATATATAAGATGATAACACCTATTGCTCAGCTTGTTGTAAGGGATACATGCAGGCTACTACCCCCCACTCCAGGACACTGACCACAGGACCACAGGTGTGCCCTGCTCACACCCGGCCTAGGGAGGCGGCTCCAACATGGGCTCTTCCCCTGGGGTTCAGGAGGTGACACTGTGGCGGGGGCCACGCAGCACTGTGTCCAGTTCCAAACCTGCTATGGATCCAGGAAGCTCCTGCCGACTGAAAAATATTATCGACGTGGTGTTTCATCAACAAAAAGGATTTATTTGGGAGAAAAGGTTTGAAACCCAGTGTCTGCAGGCATGGCAGCCACGTGCGCAGGCTGGCTGAGGGCTAACATGGAGCGTATTTACAGAGGGAAAGGGAGCTGAGGGCAGGGGGTGCTAGAACCACAGGGCTTTATAGTAGACAGAGCTCTAGGGTTGTCTCAGCCGGCCAGTGTGGAGAGCTCCACCTGCAGGCCCCCGCTCCTCCCACAGGACGCCCGTGGGTTATGTTCATTTTAAAGATCTGGTCAGTCCTTATGACTCCCCAGGCCTCAATACTCGGGGCTTCCCTGCCAGGCAGAACTTTCCCTGAGGGGTGTGCGACAGAGTAGGGCACTCAGTGGGAGGTGGGCTGAGAGCAGAGAAACCACTGGGAGCCCACTCAGTGTCATCTTGGTGCCAACAGTATGTAGAAGCTGTGGGCATCTTGGAGGATGTGGGCACCATGTGGGAGGTGGTCATCATGGGGGAGATGGGCATTATGGGGGATGTGGGCATCATGGGGGATGTGGGCAGCATGGGGGAGGTGGGCATCACGGGGGATGTGGGCATCGTAAGGGACGTGGGCATCATGGGGGAAGTGGGCATCACGGGGGATGTGGGCATCGTAAGGGACGTGGGCATCATGGGGGAAGTGGGCATCATGGGGGATGTGGGCATCGTAAGGGATGTGGGCATCATGGGGAAGTGGGCATCATGGGGGAAGTGGGCATGATGTGGGAGGGGGCACTGTGGGGGAGGTGGGCATCATGGGGGAGATGGGCATCTGGAGGATTATTGGTATCATGTGGCATGAGTCAGGGAGGCATCGGGCCAGTGAGGTGGGGGGTGTCCCCAGCCTCACGCCTGGTTGTTACTTGTACCTGAGTGGCAGCACCCAGGCGCCCATGGTGGTCCCTCCCTGGTTCCTGTGGATCCAAGACCAGCACCCTGGTGCTCTCCAATGTGTCCTCTTTATTGCCCGGCCTGCACCCCCCCACCTGCCTCCACTCCTGAGGAAGCTTCCAAGTGCTGGGGGGCCGTGCATCTGCCTCTGGTCAGGGATCAGGGATCAAACAGCAGGAGCCTCTTTCAAAGTCTCTTCTTCTTCCGTTTTCGTCTTGGTATAAAATAATGTATGAAGTGATACACACAGACGGATGGAGAGGGAGGCAGCCGGCTCACATGGGTGTCTTGTGCCCACTGGACAAAGCTTGTCAAGTCAGCGACGACCACATCCCATTACCCAGAGGAGGCCGCGGTTAGCCTTTCGGGGTTTCTTTCCTGTGTGTCGTCTGCATCTTTGCATCCATTTCATTCTGCAGCCATTCCCCACAGCCGGCCCCGAACCGCAGGCGCTCCCTGCAGGGCTGCTGGCATTGGTCACGGGGGATCCAGCAGGGTGCTGCCAGTCTGTTTAAGTTGCCTACGATTTTTCATTACTTCAGATACACTGTGGTGAATTATATGTAAAGCTTTATCCTAGTAAATAATGCTTTTTAGATTCCCAGAAGCAAAATTATTTGGGTCAGAAAAATAGATAATTTAGGCTTTTGGTATATATTATCACCTTTTTGTAAAAAAGAGTTGCTTTGTTTTCAAGTGTTTGTGTTGTAGCAACTGTGGAAGTTTGGACACCTTCAGGTTTAAAATGAAAAAAGCCTTTTGTTTACTTCATAGGAAGTGAAAAATTGTGAATCATAATTTCAAAATGAATGTCTTTAGATGAGGTTATTTTTTTAAAAATAGGTAGTAGCCACTTATAGTTCTTTTGATTTCTATGGCAGAAACAATGCTCAGAGTTTACCCAGTTACTTTCTTGGTTCCCTGTGTCTGGATATGATCACATGAGCAATTCTCGCCCCCGAATATGACAGGAAGTGATCTGCTACTAGATTGAAATACACTGAGTGCCTGGATGTCAGTTGGGTGTCCAGCGGGGAGCCCCCTACACACATCCAACGTGCAGGAGTAAGAAATAAACCTTAGTGTGACAGCCACCGAGATACTGGGGTTTGTATGATACCACAGCAGAATTTGGCCTGTTGACCACTGTTTGAGTTCCCTATTGCTGTCAAACAACTTACCCTAAAATTTAGTGGCTTTAAAAAGAAAGCATTTAATGTCTTTATCAGTTTCTGCGGGCCAATTTAGTAGTGACTGTGCAGGGTGGCTCTGGCTCGGGGTCTCTTGTGAGGCTGAGGTCAGACTGGCAGGGCTGTGGTCTCATCTGAAGGCTTGACTGGGGCTGGGGATCCACTTCCACGGGATTCACTCCCTCACGACCAGCTGGTGCTGGCCAGTGGCTGGGGGCCTCCTCCCCACATGAGGCTCTCCTCACGATGAGGTGGCTGGCTCCCAGAGCGAGTGACTCAGGAGAGAAAGGCCAAAGCCACAGTGTCCTTTGTGACCCGAGCTCAGAAGTCCCATGCTGTCAGCTTGCTGTAATTTCTTGGGCACAGAGACAAGCCCTGGTTTTCTGTGAGGGAGACTAGACAAGGCGGTAAATGTGGAGTGAAGGTCTCTTTCACTAGCAACTGAGCTACTTCTTGACCTCTCCAAAACATTAGGAACGTTGGTTTCATTAAAATTTTAATTATTACAGGTGTTAAGTAGGGTTTAACTGTTGGGGGGACATCATAGGCAGAAGGAGTGGCACAGGCAGAGCTGTGTGGCCCGGGAAGGACGGCATTTTCAGGGGCAGGAGCCACTCCCGGGAGTGTTCAGCCGCCTGCTCTCATCTTACCGAGTGTCAGGTGAGACGAACTCACATAGTCACAGCATGGGGAACAGCTGAGTGGCAGCGTCCCCAGGGAGACTTACCTGTTTCCAGGTTTCTATTCTCTCCCCGCTTCGATTGCTCCCTGTCTCCCCTGCCCCTCTCACTCTTCATCCTTCTGTGTCTTCCTCTCTCCCCTTTCCCCTTCTCTAATGGTTTCTGCAGGGGAGGGACGGGGGTCCCCTGCCAGGACAGGATGAGTAACTCACCATGAGTGTGGGCAGGGTGTGCACAGCTTGGAGAAGGGGCTGGAAAACTGAGGCCCTCCGGAGCCAGAGAGCCCTGCCCGGCTGATGCTGTGTGAAAGGCGGTTTCTGTCCGCCCTGTGCTCAGATGGGGAACTGCCGTCCGGCTGATAAAGGCCCCTTTGTGTTGGATCAGTTTCCACCAGCTTGGGAGATGCCCTTAATGAGAGCCAGCTGCAGGCTGCCCTGGGCTCTGCCCAGCACCAGGCCTGCCAGCCCAGGTGCGATCGGAGCCAGGGACAGGAGATGTGGCACTGGGGGAGCCGCCCAGAGGCTGCAGCCTCTGCGCAGGGCAGACACCATGCAAGAGCTGTGTGGGCAGCCGGCCCCACAGAGGGCCCAGAGCATTACACACAGTCCTGGTGTCGGGGCCTGCCTTGAATACGCGGCCGGCGGCCTGCTGGCTCCGCCCGAGCCCCTGGAGTCCACCAGCACACACTCCCCTAGACTGGAGGCAGCAGCTGTGGAATCGAACGGAATATCTCAGCTCCCAAATTCTTCTGATCAGCCTTAGCCGATAGCAAGGAATGAAGCCAGAGGCCAGCCCACCATGCAGAATTGAGGGGAACTTGGAAGAAGCAGCTATTGAAAACAGCATCTTCAGGCTGAGGGCAGAGACCAGGCACCACCTGTGGGACGGCCTGCTCCCGGGCCGGCTGCCCTGCCCACAGTACCCCGTACGCAAGGTCCCTGGCCCTGCTTTCGACAACACAGGCTTTATGGTGTGAGGGCAGGGCTTGCCTGTCTGCCGGACTGAATTTGCTCTTCAACCGTGAGATGTGACAGGCGACAGGACATCACCAGGTCATTGGGAACCCAACCAGCATGAAAACCACGTCAGCTGACTCTCTCTAGGCCCCTTCCCTTCACGATTTAAGCCAGTAACCAACTGAAAATGGTGCCTTTGAGCAAGTCATTTCCCACAGCAGAGGGACAAGTGACCCGGGCTGAGGGGTGACCAGGTGGCATCTGTGTGAAGGAACACCCATGGCATGTGCTCAGAAGTGGATCCCCTCAGTCAAACCCAGGCCTTGACCCAAATTCCCACCTCAGGGCTCTCAGAGTGAGGTCTGCAGACCAGCCTCCCCACCTCCTGGGACCTGGGCAGAAATGCAAGGGGTGGGCTGGCCCAACTAGAGCGGGACAAGGACCCCCCTTTGGACAGGGCCATATGGTGTCCCACAGGCGTGAGGGCCTACCGCTGTCCCTTCCCTGCCTCAGGATGCACACCTGGGCCTGAAGCCCCCGTCCACCACAGGCCCCTGGGAGTGTTGTTTGCCTGGGATCTGAGATGGGCCACACTTCTCCAGGGAGAAGAGGAAAATCCTTAGGAGCTTCTACGGGCCTCACCATGACCTCGAGGTGCTCTCAGCTCCCATCTTGGGAAGGTGGGTGGGCTCAGGAGACCTGTATTCAATCTCAGCTCTGGGCGCCTTAGTTTCCCCACCTGTGAATAGCACAACACCCTATAGTGAGATAGCACACATTAAGGCCCCAGCCTGGGCCTCTGGGTGGCAGTATCTACACCTGGTCATAACCTAGGGGGTCATGGTCATAACTCAGAGCCCCAGAGAGATCCTGACAGCAGGAGTGGAGAGCGTCCTGGAAGCCATGGGTGCCAAGGAGATAGTTTCTGAGCCTCAGTGAGCCTCAGTGGGGGAGGAGTCTCAAGGAGGAGGGCAGGAAAAGACCTCAGGGTACAGAGTGGACAGGGACTTCTGGGTGCTTCCTGGAGGGAGCAACCCCCAGACTTGGAGAATAAAGAGGCTTTGGCCCTGGACCAGGGAAGGCAGGAGGGAGAAATTAGGACTGAGTGTGCGCAGGTCCCACTGGTACTCAGCAACTGCTTGCTGAGCACCTGGGCCAGGCGTGCTTTCAGACCCGATTACCGAAGGAGAAGCCATGGCCTGCCCGCAGGGCTTCCACACAGCCTGGAGTTGGGCCCTTGGCCCAGCTGGCTCCCTGGACAGGCCACAGCCAGCAGCCCATCTTTGGAAGAAGAGGGGCACCCACCCAGACTAGACCTGCCCTGCCAGTGACTGCTCTTCGCCAAACCATGAACCACTTGCCATCACGGGTTCCGAGGCCTATCTCCCTTTCCTTGTTCACCTGTGGTGCAGGGGCTCTGTGGCCTGAGTCAGCTGTCAATGTCAGAGCCAAGACTAGGGAGTCCGGTGGCTCTGTCATCAGTGGTTTGTGGAGGACAGGCTCCAACCAGCTGACTTGGCTGAGGGATGTCCGGAGGCTGAACAAAGCAGACAGGGCTGGACATGCCCTGGGCAACCACTGGGTGTGGGCCAAGGGTCAGCAGTGCCTGGCCTTAGTGTCCGGGGGCTAGGAGGGCACAGTCAACACGCACACAAACTAGAAGAGGGCTTTCAGATGCTAACCAGGGTGTGTGAGGGGCCAGGGGCCATGTAGACAGGTGGTCTGCAATCAGGTGACAAAAAAGAGCCTGCCACTAGGAGGCCTGGGGGCAGGTGAGCAAAATGCAAAGGCCCTGAGGTAAGCAGGAGTCCACGGAACAAAGAGAAGGGCGGTGGGGAGGGGGAAATGCAGCATCCAGGAGTTAGGATTTCCGAGGGGACTTCAGAGGGGTTCAAGCTCGCCCGTGCAACATCTGATTTACTTTTCAAAACAGGATTGAGGGGGTAGGGAGAAGTGTTTAATCTGTTGTATGTTCAGTGCTTAATGAAAAATATAACACATATAAAAATAGGATTGAGACCAGCTGTAGATATCAGGAAAAAAAATTACAGCACCCTGAAAACAAGACAGATGTTTTTTCTTGCTCACACTAAGAAGTCTGGAGGTGGGCAACCCAAGAAGGGCCTGGGCTCAGCGCTCCCCCACTGGAGAAACAGGCTCTTCTGTCTTGGGCTCTGCTGTGTGAGACTCCCAGGCCCACACCCTCCTCCTGGTCCAGAGTAGCTGCTGGAGCCCTGGCCATTGCATCCATGTTTCAGGCGGCAGGAAGGAGGAAGTAATGAAGAATGGCACAGCCCCATGGCCAGGATGCGGCCCTCTCCCCCGGCACATGAAGCTGCAGAACAGGCTGGGAAGCCATGTGCTAAGTTAAAATCATGAGTCTGTGACTGAGGAGGAAGGGGGGAGCCAACAGTGGGGCTGAGCTCTGGCCCTGCCTCCTTTGCCCTAACTGCTGGGGACAGGGGCTTTGCTGGGCATAGACACCAGTAGATGACAAGTGGAGTCAGCCCTGCCCCCTGCCCCCTGCCCGCCCCCCGGGGAGAGATGGGGGCACAAAGGAGCAGGACAGACCTGGGATCAGGACTCCTCATTCTTTCCCCACAGATGCAGTGGGGACCTCCAAGCTGCATCGCCTGCTCTGTTGATGGCTGTGAGACATTCAGAATGTGATGGGCATAACTCAGGGACTCCCTCATGGGGGGCACCCACTTTGTTTCTGGGGTTCAGCTGCTCCTTTCCACGGGTCCTTGGGCATGTCAAGTCTTGCAGGGGGACCGTGTGAGGCAGTGTGCACACCTACATAGGTATCTACTTCACGTTACCTGGCCTGTTACCATGCTTGACTGGGGCATACCTGTGTGACATTGGCAGTGTCTCTACTCCGGTCCTTAAAATACAGGTGATGGCACAGCACCTCCTCATAGAACTGGCCTCCTTCCTCTGGGGTGGCAGCCTTCTCCCACCTCCTGCTCTGTGCACCCACCTGGTGGGAGCTGTGGTTCCTGAAAGTACGTGACAGAAGTGAAAAGCACTGGGCCCAATCCACTGCCACGTAATGGTCCCCCAGGGGGGCACCCGGTGGGCAGCCACCAGCTCCTAGGAAGTGTCTGCTGCCCCAGGTAAGCTGTGCTCCCTGGCAGTGGGCATGTGTGGGCGAGCCTGGGCCCAGGAGTGGCAGAGCTGCAGCTGCAGAGCGGGCCTCCTGGGCCAGGACCTTGCACAGGCCTGCCTCACTCAGCCCAGCATGCCCGGGGCAGGCCTCACCACCTTCCAGCCTTGGTCTCATCCCCACTCCACTCCCACCTCTCAGAGACGGAGAGGGACAGGAACCAGGCCACTTTCAAAGGCTCCTGTTCACAGACGTGGGCTGTCTAAACACACATCCTCTCAGGCCCAAGATGCCATATCCACGCTTTTCCTCAGGGCAATGTTTGATCCTGGGGCTCCTGGCCCCTGAGGAGGGGCAGTGAGGACGGTGTCGTCCCCCCCACCCCCCAGGAGCAATGCTGCACCTCGGGGGCCCTATCCCAGATGCGCCCACGGGATGAAGCTGCTGCTCAGAGAGAGAGTGTGAGGAGGGGCTGGGTGACTTCATCTTCACGGCCCCCCCATTTTACAGACAGGAAGCGCATACCAGTCCCACAGCCCAGAAGGGGCGAGGGGACGCTATACAACGCTGCGTGTGCACACTCATCTTTGCGCGTCTGCATGTGCGTGCTGGTCGCACACGTATCCTCCACCACGTCCCCCGTGTCTCTCTGCTGGAACACAGCTGGCCGGCCCACACCCCTCCTGGGACACTCCCCAGTGGTCACTTACTTCAGTATCTGGGCACTGGGAACCTTGGCTGCTCTTGCCAGTCTCACCGGGACAATGTGAGGTGGGGCATGTAACGGTCCCCCGGGGGGCGCCCAGTGGGCACTGGCCCTCTCAAGCTGTCCTGGAGAGTCTGGGAAACAGACACTTCATAGGCAAATAAGGATGACACAGGAGGGGGAGTCCCTCCCCGAGGTCATGTGTCAGGGCTGGCCGGCCTGGAGGAGAGACCACACCCAGACCCCAGGAAGGTGCAGTGCCTCTCCGCCCCAGCAGTATGTACAGAGCCGGCGACACACACCCAGGTCTAAATGCCCAGTCCGTCCACTGCGGCCTCCGTGGCTTTCTCCTGAACACAAGGAACAACATACCTCAGATCAGAGCTGTCGTGAGTCCCACAGGACGGACATCCTGAGGGTGGGAGACCAGGCACCCCAAAACTTTCCCATGGAAGCCCACCAAGACACTCTTGATGCAGGACAGGCAGGGACACAGGCTCCTCAGTCCCTCTTCCCCATAGCCCCTGACTCCACTCACCCTCAGGGACCTGGTCGCCCTCTCCCTGGCCCTCCAGGAGCCAGCCCTGCCCCCCCCCGGGGGGGCAGTCCCATGTGGCTGGGGGACGGGCACACACTTTCTGTGTGAATGGTGCCAACATCTAAAAGTCTGGACTTCCAGTGGCTCATGAACAGCCACGTGTGAGACTAACGGTAACTGTTGCTGACATGCCCGGGCCTGTCCAGATCCCCAGGCACCAGCGTGCTCCTGTTCACGGAGGCCACTGAGGCAGGACCAAGGAAATGACCACCTCTCTGAGCCTCAGTTTCCTTAGCTATGAAGTAGGCTGACAGCAGCTCCTCCTTCACAGGATAGCTGTGCGAGGGCAGAACCAACAGCCCACTGGGAAGTGCTGCCACAGGAGGGGACTGCCCACGCCTGCACACAGCGGGTGCTGGCAGTCAGGGCGGCCCCACACACTCTGGACCTCAGGCCCCTCGATGAGCAGAGCGCTGAGGGATCAAGTCCCAATGCCTCCGTGAGCAGATGGGGAGCCAGCCATGGCACACAGCAGCAGGGGCCCAGCTGGGGTTTGGCCCCACCACAGGATGTGCCCGTGGGTCAGGAGAGGCCTGACTAGGGTTTAGTGGACGATTCCTTTCCTGGTAAATGCCCAGAGTGACCTGCATTTTCCATGCCTTCAGTTTCACATACAAAACACCCGCCCTCACCAGCAGGGGTGAGGCAGTGGGCAGGGGGAGGTGAGGAGTCCTAGCCCGGAGTGTGGAGAGCAATCATGTGCAAGGCTGGCATGGGGCTCCAGCACCCACAGGTGCCCACCTGCAGGCCAGGCAGACTGCAGGGGGAAGTGGCCAGTCCTTAGACAGCCACACAACCTCCCTAGGAGTTCTGAGCTTGGCCTCCTGGGCGTCTCCCAGCTGTGCCTCAGTTTCCTCCCCGGGTCCAGCGGTGCTACCTCACACTACCTCACCCCTGCCTCACAAACAGCTCCAGCTACCTTGTTGCATCCCCAAAGCCTGGAACAGGGCCTGGCACACAGCAGGCCCCCCGCCACCACAGGGTGCAGGAAGGAGCCTCCAGCAGTAGCTGGGCTGGGGCTCAGGGGACCTCACTCTCTGCCTTGGCCCTGCTGCTTTACCCTCTCTGATCTGTTTATGGGGAAGGGAAGGACCATGCCCCTGGCCTTGTGCTAAGAGCACCCCATTCCCTTCTCGCAGGTGGGAAGGCTGACCCACAGAGAGGTCAAGCCGCCTGCCCGAGCCCACAGCTGCTGGCAGTGCTCAGGTCATAGGCCAGCAGCCTGGCACACCCGGCCCTGAGAGGGACCCTGGCATCTCCGGGGGCAGCTGGTTGGACCGGGGGGTGGGTTCTAGCTCCACTCACGGGGGCAGGGGGCAGGGGGATTCAGTGCAGAGGTCAAGACACGCGGGCGGAGGCGGAGGCCCGGTCTCCACCTGGAAGGGGCACAGCAGCTGTGCCTGCGGCGCGGTCAGGACGCGAGGTCGCGCGGGCCCCGCCGCGGAGCCCCGGCCCCGGGACGGCGCCCCCCGGCCCCCCTCGCCCCCCCGGCCCCCCCTCCGCCCCGCAGGCCCAACTTCGGGGACGGGGGACAGCGCGGGCTGGAGGCGCCCATGGCTCTGGCGGCCCCACCCTCTGGAGGGCGCCCGGTGCCACCCGAGGCGCGGGCGCCCTGCCTCCCGCCTGGCGACCCCGAGGCTGTCCCGCGGGGCGGGGGGGGGGGGGGGCGGCCTCGGAGTCCCGCGTCCCGGGCGGAAGGCGGGGGCCCGGAGTCGGCGCCCGAGGGGTCCCCCCCGGGAAGGGCGGGGCGCCGGCGTCCCGGAGCGGCCCGGGCGGGGCGGGGCGGGGCGGGGGCGGCTGCGCGCGGGCCGGGCGGGGCGGGCGGCTCAGTCTCCGCGCGGCGCCGGGCGGCATGGACCCCGGGCCCGAGGAGCACGAGCTCAACGGCGGCCTGCGCCCCGCCGCGCCCTGGCCCCCGGACCCCTCGGTAAGGCCCCCGCGCCGCCCCCCTCCCCACCTCGGGCGCCAGGCGGCCCGGGGCTCCGGCCGGAGCGGCCAGCGGGGCGGCGGGGCTGCCGTCCGCGCGGGGCCTGGCGCCCCTCCGAGCCCCTCCGAGCCCCTCCGCGCCCCTCCGCGCCCCTCCGCGCCCCTCCGAGCCCTTCCCGAGCCCCTCCGAGCCCCTCCCGAGCCCTTCCCGAGCCCCTCCGAGCCCCTCCGCGCCCCTCCGAGCCCTTCCCGAGCCCCCCCGAGCCCCTCCCGAGCCCTTCCCGAGCCCTTCCCGAGCCCCTCCGCGCCCCTCCGCGCCCCTCCCGAGCCCCTCC
Organism: Miniopterus schreibersii; assembly: GCF_964146895.1. Taxonomy (NCBI): domain Eukaryota; kingdom Metazoa; phylum Chordata; class Mammalia; order Chiroptera; family Miniopteridae; genus Miniopterus; species Miniopterus schreibersii. The sequence continues at coordinate 71,571,174 of NC_138111.1, read as the reverse complement.
CGAGCCCCTCCGCGCCCCTCCCGAGCCCCTCCCGAGCCCCTCCGCGCCCCTCCGAGCCCCTCCCGAGCCCCTCCGCGCCCCTCCGAGCCCCTCCCGAGCCCCTCCGAGCCCCTCCCGAGCCCCTCCCGAGCCCCTCCGAGCCCCTCCCGAGCCCCTCCGAGCCCTTCCGAGCCCCTCCCGAGCCCCTCCGCGCCCCTCCGAGCCCCTCCCGAGCCCCTCCGAGCCCCTCCCGAGCCCCTCCGAGCCCCTCCCGAGCCCTTCCGAGCCCCTCCCGAGCCCTTCCGAGCCCCTCCCGAGCCCTTCCGAGCCCCTCCCGAGCCCCTCCGAGCCCCTCCGGAGCCCTCCGCCCGCCTCCGCCCGCGGCCTCAGCCCGGCCCCCGCTGCGTCACCCGCTGCGCCCGCCTGCACCGCGCAGCCCGGCGGCCTGTGCGGCGACTCCCCGCGGGTCAGGGGGCGGGGGGCCCGGGCGAGGACTGGCCGTGGCCCCCCGACGTCAGGGCCGGTCCCCCGCCGCTGGGCAGGGCCGGAGCCGCGGCCGGCGCCCCCCGGGGGCCTGTCCCGGAGCCGCCCGGCGGGCTCGGCGCCCCGCTGTCCCCGCGCGGCCCTGGCTGGGGGGCCCCGGGCGTGGGGCACCTGCGGCGGGGGCGCTGCTCGAGGCCGCCCCGTCTGAAAACGGAGAAAGTGACCCCGGCCCGCCTCGGGGAGTGGGGGACACACCAGGCGTGCGGCCCCGGGCGTCGGGAAGGGCGCCCCGGGCAGAGGGAAGAGGGAGGGAGAGGCCCGCAGGCGGGACCTGGAGCCCTGGCCGGGCGGAGGCGCGACGGCGGCGGGGCCTCGCTGGAGCCGTGAGAGAGCCTGCTGGTCCAGCCGGCTTCGGCCACAGGCGGTGGCCCCCGAGCGGTCACCAGCCGCACAGCCCCCCGGCCCCCGCGCTGCGCCCCCGCGCCTCCGTCCTGTCCCGCCCGCGGGACCCGCCTGGTTGTGTTCAAGGCCCATCATTGTGCCTCAGTCTCTCCCGTGAGATGGGGTGGTGGCCGCGCTCCTCAGCCCCGTGAGACCTAAAGGAGGCAGCGTGCCCGGTGCCCGCCCGCCCGCCGCGCCTCGGGACCGGCCAGGGGCAGGAGGCAGGCTTGCTGGAGAAGGGAGAAGCCATGGCCTCGCCAGGGCCCCGGGCGGCGGGAGGCGGCGGTGCCCCCAGCGGCGTTCTCTGCTGCGAAGGGGGTGGGGCGGCGCCCTCCCAGTGGCCGGGCCTACGTGGGAGTCACAGGTGTAACCCGTGGGCAGGCGAGCCCCTGGGCCGGGCCGTGGGGACACCCCTGGGTGTCCCTCCGTGTGCTCGGCTCGCGGCCCTCACGCAGGCCACCTGCCCCTCCCCCTCCAGAAGTGAGCTGGTGTCTGTTTTAAGTCAGCTCACTTGCTGCTGGCAGGAGGAATGGTAACTGTTAATTTTATAATTTAATTGTGAAAGCGGCCCTCGGCTATGTCATGCCCGCGGTGGCTTGGTTGGGGGCAGCTGTGTTGGACCCTGCAGCAGATGCTGGGATTGGGGCCAGCTGAGGACAGCACGGAGGCGGTGGGACAGGGTGGGCAAGGCCCCTGGGCCACATCTGGGCCATGCGCCGCTCCAGCTGCTGGGGGAGCTTTGCTCTACTCATTTCTGCTTTCCCCGCACGTTCCAAGGCAGGCAGGGTCTTGGCCGAGTTCTTTTTTGTTTGTTTGTTTGTTTTGTTTGTTTTTTTGGCCGAGTTCTAAAAGGTGACTGATGAGGCTGCAGGGTCACTGAAGGCCAGTGCTGAGCCCACAGGAAGTGGGTGTGCCCAGCCCACAGTCCAGCTGCCACCGGAAACACCCCCGCCGCCCCCACCAGACTTCCTGCATGGAGCAGGAGACCTCTTGGCTGGCTGAGTGGGGACATTTGGGGACAGTGTGGGCCTATGTGGCCCCAAGCGGGTGCCTTCACACAGCCTGTGCAGTGGGCACAGTGTCAGCGTGCAACGAGGGACACCCAGGCTCTGCCAGAGCCAGTTTTGTTCTCAGTTCTGACCCCAGAGGGAAGGATGCCAGAGCCCCCATGCACTGGTGCTGACTGAGCCCATAGGGAGGTTCCTGTGCAGAGGGGCTTAGGTGGACCAGCAGCTGGAGCTGGACACCTAGGAACCCCAGTGCCACTTAGCTGTCACAGCCCTGTTTCCCAGGCTTGTTCTTTTTCTTCTGTGTTGGGGTTTTTTGCACAGGGTTATTTAATTAACTGCTATAGTTTTTTGGGGAGGCAGTCTTTCACAGCAGTAAGGGCTGGGCAGCAAGGTCTGGCCACCCCTACCCCAGCCGGCTGTCTTCTGACTGGCCACCGGGCCTCGGAGCCCCTCAGTCAGTCTCCTGACAACCCTGTTTACAGATGTGAGAGAACTGAGGCTCAGGGCAGTCACCCCCCGGCCATGGTGCGGCTGGATCAGTGATGACAGATGGGAGGTGCCGTAGCGGCCCCCCGCACACACCCCCAAGCCAGCTGATGAACCTCATAGGCTTGTTGGTATCCTTGGTCGTGAAAGTGGGCTCTGGGAGGACAGGTGGGAATTCCCACGCTGGCTCTGTGTTCAGTACTGCACTCAGGATTTGGGGTCCAATGCAGAGTGGAGGCCAGGCAGGATTGGAGGGAGTCAGTAACAAAACCCCTCAGCTTCTGCAGGGCCTCACTGGGCCTCGGCCCTGCCCTGCCCTGCCCTGTCCTAGTCTCGCAGGAGAGCGGGGAGTGTGGGGGCAGGAGACTTGGGGCAAGCCAGCCCTCCATCTTCTCCCATTCAAGCCTGGGGTGGACTGGAAATCCCTTATACTGTGACCAGAACCAGACACCCAGGGTGCCTCAGACCTGGGTTCAAATCCTGGGTTCCAATCAAGTCCTAATTCCCCTCTCCCTGGACTGAGGATGCCCCGCAGTGTGTACTGGGCGAAGTGGCCTGGGTAACTGTGACCTGCCTTTGAAGAGCTGGCACGAGACCCTCTGTCCACAGAGGATGGGCCGCCCTGCATAGAGTCAACTCCCTTCCCACAAGGTCTCTTCCTGGCTTCTAGGGAAAACAGTCCAGCAGCCCTGAGGTCACCTAGCTCTTGGGACGACAGGTGAGGTTTTGGGAAGTCTTATTGGCCCCAGGAACACATTAATCAGGGTGTTTGTTCCTTGCACTGCTCAGGTCTTGGCAGAGGTCTTGGTCGGGGTTCCCATGGTGGCACCTGGCAGCTGGAGGCAGGTGGCTGGTCCAGGCCCATGGGTTCCAAACCTGCAGGAGGTGGTTTGCAAGACAGCAGCCTCCTTGGGATTCACCCATGCATTGGTCACGTCCAGGGCCCCGAGCTCCTCCCACAGCTTAGAGCCCCCAGGAAGCCTGGGACCCCAAGGTCGGGCATGGGGGAAGTGGATCAGCCTGGGGCCCCTTCCCAGGGTGGTTTCAAGGCTGTGCCTCATCCTAGGCAGCCTTAGGCTTTGGGGAAGATGGGCCTGGCTTGAATTCTGATCTGCCCCTCCCTCTCGGTGTTCGTGGCGCCCCTGAGCCTCAGTCTACCCCTCTGTACGTGGGGAGAATCACACTTCCTTTCACAGTGAGTGGGGAACTCGGTTGGTGGTGGATCCTCCAGAGGGTGGTCCAGTGAGTACAGATGTGGAGACCAGGGCCACACAGCCAGGCTGTGGTGAGCCAGGGCTTGGTCCAACCCCCGACTCCGGCCTGTGCTGCCCTTATCACTGTACAGGTTGAACAGGAAGCAGATGGCCGAGTGGGCAGAAAGCACCCTGCACCAGGAGGGGTGCGTAGGCCACAGCCAGAACCCCTGAGCCCCCGGGGCACCTGCTCCATGATCCCCTTGCTCAGGTGGGAGACTGAGGCTCAGAGGGGCTGGGTGTCCTGAGGTCATGGAGCTGGAGCCTGGGCAAGGGGAACTTTGAGTGCTCAGTCCCCATAAGGTGACCCCCGACCTAGCCCCTTGCATCGGGCCTGAGGAGACCATGGTGTCAGCCACCAGGGCTTCTGAGCCCCAGGGCCTGGGTTCAAATTCCAGTGCAGCCCTCACTTGCTGTTGGCTTTGGACAAGGGTCTTCAGTTTACCCACAGTGTGGGGTATGAGGTTGAAGGTAAGACGCTCGCTGGCCCGGGGCCCCAGGGCAGAGGACTGCGGGGGCGTAGGCTCTCAGTGCCGCACACTGCCATTGACAGCATCATTCTGTATTTGAGCATGCGTGTGGCCACATGGCTATGGAATATTTAAATGGCTCAGGAGAGCTCAGAATAAAAAGCAATTCTCCCTCCTGCCCAGAGGCCACCACGGTTAGCCTGGGTCTGTACATATGTGTGTGTTTGTTTATGTATGTGCACACACGTCTGTGTTGTATATATATGTGTGCGCATTCATATATGTATGTTAATACACGTGTATGTCCACACATGCACATCTACATTATGTTTATGTATAGGCTTGTGTGTTTGTGTATGCATGTTTGTGGGTTTATCCATGTGCTGCTTATGCACATGATATGTGCATATGGTCCTGTGTGTACATGTGTGGGTGGGTGTGCATGTGTGTGCATAAGCTCATGTATGTATATGTTCATGTGTGCATAAGCTCATGTCTGTATATGGCCTACAAAAGGTGGGAGCCCCTTGTAAAGTCTGCACCTGGCTTTTTCTCTGGGCTTGGAGACTGGGATGAGCACTGGCGTGGCTTCGAGTGAGGGCCCTTTGGCACTTTTGGTTTATGAACTGTAGGAGTACACATGTGACTGGGTGTGGAGCTAGGAGACAGCCTCCTGCTGTAGGGGGCACAGGCCCTTGGGCAGTGGGCAGCCTGCACCCAGACTCTGGTGGGGAGCAGCACTGGTGGTGTGAGTGCAGCTGGAGACCTGGTGTGGGAGGCAAAGGGGAGACCCAGTGGGGCTCGGCTGTGTGTGGAACATCCCAGAGAGCTGCCGGGCCTGGGTCTGCAGAGGAGGCCTGACCTTGTGCCTTTGGGTCTAGAATTTTAAACCAAGTGGATTTTCCACTTCAGAGCCACTCACGTGAGGGAAGGTAGGGCAGGTAGCCAAGCCACCTCTGCTCTGTGTGCCCAACCTCCCTTCCCCCTGGACGTGTTATTCTAGATTAAATTTAAACTTGAAGACACGCCATAAAAGGGAGGCCCACCCTTCTGTAGATCTATACTTTCCAGGGTGAAATTTCCAGCTGCAGAAAGTGGAGGTGCACTGAGCACCACGTGGCCCCTCCCAGCCCCCCGCCTCCCAGCCCCCATCTTTAATGAGTCCAGAAACTGGATCTCTTAGGTGGCCCCAGGAGGCCACCTGCTGACCAGTCCCCCAGGAGGCCACAGCTCCAGCCTGGCGGCTCAAGGGCTTCTGTGGACAAAGGGCCAGGCCTAAGGCAATATATTTGTTCTAGGGGGTGGGAAGGGGCCCAGACAGGGTCAGTTTGCGGTCGCCTTGAGGTGGGCTGACCGAAGTCAACAGCTTGGAGGGCACCTGGGAGTGGCAGGGGTGTTCTCAGGTCAAGGTGAGGGAGGAGGGTCAGGACTTGCCCTGTGGTTTGGCCGTGAGCAGGAAGGCGGAGTGTGTGCAGGAGCTCTGCTCTGTGGCGGTCCCAGGACGTGAGCTCCTCACAACTCCTGGTAAACACGGTCAGGAGCAGGCGAGTGGAAGCTTGGGTGGGTGGTGATGTCACACACGGACACTTACCTCAGACCCTTCAATGTTACATTAAAAGTGTGCAGCATTTTGCATGTCGACCTTACCTCAATAATGTGGTTTAAAATTTTTTGAATAAAAATTAAGGGAGATCTAAGCTCAGCTGCAGCACAGAAGGCCCAGGCATGTATTGAGTTTCTGCTGTGTGCCCTGCTCAGCGGGGAGGTGGTTTGGGGGGGTCAGCCATAGAGGGAAGGCTCATTTCACAGCTGGGCAAGTGTGCAGGGATCCGGGATCCAGCTCCCACCCAAAAGTCACTTCCACCCGGCACCATCCGCCCACCCAGACCTGGAGGAGAGGGTAGGCAGGGGTGCCACAGGCAGGGGCGTGCAGGGAAGTGGCCAGGCCCCACCTGGTCATGCAGCCAGTGGAGGCGGCTTCCAGTCTGAAACGGGAGTGTGTGCTGGGTTGTGTCTGTTTCCTTTCTCTTCAGCACTCAATTCCTAGGGAGGGTCTTGCAGGCACTACCCAGCCTTCTCTGGGCCTCGTGTCCTGCCAGGCCTCACCTGGGCCCACCCTGCGGGCCATCAGCCCCCACTCCCCTGCCAGATCCGGGGGGAAGCTTGCGTGGGGGCTGGGCTGGGCCCAGGCCTGCAGCCCCTGCCTGCTCCCAGTGGCCAACCCGCCGACCGCCCCTCCCCACAGCCGACTCGCTGGAGCAGGAATAGGCCCATCAACGTGAATCATTATGCCAACAAGAAGAGCGCGGCCGAGAGCATGCTCGACATCGCCCTGCTCATGGCCAACGCCTCCCAGCTGAAGGCCGTCATCGACCAGGGCCCCGACTTCGGCTTCTTTGTCCCGCTGGTGGTCCTGATCTCCATTTCCCTCGTGCTGCAGATCTGTGTGGGCGTGCTGCTCATATTCCTGGGTAGGTGCCCGAACAGGGCCGTGGTGAGAGGGCCCTGCCGCCCCCCGGGGTCGGGCTGCTTCTGCTTGCATACCTCCTGGCACAGGGCGCTTACCATCCGACACTGTCTGCGCATGGAGCCCTCAGAGCTGCACGGGGTTGGAAGGGCTCCTCATTTCGCCACAAAGTCCAGGATGTGGCCCGAGAGAGCCCCTCCATGGCACTGTCCTCCCACCCACCCACGCTGAGGATGTGGGAAAATGTCATAAACATACTAAGAGTTGACATGTACTGGGTGCTCACCAGGTGCCCTCTAATTCTTACAGGGATTAGATGGTGGTCCTGCTCCCCCAGGTGAGGGTCAGGGCTCGGAGCAGCAAGGGCTCCAGGATTGCCTTGACCTCCTCCTGGCCTCAGTTGCCCTGCATGTAAAGTGAATGTGAAGACAGGGCCTGAGGTACATGTGAGGCTCACTGGGCTGCCGCTCACAGGACACGCAGAAAGGTGCTTGCCTGTGTGACCGCAGGCACTGAGCCCCTCTGAGCTTCCGTCCAGCCAACTTACAGGCCAGGCCCGTTGTCTGCCATGTGCTAAAGCAGGCATGTCTCTCTGACAGACAGGTGGGCCCTGAAGCATTGCTCGTCCCAGCTCTGGGCCCAGTACAGGCAGCCTGGGCAGTGTCCACACCCTCTCGCCCACAGTCAGGTACGACCTCAACAACCCGGCCAAGCACGCCAAGTTGGACTTCCTCAACAACCTGGCCACCGGCCTCGTCTTTGTCATCGTCGTGGTCAACATCTTCATCACTGCCTTTGGCGTCCAAAAGCCTGTCGTGGACCTGGCGCCCCGGCAGTAGGGCCCAGGTGGGTCGGGCAGGCTGGCCCAGGTACTCCACTCGCCACAAGCCCGCCCCAAACCCTGCTGGCCACTGACCCGTAAGCAGGCCTGGGGATATGGGCCTTCCATGCAGAGCTCCTAACCTTGTTTCTGCTTCCGCCTGGGCCTTGTGGGGTGGTGCCTCTGGCTGCACACCACCACGCCACACTCAGCCCTGTCCTTGCTCAGAGGCTGAGCACCTGCCAAAGCCACCCCACTAGGGAACAGAAGCCAAGGAGGCCAGGTGACCCTCATAACACTCTCAACAGAGCAGCCCCTCCTGTGTGCAGCCAGGGGCTTAGACACAGGCACCCTGAGCATCCAGAGGGCAGAAGCAGAAGGTCAGCACCAGGCCGCGGGGCACAAGAGGCCTGTGTTTGGGACCCTGGCCGGGGCTGCACGCCAGGGGTCCATGTGACCTGGGGCCCAGGGGCATGCCTTGGCCTGCCCCAGAAGAAGGGTGAGTACTGCTCACAGGTACTATCTGTCCACCAGGGACGCCCCACGGCAGCAAGGGAATCCCACGGAGCCACCTGGGTGCCAGCTTGCTCCCTTATTCATGGCAGGATGACCAGACCAGTTATTATGGCCCAGTGTATGCCCCAAACATGGCCCAGTGTAGGACCCTGACTGTCCCCAAGCATCAGTCCCATGGCACGAGTCCCCCACCAGCCCCTGTTCTCCAGGGCTCCTGTCAGAGTGTGCTGGGGCCAGACCCTCAGATCTTCACAGTGACCCAGGAGGAGAAACTGAGGCTTGCCCAGGTCAGAATTGGACCCTTCTGGAGTTGGAGTGGTCCCAACACACCACTAAAGCAGGGTCACCAGGATGTCACCGGACCTGGGCTGCTCTCGCATCTCCTGTCCTTTGCAGATGCCACGGGCTATGCCTGACCACAGCCACATAGACCCCGGAAGCTGCGGCACCCTCGGGGCCCGCCTGCCTGCACAGCACTCCCTGAAACCGCCAGAGCCCATGGCTGGACTGGAGGACACTCGAGCCAGTGTGAGGCCTTCTCCGTCCTTGGCTGCTCCGCCTCCTGGGGCAGGGATCAGAGGCCCCATAGGCAGCCCTGGAGATCCCAAGAAGGGCCAACGCAGACATGCAGCAGGCCCGAGGATGGGAGCAAGGGGCGAGGGCCAGCCTTCGTCTTGGGACTTTTCTATATGGACAAAGAACCAACCCACGGCCCCTGCCCTTCCTGACCTGGAACACTGGATCACCAGCTCCTCCCATGGTCTTGCCATGGCTATGGGCCCTGCACACACCTTCCACCAGCAGTGACTCGTGGGGTCTGGGACCCAAGGCCCCACTTTTCTAAGCAAGAATGACTAATAAAACTGATGTTCCTCCTGTGTGGCTTTCAGCACCATTCTCCCTGCCAGGGGGCCTGGGCCTGCCTCTGCCCCTGCCCCGCTCAGCCTGTGCTGGCCTTTCCTCCACTCAGGGCAGTTATGGGGACATGGTTCCAACCTCGGCTGCCTTCTCCAGGACCAGGAGCTTGGGCGGCTCCCTGGTGCGTGATATCTCCGGTCAGATTTTCAGGCGGAGACCAGGGTCTTGGGTCTCTGATGCCTCAGTGTGTTATTTTTTTATGTCAGTGCACAGAATGATTTAAAGAGCTCCCAGGATCCCAGGCCCAGAGACTGTGTGGCAGGGGTCCCACTGTGGGTCATCATTTGCTCTATTGGGAGGCTTCCTGCAAGTGTTACCCCCCATCTGGCTGGGGCCCCAGTGAGTGATACACATGCTGTGCTGCCTGTCAGCAACTTCAGTGGCAACTCTGGCCAAGAGGCTCAGTTGGTTGGAACATAATCCCGATACGCCAAGGTTACGGGTTCAATTCCCAGTCAGGGCATATACCCAGGTTGTGGGATCCATCCCTGGTCGGGGCGCATACAGGAGGCAACTGATTGATGTTTCTCTCACACATCGATGTTCCTCTCTCTCTAAAAATCAATAAACATATCCTCTGGTGAGGATTGAAAAAAAATTTTTTTAAACTTCGGTTGCAACCTAGAAACGAGTTCATGGACTGCACACGATGGCCGGGCCAGAAACCAGCCTGGACGCGCTGTTGCACGGCAGACCCACCCTGTGTCGCCAGGCTTACCACTGGCTCCTTTAGACCAGAACAGAACCTAAGGCCACCCCTCCTCTGGCTCTGGGGCTCCCGGCACTTCCTCAGACCTGGTTCAGGTGCTGCCTTTCTAAGGTGACTGGCCTGGGGTGCCTGTGTCAGGGCTGGGGAGGTGTGGCTGGTCCCCACATCACCTGTGGGGGCATTTGGGGTCAGAAGCCTAGGCTGAACCCTCCTCAGGGGTTGGGGGAAGAGGGGCAGGCAGGACAACCTTGTGGGGAGCCTCCACTGTCCTCAGGGCACTTCGCCTGGTGACCCCTGACCTGCCCCTCATGAAAGTCCCAGCACTCACCATTCCTGCAGCCTGTGTGCCACCCGTCTTCCCTCCATACCCACAGTCGTGACCCACCCCATGGTGCCTGGCACTGCCCTTCAGTCAAGCCTCATAGGCCAAGGAGAGCAGGGCTGGCGCCAGGTGGGCCGAGACCCTGCAGAGACCTCCAACAAGGGCCAGGCGCTGTCTCTGGGGTGTCTGGCCTGTCTCAGGCGTTCTCGCCTCACCCGGCTGGAATGTCCAGCTCCCTCCATACACTCCCAAAGGCCTCTAGGGCCTGAGCCCTCACGCTCTGCCCCATCCCCTCCACCAAGACCCTGCTGCCCAGCCCTGTCACCTGGAGGGGCAGGCCTGGCCTCATCTGGTACCCTCCAGGTGCCTGGGATGCCTGGAACCCCTGTGGCCTTTGTCCCTCCATCACTTCTCCTCCCCACACCCACCTGAGCCTGGGGTGGCTCCAACACCCTGTTCTCTCCATGTGGTCAGGTGACCCTGCCCTCTGGTCTGTGGGGCTAAAAGATCAACTGGGCACAAAATGATGGGTAAACAGAAGTCCTTGTGGCTGAGACATCCAGTCCTGGGCTTTGCTTTTAAATCTCCAGGAATAAGCACAGGAAATGGAGAACAGGGTTGAAAAAGTGCTGGTGACTGCGGAGTGGGCCACAGGGCGCTCCGCTCCGGTGAGCACCGAATGTCCCGAGAAGAGGGCTCTGAAAGGTGACCCCGCGTGGGATGAGGTCCAGGGAGAAGCAGGCGAGCGGAGCGGGCAGGGGGGACACAGGCTGCGGGCTGGGAGGGGCAGGCGCGCGTGTGGCAGCCGGCCGGGCCGAGGCGGCCCCAGACTCGCTGGCTCTCCTGCTGCGCCATGAGCACCCGTCCCCCCCTCGGTTCACAGGAGGCGGCGGGTGGGGCTCCCAGCTGTGAACTGCCCCACCCGGCCCCGCAGCCGCCTGATGTGCCCTGTGGCAGCCCCTCGCGCCCAGCTCTACCCAGGGCCTGGCACAGGCGGACGCCACCCGCGCCTCGTCCCTGGGGTGGCCTCTGGCCCACAGTGTGGCTGGCCAGCAGCCACGAGGGAGGGATGCCAGCCTGTGTGCTGGCCTCATGAGGCAGCGCCTCCCACGTGGCCAGCAGATGGCTTGGTTCCGTCTTCGGCCAGGACCGGAAGTCTGCCCGGACCAGCCGGGGGACCCCCAGAGATGGAGTGAGGACTGGCCACCACGCCCGGCTGGCTTGCATGGGTGCCGGGGGCACTGGGGACAGGTGGGGGCCGCTTCTGTCTCTAACAGCCCCCATCCCAAGGTGCCCCCACCAGGCACACCTCCCCACCCACTAGCTCCCAGGCTCAGCCTCAGTAGCTACACCAGCCCCCTAACCCTAACTCCAGGACTGTGCCCACCTTGAGCCTTAGAACGTGCTGCCACTTTCTGGGGACAGTGCTCAGCCCCGCTGTCCTCCCCATAGGCCCTTCGATCCCACTACTGGTCACTGTCACAGGAGGCCATTAGGGTTTACTTGGCCTTTAGTGCTGTGCGCTGGCCTCACTGACCACCATGACCCCTGGCGTTGTCTGAGCCCCACCCACCCTTGCTACACTAACCCAAGACCAGGCTGCACCCCAAGAAGGAAGGTCCAGCCCACCAGTCTCCCCAAGGGCAGAGGAGTTCTGCCAGTGAAGGGGGAGGTGGGCCCCCATTCATGCCTGTGCTTCTACTTACTTATGGACCTTGGTCTGGCCCTGGGTCTCCTCCCAGATACCACCACCCATGGCCTGTGTCCTTGGCACTGTGCCCCGCATACAGTAGGTCCTCAATAAATGTCTGAGGATTCTTACTCATTTGTGTGTACTAAGGCCCAGAGAGCGAGTCAGAGCAGAGCCAGCCACCCTGGTGTGACAACTCTCAGGGGCTCCTCCTGGACCCTAACTCTCCACTCCTGCCCAACTCCCCCCCGGGCCCCACCCTGAAGCTCAGCTCTGTCCTTTCAGGGGATATCAGAGACCCCAAGAGTGAGGGAGGGGCTTCAGGAGCAAGGAGATGCACACTCATGTTGGGGAGATGTCATGGAGGGACGCACACACAGAAGGGGGGCTTGGGGAGGTATCAAGAGCGATGCTTGATGCCCGATGACAAGAGGGAGCCTTGTGGGGGCATGAGCCCTGAGGCCTTGTGACCTGGGCCTGGCCTTGGGGAGCCAGGAGTGGTCCGGCAGGGGAGGAAGCCGTCCTGTGGAGCTTGAGGAGGGTGCTGAGTGAGACGGGGTGGGGATTGTATGCTTAACCTCCTCACTGTGAAAGATGGACGGTCGTGGATGAATGGAAGAAGAGATGGTGGATTACTCGATTGGCAGGTGATAGATACAGGGAGATAATTAATTGACTACTTGATCAACAGAGAAAAGAGAAATGGATAAATGATAGATGACAGTGATGGGTGATTGACAGATATAAATGATAAATAGATGGTGGACAGATAGGGGTAGGGGCGAGGAAGGGCTCTGCACCCATGAAGGCCCAGGCAGGGCCCTCCATCCCTCCCAGGACCCCTTGCTGGTGCCTCCTCGTGGCTCAGGCCCCCTGCACGCATCCCAGGGCACCGCAGCTTGTTCCCGCCTGGCCCAGGCTGGGCGTGTCCTCTGGGTCTGGTTCACTCTCCTGGCTCTTCACCCTCACTGGTCACGCTGAAACCCTAGCCCCCGACAGAAGGGGCAGGGCAGGCCCCCTCTCGCCGCCCTGGTAGCCAGGCAGGGAAGGGCCAGTGGCCGAGAAGGTGGCCCCTTGCTCCCAGGCCTGACCCTCTCTTGTTTGCCTCCCCCCTCCCTCAGGTGCCGTCCACCTGCCTTAAACTGACTCTGACTCCTCTCATTCCTTTTGAACATCAGGGAGCTAAGTGTTTTGTTTTTCTTCCCTTCCTCTCAAGCATTTATTTCAGGAGAAAGCTGACTAAGCTGCTGGATCTGTGTGGCACAAGGAGGCTGCCCCAGGCAGCAGGGCCCTCCCTAGGCCAGTGGCCCTGCCTCGGGGCTCTCAGCCGGGAGATGGGGCTGACGCTGGGTGGGATAAAGATCAGGGTCCCAGCTGCCACCTGGCCAGCGCTGAGGGCAGGCCCCCAATCCCTAAAAGGTGCCCCTTCTTGCTCCTATACAGGTGAGCTGACCTGGACTCCAGGGGCAGGCCTAGGGGCAGGCCGCTCTTCATCTCCTGAGCCCCCTGCAAGCCTGACCCCTCAGATGCTCATCTGTGAGTCTGTGAGTCCCAGGGCCCATCTGGCAGGAGCCTGACCCGGGGCCTAGTCAGGCCTGGGGTTTGTGCAGAAGTTTGGGGGGGATGCAGGGAGCATGGGTGGGCAGGGCTCCCGCTGAGCCCGGCCTCAGAGTGCTGACTCGGTGGGAGCTGTAAACACCAAGCCAGTTCCAGCAGTGTCAGCGCCCCTGCCCGGACCCCACGCCCGCAGAGGGTACACCACGCTCTCGCCAAGGGGAACCCTGTGTTGTGCAAGATGCAGCTGCATTTCAGGCTCTGGAAACAAGAGCTTGTAACTATATCTCTCCTGGGCAAGAGCCACTGGACCCAAACTCCCTCCCGCACAGGGACGCTCATTAATCAGACACAGGCCCTTCACAGAAGACGCTCCCAACGCCCCCAACTCCCCGCTACCCGGCTCCTCACCCGTCACCGAGGGCCTATGGTCGTTGATATCAATTCTACGGTGAAGAAGGAAACTTTATTCAGTGCAAACAGCTCACTTGTGGTACAGCAGGGCTGTGGAACAGCTCGGTGGGGTTCCAGCTCAATCACGCAGCTCGGCTGTGGGGCCCCAGGGTGGGGGGTCCCGGGGAGAACGCTCCGCTCCGGCCCAGCCGGGCCTGTGGGTGCTTCAGCTCCAGCGGGAAGACGCAGCCTTCGGAGGCCAGGCGGTGGGTCGGAGAGGCGCCGTCCTACAGAGCCGGGGCCTGCCCGGCCAGGACTGGCCCACCCTCACGCCGGGAGGGCTCTAAAGCCTCAGGGTTGATACGTCCAAAGTCACTGTCCAGACTGCTCAGGACGGAGCTGCCTGGTCGGTGAAGGTGTTGGCGGGGAATGTAGGTGCCAAGGTCGGACTGGATGGGGGAAGCCTCGGTCCTGCTGGCTGAAACAGGGCTGCTGCGAGGCTGGGCCGCGGGGGTGCCAGCGTGGGAGCGGGCGGCTCAGTGCAGGCCTCTCCCTCAAGTGCGGCTTCCCAGAGGCCCTGTGTAGAAAGGGAGCTCTGCGCTTTAAATCTGAGCCCGTTAGCAGCCAGGAGTCCCTCGGCAGGTGTCCTCTTTCTCAGGGCCCACGCCCCCTCCACACCCCACACCCTCGCCGCACTCCCTCCTTCCTCCCCTCCCTCCCTTCTGCTCCTGCGCCCTCCCCCGCTCCCTCCCTCCCGGTCCCCAGGGCGCCCTCACGCCCCCTCACCCACTCCTCCGCCCACACCCGGGGGCGAGACCTCCCCCACCCAGGACCTCTCCAGCCTCTGCACAGCTCTGGAGGCGGGAAAGGCCTCCCGACACTGTGGCAGCCACGAGGAGCTGGTCGTGGGTAGCTGGAGGACCAGGGCCGCCCGTGGCTGGGTGAACGTGGCAGACTGGCTGGCGCGGACCCGGGAGCACAGCCCGCGGCACAGCCAGGCCGCAGGGCACAGCCTGCTCTGCGACTGTAGCACAGCGGTAAGCATTTGTGTGTCTAAACCTCGCTAAACGCAGAGAATGAACAGCGAAAATGCGGTATAGAAGATTAAAAACGGGCCCTGGCCTGGGGGCTCAGTGGACTGCACACCAGAAGACTGCAAGTTCGATTCCTGGTCAGGGCGCTGCTCCGGGGGGGGTGAGTGGAGTGTGTGCACTTCTGCAGACGTGACGAACACACCTAGGCTGCACTAAGCTGATCGATAATAAACAACCTGAGCTCACCATAACTTTTTTACTTTATAAACTTTTTAATTTTTTTAATTTTTTGACTCTTGTATAACATTTAGCTTAAAACACATTGTACAAACATTTTCTTTTTTTATATCCCTGTTCATAAGCTTTCTTTTATTTTAAAATTTTTAAATTTGCTTTACTTTTTAACCTTTGTTGTTAAAAACTGGGGCAAACACACACGTTAGCCTAGGCCTGCGCAGGGGCAGGGCCGCCAGCGTCACTGCCGGCCGCTCCGCACGCCGTCCGGCTGGGAGGCTCCCGGGCAGGGGCCGGAGCGGAGCCGCCCGCCCGTGACGACCCTCCTCCCGGAACAGGTCCTGAAGGACCCGCCTGAGGCTCTGGTCCAGGAAGGAGGGGTCGCTCTCTTCAGAACTATGTCCACGGTGCTTTGCTTCCTGTCGCTGTTTTTTAATCGTAGATTTGGTTACAAGCGGATCATGTGCCACGAGCGTTCCTCTCTATCGTGAAAGGTTTTCGCCTTGGGGTTCGCGGTTTTGAACTTTTTAAGGAGCTCGCTGAGGTCTGCAAAGGCTCCTGCTAAGCCCTTCACTGAATTTCCTTGGGGCTTTTCTTTCCTCCTGCAGGTTCCTTTCTCCTGCCTCTCCTTCAGCTCTGCATTCCTGCCCAGGTCCAGCAGCCCCCCATGGTCAGCTCCTCAGGACCCACCTCCAGGGGCCCCATGTCATCCGCTTCGCCCAGGTTAAGGGTGTTTGCCATCTCACCACAGCCTTGCGGGACTTCGCAGCCTCCGCATCCTGGGCAAATCCTTTGAAGTCCCGGATGAACCTCTTCTGTGTCTCCTTCTTGATGACACCATCTGCTTCTTGGTGACATCACCCCGAGTCAAAGCAAGGTTCTCGGTGCCGCCACAGACGCTGGAATCCTTCCGGAACTGCATCAGCGCCTTCCTGGGTTGCAGCAGCCAGGGCAGCGGTGCCTCAGGTGGTGCCTCTTAAAAGCTGCTGGTTGAGTCAAAGAGGTGCTGCCAGGGGCATAAACTCCACGTGGACGTGGTATGAAGGTCACCAACGAGAGGCAGATGTCGAGGAGCATCATCAACAAGAAAAGGCTTGGAAAGTATGTCCCTCCAAACAGCACTTCTCCATTTCGCCGGCGTAGCAATTCAGGAGGGCATCGTGGAGGAGGCTGGGTCCCCAGGACTTCTCGTTGCTGCTGTAGGGCCTGGTGGTGCACGCTTCCCGCAGCGCGTGAAGGCCCTGGGCTCTCCCTGGGCCAGATCACAGAGGGTTTCAGCTTGTAGCCTGTGACACTGCCCCCAAGCAGGACTGTCTCCTGTTCATAAAAGCCTCGAAACCTCACACTGGCGTGGCCTCCGTAAGACGCAAGTCCTTTCAGGCATTCTTTACAGAATAGGGAGTTTTCACCCATATGGAATATTTTCTCTGGCAAGTAAGTTTTCTTTACAATCGGCTTCTCTGGAGTTTCCAAAACTTCCTCAGCTGCCTTCCCGTGAGCACTCACGCTCCCAGCTCGCCCTCACATTACGGGGTGAACGTGACTTGAACTGTGTCCTCCACCCAGGGGGGCAGTGAAGTCCACGTCAGCGTCAGGCCGGCCTATCTTTCAACATCGCCTACATTTCCCTTTGGCCCGGAGCGTGGTGCCGGGAGGGATGCGCTTCTGCGCCTGGTCTTCAGCCCAGGCCATCGGGAGTGTCCCCGTGGCTGACAGAGGCCTTCCAGAATCTTCATGAGCCTCGCTGCTCATGGAGCAGGAGCTTCAGCAGCTTCCGTCACTGTTCTTGCTCCTCGAGGTCGTGGCTGTGGAGGTGCCTGACCGGCCAGCAGTAGCATCACTGCCTTCCCCCTCTGCGATCCTCATCAACCCCCTGTAACTCCATCTCCAGGTCACCCACTCGACGCGGCCTCTCACTGGCAACCCTGTGGCACATGTGTTTGCTTAGCAGTCACGGTGACCAAAACAACATGAGATTTAACCCAGCGCCCGAGAAAACGATGCAGTCAAGAGACGTAGACAAGATGCACGAGGCTGCCTCTGGCTTAACTTGGCACGTTGCTTTACGGCCAACTTTCCTAAGCAGAAAGACCATACTCTAAGATAACAATAAAAAGTATAATATAATATATAAACCAGTAACGGTCCTTTGCTATCAGTACCAGATACTACGTGCTGTACTTCCCACGTGACGGCCGCGCCGGTCTGTTCAACCAGCGCCGCCGCGAACTCGTGAGGACGGCGCCGCTCGCCGATGCTGCAATGGCTACGGCATCACTAGGCGGCGGGAGCCTTGCAGCCCCATTACAATCTTATGGGGCCACCGCTGTTGACGGAAATGTAGTTCTGCGGCAGATGACAGTATTCTTACTGGAATGTTAGGAAGGGCTTCCTGGAGGAGGTGGCATTTCCCCGCGATCTGAAGTGTGAGCAGATGGGTGGAGGGATAGTAAGGCATGTTCCCGCCAAGGGAACAGCGTGCTCAAAGGCGCAGAGGCATGGATCATGCACAGTTAACGTCTTTGGAGTGCGGAGGTGGGAAGCTGGGGATGGACGACGAGGTCCTTGAGGGAGGGGGGGTCAACAGGAAAGGCTGTGGCCTGTGGTGCTTTCCACGCCCTGATAGACTCAATTCATCCCGCTCACAAGCACTGACTGACTCGGCTGGCAGGGTGGGGCCTCCTGGGAGGAAGTGCTGAGCCTAGAACAGCTGCCACGGTTTTCCCTCCTCAAGTCGCAGCCTAGGAGAGGCCTTGTGGGCTCTGACCAGCGCAGGGTGAGAGGGGCCTGGCCAGTGGTCTGGGCCACTGCAGGTCTCAGGTCCAGGCACAGAGTCCCGGCACCGTCAGGGAAGGTCCATCAAGGCTGAGGAAGGGTCCAAGAACAGCCTGGGTTCAAGGGCTGGCTTTGGACCTCAAGGGCAGGACCTTGGTGGGTCATGGATAAAAGAAAAAGTCAGCAGGTCACAGAAAGTCCAGCCCAAGCCGGAGACAAGCGCCCTGGATCATCACAGCTCATCAGATGGGTCCCGAGGCCCTGGGATAGGCACTGAGCATGCTCGCTCGGGGAGGGAACCTTGCACAGGGCGCTAAAGAGTCATGGTCTCAGAGGTCTCAGGCGAAGGACAGCTGGGCCCACTTGTCGGTTGGACACTGCCTTAGTCCGTCCAGGCTGCTATAGGAGTCCATAGTCTGGATCGCTTAAAACAAGGACATTTGTTTCCGTCTGGAGCCTGCAAGTGTGAGATCAAGGAGCCTGCAGGCCTGGTGTCTGTTACCTACACTCAGGTGTCTGTCACATTCACCCCGTCTCCTTGTCTTTACCTAGCATATCATTCTCCTTTACCCGGGGGCCTCTGTCACCTTCACTTAGGACTCTGTCAGCTTCACAGGGCATCTCATCCCTGCCACATTTACCCAGGCGTGTCTGTCACCTTTCCCCAGCTGTCTCTCTCGGTAGCACAAGCATGGAGAACACCTCAGAGCTCCTGCCCACAAGATCTTTATCCAGGAACCAGGGTCTTGCCTGATCATGGCAGGTGGAGGGGCTGAAGACTGGACAGGACATGCCAGGCTGAGCCACAGAGGTCCGCCGACCTTGAGAATCTCTGCTGCACCCCGCACCCCGCCGAGCTCGCCCTTGAAGTGGCACAGGGACTAGTACCCAGTCTCGCCACTGTAGCGATGGGAGATGGTCTACGTGGGGCCTCGATGGCTGCAAGGGATCTGAGCACCACTCATCTTCCCAGCCCAGCGCCACGCCCACTTCCCAGGCTGCAGGGAGTGGGCAGGTTCACAGCATCCCTCACCCCAGGCCCTGAGCAAGTCCTGAGGGCGTTGGCCTGCGGCACAGCCAGCAGGACTTCATTCGGCCGGCCCAGCTCAGGGCGGTAACTGCTCTCGGAGCACCAGAAACCTGCGTGCTGTGCCTTCCAGCAAGGCGGTCCATCAGTGGCGCGGTTTCCAGGGACAGCCCTTGTACTGAGCAGTGCTATCCAGCTGGGATCAGGGAGCAGTTCCCAGGTCAGGCACCCACTGCACAGGTGCCAAAGGCCTGCAGCCCGGGAGTGCTGGAGCCAGTGGTCGCCGCTGTCCCAGCTGCCTGGCAAGTGGAGGGCTCCTGAGCAGGACTCTCTCTTGCCCTCACCCTCACCCTCACTTCCCCGAGGGGCACACGAATGAGTGACATGTCATCTGCGCTGGCCACACAGGGCCAAGCACCATGTCCTGGAGCTGGTTCCTCTGTGCCCATCTTACTTCCCACCCCCTTGTGCCCAGAGCCCCATGACATCATTCCTGGAGTCAGCCTGCCTAGTGCTTCCGGAAACCTTTGTGGAAAACACAAACTCATGATTCTCTGGTTGACAAATATGCTTGTTTCCCCAAAAAGACGCTTGGGGGGGGGGGGGCTGACAGAGGGAAGCAAGCAAAAGAGGAACCCTGGGGGCCAGGCTGAGGCCCAGCAGCATGTGTGTCTGTGAACATGTGGGAGGGCGGTGGAACCCCACTCCTGGCTGCTGTGGTCCTGGCTCCGAGTCTCATGTCCCTCACCTGCAAGGAGGGTGCTGACAAGGCACTGAAAGAGGAAAGGTGCTGCTTGGCCAGGCCTGCGGCAGAGCAGGTGGTATTCATGGCAACGTGGCCGCTCGGCCAGCTCCCAGGGCCCCAGGGGCCCGACAGTGAACACCAAGGGCAGCACCAGACCCTCTAGAGGGGGGCCCAGCACTAAAGAGGTGGGGAGGGTGCCGTGGACTGAGGAGGAGGAGAACAGCTGTGGCCAACCCCAGCAGTGCGAGGAGCCAGAGCTCAGGGCCTGGGAAAGCACCATGTTTCCATCTCTAAAATTCCTAGAATGTTCCTTGGGCTGTTTTCAGTCTGGGTTCCCTTTCTCCTGGAACCCCAGACAAGACTCTGTTCGTCTCCAGGCTCCGAAATACTAAGGAACCTGCCATCACCTCCTGTGTGGGGGGAGAAGGGGCCCGTCCCAAAGGGGGTCTAGGGGGCCAGGCAGGGGCGTAGTCAGAGGAAACGGGGCCGAAGGGGGGTCTCCTCAGGACAGGTCATGGAACGGGAAGAGAATGGGGTTCAGCTTGCACCCCTTCAGGTGCAGGGCTCCTCTCCTGGCTGAACTGCCTCCCGCCTTGGCTTGTCTCCTCAGGAAAGCAGCTCCCACCTGCTGGGGTGGCACTGGGGCAGCGCAGGCCCCGCAGAGCCCAGGGCTGGGCTCAGAGGCTGGTGGAGTGCCCATCCAACCCGCCTGGGGCTGGGGCTGGGGCCAGGAGGCAGAGGTGAGGCAGGGGTGGCTGGGGGAGGCGGAGAGCTGTGGAGCCGTGGAGGGGAGGGGATTCACAGCAGGGACACGCCTGGCAAGGCTGCGGGTGGGGCTGGAGCGGGCAGCCAGGTGGGGCGGTGAGGCCCGGGCCACAGTGCTGGGGAGTGTGCCCGAGGACTTCCCCCAGCTCCAGGAGCCCTCAGGGTCAGCTTCTGCTAGAGGCATGTGCAGTCTCGTCAGAATCATGCAGAAACCACTCCTGAGAAAAGGGAGGAGACTCCCACATTTAATATCACCGAGTACCTTTGTAAGGATCAGGTGAGGTGCTTTACAGGAACTGAGGTGAAAATAGTGACTGTGGAGTGACAGACGCATTTAGAAAAGGCGAGGTTATGGGGGCTCTTTGGTGGCGATGGGCGGGGCTGGTCCGTCAGAGGCCCCCCAGGTCCGTCAGGAAGGCCAGCAGGAAGCGGCTAACGTGCCTGTCCACGATGACAGGGCTGAAGCCCAGGACGCGCCGGGCCCTTGGCAGCACCTTGGGGTCTGGAACACAAGGGGGGGCGGCTCAGAACCCACCAAAGATGCCTTCCTCTCAGCCTCATGGCACTGCAGCCCCACACCCGAGTGACGTCACCAAGCAGGCCTGCCAGGCATGGACCCCAAATAACCGTGGCAATCTCAACATGGCCAGAAGGAACAATGGGGACGTCATGCTGGTACTCGAGGGGCCTCAGCCATGGGCCTCTGGTCCATCCATCATGGCCATGACACTGGAGGGGGCCCCAGACTGTGGGGGATGCTCTGCTCCAGGACCCACCAGGCAGGGCTTTCTAACCCCTGGGCCCTGCTGCACTCCTCCTCCCACAAGATGCCATCATTCTCTGATCCCTGGGGGTGGGTGGGTCAGTCACTGAGGGTCAAACGTAGGAATTGGGGCCTATCACCACTGGGCCTGGTGGGCTCAAGCCCCACACTCCCTGTTTCTCCTGAGCTGGGCCACTGTCCCATTACAGGTGAGAACACTGAGGACTGGAGAAGCCGGGGACTGGTGCCTTCCCGCAGACCTGAGTGGGCAGTGTGCGGACGTGTGCGCGTGGGAGCCCCCTCTGCCCTGTCTCACGGGGGTTGGGCTGAGGCTGAGCAGCACCCACCTGGAGGGCAGCAGTAGATGAGGAGTGCCAGCCCCGCGGCCAGGCCGAGACAGGCCAGGAAGGCCACGGGTCCTGGGGGAAACACAAGTGTCAGCGGCTGCTCACATCTCAGAGGGTGGGGAGGGGCCCTCAGACCATGAGGGACAGGCTAGTGCCCCATGCTGGGGTCAGCTGGGTGTGAACATCCCCCCAGTGAGCAACCTGGGGGGTATGTCCACGGGAAGCCAGGAATAGAGCCCAGCTTGGAGAAGAGAAGCTGCCAGGTGGAGAGGGAGCCCTGGGTGGGGCAGAGGGAGACAGGAGGAGGCGGTTACCCCTGTCACTGAGCTCATGGCCCGCGGTGCCCGAGTCCAGCTCTGTGCAATCTGAGTTCTCTGGAAACAAAAGCACAGGGTGCAGTTAGTTGTGGATGAGCCAGGCAGGAAAGTGGACATCTGCCCTCAGGAAACCAAGGGAGCTGCCGAGGTCCCTCACTCTGGGACAGCCTGGCTGAGCTGGAACAGGCTGTGGTGTCACTGAGCCCTCCAACCCAATTGGTGGAGTCAGTGCCCGGAAGGGGAACTAGCACAGTTTGGGGTCCTTCCCTTTTGTCCACTTCCAGGGACCTTGAGGGTCATGTAGTGGCAGAGGGCACTGTTCCCCAGTGGTCATGAGGCACCAAATGCAGCTGGTGCCAGTCAAAGGTCAGACCATGTCCATGTGTTAGCAGGGTGCTTTCTCTCCCCAGGCCTCCCCTGCCAGATGGCCCTTGAGGGCACCGATGAGCCGGGATGTGCTTGACTCCCAGCAGGGCTGGAGGACTATGACGGCTGGTGTGAGAGGACCATCTGGCGCCAGAGCTCAGAGTCAGTCCTGCGGGCCTGTCTTTGGGGTCAGAGACATCAGCCCAGGGTCATGGCTGAGTGGCCTTGGGGCCTCTGACCTCTCCTACGAATCCAGGGCGAGCAGCTCCTCCTCCTGGGGACTGGGGTGCAGAAGCCTCAGGACTGAGCTGCCGTCCTTGCCTGCACCTTCCCCATCCTGGTCCCGTGTCACAGGGACACCCACACACCTCCTGAAACATACGTGCCCTGAACTGGCCATCTGGGCCAAGGACTGTTCTATAGAAAAACACACATTGGGGTCCACCTAGATGAAGGGTGGACACAAGCTCCAGGTCTACCGTGGGGGCCAGTTCACTCAGGCTGGTACAACCCTGAGACATTTTGGTCAAAAAGGGTTCCCACAGTGCACTGGGATGCAGATGGAAGAGGCAGATGCTACCTTTTGTGTAAAAACTGGCACAAAAGGGACAGAGAGAGACAGAGACAGGGAGAGAGAGACAGGAAGACAGAGAGATCTGTGCTACCAGAAATACTCTCCCTACACTTGGGCCACACGAGGTGAGATGTGGCCAGGGGCGGTGTCTGGAGAGGGGCTGAGCAAGTTGGTGCTGAGGCCTGGGACTGGGACATGCACTTACGTAAGGTGTTCCTGCTGGGCAGGTGGCTGTGCAGGGGCTGGGCATGGATGTACAGGGCTCGATAGAACTCCTGGCAATCCCGCTCGCTGCTCCGCTGCAGGTGGCCCAGGAGGTCACAGAGTCGCAGGCGCAGGGATGCTTTGGGGTTCCGGAACTGGGGGCATAAGATACACAAAGGAAAGTCAGGCTGCAGGGGCCTGGGCCAAGGGCAGCTGTGGGACCGGGGTAGGTGGGCTCCAAGGTCAGCCCCGGCACCCCCTCTGGCTCCAGCTTTCTCATGGGTGGGTGACTCTGCCCAGGTGCTCCAAGCACCCCTGTACAAGTAGTGCCCAAGGATGTGCTGGGGTCCCAGCAGGGCTGCTAATCCTCGTACTCCCTGTGAAGGGGAAACAAGTCACCAAGAAAGGCAGCGGTGACAGCAGCAGTGAACAATGAGCCCACACTGCAGGGTTGTTGCAGGGAATCAATGGGGTGATGGCACCGTAACTTCTAGTAATTACAGTCTACAGGAATGTGATTGACGTATTAAAATGACCACGGGTTAAGGAGAAAAGAACTGGCTTTTTTGATGTATCTGATGGAGAAATGTCTGGTTCTAAAGGTCAGGGGACAGGGCACGTGACACTGGCCGCCAGGACCTGGAGGCTGTGGCCTGGTGCTGCCACCTAGTGGCATCATGCCGGTCCACATGGAGGGACCGCAGATGAAAGCACAGGTGCTGAGGAGTTTCCTCTTCCCCGCACAAACGTGGAAAACTTTTCAAATTGTTTTTACAATGAATGCGTATTAGACTTTTAATTATGATAGTAATCCAAACCTGAGCTCCTACTTTTTAACTTCCTGTACTACTTTCATAACCTGAGAAGTGTCTGAGCCAGTAGCAGGTCCATGTGCGTTCCGATTCTGTCGGGGATCACCTTGTCCCCAGGAGAGGTCACAACCCTCCAGACAGCCCTACATGCAGCCCCATTTACCTTGCCAAGGCAGGAAGCTGCCGCTCCAGGGGAAGGGCTCACTCAGTCACCTAGCTGGGAGGTAGGCCCTGTACCCCAAAGCCCTGCAGGTATAGCAGCAGGCAAGGTTACCTACTCTTACCCAGTGTCCACAAACAGGATGGGCCAGGTTGCATCTAAAATGTTTGTCCATTTTGAACTTTTGGAAGAGGCAAATTGAAGAGCCTGGCCAGTATCCCTGCTCCCTTCCCCTTGCCCCATTCCCAGGTTTGTCACTTTGTGGCATGTTGTCACCTCTCCTGTGATACTCCCAGCATTTCTGGAAGGGGTCAGCAAGCACAGTAACATATAAAGAGACGAAGACTGAGAGAGTTGATGTTCTGGGTCCAAGGTCATTCTAAAGAGACAGGTTTTCACGTCCAGGCTCTCCTTCCTCCCACTTTCTCCCAGGCCAAAGAGGAAGGAACAGGGAGGACATGTCAGGCCCACCCCTCAGCACCTTTTCCGCATCCTTGTTGCTGAGGATCTGGGGGTAGTAGCGGTTCAGCTGGAGGATGATCCTGTCCACCTGCTGCTCACTCAAGCGCCCACGGCCCATCAGGAAAGGTGTGTCCTGAACCAGCCGGTCACAGTAGGTCTGCTCTGAAACAGAGGCAGAGAGCACGGAGGGCCTGAGTCAGCATGGCCAGAGGAGGGGCAGCAGGCCCCGCCACCAAGATGCAGCCTTGGCTCGAACTCCTCACAGCAAGGCCTCCATGCTCAAGAGAGACACACCAGCTGTAAGCACCTGGACAACTATTGACATCCCAGCCTGTATGGGCCTCATGCACAGCCCAGAGCCCTCCATGTCTTGCCAGCCCCTTGGCCTGAAGACAGGTTGGGGAGCAGGTGTGGTGAGACCTATCCAGAATGCTGAAATGCGGGACAGAGCCTCTGCCCATCTCTTCTATGAAAATAAACACAGGGGCTAAGGGTCTGCTGTAGACAGGCCCCCAAAAGGCCCTCTGGAAATATACAGGCCTGGGGAAGGACATGGGCAGCCTGGAAAAGGCCCGACCCACAGCTTCCACAGGCATCACTGTCATACGGACAGAAGCACAGGGCTCAGGGTGGCCTGTAATGGCGTGGCCACAGGATCATGTGAGTAACAGGTAGATAGGATCACCCCTCAGCCTGTCTGCAAGGCCTTGAGAAGCTGCCAACAGCAAACCAGTGTGCTTGCCCAGGGTGCTAGTGAAGGGTTTGCCTTTTGTCTTTTCTTTCAGGATCACCATTAAAACATCACTGTGTGCCCGGCCAGTGTGGCTCAGTGGTTGAGCGTTGACCCATGAACCAGGAGGTCATGGTTTGATTCCTGGTCAGGGCACATGCCTAGGTTGTGGGCTCGATCCCCAGTAGGGGGCGTGCAGGAGGCAGCTGATCAGTGACTCTCATCATTGATGTTTCTATCTCTCTCTCCCTCTCCCTCTCTCTAAAATCAATAAAAAACATATCAAAAAAACACACATCATTGTTGTACCTTCTTTCCCACTATAAACGTTCTTTAAAATAAGCCTTTAAAGAAAAAGGGTGGGGTAGAGGTCGGCAGGTGGGGGACACAGGGTGTCCAAGGGAGGATCCCAAGTCCCTGTGGAACCAGCTGCCTGAGCAGGTGCACCACCTTATTTACCTACCTGTGGCAGCTTGTCCCATTTCCCAGTGGACATGGGCGGGGGGCGAGGGGAGCAGGCAGAACTGTATAGAAGAGTTTTTATGTGATTGGAGTTAAGTTAGTATCAATTCAAATTAGATTATTATAACTTTAGGAGGTTATGTGTGATCTCATGGTAACCACAAAGAAAATATCCACACAATACGCTCAAAATGTGTTACTACAAAAAATCAGCTAAACAAAAAAGAAGGCAGTAATGAAAGAAATGAAGGGCAAGAATGCTACAAGACATGCAGAAAAGAAATAGCAAAAGGCAGAAACAAGTTATTCCTATCAGTAATTACTTTAAATGTAAATTAATTAAAATCTCCAATCAAAAGGCAGAGGTTGACAAAATGGACCTGTGATGTTGTGATTTGTAAGAAATACCTATTTGGTCTTTGTCCTGCTTCCTGGCACACAGCTCCTGAAACCCTGGAACTTCTTAAATAGTGAACCATGAAGTTTTTTGTTACTCATAACAAGACATTTCAGTCTCACCTGAATTAGTATTAATGACGTGACTTTTGAAAGCCCTGAATAACCAGAGTGTGGCAGCTGGTTGCCAGGAGAACCAACCAAGTAAGCAGAGGGTTGAAACTTTCAGTCCCACTCTCTGGGGAGGGGAGAGGAGCTGGCAGTTGAATCATATACCACTGGCCAGTGATTTCATTAATCATGCCTATGTATTGAAGCGTCTATAAAACCCCAAAAGGATAGAGTTTGGAGAGCTTCTGAGGTGCTGGGAGGATGGCCCACCCAGCAGGGGCATGGAAGCTCTACACCCCTTCCCACATGCATTGCCCTACATATCTCTTCCATTTGACTGTTCATTGGTATCCTTTGAAATACCTTTTGTAATTAATTGGCAGTCATAAGTAAAATGTTTCCCCTAAGTTCTGTGAGCCAATCTAGCAAATAATCAAACCCAAGGAGGGGGTGGTGGGAAATCCGATTTATAACCAGTTAGTCAGAAGCTCAGGTGAAAACCTGGACTTATGATTGGCATCTGAACTGTGGGCAGTGTTCTGGGACTGAGCCCTTAACCTATGGGATCTGATACTGTGTCCAGGTAGATGGTGTGGGAGTTGAGTTAAATTATAAGACACCCAGTTGGTGTCCACCACAGAACTGGATAACTGTTGGAGGTGGGGACAAATCCCATACATTTGATGACCAGAAGTGTCAGAAGTATTGAGAAGTTGAGGGTTTTGTGTAGAAGTAGAGAAGAAACTGTGTTTTTTCCTCAGGATTAAAAATATATATGACTCAACTATATGCTGTCTTCAAAAGACTCACTTTAGATCTAAAGACATAAATAGGGTTAAAATGAAATGGGAAAAGACATTCCATGCAAAGAGTAACCAAGAGAAATTAGGTGCTATACTAGTATGAGAAAAAAGACTTAAGTAAAAAATTATTATATGAGACAAAGAAGTATATTATATAAAAGGGATATTCACCAAGAAGATATAACAAACATATATGCACCAAATATCAGAGCCCCCAAATATATGAATCATTGGCAGAATTGAAGGAAGAAATAGGCAGCTTTATAATAATAGCTTGAGACTTCAATACACCACTTTCAATAATAGACACAACAACCACACAGAAGATCAATAAGTAAACAGAGGATGTGAACAGCTCCATAAACCAATGATACCTAACAGACATATATAAACAGTACTCCACCATACAATAACAGAATATACATTCTTCTCAAGTGCACATGGAACATTCTTCAGGATAGACCTCAAAACAAGTTTGGCCACAAAACAAATCTTAATTGATTTAAAAACACTGAAATTATACAAAGGATATTTTCTGATCACATGGAATAAAACTAGAAATCAATAACAAAAGGAACACTGAAAAATTTACAAATATGTGAAAATTAAATAACAGATCAAAAAAGAAGTCACAAGGGAAATTAGAAAATTCCTTGAAACAAAGGAAAATAAAAACACAGCATATCAAAACTTAAGGGATGTAGCGAAAACAGTACTGAGAAGGGAATTTATAGCTGTAAATGCACACAATAAAATAGAAGAAATATCTTAAATCAATAACCTAATGCTACACCTCAAGGACTAGAAAAAGAGCAAACTAAACCCAAAGCAGCAAGAGGAAGGAAATAATAAAGATGAGAGTGCAGGTAAATGAAATAGAGAAAAAATAGTAGAAAAAATCAACAAAACCCTAAGTTGGTTCTTTGAAAAGGTCAACAAAATTTATAAACCTTTAGCTAGACTGACAAAGAAAAAAAGACTCAAATTACTAACATCAGAATTTAAAGTGGGGACATTACTACCAATTTTACAGAAATAAAAAGGATTATAAGAGAGCACTATAAACATTTGTATAAACAAGTTAGACAACCTAGACGAAATGAACAAATTCCTAAAAACACACAATCTACCAAAGCTGAATTATGAAGATATAGAAAATCTGAATAGATGTATAACTAGTAAGGAGGTTAAATCAGTAATCAAAATTGTCCCAGGACCAGATGGCTCCACTAGTGAATTCTACCAACACTTAAATCCTTCTCAAACTCTTCCAAACAAAGAGAGGAGGGAACACTTCACAACTCACTCTTTGAATCCAACATTACCTTGATACCAAAACTAGACAAAAACACTACAAGAAAGCTATAGACCAGTGTCGCTTATGAATAGTGATGCAAATTCCTCAACAAAATACTAGCAAAATGAATTCAGCAGCACACTTAAAGGATTTATTCCCAAAATGCAAGGATGGTTCAACATATGAAAATCCATTAATATAATAGATCACATTAATGGAAGAAAAACAAAAGATCATCTCAAGTGATGCAAAAAAAGCATTTGACAAAATTTAATACTCTTTCTTGATTTAAAAAAAAAATCAATAAATTAGAAATAGAAGATAAGTTCCTCAACATAAAAAAGGTCATATAGGAAAAGTCTACAGCAAACATCATACTCAATAGTGAAAGACTAAAGCTTTTCCCATAAGATCAGAAATAAGACTAGGATGCCCACTCTCACCATTTTATTCAACATAGTGCTAGAAGTCCTAATCAGAGCAATTAGGCAAGGAAAGGAAATAAAATGCATTCAGTTAGAAAGGAAGAAGTAAAATGATCTCTGTTTACAGATGACATACCTTATATTTAGAAAACTTCAAAGTTTAAAAAAAAGACACCTGTTAGAACTAAAATATTCACAGCAAAGTTGCAAGATACAAAATCAACACAAAAATCAGTTGCATTTCTATACACTAACAATGAACAACCAAAAAAGAACAAAATTCCATTTATAGGAGCAGCAAAAAGAATAAAACTAAGGAATAAGTTTAACCAATGGGGCAAAAGACTTGTACACTGACAACTACAAAAAATTGCTGAATGAAATGAAATAGAAACAAATAAATGAAAAGATATCCCATGTTCATGGATTGGAAGACTTAATATTGTGAAGATGACAATACTACCCAAAATGATATACAAATTCAATATAATCCCTATCCAAATACCAATGATGATTTTTGCAGAAACAGAAAAAGCATCATAAAATTCATATACCAAGGAAACTTCATAGCAAAAACAATCCTCAAAAATAACAAAGTTGGAGGACTCACACTTCCTAATTTCAAAACTTACTACAAAACTACAAGTCAGAACAGTGTGGTAGTGGCATAAGAACAGACATATAGACCAATGGACTAGAATAAGGCGTCCAGAAATAAACAGTATTTTGAGTGGAAAAAACAGAGTGAAAAGATAACCCACAGAATAGGAGAAAATATCTGCAAAGCATATATCTAATAAGAGAAAAATATTCAGAATATATAAAGAACTCCTACTTAATTCAACAACAAAAAACTCACAAACAATCCAATTAAAAAATGGGCAAAGTACTTGAATAGGAATTTCTCCAAACATATACAAATGGCTACTAAGCACATGAAAAGATGCTCATATTGTTAGTCAATAGTGAAATGCAAATCAGACCACTATTAGATATCATTTCATCCTTATTAGGGTGATAATATATATACATAATTTTATATATATTAATGTGATCTATTATATTGATGGATTTTCATATGTTGAACTATCTTTGCATTATAGGAATAAATCCTTTAAATGTGCTGCTGAGTTCAGTTTGAATATGTGTGTGTGTATGTATGTGTGTGTATATGTATGTATACATACACACACACATACACATATATATATATATATATACATATATATATATAGAGAGAGAGAGAGAGAATATGAGGGTGTAAAAACTGGAATTTCTCATGCTTTGCTGGTGGGTATGTAAAATGCTGCAGCCGCTGTGGAAAAATAGTATGATAGTTTCTCAAAGAGTTAAACATACAGTTGTCATATAATTGACCAATTCCACTTATAGGTATATACCAAAAAGAACTGGGCCCTGGCTAAGTAGCTCAGCTGCTTAGAATGCCATCCTGATACACCAAGGTTGCAGGTTTGATCCCCAGCCAAGCACATACAAAAATCAACCAATGATGCATAAATAAGTGGAACAACCAACTGATGTTTCCCTATTTCTCTCTTTCTCTCTCTCTCCCTTCCTTTCTCTCTAAAATAAATAATTAAATAAAATGAAAGAAAGGATTGAAAGCAGAGACTCAGATGGACACTTGTACATACGTCAATGTTCAGAGTAGTATCATTCACAGTAGCCAAAAGGTGGAAACCACCAATGGATGAGTAAACAAAATGTGGTGTATATATGAACGTTATTCAGCCTTAAAAAGGAAGGAAATGCTGACACATGCTACAGCTAGGCATTGAAAACACTGTGCTAAGTTTAAGTAAGTCAGGCACAAAAGGACAAATATTGTATGATTCCACTTATATGACATATCCAGAATAGTCAAATTCTAGAAACAGAAAGTAGAATGGCAATTATCAGGAGCTGGGGGCATGAAAGGAAGGGGCGTTATTGTTTATTGGGGATAAAGTTTCTAAGACGATAAAAAAGCTCTGGAAATGGATGGTGGTGATGGTTTCAGATTCTGAATATATTTAATGCCACTGAGATAGTTAAAATGTTACCCCCCCCACACACACACAAAGGTCGATGGATAATTAAACTATGGTTCATCCATACAATGAAATATAATTCAGTGATAAAAAGACCTATGAAATCATGAAAAGACATGGAGGAAACTTAAATGCGTATTTCTAAAAGTGGAAGAAGCTAATGTGAAAAGGCTACATACTGCATAATTCCAACAGAAAATGCAAAACTATGGAGACATAAAAAGATCAGTGGCTGCCAAGGTTTAGACAAAGGGAGGGGCGAATTGATGGAGCAAAGGATTTTTAGAGCAGTGAAACTACTCTGTATGACACTGTAATGGTGAATACAGGACATTATACATTTTCAAAACTCAAAGAATGTACAACACAAGGAGTGAATCATAATGTAAACTATAGTTAGTATTAATCTATCAAATTGGTTTTATCAAGTGCAAAAAATGCACCGCACTAATGCAAGATGTCCATACTAGAAACTGAAGTGGGGGCAGGAGGATCCTCTGTACTATTTGTTCAATTTTCTACAAACTAAAATTGCTCTAAAATAAAACCTAGTAATTAAAAAGAAATCCTCTTTGGAAATTCCAGTGTTGAATTTTAAAGAAAAGAGGTGGGGTGTTCACAGAAAGCAGATGAACCCGATTGGATGGGGTTACCTGGGAAGCAGCGCAAAGAAACTTTCTGGAGTGATGGAAATGTGCTGATATGGTTGGTTCCATGGTGTATACACTTGTCCAAACTTAATCTAATTATTCACTAAAAATGAGTGCATTTACTTGTAAGTAATTTATATTTCAGTAAAGTTGATTTTTTTAAATGGGGTCATTGTGTTGGAACAAGAGGATCTCATCCCTGATTTCCTTTGTGGGGCTGACTAAATAGACCATTTGTCTTCCTCATCTTGCTCTCCCTGTGCCAGCTCATACGGGTTGGTTTTTTTATCCTAGAATACAATTTTCTAACTTCTAAGTTCTCCCAGCCCCTGAAAATCTACCTGAAAGACAGACTTGTCAGCAGCCCCATCATGGTGAGAAAGCTGCACACAGGATGCTGAGGGACCTGCCACAGCCACAGGAGCAGGGCCCTCCTGCCATCTGGCTTCAGCACTCTCTGATTACAGAGTTAGGGACACCAGCCAGAGTATGCCCCACAGCTCGGCACTCTGTGGGCTCTGTGGGACAGATAATCTTCATCCTTCCATCAGCCCAAGCAGAACCACCACCTCTATTTCAGACAGGGAAACTGAGGCAGTGAGTATACCTCAGCCAGCTAGGGAGTGATAGATCAAGATAGGGATCCAGGCATAATGTCGGGGCCAACTCTTGACATCCAAATTTTTTGCCCCACTAATTGACTTACTAATGGTACACTCAGCTGCATCATGTCTGTTCCTCACCAGGCCCACAAGGGAAGGCCCAAAGCTGTCCTGTCCAGTATGTGCAGCTGTGCACTGGGACAGCACACAGTGGGCACTCACTAAAGAGTTCTGCAATGAATGGATGGAGGTCTGAGACCCAAGGGCGAGAGCTGTTGGTGGACCTAGGCCAGCACCCTACAGCAGCTCCTCCAGCCCTGTGGGCCAGTCGCCAGGCGGGACTCCTGCTGCTGCCAGCTCTGAATCACCTGGCACAGTGGCACAGCCTGTGGGATGAGGGTCCAGGTTCTGCCACACCTGGTGCTTCCTATAATCGCTGCCATAAACTGTGCATGCAAACCACACCCAAGCGGCCACTCAGAGGCATGAAAAGGCACAGGAAAAGGAAACCACTTTGGTCTCAGGTCTTGATAAACAGTCCCAGATGGGTTTTACAGGATAGGGGAAGAAAAAGGTTCTGGCACAAAATTCACCAGGACTTTGCCACTCCCTCTGCCAAGCCCCACCTTTGTGCCCAGTCGGCACTAGTACTACAGACTTCCAACTCATTACCCCTGCCTGCACTAGTGGCCTGGTGGGAGCCGGCCCCATCTGCTCTCACCTGGTCCCCCAGGCCCCTAAGCCTTCCCACATGGCAGCCCCCCACTGCACCACGCTGCCCAGGAACCCTGCCCCAGGTCAAGAGCACTGTCCCTGTGGTTTCCACCTGGCTAACTCATGCTCAGCTCACTGTCCTCCCCCTGGAGGCCTTCCTGAGTTTCCCTGGCCCTGCCCACTGTAATTCAGATGCTTGGACCTCAACCTCCCCTCCTGAATGGAATCTCCTATCGCAAAAGTCCAACCTGGCCTTGGGCATGGAAGAGCTGAGACTGCGCACTCTCCGGCACACCACAAGGCAGGGAATGGTTCCACAGCCGCAATAACATCTGCAGTAACATTCTGCCAGTCCCTGCCCTGTGCAGACACAGCAGGTCCCACCCACTCACTCCAGAGCCTGTCACAGAGGCCCCGGAACCAGCATGAGGCAGGCCCCTGTCAGTGCACAGGGGCACTGAGCCATGGATGACAGGCCTACAGTCTTGCAGGGCTGCCCATTTGATGCTCCCAGACCTGTGCTCTCTGGGTCTCAGTTCCTCATCCCAAAAATGAAGGGCTGTGTGGGGAGGGGTCTCTAGAAGTCCAGCACACAGAGACAGAAGGAGAGAGGGCATCAGGGGGCTTGGGAAGACACAGGCCTAGTCCCAGTTCTGCCACTGGCACTTGGCACCTGCCCAATCTGAGCTTTTGTTTCCCTTACCCATACACAGATATAATATTCCACATGTCTCCACATGGTGCTGCTGGGTGGGAAGTGCCCACTGCAGGGCCAAGAGCACGTTAGGTGCTCAGAAATGGAAGCCACAATAGAAAGGGTTCAGAGGAATGACAGGGCAGCGGGTGGCAGGTGGCGTCTCTTCTGGCCTAGACTGGGACACTGGTGTCCTGGAAGTCACCAGGTTCCAGCCCATGAAACCCTACCTGTGCAAGATCCATTCTGAGACTCCAGCGAGTTCTGGGGAAGAAGGACAGGGACTGCTAGGGTCTGCCTGACCCCCTGGTGCACCTCTAAGTGACTTGTCCCATGAGGCAGAAGAGTGGGTTCCTCAGGGATGAGGTGTGGCTTCTGGGCGCCCCCACATCCCCTGACCACTCTGCCATGGGTCCGCGACGGCGCATCACTCCTGGGGCTTCTCCAACAGGGGAAGGTCCCACTGGGCTGGGCTCAGGAGGGTTCGGAGAGGCACCGGGGGACTCTGGGCTGGAAGAAGCTGAGGGGCGGGGGCAGCCCAGCGTGGAGCACCAAGCCTTGGGGGGCGACGCCTGTGTCCCCCATTCCCGGAGCCTGTCCTGGGCTAAGGGGGCAGACAGGCGCCAGGGCCTGGGTCCCGCACCGCCCGAGAACGCAGCGCCGCTCGGGCTCCGGGCGGCGGAGGACGCGTGTGAACGAGGCCCGGACCCGCCCGCCGGCGCCCAGCCGCTCGCTCCCGCCCCGTCGGGCGGCGGCCTCACCCGGCACCCCCGGCCCAGAGCGCCCCGGCCCCGGAGTCCCGCCGGCCCAGGGGGCGGCCCCGGCGCGTGGTCACGGGCAAGGTCACTGGCCCACGCGGCCGGAGGGCCCTCGGGCCACCTGGGCGGCCGCGCCCTGAGGACCACCGGGCGGCGTGCGCGTCCGGACTGCGGGCGCGGCCCGCCGGGCCCACACTCACCCGTCATGCCGGCGGCGCAGGTCCACCCGGGGCACCGGCCCGCCCCGCAGCCGCCAGCCCAGGGCGTCCGACCGTCCGACAGCCCGCCGCCCGCTCGCCCGTCCGCCCCGAGCGACCTCCGCCCACCGGCCCGACGCCGCCCGCCCTTCCCGGAAGGCCCCGCCCCAGCGTCACCGCGTCGTCCCGCAACCCTGGCCCCGCCCCCCGGGCCCGCGCTCCCCTCGCTCCGCCAGAGGGCGCCGGAGCCTGCGGAAGCTCCAAGTGCCAATCTCCCTTGAGCCCCGCCCCCCCCACAGACCCCGCCCCGGCCCCCGCCCTCCAGGCCCCGCCCCGCGCTCCTATTGGCTCCGGCCCCGTATGGGTCCCGCCCCCGGCCCCACCCCGCCCCCGGCCCCACCCCGCCCCCGGCCCCACCCCGCCCCCGGCCCCACCCCGCCCCCGGCCCCACCCCGCCCCCGGCCCCACCCCGCCCCCGGCCCCACCCCGCCCCCGGCCCCACCCCGCCCCCGGCCCCACCCCGCCCCCGGCCCCACCCCGCCGGGCTGCCGGACGGGGTCCACCCCGCTAGGCGCTGCGGGCAGCGAGCCGCCCAGCCCGGCGCCCCGCGCCCCGCGCCCCGCGCCCCGACGGGAGCCCTGAGGCCCAGAGCCCTGGCCGGTGTGGCTCAGTGGTTGAGCCTCATCCCGTCGCCAAGAGGTTGCGGGTTGGAGCCCCCATCGGGGCGCATGCGCGGCGGGGCGTGCCGGAGGCAGCGGATGGATGTTACTCTCTCAGGCTGAGGTTTCTTTCTCTACTTTCCTCTCTCTCTAAAAATCAATTAAAAACACATTTTAAAAAACTGAGGCTCTGAGAGAGGAAGTGACTTACCTGATGTCATGCAAAAGGTCATATCGGGGGAGGGGGGTTAGGGGTGGGGCACAGGGCCAGGCCCTGAGAAAAAGGTTAATGAGCATCCAGTGCCCCAAAGGGATCAACCGAAGAGGGCTGCCCAGTGGCGCCCCGGCCCAGGGGAGGAGCCAGACCCAGCGGTGTGCCCGAGCGGAGCACTGCCCTCTCCCGGGCCCTCGTCTGCAAAAGTGTGCCCTGACTAGGAGTCGGTTAAGTTGCCTGAGCCTCAGTTTTTCTGTCTGTAAAATGGGTGACCTTGGGCAAACATCTCCTTCCCCAGAGTCCACTCCCCTTCTGTCACAGGCTCTGGCACCCATCCAGGAAGCTTCGGGCCTCAGGGCTGGTGCAAAGGCCAGGCAGGGCCTTCCCAGAGCCATTACAGACAGTTTTGGTTTTGTACCTGATTCCTTTGCCTGTGCCGGCTGTTCCCCATGAGCATGTTCCCCATTTGAGATGCTGGGGCTGGACCTGGAGTGGGGCCCAAGCTCAGTATTCACTTCTTGGACAGCACAGGATGCTCAGGTGCCCACTTCCATGCACCCCCCCCCCCCCCATATCTGTGCCTCAGGTGTCCCCTGTAAAATAGAGCTAGGGCTGACCATCAAAGGTTTGGGCAGTTGGGGCATCCAGAGAATGGGTGCACTGTCTCCTGGAAACCCCAAAACCCCTAGGCCAAGTCGTGGTGGTCACTACCTGGGAGCTACCCACTCCCCAAATACTGAAGGTGCATCTGGCCTGGCTTCCCCACAAGGCCCAGCCTGAGCCCTCACTCCTTAGAGAACCCTGCACAGGCCTTTCTCAAGCGCAGTAGAACCAGCCTGAACTCTATTACCCCACACTTGTCACCCTGTGTCATGGCTGCTAGCATTTACCTTTCAGTTCATTTCACCCTCTAGAAGTACTGTCAGTGCCATAAGGGTGGGATCTGGATGGAAAGGGGACACAGTGGGATCAGCGAGGGTGGCAGGCTCCCAGGCCCATCCAACTCAGGGAGCCCAGACCCCTTTCTGGTGGCCAGCATTCCACCATCACGGCTTCTTCTGCCATCAGATGGAAGGGGAAACAGGCATGGAGAGGTGGAGCTCCTGGCAGGACTGGACCTCCCAGGGGCAGGAGTTGCTCTAAGGGCCCCAGAGCTCACAGATAGAGACCAGTGCCTCTCAGATGGGCACTCAAAGCCAGCAGGGGCAGAAGCCTGTGGCACAGCTAGGCTACCAGTCTGGATCCCTACCCCGGGTGGCAGGTGGGCATATGCAGCACCCCCAGGGTCAAAGGGCGGTCCCCAGACATTCCCCTCCTTAGCTAAGGGGCACAGAGTCCTCCCCCCTCATTTGCTCCCTGCCCCACTCCCTCTGCCACAGAAGTGAGTGCTTGGGCCTGGAGGCCCAGCCATTCACAGTGGGAGGGTGTGTGGATCCTGGGGACCCTCACCTGTTCCACTGAGCACTGTGGGTCTCACACGTGGAGGGAACCAGATGGCCCTGTGTGCTGTACAAACTGAGGTTGCTCCCCACCTGTCCTTGGATGTCACAGATGCACTGGCCCTGACCCTCAGCCTGACAGCTTCCACCTGTCTTTTGCTTCTTTCAAATTTTGTAACCACGGCATGCTTTATATGATCAGAAAATAAATACAGTTTTAAACCACCAGGGAAAGCTTATGCAACATGGTGTCTGCACTTGCGATTCCCCTGACTTTCTCAGGGCCTGCTCCCTTACTCAGGCCTGTTTTCAGCCTCCCCTCCAACAGATCATCAGTCAAATAGCAAAGAAACCAGGGAAATGTTGGCAGCTCATCTCTCAAATTAATAAAGAGCTCCTAGAAACCAGAAAGAAAGAGGTCAACACTCCTGTGTTCAGAGAAAAAGGAAACACACCATACTAAACTGCTCAATTCCATTCATAAGAATTTCATGGTTCATAGATCCATCTGGCACAAATCCAAGGGCCTGATTAGCTGCTGGGGAACACTCTGCCACAGGGCTCCTCCCCAGTTTCCTAAATCTCTCCCTGGGCAATTTTTGCTATCCCTCTCCTCACTAGAACATCAGCTCCCAAGGATAGGGTCCATGTGGGCCTCAGTCATACTCCAAGATGGCCCCACAATTGTCACATCCTGGGTCACACTTTTCTGCAAACTCTTATGGCAAATCAGGCTGGTCTGTGCAACTGGTGAAATGTGGCAGCGGTGATGGAGTGCAACTTCTGAGGCTGGGTCACAAAGCTCACTGTGGCTTTGGCCTTTCTCTCCACTTGCTCTGGGGACACAGAGCAGAGCCCCACGTGGGGAGGAGGCGCCCAGCCATTGGCCAGCACCAGCTGGCCGTGAGGGAGTGAATCCCATGGAAGTGGACCCCCGGTCCCAGTGAAGCCTTCAGATGAGAGCACAGCCCCAGCCAGCCTCACCTCGGTTTCACAAGAGACCCCAAGCTACAGTCAACCTGCCAAGCCTCACCCAAAACTGTGTAAGACTATAAATGATTATTGTTTTTGAGCCACTACATTTGGGAGCAGAGGCCTAGCTGAAGTCAGGGAGCAAGTCACATGATAGCTGGGGAAAGTATTCCAGAGGAAACATGCACACAGGAGCCCCAGGCGTGGATGAGCTCTCTGTGCTTGAGTGGCAGCCAGTGTGGATGGAGTGGAGTGAGCAAGGGGATAAAGTCAGGTGGCGAGGGGTGGGTCATGCAGGCAAGGAAGCCAGGAGCCCCTAGTCTGAGGGATATGAGCTGAGGGAACAGCATGTGATCTGCTCTGATTTATGTTTTTAAAACGCCTTCTGTCCACACAAAAGAATTAAAAGCATGGTCTCAAAAAGATATTTGCACACTCATGTTCACAGGAGCACCATTCACAGGAGCCAGGAGGTGGGAACAACCCAAGTATCGTCAACAGTGATGGGATAAACTGTGGTATATCCACACACTGAAATATTATTCAGCCTTAAAAAAGAAAGGAAATTCTGACCCATACTACAAGGACCAACCTAAGGACATTATATTCAGTGAAATAATCCAGTCAGAAAAGGATTAAGCACTGTGTGATTCCGCTCATACGAGCAGTCGATTCAGAGAGACAGACAGTAGAATGGTGATTGCAGGCTGGGGAGGTGGGAGCAGTTATTGCTCATCGGACAGTTTCTGTCTGGGAAGCTGAGCACGCCCTGGAAGTGAATGGTGGGGAAGGCTGTACAACAGTGAGCATGTGCTTAATGCCACTGACCTTTACACGGAAAAACGGTTACGATGGAAACTTTATGTTATATATATTTTACTACAAAAAAAAGCAATCCTTTGATGGCTGTGTGGAAATTGACTGTGTGTGGGGGGGGCTTGAATGGAGGCGGGGTACCAAGGGGAGACCAGGAAGAGGCTCCTGCAATGGCCCAGGCAAGGGGAGACAGAGGCTGGACCCAGAGCGGTGGTTGTGGAGGAGGGAAGACGGGATGGGTTCCAGGTGAATTCTGAGGTTGAGCCAAAAGGACTTGCTGTAGGGTTGGATGTGGGGTTTGAGAGCAAGCGGAGTCAGGGTGTTTGGCCTGGGAGGGAGCATCCCCAGATCCTCCCTGGCAGGCTGGATTTGGAAGTCTGAGTGCACCCACATCTCTGACTGCTCAGCCAACAGGGCTCAGGCCTTAGGAAGCCTATAGCCCCCTTCCTGTTTCTTGGGACACTTACTCTTGAATCCCAGCCACCATGCAGGAAGGATGCTGAAGCCCCATGTGTTCCGACTGAGCACCCCAGCTGAGGCCCCAGACAGCTGGTGAGTGGACACGCCCATGGAAGATTCCAGTCCCAGCCTCTGCTAACTGCACGAGTAGGGGAGAAGTGCCCGCAAGAACCAACAGAAACAGAAGCGTGAACGGTAACATGGCAGCCGCGGCTTTCGGCCACTGAGTCAGGGTGGCTCACTATCTGGCAGTGGATGAATGGGACACTTGGGGAACCAACTGCTGAGGAATGAACTCATGAAGCACACTCGTTCCTAACCACTATCCCCCAACTGAGGATGGTCTGCCTGGTAATGAGGGCTCCTTTGTGATGTCCCAGCCTGATTCTGCTCAGCCTCTTTTGGGTACAGGAAGGCCGCCGCTCCAGTAGTTAAGGCTGATTGGTGTTTTCTCTGGTAACTTAGCTGTCCCAGCCACTGAAAACCGTGGGTCTCATCAGAGCCCTATGTAAAAGCAGCAGATGCAGGCCTCAGAGGGGACATGTTCGTAATGGTGTTGTTCTTGTCTAGCTGTTCCCTTTCCCTTCCCACACCCCAGAGAGGCACCCTGCTTCTCGTGAGGTCAATGCAGTCAATGCATCGCGGACAGTGAGGTGTGTCCCCTCCAGATCAGATGTGGTGTTGCTGGCACAAGCCCCTGGGCATCCCTTCCCTCCCAGAGACTTGCAAGTGTGACCCTGTCGACACTTCATTTCTTGAATGTGACCTCTCTCTGTTCTTTCCTTTTGATTCAGACTGGCCTCATATAGCACCTGCCTCACCTGCCTCCTCTCCCTCCCATGACCACTCCTTCAGTAGTAAGCTCTCAGGACGAGAAGGTTCTGATGGGCATCCAATCACCTTAGGAGCAAAGCCTCAGGCCAGTTGACCGCAGAGACAGAGTTTCAGTCAAACTAGAGATGACATCTAGGCCTCAGTTGTGTTTTAGCTCCAGGCTCTGAAAAGCAGCCAAATGATGCCATAGCTGACCTCGGGACCAGCTACACTGATCAGCTACCCCCTACCCTAGGGCTGACCAATCAGTAGTGACCATGACCCTGACCATGGCTCTAACTCTCCCAGTCACCATGAGTAATGATTTTCCCCTATATAACCCGTGCCCTGGAGGCCACTGGGGAGCCAGGCCTTTGAGCATTATTAGCTCACCTGTCTCCAGGCGTGGGCCCATTCCTGAAAATAAACCCTTGCTTTCTTTGCTGCAAACTCCTGTTTGTGTCTTATTGGGCTTTGATGTGTGCAGGCAAACGGACCCCTTATTCCAGTGACAGAGGCGTGTGTTGGCACGGACTGCTCCACAGCCTCCACTGCGCAAAGCCCCTGCCTATCTCACTGCACATGCAAGGAATAAATCAGGTTGTTTGAGCCTTTGAGACTGGTAGGGAGAGGGGAGTTGTCATGGACTGAATGTTCATGTGCCCCCAAAATCCATGTAACCGGAGCCCTAACCTCCCATGTGGTTGTATTTGAAGATGGGCCTCTAAAGAAGTGATTAGAGCCCAGCCAGTGTGGCTCAGAGGTTGAGCGTTGACCTATGAACCAGGAGATCGAGGTTTGATTCCCAGTCAGGGCACATGCCGGGGTTGTGGGCTCAACCCCCAGTAGGGTATGTGTAGGAGGCAACTAATCAATAACTCTCTCATCACTGATCTCTCTCTCTCTCTCTCCCTCTCTCTAAGATCAATGAAAACATTAAAAAAAAAAATAGTAATTAGGGGGCGAGGTCTTACGGGTTGGGCCCTGATCCCATAGGGTTAGTGTCCTTATAAGAGACATTAGAGCTCACTCTCATCTCCTCTCCTTCTCTCTGTACATGAACCAAGAAAAGGCTATGTGAGGACACAGGGAGGAGGCGGCCATCTGCAGGCCAGTAAAAGGGCCCTCACCAGAAACCAAATGGGCCAGCACCTTGATGTTGAACTTCTACCCTCCAGAACTGTGAGATAGAAATGGCTGTTGCATTTGCTATGGCCGCCTGAACTGACTGAGGGGCTGTTTGCTTCAGCAGCATAACCTCACTGATCCTAAATGTTATAACAGCAACAGAAGTTCATGTTTCTCAAGTGGAGAAGGCAAGTGTAGGGTGAGCCATTTGGGCTGCAAGGGCAATGCTGCAGGAAGGAGGAACATCAGGCGCTAAAGCCCCTTGGTGAGGCAGGGATTTCAAGAAACAGCAAGAAGAGGGTTTCTCGCTCTTCCCAGCACAAGTTGGAATTGGTTTAGTGGGAATTTGGGGCTCCCTCCCTCACCCCCTTCTCATCTGTGACTGGGTGAAGCCACTGTGCCCTGAAATGTCTGTGGGAAGACACAGCTCTCTCCCTGCTCCTCAGTGGGGTCATCTCCCAGTCCAGCTGAGACGCCCAGGCCACAGCCCAGCCAGGGGTCCAGCATGCTGCACTGCCGAGGCCTCTTGCCCCCGCTCTCCTGGGCAATGGCTCTGCGTCCAGGCTGTACCCTTCCAGCTAGGCACCATAGTCTTGCCTGTCCTCCTGGCCCTGCCCTTGCAACCCCCTTGTGGCCATCCGGACACCTATCTCTGTAACTTTCAGGTCCTGAGAGATGGAGTGGAATGGGGCTGGCCTCTATTTGTCAGTTCACCCAAACCTCCTGTTTTCTGATCCAGCAGCCCAGGGTCAGGCACCTGGGACAAAACACCGCCCTCCCCTTGAAGGCATCCACAAACCCTCATGGAAGACGTCTTGCCCCCCAGATTCCCACCACTTCCTCCCAACGAGGGCTGGGCCTGGCGGGGCTTGCTCACACCGAGCACTGAGGACGAGGGCAACTCAGAGCCTTTTCTCATCAGCGCTGACCCCTGGCAGAGTGGCTGAGCCCTGTAAGGAGCCAATCAGCTTATGACAGTTTTGACAGCCATGTATGCCACCCTCTACAAGATCAAGAAAGCAGGGTTGGCTGTCCACCTCTGCCTGGCTCGCAAGACCCTTCTAGACATGTGGCTAAGGAGCCTTGCTTGCCTCTGGGACAAGCTGGGAGAGCCGGGTCTGTGGGGACCCCGGGATGCGAACCCTGTGCTGCTCTGACGAGGGAGCTCTGACCTGCCAACATGGAGTGCCAGTGGGCCCGTCTCCGGGAGCCTGAGGGAAAGCCACTGCATGCCTGAGCAAGCGCCACACCCACTCTCTGGCCTCAGGATCCCACTTTGGAACCCATCCCACACCACCCCACAACAGAAAGGAGGTCAGCACCAAGCATAACAGCTGAACACATGGAGACACCCAGGGGCCCCTGAGGGCATCCTCATGGGTCCCAGGGCAGATGGCTGCTCCATGCAGCCTGTGTCAGAGCGTGCTTCTCAGTGATGGAAAACATGACAAATGTGGCTTCGGGGGCAGTGCAGGCCCCTGTAGGACTGCCCGCTGTCTTCATCAGACTCCCCTCCACTGGCCCCCGACGGCTGCGAGAAGCCTCCAGGCAGTGGCCTCATAGGGCCATTCGGAGAGTCAGCTCTAGTCAGTGCAGCTCCAGGCAGGAAACAGGGAAGGTCAGGGGGCAAACCTTAGTGAGTTTCCTCAATGGCCGGACAGGTGACACCCCAAAGAGCAGAAGGCTGGGTGTCAGATTTTACTGGCCTAGGAAAGATGTGGGCTCTGCTGGTGAGAGATGTGGAGGGTGGGGCCATTCAGAAGAAGAGGGTGTGTATTGAGCTCCAAGGTCACCTTAGATGAAGCAAATGTCTAGAGTCACACCTGAGGGCTCCCACCAACCAACCCCTTGGGACTGGGGGGCAAGATATGTGGTGTCTTTTTATCTAACTGCTTTGACAGGGACCGCGATGGCTCTAAAGGGCCTGGTGGAGCCCGTGACCAGTACTCCCTCCAGCCAAAAGCGGGGTCTGTCTCCCATGTTGACCAGCAGTGAACCAGCATGACTTCCTGGGCCTTGAAAGGCATGGCTCGCACATGGTACGCTCACCATGAAAACCAACTGCCCTGTGTGAGGAGGCCCAGGTCACTCGAGGTGCCGCCACCCCATGAAGTCTCTGCTTACAGCCAGCCAGCCACCAGCCAGCCGGCCTTCACATGACCGAAGCCACCAGCAGCAGACTACAGCCACCACGGGAGAGGCTCCCTACAAGAGGTACCCTGCTGAGCCCTGGCTGCCCTAGTGGTAATAAAAAGGGACTGTAGTTTTAGACCACTCTACTTGAGGTTTTGTTTTGCAGGGATTGAAAACTGAGCCAGTGACTTTACTTTTGCAATTTTCAGCATCAGAATTGTTTACTTCACGCTCCTCACCCCAACTTTACAGATACTGGATGGAGCACTCGGCTGGGTCCCCGCAACTTTACAGAGACTGGATGGAGCACTCGGCTGGGTCCCCGCAACTTTACAGATACTGGATGGAGCACTCGGTTGGGTCCCTGCCCTCAGGCAGCCGGCCCTGCAGAGGAAGATTCATCGCTGTGATTGCTGAGAATTTGGCTGTGCTCTTCCTCCTTCCTCTAAGCAAAACTAGATGTGCTTAAAATGTCCCCAGTCTCTTTAAAGGTACCTGGCTGGAGTGGGGCTGCACCCGCATCTGTAAACCTCAGAGGTGGTTTCAAGGAAGCCCATCTATAAAAGTTGCTACAGCTGAGCTCCAGGGGCAGGACACTCCCAGCCTTCAGAGTCAGGCATATACCCTTAAGAATCCCTAAACCCAGACGCTTACTTCACTGACCAATCTCGAGCTGGACACATGTCGAGACATAGGTGGCCAGCTGATGGGTTGGCCTGGTCCCCTCAGTGTGGAGGGCAGCTCTGGCCTGGCCCTTGGCCATCCTGGGACACAGACCGTGGGCTGCCTGGGCATTCCAGCAGTGGGCCTGGGGGCAGGCAGGGTCTGCCCTGGGTTCACTGTGCACCATCACCTGGGCCCAAGGTGAACTGCTGCAGATCTGGGGGTCCTTGTTCACACTGCAGGACATACCAGCCAGTTGTCTGGTGCGCTCACCAAGGTCTCTGCAGAGAGAGGAAGTGTAAGCTGCTGAAAGAGCCAGGAATCCATTTAACTCCAATTGGGCCCCAGTTCTCCCTAGTCATGGCCTTCAGTGGGCCTGGGCAGACCACTGCCCCAAGGTTGGGGAACCCCATTTCTCCTGCTGGAGCTGCCCTGAACCTGAGGCCCCTCCATCAGTGCCTTGCCTTGAGCCTCAGGCCCCTCAGTTGTATGAGGGGAATGATCCAAAGAGAGGCCCAGGTCTTGGGGACCTTGCATCTATCAAGCTGTTCCAAGGGTTGGGGGGGGTGGTGTCCCAAGGCTGCGTCAAGGAAGGGACTTATTCAGAGTATGCCACCAGGGTAAGGCTGCCTCCCGAGGCTAGGACACTCCACGGCTGTCCAAGGAGACACCTCTGCTCTTGCCAGGTGGTCTAGGGACCAGATCACCTACCTTCTACATCTTCTGTTCCCTTGTGGTTCCCCTACCCCCAAACCATAAACCAACCCATTCTTCAGGCTGATAAAACCTTGGCCTGACCGTCACCTGGCTCATCCTGTCTCCCCCTTACACTGGCCTCTGCTCCCTGAAAGCTGCCAGGCTGCTCCACCTCCAGCCTTTTGCAGGGCTGTTTTCTCCCCTTAAGATGCTGTTTCTCTCTTTCCCCAAAATTCAGGCTTTCCCAATCTGTTCACTTCAGGCACCATCTCCTCCAGGAAGCTTTCCTGGTTCTCTATTCCCACCCACAGCTA
Organism: Miniopterus schreibersii; assembly: GCF_964146895.1. Lineage (NCBI taxonomy): Eukaryota > Metazoa > Chordata > Mammalia > Chiroptera > Miniopteridae > Miniopterus > Miniopterus schreibersii. Next base: position 71,526,882 of record NC_138111.1, on the reverse strand, counting down.
ATTCCCAAAAAAGCTCTAGGAAGTAGCAGGAATTAAGAAGTTATCTGGCCTGGCCGGGCGTGGCTCAGCGGTTGAGTGTCGACCTAGGATCCGGGCGATCGGGGTTCGATTCCCGGTCAGGGCACATGCCCGGGTTGTGGGCCCAATCAATGACTCTCTCATCATTGATGTTTCCATCTCTCTCTCCCTCTCCTTTCCTCTCTCTGAAATCAATAAAGATATATTAAAAAAAAAAAAAAGTTATCTGTTGGTTTGATGGATAAGTGAATGAATCAATTAATCAACTGGTGAAGAGGAAAGACAGCTTAGTGGGCAAGTCCAGGCACTTTGGAGCCAAACAGCCTGAGTTCAAACATAGCTTCATGCTTAAGCTGTGCGTGATTCTGGACAAGTTTCTTAAAATGGAATAAGAGCAGTGCTTACCCCTAAGTTAGAACAGGGAATATCTGAAACAGCTTAGGACAGTGCCTGGCACATTTTGAGTCCTGGGAAGTATTTATGAAGTAAAAGCAAGGTTGAGGCAAACCTCACCTTGCTGATGACAATTTCACTACGGATTAGTGGGAGAATAGAGTACCTGGGCCTTAGCTAGGATGGCACAGAGGCCCCTGGGCTGCAGTCAGAGGGTCCCTGCCTGGGAGCCAGAGGCCCCGGGGCTCAGGGAGCTTGCTTCCTTCATCAAGCTGCGAGGTCCTGGGCAGGAGCCACCTTCCCTGGATCCCCATTGAGCTGGGCTCAGAACTGGGGCCTGGGGGATATGTGGGAGAGCTCAGGGAAGGGGCTCTGACCCCAATGCTCCTCCAGCCTCACCTCCTACTTCTTGCCTTCAGCTGCACTGACTAGAGCTGACACTGAGTGCCCCCCACCTCTGAGGAGGTGGCCACACAGTTCCCTACACAGCTCTGTGCTGACCATCAGAGGGAGAAAGAACAAGTCCCTCAGGTCGAAGAGCAGGCGCCTGGGGGGCAGGCACAGGCTCCCAGCAGCACCCCTCCCCGGGGGATCCAAAGCTTCACTGCAGCCAACGAAGCCCCTGCAGCAGCAGCACCGGCCTTGTCGGGACACCATGCACTTTCCCCATCCTGCTGGTGCTCTTCCCAACCGAGACCCAGGACAACCCGCACGGCCCACACTGGGGAGGGCTGCCATCAGGGGGGCTGAAAGGAAATCTGTGTGAGGAGGAGAGGCGCGAGCAGGAACACCCCAACATGACTGAAATGAGGAGGAAGGTGCTTGCGCCAGCCCTGAGTAAGGCTCGCTTCCACATGGTGCACAGAGCTCCTTGCGTTTATGAGAAAGCCTCAGCAGGCCATTCAGCAGAGCAAATGGAAACGGCTAAAACCAGGAATGCGACTGTAAGCAAAGGGCTGGGGAAAAGCTCTTCCTCACTGTTAATCAGAAGGATGATGAAATGCTGATGAAGCCACCGGTGTGAGTGACACCTGCCGTGTCAACCGGGAGAAACAGCATCACTCTGAGTGACGTGCGGCTGTGGGCCGCCTCCACTCCCTTGTGTCGGGTCCCTGGACAAAGAACTTGGTAATAAAAATATTGAGACTATTTGGCCTAAAGAGCCTGTTCCTGGGATCACCCCAAAATGTCATCTCAAAAAAGAAAAGCAGTCTGGCTGGCGTGGCTCGGGCTGAGCATCAAACTATTAACGGAGGTCACAGTTCGATTCCCGGTCAGGGCACAGGCCCGGGTTGTGGGCTCGATCCCCAGCAGGGGGCGTGCAGGAGGCAGCCGATCAATGACTCTCATCATTGACGTTTCTATCTCTCTCCCCCTCTCCCTTCCTCTCTCTGAAATCAATAAAAGTATATTTAAAAAAAAGGAAAGCAGCTCTAAGCACCAACATCTGCCCAAACCTGAGCACAGTCAGGGAGGGTCCCACAAGTACTGGAGGGTCTGGAGCAAGGCTCCGGGGTCTCTGACCACCAGGGAAGCATGGCGACCTGTCACATCACATGCAAAGTGCTTGAAGCAGCGTGACTGCTGTGGCCACCAAGAGGCAGGCCTAATGTCTGAGGCTCAGGGGAGGGAGATGGGGATCAGCGCCTCCTGCAGGGCATGCCGAGTGCTGTATGCAGACCTGGGACCAGGCAGGCCAACGCCAGGCCCCCCTGTGTCTGTTTCCTCACTTGTGCAGCAAGAACAAGAGCAGAATTAATAACTGCGGCTGGCGCTCACTACACCCTCACCAGACCCCAATCTCAACAGGGGTGGGGGTTGAGCACTGCCAAGATCCTCGCTGTACAAATGAGGAAACTGAGGCAGGCGTGGTCTCCCACCCTGGAGCAAGCACCTGGCTCCTGGGAGGGTTTCTGGGGGACAGGTCCTCTGCCTCCATAAGGCAGTCTGGTTTCTGAGCACTGCCCTCCACCCAACTCGTGAAGGGGCGGCCAGCCTGGACCCGGGCAGAGAACGCACTGGCCGGGCTGGGTTGTGTTGGGAGAAAGGAGCAAGAGGGCATGAGCGGGTGCAGCCAGCCTGGTAGGGCTCCACCAGGGAAGGGCAGGGGCCCACAGGAATTACATCCAGGCGATGCGGGGACAGTGACTGCTGAGGACGAGGCGGGACAGGAGACCTGACACACTAGGCTCTGCTCCCGGGCATTCATGAAATTTCCCCAAAATGAAGCTTTAGAGAAGAATATCCCTGAGTTCATAGTGATACAAAAACAACAGCAAAGTAAAATGAAAAGGGAAGAAAAACAGAGCCCATCCTCATTCCTCAGAGGAAAAAATGACAGAACAACAGAATTAAAGTCACTATTTCATAAGCCCAGGGGAAAGAAAGGATTCCAGCAGGATTCCCTGGACTCCGAGGCCCGAGAAAGAGGCCGTGGGGCAGCAGTGACCCCCTTCAGAGTCCCTTTTTCATCAGCTGACCTGAACTTGCCTTGGCCAAAAGACCCCAGTCTGCATGCCGTGGGGGCATCTGACCCACACCAGCACCACCTACGGCACCTGCGACAGACACAGCCAGAGTGCCAATGCCCAGCAGTCCAGAACATGGTCTCTGTGGGGGACTGCTGGCCACCAAGACAAAAAGCCTGCCCCCATTTAAGGAGCCTAGAGACCTGGCTGCTGGTGCCAGGGGGATCTGGGGTGAGAGGGTGCACACTCAAAGCTGGTAACTACACTGGGAGACGCATCACAGTCCACATTCAGCCAGATTCGATTCCCTGAGCCAGAAAAGGGTGCATAAGAGAATATCCTGTGTGTGCTGAAAGGGAGCAGGGCGGGGGGAGGACAGAGCGAGTCCACAAGCACTGTGGAGCCCCGCTGGGTCTGGGTGAAGGGAATACTCATGCTCAGAAGCTTCACCTTCTCCATAAGTTTGAATTCTCAAGATAAAGTCATTGGGGGGTGTCTCTGGGTGCTAGGGTGTGGGGTCAGGACTGGGTGCTAACAGGACCATCAGCCTGTCTTTGGGCCAGGACTTCAAGCCCAGATGAGCCTGCACAGCGTGTGGAGGCAGCCAGTACCTCCGGGGTCCTGGTTCTCTGGTCCTGTCCTGACCAAACCAGGGCTCCACCCTCATCCCCTGCCCCCCTGCCCCCTGCCCCCAGGCCCATGCCCACGTGGTGAAGCTGTGGTTGTCATGTGCCTGGCCAGGCTGGCTCCTGGGTTCCACGCCGCTGTTGTTACTCAAGCCCCTGAGGCCCAGGTAGGGAGCCTGCAGAGTGTCCAGGTCTTCACCCCTGGGCTGGAGCCACAGCTGGGCAGTTCTGTGGAGAGAAGAGATGCGGAGGACATTCAGCTGTGCAAGTGTCCAGGCTGCCACCCTGAGCAGCTGCATGCTCGACTGTGAGCATTTCATGGCCCTGTCGCCACTCCTCAGCTCTGCTGCTAGAGGGTGGAAGCAGTCACCGGTGATCAGAAAATACCAGAACGCTCTACTGCAAAGGCAGGCAGCGGAAAGTTTTAGAGATGAATCACATCAACGGCGGCAGTGTTGTGAATGGAACTAATGCCCCTGAATTCTAGTCTTAAAGATAGTTAAAATGGTAACTTTATGTTATAAACATTTTACCACAATTTATTTACTTTTTTAATATGTCTTTATTGATTTCAGAGAGAGGAAGGGAAAGGGAGAGAGAGAAACATCAATGATGAGAGAGACTCATTGATCGGCTGCCTCCTGCACGCCCCCTGCTGGGGATCGAGCCTGCAACCCGGGCATGTGCCTTGACCGGGAATCGAACCAAGATCTCCCGGATCCTAGGTCGATGCTCAACCGCTGAGCCACGCCAACAGGGCATTTTCTTACAATTAAAAAAAATACAGTCAAACCTCAGTTCTCGAATATCTCCCATCTCGAACAATTCAGTTCTCTACTAAGTTGTTCTTGGAAAAAATGCCTCGGTTATTGAACAAAACTTTGGTTCTCGACCTGACAACCCTTTCAAGCTGATACTTACATGATCAGTCACGTGTGTCTCAGGTGACAAAGAAAATGAGCTGTAGAGTCAGTTTACTGCTAACGCTTGCATTATTAACACCTCAGGAAATTTTGCTGTGAATATTTCTGTGTGCTTTTGCTTTTGTTGCTCCGTATTATTATTAAATATATACAGTAAGTCATCCTGGGTCCTAAGAAGGTTAATGATAGCTACAAAGTGCTAAGGAAAGTTGGAAGAACAATGATAGATTTTAAAAAAGAAATAATCGCAAAGGATGGTAGAGGTGTTCGCCTGTCTGACTTGGCTACAGAGTATGGCGTGGGGAAATCAATGATTAGCACAATTTTAAAACATCAAGAGGCCACCAATGTGCTGAGGTTGCTAAGGGTGTGAAGGTGCTCACAAAACAACAATCACAGGCAATTAAGAGAGGTTAACACAGGGGAATCATTTAGGGGTCTGGAGCGGGTTAATTAAATTTACATTATTTCTAATGGGGAGAAATGATTTGGTTTACGAACAAATCACTTCTCAAACAGCCTTCTGGAAGGAATAAGTTCAAGAACAGAGGTTCCCCTGTACTCCAACAAAGGACACACTACAGTGAAAAGGCAGCTGGTGGAGCCAGAGTCCACCTGTGGGCTGTAGATAACCATAACCCCACAGCCCTGCACACCCAACACGCAGAGCACACACTGCGCGCAGGTGGACAGCACTGCAGGGTGACAAAATCCCATTGTACCTGCAGCCCAGTGCCCTCCAGGGCCGCGATGCTCCATGACCAGAATGCCAAGCCCCACTGCAGTGGGGAGACCCTGACTGACCTTGCCTGCAGCCATCCTGAGCTGTGAGGGCAGCTCCTGGCAGGGTGACCACGCTGCTCATTCCCCTGGACACCCTTAGGAGGCCTGGAATGGCCTCAGGTGTTGGCACCCCTTGGGTGGTGCTCCTGGCTCCAGGGAGTGGTCAGGCCTCAAGGCCATAGGCTTACCTCCAGCAACGATGTTGTGTCCACCATACCTGTCAAAGCGCCGCTGCTCGGTCCTCTTCAAGCACTTCAAGAGGCAGCAGGTGAGGAAGGCCATGGACATGAGCAGGATGATGGCACAGCTGACGATGGAGGCGATCACAGCCACCCTGAAGCCGAAGGTCTCCTGGGGCATCACGGCTATGACAGAGACAAGACCAGCTCTTGGGCGTGGCTCAGGTACAGCGGGGTCACCCAGTCTGCCCTTAGTGAGCCCCATTCTACAGGGGAGGCAGGGAGGTGCAGGCTGCTAAGGTAAAGGTCTGTGCAAACTATTGTAGGAGTGAGGCTATCAGGGAAGACTGCCTCCCAGGAAGGAGGTGTTTGAATAGGGTTTTGGAGTGTGTGTAAGAGTCCATGGTGGCACACTGGGGGAAGCTCTGACAGGGGCTCAGTGAGGCCCCACTGGCTCTCACCCACTGCAGCCTGGGCCCCTAAGGCCAGATGACAGCAGAGAGCTCTCGGTCTCTTTTCGCAGTGCCTCAAACTAGCAAAACTCTTCAGGGGTCACTTTAAAGGAGGCAAAAAGCAGGGAAAATTGCGATGTTTGGGGTCAAAGGGCCTTTACCACATATCAGCAATGTGACCTCAGCTATGGGTCAAGAACTAGTTCTTTCAGGGTGTTCTGGGAAAACAAGGCCCAGGATCCTAACTTGATCAATGTCACCTGCTTTCCCCTATAGCAGACACTGCTCACATCCCTAGCACTCTGCCCTAGCTGGACGCTGGCCATTCAGACTGAAGACTATATCTCCCAGCCTCCTTTGCAGCTGCATGTGGTCACATGGCCATGTTCTGGCCCGTAGGGAATAAGAGGAAGGGGTACAAGACAACTTCTAAGAGCTTTCTTTGCTCTGCCCCATAACAACTGCCTAGAACACAGTTGCCACTATCCTGGATCATACAGTTGAGGTCAAACCCAACAGAGCCACAACATGGAAGGGGCCTGGGTCCCCAATGTGAGGCACCATATGCACCTACGGCTGCCCAATTTGAGGGCTATGGATAAGAGAAATCTCCCATAGCCATGTTATTTCATTTAACTTCTGTTATCCTGGGTTTTGTATTTCTAAGAATCTAATCCTACCTAACAGATACCCTCCTTCTCAGAGATTCACCCAGCACATGAGTGTTTTAAAGACTCTGAGAAGTCCTGCAGTCTATTAACGTGGCCTTTTCCTAAATGTCTTGACTACTGAGCCCTTTTTTTCACACAATACACGTGGCCTCCCTTTGAAAACTGATGTGCTGGGTATTATCCTTAACATTCTGTACTACAAATACAAATAGAAAACCATCTCCTCCCCTAGACTGAGGATCCAGGGCCAGATGCATCCTCGCCCTCAGTGTCCCCAGTTCTAGAATTCTTGCCATATGTAATATCCTATTAAGGCTTGCCACGTGCATGCTTAGAAATTGAATGAATGAACAAATGTGGAACAGGTAAGTGCTAGCTCAGACAGCACAAGTAACCTCTCGGAAGTGGCAGGCCAAGTCGGTGGCAGATCTAGGATTTGTCGCAGCTGGTAAGACTTGAATTCACTATGGACGTGAAGCGACCAGGGGCCACCAGCACTGGGAGCAGGACCCTACACAGAGGCCCAGCCAGGACTTGGCATCTACTGCACCTTCTCTGTGGACACCATGTTGTCAACATGACAGCATCAGGCTCCCTCCCACCCCGGGCAACAGCTTATCTGGAGGCAGCTCAGGGAAGCAGGCCTCACACTTGCACACAGGGGTCCCTGAAGACCACTTGGCGATGCTCCCCTTCCAGGTACAGGTGAGGAGGCCGGATCCCATCATCTGGTGTCCTAAGGGGCAGTGGAACACGATGACAGACCCCACAGAAGTGCCATCACCGCGAAGGACTTGGAGGGTACCCCTTGGGGGCGGCTGCACTTGGGTGCATATGCCTAGGGAGAGAGAGGGGAGACAGCATGAGGACCCCATTCTGGAAGGCAGGGGCTCGGCAGGAGCCGCAGCCTGGGACGGGCACGCTGCCCCGGCGGCTGTGCGATTGGTGCTCTGGAGATCATCCAGCCACCCAGACCAGGAGTGGCATCCACAGAGCCAGTGGCGTAGGAAGAAATGCAGAACTGATCCCTACATTAAGTAAACTCTCAATGTTCTGAGGACCACAGTGTTGGAAAAAGAAACATGCTGGAATATTACTCAGCAATAAAAACGATAAAATCTTGCCACTTGCAATAACACAGATGGATCTAGAGAGGATTATGTTAAATGATATAAGTCAGGTAGAGAAAGACAAATACCATATGATTTTTCTTATATGTGAATCTAAAAAACAAAACAAATTAATAAATGAAAAACAGAAATAGACCTACAGATACAGAGAACAAGCTGATGGTGGCCAAAGGGGAGAGGGGTGGGAAGATGGGTGAATTCTTTTTTTTTTAAAGAGACAAATTGATGTTAAAAAAAATAATTCTGAGCACAAACCTACTAATCAAACAGTTGATTTTATAGTTATAGGGGAAAATTAAAAAATAAAATGCGTGTGCAAAGCTTGGCACACAGAGAAAAGGAAAAGAGAAGAGAAACACGTATCAGGAGAGAATGAAGGCAAACGTCCAACGGTAGCAAATACTCAGGATCAGGAGCTCACGTCCAGGCTGCTTACCAAGTGCTATTCTTGCTAAATGTTAAAAGGTAGCACAATATTTTGCAGACCAGCTGTAAACAGAGTGGCCTTTTCAGGAACCCAACCAGATAAGTGTACCAACTGTAAAGAAGAAATCAAAGCATAATTAACCAACTAGTGAACGTCAGCAATGGCTACCTAAGCCTTTCCTTAGGAGACAGAGCTTTGATATGAATCTGGTCTCCTTCACTTGCTCCAGTAAAAACTACCTTGTGCCAGGACAACCACGTCCTGTTCTTGAGTAGAGCACCCTGAAAACCTTGGGTTTGATCACACAACCATAGCTCCAAAGGCAGAGTCAAGCGGGGGAAACGCGGGAGATGGACAGATGAGACTGCATGAGAGGCAAAAACTTTTGTTACTCCCTAATAATTGGAAAACAAACTCAGATACAAAAATTAGAAAAGGTATTTGGAGAACATAGGACAAGGTTTCAACACCTAAGTTTATAAAGAGATCTTACACATCAATAAAAGTTGAACATCCAAATGAAAAAGAATGGATGGTGTGCGGGCAAAAACTTCACGGGAGAGAAAAATGGCCAACGCACATGACAAAAAGCTTGCCTTTACAGCAACTGAAGAAACGCTAATTAAAATGAATGCTAATCTTTTACTCCTCAACTTGGCAAAAAGTTAAAAAAAAAAAAAGAAAAAAGCCAAGTGTCAAGTGAGCCGGGTCTGGGAGCAACTCCTTTGGGACTTGGCTGATGGGTGCAGATCCCAACCCCTGGAAGGAGTTTGGTAAATGAATTAAGAGCCTTATGTTGTATATGCATCTGAGGATTTAGCCAAAGGAAATATTATTAACCTGCTGCCAGAATTTCTACACCAGATGTTCAACTCAGAACAGTGAGAGTGGAGACCACCCACGTCTCCCGCTGTGGGGATTGGTGCAGTAGGTCCAGGTTCATCCTGAGATGTCAGCAAGGCCGTCCGAAAATTTTACAACAGCATCTTCACAGAAGGACAGATACACTCCGGGTGAAGTGGCAATCACAGCGTGTTTACAACACAGTCATGACAACAGCTGCAGGTGCCCTGCCTGCCAGGTCCCCGCCGGGGCGGGGGCGGGCGGTGAGCGGCCCGGCCCGCCCGGCCCGTGTTGGAGTACACGGAACGCAGCTGTGTGGACGCTCCTGGCCTGCCTCCCGGCCCAGGCAAGAGGCCCTGCCTTCTGCTTTTCCAGAAGGTCCTGATTTTGAGCATGGCCTGTGTACTACCAGTGCAGGAAGGCACAGTGGCTTGTCTTGGAGAACAGGGACACTGGCTGTGCTGGTGTGTGGCCTGCGCCAGTGGACACACCAACCCTGAGGTGCCCTGCAGGGGTCCAGCGCCCAGCGTCCTCTGTGGGGGGGAGGGGACAGAGGCAGCCGACCAGGGACATTTACCTGTCCTTGTGATGCTCCAGCCAGGACCGCCCCTGCACACCAGGCACAGATGCCCTGCTGCCCACTCGGCCTGCCACACCCCAGCCAGGCTCTTGTGCTCCAACCAGCTTCTCCTGTGCCCTCCACCCCCATTTTAACTTTGGTTACCAAACCCTCTATTCTTTACTTGCTTTGGCTCCAAATCTTATAACTTAACTGGACTGTTAACTCCACAACCAACCTATCAGTGTACACAAGACATCTGTACTGCGCTGCAGTGTCTCTCAAAACCCACAAAGCCCTGGAAGCAGCTATGGAGGCTCCACTGTGGATCACAAAGCACCTGCCCCACACAGGGTGGGGCCAGAGCACCCCCAGGACTGCCCGAGCAGGGGATGCTACTCTGAGGACGCACACATGCCCTTGTACTCCCCATGCCGGTGCTTCACACTTTAGCTCACAACGAGCCCTGGCCCGGCCACGCAGCCCTGCCCCGCAGGGTGAGGGGTTAACGGGGCAGCCGCAGAGCCAGGCTGCAGCTTCGACCGTGTATTCTGCCCAAGCCCCTCACTGTGGGTGGTAGCAAGGAGGGCCAGGCTTGGCTGTGCTTGGCCGCGCTGCATGAGTCCACCCCGCCTCTGGCCCGCGAGGAACCTGGAAGGCCGTGCGCCCTGGGGGCCCCAGTGGTTTGTGCAGTCGCAGGGGAGCTGACCTCCGGGTCAGCACAGACACCAGTGGGCACCTAAGGGATGTCTGCTCAGTTACAGCCCCATGAGGAAGGTGGCCATCGCCGCCTCACAGGTGGGGAGACTAGGCATGGCAGAGCCGGATGATACACCGGAGTCACCAGCCGGAAGGCGGCAGGGGAACTGCGCCGGGCCCTGGTGCACGGAAGCAGCGTGTCCCAGCACGGCTCCGTCTGCAGACACTCGCCATCACCACCACCAGCGGCACTGCTGCTGAGCACGGGCTCTGCGCCCACATTCCTGACCACAGCGGGCACTCGGGACGACAGGGAAGCAATCATTATCATCCCCACTTTAACACGGGGAAACGGGCTCAGAGAGGTGGCTGGCATGCCCCATGCCCACGATAGAGAGGGGGCAGCTGGCAACAGGTGCAACTTAAGATTCCCACAGTAACAGAATAAGAGGTAGATTTGGGGGCACTCCAGCCTACTACAGGTGTATGGGAATTTGCAGCAGAGAGTGTCCCTCCCATATAAACAGCATTTACATGTTAATAAGACACAGCAAAATTCACAACAGAGCCCTGGTCGGGTGGCTCAGTTGGGTACGTCATCCTGTGCACCAAAAGCCTGCGGGCTTGGTTCCCGGTCAGGGCACACACCTAGGTGCAGGTTCGATCCTCAGTCGGGGCACATACAGGAGGCAACCAATTGATGTTTCTCTCTTTCTCTGTCTCCCTTCCTCTCTCTCTAAAATCCATGAGCAGCTTGGTCAGTGTTGCTCACTGGTTAGAGCAACGGCCCATGGAACAAAGGGTGGCGGGTTCGATTTCCAGTCAAGGGCACGTACCTGGGCTGCAGGTTCAAACCCTGGCCCCAGGAGGGGCGCATGCAGGAGGCAGGCAATCGATGTGTCTGTCTCACATCCATGTTTCTCTCTCCCCCTCCCCCTCCCACTCTCTCTTTGGGTTAGGATGAAAAAAATTCACAACAAAAGAAAGGTTAAGTTAGGAAAAAAGGTAAACAGCCCCAAACAAGGGTGCAGGATAATTACTTAAGAAAATTAAATAAACAACATCCAAATCAGAAAGGAAGAAGCAAAACTTCTCTATTAGATAACATGGTCTTATGTCTGGAAAATCCCCAGGAACCTGCTGAAAATCTATGGGAACTAATCAGCGAGTCCAGCAAGGTTGCAGGGCACAAGGTCAACGTGCGAAAGCCTGTGGCATTTCAGTACAGCGCCAGGAACAAACTGAAAATGAAATTAAGAAAACAATTCCACTGACAAGAGCATCAAGAAAAATATATTACTTATACTTTTTAGAAATAAATTTAACAAAAGAAGTACAAAACTTAAAACTCTGAAAACAACATAACGTTGTTAAGGAAATTAAAGACCTAAATATGGGAACATGCCCACGCTCAGGGCTCGGAAGATGGCAACTGTCTGGTTCTGCTGATGCTCAGATTCAACGCCACCCCTAGCAGAGTCCCAGCGGCTGCCTTTGCAGAAATTTTCCTAAAATTCACAGGGAAATGCAAAAGACCTAGAACAGCCAAAACAAAAATCAGCTTGAAAAAGAAGAACAAAGTTGGAGGGCTCACACTTCCGTATTTCAAAACCTACCACAGAGTATGGGGGTCGAAACAGAGTGGTCCTGGCAGAGAGACAGACAGGCGGCGAACAGAACAGACCTCGCCACAGCCACACGACCTCTGACGAGGGTGCCAGGGCAACTCAGTGGGCAGGGGACTAGTTTCCAGCAACCGTGCTGGGACATGCAAAAGAATAAAGTTGGACGGCTCCTCACATCATATACAGAAATTAACTAAAAATGAGTCAAAGACAGAAATATGAAAGCTAAAACTCTAAAACTCTTAGAAGAAAGCATAGGGATAAGTCTTCCTGACCTTGGATTAGGCAATGGTTCTTTAGATATACCAATAGCCAAACCACAAAAAAAAATAAACTGGATTTCATGAAATTAAAAACATTTGTACTTCAAAGGACACGATCAAGAAAGTAAAAAGGTTTGCAAATCATATATCTGATAAGGAACTTATATCTGGAATGTATAAATTATTACAACTGAATTATAAAAACACACATAACCCAATTTTTAAATGGCCAACATTGCTGAATGGACATTTCTCTGAAGGTTTTCCAATGGACAACAATACCCACATAAAAAGATGCTCAACATCATCAGCTTCAGAGAAATGCAACTCGAATCCCCAGGGAGGACCCTGCCGAGCCAGCTACACACAAAGACCAGGGATGTGCCGAGACTGGAGCCTCGCAGGTGGTGGGGTGGGAAGGCAAACTGGGGCAGCTGCTTAGACAGTTTCTCCAACAGTTACACGGGCATTACCACAGAACACAGCAACCCCTCCTAGAAATATAAGCAAAAGAAATGAAAACACATGTCCACACAAAAACTTGTACACAAATGTTCCCAGCAGCATCATTCACAGTAGCCAAGAAGTAGAAACAACCCAAATGTCCAGCAACAGATTAAAATACAGTCCATCCACACAATGGAATATTATTTGGCAATGAAAAGGAATGAAGCGCTGACACACACTACACTGTGGAGGAAACTTCCAATTGCTACGGCCAGTGCATGAAGCCAGTCACAGAAGACCACACAGTGCATGGTCCTGCTTATGGGAAATGTCCAGAAAAGGTGAATCCACAGAGACAGACAGTTGCTGGGGGGAGGGGGGAGGGGATGGGGAGTGACTGTGCTAAGGGGGGTCTTCTTTCTGGGGTGATGACAATGTCCTAAAATTAATGGTTGCACATATCAACAAATGTCCTAAAAGCCATTGAGTTGTACACATTAAATGTACATATGACATGTGATTTACACCTCTGTAAAGTTATTACAAAACTCCAGGGAAAATATATATGTCAAAGAAATACAAATTTGAAACCTAAAACACTATTTTTGGCCTCTAAGCTTGGTCAAGATTAAAAAGACCAACAGTCCAACAGACTGCTGATGCTTCATGGGGGGATGGTACATACCCCAGGGGTGAGGGCAGGGTGGGCCTGACAGGCTGTCTTGCACTACAGCAGGGGGCTGAGATGGGAGCCCCAGGGAGGCCAAGTGAGGAGGACCCCTGTGCCCCCATCTAGACATTCCCAGGAAACTTGGGCTTACCCTCGCTGGCCCTGGGTCACCAGGGCTCAGACGTGCACTGGGATGCCAACTCTGAGCTGCGTCTGGGCTCTTAATCAGCCACACTGTCTCCACGGGGCCAAAGCAGGAGTGAACACATGCAGAGTGAACGGACGGGCGGATGGACCTAATGCACGAGAGCTATGATTAGCACTGCCCCAGGAAGAACCTCCTTTGTTCTCCAGGACTGTGTACTTGCACATGTGCTGTCCTTCCGGCCAGGAAGGTGGACATGGGTTTTGGAACAGGGCAGCCACAGGCTGGCCATGTGGCCCTCCCCCAGGATCCTCAGGCAGGCATCACTTCCCAGTCCTCAATTTAGAGCTGTGACTTCTCCATTTTTCTGTAACTAAGCACCTTTTATTTCCTTTAGTGTACACTTAAAATTTATTTAAGTATAGTTGGTATACAATATTGGTTATATTAGTTATATTGGTTATATTAGTTTCAGGTGTATAATATAGTGATTTGACATTTTTCTACCTTACAACGTGATCACCCCATTAATTCTAGTACTTCTCTGTCACTGTGCCAACTTATCACAATACAACTGACTATATTCCCTTCCTCTCCTACCCACTCTCCTTTCTGGTAACCATCCCTTTGGTCTGTTTCTATGAGTCTGTTTTTGTTGTTTTTAGATTCCACATATACATGAAATCATATGGCATTTGTCTTTCTCTGGTGTATTTCACTTAGCATAATAACCTCTAGATTCATCCATGTTGTCACAGATGGCAAGGTTTCATTCCTTTTTATTGCTATAAAATATTCCATTGTATATCTGTATCATCCCTTCTTTATCCATTCACCTATTGATGAACATGTAGGTTGCTTCCATAACTTGGCTGTTTTATTAAATAATCCTGCAGTGAACATAGAGGTGCATATATCTTTTTGAATTAGTGTTTTCATTTTCTTTGGATAAATACCCAGAATGGAATTTCTGGGTCGTACGTTATATCCATTTTTAGTTTTTTGAGGAATACCCATACTGTTTTCCATAGTGGCTGCACCAATTTACCATCACACCAACAACATACAATGGTTCCCTTTCTCCACACCCTCGCCAACACTTGTTGTTTGTTGATTTGTTGATGGTAGCCATTCTGACTGATATGAGGTGGTACCTCAAAGTGGTTTAAAATTGCATCTCTTTGAGGATTAGTGACATTAAACATCTTCTCATACGTCTATTAGAATCTGTATGTCCGTTTTGAAGAGGTAGCTATTCAGGTCCTCTGTCCAATTTTCAGGTTATTTTTGGGTTATTGAGTTGTACAAGTTTCTTATACATTTTGGATACCAACCCCTTATTGAATGTATCATTTGCAAATATATTTTCCCATTCAGTGGGTTGCCTTTTTGTTTTGTTGAAGGTTTTTAGCTGTAAGCACCTTCTTTCTTTCTTCCCAGTCCCATGCGGGCCTCAGGGAGGGGCGACCCTGTGGGGGAGGTTGTCAGTAAGGGTGAGAATTCTGGGGTCGATTGCGGCTGTCTGCCAAGGCCCACACCAGCACCTGGTGAATAAAAGATACTGTACAACCAGCACTTGATAAAAAAAAGTAAGAAGCCTTGAGGGATGGAAAGAGAGATGGCCAGAGATGTGGGGAAGCAGGCTTAGTGATGTTAAAGGTAGGACCGAGCTGGGGGGTGTGGTTACAAAAATGATGGAGAAAGCCTTGCCCTGACTACCTGATATGCCCACACTCACAGGTCCCAGGTGGTGGCGTCCTGATCCCCCCCAGGGCCCAGCCCAGACCCCTCCAACCTCTGCTGAACTGGTGCTACCTGACCTCCCATCCTAAAGAGGGCGTTCTTCTACCCAAGTCACAGATGGCAGCAGAGGCTCCAGGAACCCAAGCATGCCTGCTGGGTGACTGGCATGTGCAGCTCTGGGCCTGTGACCCACCTGCAGGTGTTGCAGTGAGCAGGCTGCGATGGAGGCTGACCCAGGTGATGTGCAGCCCAGGCCCCAGCGAAGAAACTACCACTGTCATCTTAGAAAGAGCGCCTGGAGTGTGCAAGGCAGTGGGAGAGGGCTGGCTGGCACTGGGAGGCGCTGCAGGCGGTTCCCCACCCATGGAGGCCACTCATCTGAAAGGACACAGCTAACCCTCCCCAAGACGCTCGGAGCCAGTCCCGCTTCTTAGAGGCCACCCCAAGGCTATGCCCCTTCAGGAGCTGGGCATGGAGCCAGCCTCTCGGCAGTGCTGGGGGTGGAGGGTACTTCCACCCCCTCCCCTTTTCTGCGCCTCCATCCGAGGCAGGAGCCCCTGGTTCCTAGCAGAAGTATGTTGTTTGAACCAGTCTTCCCAGAAAAAGGAAACCAGAGGTCTAAGAAAACGACCCTGTAAAGAAGGGTAGAGGGAGAGAGGGGAGCCCTTGCCTAGGGCCACCTTGTGCTGAGTATTACCTTCTGGAACCTTCCCCCAACCTGGGAGGCCAGAGTTGAACTCCACTATGGTGGGTCTGCTCAGAACACCCCCCAACCCCCCTCCACACAGGGTCTGACCCTGGTTCAACCACCTCCTGGCTGCAAGTCCTGGACCTGGCCCTCACCTTGCTCAGACTCAATTTCCCCATCTATAAAATGGGATGACCTGCCCCTCAGGGTCATGGAGGAGTGGGACCACCCCATGGAGACCTCAGAGCAGTGCCAGGAGCACAGAAATGCTCCCCAGGAGAGTGATTAAGGCCATGTCACAACCCACCCAGTCCACGGCACCAAGGAGACCTCCCTCCACCTGCTCCCCCACACAGGCGCTGATGGTACCTCCTGCATCCCCCCCTGGGCCTGGAAGGTCAGCAATGACTCCTCTAGGCTGAGCCCATTTTCCAGATAAGAGATTCAGACCCACAGGCCTATCTGAGGCCTTGGATATACTCTGACAGCACCTCCACCAGACCTTTCCACAGAACTCATGACCCGTGCCAGGATAGGCAAGGAGGTGGCATAGTGCCAGGGGCCTATGTGGGCTTCAGTCATGTCTACTCGGGCTCCCTGGAGACCTCAACACCCTCACTGCCCTCTCCTTGGCCTGGAGTCCTGAAGTTCCCTTGCTGGCCCCCTCCCAGCCCACCTGAGGATCCAGCCCATCCCTCGCTGAGCCCCTGATATCCTCACTGTACCCCTTCCTCAGCCTGGGGTCCCCTGGGCCCTCAGACACCCCTTGCTGGCCCCAACAGCCCCTCCCACACTTGGTACCTAAAAAGCAAATCCCATCTCCTCCCTCCCCTGCTGAAAACCCTCACAGATACTCGGCTGCGCCTGGACACCCTTCCTAGCTCCCCCACCCCCTAGCTGTCATTTCCCCAGCCCCACCTGCCTGGCGCTGGCCTACCCACCTGTACTCCATGCTGTAGGACACAAGATGCTGCATTTCCCCCAGCACTCCTGGGCTGGACCAACACACCCCTCAGCCTTGGCTGAATTTTTCCTGGGCACCCTTTATGACCCTCTTTTTTTATTATGTGAAAATAAACTTCGAATGAGAAGAAACAGAAAAAACAAAAGGAATGAATTTGATGCAAACAAGAGGCGAACCAGAAAAAACCCCATGGGCTCACCGAACAGTGAGAAGCGCAGACCCACCCATCAGGCAGCCCTGGCAGGCCTAACACCCCCTCTCCCTTCAACCCCTCTCCCTCCCAGCCCCAGCCTCCCCCAGCCAGCCTGACCGGTGGAGGTGAGAGCGAATCTTGCTTGTTAGTCTTTTATCTAGGAACCTGGACCACAGGCCTGCTCCTCTAGTCCTCCCTCCTAGAGCTCACATGGTCCCCAAACCTTGACCTTATCAGCTGGGTAAATAAGTTACTTCTTACACTGGCCACAGCAGGGCAGAGGCAGGCCACTGACCAGCCCACCCAGGGCTTGGTGCCTAGCCTTGTCCCTGTGAGACCAGAGAGTCACTTCCTCCCTCTGAGCCTCAGTTTCCCCAAATGGAAAGAACCCTCAGAAGGAATTTCTCAGACAGAAAGTATGACATGTGCACACACAGGTGCTCTATAGAGAGTGGAACCCCCAAGATCCCTGCAGTATGGAGAGCCACAAGCAGGAGGCCCACAGCCTAATTGTGTGTCCTTAGGCAAGACACTTGCCCTCTTTCAGCCTGTCTCCTCTACCTATGGAGGGTGGGCATGGGGTTCAGAGCCACTGCAGGCCTGGATTTTGGCCAAAGCCCAGACCTGGGCCTCCCAAGAACAGAACTAGACTAATTACAAGTCAGGAAGAGTATGCCTCCAAATCTCCCAGGGGAGAGTACTAAGGCTCCGGCAGCTGCCTGCATTCAGTAGGTCTGCCTCTACCCTGGCCGGAGGACAGAGCCGGCCTTGGGGCACATACGTTTTGTCTGGATTCCCTATGCTCCCTCTGGGCCTCAGTGTCCCCTCTGTGAAATGGGGCCAGGCCAGCTGTGTGGCAGGGCTGCAGGAGTGAAGCCAAGAGGATACCCAGAGCATGCCCTCGCCATCCGCAGTCCTGATGCTGCCTCCTTTCTGGGCCCTTCCCCCACGGTCCTTCCAGGGTACAGGGTGAGGGGGATTCATCCCTGGCCACTGGAACCCTGTGTTCCTCCTCCCACCGGGCCACATTCCTGGACAATCTCCCAGATCAGGGAGTGCTGGAGCTGCCCTGGGAGCAGGGCCGGGTGCCTGTGGGCAGTGGGAGGCTGGTCTCTACAATGGGTCGGGCAGCTAGCCCCTCCCAGGCATCCATTCAACAAACATTTAAAACCCTGCTCTGAGCCAGCCTTCCACCCCACTCCCTGCCCCCAACCCCTTATCAGCCTCACATGGGAGATGAAGGAAGGACACAGACCCCACGACATCACATCCATCTGGCTGGACTTTCAGGAAGAGCAGAGCAATGTGCCCATTTTACAGACTGTAGAAAAAACACACAGCCCATTTCTGTGTTTTAGACAGTGCCAAACTGTCTCCAAAAGATGCCATTCCTTCACAGCCCCACAGGGAGAGGAGGGTGTCCATTTCACAGCCCAAGAGCCTGGGGCCACAGGGTAGGGGAGCGGTAGAGTCCTAAGGATGGTGTTAGCCCAGAGCAGAACCACCATGGCCTGTCCAACAGCCTGGGGGCAGGTAGGTAGTGCCCACCACTTAGCACACCTGGAAACTGAGGCACAGGGGCTGAGATGCACCCCAGGTAAAAGGGGGGATCCAACCTCAAATTTCAGGGAAGGGCTCATGGGTTGGGGCCCCAGGGCTCCTGCCTGGCAGGAAGCTGAGCTGCACAGGTCAGAAGTAGGCCTGGGGCTAGGCTGGCAGTCCAGAGGGCAGGGACTGGACTCTGAGTCCCTCTTTCCCCCAGGAGAGTCCTCTGAAAACAGCCTTTTGTATGCAAACATTTGAGACCCCCCCATGTCCTTGGCTGACCTTGGGCAAGTCCCTGCGCCTCTGGTCCACACCCACCCCCCAGCATGCCAGCATACACAGGGTATTCCTCACACACATTGGGCAAAGCACCCAGTTCTGGCCTGGGCATCAAGCTGCCCTGGGGTGTCAAACAGTGAAACAAAATAAACTTACCCCACCCACCAGGGCAGGTCTTTGCTTCCACTTGGTGACTTAATTCCCTGGGCCTCAGTTTCCCCATCTGAGAGGCAGCCGGCCCCCCACTGCCTCCTGGTGACAGGCGTCGTTTTAAGCAGGACTGGCTGCATGCTGGGTGCGACCTGGGCCAGCTTCCACCTGCGCAGAGCCCAATCCTGCACCTGGCCTCAGGCCCTCGGGCTTAAGTGTCCACCAAAGCGGGCCTCCAGGGCAGCTGGGGCACATGGTGCAGGTTCGGGTCGGTCTGTAAAAGGGTTAGGTTTTAGGCGCGTTCAGGGAGCAGAGCCGGCCTTGGATCGGGACTTCAGACCGTTTCCTACGCGAACCAGGGCGCGAAGGTGAGCCGCGTTCGGAGCCCTGCCCCCTTCCCGAGCCCCGAGCCTCCGCCCGGCCCGGCGCCCCGGGGCCTCGGGTGTCGCCCCGGCCAGGCTCAGTTTCCCCGCCGGGGAAGCCGGGCCGGAGCCAGACGGGAACCAGAACCAGAGCCCCTGCCGCCCGCCGCCCGCGCCGACCTCCCCGCGCCGAGGGGGCGCCCGCGGGCCGGGCCGCAGGGGAGGCACCTGGGCGCCCGGGAGGTCGCCTCCGCCCGGTTTCAGGCCGCCGGCCGCCGGCCTTGGGCCCCCGCGGGCGCCCGCTGGACGGGGCGGGCGGGAGGTTCGCCCTCGGGCTGGTCTCCCCCCGGCTGTGCGCCCCACCCCATCCTGGTCCCCCGGGGTGCGTTCCCCACCCGCTGCGCGCCCTCCCGGCAGCGCGCCCCGCGCCCCGCGCCCCCCGCGCCCCGCGCCCCGCGCCCCCCGCGCCCCGCGCCGCCCGTCCAGGAAAGGGCGCGGCGCCCGCCCGCGCCCCGCGGGGAGCCTTCACCTGTGCCGTCCCCGGGGGCGGGGGGGGCGTCCGGCGAGCGGCCCCCAGGCCTGGCGGGGCCACGGAGGGTCGCGGCCGCCCGACGCATCCCTGCGCTGCCCGCGGTCCTCGGGCGGCCCGGCGGCGGGGGGCGGGGCGGGGCGCGCCCCCGGGAACCCCGCCCCCTTCCCGTGAGCCGGGGCCGACCCGCCGCGCGGGAGCCCGAAAGCGCCCGGGGCGAACGGGCGCGGGCGGCCACCTCTGCGCCCCTCGGCCGGGCGTCGGCCCCGCGCGTCCGCTGTGGGCCGGGGCCGGGGAGTGCGGGCAGCGGGCCTCGCGGAGGGGCGCCTGGGGCAGGGCGGACCCCGGGGCCCACGGGCACGCGCACGGGCCCAGCCCCGCGAGCTGGGTGCGCGGCCCTGCCGAGGGAACAGCCCGCAAAGGCCCCGAGGCCTGAGCACGGGCCCTGGGGGCGGCCTGGTGTGGCTGGCGCTGGAGCCTGGGAAGGCGGCCCTGCCACGGCAGTGAAGAGGTGAGTGTTCTCCGGGGCCACCGGGCAGTGTCCCAGCAGGGCCGCACCCCCTCTGCTCTGAGCCCCGTGGAGGTGAGGTTCCACAGGGTGAGTGAGTCAGGGCTGGTCTCACTCCATAATGCCTCAGTCCCGCTTCAGACTTGTGGACCACGCCTGAGGACATTCCTCAGTTTCCTTGATGTGAAACCAAGCATGTGCGTCCCATCTGCCACTCTGGGATGCCAGGTGAGTCTACAGGCCCACAGTGACCAGTTAACCCCCCCACCGGACCACAGTTGGGGACCCAGGACCCCAGAATTCCCTGCCAAATGGCCCCGAGCCCATCTCTAGGGACTTGTGACCTCCCTGGGTCTGACCCCTGTGCACAGGGCTGTGCTGAGGGCGGCTGCCTGTAGGCAGGGGACAGGGCTGGGAGGGGAGGGCCGGGTGGCCCTTGAATTGTAGGATGGAGCTGGTAGGAGCTGCCTTCAGGCTGCCCAGAGCCCCACGTTCTGGCCCAGGAGCCCCAAATGCTGAATTCAAGCCTGGCCATTTAGGGTGGGTATGCTTCCTGGGGCTGCTGTGACAAGGTACCACCGACTGGGTGCCTGAGGACTACAGACATGTATTGTTTTGGGTTCTGGAGGCCAGATGCCTGAGTCAAGGTGTCAGCAAGGCCACACTCACTCCAAACCTGCTCGGAAGGGTCTGCTCTCCAGCTTCTAGCAGTTCCTCGGCTTGTGGCAGCATCACTGCAGTCTTCACAGGCTGTTTTGTCCCTTGTGCATATCTGTCTCTGTCCAAATTTCCCCTTTTCATAGGGACATCAGTTCTGTTAGATTAGGGCCACCCTAATAACCCCACTTTAACTTGATTGCATCAGTCTCCAAAAGAGGGCGTGTTCTGAGGTGCTGGGGGTTAAGACTTAAGCACTTGAATTTTGGGGGGAGAGACACAGTTCAGCCCATTGCGGACAGTGTCAAGGGGCCGGTAGCATTCTTTCTTGGCCATCTGTGGCTTGGTTACATGTTCTGGGTGTTCGAGCATGTGGTTCCAGCTTCCATTTGTACCATCAGGGAGCTGGGGGTGGCCCAAGACGTCCTTCCTGTGCTACAGGAAGCCATGGGTTTTGTCACACCTCAGAACACCCACTTGCCGCCAGAGCCATCTTCAGAAGCAGCAGGAGACACTGTGGTTGGTTCTGCAGGTGGAGCCTTGGCCAATATGAACCTTAATCTGGCTGCCCCGATCACCTTTCTGCAGGGCCTCTTGGGAAAGCAGTCCTGGAGAGTGCCAGCAGGTCTGACTGTGCACAGGGAGAGAAACTGAGGCAGGGAGGGGAAGGCACTTGTCCCATCACAGAAAACAGACCACCTGGGCCACCCGCTACCCCACCCCCTCTCCCCTGTCTGACAGGCCTCCCTGTGCCTGGGCCTTGATGTTCTCATTTGAGGGATGGAGAAGGTTCTGTCACCCTCCTGAGGCGAGGGAGGCCGGGACATGATCAAAGATGGAGCAGTATCATAAAGCTGTGTCAAGCAGGACCTGTCAGCATTTGAACTTGGGCACCCTGCCACCTACTCTGGGCTCTCCCAGCTACCAAGGCTCTCCGCATCCCAGCCCAGACTAAGGGCAGTGCCTGGGCTATGCTGGGCTGGTGTCTCCTTGCCCTCAGGCCTCAGCCACCTTCTGCAGGGAGCCTTCCCTGATGCCCTGCCCCAACAAAGCTATTCTGTGACCTGAAAGCCTGTTCCATGCCTGTGAATTGGAGAGGATGTATGGCTTCCTTGGTGGAGCCAACATGTGGGCAGCTGGCAGGGAGGCAAGGAGAAGCCAGCACAGATGCCCAAGGAACTGACAGTAGCCTTGGCCTCTTTGCATTTGGGGGCCCAGCCCCTACCCCATTACTTGATCCCCCGTCTAGGTTTGCAGCTGGGAGCACACAATATGGGGTAAGAAATGCGGGAGTCTGGTACAGGGGGAGGAGTCTGAACCCTGGGCTTCCATATGCTGCTAGAGATTTCGAGGGGATGGTTAGGGCCTAATCTGGTAGTCTCTTCCCACCAGATGTAGCTGAGGCATTGCCTGCCCCAGGGATCCTTCCTCAACCCCATTTGCCTGACACAGCACTGGTGGCCTGAGGGAGACGGTGCACAAGCCTGATTGGGGAGGTAGTTATTGGTGTGCTTCCCTCAAATCCAGTAATAACTGTAGAATTGTAAAATGCCTCTTGTTTTACTTTAAATAAATATTCTTCATGTTTATTTCCACTCAATAGAAAAATGAGATTTTCCTCCTAAAAACCTCTCATAATGGACCAAGTCAAAAAAGCTCCATTGCAAGATGAGTCACATGAGCAGGGTGACCTCATGGGCTTTGCCTCTTTTTCTTTTAGCCTGTTAAAACTTAAAAGCATTTTTAAAATAAAAGTAATCTGAGCTTAGAGCTCCAATGAGCTAGGTATTTGGCGAGAAAAGAATTTTCCCAAACATGTTTCCCGCCAGGCTGTTTGGCACCCTCCACGCACACAGGTGTTCCCGCCGCCCCGCAGGGAGAGCCGGTGCCCTTCAGCAGCAGCGCCCGCCTGGCGCCCACTCACCACCGTGGTCTCCCCGGCCAAGGGCCTGCAGGTTCCAAGTTACTACTTGGAGACAGGCAGCAAGACACACGGGGCCACCTGCTTCCCCCGAGGGCAGAAACAGGCGACAGATTCGAAGAATAGATCCGACCAAGGACCAGCCGCTCTGTGTGCCACGCCTGCTGAGCTTACCTGGAGGGGCAAAGCCTGGCTGGCTGCTCCAGGGACGACTCCTCCACCACTCCGGGCAGCCAGACTACGGGTGTGTTTTCCTGCCTCGCGACTTTTTGTTGTCTCTATTTTCTACAATGAGCGTGAATCTATTATCTAACCAGAAAACAGGAAACTAGTACAGACTTTAAGGATGGGGTATACATTCACGGGACAGTTCTGAAGTCCATCTGCACGGAAAGACTTACAGACTGGGAACCGAGGCTCAGAGCAGGAGCGGCCCTTCCAAGGTCACTCGCTTGCTAGGATTGTGCCGCATTGCTGTGGACTGAGGCTGACTCGTGATGACAGGATTCGGGCAGCCCCCGTGGGGCAGGGCATGTTTCTGCAGTCCCCGCTGTCCTGGGTAAGGGAGCAGTAAGAAGCGCACAGGCTGGTCGGGGCAACCCAGATGTCAGTGCTCACGAGCCAGTTAAGCTTCTCTGATGCCCTGTGCCTGCCCAGCCAGCACAGCGGGAAACCAAGACACCCGAGATGGGTGAGAGCCTGCTCCCCATCGTCCGTGCCCCTTCGTGCTCCCTGCTGGCCTCCCCATGCCCAGCACAGACCCCCGTGCCTCCTGGGCCCTCCCAGGCCCTCAGGCTCAGGAGGTGTAGCAACCCTTTCTGCCCTGCTGGACCAGCTTAGGTAAGCCCCTTTCTGGGCTCCAGTGTCTGCCCACCTCCCCCAGGCCACACCCACAGAGGCTCAAAGCTCCCTGCTTTTAGAGCACCTCAGAGGCCAGGCATGGGGCCTGGATGACACCTTGGGGAAAAGTATTCCTGAGGCCCTAGGGGATGGCCTCTCACAAGGCCTGGAAGTCTGGCCAAGGCCATCCAACTAGGTCAGATACCTGCCTGGGACAGGTGCTTGGAGGGCTCCTGTTTCACAGATGGGGACACTGACGCCCAGGGGAAGGATCTGCTCCTAGCAACACACCTCATCCCAGACATTCTCCCCAAGGCCTGGGCTCTGGGGCCCGATGGTCTGGTATTCGGTGCCTCTGAGTTTCCACACCTGCAAAATGGGCATGCTAGCTCCTTCCAGGGTGGAAGAGGGAAAAAACGTGCATGCCTCCCGGCGTGCTCAGTGCGGGAGGCCCGCAGTCAGGCTGGGAGGAGGGGCTTTGTGCTATCACTGGAGGAGCGAGTCTGCAGGACACTGGAGTGGAAGGGGCTCTGAGCCTATGGCCCCTCAATCCCTGCACTAACAGCTATGCTTTCCTAGTCATCATGAGTGCTCTGTTATCCTCATTTTACGGATGAGAAACTGAGGCTCAGACCTGTTTGCTGAGTGGCTTCCTTAGTCAGCTGCAAGGGACAGAAACCCAACACTAACCCAGGGGAGATGGCTGCTGGCAGCCTCAGAGTTCTGAGGGAGGCCCTTGCGTGTCGGGGTCCCAGAGCAGGAGGAACCACTCTCCAGCATCTCAAAACCTCATGCCAGGGGCCACTTGAGTGACCAGGCAGAGGCTGCACAACCAGCCATTTCTGCTCCAGCCTCTGTGGTCCAGGAGGGTCGCTGCTGAAGAAGGCTCATCCTGGGGCGTGGACATCTCCAAGGTGGTGTGAGCTTTCTTGCAGCAGGGTGGCCGGCTTCTGGGAGCAAGCATTCTTGAAAACGGGTTGTGGAAGCTGCTGTTTCTCCAGGTTGTGGCCCCAACGCCACTTCTGTTGTATTCTGTTCACTGAGCAGCCATGGAGTTCAGGTTCAGGGAGTGGAGATGGAGACCTCACCTTACTGGGCGTGGTTGTCCCAACCCCTTCTTGGGCATCTGCTGGATCCTGCTCACCAGCGGCCCATTCCAAATTAGAGAACTAGGATCCCTGTGTGGTGCAGCGTGCCCCAGGCTCTCTCCTCTGCACTGTGAGGAAGCTGGGCCATGCGGTTCTTTTGTTAAAGAGAAGGAATTGCAGATCATTAACATCATACAAGGTCACTCTGAGACAAACAATGCCACTCCATCATCTTGTCCAGGCAAGAAAACAGAAAGTCGCTGAGCCAAGAATAATATACTGAGCATCTTCATCCTGGGACTATGAGTGGCTGCTGCTCCGTAACCAACTAAGGCTTCTGTCTCCCTTCATTCCTCCCACTTTCTAATAAAATGTATTGATATCCAGGCATAAAACGAGCCCCACTTCCTAAGAGCATCCCATCCAGTCCTGCTTCCTAAAACCTCTGCAGCCCTCCTGACGTCACGTGGACCCAGCCAATCCTTTCCCAGGGGTGTGCTTCACCCTACCCCAGCGGTCAGTGCTGTCAGCTACAGGCATGCTCCTGGGGCTCTGCTGGGAGGGGTGGTGCGCAGTCTTCCCTGCGGCCCAGCTCCAGTTGCCTCCAGACCTAAGTTGCTTGACAACACCCTCCGTGTATCAGTGTCCTGGGGCCACTACAACAAAGTACCACAAACCAGGGAGCTTAGAACAGCAGAGGAATCCTCAGGGCTCCTTGGCCTGTGGCTGCCCACCACAGTTCCTGTCTCCACCATCACGTCTCTGTGTGTCCTCTCCTCTGAGGACACCAGTCCCTGGATTTAGGGACTATCATAATGCAGCATGACCTCAACCAATCACACCTGTAAAGACCTTATTTCCAAATCATGTCACATTCTGACATTCAGGCAGATGTGAATTTGGGGGGAACACTATTCAGCCCATCACAATCTTCCCTCTGACCCCCCTCAAAAGTCACTTTGGTCCCATGTTTAAATCACATCCCCCCATCTCAACATCTCCCAAAATCTTAACTCAATCCAAAAGGGAGGGAATGGGAGGAATGAAGGAATGAATCACTGGTCTGAAGCAAGTCTGAAACCCAGCAGTGCAAGTTCCATGAGATTCCAAGGCCCGAGAAGAATCCTTTGTGCCCTGATACTCTGTCCCCTGGGTCCATGGTGGTGCCCTGCTATTTGGGGCCTTGGCAGCAGCTTCAGCACCACCTTCTCTGGTCTCTGTCTCTGCATTCATGGCTCTGCCTCCAAGTTATTCTTCCTTCACTTTCTCTACCTCTGTGTCTCTCAATCCAGGCTAGCAGGGTTTCTCCTGGTGTAACATTCTCAGAAGCCTTGTTGGTCTCCTGTGTAATTCATAGGGGCCCACACTATCAGACAAGAGGCTCCACAGATCATGCCTGGGCACCCCCACCTCTATTCCTGCACTCCCCTGGGATGTGGAGGGCCCACGAGTCACATCCCTAACTCTTCAACAGTGGTTTCCCTCACAACACCTTCCGTGTTCTTTTCAGACCACACCTCCTGAACAGTGAATTCTCTAATTTTAACAACCTGGACAGGCTAAGGACTTTCCAAATCATCAAGCGCTGATTCCTTTTTGCTTAGCAGTTTCTTCCTCAATTTATTTCTTTTCTCTCAGATTTTACTACACGTAGCAAGGAGAACTCAGGTACACTGTCCACACTTGGCTTGGAAATTTCCTCAGCTGAATATTCATCCCTCAAAATTTCTATTTTCTGCTCAACACTAGAACCCAATTCAGCCAAGTTTGTGCCACTTTACAAGGATGGCCTCCCTCCAGTTTCTAATAACCTGTTCCTCACCCCACCTGAGGCTCCCCAGGGTGCCTCTCGTGTTCATATTCCCAGCAACATTCTGTCCACGACAATATATGTATTCTCTAAGACAACAGACACTTCCTCTGCATTCGCCTCACTCCTTTCTGTGTGCTCACCAGGATCACCTGTAACATTTACATTTCTAACACTCTCTTCAAGGAAATCTAGGCACTTCCAGTCATGCGCCTCCAAACCCTTCTATTGTCGACACACTACCCAATTCCATGGCATATTTGCTACAGCAGCACCTCCCTTCCTTGTACAAAATTTGCATTACTTTGCTAGGGCTGCTGTACAAATTGCCACAAACTTAATGGCTTCAAACAATAGGACACCATCCTCTTATTATTCTGGAGGCCAGGAGTCCAAAATCAAGGTGCCAGCAGGGCTGTGCTCCCCCTGAAAGCTCCAGGGGAAGCTTCTCCAGGCCTCTTCCAGCTGCTGTCACTCTCGGTGATCTTTGACGTTCCTTGGCTCACAGCTGACCACGCCAATCTCAGTCTCCATCATCACTTGGCCTCCCCTGTGTCCCCACCTAGTCATTGGTTTTAGGACCCACACTATCCTCGGTTTAACTACATCTGCAAAGACCTTATTTATAAATAACGTCACATTATGAGGTTCTGGGTAGCCGTGAGTGTTGGGGTGACACCACTCTACCCAGGACCCCTGTTTTGGTGTTCTGCCCTTCTTTGCCTCATTCTCCACCACCCTACTATTTTTCCTGGGTCACCTCCCAAATAAACTCCTTACATTTAATTCCTGAAGCAGGAGCTGCTATTCTACTGAGAGACCCTAACCTAAACACAGCCCCTCTATTTTGAGCTCCTGAAGAGCCACCTAAGAACAGACCCTCTGCACTGATCTACTAAAGACCCACCTAGACACAGGACCCCTCTCTGAGCTCCTGGGGACCAACCTAAGACATAATCCCCCTCTCTGAAATACTAGGGACACACCTACGACACAAACCTCCGCTCTGAGCTACTGGAGACTCACCTAAGATGCTGCCCTCCTCTTAGAGCTCCTGGACCCACATAAGACATGCCCCTTTCCCATCTCTGAGTTACTGAGGACCCACCTAAGACAAGGGTCCCCACTCTTAGCTACTGGGGACCCACTTCAAACATAAACCCCCTGCTCTGGGCTACCAGGGAAACACCCAAAACACCCCCTACTCTGAGCATCTGGGGTCCCACCTAAGATACTACCCCATTCTGAGCTTTGGGAACCCACCTAAACATGGGCCATCCATTCTGAGCTATTGGGGACCCATCTAAGACAAACACCCCTGCTCTGAGATGCTGGGAATCCACATAAAAAATGACTCATCCTCTGAGTTACTTGAGCCTTAACTAAGACAATGGGGACCTAAGACATAGGCCCCCTTCTTGAATACAGTGGACCCACCTGATACAAGCCCCCCACTCTTAGCTACTGGGAACCCACCTCAGTCAAAACTCTCTGCTCTGAGCTACTGGGTTCCCACCTAAGACATGAGCCCCCCATTCTAAGGTATTAGTAACCACCTGATACAGAGCCCCCTGTGTTCTGCAGTATCCCCCTCTGTGCTTCAGGTGAGGACGGTGGTCCCTCCCTCTGAGCAGAGAGTGCACTGTGGGGCTCTGGGCTCAGGACCACACACAGCCAAGGGCTGCTCTTGCCTCCAGGAAGTGGGGACCTTGGAAATTATGCCAATTCTATTTTTCCTAGAAGTGGATGGGCTGCTCAGTTGTCATTAGTTTTCTGATTCCCCTTTGGGGGCAGAAGTTGTTTTGGGGGTGTCATTTGCTCTCTGAACTTCGCTGAGGCTGGGCAGCGGAGCTCTGGTGCAGGATGGGTGTACAGGAAGTAGTTGGCATTTACAGGGCAGAGCTGGAGCCCTGAAAACTGGGCTCCCAGGTAAGCCTGGCCCTGATAGCAGAGGGGAGGTCCTATCCGAGGTACTGCCATCCCGGATTCAGGTGGGGAGATAGTGCCAAGGCAGGCAATTCCCAGAAAAGGCCTCTTGTCTTCGGCCCTGCCGGTCAAAGGAGCCAGCATTGGACAGGGGTAGGGTGCAGTGGGGTTTGGGCATTAGGAGTGTGGGACAAGGCTGAGGGAAAAGCATAGGTGTGCCACCATCTCAGGGACCCTCGGGACGCTTCCACCAGGGGTGCCACCAAGGCCCAGCAGACAGGGGCCTGAGCACACCTGGGTTTTGAGGAAAAGGAATGGCAAGTCAGGAGGAGGTACGGGTGCTGGGGTCACGCCTCCTGTGGCTGAGGGGCTCCGTCAGAGCTTTGCACTTAGGAGCAAGGCACTGAGGCCAGAAGTTCATCCAGTTAGGGGAGAGAGTGGGTGGCCAGGAGGGCATGGACAGATGTGAGTGGGGCTGTCCACCCTCAGCCTTCAGGTTTCCCCCTTGTAAATGGGAAAGTGGTGCTGGTGGGAGAGAGTGTGTGAAAAGGGAATAGCAGGCTCCCTCAGGACCTCCTGGAGCCCTTCAGGGACTACCTGAAGCCCTTGGAACCACCTAGAGCCCCTTGAGACTGCCAGGAGCCCCTGCAGGACCACCTGGAGCCCCTCAGGTCCACCTGAGACCACCTGGAGCCTCTTGGGACCATCTGGGACCCCTTTGGACTACCTGGAGCCCCCTTGAGACCACCTGGAGCCCCTCAGGTCCACCTGAAGCTCCTTAGGATTCACAGTTGGCAGCTGTCCCCCCCCCCCCCCCCGAGAGATCATCCAGTAGAAACATGTCTGAAGACATGTTCCAAGCAACTCTGGGGCAAGGCAAGCCCTCCCTCCTCCCAGGACTGGTTGCTCAGAGGAATTTGGATTCCCAGGCCCAGTCAGACTCTCCTTGAGAGGGGCCTCCTTCTCTAGCAGCTGGGGGAGGGGCAAATGCTCAAGTCCCTAAGGCCTGGGTTCTGGGACCTAGGATAAGTTGGGACTTCAGGGGGCTGATCCTGACACCTCACTGTGCACAGTGGTGACTTGGTGTCCCCTGGGAGGGTGCTGGATGGGCACAGCTTCAGGTCAAACCCACATGGGTCCAAATGCCCCCCTGCTAGTGTTCTGGGGTGTGGCAGCTCCTCTGGCTCTCATTGTGCTGATCTCTGCAATGGGACCAGAAGTCTGAGGACGAACAGGCTATGGGTCCCTGAGGCCTGGGGACCTCAGGGAGTCAAGGGAACACTGGGCCTTTATAACCCCAGGCAGCCACCACCTCTCTGTGAGCCTTTATTTCCCCATCTGTAAAGTGAGGATGCTAGGCCCGAAGTGCTCAGGGGTCGCACAAGGCTGCTGGCAGATGTTAACTGAGCACCTTCTGTATGCCAGACACTGTTGTAGGTGCTGCCTCCTGCCCTCAGAGCTTCTGTTCTAGATGGGAGAGGGGAAACAGAGGGCAAACACCCAAACGCAAAGTAGAGAGACTAGAGCAAGGGCTCTCTGTGGAGATGGCACCAGGCAGTCTTGCAAAGACCTACAGGAAGAGCGAAACAACAGCACGTGCAAGGGTCCTGAGGTGGCAAGGAGCTAGTGTGTTCCGAAGGCCCACTGGCCAGACCCGGTCACCTGGGGTCCGGAGGGGGCAGGAGAAAACAAGGCTGGGAGGGTGACAAGGCCAGAGGCTCCAGGGGGTCACCTGAACCTCCCACTCCCAGAAACCAAGTGGCCGGCCCCCTAGTGCCCGCAGAGTTAACAAATGGATGAAGAGCGGACAAGAGACTCCTGCTGGGCCCCTGAGTCACTGTCTGATCTCGGGGCCTCAGTGTCACTACTGCAAGATGCTCTCTGGGTCATAATTCTTTTCAGCCCTCTTCCCAGGACTGTGGAGGACATGACCAGCACCTGCTCTGGGCCCAGTGAGGATATGTTTTCCCCAGGCGGGTAGGTCAGCAGCCCCCTGGAACCCATGACCAGAGCCTGGGCTCCGGCCACCACACAGGTCGCTCACACCTCATCGTCTCCTTGCTTTCATCTCTACTCGCTCCTGTAGAAATCCTTCTGCTCAGGTGCACACTAGGTCCCACCACAGCTCCTGGGCTTGCCAACAGGGGGGTTACCTGGCCTGCAGGCTGGGCAGGCAGCAGCCCCTGGGGGTACAGAAGACCCGTGCCTCAAGCCCCTGACTCCTGTGGGTTCAGGATGAGTGAGAGCCCATGAAGTGGGCAACGTGTTGAGCCCCGGAGTGGGAAGCCTACTCCTCGCAGCCCTTCCTGTCCAGCGGGAATGGGACTGGGCAGATGCCTCCAACTAGAGGTTCCTGGAGACAGACCTTAGGCAGGTCAGCCTCCAAAGGGCGCAGCACAGGGCCCTGTGTGGCTGAAGCCCTTCACTGCCCCTCTGAGCCTCAGCTTCCACTTCTGGAAAAAGTGGGGACAACAGCCTGCATCCAAAAGGAGTCAGATGTTGGCTGTCCATGTGCATGGGCCCTTGGGCTCAGTGTCCACCCTGGGGGGACCACCCTGTCCCTGCTTTCCAGATGCCCAGCAGCTGCCCACCCCAAGACTTCAGATTTTGCAATAGTTGCTAATATCTGTCAGGATATTTCATAAGAACAACTGAGTTTATTTCATATCTTGAAAAGCTTCTTGTGTAGGAACAGTTGGTGGGTGGTGTCCCCACTTTGCCTTGGTTGCCAGCCTCTGGGTGCCTGTTGCATGAGTCTGTGTCAACACCTGCTGAGGGTGTGGGATCCTGTCTCCACCTCTACTCATTGCAGCCCCAAGGCCACCCCAGTGCTTACAGTCCCCCCCGCCCCCACCCCCAGCAATGCCAAAGGGGAGATCCCTGGTGGAGACCCCAGGACCAGGCCCGGCTTTCCCTCAGTCCACACTGCTCTCCCCACTGGCCCTCCCAGGTCTTAGTGGCCCTGCCCTGGCCTGGGGCCTCTTGGGGAGGGGGACTTCCAGAGATCTGCCCCTTGCCAGGCCCCCTTCCCCTTCCCTGCTTTTGTTCCTCCCAAACCCAGAACACAGCAATGTCTCACGTGAAAAGGGCAGCAGCTTGGGGCCGGGACTGTCCGGAATCAGCAGGAGGGTGTCCTTCTTCACCCCGCTGCACCCACAGCCCGTGGGGAGGCCTCTCGTACCCACCTTGAGGCTGGGCCAGACAGGACACAATCTGTGGACCCTGACGGAATGTAACGTCCTGGGGGACCCCAGCTGTGCCTCACTGCCCGTCCTCCCGTGTACGGAGGAAAGGGCCCCCTGAGATCACTGCGGAAACCTGTGTGCAGGGTGGGGGTTGGGGGCAGGCTGATGGGCAGAGATGAGAGGGTTGGGCCTTCCATGGTGCAAGAGCTCCCTGGGAGGCCAGCTGTGGGGGCCTCCAGTCTTGCCTCGCAGACCGCAGCCGAGTGCTGCCATGCCCAGGTGTGTCAATTCCAGCTTCCCACTCAGTGTGAAGCTGTTGGACTCTCATGGCCTCCTCTATGTGACTCAGTTTCCTCAGCTGTCGAGTGGGAACATCCTGGGGTTGTGGTGAGACTGTCCTAGTGTGGGCCTCTGTCCCCCATTGTCCCTGCCCCCACCCATGGATGAGAGGCTGTGCCATTTCTTCTGCATTTACAGGAGCCTGGGCAGGGCTAGAAGTGTCTGGCCCCTGTCCCAGTGGGCAAGTCCTTGATGCCAAGCAAGGCCAAACATCCCTGCAAGGTGGTGAATGCTCATGGACTTGGGACCAGGCCCAGACATACAACAGGTGGGCCCACATAAGAGCACTGGACATGCATAAGCTCATCTGTGCCCTGTCTACCTCACTTGTGTCCCACCTTACCTGAGCCCATACCCACCTCACCAGGGCTGTTACCTCACTTGTGCCCTGTCCCCTTCATCTGGGTCCCACCTCCACCTCCCCTGGACCCACTTCCACTTCACCTGGGCCCCTACATCACATGTATCCCACCTCAGTGCCTTGCCCCTACCTCACCCACGATCAGGTGCCCATTTCTGGCTCCTACGTTGCTCTCTCAGCACCTTAGATAGGCTCCCGGAGAGTGTGCCCATGGCTGGGCAATGACAGGCATCCCCACAGGGTGCATGCGGATGTTAGAGGGATGGGGGTCCCTTTCATCATCAGTCCCTAAATCTGTCCTCTCTCTCTTCTGAGGCCCTTGGAGCGCTGGTGTAAATAGGATGCCCCAACTGTGACCCTCCTAACTTCTTTGTGAATGTCTGCACCCCAGCACCTCTCTGCACACAACACGTGGCCATGTCCACCTCACCAGCATGACCAGGTACAGCTACTTACACCCACAGGCCTCGGTCACTGGGTCCTCTGTCACCCTGGACCCCCCAACCCCTCCCACTTGGGGAGACCCTAAACCGAGATTGCGCTCACCTGCTGGCTGCATTTATTTACTCAGACAAGCTCTGCCCACTACCCTCCAGGAACAACTCTCAGGTGCCCATTGACATTGGGGTGGGTTTCCCTTCAAGTTTCTCAATGAGGTTATTCAGGAACAGCGAGTCCCTCCTGATTGTCCTAGGCCCACCACCCACCCTGTCCTGTGAGTGGCTCCACACAAGGAGGTGGGCTTCGAGGGAATGTGGGGGCAATGGGGTGCCCAGTAGCCAGGTGTGCACAGAAGGATCTCGAGTCTGGGGACTGGTCATGGTTCAGCTCACGTGGTGTAGATGACAGGCGGATGCAGCCAGGAGGGATGGCATGACTGTAGACGTCCACCAGGTGTCCCTGGGCACTGTCCATGACATTCCTTCTGCCTTCCAGAGCCCCCACAGATGGGGTTTACTTGACAGTCACCTTGGTTCCCCCTCTGAGCCACGCTACTGGGCCTGAGGGTGGAGGCTGGCCTCTTCCCTGAGATGTGCTAGGTGACCCTGGACAGGTGGTCACCCTCTCTGGGCTTCAGTTTCCTCCTCTTGAAGCAGAAGGACCCTCCAGGGCCAAGTGGCCTGTGGCCTGTGCGTCTCTCAGTAGTCAGGGTACATTTCACCTCTGCGGCCACCTCCCAGGTGAGCACAGGCCCTGCCTGCTGTGGCGCTACAGAGCCAGGGATATGGCCAAGACTCAACTCATGGGTCCTCCAAGGCCTGGGGTTTCAGGGCCCCTGGGCTGGCCTGGGCCAGCTCCCCATGGATGACCACGCTCAGGGTTTTCAGTCACCACTGCTGCAGCTCGGTGGATGGGGTGCTCGGGTATGGGGGGCTGCTGGGCCTGCTGCAGCTGTCACATGTGCTCAGCACCCAGCCTCTCGGCCAGGTTCTGCACACTCACCTGGCAGGCAGAGAGCGGGGTGGCGCGGGGCCCACTGTCCTGCAGCACAGGAGAGAAGAGTCAGCACCTGGCCTCTGGAGTCCTGGCATCACCAAATATCATCGCCCACAAGTGGGCAGCAGAGGAGTGACTCTGGGCAGCCAGGAAACTGAGGCCCCAAGGTCATGTGAGCCACCTCCAAAGGGTTTGGTCCCAGGCGGCATGGCCTGGGCTCCTCAGGGCAAATGGGCCTGAGGCTCTGAACTGCAGAAGCTGGCAGACTCCTAGCAAGCACGTTTCAGAAGGTCCGATGTGGGGATGGCAGCCCATACCTTATTCCAGGCCATGCCACCATCTGATACCCAAAGAGGGCCACAGAGCAGGCTGGGCAGGGGTCCACAGAGACTGGCTTCTGGAGACACAGAGGTTGGGTCAAGTGCAGTCTTCCTGCAGATGCCACTCTCATGGAGGACACCAAGGCTGCCTCCAGGGACTGAGGGGGGAGGGGAAGACGAACTGGACAAGGGCCAGCTGACCCTTTCTAGGGTCACTGCAAGGCCACTTGGATTGGGCTGCACCCCCTAGGGAATGAAGTCACCAGTGGGGTCAGGATAGATATAAAACAGGAAAAAATGAAACAGCAAGAGCCAGAGTGGGGCTCACTGGGGAAGGGTGGGAGTGGTTCAGCTGTACACACACACACACACACTCACACACTGTGGACCTTGAGAAAGAAGACACTACTAAGAAGGGCTCCTGGTGGCCAACTGGGCTCAAATTTAAAGCAGCAACAATAACAGCAACAAAAAAAACAGAGCCTAGCAGCCATTTCCGCACAGGGAGAGGTGTGCACTGAACCGCCAGCCTGAGTGTTCCTGCGCCTGAGCAGCCCTTATAAAGCAGCTCCTGGAGTTCAGTGTCAGCCAGCAGGTCTGAGGCTGTCCCCATCCAATCAGAGCTGCGAAACTCTGTCCAACCAGAGCGAGTCTATTCTGACCAGCCAGGACGGTGCCTTTTGGACCAACCAAACTGCAAGGATTTGCAGTCCTCATTTGCATGAGGACAGGCCAATCAGGGACCAGGGCCTGGGAGTTTTGTCCATGTAAGCCAGCTTCCCTAGGTTCCAGGTGCACTTCCCTTTCCACCGAAGGCTGGAAGTGCTGAGCTAAACTGCAGGCCAGGGTGGACTGGCACAGAGAAGAGGCCCGCTGTCTAGCCAGAGAGGGGCCTGGCCCCAGGGCCACGGGGCCTCAGAGCCGCCCCTCAGTAGGAATAGCCCTGCTGTTTTCATCCGCATACTGTACTTATAGCTGTGCTGTGTCACAATTGACCTGTTTGCACTGAATGAAGTTTCCTTCTTCAGTGTACCCTAAATTGGGGGTTCCTGTTGGTACTGAATTGGTGACAACCATTGGTTGACCACACACATACTCATATACACACTCACACACATGCTCATACACATGCACACCCATACACCCCACACATTCACACATACATGCCTGCACATGCACAGGCACATATATACATACACATTCACACAATACATACTCACACTGACACACACATATATACATATGTACATACACACATTTACAAACACGTACGTCAGGGGTGGGGAACATCTGGCCCACCGGTATACGGCCCACAAAATCATTTAGTCTGGCCCTGCCAAGTCCTCACCAAAGAAAAGCAGTTCCAGCCATCACATTAGGGGTGAGTTAATTAAATGTTTGCCCAAATATAGCAGGCTAGTTTTTAAATTGATAATTTTGCATGGACTGCAAATGATGCTATAAATATCCAAATGGCCCTGGGCAGAAAAAAGTTTCCCCGCCCCTGACGTACATGCTCGCACACACACATACCCACTTACATATACACATGCACATTCACACATACATACACATACATACACATACATACACATTTATATGTGCACACTCACGCACCCACATATACCTTCATATACATGCATATACACACACTGACACACATGCACATACATACATACACAGGCTATACCCACTCTCACACTCATAGACACACTCATACACATTATCACACATACACACGCACTACACATTTGCACTCACACACACATGCACACATGCACACACACTCATGTACACACATACGCACTCACACTCATACACACCTACACACGCACATCCACTGCACACACACAACACACACCCTTCCTCTCTCTGGTGTGTTTAGGGCAATTGTGGACACAAGTCTGTGCCATTTGGAAGCACCTCAAACACACTCGGCAGAGCTGGTCGCCGCTCAGACCCGGGTCTTCCAGACATGCGGTGTTGAAAGTGCAGGGCCTGAGAGGGGCTCCTCTGTGGACATCATTCCTATTTGGTTCTGACATGCTTACCCATTTGACCTCTACGATAGACACGCAGGGGGGCCTCGGCCACAGCTGTGGCCCACTTCGCCCTCCCCCTGCAACATCCGGGGAGGGCGGCCAATATTACAAACAGCTTCCCAAGAGGCCCCAGCATGAACCTGGCTTTAGACCCACAGGCTGTGTTATGCACAGAGAACAGAAAATTGCAGTTTTTTGGAAAGCCACATCTTCTCTTTTCCATCTTTCCTGCCACTCCATAAAATAAGAACTGTGCCTTCAAAGGACAGTCGCCAAGTCGGCAGACATCCTCGGGAGGGCAGGAGGTGAAGAGGGGCTGGCGCTGCCCGGCCCCGCCCTCAGTGGCGGGCGCAGGCAGCACCTGCCCTCACGGCCCCGATCGCGATCGTCACGCGTGAAGATGACGCTTGTTCCCATCTGCCATGAGCTGAATGTGTGCCCTGAAATCCACGTGTTGCAGCCCTGACCCTCCGTGTGACTATATTTGGAAATGGGCCCTTTAGGGAGGTAATTAAGTCAAAATGAGATCACCGGGTGGGTCCTAATCCAGTGTGACTAGGTTCTTACAAGGAGGTTAAGATACACAGAGACAGCTGTGTAAGGACCAGGGCGAAGACGTCCGCCCACCAGCCACGGAGAGGCCTCAGGAAAAACCAGCCCTGCCCATGCCTTGATCTTGGACTTGCAGCCTCCAGGACTGTGAGACAATAAATTTCTGCTGGTAGTATTTGTCACATAACCTGAGCTGACTAGTATACCATCTAACTCCTGGGTGGCAGCGGTTCCCAGGCCCTTAGCTGTGACTAGGTGCTGAGAAGCCCAACACACAGAGGTGTGGTGTTCGGCATTCCACTGCGGGCAGCTCCAGCGACTTGGGGACCCCGTGGAGCTGATCACTCCTGGTCCTGAGGAAGCTGGCAGCTCTAGGAGCAGACTGCCAAGGCTGCTGGGTGGGAGCTCACGTCTCAGAGGCTCCCAGGGTACCCACCTCCGCGCACTGCTTGGGCTCCACAGGCGCCTCAGGGCTGGGGCTTGCAGGGACCACCGGCTGTGACAGGAAGCACTCTCGGCAGACCCGGCTCTGCCTGCTGCTCTCTGCCTTGAACTCGGAGCACTTCCCACAAATGACCTGCCAGACAGAGGGCACCTGTGACCTGCCTCCCAGGGACAAAAGACAGTCCTAGAAGAGGCAGGAAGGGGAAACAGAACACAGAGGGCGAAGGGGAAGGGTAGAGACCCCATGGCTGGAGGGCCCAGGGTCCAGGGTCCAGGTCTGTATCACAGAAAGAGGACTGGGAGGAGGCACCAAGGATGCGATTGCCCAGGGCCTGCCTCTACCTGCTCGGACTCACCGCCCCACACAACTTGCAGCGGTGCCTCCTCTTGGTGATAGAGTTGAAGGTCTCACCGCAGCTCCTGCAGCCCTGTTTCTCCTTGTCACGCCTGGTCTTAGAGGACCCTCTCCTGGGCTCGAGCTACAGGAATCAAATGGTGCAGTCAGCTTCTCAGCACACTTGATACGTGGGCAATACACACGCAGAGCAAAGAAGCGATGTGGGAAGGGAATGGAGCAGGGCCCCGTCAGCCATGGCCTGCCTAGGCCTCTCCCCAGAGGCCACACGGCTGTCACACAGAGTGAGATTCTAGGTGGGTCCAGATCTCTGTGCCTGGGATGACTGGCCCTACACGTAAGCCAGAGACTTAACCTACTGTGTCTGAAAACATAGCCCCTGGGCTCCCTGCTGAGAGACAGCGGCTGGTCTGCAGGAGGCCCCTAGTCAAGGACTGGGCATCTGCACCAAGCATCTGGCCACGCGGCCCTCGCTCCACACTCTGTCCTTCACTGGGCCCTGGAGCTTGGGACGCACTCCCCACGGGGCACACGTGTGAGAGTGCCCTCCTGGGGGCAAGGAGCGAACACCCAGCCTCCAGAACACCCAGCCTCCAGAACGGAGAGAGAATGAACGTCTGTCTGTGGCATTTTGTTACAGAAACTCAAGCTGACTAATACTGATACCTTGGTGCAAATTCTGACCTCTATTTCCCAGCTGTGTGGCCTCCACTCACTGTGCCCCTGAGCCCCCGTGGGCCCCACCACTGTGCCCCCTGCACCAGCCTGCCTTGAGGAGCCCAGGGGCAGGGCCGGCTGCTCTGAGGGTGAGGGAGAGGCCTGCTCTGCCCAAGGTCCCAGATTCTCCTCTGCGGACCTTGGGTGTAAGACAGCCCTGGGCCCCTTTCAGTTTACCCCACAGAGGGCCTGCCAAGGGGACAGTGGGTGTCACACACACTATAAGCAAAACTTATGCTTCCCACAGACATTGTCCTCTCCAAAGCCACCTCTGGCCTTGGCCGCCAGCGACACTGAAGCCCTCACCCCACTCAGGGCTCCTTCCTTGGAGACCATCTCTCAGGACTGCTGGGGGCCAGACATGAGGAGAGAGGGGAGGGGCTTGGGGCCCAGGGAAGGGGAGAAGAGGAGAGACAAGACCATCGGGGGTCTGCCGTGGCCAGGCAGCCCCTGCCCTCCACTGAGCTTCAGAGTGACTCCACTGTCCCTGTTTTCCAGGTAAGAGCACAGAGGGCCTGGGAGATGGGAGTGGTTGGCAGCAGGGTAGCTGGACCCGCTGTCTTGCCTGTGAGCCCAGACATGCACCTCGGTCCAAAGGCAGAACCACAGCTCCCGGGTCCCTGTGGGCAGCACTGCATGGACGCTGAGAACACAGAGAGGCCATGGGGGCCAGCAGGGTGTCCCCAAGGGATGGGTGGGGTATAGGGCCAACCCACCCGGGATGGAGGAGAAGCAGTGGTGGGGCTGGGGTGTGCAGCGAGAAGTGTGGTCTCTGATGGCCAGCAGGGACCCCATCCTGGCCAGAAGGACAGAGGGCAGTTCCTGGAGCAGAGTGGCTTGGGGGTGGGGTTTGGAGGAGTGTTCCATTGATGTCCTTTGCCAGGCACTCAGACGGCGTCCCCACCAGGTGCCAGCTTCCTTGGTGCTGAGCACTGTGGTCACCGCTGCAGATCTTCGAGGCAGTTCCTGGAGGCAGTTCCTGACACCAGCGTCAGGCAGGATTGGCAGATGACTGGGTAACCATGGCGCCAAGGGGCAGGGAGCCCACCAGGGTCTCAGGACCACCTTCCTGGTCAGCCGTACTTTAGTTTTGGACAAGGCT
The DNA here is from genome assembly GCF_964146895.1 of Miniopterus schreibersii. NCBI lineage: Eukaryota > Metazoa > Chordata > Mammalia > Chiroptera > Miniopteridae > Miniopterus > Miniopterus schreibersii. The sequence goes on along the minus strand of NC_138111.1, from coordinate 71,487,504 downwards.
GTCAGGTTGATCAAAGGGAGCTGCTCATGTTTTCTGTTTGGATGTCAAGAGAGGGAAAGGCCTGGGCCATCGTCCAGGGACATGCAGGGCGAGCTTCCAGCACAGCCTAGTGAGTCCAGAAGGTGCCCGGACGATGCATGTGGGTCAGCAGGGGGTCTCTGCTGAGGGCTGGGGGCTGTTTCACTCAGTGTTTTCTCTTCTGCAAATTCAGTTGCAGAGCAGGGAAGTGGGAAGAACGTTCAGTAAGAATCAGGTCCCAAAGGGCAGCCTTAACAACCAGCGCTGAGGGTGGAGTCAGCTAACCTCGAGTCCTCCAGGCGTGGGCGGACACGGCCCCACTCATGCCTGGCCCTCTGTCCCTGCGGGCAGCTCCTTCCAGGAACCCTGGTGGGTGGGTGAGGGGTGGAGGGCTCGCCCACGTTGTGCCAGCCCAGGTTGTTTGGCGTGTTATGGTAGGAGTTCACTCAGCACCAGGGAGTCTCTGTGTCACCATAGTGGGTCTGGGCCCGGGGAGGGGGGCAGGGGGTGTTGCATTGTGATGTTTCTATGCTCCTGCAAAGAGTGACGGGACTAGCAGTGTGAGAAGGCTCTGGGCCATGCAAGGCCACCTTGCAGGACTTCCTGGGTAGGGTTTAGCTTCTCTTAGGAGAGAGGGGCTTGTGGGAACTGTGCATTTGAGAACCCCAGGATCAGGCCAGCACCCCATGAATGGGCTTACTTTTCCTCTCCAAATATGTTAAGAAAAAGCTTATGTTTGGCATGCTGTAGCAAAGATCACTCTTTTTTAGGTGTCAGAATTAAAACCGACTTTTGAGTGCCTTCTACAAACATCTACTGAGTCTTGCCCTGCAAGGCCAGAGCTCAACATGTGCTGACTGGCCTTGGGCACACCAAACCCTCTGCTCATAGGAGACACTGTGAGAAAATGTGGCCAGGCCACATGCACCTAGGCCCAAGCAGGTTGTCTGTTGCTGTTTGTTTGTTTGTTTGTTTGTTTGTATTGGGGCCCAGCCCCAACTTGGGGTTGGTAAAGGGCCAGGGACAGAGACCTGAACTTGAATTGTGACCTTGAGCCCTTGGAAGACTGAGCACTGGGGCAGGAGAAGGCAGGGAGGCCTGCACATCCACTTGGACAAGCGTGGCTGTCACCACCCAGCAGCTCTACTGATCAAAGCCTGGCTTGGGTGGACCCCCAACCTTCTCACTCATCCAAGGAGTTGGGCAACCCATTGGAGGGACACCAGTGTGACCAACAGGCACCTGAATGGCTTCTCTCTCGTGTCCCTATCCAAGAAAAGGTGCTGTAGAGGGGGAGGACTGGCCGAGGCCCCACTCTACAGGTTAAAATATTTAAATCATGGCCTTCAGGTCTCTTCCAACTAGAACATTCTCTGAGGGGACCCCACATGCCCTGCCCACCAGCCCCACCTCCTGCTCCTTTTCCCCAGCCTTGGAGTCGGGTCCTCCCCAGCCTGGCCTCCCTGACCATGCAGCCCACAGACTCCACCTCCCTGTGTCTAGGACTCAGGCCCATCTACAGCTGCCTGTGGACTTGCCCTGGGAAGAGTACACCCAACAAGAACAGGGTCACATGGCCCTCAAGAACCGAGTGGTGGAAGGCCCTATGTGGCGTCCAGCTTAGCACCCCAGCCAAGCTGTCTGGGGTGGAGGGCAGAGCTTTGGGCATGGGTTGTCAAGGAGGTTGTTGGAGATGCTGGCCCTGGCAAAAGACAAAGGAGCAGCTAGGGGAGTGGCACACAGGAGGTGTGGAGGCCCCATCTGCTGTTTGCTGGGGCAGTTACATGCTTGATGCTTGAGTGCGAGCTGCTTTTCATGACGTTCCTCACTGCTCCAGAAAGGAGCGTGGCTGTGCCCTCCTGCCCGCTCTGCCCAGGCTAAGAGAAGGTGAACAGGCTCCAGACAGGGGTCTTGGGCACAACCGCCTCCCTGGGCCCATCTTCTTGGGCCTGCACTTAGAGCCTCCCTCCACCCTCCTGGGCCCAACAGACTGGTCAGATGCCACCTCCAAGAAGTCTTTCCTGATAGCACCTCTGCAGGCCCTCCTGATGGGCCCGTGCCTGTCTGAATCCCCAGTCCACAGGCTGACCTTTCCTCTCTGGATGATTGAGCCTTTTAAGGCTGGAAGCTGCTTTGATTCACATTTATTCAGCACATTTCACATGAGGTGAAGAGCTCAGGTTTCTAGAACTCAGTTGGGACCTCCACCCACCTGAGGATATAGACATTCAGGTCCCAGTAGGACTCCCACCCAATCCTCCACCAACAGGCCCAAGGATCATCACTGTGGGGACCTGGATCACACAGGTCACTGTGGTCTGACCTCACCCTCCAGATCACCCTAGTCTGACCCAACTCTCCGCTTCCTGCTTCTGCTGGGTGGTCACTCACCCCTGCAGCGTCCCCTCTACCGTCGGCTGCCACTGTAGGCTCTGCAGAGCTGGCACTCACCATCTGAAAGGGACAGAGACAGCTGGCATGAGTGGAGGTTCCCTCCACACACCAGAGTCCAGTGCAATGTTGGGATCACCTCACACTTCCACCTGACATCTCAGCACCCACAGTGAGGCAGCCTTGGTTCTGGCTCCTCCCTCCGGTGTCCTTGTGGAGAGCTCTGTGCCTGCCCATTTTCTTTCAAAATAGTTTAGAAAGTAAAAAACAGCAAGTAGATTTGATGCAAATATTAAGTCGATACCGAGGTAGCCTGTAGGCTGAAAGCCCAGCAGGCCTGGCATCTGTTTGGGTCTCAGGCTGCTGGGCCAGGCTGGGCTGGGCACCCATTAGCTTCAGGGACACCCCGGATGGGAAGCATGGAGTAAGGTAGCCTCACTCTGAAGCCCAGACAAAGGAAGTGGCCAAGGCCCTAGGTAGCTCCCAAGGGACAAGGGATGGTTGCAGCCCTGACTCCCCCCACCCCCAGGCCCCAGGGGGCTCTGCATGGGGTCAAGTGGGCTGCCCTGCTGCTAAGATCACAGTGCCTCATGCTGCAGCTTCGCCCAAGCCTGTCCTTCCTTCCTGAGCCTGAATGCCACCTGGCCTCCAGGCACAGTGGTCCCCATGCAGGTACCCCGTGGAGAGTGGGCAGTGAGTATGCATCACCTGTCTGCCAGCCCCTCGTCCTGGGCATGAGGATAACTCGGGATGGGGGGCAGCTCCCTCCCTGACACCAGTCCTTGCGTAGCAGGCTGGGCAGCTGTGAGGGGCACTGGCTCCCTGCAGCCACATGCCCATCCAGGTGAGACTCCCTGCCACGATCCCGGGGCTCTGGCACTCACGGCTGGGTCTGGAGTAGGGGAGCGGTCCTCATCCTGGCTGAAGGAGGTGCTGAAGGCCTTGAAGGTCTGGCTGTTCTGCCTGTGCTTCTCAATGACAGCCTCGATGACCTGAATCAGACAGAGAGCGAAGGCCTCAGCGCGGGCTTACGGGAAGGAGCAGGGTCCTCCAAACAGGGTCCTATCACTATCACGTTTCCCCCGACCTTGTGCACTAGGTAGAGTCCCACTCTGAGATGAGGGAATGAGGCCCGGGAACATGGCCCACAGCCTTCCCGGTTTTCACCCCCCCATCTCATGGTCTGGCACCACACCGCGGTGGCAGGGATTCCCCTCATGGCACCAGGCCGTGGCCGATGCTCTCCGGGAATGTTCTATGTGAGCTTGAGGCCACATCTCCCTTTCCTGCCTCAGCACTTCCACTTGATCCCCGAATTTCTTTTTTCTCTTCTCGCCCAGATATTTGTCCACATATTTTGGAAGCCACGGTCTCTAACAGTTAGCGTTTGGCCTGACCTTGACCACTCTGGGCTCCCCGTGGCTCCGTCACAGCCCTCCTGACCTTTGCTCGTCTGTGCCACACATCCCCACCTGGCCGTCCCGAGCGGGGTTTGCTCTGGCTTCCCAGGACTCTGCCCGCCTCCCCGCCCAGGCTCCCTGGAAGCGCAGGCTCCATCCTGTAAACCAGGCTGCTCGCCCGGCTCAACCTGCCTGCGGGAGAGAGGGCAGCGTGGAGCCACTAGATAGCAGAGACTCACCCCCAGGGTGAGGGCACCCCCAGGGTGAGGGCACCTCCTTGCCTGCCCACCTCCGGGCCCTTTATGTTTCTTTATTTACTGGGGAGTCAAACAAGCAAAGGGATTGAAAGGCTCATGCTGTCTAAAGGAGCTTATAAGCTTGGCCACTCCGTCATTTCAAGGCGGACAGACAGGCAATGCCCGGGGCTGCTAATCCTTCGTTCCAGCAGGAAATGGCCACACTGCTCAGGAACTAGGTGCCTTGGTTACTTTAAAGCTTCAGGAGCTTCACCTGCACCCACTCTTCCTTCTCCTCTTCTGTCCTATGAAAGCAGAAACAGCATTTTGTTAACTCAGCCTTGGGCACTCACTGTAAACCACACTCCTCTCAGCCCCACAGCACATGCCTGAGCTGCTCCCTGTCTCGAAGGGCCGTCCAAGGCCTAGGAGAGTGGCCCCGAAGGGCTCCAGAGCACTGTGGCCAGATGGGGTCAGGTGCAGGCGGGTGGGGTCAGGTGTGCCCAGATGGAGTCATGTGTGACCAGCTGGGGTCAGGTGGGGTCAGGTGTGGCTTGGTGTGGGCAGGTGTGGTATGCAGAGCCCTCTTCAGTGGGTGTAAGTCAACGCCTCCCTGGGCGACGGTGAGTTATTGCAAAGGTCCTTGATGGAAGCGGGAGGAGGGATCTCCCACATGCTGCCACCCATCAGACGGCAGTGTGACGATCGCTACCGAAACTTAGAGCAGGCATGCCACCCTCTGGGCAGCACTCCTGCATCAGGGACCCATCTGAGAGACACTGCGCGCAGCCCTGCTGGCTTTGCTGCGGCAAGACCCTGGCGAACCCAGGTCGCCAGTGAGAGGCGGCCAGAGACCACACTGAAGAACTGCCCTACTTTAGGACGTGGTGCTCGGATTAAGATGATTTCTGGCAAATTCAGTAAAAAAAAGCAATACAGTAAACAGCCACCTGTGATTTTAAAAATGATACAGATGTACGAGCACAGAAATTCTGAAGGATATTTACGGCTGGTTAGGAAGGTCAGCTGCCAGGGAAACAGGCAGGCAGAGGCTTAACGTTCACGGACTCCCCTTATCTGTTATGTTTTAAACTATAAATAAGTGAATACAATGAATAAATAAAAACACACAGCAAGGTCATCGGTTTAGAAAAAGAAGCCAGCCCTGGCCGGTTTGGCTCAGGTTGTTAGAGCATCAGCCCGCTGACCGAAAGGCGAAGGGTCTCAGGTTCGATTCCGGCCAAGGACATGCACCCCCATTGCAGGCTCCATCCCTGGTCTCGGCTGGGCCTTGTGTGGGAGGCAACACTCGATGTGTCTCCCTCACATTGATGTTTCTCTCTCTCTCTCTCCCTTCCACTCTCTCTGAAAAGCAATGGGGGGAAAATCATATCCTCAGGGAGGCTTAAAAAAAGACGCCGTCTACTAAAATTCCTGGTCAAAGACATTCCATTTACACGCAGCAGAGCAGACAGCCGAGCCTACCGGGTTTGCAGCTCCAGAGACCTTTTCCTTCCTGTTATGATGAACGTGGGGGCTGCATGTGGCTTGCTGGTTTCCTGCACCTAAAACGGCACATGACCAAGGACAAAACAAAACAGCCAATCACTTAGCAGGCCCTGAGCTGTGGGTCACGCGCTCAGACAGAGTCTCTTCTGAGGAGGGCAGAGGTGTTCCAGCATCTGCAGGGAGAGTGTCTGGCTCAAGGTCACGACTGAGGGACAGCTGCTTCATGAGCAAGTCTGTGGAGGGGGGTGAGGCATCCTGTCAAGGAGCAGCCAAGACCTCCCACCTGCCAGGATTCCTGGGCAGTTGGCAGCAGCCCCTGGGCAAGCTGAGCATGTCCCCACCAAAGAACCCACAGGCGCACCTGACAGAGGGTCGGGACTCTTGGGAGAAGAGCCAGGACATGTCCACTGCTCTGCAGGAATACCTGAGCTCTGTGGCTGTGTGTGGCCCTTAGGCTGGTGGCCTTCAGAACCAGGGCCTCCACGTTAGGGACCTAGGGCCCCGGCCTGCTCAGTCTTCAGTGGGCCTCACAGCAGGACTCTCCCAACAGCCCAGGGCTGAGAACCTCGACTATAACACATCCAGTTCATTACATGGACTGATTTTCTCTTACTTTTTTTTTTTTTTTTCAGAGGAACTCTAGAAAAATAGTTTTTTCTAACTATGGGGCAAAGTATTTTTTCTCTAGTTAGTAGGTACTTTAATGGTATTCCTCAAACCTGGATTCAGAGAATTTCAAAGTAAGAAGGAATTTTTTTGTATCACTAAGGCAGACTTAACTTTTCAGAACTGATTAAATGCTTTGCCTCCGCCATCACTTTTGAACACCCATTAATTCACAGCCTTTCCTCACAGGAGAAGGGACTGATTCCAGCTCCTACAGTCCCCACACCAGGAGACACTGACAGGCTCAGGGAACTGTGACAGCAAGGACAGCAGGCTGTCTGGACCTCAGGCACAGACTTCTGTGGGACCTCATTTAGGCTCAGAGGTGGTGTGGGAGCAGAGAGGGCATGGACAGGGATCGGGCATTCACCCCAGCTTCACCTTTAGGTCTGTACATGGGGCCCTGAGTGCTGACCTCAAAGGGGACAGGGGTCAGTCAAGGTCATGGTGCAATCCTTCATCCAGTGAGTGTGGGGCCAGAGCCTGTGTCCCCAGGCCTGCTCTGTGCCCTCCCAGTCGAGTTGGAGAAAGAGAGGGGCTCACCCACCTGGAGGTCTGAGATGTCCATCTTCTCCCGGACACTGAACTTCTGGCCCATGAGCCGCAGTTTGGGCACACAGTAAAGGATCATGCTGTTGAACTTCGAGAGGGTGGCAGGGTAAGGGGCAGGCAGGCCCAAGGTGACCCCATAGAAAAGGCATCCCAGGGAGGTGTGGAGTGGCTCTGGGGCTGGGCAGGAGCGGAGTTGAGCAAGGCTGGGTGTGGCCTGGTGGGGGTTGGGAGGTGGGGCTCACCAGGAAGAGGTGGCGGTCCTGGGCCACCCCACTCTTGGCCGACAGCTTCTGGATGGGGCCCTCCTTGATGAGCTCGTTGGCGGGGTTGACGATGTCCTCCTCCCCGCCCAGCTGCTCGTGCACCTCCAACAGCCTGTGCATCTTCTCCTGCAGGAGACACAGGGCTCAGGCAGCTGGGCAGCCCGAGGTGAGCGGGGCCCCCTTGCGAGCATGGCCCACAGCCAAGATGGGCCAGGAGCCTACCCGCAGGGTAGGAGGGAAAGCAGGGGCGTTGAGCATTGAAGATGAATGTTCATGGTACACAGACCAATAAACAACAACAGCTAACGTTGTTGCTATGTGCCAGGCAGTGCTCCACCCTCAAGTAGGTGCAAGTATTATTTCCAGTTTACAGACAAGGAAACAGGCGCGGAGAAGTCAAGTGACTAGCTGGAGAACTGGGACTGGCCTCTTAGCCTCTGTCCTGCATGCCAGCTGCTTGTATGGGAGCTTTCAGGGAGAAATGTGGGGAAGCTGCAGCTTTCACCCTGAATGGCTCCCCCGCTCTGGCAGCCTCGCCTTGTTTCCTGCTCCATCAGGCCCTTGGTGAGACCAGACCACTGTCAATCTGCAGCTTCTCTCCCTCTGGCCTCATGACTGGTTGGGTGGTAACATGACCAACCAGCGCCCCAGAGGTGTAATGGGAGAGAGTTAGCAACTGTGGCCCCAGCTCTGAGTCAAGAGACCATGGGCCTTGACCTGTCACTGCTGCCACTGGGGGCCTGAGCCAGGAGCGAAGGAGTGAACGCAGTGGGGGCCAGCTGTGCCTGCAGGAACCCTGACCCACTGGCATAGAGTATGGACCTACCATGTTGCAGCAGCCACTGCCCTGGCACCTGTCCAAGCTCAGCCTGAAGACTTCTGAAGCAGGCTGGTTTGGCTGGGGCCCTTGTGTTTTTGGTAAGAAACAGAAAGTACATGTGGATGTGGGGTGCAGGAGGGGAACTGGCATCGAGAGCAAGGAGGACCAGGATGGCAGGGCTGAAGGGCCTTGAATGTATTAGGGGGCTGAGCATGCACCTGGTGTTTACTTGAGGGGCTGGGTGTGCACCTGGTGTTTACTTGAGGGGCTGGGTGTGCACCTGGTGTTTACTTGAGGGGCTGGGTGTGCACCTGGTGTTTATTGGGGGCCTGGGCATGTACCTGGTATGTACTAGGTAGGGTGGGTGTGCACCTGGTATATACTTGGGGGCTGGGAGTTCAGCTGGTATGTACTGAAGAGGGCATTCTTTGTGCAACTGGTGTTTACTGGGTGAGCTGAGTGTGCATCTGATGTTTATTGGGGGTGCTGGGTGTCACCTGGTGTGTATTGGGTGGTTTGGGTATGTACCTGGTGTGTATTGGGTGGGTTGGATGTGTACCTGGTGTGTACTGGGTAGGCTGGGTGTGTACCTGGTGTATATTGGGTGGGTTGGATGTGCACCTGGTGTGTACTGGGTAGGCTGGGTGTGTACCTGGTGTGTATTGGGTGGGTTGGATGTGTACCTGGTGTGTACTGGGTAGGCTGGGTGTGTACCTGGTGTGTATTGGGTGGGTTGGATGTGCACCTGGTGTGTACTGGGGCCCTGGGTGTGCACCAGGTGTATACTGGGGGGCTGGGTGTGCACCTGGTGTGTAAGAGAGCTGGTTTGTACTTGGGAGGCAGTTCCAGGCCAGGAGGGTTCTGAACAAAGAATGACAACATAGATGTCCCTTAGAAATCTCTGAGGAGGAAAAGGGGGACTGGTGGCTTGGGGGAGCTTGGCGAGGTCTGTTGAGGCTAAGATTGAGGGTAGGTGGGGATGGGTGAAAGCATGAAGAGGCTCCAGAGCACACACTGGTAGTTCCCTAGGGCCAACCCCTGAGTTCTCACTGGGGCCTTCCACCACAGCCTCCCACCTGTCACACGTAGTGGGCAGAGGCCTCACTGGACTTGGGGAGATAAAGGCCATGCAGCAGGCATGCTAGAGGTGGGACAGGAGTCCACTCAAATGGGAGGCCTCCGGCCTTGTCCATGCCCCTCAGAAATGTAGGCCCATGGAAGCTCCTTCGGATGTCCACAGGCTCCGTGTGAGCTCATGACCATGCAATTCTGCAAAGTGGCTTTCCCTCCTTCATTGGATTTAGTCTTGGGTGAGAAAGGGGGGGAATTAGATTTTAAAAGACTGGGAGTAGCCCAGCCGATGTGGCTCAGTTGTTGAGCACTGACTTATGAACCAGGTTCGATTCCCGGTCACGGCACAGGCCCGGCTTCGGCTCGGTCCCCAGTCGGGGGCCTGCAGGAGGCAGCCCATCACTGATTCTCATCATTGATGTTTTTGTCTTTCTCTCCTGCTCCCTTTCTCTCTTTGGAATCAATAAAGACATGTTTAAAAAAAGACCCAGAGTAAAATATGGCCTGTTTATGGTTGTCATGGGTGCCCTACAGTGGACCTGACCCTGGGTGACAGATGGGCGACCAGGACACTGGAAGTAGACCACACGTAACAAGAGCAGGCCCAAAACAATCTGCCCATCCCTCCATTCTTGCTTTTGAGAAATGTGGGATTTCAAAAATATATATTTCACTTCCTTTTTTTCCTTTCAAAAAACAACAGTGCCCTACAGAATAATAATGAATGTAAACTGTAATTGAAAAAACAAACAAAACAACAGCAACAGTGCATGTGTGAAAGTAAATGGGTGTCAGGATTAGGACAGACGCCAGAGCTGGGTGGGGGATGTAGTGGCCTGGACAGCAGGGCAGTGTGCAGGCCAAACAGGGAACAGAGTCACCTGAGTCACAGGGTGTCAGTGTAGGCCCAACGGGGTCTCCCTCACCCACAAATCCCATTATACGGTGGTGTTGGATCAACAAGGAGATGAGTCTCCACCTTTGGCTGTATTTGCAGGTAAGTTTAGACGAGGTCACATTCCTGAAGGCAGGTCCCCATAATGGGACTGGAGCCTGAGAAGAGGCCCCAGAAAGCTTTGCTGCTCTCTCTGCCACTTACCTTGATCTGGGACTGTCAGCCTCCAGAATGCAAGAATGCATGCGCGTTGTTTAAGCTGCCCTGTCTGTGGTATTTTGCTGTAGCCACCAAACTGACGGAGACGGAGCTTGAATGAACGAGTGAGTGAGTGGGAAACCAATGGGAACCCTGAGAGCTAACACTTCTCCGGCCCTGTTCTACTTTACAGAGTGATTTAGTCGCCACAACAGCCCCATGAGACAGGTCTGTCACAGACTGTGTCTTACAGATGGGGAAACTGAGGCACAGAGTGCTAAATAACATACCAACAACCACTGAGCTAGTATGGGGCATGCCTGTCTAGTTCTCAGCAGAATCCCTGTCTGCCCTGGGGGACATGTGGGAGCATATGCATGTCAATGAAACCCACCTGGGACAGGTGTGTGCGTGTGCACACTAATGGAGCTCACCTAGCAACAGGTGTGTGTGTGTGTGTACTGATGGAGCTCACCTAGCAACAGGTGTGTGTGTGTGTGTACTGATGGAGCTCACCTAGGGACAGGTGTGTGCGTGTGCATACCAATGGCACCTGGCTCACCCCACACTCTCCCTGCATCGCACTGCGGGTCCCTCAGACATCCTCCGGGAGTCGTCTCTCACTTACCATTTTCCGAATAGCGGCATTAGAATGGTTGGCAGCAGTGGAGATGAGCTCCAAGGACTCTGCAAGAAGAAGATTTGGGGTCATACCTTGTTTGCTGGGGCCTGGGGGACTAGGACCTCATTCCATGGGTAGCCAGCCCCTGCCCTGTGTTGCAGGCTGGCCATTGTTCTTGGGCCAGGAGTGACCCCTGCCACCCAGTGTCTACCCCAGTGGGAGCAGGGGCATCTTCCTCTGTCTCAAAGACCATCGGTTGCTTCCCAAGATATGTTTAGGGGACACTTGGAGCTCTCTCCCTCTCTGCCTGTGTGTCTCTGTCCCGTCTCGGTCTCTCTGTGTCTCTCTGTCGCTGCCTCTCTCTTCCTGTCTCTCTGTCTCGTCACTCTATGTCTCTATCTCCAGGCCTCTGTCTCTTGTCCCTCTGTCTCCCTCTCCACGTGGGTTTTCGGCAGGTGTCCGCTTCCCCTTCCCAGGAACCCGCCAGCCCCGAGTGGCTCTGCTCACTCTCTGCGTCCCTCCGGTCGGCCGCGTCTGCCGGGAGCCGCTTCAGATAGTCCCTGAGCAGCAGCTCGTAGCGGGGCACCCTCTGCACCGGCTCCAGCATGTGGTGCTGCAGCGTCAGGCTCCCGCACACCTCCTGCTTCTGTGGAGACAGACGGCACCGTGGACACGGGGGACCGGGCCCGCCCTCACCTCAGGCCCTGGGCCGGGCTGCCCCAGCACCACACCTGCTGCCTGCGACCGTGCGTGACGGGGGACCGAGGCGTGGGGAGGCTGAGCGATGGAGCAAGGCCCTGGCCCCGGGCCGGCTCTTTTACACATGTCCTTGGGGGAGGAAATAAATGCTGGGCAAAGGCCACCTCCTTCCTCATGAACGACTTCCCTAGTGCCTAAGGGCCTCTTTCCCGCATGGGAGGTTGGGAGCTTCCCCAGCCCCCCACAGGGAAGCCCTAGGGGATCCTGCTTAGATGCTGCTCTAAGTGCCCTCTGCTCCCCTCCTCTAAGTGACAGTGAGTGTGGGCTGAGGCCTTCCTGGTGCCAGGCCAGGGCTCCCACCCTCTTTCTTAAACACAGTTCTCCCTCTGGACCTTCAGCGTCTCGTCCAGACCTCATGTGCTGAACGTGGTCATCTGCCACCTCTGTGCCCACCCCCGGGCCCTGCCCTGCACCCTGGCTTCCTCCCCTGACCGGTGCCCCAGCACCTGTGTCATGGCTGATTGGCTGCCTGCCTCTTATAGAATCCATCCCACCCTGTGTCTGCCTGGGGAGTTGCTGCAGTCATCCAGGTGTCACACGGGCCACCTGCCTCCCCCACCCACCTGCCACCCTTGCCCAGCTCAGGGCCCAGAACAAAATGGCTTTGAGCTGAAGTGAGCTCAGAAAGCCTGGCACTCGGCGGGGCCGGAGGAGCCTGCTCAGCAGCCACCATGGAAGTCCTCTCAGGTGAGAAGTACCCAGGAGAGTGAGGACCAGGGCACCGACAGCTCCTCAAAGCGTGTCCTTACAAGAAGCTTATTAACAGGGGAAAAGCGACGTCACCGTGGAGAGGCCTGGCAGGCACTCCCCGAACCACACGACATCCCCAGAAGCAGGACCATCGGAAACGACGTACCCCAGGCAGGACAGGTGAGGACGCAGCCTCACTCCACAATCTGCGCTGCGTTGTGGAGAGACCGTGGACAAACCCAAATCGAGAATGTATGCAAAAGTGGCTGGTCCATCTCCCTCCACAGTGACAGGAACACGGAAGACAAAGAGGAGACACACATGGCAGCGAATGCGAGGAGTGGTCCTGGGTGGGCGGGTGGGCCAGAAAAGAAAACTCGCTGGACAGCTGGTGATACCTGAACGAGGGCTGAATTCGGAAGCACTGTTGCACCCTGTGAGACTCCCTGTCTGGGTCCTGTGCTGTGGCTGTCAGGAGAACACTGTCCACACTCAGGGACATGGGCCCACATCTGCTACTTAGTCTCAGAAGCTTCAAAAACAACAATCTATGTGTGTGTTTGGAAAGAGTGATAAAGTAAACAAGACAAAATGTTAACAGTTCCCCATTTTTGCAACCTTCTTGTAAATGTTTGAAATTATTTCAAAATAAAAGCTCCAAAAATTTAGAATACGCCTTGGATTGAACCAAGGAAACCTCTAAAGACTACACAACTTTGTTTGTCCACACTGGGTGTTCTCAGCATGGTGGAGGCTGTCCTGTGCCCGTGGGACATTCAGCAACATCCTCAGCTTGCACCCACTATGGTGCTATGGTGCAGGGGGACCAGGGGACAGGGTGGCCTGCTGACAACCATGGGCTGTGCCGAACCCGGGCATGGAGCCCTTCCCACAGCATACCCATCCCAGAGCCCCAGGCCTGTCCAGGGTGTGGGATGCATTGTCCGGCGGCTGGCTGAGACCCAGACCATGTCTGCCCGGGACAGCACATCGGTCATCTCCATCCCCAGGTGTGTGGTAACCAAGAGCCTGCAGACCCAAGGATCTGGTCTGCCAGGTGTGGCAGAGAAGACAGGCTGCCCATGAGAGTCAGGAGGGAGCCCAGTGACACCTCCTCAGGCTGGGCGCTGTGTGAGTCAGGTTCACAGCCACCGCACCAGCGAGGGGCAGGCCCTCAGACTGCGCCCTCCTGCATTCCGCGTCTAGAGGGTTGTCACTGGCTGGCCATGGGGAAGGAAGGACACCAAGTGAACCCTGACTCTGTCTTCTCTTCTTCCTCAAAATAACCCAACCAGATACCAATTGCCCAATGCAAGCTACAGACTGAACTTCCTCCATTGTAGCTTTATTATTACTAAGAAGAGATGTGGGGAGAGAAAAGGAAATAAACACGGGCATCTGCACTGGGAAGGTGGTAGGGCCGCAGGGAGTTGAGGTCTGTGAGGCCCTGGGGTGGGCCCACAGTTCCCCCGACAGTCACGATGTCGCGCCAAGGGCGGCGGCCAGCCTGACGGTGACCTCTAACAAAGCCCAGGGCACACGCTTCCCGGGGAAGGAGGGCGTGCTGTAGCCTGTCCCAGGCACGGGGCTCTGGTCTGTGTCTGTCAGCCTCGGCACTCACACCAGCCTAACCTGCACCTTTGGGATGCCCTGCCTGCGCCAACCCCAGTCAGCCCTGCCACTGGGTGACCACACCCTGCAGACCTGGGCAGTGCGAGCCCCTGGTCAGTGCCCCTCGGGGCTGGCACAGCTTGGGGAGGCTGAGAAAACTTTCATGGGGAGAGCTGGGAGCGCCCAGACATAAGCAAGGGGGTGAGGGTTCAGGGAGTGTGGGCAGGAGAGAGAAGGAAGGATTTGGTGTCAGAGCTGTCCTCTGGAGAGGGCCAGGGGTGCCAAGGGGCACGGGAGGGCCTAGGACTTCACACTAGGAAGTCATGCTGACCTGATGACAGAGGACCTGGGAAAATGCAGAAAGTCATGGAAGGGCCAACCCAGACCCAAATCTGGTCTCCAAATCCTTGGTCATTAACCCTCTAGGATATACTGAGGAATGTGTGTGTGTGTGCGTGTATGTGTGTACTCGTGATGTTAGGACAAGCAGCTAACAATTCACAAAAATAAAACTAGATTCTTACCTCATACCATAATCCATGGGGAAATTATTCTGGGATAGCATTTTTAATTTTTAAAATGAAGCCATACATTAAAAGAAAACATAATTTCTATTACCTTGGGAAGTGAGAAATGCATTTATAAGCATTACTTGAAAGATTTTTTAAAGCATTACTTTATTTAAAAATTGGCGAATGTTGCCCTAGCTGGTTTGGCTCAGTGGTCAGAGCGTCGACTGGCGGACTAAAGGGTCCGGGTTCAATTCTGGCCAAGGGCATGTACCTCAGTTTCAGGCTTGACCCCCAGCCCTGGTCCGTGGGCCAGCAGGAGGCAACCAATTGAAGTGTCTCTCTCCCCCCGCACCCCCTCCACTTTCTCTGAAAAGCAATAGAAAAAATATCCAAGGGTGATGATTTAAAAAAAAATTAGTGAACTGGCTAAGTAAAAACCAAAAATTTTGTATAGAAAACATCATAAAGTTAAAAAATTAAAAAATCAATGAGGAAAAATTATTTGTAACACATGACAGATAACAGTTAACGTTCTTAACATATAAAAACCACATGAGTCAATGAAGAAAAGGGCAACACAGCAGGAGACCACAGCGGCCAGGTGTGGACAGACTGTCCACAGAAAGAGGAAAGCCAACCACCAGGGTAGCATCTTCCTACCCCGAGGCCTGCTCGAGCTGCCGAGGAGCGCTGGGGGAGGAACTGGCCTTTGGGCCCGGGTTCTATCGACAACAGCTTGTGGCAACACAATCGTGCAGCCTCTGGGAGCCGCGGTCTCCCCGCCGGTGAAACAGGAGTGAAGATTTGTCTCTGGGAGTCACTTTAAGAATCAAAGCGTCAACAGCGCGTCTGGACACATCCACAGTGGTACCATTTTCCCCGTGTGACAAGACCAGCCTAGAGCTGTGCCCCCGAGGCCATGCAGGGCCCTACCTGGATGCCGTGGACCACGTCTCTGAACAGGGACGAGCGCTGGGTCCAGGCGTTCACCAGCTCCACCGCCCGGTCGAAGTTTTTGACGTACTCTCCATACATCTTGAGGAACGGGGCCAGCTTCTGCAGGATGTCCCCAAGCCGGGGGTTCCTGTTCCTTTGTGGAGGAGTGAGATCATCAGAGAAACAACCCAGGTGAGGGGTCCGGGTGAGGGCGACTCCCAGCTCTGCGGCGGCGGGCACACTGGTCACCCTCTGGGAGCCTGTTCCCTGCCCCGCCTCATGCGGAGTAGAAGGTAAGGGATCGCTGGTGGCAAACAGGCAGCTCATGGAAAGTGCTTCCCAGGGCACGGACCATTGCGCAAACCCAGGCGCTGGTGACGGGGCCGCTCTAGTGACGCCCCAGTCATCAGAGAAGCGAGGAAACTCCATCTTACTCCTTCAAATGAGCAAAGGTCAGGAGCAGTGGGATGAATGACAGCTGGCACTGTGCACTCCTGACAGGGATTCGGTTAGGGGGTTAGAAATAGGTCTAAAAACCATAAAACTATATTAATAGTCTTTGACCTTAGAACTGTGGGGGGATTTATCCTAAATTAATCACCGAAAAGACGGGAAAAAGGGCATTCACTGCAGCATCCCCAGAAAGAGGCCCTCCAGGGTTTCAGGCAAAGGCCCACCGCCTGGGAAGGCTCAGCAAGCGCGAACCCCTGCACTGTTATCACAGCCCAGCCAGGCATCTGCGCACTCTCTCCAGCGCCTGGAGGAGAAAACCTGTTTCTAGCCAGAAGGACTGTGTCCGCCAGAAGGCCAGCCCAGCCCTGAGCTCTAACCCGGCGGCCTGGGGGACACCTGCTCTATAGCTGCAGCCTGTCCCTCTAAGATTTACGAGTTGACCCAGGGTCCAGCTGAGCCTTGCAGGGGCCAGGCTCCTGGTGCTCCCGATGCAGGAGAATGGCAGGCTGGCCCAGCCAGGCCAGCGGCGGGAGCAACAGTGGAGACCACAAAAAGCTGCAGCAGCACCCAGCACAGAGCAGAATGCACATAGGGTGGAGAACGGCCAGGCGGGGGCCACTCTGTGGTGTTCTATTACTGTGACTTGCGGCTGAGCTGAGAACGAACAGAAGTGGCAGAGGGACAGAAGGACAGCCCCCAGGGACAGATGGAGGATCCAAGGTGTACTACTGAGAGGGGAAATCTAATATTTTTAAAGCAAAGGTGGAGTATACCCTGAGAGGATAAATGAATGGCCTAGCACTCTTTGCCAGCTGCTTGGTGCTTGCCGATATCTAACTCCTTTGAAATCCCATGAAGCCCTAAGCAGGTATTAAAGTCCCTTTGATTTTCAGATGAAGAAGCTCAGGCTGGGAGACACTAAGTAGCAATGGGGTTGGTGAGGTCAGGGTTGGCCCAGGACCTTCTGGAGAAGGAACCCAGAGCGCTGTGAGACAGGCCCAAGTGTCCACCTGGCTTTAAGGCATAAAAACTCTAGATTTGGAGGCCGCTTGGCAAAGAGAATTACAAAACAACACCGTGACAAAATAACCAGGACCATCAACTGTCAACCGTGTTGAAGCCAAACTCCCTGGAGATGCTGGCCCCCCAGTGCCCAGGCGCCTGAGCCACACTCACCACTCCTCTGTGATGCGAGTCTGCAGCTCGGGCAGGAGGAACTGCCCATGGAAGCGATAGATGGAGGAGATGTTAGAGAAGATGCCTGTGGTGACTTCCAGAGGAATCCCTGCTTCTGTCAGCCGGGTGCAGAAGACCTGGGCACACAGTGGTCACTGAGTGTGGGCCATCGTGGGTGGAGTTGTGCTTCTGTGGGTGCGGGTGCCCAGGAGAGGCTGTGGCCACCTCCTCTTTCCTTGATAAACCTCCCATTTCATCAGTGGCTCAAACAACCTTTTGGTCCCAAAGCACGCTTACTTATGGCTAAGGATTGGGGAGAGGCAAGGACAGTCCCCTCCAGATGGGGATAGGCCATCTTTCTTCCTCTGTCTGCCTTTCATTGAAATTGGAAGCTCCCCAATTTCCTTTCTCCACTTGGGAGCTACAAACAGAAGCAACACCTGTAACGCCCTGTGTTTCCTTTGGTGTTACTTCCTGTGCTCAGAAGCCCATCTTGCCACCCACGGTCCCAACTATCTATGCAGAAAAATGCTCATATAATGTGACTGCCAGGAATAAAGATCCCCAAGGGGACCTGACAGGACCTTTGCCCCAGAGCCACAAGCTCTAAAAGCAAAAAGTACAAGTGTCTGGAGGATACTTAAATTTGTCTGAGTTTTAGCATAGTCATTTGTATTCCGAATGTAAGGCCTCGCCAATGTTAGGATAGGGAGCTTGCCTGTGAAACTGCCCTCTGGAACTCTGAAAGTAGACAAAGGCACGCCCAGGCCAGAAGCACTACCTGGTCCAGCAGGTACAGCCGCCTCACGTAGGTCTCCTCCGTGTGCAGGAGCTCCTGGGCGATGTGGAGCAGCTCCCGGGGCTTAGAGCTCTAGGGAGAGAAGAGCCACAGCTCACCTGGGGAAGATGAGCCTTGGAGAGGCAGACCTGACAAGGGCCAGCTGCTGCGCACAGGACAGCCAGGGGAGCTGTGGGGCCAGAGGAGGCTGTGGGGACTGGAATGTGGGGCTTGGTTTTCATAGATGGAATTTCCGGGGAATGTTTCTGGGGAGGGCACCACAGTTCCCACCAATCCCTAAAAGCGTCTGCCGTCCAGAGACAACTCTGCCGTCCGGGGCATTGAAGACAGAGTAGCTGCAGCAGCCACATCAAATACATTGTGGAGTACCCTGGCTGGTGTTGCTCAGTGGTTAGAGCATCAGCCCGTGCACGGAAGGGTCGTGGGCTCAATTCCCAGTCAAGGGCACGTAGCTGGGCTGTAAGATCAATCCCCTGCCCTGGTCGGGGCACATGCAGGGAGCAACCAGTGGATATGTCTCTCTCACATCGATGTCTCTCTCTCTCTTCCTCTCTCTCAAACATATCCTTGGGTAAGGATTAAAAAAATCGAAAAGAACCACACTGAGACCCATTATAATAAAAAAGGAATGAGGTGATACATTTAATATGCTAAGAGAAAAAACTGTCAACCAAGAACACTGTATCCAGGAAAGCCGCCCTAAAATGAAGAAATTATGACCTTCCCAAATATTAAAGATGAAGAGCTCAGCACCACTAGAGCTGCTCTACAAGAAATATTTAAGGGAGTCCTTGAAGTTGTGAAGGCGGTAGACAGCAACCTAAGCTGTACAGAAATATATGGTTCTCTGGTAAAGGTAAATGCATGAACAAATATAGTAACATGCACTGTTGTAATTTTGGTACATAAAATTTAAATCATAAGAATGTTTAAAAATGACACCTATTTGTTAACACGCATACAATGTATGAATATGCCATTTCTGACATCAATAACAGTGGGGAGGGGGAGGAGCTATGAAGGAGTAGAATTTTTATATGCAACTGAAGTTATCTGTTCAAAGTAAAATATATAACTCTATATATTTTATATATATAAATATATATACTACATAGTATATATATAGTTTATATATATATAAAGTGTCCTTGTTAATCACAATAGAATAAAATGGCATTGTGGCCCTGGCTGCTGTGGCTCCGTGGTCAGGGCCCTGGCCCGCACGCCGGAGGCCTCAGGTTCAGGCCCTGGTCAAGGGCACCCTCCTGGTTGCAGGCTCGGGTGTCCTGCGGGAGGCAAACAATCAGTGTTTCTCCCTCTCCCTCTCTCTCTCTCTCCCCCTCTCCCCTCCTCCCTCCCTCTCTCTCTTCCACTCTCTCCAAAAAGCAATGGAAAAAATATCCTCCCATGAGAATGAACAAAACAACAAAAAAAAGAAAGGAAAGAGATTAGAGCCGAGATCAACGAAACAGAATAGAAAACAATGAAAACATCAACATGAAGAGCTGGTTTTTGAAAAGATCAATGAAACTGACAAACCCTTAGTTAAATTAACTAAGAAAAAAGAGAAGACTCAGATAACTAACATCAGAAATGAAAGGGGAAACATGACAATTGATGCCATAGAAATAAAAAAGATTATAAGAGAATACTATGAGCAATGAGACACCATAGAAGAAATGGACAAATTCTTAGAAACACAGCCTACCAGGACTGAATCATAAAGAAACAGAAAATCTGAACCGATCACTAATGAGCAAAGAGACTGAGTAAGCTATTAAACACTTTCCAGCAGGGAAAACCCAGGTGACTTCACTGGAGAATTAATAATACCAGATAATTTTTTCTCAGGTACGTCCAAAAAATTGAAGCTAATACTTCCAAGCTTATTCTATGAGGCTAGCATCACCCTGGTACCAAAGCCAGACAAAGAAAATAAAACTATAGGCCAATATCCCTGATGAATATTGATTGATGCAAAATCCTCAACAAAATATTAGCAAATTTAATTCAGTAGCATATTAAAAGGGTCATCATATACCATAACCAAGTGGAATTTGTTTCTGGAATACGAGAATGGTTCAGTCAATGAAAATCAATCAATGTAATGCAGAATAAAGGAAAACTGAGGCAGGAAAAGCATTTGACAAGATTCAACATCCTTTTGTGATAAGAACAGTCAACAAACTGGCTAGGAGAAGGGAAATAACTCCACCTGGTAAAGGCTGATTTGACGTGTGTACACCCGCATCACCTCCTGTGTTGCAGCCCTTCATTCTACCTGGCTGGGGAACTTTAGGCACAGGGCCCCCGGGCTCCTGGTCCAGAGCTTTGCCCTGAGGATTGGGCCAGGGTGCGATAAATGGCATTCTAACCAGGATCCCGTGACGGAGAACATAGACCCGCTCCTACTAGTGGCAATGGAATGACGTTTTCATGGTACAGATACAAAGACTTGGAACATCTCCAGCAAGCCTCTGGCCCTGGGAGCACCCCAGAGCCTGCATATGCAAGATAGGGCCAGGCCTGAGGTCTGCACTTGCCCCCAGGACCTGGGAGACTGAGGCAGTCAGCTTCCCTGGAAGATACCCTGAGAGTCACAGGTGGTGGGGCCCATAGTAAACACATCATTAATTTATTTTTATTTTATGATATTTTGACATCTTGGGTCCTTGCTTACCCCAGAGGGACTATCCCTTAGAGATGGCTGATTCCTAGGGATATAAAAGACCCACCTATAGGCACGACTTTTATATGCAAACCAACCCATCCCTAGCCTATATCCCAGTCCTTTGTATCTGCCATTCCTCTCCCCTTGCCCTAATCACCAAGGGCCAGGTACCAGACAGCTGCTGTGCCCAGAGCCCCCTGGAATTATTCAAACTGGCCAATCCTAAATTTGCCCAGCTGCCTCACCTGTTCCTTTCCTCAGAAACTACAATAAAGCCTGTTGCCCTCAATCCCCCTGACCTCTCTCATGACCAACGGCCCCCGTAATTTCTCCTCTATAGTGTGATGTGGCCCCTCCTCTTGGGAACTGTGAGTAACAAACTATTTTTCGGTGGCTGTCATCTCCTGATATGTTGGCCTCATCATACTCAAATAATAATAAACCTAGATTAAAACACAGCCCCGCCCAGGTCAGCCCCCAAGAAGTTGGCTCTCAACGGCATAGCTGTGCCCTCCAGACCTGTGCCCTCCAGGCCTGTCTCCTGCTGCCACATTAGCCAGCACTGTTGCCACCAGGAGCCAGGCAGCCTAACCCGTCAGACACCACCTGGCTCTGCTGGGACCCAGTCACCTGCAGCTTGTTCAGGCCCCCCTCCCACTCAGAGGTGGTCCCCCTGAGGCAGGGCTATCTGCTTTATCTCTGTGTCCTCACGGGTCCCAGCACGGGGTACAGAGCCCGAGACGCTAAGGGGATGCAGAAGAGCTTTCCGTCAAGGCCGACCCACTGCCACGGACACAGCAAGCTCAGGGCTCCACACGCGTGCGCGGCTCCCTCCCACCTCCGCCCCACCCCGTGCGCAACCCTGGGGGTTTCTTCTTCATAAAGCAGGTGACACGGGTCGCCTTCCTCGCGCAGCTCTGCAAGGTGGGCAGCAGCACAAGGGCACTGCTGGTGGACTGTTCCCGCGAAGCTGTGGTCAGGCCGCCCTGAGGCGGAGCCCCTTTGCCTGTGCAGCCGTGGAACCAGGCTCAAGAGTGAGGTTGCCGCCCTAGGTGTCCAGGGGACCACCCTGTGTGCACCAACCCAGACCCACTCACCAGCCTGTCACGGGGCCTCGGAATGCGGTGCCGAGCAGGCACCCAGCTATTGGCACCAAGCGTGGTGACGCCCTGCCAGCCTCAAACCCCCTGGAGAGCCCGCCGTCCTGCGGCGGAGGGCAGCCTACCTTGGCCAGGTCCGCGTTGCCCATCGGGGGGCTGTTCCCGGGCTCAGGCTCCCCGCTGCGGCCCCTGCCCACGTCACTGTGGGCCTCCTTCCGTGTGGTCTTGCTGCCCGGGGCCGTCTCTGAGTGCAGTCCCGGGACCGTGGGGCCCGGGCCTGTCTCACTGCCCTCCTCGCAGAAGGCCTCCCCGGTCACACTGCAGGCTGGGCTGTCGATCCCGCTGTCCCGGTTGGGGATCTTAGCATTGCCACTCTGCTCCCCATCGGGGCTCATGTCTGGGGAGCTGTCCCCAACAGAAGCCTGGCCCCCAGGGATCCCAGGAGCAGGGTCCTCACAGTGGGCTCCGGGCCCAATGGGCAGCGCTTGGAACTTCCCTGGGTCTGTGCTGGGCAGCCCCGGGGAGGAGCAGCCGGGCCCATCATCTGGCCCCCCCAGGGTGGCAATGAGGGCTGGGGCTGTTGGGGCCCCTCCTCCAGACTCCATCCTCAAAGCGGACCTCTCTGGCCTCAGTGGGGGCTTCCTGTCAGGGAGAAAGGAGCATGGTCAGTGAGCCGCGGGCCCCCAGAGAAAGGCCACGTAATGGAGATGAGCTGGGCCCCATGTGAACGAACAGCTGGCTAGCTGCAGCTGGTCCCGTTAGACGGGCTTTCGGGCATCGGCAAATGGAAAGCCTTATATTTTAAGAATAAATTTTTTCTACATAAGAAAAGGAGAAAGGAAGAGAGGGAAGGAGGGAAAAGCAGAGAGAGCGAGGGGAGAGGGGAGGGGGAGGGAGAAGCCCTGTAACACGAGCTACCTGCTGCTCAATGAATTCAAAGTAGATGTGCAAAATTATAGCAATAACTGTCATAGGCACAGTGGATCAGGTCTGCAATGTGCCGCCACAGGGTCGTGCTGCGATGGGGCTCTGAGGTCAGGCAGGATCCCTGCCAGGGCCCCTCCTCACCGTCATTGCAACTCTTCTATCAGACAGGTGGCCAGGCGCCTTCTGGACCACGCAGCCCCCCACCCGTGGCTGTGCCCCTGAACCCTCACTGAGCCCTCACTGAGCCCTCACCGTGCGCCTCTCCTGGAAGACCTCCCTCAGGAGAGGCGAGCTCGATTGTCATTCTAGGTGCACAGAGAATGCTCGGGAGCTCAGCTGAGGAAGGCCCGGGTGGCACTGGCCAAGAGCGACACAGACATTCCTCAAAACCTCCCTTTAAACCTGCAGTGGGGCTGCCGAGGACAGGCACCTGGAGCAGCGGCCACTTATCCCTGAGGGACAGGCCACTTACCTGATGCCCACAGACCCCCAGTGGGGCGCTGAGGTGGTCGGGGGGGTGCCTGGCTCCCTGCTGGCCAGGTTCCAGGGCTGTGAATTGACCGTCCAAGGCCACGTGCAGGGCTGGGGGATTCGCTGAAAATCTCCTTGCCCAGCAGTGTTGAAGCAGAGCAGTTCAGGAGGTTCTAAAACATGTGAAAGGGGAATAAACCCTCACTGGTGCTTGGAGTGGCCAGCGTGCCAGGCCCGTGCTAAATGGACGGGGCGAGGGGAAGCTCCACGCCTCGCTCAGCGCTGCGGCCCGGGCAGCTCTCAGGCCTGCAGGCGGGCGGAGCTGCTTTCCCGGCCCGAGCGCGCCAGCCAGTGCCCCATGGTGTGGGACAGCTCCTAGGGTCCAGCTGGACACTCTCAGGCCAGAACTGAGTTTGTCCCTGGCCACATGAGGCCCAAGCCAGGGAAGCAGGGTTCCCTCAAGAATACAGAGCCCACCCAGTGTGAGGAGAGCCGGTGGGCACTGCCACACCCCCGAACCCTCCCTGAACCTCCTCAGACACACTCCCTGCGCTCTCACCAGCCATGCTGCCAGCAGGGTCTTCACACACTCCCCTCCTCACTCGCTAAGCCATCAGTGGACACAGGTATGACACATGCAACCACAACGGCGTCCCAGAGCCTGCCCTTTGTCCCTCAGATGGCACTGAGGCCTCTGGGCAGAGCTCAGTGGGAAGGAAAGCAGGAGCCCAGCAGCCAAGTGCAGTTCCACTGCTGCCTCGCCTTCCTGTGGCCATACACCTCCCCAGCAGACTTCGATCAGGAGCCACCAAAACCAGGGCAGGTGCATTCATCGCCGGCCACTGCCACATTCTTAACAAACTTATTCAGGAGAAACATTAAGATTTCTAAACAGAAAACACATGCTTTGCTGCATTCTTCTCATAGCACAGGAGATAAACTCAAGTTTCCAGAAATTAGATGTGGCGTGCGGTGAAAACATGCCAGACGGAATGCACGCCTTGCCCTCGCCCTGGCCCTCGCCACGATGTGTGCCCCTGCAGTCTGCTGGCACCAGGTGGAGCCGCCCCAGGCCCACTTCAGGGTCTCCTGCTTCCGGTCAAGGTACAGTAACAGAAATGGGGCTAAGCCTTTTGTATGAAACAAGCAAAACCTGGATAAAACATGAAAAAACAACCTGACAGATACCCTACACCAGGCAGTGAAGCACCATGCTCCTGAGAGGTGGTAACTGGGGCAGTGTTCCCTCTGCCACCCCAGCTTCCTGCCCCCAGGAAGACCCCTGAGTGCAGAGATGGAGCAGAGCTCAGGAAGACCAAGGCGGCTGGAGGTCACAGCACAGAGCACTGGGGAGGAGAGCTGGGGAGGCCCCCAAGGGAGACTCAGCCCAGGTGCGCGGGAACCGCGAGGCTGCAGAAAGCATCTCCGGGGAAGGTGGAGGCAACAGCCTGGCGCCCTCACAGGGTGGGGCACGTGCCTGTCTCCCAGCCGGACTGAAACCCCAAGATCCTCAGGGCATCAGAGAATTGGGAGGGTCTTGCCTCGGTGAGCTCTGCTCGGGTCCTACCCAACAAATAATGACGAGTCTTAACAGAAGCGTCTGTTTACAAGCAACTTAACCGCGTCCCCGAACCATGCTCAAGAATGTGCGAAAGGTCAGCAGGACATGGAGGAAATAAAAGATACACATTTGACTCCTGGAGGGGAAACCCACAGGAGCTACCCAAAGGGGGGGTATTAGCGAGATGCAAAGAAACGTCAAGCGACATACTATGTGCGTGTGACCAGAGTCTCCATATGTAATTGAACTCCCGAAAAAGGAGTGAGCAGGAAACATATTTGAGGAAATAATAACCAAAGTTTTTCCATATTTGATGGAACTAGAAATCCACATATCTAAGCAGCTCAGTGAACACCAAGCACAAGAAATATTTATTGTTAAACATTTTTCCACAGAGGAAGCTCCAGGATTAGATGGCTTCACTGGCGAAGTCTGTCAAACATTTGAGGAGGAAATGATGCCAATTCTACGTGACCTTTTCCAGAACATCCAGGGAGAAAGGCTGCTTCCCCACAACATGGACCAGCCCACACACGGTGGTGCCGAGTGGAAGGAGACAGACAGGTGCCTCTGCATTCACACGGACAAGGCTGCCGGGGAGGAGGGGTGCTGGGGTGTGGGGTGTCTGACTGTGCTGGTCGCTTCTTGGGTTTGTACGTATGTCGAACCATCGCAGCGTACCCTTTAACATGCAGCTGATCGTCCGATTATACCTCATGGGGGTACCTCTGAGTTGTGCGAGCTTGGGGGTTGCCCACATCCCCTAGGGTTATTTTTCTTATTACAGACGGGAGGACAAGTTGCACGGAGGATGGTGGCAAGGTACGTGCACGGTCCTGTCCAAAGGAGGTGCGTGCACCCTCCGCCACCATCTCATTTCCAAGGACTTTTGCCCAAGGGCAGCCAAACGATGCTTGGCCAGACAGGAGAGCCCAGGGCTTAGGGAGCGGAGTAGGGGCAGGGAGAGGTCCTGTTGGGGAAGGAACAAAGAGACCACCCCTGATCTGAGTGCAGAAGCTCAGGGATGCAGCCCATGGCCTCCTTCAGCTAAGGACTGAGCTCCCAGCTGCCTCTCCCAGGCCAAAGTAAGCACCGAGCAGGCCAGGCCAGCTCCAGCCTCCCCTCCACACTGCTCAGGGGAGCAGGGGACTCTGGGAAGGGGACACACATGCTCACACATACATAGATGCCTCCACAACACACATGTATGCACATGTATAAATGTATACCCATACACATATACATATAAACAGACACCATGGGCCAGGAGCCATGCTAAGCCATGTATGCACTCTCAATCAGCCACTGAAGTGGGTGACTGACAGCCATGCTTCAGACAGGCAGGACACCGAAACTGGTCCCGGACACTCACTGGCATAGAGGGAAATAGCCCCAGGCCCTGGGCCCATGAGACATGCTGCTCTGAACCCCCAGACTGGGCTCAGACACTCCCAGGGCAAGGGACGTGTCACCACGCAGGTGTCAAAGGACTTTCTACCTGGCCACTCAGCTCTCCCTGTAGAAGCCCTGAGCTGCCTGAGCTGAGTGAGACTGGCAACTGCCTACCCCAGGTGAGCCCAGCCCAGGTGAGCCAACCCCAGGTGAGGTATGCGTGCTGCAGGACTCAACCAGGGCTGCCATCATTCAGCGTCAGAGGCCCCAACACTGGGACCGGGGAGGTGTGAGTACTGCAGAAGGATGGAGAAATTGCTCACACTCTCCAGGGCATCGTGGACCATTTCAGTGGCACCACACACAGCAGCAGTAGAGGGGGAACATGAATGCAGTGTTCTCTGCCCTGGAGTTCCCACACTGCGTGGTTCCTGCTGGAATCGGGCCCAGATGGTCCCAAAGATGGGCCATGAAACTGCCCACAACCCAGCTCCACCTGCTGCCAGACGTCTCCTCAGCAGCAGCAAAGGAGCCCCTGCTAAAACCAGCACAACACCTATCTCCTTTGTTGCCTGCCACCTGGCTACCCCAGAGGCCCAGAGCAGGTGCCAGGGGGCAACACCAGGAACCCCTGTGCCGCACACCTACGCACAGATCACAGACTGGGCCGTATCAGCAGTAAGATAGAACAACCCATGGCCAGCCAGGAAAACCACCCTGCTATCCAGCACAGGGACTTCCATCCAGGATCGGGGTCTGGAAGTTCAATACTCACCTTGGGGTCTCAGCCTGGAAAGTGCTCCGGCTGCCGCCGGCATGCCCTGAGGTGTCCATCCTGAGCTCTGAGGATGCCGTGAGGTGTCTGTGCTTTGGGATGGGGTGTAAGTCGGCGAGACCTCAGGGCGAGCTGAGCGGGGCGAGGAGGTGGGTCAGCACGATGCCATCCTGCTTGCGGGGACACCCGATCAGACACTCCCAGACAGCTCACACAATCACGTATAGAAGTTACTGTTACTTTCAGCCCTGGCTGGCGTGGTTCAGTGGTGGGAGCGTCCCCGCACACGAAGGGCCTCGGGTTTGATGCCCAGTCAAGGGCATGTACCTGGTTTGCCGGTTCCCTCCCTTTCCCAACACCCCCACTCCAGTCAGGGCACACGTGGGAGGTGGCCTCTCTCATGTCGATGCCCCTCTCTCTCTTCCACGCTCTCTGAAAAGCAATGGAAAAATATCCTCCAGTGAGGACTGAAAAAAGGAAGGGAATCCTGACACCTGCTACAACTTGAAGACATTATGCTCAGTGAAATGATCTAGCCACAGAAGGACAAATATTGCATGATCCTACTTATATGAGGATCCTAGAGCAGTCAAGTCACAGAGACCGAGTAGGGTGGTGGACAGTTTCAGTTGATGAGGAAGAGCTCTGGAGGTGGGTGGGGGATGGTGCCTAATACTGTGAATGAATTTAATGCCACTGAAATGAACACTTCAAAGTGGTTTAGATGGTAAATTTTATGTCATGTGTATTTTAGCACAATTTTTAAGAGCTTTAAAAAGAAAAATGCAGCCCAGTCAGGCGTGGCTCAGCAATTGAGCATCCACCTAGGACCCAGGCAATTGGGGGTTGATTCCCGGTCAGGGCACATGCCCAGATTGTGGGCTCCATCCCCAGTCGGGGGCGTGCAGGAGGCAGCCGATCAGTGACGACTCTCTCATCATTGATGTTTCTCTCTCTCTCTCCCTCTCCCTTCTTCTCTTTGAAATCAATAAAGATGTATTTTTAAAAAATAAATAAATAAATAAATAAATAAATAAATAAATAGAAGAATGCATTTCAGAAAGGCTCTCCTCGGAAGTTCTGTGAATTAGTGCTAAGCTGACAGTGGCTTGAAAGCACCTAGAACTCACCCCCCACCCTGCATCTGCCACCCTGCATTTCTTGCACCCCTGCCATCCTGGGCCTCTACTCCCGGGCCTCTTCTCTACAAACCCACCCGGGAGCCCCATGACGCCGGCCAGGGTCCAGCGCTGCCTGTAAACCCTTCAGCGCACTGCTAGTGCTCACTACCTGCACCGCCTGCCTCGCCCTGAGTGGGGCCACGCGCAGATCCAGGGGTGGGACTACTGCGGCCCACGCTCCATGTGGCTCTTGCCTCAGGGTCCCCCACCTGGCGGAGTGAGGTTCAGGGCCAGCACGGAGCCTGGGTATCATTATTAGAGGCTCCATAAGTGATTGTGAGGAAGATAAAGGTGGTTTCCTGGGTGATTGCATTCCTGAGACCGTAGATGCACCAGCTGGCACTCAGAGCAGAAGAGGGGAGGCATGGGGATCCCTCCCACCCCAGAGGGTCAGCCCGCTCCAGCCAGGTGGAGGCTCTACTTTGACTCCTCCCTGCTCTTGGTCCCTCGGGGCATGACAGCCCCCATGGACCGCACACTGCAAGTCACCCCGCGGGCCCTCCTCCATGGGCCTGGGGTGCAGCAGTGCAGTGGTCTGAAGCTGTGTGTCCAGCATGATCCGTTTCTACCCCTCAACCTCTCCAGGTCTGTTTCCTTATCTGTACAGTGGACACAACCTGAGAAGGTCCTGAGAAGGTCCCTAAAACTCAAGGAGCACACAGCACAGCACCCCCATGGGTTGCATCCTGTGTGCAAACAAACAGGGCCATTCACATTGCCTGAAGCTCCCAGGTCCCCGTCACAGGGAGTGCGCAGCTCCAGCACGACCAAAGCTGATGGACAGAAGCTCATGGGCAGTAAGGCAGGGAGGCGCTGGTGCAGCTCAGGCGCTGTGACCGGGGGCCACGCACCGCGTGCGGGGTTGGCTGTGCCTGGACGCTGAGCACTGCACTCTCTCTGCTTCATTTTTCTTTCTTTCTTTCTTTTTTTTTTTACTTTGTAATCAGTATATTAAGGAGACATCCATACATTTCAAGAATTGCTTCCATTCTGAAATCCAGATTTAAGCTTGTGAACAAAGGACTTTTAAACATACAGTAAAGCTATCCATAATTTGCTCTACTACCAACATTAAATTACTTACTTTGGAGCATAAGTGAAATGATTAAAGCAAGTCTGTAACATACTTAAAAACACCTTCCTATCTTATAATGCAAATTACTTCTCATGTAAAGGTCTCATCACTGAACTTCTAAGTTAGCCTGACGTCACTACTCTAAGGCTTAAGGTCCAAAGAGAAGGGGAAAAAATGTAACCAAAGACTGATATATATACATATATATATATTTTAAAAGATGGCACAGCGGAGGGGAATGCAATTCTGCAAGTTCAAGCCCTCAAGAAGCAGGGTATTTTCATAAACCCCTTCTTCAGGAACGCATCATTGCCCCTTCAAGTAATAGTTCAAGCGATAGAATGAATGCAGAGGAGTCACAATGAATCCCACTTGATACAATTATACAAACTACAGTTCTCTGCAAATTAAGTTCTTTGTCTGACTGCCCGCTAAATACAGAATATTAACTTCATAGCTTAACAGTTAGGGTCCTACCCCGAAGTCAGTACACATAGCTAGCACTTCCATGTAAGCTATTCCACGTGCAGCGTTGAAATTAATTACAAACTATGGCCTAACAAGTGCTAGGGGACATTTTTTAAAGTAGTTTTTACAGGTACTAAGCTTATCTTGCACACTTAAGTCATCATACATACAGGGCAAAGGCAGAGCTTTTATATTTGAGGTTATTCTTCATTTAACTTTGAAAACTACTATAATTGAATATTAAAACAAAAACAATAGCAAGCAGTGAGCATATTATGATTATAGTACTTAATTTTTTTAAATATGTTTTTATTGATTTGAGAGAGAATGAAACATGGATGACAGAGAGTAACACTGGTGGCCGCCCCCTGCACGCCCCTGCTGGGGACCGAGCCTGCAGCCGGGGCCTGTGCTCTGACCAGGAATTGGACCAGCGGCCTCTGCACATGAGAGGAAGCTCAACCAACTGAGCCACACTGGCCAGGGCTCCACTTAATTTTTTCACTTATATATTTACGTAATATTTTTCTTTTACTTTCTATTTTTTGTTTCTAGTTTTAAATTGTCTATACTTATTGTATTTCTATTTTCTATTTGTTTCTTTTTTTATTTTACTTTCATTAAAAAGAGTAAAACACTACAGTCACTGTCCATTGTTATATACATAAAAGGCTACTATAAAAATAAAATCACGACCTTTAAAATTAAAAGCAAATCTTTCCCTGTCCAGGTAGCTAGAGGTGTGACAAAGCAAGTTGAAATTGAGGGGTGGGCACTGTAAAACTCCTGGAGTTTTGCTGTATATTTGAAGTTTTTATAATAAACTTTTGGGAGAAAACAGTTGACCCCTGCAGCACCCCACACCCCAGATCCACGCTTGGGGGTGGGGTGGGGAAGGGCTCCTCACTCCGTTCCTTCCTGCTTTCAGGCTGACCTCTCCTGTTGGCCACAATGGGCTCACCACATAATTCTCTCCACTTTATATTGTAAATTTTTTATTTTAAAAATGTAATGAAACAAAACACACAAGAACCTCCCAACAGTTTCAATCGACACTGAAATCCTCAGCGCAGGTGTGGCTCCGTGGCTCCCTCTGTACCCTCTGAGCTCAGGCTGCTCAGGACCCGCCTCAGGCCCAGCCGGCCAGCGGCCCACACACTCCCTGCTACCACACTCCCAGGGCTCCACATCTCCCACTCCACGCCCCGCCAGGACGTGGCCCCAGGAGGAAAGGTGGAAGCATCGCCTTCTCTGAATGGGCCCTACCTGGCCCACAGGACCTGTAAACATTTTGGTGAAGGAATGAGTGGTGAATTAATTCAGCATCTCAAATAGACTTCATTTCGCTTCTAATATGTACTTTCACATAAATATACAAAAATGTGCTCTGGCTGAGTCCAAATTTTGAAAATAAAAACTCCAAATCGAGATCACGGAAGGTCAAACCCACTTCCTGTCTCCATCTCTAGGCCTGACCCAGCATGTCTCCTTTAACTGCACTCTCAGTCCATCAGGTTATTACAGCAAGGGGTGCCCAGGTGGTGACCCACCTTCCCAAAGCCACTCCACACCAGCAAGAGCTCTGTGTCCTGGGCAATGACGAGCCCCCGTGGGTCTCTAAGTCACTGTAGACCTGTGGGACCGGTCATTGCCACCACACATGGAGACTCAGACAAAGGAAAGAGTATCTCAACAGAGGGAACAGAGTCCCAGGCAGAGGGAACAGCACCCCAGGCAGAGGGAACAGTGTTTTTAACAGAGGAAAAGGCACAAAGGTAAGTAAGGTGGAGACAGGCCTGTGAAGAACAGGCCTTGTGTGTGAGATGGGTGAGCCCAGAGGGAAGGTGGTGGGGCCAGACATTGGAGCCAGGATGGGTCTCCCTGCGGTGGACAGACAGGGCCATGAAGGCGAATGACATTTCATTCGGTCTGGATCTCACAGCTGCCCTTGGTCAGCGCTGCCCCAGGGCTGCATTTGACTCCCAAGCTCGTCCTCTTTATGTTGGAACCTCAATTTCTTCAACTCATATGTTGGTCGCCAGAGCCCATGGGGCAGGTGGAGGGGGTGCAGCGAGGCAGGTGCTCCTGCCACTGTGGTCACTACTTTGAGTATAGGGACACGTAACCTGGGCTCACGAGGGGTTCCCGTCCTCCGCAGACTCACTGAGCACTTTGCCTCAGCTCTGAACTTGAAAGACCAACTGCAATCTGGGCCTCTGCATGTGCAGGGCTCACAGTCCTGTCCCACTCCAGAAGCTACCTTGCATAAGGAAGTGTTGGTCTGTGCAGAGACAAATGTCAGCCCTAAGGACCGAAGGGCGGAACTGGGGCCTTGGGCCTCCTGCCACCCAACTGAGGATAAACCACTTCCTCTGCGCAGGGCCCCACCCAGCCCCAGCAAGCTGTCAGGCTCAGGAGGTTTGAGTTTGGGCGGTCTGGGGCAAGCCGTCGGAGCTGTGTGTCTGTTTCCTCTCCTGCAAGAATGGCGTAGCTGGTGGCCCTGGGTGCTGTGGGACAAAGCACCAGCCTAGCAGCACTGTGCTCACAACAGGAGTCTGGCCCCACGTGGGCCTACTTCCCAGACTGGAGAGCAGAGCTGCTGGAGCAGCTGCCCAAAGTCATGGAGCTGGGGCTATAAGCCTGGCCACCGGCTCACACTGCCTGGCACATCGCAGGGTCCTGGTGAGCTCAGTCCTCTTTCCTAGTAGCATCGCCATAGACAAGCCCTTACTGTTGGCGTCAAAACTGCAGAACAACCATCCAGAGCCACACTGTGTGGAAAGGCCTAGCGCCCTAGGGACTGTGTCTGGTACCATCCTCCCCGACTTCGCTTAGGCAAGGAAGAACCAAATAGCCCTGGGCCTGGGCAACAAGAGTGGGACAGGCCATTGGCAGGTGTGCCAGCCAGGCTGAAGCAGGGGTTTCCCTCTGCCGCTCAGCCCAGGACCCTGGCCGCTCCTGGGCTCAGGTTCATCTTTTCTAGTGACTGAGTCGCCCCGATGATCCCCAGCACTGTCCCAGCACCCTGTGGTCACAAAGAATTTGCACACTTGCTGTTGCACAATAGCCTGACTTTCAACAGCAATGCCAGAGGCACAACAGGAAGACACAGGGACAAACACAAGACCCCATGCAGTGCCACCCTGACAGCTTCCTGCCTTGAAGACATGCCCCAACAGCTCCTGCTCTGGATGTTTCGACCCAAGTGCCCCCACAGGACCAGCGGACTCCAGGCCGCCGAGACCACTCACCTGCCTCTGGGGCTCCCGGCCTCTCCCCCGGCCTCGGCCTCTCCCCCCAGCCTCGGCCTCAGGCAGCCGCAGAACACACTTCCTTTTGCTGGTTTTCGCAGTCTGGGTCACCAATGACAAGTGTGTGCATTTCCGCATTGTCACGCCCAGCTGGGAAAGCTCAGCTGACTGTCCTGGCCTGAATGCGTCCATCCGAGGCCCAGGCCGCAGCTCCCTGCCCCCTGCCCCCTGCCCCCTGCAGTGGCTGCTTGCTGCTCGGTGCCTCTCAGTGGTTCAGGCAAGAGGCCAAACCTCCCCTTGGTGAACATTCTTAGCAAACCTGCTGGCACTCACCTCAAAGAGGGGCGTCTAGAGGACCTGATTGGAGCCAGCAGCCCCAGATCACATAAGCAGCAGCCCCCAGGCTGAGGTAAAGGGCTCACGACCATCAGAGGCTTCCACCTCCCAGTCTTCTTGGGCAGGAACAGTGAAAATGGCCACAGACGGTTGGAAAATTGAGAGGACCCCCTGAAAATGGGTTATTTCAAGGTGTTCCCAGGGGTGAAGCTAGCCCTCCTCCCTTGGGAGGCCACCCTATGAGGGCCCTCCAGCCAGACCCACCCTCCTAGCACCCACTGGGAGGGCTCCGTGACTTTCAGGGAGAAAAGTGATACAAACATAAAGACACGGCAGCCCTACACGGCTTAGGGCACAAATTCTGACATAATTTAAATGGTGGTTTCTTCATCCAACCTTACAGGCTTCTTAGAAAATAAAGCCATTTCCCTGGGCATTGGTTTCCTCATTGTCACATGGGGTCGTGTAGAGGTCCCTCGGGGACAGCACCTCGCACATGGGGAATCTGTGAGATGACAAATGAAATCCACAAAAGGGCCACAGCTGATTTCTTTGTCCCTCGCTGACCTCCCCTGGTGTGCACCCTGTCTCTCCACAGATTCCCAAATGAGGCTCACAGAAGCTAGACAGGGGACTCGCTCCCTCCCTCAGTTCCTCCAAATACTTAACAATGGTTTGAGGGGCTGTAGGCTGAGAGATGCACCCACTTTCACCTGCAGATATGCTTTTTTTCTATCTAAGATTTGAAGAATTTTACAAACAGGTCACTGATGAGCACACACCCACCTCCTTAACAAATTGCACTGAGAGCCCCCTACTGCAGCCCCACCCAGGCCCAGTTTCACACAGGCGTGACTCCCTCCAGCAATCTGCAGAAAAAAGTGAGGACAAGTCTGTCTGGTCTGCCTGGCTGCCACCCATCCCACCCAGCAAGTGACAGAGGATGGGTGGCCAGTGTCTCAGAGGCACCTGAGTTCATATTCCAGCTCATGAGCTTTCAACTTTGGACACCACTGAGCCTCTTGGAGCCCCAGTTTTGACTCCATAAAATGGAGAGAATGCAGGATGCGTGGTTGGAGTTTGTGAGGAATGATGGCCTGGCCTGTGGCAAGTGGACCATCCAGATGCCTCCAGCTCAGGTGGGAAGAACAGCACCTGCCACCATCCCCCAGTACAGCCCTTCCCCCACTGACATCTCTGAGACAGGAGACTGGCAACAGGACCCCATTTGGGCCTAAGAAACCCTGGTCAGGTAGCTCAGTCGATTAGAGTGTTATCCTGATACACCAGGGTTGCGGGTTCGATCTCTAGTCAGGGTACGTACAAGAATCAATCAATGAATGCATAAATAAGTGGAATCACAAATCTCTCTCTTTCTCTCAAATCAATAAAAATTAAAATAATAACATACTTCAAGAAATGGCTTAAGAAGACAGAGGTAAATACTGGCAGCTTGGAAACAGGCCAAGTGTAATGGCCCAAAAGGTAAGGGTCTTGGCAGGTGACTAATAGAAGGTAGACTGGAATGAGGGGCATGGCTGGAAAGTAGAACTGGGGTCAAGAGTCCTCTCATCCTGAAAGGGGTGCCTCCACCAGGGAGATGACACTCTCCAAGAAGAAACATTCTTGTGGCAGCCACTCCCAAGATGGCCTAATGATGGTCACTTCCTGGTGATCCTGAACCTGTGCAGCCATGCCCCCCTTGAATAGGGCAGACCCTGTGGTGTAGGACACCGCACAAATGAGTGGTGACTTCTGAGACCAGATCACACACCACATTGCAGCTTCTGCCTTTCTCTCCTGAGTCACTCACTCTGGGAGCCAGCCACCTCATTGTAAGGAAAGCCCCGTGTGGGGAGGAGGCCTCAGCCAGTGGTCAGCACCAGCTGGTCGTGAGGGAGTGAATCACATGGAAGTGCATCCCCAGCCCCAGTCAAGCCTTCAGATGAGACCACAGCCCCAGCCAACACCTGACCCCAGCCTCAAGAGAGATCCTGAGTTAGAGTCACTCTGCACCCAAATTCCTGACCTACCCAACTAACAGAGTTGATAAGTGTTTACTAAGTTTTGGGTAATTTGGTGTGCAGTGACAGGTGGTATAATATGGTTTTCAGAGAAAAAGAGCAAGGGGTGAGCTAAGGTTGGGGGAGCCTCAGCCCACAGTGGAGAGGTGTCCACAGGGAGTTAGTGGTATACATTCTTACTT
This sequence comes from Miniopterus schreibersii, assembly GCF_964146895.1. Lineage (NCBI taxonomy): Eukaryota > Metazoa > Chordata > Mammalia > Chiroptera > Miniopteridae > Miniopterus > Miniopterus schreibersii. Next base: position 71,452,513 of record NC_138111.1, on the reverse strand, counting down.
CTCTGTCCAATTATTTCATTAATGGCTCACTGGTCCAAACTATGTCCTCAAGCCTGAAGGACTCCTGGTGACAATGGTGAAGGTCCATTTGTGCTGTTCACGCTCAATAGCCCCAAATAGCTACAGAGTCAGAGGCTCTTCAAGGAAAGGCCCCCTGACTCCATCCTATCACCCCCCTGCCTGCTCAGGGTCAGGGAAGGGGTGAGGCTGCTTTCTCCTCCCCCAGGCAGCTTGCTGCACTGGAGGCAGCTCTGATGGGGAGGGATTTCCCTAAGGATAGCTGGCAATGACCTGGTGGAAGGCAGAGAAACCTCAAAGCCAGGCACCTAGAGGGATCCGTGTGGGACCAAAGGCTGGAAGAGTAGGTGAGCAAAGACCTTGCCACCTGAGGGAATGTCCACTCATTTCGCTTAGGAATGACCCAAAGGGAGAGGGCCCAGACCAGGCAAGAAAAACTGGTCAGGGGAAAGCTGAACCAGGCGGAGCCCACAGCCTACAGAGAGGCTCCTGCCCAGCTCCGCCTCACAGGGGAGGACATGGGCCACCCCAGGGTTAAGGGACAGGCCAGCGAGGAACCAGGAAGGTCTGCACGAGAGGTGGTGGGAAGAGTGACAGAAGAGGCTGCATGGGTGCTGAAGGTCGGGGTGTGTAGAGTCTCTCTGGGCCATACGTTTGTTCCCCACCCATCCCTCAACTCCCTGGCCCACCGTGCTCTCTGAGAGCAGGTGCAGTAGCTGCCCTGTGCCTGCTCGGGAGACACATAGGTCTTCTTGACAGCAGGCGCAGAGTCCATGGCCCGCTGCATTCCTGCATCCCGTCAGCCCTCCTGGCATTATCTGGCTTAATCCTAGTATGAAATCCATTCATGTGGCATATTATCCCCTTTACAGATGAAGGCTGGGGGCTCAGACAGGTGAGGTCAACCTGTTCCAAACTGCACAACTAGTCAGTGAGCAAGTTAGGGCAGGTCTGAGTCTAGGCCGAGCTCTTAAGGCTTCGGCTGCCCAGAAGCTGGAGAAGACAGACCTGTGCACAGGCCACCAGGCGAGAGGCTGCAGGCCAGGAAGGGTGCAGGCACAGTATCGGTGCCATCACAAACTGGTAAGGAAAGGATGGACCACTGAGTAAATACAGAGCGGGCACAAACAAGCCCACTGCCCCTCACATTCATGAAAATATCTCCAAACACGAGAATTAAAGACCAAACACAAGAAGCAAGAAAAGCGGAAAACTTTTAGAACAAAATATATGGAAGTGTCCTTATGACTTCAGGTAATGGAATTTTTATTGAATTTATTGGGGTGACTCTAATTAAGAAAATTATACAGGTTGCAGGTGCGTGATTCTACAACACATCATCTGCACACTGTATCGTGTGTCTGCCAAGGTAATGGAATTTTAAAAACTTAAACCATAAAGTAAAAGGATGTGATGCATTTGACATGAAAATTTAGAATGTCTATACAGAAAACAAATTTTAAACTAAGTGGAGAGGCCAGCAGTGGCCTGGGGGAACTCCTGCAGTGGCCCCAGTCACACCTGGAGCACAGAGATGGTACCAGGTTTACAGATTCGCAGGATCATGGAGCAGCCCAGCATTTAAAGAGCCCTGTGCGTCCCTGGCCAGGTGGCTCAGTGGGTTGGAGCATTGTCCCGTGCAGGTTCCATCCCTGGTCAGGGCACATAGCTAGGTTTTCAGTTCAATGTTTCTCTCTCACATGGATGTTTCTCTCTTTCTCTCTAAACTCGATAAAAACCCATATTCTCGGGTAAGGATTAAACATATAAGTAAGTAGCTCAGCGGGCTGATCCTGGGCAGGGTATGAGGGGGAAAAGACAAGTGATCCTGAAAGGGCCAGGGGCAGGCCCCAAGGACTCCCAGGCACGTGTTACCCAGCGTGCGTGTGTCTAGGTGACTTTGGCTTTTAAGTAGGAAATGTTGCAAAAGACACAAAAATGCCAAAGGTTCAAAGCAGTGCATGGTATGCCAGCCTTTCTTGTACCCTCCTGGGAGTCACCCCTCCTATCAGGCCAGCTGGAAGATTTATACAGTGGCAATAAGAAAACCCAAGTAGCTGCCTGCCCTGGCCAGCCTCTGCCATCCCTGCCAGGCACATATCTGAGCTTTCAGTCAGGGACCTGCCTAAAAACAAAACTTTCCCACTGAAACACCATTTGGCTGGGGTGGCCAGATTTAGCAAATAAAAACACAGTATTCCCTGTTAAATTCAAATTTTTGATAAATGACAATTTTTTTAGTAAAAGTATATTCCATGCACTACTTGGGACCGTCCTTTAAAAAAATTTTTTGGTATTGATTTTAGGGAGAGAAAGGAAAGGAGAGGCAGAGAGAGAGAAACATGATGTGAGAAACATCCATCGGCTGCCTCCTACATGCCCCCTACCAGGAACTGAGCCCACAACCCGGGCATGTGCCCTGTCCAGGAATTGAACGGGTGACCTTTCGGTGCATGGGCCATGCTCAACCAACTGAGCCACACTGACCAAGGCAATATTTGGGACATTCTTATGTTAAAAAAAATTACTGAATGTTTATGTGAAATTCTAATTTAACTGGGCATCCTGTACTTTATTGAGCATCCCTAATTTCATGCCAGTAACCCAGGATTAGCCAACCTATATGAGCCCAATAACCAGTCTGTGGCAGCCACACCCAGTCAGATGCATTTGTGACCCCCTGCCCCATTTTAGGTGATCTATCCCTTTGACACCAGTGCCCTTCCCAGCCCCATCCTACCCCACACCCTGACCAGTTTTTGGCCACTGTAAGCTACTCAGTTAACTTTGGGCTCCTCTCTAGGTATAAATTGTAACTTCTCTGCATCATAGGCTAAACTCAGAGAGATGGACACAGGGGATACTTCAGCTGCACTCAGGTTCTAAAAACATCTCCCAAGTCTGTGCAATGCCATTTGAGAGAGGCTTTAACCTCGAATGGCATCACCATGCCGATACCGTCCGGGGGAGGCTGCGGAGCTCTCTCACGGGGGCTCCCTGGGTCCCTCACACCCCAGCTCACAGACAGGCGGGGAAGAGGGCGGGTGAGCATTGACAAGCCACCTCACAAAGTGTCAGAACAGTGGAGGTTATAACCCGCAGTGACAGTTTCAACACCCTTTGTCAAAAATGGGTATTTTATAATATAAAATATTAAACAGCATAAAATAGCTCTCTTGCTTGTTTTTTATCTGCACTTGTTTGAGTGTGAGGAGCACTTTCTTCTGAAGAGTGGGGTGATGCATCCAGTCCTGTCCCTCCCAGCCTCCCCTGACGAGGGGGAGGGAGCCACGTTACCCAGCCCTGGACAATGGATCCCCTGGACAACGTGCCCCTCTAGGCCTGGCCCCTCAAAAACTCCCAGGCCATCTTCCAGGTCCCTGCTCCTGGCCTGCAGAGCAAATGCACAGAAGACAGGTCAGGAGCCACTCAATGGAAGGGACTGAGCCCCAGACCAGGGGCAGGCTGAGCTGGACCCACATCGCCCGGAACGCTTTCTCCCTAAAGACCTAAGTTAGGGCTGGTCACACGGAAAGTTTGTATCAGACCTGGGAGGCAGACGTGAAGAGGTACACTACTTTTCCTTCTGAAGATCATTGTGATTAGATGAGAGAGCCCCTCACAGGTTCCACCTTGTCCCCATTTCTCTCTGCTCTGGGCCCAGCTCTGTGTCATCCAAAGCAACTACTGACAACCCAGGCCCAGCGCCAGGTGCAGAGCCACAGCCTTCTGTGAGCGACCTACCAGCTCCCTTTCACAAGCCACCTGCTGGCAGGCATGCTGGACCTTCCCTTCCTAGCCTTTTACACGGTGCACAGTCTTGTTCCTGCAACAAACCCCTTACTTAACATGCTCCCGCACTCTCCCGCTGCCAGCCTGGGCGGGACCGTGTCCAGACCGCTTCTCACAGCAGCCAGCCGACCTGGCCGCTGCACCCGCCTTCTTTCCCAGAGCGGTTGCCAGTTTACCCTCCGCGGGGGAGAGGGCTCCTGGCGTCCACAGGGAAGACCTGGAGTGCATCTTCTCAGCAAAATCGTGCTGGCCATGGTGATTTTGGAGCCTTTGAATGGGAGGTTTTAGGAGAAAGGCAGCAGACATTTACAGTCGTCCCCGCATCCATGGGGGACACATTCCAAGACCTCCAGTGGACGCCTGAAACTGCAGGCAGACTGAACCCTATACATACCATGTTTTTCCTATAAATGCATATGCACGACAAAGATTAATTTACAAATTAGGCACAGTAAAAGATTAACAATAACTAATAATAAAAGGAAACGGCTGTTTCCATATAAAAGCTGCCTGGGTGAGGTCGCTGGTCTCGGCCCCTGCGGACATCCCCGGGAGGCTCAGTGCTTTCTGGTGCAGCACTCGGACATCGATCAGAACAGGTTCTCTGTTTAAGCCTCCCACCCCAAAATTTGGTGTCTTTTCTGTCTTAACTAAACGCTTACGCACTGTGGCCGTAACTTTTGCAGTTTGAGGCACAGCAGCAAAACCAGCACGGATTTCATTTCCTTCTTCACAGTTTCACAGATAGAAGATTCATTCTTACATTGACCTTAGCAACCTCAGCATAGGGTGTTTTTCTCTTAAGTCAAGAACTTTCACTTTTTCACCTAAAGGAAGCACTTTCTGGCTCCTCTCTGGTATATCTGAGTTACCCTACAACACAACAACTGCACCCTAGGGCATCTGTCCTGAGAAATGAAGACCTGTGTTCACACAGAAACCTGTGCTTGAGTGTTCAGGGCAGCTTTCATCCTCATAGCTCCACCACAAACAGCCCAGGTGCCCTCGAGGGCTGCACGACTGAGCCCTGCACATCCACACCGCAGAGCTGCTCAGCCGTGACGCCCCACGCATCTGCAAGGGAATGCTGAGGGAAAAGGTCCCACACTCTATGACTCCACTCTTAGAGCATTCTTGAAATGACAAATTTTAGAAATAGAGAGCAGATTAATGGGTGTCAGGAGAGGCGGGAACCAGGGGTAGCTATCAAAGGGCACCAGGAGGGAGCCTTGGGGGACAGAGGGTTCTGGATCTTGGCTGTGTTCATGCCGTGCTGCTGGCTGTGACCCAGCACTCCACAGTCTACAAGACGGCACCATCACGGTGCTGGGTAATGGGACTCGGGATCTCTGTATCATTTCCTACAGCTGCGTGTGAACCTACAGATATTTTACAATAACGTTAAAGGACTGATGGAGTCCTTGGCTCTTAGGAGAAACAATCAAGTGAAAGACAGCAATTCCTGGAATCTTCAGCACTACCAGAGACTGAGGTGCCCAAACCCAAGACCCTTCTGAGTTCTGGCCCCTGCCCAGCTTCTCCCACACCCCTGAACCTCCACATTACCTGCCTCCCATGGGCCTGGCCCTCAGGTCTGCATCTTCTACCCAAGGGCACTGGCCAGGGTCTCTCACCCGCCCACACTCAGCTCAGGGATGTGGAGCTGGTAATTCCTGCCCTTCAGGCAGCCAGCTCCACGGCCCTCCCCTCCAGGTACTTAGGCCTGGTGTCAGTCATTCTCTGACCAGACTGTGTTCCTACAGAAACAGAGTGCATGAGGCACAACCTCAAAGCCACCTTCCATGTCCCCATTTCCAGAACAGGAAGCTGTGGTTTGGAAGGTGAGGTAACTGCCTGGCCTGGAGGAGGGTGCAGCCAGGACAGCTGGCCACGAGGGACAGCTGAGGTGCAGGGAGTTGAGGCGGCTCAAGGGCGAGCGATAGCCCTGGAAGCAAGAGCCCCATTACCAACCCTGAAAGTGAGGATCAGAGACCCCAGATGCCTTCATTTGGTCAACAGCTGTGTGCTGAGCAGCCGTACAGAGAACAGAGGCAGGCTCTGAAAGCAGCTCCTGAGGAGGGAAGGAGCACTTGTACCAGCTCCTCTGGGACAAGTCACCCCTGTACCCACACCCCTTCTACTCACTTGCTAGGGTCACAGCTGGTCACAGGAGCCACACAGGCACTGGGCACTGGGGAGCACCCTTCAGACTGAAAGGATGGGACAAGCGTCCAAATCTGTCATTCCCCTCTCCGTGAGGCAAGCGAGAGCCACAGAAGTGTCAAACCAGCCTGGGTGGGAAGGTGGGGTGGAGATCAAAGGGCTTTGGATGTGGTATAGCTTTGTGGACTTTCTGGCCCCAAGACAAATCCTACTGAACACCTCATCTAACAATACTCACGCGGAAAACCTCTCCAGATGTGCAGGGACCACGGCAGGCCACTCTGGACAGTGAGCTTCTGGGAATTTCCACTTTCCTCTCCATGCATCTTGGTAACTCTATAAAGAACATTCATTATATGTGTGATCAGCAGAAAAGCCAACCTATTTGAAAGTATGAGAATAAAGCTTCCATGCTGCTTGTTGGAGACCCCACTCCTCCAGCATTCACTGTCAGAGCGGGCGGTCTCCACTCTGTGTGTGGACGAAAAGTTTCATTTCTATTTAGCTGTCCTAAATCTCTCTGCAGAAAAATGTGGTCAAGAAACCAAAAAAGAAGGGACATGGAGTAATTTTGCTTTCTGAAAACACTCTTTTGCACAAAGTTCCCTAGATCGCTTTAAACTAAACCTGCATTTTGTTCAAAGACAGAAAACATTCCTAAACATGGCCATATAATTATCCTGCCCTGTCTGGAAAACTCTCAAATGCCATTTCTGAGGGTTTGTGGGTGATGGCTTTTCCAGTGCAAAGCCAAAGGTGAGCAAACTAGTGACTATTTCTAACACAATTTTTTCATAAGGGAGTAAAGTGAGGGATGATGAACCTTTTCCCAAGGAGCCCCCCCATTGCCTGGTGTTGAGGTGAGAGCTCCCCACGGTCACCTGGCAGGATGTGGCCTCATGGGCTCCAGGCTCCTGGCCTGCTCACCTTCCCAGCTGCCTGGCCAGTGGGGAAGACAAGTGAAGTGTAAGGCAGTGGCCACATTCTCCCATGCAGGGGGCTCCCTTTGCATTTTCTTTTGCTGTGCAGAAGCTTTTTATTTTGAGATAGTCCCACTTCTTTATTTTCTCCTTTGTTTCCCTTGCCCTAGGAGCTGTATTGGCAAACATATTGCTAAGAGAGATGCCCCCCCTCCTCCCGAGTTATTTCTTTCTTCTTTTTTTAATGTTCTTTTAATTTTTTAAGATATATCTTTATTGATTTCAGAGAGAGGAGGGGAGAGGGAGAGAGAGAGAGAGAGAAACATCAATGATGAGAGAGTCATCACTCTCTCATCATTGCTCCTGCACGCCCCCAACTGGGGATTAAGCCCTCAACGCAGGCATGTGCCCTGACCAGGAATCGAACCTCAATCTCCTAGATCCTAGGTCAATGCTCAAACACTGAGCCAAGCCTGGCTGGGTCCCCCCAATTATTTCTTAAGCAACATAGTTTGTTTTGTAGACAAAATTTTCTGAAACTTGGTTTAAGACAAAGGATCATGGGGAAGATTGAAGGACCAGATGGCCCCTTTGCCACTGAAGATCTGACTCTGAGATTGCACTGGCCCCAGATCCCACATATGGGGGGCAGGGGAAGTCAGGACCCTCTCTGCAGCAGCTCCTGGCATTAGCAAGGAGCTAAGTTTCCTACAGACATCCCTGGACATCACACACACACAGACACAGGCCAGGCCCCCACTCACACCAAAGGCCATGACCAGTCACCCAGGACAAGAAGGCAACAGCCACTATCCTTTGGACTGTCTTGGGAGAAGCAGTACAGGCTGCTGAGAAGTCATAGCCTGCTGACCGGGGCACCCTGAGCCCGAGTCTCCGATGTCAGCAGTGTCATCCAGTTTGCAGCCACAGCCACAGCAAAGTGAGATCCTTGGGGCACAGATGTGTCAGGAACTAAGAACACAGGAGTGGACAGAAGTAACCCCACATCTGTATGAGACAGCAATTTGTTTCAGCATGTTACAAGTTAAGCAAAAGATGCATTCAACAAAAAATTCTAGCCTTGTCTAGCTCTGTCCAGGAGGAACGTTCTGAGATAGGAAATTATGTACCTGGAGAAGACAGGCTGGAAATCACTAGAAATTAATTCCTGAAAAACAACAAGGCTTTTCTCATTTATCTGTTTAAGAAGATGGCACTAGAAGCTTTTTGTTTTAAAAGTCCCCAGTGGATCTCGAGAACGCCATTTGCAATTCCCCCTGTACTTGAGTGACATGGTGTAAGGGTCTCAGGCTTGGGCACAGCCCTCACCTCCCATCCAGGCAGAGGAGCCAACTGCCCACCCCATGCTGTCCCCTCTCCCTTGTTCCTGCAGGGGCCAGGAACTGACGGCCGGAGGATGGCCCTCAGGGGCTGAGGTGCTCCAGGAGGGGTGAGTGGGCCTGGGGTGAGAGCCACATTCCTCAGCTCTCTTGCCAGCACCCGTCCCAGGGCGAGGAGGGGCCGCACCGTCCTGGAGCAGCCTGAGGGCATGTAGAGGCTCCTGTTCGGAAGCTCCCTCCGTTGCCTTCTCCCCATGGGCCTGTCTCAAGTCCGATTCCCATGGAACTGTCACCGAGCTCCAGAGCTTCGTTGGCTCCCCACAAGCTCTGCCTACAAACATAGCGGCTCTTATGCAGCACTCACCTGCCTCTCACCCTGCAGAGGAGCCAACCAGCTCCTTTCTGGAGGAAGGAAGGAGGGAAGGAAGGAAGGAGGGAGAGGGGAGTGGGTCAGTCAGTCTACTGGTTGGGGGTCAGCTGCGGCTGGCGGGTCAGTCAGTCAGTCCTCACCGGGGCTTCTGCCTCTGGCTGGTCTGGAGGGCTGAGACCCCCTCCGGGGCGGTGGCGGGGGAGAGGGTGACCACGCCTGCGGGCTGCACGCTGGGTAGGTGCTGGCTTGGGAGGAATGGATGGCTGCAAGCTCAAATGTGTGAGCCGTAATGGTGGATACGTGTCCTTACACATGTGTCCAAACCCACAGAGTGTGCAAGACCAAGAGCGAACCCTGATGCAACCCGTGGGGGTGGGTGATGCTGACGCGTCAGCGCAGGTTCACCGCGATGTGCTGAGACTGAGGGGTGAGCGTGGGGAATCCCTGCCCTTCCCTCAGTTCCGCTGCGAACCTGTTGTAGGCAGTTCGACAGGCAGGAGCGGAGCGACGGCAGGCCAGGTGCAGAAGGTACCTGTGATACCTGTAATTACCCCAGTTATTAACAACAGGAAAGGAGCAAGAGAAGACAGACGCATGCCCGGAACAGGTGGGGGCACTAGCGAAGGTGCTTGCTGTCAATCACACCTGGGAACAGAGGTCATTCATTGGTCAGAATGGATGTGGCCACTGCAAGGGTGAGGAATTTGGGATATTTAATCTAAACAAAGGAGTCTGATCTCTCTGTTCCTCTTATGCTCTTGGAACTCTTATTGCTTGGGGCGTGCTCTCCTGCATTCGCCCACAGGGCCCACAGCCATGCGGACCCCACACACAATGGACTAATAATGGACTGCAGCTAGCCTCATGCTGAACTGGACCCGGCTCCAACATGGAAAGAAAACTGTGGGCACTGGCTTTGCTTTCAGCTTTGCTGGAGCCCCAGCTACACTTTTTCTGTGACTGGACCAAGGGAAATGGGACTTTGGAAACCCAGGGATGTAATTCCACACAAATAAAAATCACTTGGTCTCCTGTGCGAGTATCAGCAAATTATTTTTCTCGGGATATTGTGAGAACTCCACCCCCAGCACCCAGTGGGGAAGAGGACACCTCAATTTTTCTGATAATACCTGGGTGCCTAGCAGAGACAAAACTGGGAAAACAAGAACCTCTCCCCCAGGGTAACCACTCTTCCCTGGCATATTGCTTGTCATTCAGTTTACACCCCTGAGCGTTTCCTCCCTAAAGATAACATCCAGGCCTCAGTTGTATTTCAGCCCAAGCCCAGAAAAGCAGTGAAACCAGACAAGTGGCCCATGGCTGCCTCAGGACCAGCTACATTGACTAATGACCCTCTGCCCTGTCACCAACCAATCAGTGGAGACCACGACCCTGAAAGAGCTCACCTAGAAAGCTGATGAATATTCTATTGAGACCCTCCCCTGAGACCTTGCCTAAGATTCCTGCCTGCAAAATAGACATAAATACACTCAGGACAAAGGACCCAGCACAAGCTCTCCACAGGGGAGCGTGCCCAAGCCATTCCCTCTAAGGGACCCCATGAGACTTGCAACCAGGGGAGCAGTAGGCAGCGGCAGCTCATCCCAGGCTAATCCCTGAACCTGCCTCCAAGGCCCGTTTTCTCTGACTTCTCAGTGAGCCAAAGCATTCGAGCCTGGGCTCTCCTGTTGCTGCTTCTAGGCCCTTCCTTGTTTCACTGTCCTGAGTGTGCTTTTGCTGCAGCCAATAAATTCTTGTTTGCTTTGCTGCACTTTGTGTCTTGATTGAAATCTTTCCTTCAAGAGGACAAGAGCCGAGGTCTCATTGTCTCACTGGTAACAAACCTAAAACTGCTCTAAAAAATAGTCTATTAAAAAAAAAAAGACATGGTGTGTACACAGTGCAATACACAGATCTTGTAACATAGAAACTCACACCTGAAACCTCTATGTTCATATTAACCACTGTCACCCCAATAAATTTAATTTAAAAAAATAAATTAAAAAAAACAAACACTCCTGACATCTGAAATGGGACCCTGTTATCAGGATAGCCTTGGGCAATGGTACTTCTAAGGCATACTCCCTTCCTCCATTTATTTATTTTTAATTTTTTTGCAGATACTACTATTATTTTTATTTATTATTTTTATTTGTTGTTGACACTCTTACAGATGCCCCCCATTGTCACATTTAAAAAGACTTGGGAAGAGGGATGAGGGTAGAGAAGTCCAGTAATAAACCAGTTCCTGTCACAGTAGAGCAGTGGACATTTGTTCTATACATGTCCTGGGCAATTCTGTTGAAGAACCAGGGAACTCGGATGCCCTCAGGGAAGCCAGGCCAGGTCAGCAGCCCAGGTGCTGGCACTGAAGAGTGGTGACGAGTGGAATCCCCTCCTCTAGTCACACAGCAGACAAGACTCAGCCCTGCCACGCGAGGGGAACAACGGTACCGCCCCCACCCAGTACTCCAACTCCACTGAAACCAGGGGAAAGTCTCTCCTTCACAGATACCTACTCATCTCTGTCCTTTGAGGAGGAAAACCATGAAATAGGTCAACAAACAGAGCCAGGAGGTCCCCATCGTCACTCCTGCCTGACCACTTGCTGGAGGGGACTGAAGGGAGTCACCAAGGAGCAGGACTCAGCCCCAGACTCAGGTGCTGGGATTTGCTGTGGGAGGTAGGTCTCGGGTGAGGTCAATGGGAGCCCCACGAGCCCAGGGCTAGTCCGGGGTGTCCCTGCCTCCCATTTTGGGGTCCTTGAGGGTCCCTGCAATGTCCACAGACAAACCCCTTTTTTGTCTCTGTCTGGTGGCTGCAGGGAGACAAGAGCCCTGACAAAGCCCACCTACTCACCCAGAGCCAGTGGGGAGTACAGCCCCGGGATGCCCACTGTTGCAATGGCCATGCAGGGGTGGGTAGTTCCCTAGCCTGGTGGAGGCCAGGAGCCAGAGATCCCATAGCCCTGGGCTGTGGAGGGGGCGCAGGAAGGATGGGAGGGTGTCACTCATTGTTCTAAACACGTGTGCCACCCATCCTCCCTCTTGCAGACTTTTTAGGAGGTCCTGAGGCAGAGGAGCATTTAAAATACCCCATCACCACACTGAGCTCCCCTTTGTGGTGTGGGGATGCTTACAACACTGCTAGGGAGGCGTATGGGAATATGCATCTGCTTAAAGAGGTCTCTGTTGAGAGAGAGAGAGAGAGAGAGAGAGAGAGAGAGCGAGCGTTTGTGTGTGAGAGTATGACAGAGGTTTGTGTGTGAGGTGCATCTGTTCCACAACCTTCCTCTCGCTCAAGCTCACTCCTACACTAACTCTCACCCGCACCCTCAATGTTGGGGATGCTGACTGACATTGGTGATCCTGGACATACCTGCTACCCTAGGCCCCGTGCTAAGAACTTGGCACAGGTGTTGGGTGACCTCTGCTGCACACCTGCGAGGTGAGCACTGTTATCACTGTTCTCAGCCAAGGGAGTGGAGGCACAGAGGAGGGAATCCTCTCTCCCCACCCCAGGGCCTCTATAACTGAGGGCCTGGACTCCACAGCCACGCTACACACTGCAGTGCGGAGACCTCAGCCTGGCACTGGCCACTCTGGCACCAGCCCAGGCCAGCCTGGCACTCTGCAAATACAAGCACAGTGCCTCATCTTGCCACAGTTCTCTGACTGCAGGCTCTGAGCATGTCATCCTAATGCCGTTCATCTTAGCCCAAGGCTTTGTAATTTATCAGGGCAGCCTGAAACTCTGGAGTCCTAACTTCTCACTGTATGTGTGTATATACATTTCTGGTAGCATTGAAACGCCTTGCAAAGAGGGTGCACTAATATTAAAAATAAATGCAACAAGGGGAAAACATTTTAAAGGAAAAAGGCTGAGTGGAGGCCTCTTTCCTGGTGCCTCTCCCTCCACCTCCTCTGTCCAACATGGTTGGAAACTGGTGGAATCCAGCAATAGAGCGAGTTCGCCTGTTCAGTGGGCACCTCTCTCTCCCCAGCACTGAACCACAGACCCTACCAGCCACGACTGCAGTCATAACACTGTGAACCAGGGCCCATTTTACAGGCTCACACAGACAGGAATCCAGGATGCCACTTGCTGCCCGATGATGTGGACCTCAGCCCTCCCGATTGCGTGGTTCTTCTCAAGTCCACAGTCTGCGTCTGTGGGGTTGGGCTTCCCTGCAGGCCCACATTTCTTTTTTTTCTTTTTTAAATTTATCTTTATTGTTGAAAGTATTACAGGTGTCTCATTTTCCCCCCCATTGACCCCTTCCACCTTGCTCCCACCCCTTCCCCAGCCCTTCACCCCATTATTGACTGTGTCCATGGGTTATGCATATATGCATATAACTTCTCTGGTTAATCTCTTCCCATGCTCCACCCCCCTTCCCTCTTCTCTCTGAGACATGACTGTCTGTTGCATGCATCAATGTCTCTGGATCTATTTAGTTCATCAGATTCTTTTGTTCATTAGCTTCTTCTTAAAGAAGACCTTCAACATTTCATGTAATACTGGTCTGGTGGTGGTGAAGTCCTTTAGCATTTTCTTATATGTGAAGCTCTTTATCTCACCTTCAGTTCTAAATGTTAGCTTTGCTGGGTAGAGCAATCTTGGTTGTAGGTTCTGGCTTTTCATCACTTTGAATGTTTCTTGCCACTCCCTCTGGCCTGCAGTTTCTGTTGAGAAATCAGCTGACAGTCATATGGGTGCTCCCTTGTAGGTAATTAACTGCTTTTCTCTTGCTCCTTTTAAGATTCTCTTTGTCTTTAACCTTTGGCATTTTAATTATGATGTGTCCTTCTGTGGGCCTCTCTGGGTTCCTCTTGTTTGGGACTCTCTGTGCTTCCTGGATTTGTAAGTCTATTTCTTTCACTAGGTAGGGGAAGTTTTCTGTCATAATTTTTTCAGATAGGTTTTCAATTTCTTTCTCCCTTTCTTCTCCTTCTGGTATCCCTCTAATGCAAATGTTGGGCCACTTGAAGTTGTCCCAGAGACTCCTTACACTATCTTCATATTTCTGGATTTTTTTTTTTTTCTTTTTGCTCTTCTGGTTGGTGTTTTTTGCTTCCTCATGTTCCAAATTGCTGATTTGATTCTCAGCGTCCTCTACTCTACTGTTGATTCCCTGTAAATTATTCTTCATTTCAGTTCATGTAGCCTTCATTTCTGATTGGTTCTGTATTATGTCATTGATGATCTCACTAGTTTCCTTAATAGTCTTACTAAGATCCTTGAGCATCCTTATAACCATTATTCTGAACTCTGTATCTAGTAGCTTGCTTGGCTCTATTTCATTTAGTTCCTTTTCTGGAGATTTCTTCTGTTCTTTCCTTTGTGACATGTTCCTTGGCCTCCACATTTTGGCTGCTTCCAGGTGTTTGTTTCTCTGTATTAGGTAGAGCTGCTATGTCTCCTGGAATTGGTAGAGTAGCTTTGTGTAGTAGGTGTCCTGTAGGGTCCAGTGGCTCAGCCTCCCCAGTCACCTGAGCTCGGCCTTCTAGGTGCTCCCCTATGTGGGCTGTGTGCACTGTCCTGTTGTAGTTGAGCCTTGGATGCTGTTGGCATTCACTGAGAGGAATTGATCCCCAGGCCAATTGACTGTGAGGACCAGCTGCAACTACAGCCAAAGAGCTGCTGTGCTGGAGACACAGCTATGGAGCAGGATTTACTTCAGTGGAGCTTTGGTGTTCACCAAGTGCACCCCTTGAGTGTGTCACTTGTGGATGTGGTAGGGTTGCAATCCAGTGTGGTCAAGTCTGACCACCACGTGCTCTGTCTCTAGGAGGTGAAGAGTCAGTCTCTGTCTGTGCCTTGCCCAGGGCCACCCAGCATGAGCTACACAGCAAACCATAGTTGGCTGCTACTTGTGTTGGACTTGGAGGTGTCCAGGAGGGGCCAAGCTATGAACCAATGTAGGCTGCCATTAGTGCCAGGCCTGGGGCCACTTATCAAGAAGTATGGGGCATGCTGAGACCAGCTGCTGCTTGTTTGAGAGACTTTAGGAAAGTCCTAAGCCTGAGGCTAGAGAGGTCACTTGCATAGAAAAGCCACTGGAAATGGCTTGGTTAAGCTTGCAAATGAGGGGGGGGGGTGTCTCCAGGATTCGCCAGAGGCGAAAGGTGTAAGTCATGTTGATGGAGATTCAGAGAAGCTCCTGCCTGCCAGCTCTGTGGGGGGAGAGCTTGTCAAAGGAGCAATGGCCTCCGCCAGCTCTTCTGCATGGGAGAAAGCTGCCCCTCCAGCTTTTTCTCTGATTCCAAGCAAGTTAGTTCCTCCCCAAATGTTCCAGGTTCTTTTCAAACTGCTGCCCAGCACTGGAGCTCAGAGGGAGCGCGTCTGAGTGAGTCCATGTGCAGGCCCTTTAGGAGGAGCTGCCTGGGGCTCCTGCAGCCTCCACGTCACTCAGCCACAATCCCTGCTGTCTTTCACAGCCCGAAGTTGTGGGGACTTCTCTTCCCAGCCCTAGAGTCCTGGTCTGGGGGCCTGATGTGGTGCTGGGATCCCTTGCTCCTCTGGGAAACTTCCTCCACTGAGATGTCCATCCTGGGTTTAAAATGCGGCACCGGGGGTGTCTCCGCCCCTCCTACCACTCTCGGTGCTTCCTCAGCTCCCTGGTTGTGGGGCTTCTGTTCAGCTAGATTTCAGGAGGTTCTGAGGGATGGTGGTTCTGTGCTTTATTTGTAGTTTTGATGTGGTTGTGGAAGGTCACGGGTATGGCAGTTACCTGCGCCACCATCTTGTCTCACCCCACATTTCTGATGTTTTCTCAGGGAGGGACAGGTGGTGTGGCAGATGGCCTACACCCCAATTCCATGATGCCTGTGTCCTGACGCTTCAGGCTCAAGGCTCCAAACATCCCCACACGGCCTTTACAATGCTTAGAAAATCTGCAAATAAAAGCAGAGGCCTGTGGTCTGGGGAAATGCCGCTGTGTCTCGGAATTCACACTTGTTTCTGAAGGGCTAATGCACAAAAATACATGCAGCCTTTAAAATAATGAGGAAAGCAGTACAGCCACTTGGGGGCACTGATTGGAGCAGAGTGGCTGGGCAGGAGAGGCAGCAGTCATCACTGGGAAAACGACTTCTGCCGAAAAGGAGACAGTGTGGGCTACCGGCAACAAGTCCTTTTTCTCATGCTATTGTGGTGGAGAATGCATAGACAACAGAAATTAGAAAAGAAGGGAGTCCTCTGTTTTCTAAGCACTTGTTAGGTTTCACGTACTTTTTGTAGGTGGCTTTATTTCATCACCCAAATCTTGGCCTTTTTACTTAAACTAACACCCAACTGTCTCTCAGAGAAAGGCAGCATTTCCAGATTCAGCTCCAAGTCCTGCCCTGGAAGGTACTCTCTATCCAGAGAGGTGGCCACGATTGTGCAGGTGTCACTGGGGAACCCAGTCCCAGGGGTCTTCACCCTTGGTTGAGATTTTTTGTTGCTCAAAACATCAGCAAAGGAAAGGTGTCTTTAGCTGAGATTTGAGCAGTGTGACTTTTCTTGTGGCATGTAGAAAGATGGCAGAAATACTTTAATTCCAAGCATTTATTTGCTGAGTTAAAAAATATGCAGGTGGCTGTCGCATCGATGGGAAATTTTTCCAGTGCCACCCAGGAGTGTAAAGGGCAAAAGTGCCTCGTCCCCCCCAAGCTAGACACAACTAATTTTTTTGCAATAAGTGTTTGATGCTTCATAGAAACACGAATCGGGGCTTTAGCCACCCAGCAGTCTCAGTTCTGCAGCCACTCCTGCTGGCCCTGCATGTGGATCTGACTCTGGAGAAAAAATAACCGGTGGCTGTGAGGACACGGTCCAGGTTCCTGTGCCGGTGGGAGGAACCAGAACAACTCACTGCTCAGCATGAGGTGCTTCAGACCTGCTGACGCCTGCAGCCTGGAAGCGTGGCCTCCTCCAGAGAGGCTGGCTCAACCTGCCTGGTGTACAGACACTTAGAATTAACCCTTACTATATATAGTAAGGGTTACTATATATATATAGGGTGGGGCTGGGGGGTACAGTTGTGAGTACAAGAAACAGAGTTTATTCTCGTATTATTTTTTATTAGTTATTGTATTATTTTCCATATGAACGACTGTAAACCTACTTTTGCCCACCCTGTATTAAATATAAATTAAATAAGAACTGTTTACTAAATATTTACATACCAAATATATAATGAATACCTTATTTTGATTTATTTATTTTTATGGTGACTCCAGGCTTTCCTTACTGGGTTCCTGGTGCCACCAAACTCGTCATTGGCACTTTGCGGGCTCTGGGCCAGCCCGGCCTGCATTGTGAGGGCACATGCGCACACACATGCATGAATGCATACACATGCACATGCTCATGCACATATTGAATGCGCACATGCAGGCCCACCCATGTACTAACACACACACTCCTCAATCTCTTGGTTCCACCTAGAATTTTCTAAAGGATGGTAACCAGGAGAATAGAGGACGGGCCTATGTTAGGCATGGAAGGTAACTGTGGGCCAAAACCAGTATGGAAAACCTTTCCTGGGGGTGGCCCCAGCCTCCCCAGGAGCAAACGAGACAAATGCTTCATGGTGTCTGATCCTGACAGGCCTGAAGTAAACAGCTGTTCCACATTGCCATAGGGGCCAGTGCCTGGCTCCCCCCATCCTGGGCCGAGAGATTCACAGCTGGCCAGTCCCAGGTGGGCAGGACCAGGTTTAGCCTCTCTCCCTCCCAGAGTGACCCAGGACCAGTCAGTCCTGGGGCCACGGGGTGTCATAGTGAGAAGCTCTGACCCTTCAGGAGCAGCCCACACCTGGCTGGGCCTCCTTGCATGCTCCGCTCCCTCTGGTGACAGTGCCCGGAGCAGTGCTGAGACCTGAGGACGTGGCAGGATGAATGGAGGTGGCTGCATGTTCAGGCTGACCGAAGCCTGTTATGCTTGCTGAGGCCTCACGCAGAGCGTGGGGAAGCTTCACTGCCACCTGGATCATCCAGAAAGTGCCTCAGCGGGACACCAAGGTGTGTGCAGCTCCCCACCCCCCCGCCCCAACTTTATGGAATTCAGGCCTGCAAGCACTGCCCAGGCCCTCCTGCCCCAGTCCCTGCTACTGCCCCGCGCCTGGATGCTGCGTCCAGGTCTCTGATATTCTCACTGTCGTCAGTGCCACCTGAACACACAAGCACACAGTTTGCCCAGGCTGGGCTCTCCCACCACTGCTGACATGTTTTCACCAAGAACTCAAATGAAGGCAGGAGCGAGTTCACCCACATCAGTGCCCTGGGAATAGAGGAGCCCCCATCACTTACAGGGAACACCTCCCAGACCCCAGCCTGAAACCTGGGCTAGTGCTGAGCTCTCACCTTCTTACTTAAAGGAAACACTGTGTGCTTCCCTTTCCCGTGTCCAAATTACCAGCATCATCACTGCTCCTCCACTTTGGGGTCTTTATTATGTAAAATAAGGGTGACCTGCACACAGGCGTTGTGATCCTGGAACAGTTCACCTGGTAACAGAGGTGGCTAATGGGCAGGAAGCATCTATAGGTGGACACACTGGACAAAGGGGTAAGTCATGTCTCTGCAGGACAAATCAAGACAGAATGAGATTTCATCACTATACTCAGGGTGGTGACCAATTTAACTTATGAATTCTTTATTTCTAGGACTTTCCACTTATTATTTTCAGACTGTGGTTGACTATGTGTAACTGAACTAGAGAAAGTGAAAGCACAGATGAAGGGGGTCCACTGTATGGAGTTTAGAACCCAGGCCAACTCTTTCTTGGAAGGTGGCATATTCCAAATCTTGATTTTAGACACTTTCTCCACTCTGCCAAAATGGGCAGCCCGGCCCAGCTGGTGTGTCTCAGTGGTTGAGCGTTGACCTAGGAACCAAGAGGTCATGGTTCAATTCCTGGTCAGGGCACATGCTCAGGTTTCGGGCTCCATCTCTAGTCGGAGGTGTGCAGGAGGCAGCCAATCAATGATGTTTCTCTCTCATTGATGTTTTTATCTCTCAGAGAATCCCTCTCCCTTCTTCTCTCTCTAAAAATCAATAAAAATATATATTTTTTAAAGCTTTTTTTTTAAAAATATATCTTTATTGATTTCAGAGAGAGGAATGGAAAGGGAGAGAGAGAGCTAGAAACATCAATGATGAGAGCGTCATTGATCGGCTGCAGCCCACAACCCAGGCATGTGCCCTGACCGGGAATAGAACCCTGATCGCCTGGATCTTAGGTCGATGCTCAACCACTGAGCCACGCCCGGCAGGGCTATATATATATATTTTAAAAAGATGGGCAGCACAGACACAGAAGCCCAGGCAGACGTCATCAAGCTCCCAACCTCCAGCCCCAGGCTTTCATCTCTGCAGCCCAACCTACCCCAGCCCAGTGGACCCCCTTGACTACACCCTCAGGATTCTAGAGACCTCCGGGACCACACAATCCTGGTCCTCAGAGACCCCTTGATAATACCCTCCTGGTCCTCAGAGACTTCTTTTGGTGGGGGTTAACCCTCTCCTGAGGATATTTTTTCCATTGCTTTTCAGAGAGAGTGGAGGCGGGGGGGGAGAAACATCGATGTGAGAGAGACACATCAATTGGTTGCTTCTTGCATGTGCCCAGACCAGGGCCAGGGATCAGACCTGCAACCTAGGTATGTGCCCTTGACTGGTAATCGAACCTGAGGCCCTTTGGTCTGTGGGCCATCGCTCTAACCACTGAAAAACTGGCCAGGGCCTCAGAGACATACCCCCCTGGTCCTCATAGACTTCTTACCACACCCTCTTGGTCCTCAGGGACCTACTGACCATACCCTCCTTGTGCTGAGAGACCCCAAGACCACACCTTTTCATCCTCAGAGACACCAGCACTGCACCCTCGTTGTCCTCAAAGAACCCCCTGACCACACAGTCCTGATCCCTTAGAGACCCTCTGACAACACCCTCGTTGCTTTCAGGGCCCCTGACTGCACCTTGCTGGTCTCTCAGAAACAGCCTGACCACATCCCCTTGTCATCAGATGCCCTCTGACCTCACCCTTCTGGTCTATCAGAGACCCCTCATCACACCCCTCTGCTCCCTGGAGACTCTTGGCTGATTCCAGGGCTCAGTCGGGAAAATACAGATGAGCCTGGAACATCTTGTTCTGCCGGGTAGTCAGGGATGCCCCTCCCCAAGGAGGGGGCTGGACCGAAGAACACCAGGCCTGCCCGGCAGGAACTCCTGTTTGGCAAAGCTGGGATAATTTTAGCAACAAAATAAGTGACAGTATCAGGTTTTAACCCAGAGAATAGAATAGATATGTACGAGTCATAATAATATTATAATTGAAGGAGTCAATAAGTAATACCAGAGAAGAGACAGTTCATTTTTGCAGAATTACATGGAACAAGTGGCGATGGGAAGAGACAAAGAGTCACAGCCAGGCAAACACCAGGAACAGGGGCTGCAGTCAAGATGCCCCAGTGGAGGCAAAAGGCACTGGTGAAAATCTGAGAAATAGGATTTACATAGCGACCCCCGAGATTCTTATCCACTAGATCATTACAGCGGGAAAACTTAACCAGTTTAACCACGTGATCACGCTAACCTGGCCAGGACACACCAGTCCCCAGCCGCCCCGACTTGTCACGGGGGGAAGGGAGAGTCATCTCCATAGTTTTCCTGCCAAAATGCACAAACTCCCTGCAACCGTGAGCAGCAGGGAGTGGCCCACACTGAGCCATCCCACAAAAACAGATCAGGAAAGAAGAAAGAGCCCAGGTACTGGGCAAGCTGGCGAGATCCAGAAGAAACGACAGCTGGATGCATTATGGGATCCTGGAACAGAGAAGGGCATTAGTGAGCAGTCTGGTAAAATTTGGAAAAGGTCTGGTGTTTAGTGAATAATCCAATACTAAGGTAAATACGCTTGTTTTGATACTGTGGTAGGGTTAAGAGTTTCCCTGAGGGGCCGAGAGAGGTGTATAGGAACCCTGTACCAGTTCTGCAACTTCTCTGTAACTACAATTAGCTCCAAATAAAAACTTAAAAAAACAAAACCTTTAATGGTTCCCAGACCCCATGAAGTACAATGTCCCATCCTGGCATTCAAAGCTCCTCAGCATGGCTCTAGCCTTCCCTGGAACCCAGAAATGCACTTTCTTATTTCCTGCCACAGAGCCTCGTGCACCCTTTCAGAGGAAAGCTGCTTTGGCTGAAGTGAGGCCGAGGGCCACAGCTCGCCTCTGGGATCCCCACACCCAGCTCAGAGGCCTAGCCTTGGTGACACCCCCGCCACCTCCGGCACACACGCTGGGCAAGACTCCTTGTCTTCTGCGTCGGGGGCACTAGGCTGGCACTCACAGCCATGACCATCTCCCTTACTGTTCTTTGTGCCCACAGCTCCTTGAGGGAGGCAGCCGGGTGGCGTGGTTGAGGACTGTGTCCTTGGGCAAGTTACTGAGCTTCTCTAAACCTCCATTTCTCATCTATATGGTGGAACTAATAAGAGCACCAAACTCTCCCGTTGTTGAGAGGATTAGCGCAGCACCTCTTCTCAGTGCCACTGTGACGTCTTCTCTACCTGGGACTGGTGTCCCTGTGACTGCTTGTGCAGCACCCAGCTCAGCGTCTCCCCGGGTCACCGTCAACCCCTTCAAATTTGGAACTGAATTTAAACTGGGTGACTTGGAGCAGGTCCGTGGCTGCTTCTCACCCTTCAGAGTCTAAGCTCACATTCGGTCTGTCAAAGAGTGAATCTGAAAGGAAAATGTAGCCGTGGCAACTGCAACCACCCAGCACTCATTTGGCATTGCTTCTGTAGGTGCTGACTGTTCCCCGTTCCGGTTGAGCTGATTTGACATCAGGGAGACATTTTCTTACAGACCCTGGGAAACTGAAGGACATGTTACCAGAAGGAGAACTGGCCCTGGAGATAAGGCAGCCCAGAGCCCAGACCAAGGACAGGACCTATCTGAAGGGAGACAGTCTTCCGGGCTAATCTTTGCAGCCTCTGAGGCTGATCTTTGCAAGGACAGTGAAAGAAGGCAGATCCTGGGAACTCACTAACTTCATATTTTTCCCCCACCCACTAACCCTATATAAGAGTTTGTTTAAAATGAAATGTCAGAGAAGTCTTCCAAGGTGCGAATACTGCTGCTCTCTCAGATTGCCGGCAATTCAGAAAAAACACTCATAAAAGATTAAACCTTGTCTCTGTTTATTGGCTTAGGGGCCACAGGCAGTAACAGACTGTTGTGTCTGGTATGAAATACACTCCAATGTTCAGTTGTCAGAAATTCAGAAACTGCACAAACCTGGCCCTCTGGGAGAGTGGACTGCTCTTGTGAGTGACCTTGGAGCCCACTTACACAGCCTCCACAGGCTTCCTGGGGGCAGGAGGGTCCCTCCGCCCCGGCCCAGCGTGGGCAGGCAACGATGTGTGGAATGAAGGATCTCAGGACTCTTAAAAGATCTCTAGAATCGCCTGACTCATACATACCCTCTCCCAACTTCATATCTTTTCAATTATTTTAAATGTGTTTTTAAGTAATAGCCAAGGCAGGAAAGATTGGTGAAGCAGGTCACTGGTAACACAGCAGGCAGCCCACTATCTGGCATGCCAGTGTGTGCCAAGGGCAGGCTGTCCCTTCCCAATGACCTGGGCAGAGATTTTTCAGTTGATCAACAGCAGCAGAGCTCCCCTCTGAAGCTCCCTCTGCAGTAGAAAGGACACTGGGTGGATGTCTCAGCACCCAGTGACCAGGGCAGTGCAACATGATGTGAAAATCATGGCAAAGTCTGTACAACGTGTTTAGATTTCTTGTAAAATAGGGGGAACTCCAAATGAAAAACAGCAGCTCAATGGCATGTTTATGTTGAAAATGCCTGGTGGCATGAAGGGCTGGCATAATGAATGTCCCCCCACCCCTCCCACAGACATTCTCTCTCTCTTTCTTTCTCTTCGGAATCTATGCAGCAGCATCTTTGTGAGAGTGTGAGGAAAACACGAAAGTTTATAGAAAACTGTTTATAGAAAACAAAAAGAAGGCTGAATCTCTGTAAATTTAAGCAAAGAGTTTTATTTAGGCATAACTGAGGACTAGGCCAAGAGCCGAGCTTCGTGAGATCGTCAGGAATGTGGGGGGATACATGGCAGGGAAGTAAGCAAAGCTACATTTGCCGCATTAGAAGTTACACTGAGGTCCATGTGCTTCAACGATAAGCAGTTTTACCCTAAAGAAAATGACACACAGAGAAGACGAGGTTGAGTTGCTGTGCCCCTGGTGTGACTGGGAGCAGGTCTGGAAATGACTTTGAAATTCCTCCAGGTGGATCTTCATCAGGGTGCAGAAAGCACAGGCGCACTCTCGTAATCATTGATTCTCAGTGTTGAAACTTTGTAGTGCTGTGGTCACTGGCCCCCAGGGTTGGCCTTGAAGGAATATTAGTTAGGAGGGTCATCCTGCCCTTCATGGCTATTGATTTAGCCCCAGAGGCTTTGGCACCCTTTCCTTTCCCTACTGTGAACCCTGTGAAAGTTCTCCATAGGAGCCCCTGAGGGCTGTGGGTGGAGGGCAGCTGACTCCGGCCTGTGGACCAGCTCTCCGTTTGCCAGCACCCTCACTGCCCCAACACCTGCTGCTGGGCCGTTTCTGTTGGGACATTTGGGGGAGTGGAGGGCAGGGCGATGCCTGGGCAGGAGTGTTTTTACGGTTCTTGGGTCAAATCTTGGGCATGAGCTTGTTTTACATCTGTATGCGTCATGACTTTACTTTTTAAAGAGTGAGAATTCCCCAAACACAGGCTTTATTTAAGTGCCCAGATTCAGCATTCAGTTAGGACATGGACATCAAGTGTCAGCACACCGGAGAAGACCCGGCGGGGCTGCTGACCTCACCCGGACTGTGCTCTCAGACCCTTGCGCAACCGCAGGACTGAGCGCCGCAGGCCCCAACCCCAGGCTCTCAGGAAGCCCAGGGCCCCTCCCCGTCTGTCTGGAGCACCTGTAAACTCTAAGTTGTAAGGTGAGCCTGAAAGAGTAACGGTGCTGAAAGTCTGCAGGGCACACCCCTAGCAAGCCCTGTTTCTGAAAAGGAAGTTTAAACGGCCATGGTGAAATATAAGCAAGAAGAATAGGGGATACATCGGGCTTGCTGGGCAGACTCCCTCCACCTGAGCCACTCCTGGGCCCACATCCTTCCCAAATAACAGGGCATCCGCAGGAGACAGAGGGACTGTCGCCTGGACAGGAACTTCCTAGAGTACAAACAAAGCTCCAGAAAATGACCTTGCAGGCGAGGGCTGCAAACCTCCAACCAAGCGCTGCCACCAGGGAGGTGACAGCGAGGCCAGCACATGAACAGGTACTTTACAGAGGAGAAAACATGCCCCCTCGGCCACCCACCTCTGCCCCACCTTCAACCCTACCCTCACCCTCAACATTTAGCTCCAGAGGCGGGGTCTGGGCCTTCTCACCCTCCTCCTCCACCCCCAGCCCCTCCACTCAACCTTCCCTTCCCAGCTCTCTCCCCACTTCCCCTTCCCTCCCCCCTCACCTTCATTTCCTGGCCTAGCCCCTCCAACCCCTCTGCAGAGGCCACCCCGAGCCTGGCTTGTCTTCTGTCCTCCATGACAAATACATTTCTCAGGCTTGCTTAGCTGCCCCTCTCTACCCTGTAAGAACCCCATGGGATGGGGGGTGACCCTCAGGTCTTTCCTGAGAGGAGCTCCCCTCAATATTGCACAAGGCCAGGACCCAGGTGAGGACCTGAAGAAAGAAGGATCCCTCCCCCCAAGAAAGCACTCCTGCCCCTGGATTCTCTGGGGGGAGTACAGGCAGAGGAGACCCCGGGCACAAAGGCCTCCATGCTTACCGAACAGGAGTCCCCACTGCTCCCCAAGCCAGCAAGGAGGTGGCCAGGGCCAACATTAATTTCCAAACTGAGCAAAACCATAAACTAACCTTTGTTCTCATTTTGTATTTTTTCCAAGTGAAATACTAGGACACAGGTTCCAAGGTAACTTTCCTTTTCTCATTTCCTGCCTGACCACCAACACTGACATAGAAACATCTATATGGACACATTAAAAGGATGGGAAAGAAATGAGAAAAGCAAGCAGCTTGGCATCAAAAGGGCCTGTTTTCCACACGTAATGAATCACTAATGAAAATAATTACTCCTGAATCAGTGCTCCCTGTGGTATGTCACAGTGATGGTGAATTAAGTGCTCCCTCCTGCCACAGGCCCCCACAGCCCAGGAGGCCTGGAATCCCGCCATCGCCTGAGCCTGGGCATCTACACCACAGAATGAGAGTGACAAGAGACCCCACCTTGGAGGGACTGAAGGTCCGGTGAGAAGTGCTGATACCACCCCGTGTTGTCAGTACTCAGGGAGAGGGTGGGGTGCGGGTCCGGGGACAGGTTTGCCTCAAGTTACAGGTGCAGAAATGGAAACTCCAAGACCTTCAGGTTTGACCAAGCCCTGTACTCCCACCGAGGTTCGCGCAACTATGGGTGCCCCCCACAGGCACTCATGTGTAGAAATACCAATGATTTATGTATTTTCATCTCGTATCCTGCAACCTTGCTCAACTTGTTTATTAATTCTAATAATTTTCCTGTGAACTCCTCGTGATTTTTTATATTTCTTTCCCCTCTAAATGCCTTTTATTTCTTTTTCTTGCCTAACTGTCTTGTCTAGACTCTCCAGTTTTGTGTGCGTGTTTTAACTTTTTTAATAAGTTTTTATTGATTTTAGAGAAAGGAAGGGCGAGGGAGAGCGAGAGAAAGGCATAATCTGAAAGAGAAACGTTGATTGGTTGCTTCAATACACACCCGGACCAGGGACTGAACCCACAACCAGGGCGTGTTCCCTGACCAAGAATGGAGCTGGCGACCTTTCGGTGTGTGGACGACACTCAACCAGCTGAGCCACACTGGCCAGGGCAACTCTGATACTGAATAGAAGTGGAGTGGACACCACTGCTTTCGATGCTTCGCTGATGGAGGAAAGCACCAGTTAGTTGTCCCCATTAAGTGTGATGTTCCCAGTGAGTTGTTCATAGATCCCCGTATAGGTTGAGGAAGTTTCCTCTATTCCTAGTTTATTGAGTGTTTGTTATCCTGAAAGGGCACTGAATTTTGTCAAATGAGTTTTCTGCACCAATTGGATGATCATGTGGTTTCTGTCCTTTGTTCTATCAATATGGTGCGTTATAGTGCCATACATTGAATGTTTGCATCCCCCCAAATTCATGTGTTGAATCCTAACCTTCCACGTGATGGTATTTGGAGGTGAGGTCTTTGTGGTGCTTAAGTCATAAGGGCAGAGCCCTTATGAACAGGATTAGTGTCCTGTTAGCAGAGATCATCTTCCGTCAGGTGAAGACATAGGGAGAAGGCCATCTATGAACCAAGAAGTGGCCCTCACTAGACACCAAATCTGCCAGCACCTTGATCTTGGACTTCCTATCCTCCAGAACTGTGAGAAATTTCTAAATTTCTGCCCTTTACCAAACATCCAGTCTATATTGCTATAGCCGCCCAAATGAATGGAGACACGTTCTTATTACTTGCACGAGTCGCGTTCTATAAAGTCACTGTGAACACTGAATGAGCACACATGGCACTGCTGTTCCTAAAGAAATACAGGGTTAGGATCCCACTAGCCTTGTGTCAGACTTTTCCATCAGCTACCAATACATACAATTCCTTTTCAAAATGTGTGTTTCTGTTGTGAAAAATAATATAAACAAAGCTACTTTAAAATGGAGTTGGAGTCACCATCCCCGAGGACTGCCTCACAAGTCTTTCTCTCTAAACCTTGCGAATGTTAAGACAGGGCCAAATAACTTTTGGACTGGGCTTAAAGCAGCACTGTGTCCCAAAGAAAGACAAGAAAGGTAAGACAGCAGATATTATGACTACTGGGCTGAAAATTGCAGACATTCTTTAGAATTAGCATCACTGTTGACTTACCTGCACTTATCCACAGAAACTCCTTTCTCTTCAAGGAATTGTTCCTCTTTCCTTTCTTATAAATACCCTCGTCTTCATTATTTGGGTTTTTGCCTGAGTGTTTACAGAATAGCTATTTTTAGGGTAACACTTGTCATCATAAAAATGTCCAAACTTGTAGAGAATTTTTATTAGAGTTTATTGAGCCAAACTGATGACCTTCCAGGAAGCAAGGTTTCAAATGCTCCAGAAATGACAGTTTTGCAGCTTTGTTTTATACATCAGAATTAAGGCAGAAACTAATGCGGATTACATTACATGTTGGTGGGAGAAGGCAAGGTGGGCATTGGGCTACAGAATAGTTAACAAGATTAGGTGCTCCCTTGAGGGTGGTTTCACCTCTGAGGGGTTGGAAAAAAGAGGATTACTCTGGCATTTTAAAGCTGTGCTAACCCAGATGTTCTACAACAGTGGACAGGGCTTCTTGCTTAAAGCAAAGATAAACATTTTATCCCTGGGGCATGACCGCCCACCATGACCTGCCCAGTTAGGTATTTATGTGGATCGCCCTGCAAGGCTACTTTTGGTCACTGATTTATTTCAGAGCCCTCTTTTCACACACTGTTTAAAGATACCCTATTTAATATATAGTGTTGATTCATTAACAGTGTATTCGTGTGAGTAGCACATAACTTGTTCCTGAATGAGGTTTATCTGGCACAGGATTTTCTCCAGGAGGCACATCACAAGCCTCTTACCCATAAAAACACTCAGGCAGCACTGCAGCACCACATTGTGGGCATTTTCAATAGCAAAATCACCACCCACAAAAAACATTTTAAGCAAAACATGTTTAAAATGTGGCACTTGCCATAGCCAGTTTGGATCAGTCGGCCTGCGGACTGAAGGGCCCCGGGTTTGATTCCAGTCAAGGGCAGGTACCTCGGTTGTAGGCTCGATTCCTGCCCCAATCTGGGCTCCTGCGGGAGGCAACCAATTGATGTCTCTCTCTCTCCCTTCCATTCTCTCTGAAAAACAATGGAAAAACATCCTCAGGTGAGGATTAAAAAATAAAAAAATAAAAATAAAATGTGGCACTAAATAAACTTCAAAAAAGAGTGTATAGTATGAGACCTGAAGCAGGAAGGCAGAGTGTAGCCCTGTTTGACCCCAGCCACTCAGATTTCAGCCACTCTGGTCGTTTCTGTCAATGACCATGAAAGTGCCACAGATATTGATTTGGGGGTGACAAGTAAATCCTAGCAAGTAAGTGGATATGCAAATATGGCATCTGTGAATAATGAGGATTGACTTTACATTGATTGATTTTTAGTTTAATTTAATTTTTTCCATCACCATTGAACCCCTCTATGCCCTCTACATTTGATTGTTGAGTGTTGAACCAACCTGCATTCCTGGAATATATCTAACTTGGTCATGGTGTGTAATCTTTTAAATAGCTGCTGGATTTCTTTTGCTAGTTTTTTATTGAGGATTTTTGCATCTATATTTATGAGATGTTACTCTGAAGTTTTCTTTTCTTGTGATATCTTTGTCTGGTTTTAGTATCAGGGCTCACAGAATGAGTTAGGAATTGTTGCCTCCTGTTCTATTTTGTGAAAGGTTTGTGAGAGATTAGTCTTAATTTTTCTTTAAATTTGTGGTAGAATTCACCAGTGAAGCCATCAGGTCCAGGGCTTTTCTCTGTGGAAGGTTTTCATTACTGATTTGGTCTCTCTACTTTTCTCAGGCCTGCTGAGATTTCCTGTTCCTCCTTGAGTAAGTTTTAGTAGTTGGTGTGTTTCTAAGACTTGATCTATTTCATCCAGGCTGTCCAGTGTGTTGGGGTACAGTTCATTGTGGGCCCCGAGAAGAAGGATGCATTTGATGTGAACCCAGAGAAGAAATTTATCTGCTGAGACAGACTTTCTGTGGTCCACCGAGGGCCCAAATTTTATGAATAATAAGAGTCTAGAGGTCATTTGCTGACAGGGGCTCCTCAGTACTCTATGTTGACCTTGGATCCAGGCGATCAGGGTTCGATTCCCGGTCAGGGCACATGCCCGGGTTGTGGGCTGCAGCCGATAAATGACTCTCTCATCATTGATGTTTCTCTCTCTCTCTCTCCCCCTCCTTTCCTCTCTCTGAAACCTTGACTGAACTCCCAAATTCCTGCCCCTGGCCCTGCTTTGTTTACGTTGAGCCAGCCACTGCAGGGGGTTTCATCCTTTCCTGAGAACTGCCTCATCCCATCAGAGCCCCACAAATTGCATCTTTGTTTACATCTATACCAACCAATCAGAACCGCAAGATTCCGACATCCCTCTCTCAACAGCTGACAGAGTGAGCAAACAGAAAATCAGCAAGGACACAGAGGGCTTGAACCACCTGACCTACTTGACCTTGATAACAGCTCCAACAACCGCAGAATGTGCATTCCTTTCAGGGCCATATTCTGGGCTGTAAAACAAATCTCAATAAATTTAAAATAATTTAAATCACACAAGTATGTTCTCTGATTATAATAAAATTACGTTAGAAATAAATATTAGAAAAATATCTACAACATAACTAAATTATTGGAAACTAAACAATGTACTTCTAAACAACCTGAGGCTCAAGAAAAAAAATTAAAAAGGAGAGTATAAAATTTTTGAACTGAGCAGAAACCGCCCCTCACAGTATTTTCAAATTTGGGGGTACCATATTCAGCAATTCTCACAGAATAATTTAAAGTACTATCCTTTTAGGAAAAAAGTAGAACAGACCCAAGTGAATGACCTACTCAACTTTCACCTTAAAAATAGAAATAGAATAAGGGCAAATTAAGCACTAACTGTGCAGAAGAAGGGATTAATAAAAAGAAGAAACTTATAAGACATAAAACAATAGATAAATAAGAGAAATAAAAAAAACTGCTTCTCTGAGAATAAAATCGAAAAACCCCTGGCCACACTAATGGGAAGAAAAAAGAAGGAAAAGACAAATTACCAATATCAAGAATGAAAGAAGTGGCATTGTTACAGATTTGATAAATACTTGGAAATAAGAGAATTCCATAAAAAGCTTTATATCAATATATTTGACAACTTACATGAAATAAAGCTGCCAAAGATACTCAAGAAGAAATATATAATTGGAATAGCCCTGTAGGTATTAAAGAAATGGGATTTTTAGTTAAAAACTTTCTCACTATAAAAACTGCAGCCCGGCTGGGCGTGGCTCAGCGGTTGAGCGTCAATCTGGGATCCAGGCGATCGGGGTTCGATTCCCGGTCAGGGCACAGGCCCGGGTTGCGGGCTAGGAAGCCGATCAGTGACTCGCTCATCATTGATGTTTCTATCTCTCTCTCTCCCTCTCCTTTCCTCTCTCTGAAGTCAATAGAGATCTATAAAAAAAACCAAACAAACAAAAAAACAAGCTGCAGGCTCACAGACCTCAGATACATCATACACTGGCCTAGATCAAAGATTCCCCTGTGGTTCCAAAGACATCTAGGATTCAACAAACTTTTATATTGTCTGCCTTCCATATTTAATACTAATAGCAAAAGAAGCACCTCTTTTGTCATTGCCATATGAACTTTTTAATAATGCTATTTTTCTTATAAACTAATTCATGCAAGTGTTTGTCTGGGTGATTAAGGAAGAAGATATATAGATCACACTTTCTTTTTTGTTGTGACTTTTCCAGCTCTTGCCTGAATATTTCTTAAGGTTTTATACACAAAACAAATGCTGCTACTGATTAGCTGCAAAAATGCACTTTAGACATATTGGACAATTCAGACTTTCAAAATAAAGATTTCAGTGACTGGCAAACAAACAAACAAACAAGCAAATTGCAGGCCCAAATGGCTTCACTGGGGAACCCAACCAAATATTTAAGGAAGAAATAGTACCAGTTCTACACAAGCTCTTCCAGACAGGTGAACCAATGCGTTCCACAAGGCCATCATTATTCTGACACCAAAACCACAATGAAACTTACAAAAAAAGAAAACTACATATCAATGTGCAAAACTTTGTATCAAACTTTTAGAGAATTAAACAATATATTAAATAAGGTAATATGTTACAACCAAGTAGAATTTCTTCCAAAAATGCCGGGTTGGCTATACGTTAAACAATCAATCAATGTAATTCACTATACTAACAGACTAGGAAATAAAAACCATATGATCATCTCAGTAAATGCAGAAAAAACATTTGGAAAATTCATTTCTGAAAATTAAAAATTTTCAGCAAGCTAGGAATAAAAGGGAAGTTTCTCAACCTGATAAAGAGCATTGATGAAAAAATACAACTCACATATTTAATGGTGAAGGACTGAGTGTTCTGCCTAAGATCAGAAACAATGTGAAAGTGTCTGCTCTCATGACTTCTACTCCACATAAAAGACATCCACGTTGGACAGGAGAAAGTAGAACTATCTTTATTTACAGTCAACATAATTGTCTCTAGAAAATCCTACATAATCTACAAAAAGTACTGAATTAAGTGAATTGAGCAAGGTAGTGGGATACAAGATCAACACACACAGATCATTGGTTTATATAAGACCAACGAAAGATGGGTAATTCAAAAATTTTAAACAGTTTATAATAGCATCACAAATATGAAATGTTTAGGAATAAATTTAACAAAAGATGAGCATGACTTGTACACTGAAAACTGTAAAACATTGCTCAGAAAAATTAAAGACCTAAACTATGAAGTGAAATACTATGTTTATGAATCAGAAGACTCAGTTCTCCCCAAAATGATCTGTAGCTCAACCCAAACCCTATCAAAATCCCAGCAAGGGTTTTTGTAGAAATCGACAAGATGATTCTAAAATTCAAATAAAAATACGAAGGACCTAGAATAACTAAAACAACTTTCAAAAATTATAATGGAGATAGAAAATATATACTACTTGATTTGGAGACATTATAAAGTTAAAGTAATCAAGGCACTATGGGACAGAGTCAAGAATCCAGACAAAATTCATACATATATAAGCAATTGGTTTTCCACGAAGACGTCAAGCCAATTCTCTGGAGAAAAGACAGTCTTTTCAAGAAATGGTTCTCTGAGATAAATGCCCCCAAAATGTGATTGTGGTGTACTATGGTAAGTGCACAGAGGTGGGTTTTTTGTTTTGTTTTGTTTTTTAAAGAAACTGCTTAGCTATTTTCCAGAGTGGTTGTATAATTTAAAATTCCCTTTAAAAATGAAGAGAGATGCCCGGCCAGGCGTGGCTCAGCGGTTGAGCATCGACCTAGGATCCAGGCGATCGGGGTTCGATTCCCATCAGGGCACATGCCCGGGCTGCGGGCTCCATCCCCAGTGGGGGGCGTGCAGGAGGCGGCCGATCAATGACTCTCTCATCACTGATGTTTCTCTCTCTCTCTCTCTGAAATCAATAAAGATATATTTTTAAAAATAAAAATGAAGAGAGATTTGTTTTCCCTGCATTCTTGTCAGTATTGGTATTATCACTGTTTTTATTTTAGCTGGTAAAGGGCGCACCCTGATGGGCTGCACATTGTAGTCTTCGTTTCTGTTTTCCTAATGACTAGACAAGCTAACCACTTTTACCTGCACTTGTTTGCATCTATCTACCCACATCGGTGGCATAGCTCTTCAAGTCTTTTGCCCAATTTCTAAATGAATTTTTTATTTTTACTGTTGAATTTTGTTATTTATTTATTTATTTATTTATTTTTATTTGGTTTATTTGATTTTTTTTTTTTTTTTTGGTATTCTGGATATAAGTCCTTTGTGAGATATGTGTTTTGTGAATATTTTCTCCCAGTCTTTAGTTTCTTTTCCTCCTTCATCCTTTTAATAGTAACCTTCACAGAGCACATGTTTTAAATTTTGTAGAAGACATATTTATCAGTTTTTTCTTTTACAGATCATGTTTTTGGTGTCATATCTAACAACTCTCAACCATGTCCTAGGTCCCAAAAACCTTATCCTTTGTTTTATTCTAAAATTTTAATACTTTTACATTTAAATCTATGATGCTTTATATGTTCGTTTTTGTATAATGTTTGAGTTTAGGTCATTTTGTTTTTGTTTTTCCTGTGAATATCCAGCTGCTCCAGCACCATTTATTGGAAAGACCATCTTTCCTTCAATGAATTGCCTTTGCAACTATGTCAACAATCAGCCGTTCATGCTTGTAGGGCTGTTTCTTGATGACCTCTTCTGTTCCACTGACCTATGTGTCTGCTCCTGCCAGTACCACACAGTCTTGATTACCATAGCTATGTAAAAATCCCTTTTTTTTCTTGTTTTCAGAGACAAATTCTTTTTTTTCTTTTTTTTGGTAAAAATTCTTGAGAGTGGTTCCCAATTTGTTCTTCTTTTTCAACATTTTATTAACTATTCTAGTTTCTTTGCCTTTCTATATAAATTTAGAATAATCTTGTCTATATCCAAAAAAAATTTCTTGCTGAGATTTTGATAGAAATTGCACTAAATCTGTACGTATATCATTTTGGACACAACTGACAGCTTTATTATATTATGTTTTCGAAACATGAACACAGTATGTCACCATTTATTTAGATCTTTTTTTCCCAGAATTTTATCATTTTGAGCATTGAAATTCTGTGCATGTTTTCTTAGATTTATAAAACCTAAATGCTTTATCTCATTTTGAACTATTGCATTCATTTCATACTTTGATTTCAGCGTGTTAATTGTTAGTATACAGATATACAATTGATTTTTGTATTCTGAAACTGTGCTGAACTCACATCAGTTCTAGGATTTTTTTGTAGATTTATTGGGATTTTCTATGTAGACCATCATGTCATTTGCAAATAAGGACAGATATGTATGCCTTTTGTTTCATTTCCTTGTCTTTCTGCGCTGAGCGGAGGCGATGAAGCAGATTTGCTGGCTTTGTTCCCACTGTTTGGAGGAAGGCACTCAGTCCTTCGTCACCAAGCATGGTGCTAGCGGTAGGCTTTTTTGCAGACACTTTTTATGAGGTTGAAGAAGTTTCCTTCTTCTCTGACTTTGCTGAAAGTTTTTATCATAAATGTTGGATTTTCCCAAATGCTTTATTTTTTTCATGAATTGAGATGAACATGTTTATATTTTATTCTATTACTGTGTATTAAAGTAATGGGTCTTTCAGATGTTAAAATCACTAGAATAATTCTCACATGGCCATAGTGTATAAACTTTTTTATGTATTGCTGAATTTGAGTCGGGAATATTTTGTGACTATGATCAGATTGGATATTATTTTAATTTTTTCTATTTATGTCTTTTCTGGCTTTGGTATCAGGGAACTAATGGCCTCATTAAAGAAGTGGGGTATGTCCCACCTCATTTTTCTGAAATATCTGTGATGTACATAGTCACCCCCCTTATCCATGGAGTATATATTCCAAGACCCTTCAGAAGATGCCTGAAATTGAGGATAGTGCCAAACAATATGTATAATCTATGTTTTTTTTCTATACATGCATACCTTTCACTTAAAGGA
The DNA here is from genome assembly GCF_964146895.1 of Miniopterus schreibersii. Classification (NCBI taxonomy): domain Eukaryota; kingdom Metazoa; phylum Chordata; class Mammalia; order Chiroptera; family Miniopteridae; genus Miniopterus; species Miniopterus schreibersii. The sequence goes on along the minus strand of NC_138111.1, from coordinate 71,418,484 downwards.
AGCACTTTGTGGCTCCTCTTTGGCATATCTGAGTTGCCACTCTCACTCCTCTTGTGCTTTGGGGCTGTTATTAAGTAAAATAAGAGTTACTTGAACACAAGCACTGTGATACCACAAGAGTCGATCTGATAACTGAGACAGCTACTAAGTGACTAATGGTCTGCCAGTGTATACACCATGAATAAATCGGACAAAGAGATGATTCACGTCCTGTGTGGAATGGAGCAGGATGGTGAGAGAGTTTATCACACTACTCAGAATGGTGCATAATTTAAAGCTCACGAATTGTTTATTTCTGAAAATGTTTACTTAACATTTTCAGACTGTGTTTGACTGCAGGCAACTGAAACTGCGGAAAGCATAACTGCAGATAAGGGGGACCACTGTATTATTATTACTTCTCTAAATATTTGATAAAATTCACCAGTGATGCCATCTGGGCCACGCTTTTCTTTGTGGAATATTTTTTATTCCTAATTAAACTACTAATCTTGTTATAGAGCTATTCAAATATTCCATTTCTTCTTGAGTCAATTTTGGTAATTTGCATCTAAGAATTGTTTCAACCAAGTTGTCTAATTTGTTGCTCTAAGTAATTCAAAAGATGTGCTCACAATCATTTTGATTTCTGTAAGGTCAGTTATGAAGTCCATTTTTTCATTTCTGTTTTTGGTGATTTGTGTCTTCTCTCTTATTTTCTTGGTTAATATAGCTAAAGGTTTATCAGCTTTGTTGGTGTTTTCCTAGAATGAACTTTTGGTTTCATTGATTATCTCTCTTGGTTTGTTTTCTGTCATTGATTTCTGCTCTTAACTTTTATTGTGTTTCTTTCTGTTTGCTTTATTTTGTGGTTCTTTTTCTAGTTTCCTGTGGTGGATGCTTGAAGTGTTGGGTTGAGAAACCTTTTCTCTTTTTTGATATGGGCATTAAGGCAATAAATTCTCCTCTAAACACGGCTTTTACTGAATCATTTATATTTTGATTTGTTGTGTTCTAGTTTTGAGTTTAATCTTTTAATTTTTAATCTCATATCTTCTTTGGCCCATGGATTAGATATCTGTAGTTTAACTTGCAAATACTTGAGGTTTTCACAGATTTCTTTAAATTATTTATCTCTATTTTAATTCCACTGTGGTCAAACTTTGCAAAATTTCTCTTTTTCAACTTAGTGAGATTTGTTTCATGTTGTAACATATAGCCTATGCTAGAGATGTTCCATGAATTCTTGAAAAGAATATGTATTGTGCAGTCAGTGTGTGTTCTATAAATGTTACTAAGTCAAGTTGTTTGATAGTGTTGTTAAAATCTTTTCTATTCTTTCTGATTTGCTTCCAGTTTTTCTTTCAATTATTGAGAGTAGTGTACTGAAATTTCCAACTGTTGTTTTTGAATTGTGTATTTCTCCTTTCAATTCTGTCAAGTTTTGCTTCATGCAATTGTGGACTCTGATGTTAAGTGTTGTGAAAATTAATAAACAGACCTCATTTAAAGTGGAGTTGGGCCCTGGCCTATATGGCTCAGTTGTCCAGCGTCGCCCTGTGCACTGAAAGTTTGCTAGTTCGATTCCTGGTCAGGGAGTAGAGGGTGTGCAGGAGGCAGCTGATTGATGTTTTGCTCTCACATAGACACTTCTCTATCTCTTTCCCTCTCCCTTCCTCTCTCTAAAAATCAATTTAAAAAAAATGGAGTTGGGAGGCTAGAAGAGAGAACTCTCACTCATGTCACTCAAAGCACACTCCTGGCTCCACCAGGGAGAGAAGGACCTTGCACTATCTATCTTAGCAGGAGTAAGAAAAGACTCCTTCTTGCCCCAAAACAGCTCAGCCAAGGGGACACTGCCAGAACTCAGCCAGTTAAAAGTCACTATACTTCAAACTTTTAGTTTCCTCCAATGGATTCTTCATTTGCAACAGCTCCTTCTAAATCCATAAAACATTGTTCCTCTCCTTTGTTTTTCTGGACTTGCGCATGGTTTGCCATTAACTGCATGGCCTAAATTGCAATTTTTTGTTGTTCCCAAATAAATCCATTTTTTCTGAAAAAATATCTGTCTGTTTAAGGTCAACTGTATATATTTTGTAATTTTTATATTTTTCTTGTACATTGACCCTTATATGATAATGAAACTCTCTTTAGTAATGTTTGATTCCTGAAATAAGGCAAAAGTCCATTTTGCTTTATTTCAGGACAAACTGGAATATAGCCCTTATAGTTATCTTATGGTTATTGTTTGCCTGGTATATGTTTTCCACACTTTTTCACTTGAATCTAGATGTGTCTCTTGTAGAAAGCAAAGTTAGGTCCTGATATTTTGTCCAGTCTCGCAATCTGTGCCTTTTGAGGAGTACATTTATATTTAATGTAATTATTGATATAGTTGGATTTACATGTATCCATTTGCTCTTTGTTTTCTATATGTCTCACATCTTTTTTGTTCCTCTGTTCCTTCTTTACTGCCTTCTTTTGTTTTAAACAATATTTTAAGAGAGCACTATTAATTCCTCTATTGATTTTCTACTATATTTTTCCAGTTATTTTATTGATTGCTCTATGGATTACCATATGCAGCTTACCTTATCACAATTTTCTTTAGAATAATAGTGAAATACAGCAAAATAGAAAGCACCTGCTTTCCTTCTCTCTTCTTTACACTATTATTGTCATAAATATTACATGTAGTATATATCTTATATATATTTCATAAATAGTGTTATAACTAATGCGTCATGCAGTGTTATGCATTTAATTAAGAAAATAAATGAGAAAACATGCCTATAGAGTATTTGATATTTACTTATGTATTTCTTCATTTATTCCTGTGTATTCAAGTTACTATCTGGTATCACTGTCTTTTAGCCTGAAGGGCTTCTTTTAGTAATTTTTGTTAGACCACTGTGCTAGCATCTCTTGATCTTTACTTATCTGGAAAAAGCTTTATTTCATCTTTATTTTTAAAGGATAGTTTTGCAGGATATTGAACTCTTGTTTGGCAATCTTTTCCTCCAGCATTTAAAAGATGCCATTTTACACTTCATGTTCTTCATTGTTGTTGATGAGAAGTAATCTGTACATTGTATTATTATTTAAGTGTATGCCATTCTTTTCTTGCTTTCAAGATTTTTATTTTGTATTTGACTTTCAACGTTTTGGCTATGAAGTGTCTAGGTGTGGATCTTTCGTGCTTATCCTTCTTGTATTGTAGATTGTTTTACATTACATTTTGGAAATTTGACCCATTATATCTTTGAAGATTTTCTCTCCTTTTCCCTTTCTCCTCTCCTCTGAGACTCCCATTATGCTTATGTTGCTATGCTTCATGTTGTCTCAGAGATGCCTGAGGCTGTCTTCATTTTTCTTCAATTATTTTTCTCTTTGTTTTCAGATTGAACATTTTTTATTGATCTATTAAGTTTGCTGTTTCTTTATTTTGCATTGTTAATTCTGCTTTTGAGTCCCTTTAGTAAAAGTTTCATTTCAGTTATTGTACTTTTTTATTACAAACTTTCCATTTGGTTCTTTTGTGTAACTTCTGTATCATTATTGAGATGCTCTATTTGTTGAGTCAGTGCTATATTGCATTCCTTTAGTTATTTAAATATGGATTTCTTTAGCTCTTTGAACTTTTTAATAATAACTACTATGAAAGTTTTGTCTGCTAATCCAATATCTGGGGATAGTCAGAGCCAATTGCTATTGACTCCCTTTTTTTCCAAGTATGAGTCAGACTTTCTTGTGCCTTTGCATGCCTGTACTGTTTTGTTAAATAGATAATATACTGTAGCAACTCTGGATTCCAATTCCCCTCTATTATGCATTATTGTTGTTTTCCTTTTGTTTGTAAACTCTGTCTTCCCAGCGATGTATGGCTGCTGATGTATCTGCTCAGTTTCTGTATTTATTTTTATGTGTAAGCACTGCATCCCAGGTTTTTCCTTGTGACTGCATAGCTTAGCATTCAGCCAAAGGTTAGTCAGATTATGTTCAGAGCCAATGAGGCTTGCACCATCTGCTGGTGGGTCTGTGTGTGGGCAGGGACACACCTTCTAACCTCAGGTGACTTTCAGGTTTACCTTGGCTTTCACATTCCATTAGGATCTCTTTCATTTTCTCTTCATATAAAGTCATACTCTGTTGGTTGGTTGGTGTGTGTGAGTATGTGTGTGTGTGTGTGTATTCAGCCTGTTTTAGTCTTTCCTACATACATTAACACCCTCTGCTCAATCTGGGATATGTGGCAAGTTTATCAAGGCCTCAACTGCTGTCTCACCCCCTGGAACTCCCTAGTAAATCCCAACTTTTATTCTGGTCCATTGATTGCTCAAAACAGTCTTGAACTGTTCGAAGAGCTGGGGCATTCCCTGACCACTTACCAATGTCGTGTAGTTTAAATGACAAAACTCCAAATCAGTGAGATCGCTCTGGCAGTGAAATCAAATTATTGTACTACAGTAATGGGGTGTGATGGAAGCTTCTTCAAGCTAGAACATCACAGACTCTTGCTGTTTATAGCTGAGTAAACACTTCTTAGTTTTATGTGTGCATTTGGTGAATTTCCAAGCACTGAAATAGTTTTGGACTGTTTTGATATCCCAGCTTTTATAGATGATTTTTGGGAAGAGGATTTGTAGACCTCGCATTTTCACGTCAAAAATACAAATAGCTTTTTTGTTGCAAGGATTATCTTCTATCATTGCAATGCTAGACATCGTCTATTTTCACTCGCTATATAATTTACAAAATTTATTCTTCCACCCACTGTGTTGCAAGATCTTGAAGGGTAAAAACGGCATTTCTCAGACACCTTTGCTCTTAGGGTTCTGGATTGACTGGACTCTGCCCATTACATGTGATTGCATGAGAGATGGAAGGCAGAAGGGAGAGGGCACCGTCCTTTTGGCAGTGGTGACGTGTGATGCGCAGGGTCTGGCTGATGTAAACGTTTTCAGTGGCCCAATTCCAAGTCCCATTGACTTTTCACCCAGCTTCATGGGCTGGGGAGCTATGACCTTGACAATGGTTTTCTGCAGCTTTTAGATCTCTGGATTAGAGCTGCTATGGCATGACTTTGAGGTCTAGTCATATAGTCCCACTGGCTTTGACTTTTTCAGTCCTTTTCTTGATTTTGAAAGCAATTAATTCTCTGTATCAAACCCCTTTCTGTTTGAAACATCTAGAGTGATTTATACTTTGGATATTTGGGGGTGATTAAATTCTTTTACCAGAAGCTATATCCAGACCTGAATGAGATCACAAATCACCCCCAGTTTCTGAACTTGGATGTGGCAAATGGATGAGACTTGGGTTATCTCTGCTGGGCAGGGTTGATATGTATTTTAGGTAGGCATGCACATTGTTTAAAGTACATAAGCGGGAAAGGGTTTGTGAGAAGAGTGGTTTGTTGTTGAAATCACAAACACTTCAGCTCAGGTGCCCAGACCCTGAGGCGCAGAGCCTGGAGGTGAGGATCTGCTCCTTCGTTGGGCTTCAACACTGGGAAGGTGCCTCATCTTCCATCAAGACTCACATGATGTGGAAGTCTCCAAACATGGTGAAGTTTCCAATGCTGTGGGCCCTGAAATACCACAGTTTTTTACAGCAGCAGTTTGGATAAGAGCCTGCAAAGATGGGGAGCCCACAGGGGGTGAGTTGTGTTTAACACAGCCTTGGAAATCCAGCCAGAAATGCCATGTTGGCTGGGATTCCCGGAGGACTCACAGGCGGGATAAGACATGAGGAAGAGTTCAGGTGGCAGTAGGGCGATGGTGAGTGGGAGTAGGGGCTCCCCTCTCCACCTCCCAGAGCTGAGGAGTTAAATTCAACGCTGTATCATTCTAACTCTGTACTCTGGTTCTCTCATTTGAAAAATGGGGATAATAGCTAGCCCTTAAGGCTTTTGTAAGAATTAAATGAAATAAATGCTAGTAACTTAAACATAATCTAGAGCAAAGTAGATGCTCAAAACATGCTGGCTAATTCGTTTGCTACATTTTGCTACAACGGTGCTCTCAGGGTTACTTAAGTGTATTTATCTGTGTGGGTCAATACTATGTAATGGTTGCTACTGATCCTCTTTCCAAGGCCATTCAGTATAGCGGCTGCTGCTAACTTGAAATTGGCTGTGGGGGGATTAAGAGTGGAAAAATCATAAAATCCTACAAATCAGGGTTATTTTGTTAACAGAACATATTGTTAAATATCTAAAAGCATACCCTGATATCTATTAATCTTGTTGCTATGGAATGAATAGTGTCCCCCCTAAAATCAACATGTTGAAGCCCTAACTCCCAGTATGACTCTACTTAGAGATAGGGCCTGTGAGGAGGTGACAAAGATTAAGTGAGGCTATTAGGGTAGGGCCCTAATCCAAGAGTGATAGTTCCTTTCAAAGAAGAGGAAGAGACACCAGAGCTGTCTGTCCCTCTCTCCTGCAATGTGAAGAAAGGGGGTAAGGCTGTTGCCTACAGGTAGGAAGAGAGCTCTCAGCAGAACACACCATGCTGGACCCTGCTTTTGAAATTCCAGCCGATTGGATGGTGAAAAATGAATGTCTGTTGTTTAAATCACCCAGTCTATGGTTTTTGTTATGGGAGCCTGAGCTAAGACACTTGGCGGTATCATTATTAAAGTGCAGTGTTTGCGCATGGAAACACTTCCCTTCCTCTGCCCCCTCCTCTCCTTCCCGCTCCCCTCCCCTTCCTGATCCCCTCCTCGCCCCCTCCCCAAACCTTCCCATTCCTGTGCCCAGGTGAAAACCCTTCCCTCCAGGCCCTGACTCAGCTGTGGCCCTCAGGTGTAGAAAGCTGTGAGGGCCCAGCAGGGGGCACCAGGATGCCAGCACTGACCACGGGCTGACTTCCAAGTTAACCTGTGCTCAGGGGATTCTGGATGCTTGACCCCTAACAGATATTAATTTGACATTTTTTCTCCCATTCTAGTCTTAATATTGTACTTTGAAGCAGATATTTTCAATTTGATGAAATCCTTTTTATCTTTTTATTTTGCCTGTTGTCTTAATATATCTAAGAAACCATGCTTAATCCAAGGTTACAAAGATTTATATGTATATTTTCTTTTAACAGTTTCTCCATTTAGGTCTTTGATTCATTTTGAGTATCTAGTGTGAGGTGGGGTTCCAATTTCATTCTTCTGTATATGGACTTCCCATTGTCCCAGGGGCATTTGCTGAAAATCAACTTACGACAAAGGTGTGCGTTAATTTCTGGACTCTTGACTCTCCTACATTTATCAATTCTAAAAAAAAAAAAAAAAAAAAAAAAAAATGCCAGCTAGAATTTTTGGGTAATATGTCAGGGCTTCAAAGGGCAAAAAAAAAAACATGTGGAAGAGGAGGGGAGATTTTTCAGACAATCTCAATGTTGGATGATCATCCTAATTGGATGCCCACCTCAGAACAGTCCTGGCTCAAGAGGACCTCCTGCCACTGGGCACCTAAAGACAGAGGTAAGGTCTTGGCCGGATCACCCAAGGGACGGAGGTATCCATTCATCAGTCAGAAGCTGAACTGGAAGAGGAGCCCAAACAGCTCCCATCCTAGCAGCTATATTGTTGAACAACCATGGCAATATTAATTCAGAAACTTTTACCAACTGAAATGTCTCCCTTCCAGGAACAAGAGAACTATGCTGGCCTCAAAAATGATGAACAAGGATGTTTATTGCTGTACTGGTAAACAAGTTTGTAAAAGACCAGAAGCAACCTAAATGTCCATCAATGGTGAGAAAGCATGGCATACTTACCATGGTGCACTGTGCAGCCATAAAAACATATGCTGATAAGAAACCATGCGTAGCCCTGGTCAAAGTAGCTCAGTTGGTTGGGTATCATTCCATGAACCGATGGGTGGGGAACTCTATTCCCAGTCAGGACACAGGCCCAGGCTGTGGGTTTGATCCCCGGTCAGGGCATGTTCGAGATGCAACCAATAGATGTTTCTCTCTCACACTGATGTCTCTCTCTCTCTCTCTCTCTCTCCCCCTTCCCCACTCTAAAGTCAATTTAAAAAAATTTTTAAAAAAGAAACCATGTGTATCATAAACTATCATTTTTTTTAATGAAAAATACATGCTTGTATCTCTTTGTTGGGGGATTACTTTTCTCTGTATAATGTTTTTCATGTACAAATATGTATAATTTTAATATTATACATTTATCTCTGACAGAAATGAGCACTTTGGGTTAATACCTTACTTATCAAATTAAAGCCACATCATATTCTCTCAGTTGATGTTGTATTTCTCACAACTATAGTACAATATCACAACCAAGAAGCTGGTACTGATACAAGCCACCCGTTTAACTCAGATCCCACTAGGTTTACATGTACTTACTATGTGTTAGTTCCGTGCACCTTTGTCACGTGTATATTCATGTCACATATCATAGCAGGATACAAAACATTTCCAAGACCACAAGGATCCCTCATGTTGCCTTTTTTACCCTCACACACCCTTCCCCACCTCTAACCCCTGGAAACCACTAATGTGTTCTCCATCTCTTTAATTTTGTCATTTCAAGAATATTATATGCTCAACAATACAAAAATGAACAACCTGATTAAACATGGACAAAAGACCTGAACAGACACCTTACCAAAGAAGATATACAGATGGCAACCAAGCATATGAAAAGATGCTCCACATCATATATCATTAAGGAATTGCAATTTAAACGAGATAGTACTACACACACGTCAGAATTGCCAAAATTCAAAACACCGACAACACAAAATGCTGGTGAGGATGTGGAGCTCTAATTCATTGCTGGTGGGAATGCACAATGGTACGACCACTTTGGAAGACAGTTTGGTTTCAAATAAAACTGAAAATACTCTTACCATATGACCCAGCAATAACACTTTTTGGTATTTATCCAAACAAATAGAAAACTTATGTCTACACAAAAACCTGCATATGAATGTTTGTAGCAGCTTTATTCATAAGTACATGCCTTTATAGTTGGCCTCCCTCTGGCTATGGAAATTTCCCAAGTTCAATGTCAAAATGCTTTGGTGATTATGAAGACAGGTGCCAAAAACATGAGGCTGTTTTCAGCTTTAGAGGCCATCCTTTCTGAAACTATCCAGATGAATGCACACACAGTGAAGATTCTCAGAGTTGTGAGCGCATGCCTGGACCTCTTACTATAATAGTCATAGCCACAGTGGGGAACAATACCTAAATGCCATGCCTCAGCTGGACACTGGAGTCTTGGAGAACATCTTAACAGCCCCTACATCAACCCCTTCTAGCATCTAGCAAGTCAATGTCACTGACAGTGATGATGAGGAAAAAAAAGTGCCCTGGAATTTATAATTTTAAAAAATATGCACAGAAAATATACATTTCTTAAAATGTGTTCTTGGTCAGTTGGTATGGAAAAAAAGCCTAAAATGCCTTTTAAAATACCTTCCTTACAGATTCTTTATCCCTTAGGAATATTGCTATAAAAATACTCAACAAAATGCTAGCCAACCAAATTCTACTGCATATTAAAAGGATCACACACCATGACAAGATGGGATTTATTCCCAGAATGCAAAGATAGTTCATCATATGAAAACTGACCAATGTAATATACCACATTAACAGACCAAAGGGGGGAAATACCCACATGATCATCTCAGTTGATGCAGAAAAACATTTGATGAAGTCTAACACCCTTCTATGATGAACACTCAACAAACCAGAAATGGAAGGAAACTTCCTTAACATAATAAAGGCCATATATGAAAAACCCACAGAAAACATCATACTCAATCTTGAAAGACTGAAAGCTCTACCCTTAAGATCAGAAATAAGACAAGAATGCCCACTTTTGTCCTTTTTTTCCTAGAAGTCCTAGCCAGAGCAATTAGACAAGAAAAATAAATAAAAGGTATTCAAAGGAAAACGGAAAATTATTTTTGTCCATAGATGACACAATCTTTTTTAAAAAATTTATTTTTATTGAAAATATTACAGATGTCCCCCTTTTCCCCAATTGACCCCTTCCACCTTATATGTAGAAAACTCTAAAGATTTCACACCAACTTCTAACACACAAAACAACCTATGAAAGTAATAAACAAATTCAACAAAGTTGTAGGGTACAAAATTAACAGACAAAAATCAGTTGCATTTCTATAACTAACAATGAACATTCTGTAAAAAAAATTAAGAAAACAATTCCATTCAAATAGCATAAAAATACTTAGGAACTGATTTAACTAAGGAGACAAAAGACCTGTAGACTGAAAATTGCAAACCAATGGTAAAAGAAATTAGAAAAACTTATGCCAAAACTCGTATGGAATCTTTTTTTTAATATATCTTTTTATTGATTTCAGAGAGAGGAAAGGAGAGGGGGAGAGAGAGAGAGAAGCAATGATGAGAGAGAGAATCACTGATCGGCCGCCTCCTCCACACCCCCGACAGGGGACCGAGCCCGCAACCCGGGCATGTGCCCTGACCGGGAATCGAACCCAGACCCCCTGGATCCCAGGTGGACGCTCAACCGCTGAGCCACGCCCGGCCGGGCCATAGGCAATCTTAAGGAAGCCTGAAAGTCAAAGTAATTTTGAAAAACAAGAACAAATTTGGAGGACTCACACTTCCCTATTTCAAAACTTACTACAAAGCTACTGTCAGGCAAACTGTGGTGCTGGCACAAACACATACAGACCAATGGAACAGAACAGAGCCCAGAAGAAACCTCCACATACACGGTTTACGGGTCACGGCCTTCCCTCTCCCTCCTCCGGCCCCTTCTGAGCGGGGCGGAGCCAGGGACAGGCCGCGACCGGGAGCACTGGCGCCCCGCCTCTAACACGGGCGGCCCTCCCCCTGCGCGGACTCCCCCGGAGGCTGCGGGCTCCCGGGGCTCGGGGCTCCCGGTGCTGAACCCAGTGCAGTCCTAGGCAACCCGGCTGCTCCGGCATCCTACTGTTACTGTGGTTGAATGCTCTAAATTTTTTTTTTAATTTCACAAAACTGTGACATTCCTTTCAAACAAATGAAACATTAAACCATTGGAAGGCATCAGAGCTCCTCGGAAACAGCGGGCTCCAGGCGGGGGCAGGAGTACGCGCTTCCGCAGCCGCGCGCTAGGCCAGAACGCGCGCAAGCTCACCGCGCCCGAGAACGCGGCGCCGCCGCACCTGCCGCTGGCGCGGGAGTGAACAAGGACAGTAACAGGGTAAAACAATGGTGCCGAGCACTGAGAGCCCACTGCGCACCCCGCCAGTGAACGAAATGCCTTCCCTGGAAACCCAACAAGAGAAGGGTGGCGGGACTGCAAGGGAAGGACGCTACAGCTCGTCTGAACAAGAAATGTCAGCGAAAAGCGGTGGGTTTCGAGTCTGAGGAGCGACGGGACATTCTCAGTCTCGAGGCGTCTTCTCACAAGTCGTCACTACCGGGGACGACGCGGCAGGCGCTCGGGGACACAGCCCCGCGCCGACACCCGGCGCCCGGCCGCGAGGCCTGAGGCGAGGAGGCGGCGCCGCTGGGGAGCGGGACGGGCTTGCGGGTGCCCCGGCCCGCACGCCCACAAGTCTAACTCTTAGGAACGCGCCCGAGCGTTTCGCCGTCGACGGGCGCAAGCGGCCCCGCCCCTGGCGGCCCGCGGCCGGCGCGCTCGGACTGCTCGTCGGCTTCACTAGGAACCGTAAGCCGCGCGCTCGAGCCCCTCTCCGACCCCACACGCCTGGGCTCGCCCGCCGCGCCCGCACATCGCCCACACTCCCGGGCGCCCCGCGCGCGGCCCCCGGGCACGGCGCGTCCTATCCCGCAGCCCAGCGCACCACCGCCGGCCTCGAGAGCCCGGGAGGGACGGTGGGCGCGAGCACCGGAAAACGGCGTACTTCCGGCTCTACGACGGCCGCCTCGCGGGCCAATCAGGGCCAGGGGCGGGCAGGCGCGGCGCATGACGGTCCTCATAGTTGGTGCGAGGGCGGGACTACGGCACCCACAGTGCCCCGGAAGGCGGGGCCGTGGCGAGGGGATGGGGGGGCGCCACTCGGGCCCCGGCCAATCACGGGCTGGGGAGGGCGGGCTCGTGTCACCGCGGGCCGCGCAGTCGCGCGGGGGGGACTACGGCACCCACAGTGCCCCGCGCGGCGAGGAGCGCACTGCGGCGGCGCGGCGGCCGGGGCGCCCTCGGGCTGGGCGGTGGCTAAGCGGCCGGGAGCCGGGTTTGAGCCCGGTGGAAGCAACGTGAGCCGGTCCGCCGCCACCATGTCGGCGCCGTCGGAGGAGGAGGAGTACGCGCGGCTGGTGATGGAGGCGCAGCCCGAGTGGCTGCGCGCCGAGGTGAAGCGGCTGTCGCACGAGCTGGCCGAGACCACGCGCGAGAAGATCCAGGCGGCCGAGTATGGGCTGGCGGTGCTCGAGGAGAAACACCAGCTCAAGCTGCAGTTCGAGGAGCTCGAGGTGGAGTACGAGGCCATCCGCGGCGAGATGGAGCAGCTCAAGGAGGTGAGGCGCCGGCGGCCGCCGCCACGCCCGCCGACGTCACCGCCCGGCCCCCGCCCCGAGCCCCGAGCTGACCCTCGCGCGTCCGGGCCGACCACCCGGCCGGCAGCCCCAGGGTGCCCCGGGCGGCGCGCGCGGCCGGCCGGCCTGCCCGCTGCGGCCGAGGCCGCGTGGGTCCGCGCCTGGTGGCAGGCCTCTGGGACGGCGGGGTGTTTTCTTCTGCGGCATTTGGCGTCCCGGGTTGGAGGGCGGGGTGGGCGTGGGATGGATGCAAAGAAAAGTCAGGCTGGTCCCGCATCACCTCCGGGCAGATCACCTCCCAGTCCCGGCGCAGCTGCCGTCAGCACTTCAGCGTCTTCCATGAGTGCTCTGAGGCCAGGCCAGGGCCGGGACCGGGGCTGCCTCGCGTGGCCGTCGCTGCCGGCTGGGCGCCCGTGTCCCTCCCAGAGTCGGCTCTCTGGCCGGACGGCTCTGGGATGCTGTGCTGCTTCCGCCCACTTCCTGTCTTGGACGCCCTCGCGGGCTCTTCCTTGCAGACTGGTTACTGGTCTCTCTGGGTGTGTGTCACAGAGAGAGCCTTGTGTCTCCTGTGTGATTTTCACTTCGTGATGAGGAGCTCAGATCCCCCGGCAGCCCTTCCGTGAAGTAGTTCTCAGTGATTTAAACACCAGCTTCTCTCCCAGCCTTGTGTGGGGAGTGAGGAGGGAGACGTAGCCTTCTGAATGGAGCACCAGGTTTGGACCCAGGCCCTTGCTAATGATGTGGCTGTGGGCAGGGACCTTGGCTTCTTCCTCTGCAACATTGCCCACCCAAAAGGTTTGTTACTAAGGTCTTATGTGTGAAAAGGCGGGGCCTGGTGTCAGGTGTGTGGCCTGTCATTTTTCTCTGTCTGCCTCTTCCTTACCTGACTCTTCCCTTGTCCTGGTGGGCTCTTGGCCCTCGGTCTTGGGATCCACCATGCTAGCTGCTTCCCCTACCACCCATCTCCTGGCACCAGTGCTCCTAGTGGCCTTGGAGAGGTGTCTGGACTGTTCAGAGCCTCCCTGCTTCACTGGGGAGACTAGTAGAGTCCTCTTTTGAAGGTGAGGAGGAGAGAATGAATGAATCCATGCCTGATGCTTAAGTCCATGCCTGGCAGAGCAGGTGCTCAGGGTCAGCATCAGTAAACACCTGATGTGGGAGGGTCGGAAGACAGGTGGAATCTCATCAACCCAAGGTCCTGACATCTGTCAACAGGTATTGGGGCCTCCTTTGAACCAGGCTTGCCTGGCACTGGATCTACAAGAGGGCTAACGTGGCCCTACCAACAAAGGCCCCATTTTCATGTGGGGAGATGCACCCATGGTCTCCCTGTGTGGGGCTCATCGCCCCCCACTCAGCACTCACAATCCTCCTCTGTTCACAAGCTTGCATTCATGGCTCTCATCATTGATAGTTCTATCTCCTCGTCTTCCTTCCTCTCTCTGAAATCAATAAAAACTTTGTGGGTTTTTTTTTTTTAAAAAAGAAGGGACTGGACCAACAGTTGCAGAGGGAACTGGTTTTTATTCAGGGACCTTTCATTTGCTAGCTCTATATTATTGTGAACACAAACATTTTGGCCAATGCAAGAATCTTGGCTCCATTTAGTGGATGTGCCTGGAGGATGGGTCCCAGGGAAATCAGGAGAAAGGTGGGTCAGTCTCCCCAGGCATTCTTCAAGCACCTGCTTGCTTAGTTTGTTGTCACCTCCTGGTTCCTGCACACAGTGGCTACATGGCCTTAGACATGTTGCCCCACTGTCCTGAACTTCAGTTTCCCCCATTATAGGTGGGAAGTCCTGGCAGAAGCTAGAGGAAGATGTATCAGTTTCAGTAGATGTTGCCAGAAAGCTTGCACCAGTTCACTCACACCTTTACCAGTACAGGCTCTTGTCAACCTGTTTATTTTTCACCCATTTTATACTTGGAAATACTCTTATTTTAAAAATCAAGATTTAAGTAGGTAGTACAGGGTGGGGCAAAAGTAGGTTTGTGAGTGCGTGACACACTATTGTATTATTATTTGTTATTGTATTATTTTCCATACAAACAACTGTAAACCTATTTTTGCCTCTTCCTGTATTTGTTGGGTCCTTTTTTTTCTCCTGTAGAGAAGTGAACCATCTTCATTCTCTTAAAACTTTATTTAACTAAAGTGGATTGAGTTACTAACAAATTATGCTGCAAACAGAGTTGCCTGTACTCTGTCTAGCATTTGTAGATAATATACCATGTTTGAGGGAGGGAAGCTGGCAGGCTGGGTACAGGCACTGTGTCCTCAACTGCAGCTTTAAGGGTGCAGGTGTGCTGGGGTGGCAGCTCCTGTCTGGTAGGCTTAGGTAGATGCTATAAGTAGGGGGGTCCTCATGGGTGGGTATGTGAGGGTTAGAGGGCATGCCTCAGGCCAGGGGCAGGTTCCTGATGCAGTTTCAGGCCTAGCATCTCTTGGCTCCCAGAGAGAGTGTGAGGACAGGTCTGGACAGGGCGCTCTCTGCCGTCTCAGGATCTTTTTTTTTTTTTTTTTTTTATGTTTTTATTGATTTCGGAGAGGAAGAGAGAAATAGAAACATCAATGAGAGTCATAGATTGGCTCCCTCCTGCACGCCCCCTACTGGGGATTGAACCTGCAACTTGGGCATGTGCCCTAAGCGGGAATCGAACCGTGACCTCCAGGTTCATGGGTCGACGCTCAACCACTGAGCTACCTCAGGATCTTGAATGTGTGGCGTACGCACATCTTGGAGGAGCAATGGGTGCTATTTGGTGAGCTTTGGTATCTCATGGGCTGGGCATGGTGCCTGGCACCCTGCACACAGGAAGTGTTTACTTAATAAGTGTCTGCTGGCTAGTGTCCTGAGCTCCTTCCCTACACCTCTCAGGCCTGGATCCCCTCCCTGCTGTCCCCACAGCCACCAGGGCTCTGCTCCTTGGCATGGTCTGGAGTGGCCCCTGCATCTCCCAGAGGGCAGCCCAAGTCTGATGCCCAGGACCTCTAGCCTAGCCCAGCCTGGACTGCCCTCAGCATCTGATGCTACTAAGCCTCCTCCACCACTGCCTCTGGGCTTGCCTGAGCCCAGCTCCCAACACTCAGACATCCCTCCTGTCCTGCAGGCCCAGCAGCCACATGAAGGGTTGGGGCAGAGCTGGTGAGAGCAGTTACTCTGTCCCCTTTGCTCCCTTCCTCCCATCCGTCTTGTAATCTCCTCTCCCCAGACGATGGGTAGACAAGTAGGAATGGGTGGAGGTGACTAAGGGGCCCGCATTACAGATTCCCCAGTCCATATATTTTTGCCCAAGTCATGTCCAGGAGAGGTGTTGTGAGCACTGCCACTCGGTCTCATCCCTGTTGCTGAGCTGCTCCTGTCACAGCCTCCTGACGCTCCACTGACTCCTGCAGTCCTCATACTATCCCTTGGGGACTTGTCCTTGGGGACTTCTTATAGCCATTGTACAGATGGGGAAACTGAGGCAGGTACAGAGAAGCTGTGTTTTGCTCAAGGCTGTAAGCCCATATCTCAAAAGGGCAGGCTCCTACTGAGGAGGGAAGGGCGATTGGAGACCTCTATGTAAGGCCCAGCCTCCTCAAGTGTTTGCTTTGGGGCAGGAAGAGTCCTGATTTTGGCTAAAGCCTGTAGGGATTCTCCTGGTCCTCTGATACTACTGTAGAACTTGGAGCACAGAGTCATCGGGGGCTTGGAGGCTATGAGGTCCTAGGGCCTTTTGGATCCAGAGCGAGGGTGTGCCTTGTTCTGCTGTCGGCATGAAGAGGCGTCACTTGGGGTAGAAGCTGTTGTTTGGGGAATCTTGGAGGTGCTGAGGTGGCCCTGCTGGTTGAGGACAGCCAGGAGAGGCAGCTATAAGGTGTCTAAAGGCTATGAATCCAGGGCTCACTGTGGCTGTACTGCTGGGCACTCCCCGCTGTCCCACTAGCAGGGGTTGGTGAATTCATCTTATGGGCTCTTTTAAAGGCGCCTGATACTGCCGTGTCGCCTGGGCTGTTTACTTCTGCCGGCCTGGTGGTGAGCAGCTGTGCACCTCAACAACCCCAAGGGCCATGGACTCAAGACTGGCATGCTGTGACAGAGCTGCTTTCCTACAAGTAGGGCAGGAGGGTGGCCAGGCCCGGGAGTAGGAGCCTGTATCCCAAAAGTGGCCTGCCTGGGCAGGTAAGGAGACACTGCCTGTGCTGTACAGGGCTGTGGTTTGCATAGTGGCTCCAGGGAGGGATTGGACCCTGCCTGGACCCTCAGCTGTGTGACCATCAACAAGCAGCTCTGCCCATTGGGGCCAGGCTGGGTCACTAGGTTGCAGGCCACAGCATGGGTAGGTGCACCTGGAGCTTGCAGGGTAGGGGTGGGAGGGTTGGTGGCTGAGGCTCCCTGGGTCTGAGCAGCTGTCTTGGAGAGAGCCATGGCCAGGTCAGCACAGGCTCCTGCTGGGCCTCCCCAATCACTTCCTGTGAAGGAGATCAGCTTCCCCTCATCAGTTTGGGACGGTCACCCCTTTGACCTGCTTCTCCACATCAGCACACTGGGTAAAGGGCCACTATGCACATTGTGGATAAAGAAAGATTTGGTTTCTCCTTAGACAGTGAGGTGAAGAGGGCCCGTGGGCAGGGGCTGGCCAGGACCCTGCAGGCTCTCGCAGATGAGGCCCCCCCAGGTCCCGGGCCTTGTATTATCAGATGTTCAGAGTGTGGCTCCTCAAGCCATTCCCCAGTGTAGAGGGCCATGTGTGGCTGCCCAGCTGCTGCCCTGGGCATTAAACCCTGCCATCCCGCTGGGGTCTGCCATCATAGGCGGATTGAGAGATGGGGCTGCAAGGGTAGAGTGGGTCTCGGAGTGGAGCAGGCAGTTCAGGCTCAGGCAGGGATGGCATCGAGGAGGATTAGGCTGCTGCTTCTTTTTTTAGAGTTTAATATGTTTAAAAATTGTCCATCCATTTAGAAACATCAGGCAGAAATGAGCAGTGTCTATACAGAAATTAATGAAGATGGTAAGCATTGGGAACAACTTGGTATTTCTCCTTACTGGCTTTTTTCTTCCTGTGTATGTACGTGAGATACATAAGATACCATAAAAAATAAAAAGTGCTTGGAGCACCTGTAACAGTTGTTTTTAAAAAGACACGGAGTTTGGTTTTACCCTCTGAGTTGCATTAAAAGTAGGTTACATTCAAGCATCGGATAAAGACACCAGGGTTTCCATAGGTTCTGAAGGCACTGTGCACTTTGAACCTGTTGTATCATGTGAAATAATTGCTGTGATTTGTATTTCACAGATTTGCTTTTCTAAAGGCAGTTTTCTGCATTGTTTCCCTCATAAATGGCTTCCACCTTCTTGAGGGGAAGTTCAAGTATAACCAGAGCAGAGAGAATGTGTGGTTGGCCTGTGTGTTCCTTCCCCCTCCCCCCCCCCCCCCCCCCCCCGCCCGCTCCGTAGCTCCAGCTCTGGCAGCCTTCTCTTTGCCTCACTTCCTTTCTAAGTACATTGGTGTGTTGTGCTGAGAAAATAACTTTTTTATAAATCATAACCATAGGTGAATTTTCACACGTGACAGAACTAACAGTGATTCCTTAATGCTGTCTCCTATCTGGTCTTCGTTTGGATTTCCCTTTTTTGGCTCATAAGTGTAGCTTTGCAGTTGATCTGTTTGCATCAGGAGCCTACCAGGGTCCACTCCATGCAGGAGGCCTTGCTGCTTTATAGACAGAGCCTCATGAGTCCTTGGGGCAGTTGCCCATCTTGCCTCCCTGCTGGAAACCTAGAGCTGCTCTCCTAGCCCGATTTTCCTGGCACCCCTCTCTTATCTTTTCTAAACTTTCTCTTTTTAAAAAAGTTGGCCAGAATGATGCCTTCAGCTGATATGTGCCCTGGCTCTTGGGTTGCTGGGTTGTTATCCAGTCATCACCAACCTTATGTCACCTACTTATGCCTGCTGGGGCTCTTGGTCACCCATTGAGTTTGTCCTGACTGTGATGCTGAGAGCTGCCAGCTCTCTCTGAACCAGGAGGGAGGCTCTTATCTTCTTTCCACAGGTGGGGATGCTGGGGCCCAAAGAGTGAGGGTGACAGCCCATGCTGTGTGCTAGCAGTGCTTGACTTGACCCTGAGTGGTTCCCTCCCTGGGCTTTGGTTTCCTTGGTTTAGGCCACTGCATTCCTGAAGCCCTGGCAGTGGACCAGCTTCTCTCTCAGTGATGGCATAAGGGTGGACGGGGGACCCCATTCTGCGGACTTCTGTGGTTTGCTGCCTGGGATTGCCTGGGCGCACTCCTCCCTCCTTGCCCCTCACACACCATCCTGCACACGCTTCAGGGGTCCAGGTTTTTCCATCAGTCTGGGTGATTCCCTGGGTGTTATAAAACTGTGACCTGGGGTGGTCAGAGAGGACACTGGCCCCTGAAAGGGGTGCGTCAGGAAGACTGTCTACAGTCCTGAACCCAAAGCCTTGCCTGCCATCACCGTGTTACCTGGTGCAGATGCTAGGATTGCGAATGTTCCACCCAGTCTGGGAGAGCAGACTCAGGGCAGACTCCTGCAGCAGCCCCTGAGCAGGTCTGCATTCTCACCAGTGCCTGCTGTGTGGACGTCATCGTGGCCAGTGGGCTGAGGGAGAAGTGGTGTTTGGGGGTTGAGTTATTTCTTCTTCCGTGAAGCAGTCGGTTGTGCTCTGACACTTGTTTTGAAGGTGCAAATTTGTTCCAGAGTGGATGATATTTGAGGGAACAGTGTGAGCATAATGAGGTTTTAGCATTTGCTTATGTGTGATTTTTGTCCCCAGAACATACCAAGTGATCATAGAACCTGCACCCAGTGAACCACCCACCTGAATCTGGTACAGCTCTCCATCCCTTTTCAGAAGCCCACTCTCCCCACCAGAGGCACCTTGCCCACCAAAGCCTCAGGGCTTTGTCAAGATAAAGTGCCATGTGTGTTGCAGCATTTATGTCTTTTAAATTATTTAACTTATGTAACACTGTGCTGCCTTGTTTAGTTAATTTTTAAAATTAAGCTACTTTAGAAAACTTTTAGACTTTCAGAAAAATTGTGAAGGTAATAGAGTTCCTGTGTACCCAGCACTGTTTTCTCCTGTCACTAACATCTTGCATCAGTGCGGCACACTTGTTACTGTTATTAGCCAGAGTCGATGTGTCTTTATTAACCAAACTTCATACTTTGTTTAGATATTCTTCATTTTTACCTGCTGTTCTTTTTCTACTCTGGGACTTTATCCATGATCCCACATCTTCTCAGGTTCTCCTTGGTTGTGACAGTTCCTCAGACTTTTGTTGTTTTTGGTGACTTAGACAGTTTTGAGGAGTACTGCTCAGGTATTTTGTTGAATGTTCCTTATTTGAGATTCGTCTGATATTTTTTCTCATAATTAGAATAGGGTTATGGGTTTTTGGGAGGAAGACCACAGAGGTGAAGTGCCATTCTCCTCACATCCTACCAGGAGTCAGTGACTTTCCCTGTTGACGTTGGCCTTGACCCCCTTGCTGAAGTGTTTGTCACATCTTCACTGTAGAGGTGCTCTTCTCCCCTTTCCAAACTGTCTGCAGCCCTACCTAAGGGTCATGCTCTCCTCCTTGAGGGGGAGCATCTACCTACATTATTTGGAATTTTTCTGCATGGAAGATTTCTTCTTTTTCTTTCTTCATCCATTCATTTGTATTGCTGTGGACTCATGGATGCTTATTTTATGTTTGGTTTACAATCCAATACTGCTTTATTTTGTTGCTCAGCTTGTTCCAGATTTGGTCCCTGGAAGCTCTTTCATTTGGCTCCTGTGCCCCATTGAGCTACCTGTCGTGATTTTTTCCCCTCCCTTCCTTTCTTAGCACCTCCTTACTTTCCAGCACTGTAAGGTGCTCCAGGCTCATCCTGTATATTCCCTACCCCACTTCTGGAATCAGCTCCAAGGAGCCCTGGAGTGTCACTGCTTCTAGGCCCCTCAGCTGACAGAGCCTGGAAGTAGATGTGTGTACTCTGGCCCATGTATACACACACATCTATAAACACTTCTAGATGTAGCCAGCTGTATGTATGTGAAACTGAACATGAGTTCATGCTGATGTCTCCAGCTCTGACCCATCACCACTTAGATCATCTCCATGGCCTCCCCTTGCTTATCTGGAACGTCCCTCCAGCAGTGAGATACCTGGATTGGCCACACGGCTATGTAGCTGTTGTGTTCCAGCACACAGCATGGCCGATTCGGAACTGCTGACCTAACACCCTTGAGGAACAGTTTATCAACTAGAGTATAGTCTTATGTGCAGTTCCTTTTGCTTTGGTCTTATATACTCTACTTATTTCCAAATAAGTTACTTAAGCACTTTAGTCCCCATTCCCTTCAGTGAAGTGGTTTTATCCATTTGTAATAGTTAGATTGTTTTACCACATTCAACATTTCATCCTGGGATCTACTAACCTCCTAAGTGATTTTTTAAAAATTTGCATACATGCTTTGGGCTGTACAGTTACCTGGGTTTTGACAAATGGACAGTGTCATTTATCTACCATTAAAGTATCGCACACAATTGTTTCACTACCTTAAAAAATTCAGCTGTGCTTCACCTATTCAACACCCTCCCTCCACGACCACCTGAAAACCACTGATCTTTTACTTTCTCCATAGTTTTGCCTTTTCCAGAATATCACATAATTGGAATCATACACTCTGTAGCCTTTTCAGACTGGCTTATTTCACTTAGCAATATGCTTTTAAGATTCATCTGTGTCATGTGATTTGAAAGCCTTTTTTTTAAGTCACAGAATAATATTTCATTGTTTAACTGTACCATAGTTTGTTTATAGTTTGTTTATTCAGACTGGGCATCCTGGTTGCTTCCAGTTTGAGGCCTCATTAAGAAAGTTGCTGTAAGCATCCAGTGTTAGTGTTTGTTAGGACATAAGTTTTCAACTCATTTGGTTAAATACCAAGGAGCATGATTACTAGATTGTAGGGTAAGAATATGTTTAGTTTTGTAAGAAACTGCCAAACTGTCTCCCAAAGTGGAAGCAACATTTTTCATTCCCACCAGCAAGGAATGAGAGTTCCTGTTACTCCACATCCTCCCCAGCATTTGATGGTGTCATTGTTTTGGCTTTTAGCCATTTTAATAGGTGTGGTGGTATCTCATTGATGTTTTAATTTGCATTTCCCTGATGAAATACAGTGTTGAACATCTTTTCATATGTTTATTTGCCGTTTGTATATCTTCTTTGGTGAGGTGTCTTCTGATCTTTTGCTAATTTTAAGATTGAGTTTGTTTTCTTATTGTTGAGTTCTTTTTTAATCCTCACCCCAGGATCTGTTTTTATTGATTTTTAGATTTTTAGACAGAGAGAGAGAGCATAACATTGATGAGAGAGAAACATCGATCAGTCGCCTCCTGTATGTACCTCAGCAGGGATTGAACCCACACGACCTAGGCATGTGGTCTGACCGGGATTGAACCCACAACTTTTTGGTGTCCGGGACAACGCTCCAACCCACTGAGCCACTGGCCAGGGCTCTTATTGTTGAGTTTTAAGAGTTCTTATCTATTTTGGATACAAGTTTTACTTTGCAAATAATTTCTTGGCTTGTTGTTTTCATTCTCCTAACAATGTCTTTCACAGAGTAGATTTTTTAATTTAATATCATTTTGCAGATCATGATTCTGGTGTTATGATTTTCATCACCAAACCCAAGATCACATAGATTCTTTTCCTGTGTTTTTATTTAGAAGTTTTATAGTTTTGCATTTCACATTTAGGTCTAAGGTTCATTTCAAGTAGTGTTTGTGAAAGGTTTAAGGTCTGTCTCCAGATTGTTTTTTGCATGAGTATGTCTAGTACCATTTATTGCAGAGACTATACTTTTTCTCTAAAATTGCTTTTGCTCCTTTGTAAACGATCAGTTGGCTGTATGTCTGGGTCTGCTCCTGGCCCTCTGACCCCGTTTTCTGTCCCACTGACCTATGCAATTGTCCTTTTGCCGGTGCCCTGCTGTCTTGATTGCATGTTACTAGTTTTATTGGGTTTTTACCTTTTTTCTGTGTCACTGACAAATCTTTCTCTTCAGCCCTGTGGTTTTTATTGTGTAACTGCACATCTGACTAGGGTCTGTAGCTCAGGTGACTGCAGGATTGTTCCTGATCACTGTCAATTGATGATGGTCATTTATTTATTTTATTTTATTTTTTACATCTTGAGGAAAAGGAGTAGAATGCACATGGTTAAAAAGAAAATCACACCCTGGCTGGGTGGCTCAGTTGGTTGGAGCATTGTCCTGGACACCAAAAAGTTGTGGGTTCGATTCCTGGTCAGGGCACATACCTAGGTCGCGTGGGTTCAATCCCTGGTTGGGGTGCATACAGGAGGCAACTGATTGATATTTCTTTCTCACATTGATGTTTCTCTCTCTCTCTCTCTCCCTCTCTCTCTCTCTCGCCCCCCTTCCTCTCTCTAAAAAATCAGTGAGAACATGTCCTGGGGTGAGGATTAAAGAAGAAAAGAACAAGTGTGAGGCACTTCTCTTTCCCCATGCCTGTTGAGCCCATCCCCAGGACCTTCAGCTCAGTCAGGGTTGACTTTACTCCTGGTAAACCACTAGCAAGCTGCTTAACTTACTACCTTGTGCGTTTGACCCTGGTGGCAGTTAGGGGAGGGTTGTGGTGGCAGCTACTGGTCAGACCTGGGATTGATTCCCACTCGGGCGTTCACTGGCTGCTTTTCCCACGGGTAGGGGTTGACTGCTAGGTTCTGGAGAAGGTGTGACCAACGCCCCTGTTAGGGTTTCAGATGCTTCTGATGTCATTTCAGGTGCCCACCACCCTCTAGAAGCACACCTTTCTGGGTCTGGCTCCTTTGGTGCTGGGGCTGGAGTCCACCAGAGATGCCAGCTGACCTCCACCCATTCCTGTTCTTCCTCACTGGCTTCAGGCCAGCTCTGCAGGAACCCACTATCAGATTGATGGTCCAGCTACTACACACCTCTTTTTCCTCATGTTCTTTTGGCATCAGTGTCTCACCTCCACTGTGGCATGCCCCACTGTGCCGCTGAAGGCTGGAATGCCTTCCTGTTTCCAGGATGCAGGTGGAACAGTGAGGCTCAGAGCGAGGGCACCTGGGCCAAATGCAGCACATCGGGTCAGGTCCTGACATCACACTTTACTTAGCTGTGATTTGTATGGTGGCTGCC
This sequence comes from Miniopterus schreibersii, assembly GCF_964146895.1. Classification (NCBI taxonomy): domain Eukaryota; kingdom Metazoa; phylum Chordata; class Mammalia; order Chiroptera; family Miniopteridae; genus Miniopterus; species Miniopterus schreibersii. The sequence continues at coordinate 71,394,803 of NC_138111.1, read as the reverse complement.
GCAACATGGAGTAGTGTTGGTGCTGTTGTGATTGGCCTGTGAACTTGCCCAAGGCAGTCTCTATGGATGGCATCCAGGCTAAGTCAGGAGTGGTGGGTCCTGGGCCCTCATGCCAATGCTGTGATGGAGTAGACTGTGTGCACACTCGTGAATATGTCACAGATGGTACAGGAAGGATCCTGCAGGCCTTACCCCTCTGGGCAGCTTCCAGATGTTTGGGGTAGAAGGTTGAGGTTGGGCGACTAGACAGGATCCTGGCTGCCCCTGCTACCTTAGCCTCAGTTTCTTGCCTTTTTTCCTGGTCAGTGTCCTTATTTCCTCGGGGTGCGGAAGACCCTAATGGCAGGTGATACTTAATCGTCCCTCGGGGTACCTGGGACTGACCCTGCCAGGGTGACTATGACAGAATGCCAAATGTGGGGCACGCTCAGTCCCTGAGACCTTTTCTGTCACCCTGGCTGCAGCTGCTGACAGGCCTACCCACCTTCTAGAGCTCCTCAGAGAGACATGTGAGCATTGAATCATCTCATAGCCACACTGCTTCTCCGTGGGCTCCACTCTTCACCCTAGGGCTGTGGAACTCTTGGTCCTTGCAGGGACATGGCCTGAATTAGTCTCTGGGCACTTGCTAACCTTGAAGCTTGCAGAGTGTCCTCTCCTAAAATGGGCTAATAACTTGAGGAAATGTGCCGAGGTTAGAGACGAAGTGAGAAAACCGGGCCGCTCCAACCCAGCTGTTGTTCTGGGGTTTCCAGCCCAACACAATCCCAGCTGCCCTGCCCTAGCCATCCTCCCAGGCCTGACAAATGGGAGCTGGCCAGCTGCCCCTCCTGCCCTGACTGCAGGCTGTTGAATGGTGGGTTGTGTCAGGCAGCTAGCTGCTGAGGAAGATGGTGGCTTGTCCCCATGCCCCAGGATTGGCCTCTGTGGCCCTGGGTAGAGAGCCAGGGTCTGTGGAGACTGCTGCCAGACACGGGGCTCAGCTGGCCAGAAGCCTGTATGCTGATACTGAGGCAATTAGGGTGTAATCTTCTAAATAGCACCCAATTCTGGCTAGATCCCTCCTATATGAGAGTGGATGCCAGTTTTCTAAAAGCAGCTTAGTGTTTGGACACTGCCCAGGGCAGCTGGGGTGAGCAGTAGGTGATGGGACAAACATGGTGAGGGGTGTGTGTGACAACCACCATGGCCCATTTTTTGATTCCCACAGCCAGCATGTAGGTGCTCTGAGGCTGGAAGCCACACAGTAGGAAGGGCAGCTGATGGAGAGGACATATCACACATGTGATCCTTTTAGGCCTGGGATGGATGTGGGCTGTCATCACACTGGTCTAATGGTCTAATTGATGAAGGCTGTCTGCCAGGTAGAGGTGCCCACAGCCTCCGTCCTCCCCCCCCCCCCCCCCCCCATTCCCAGGAGGAGCTTGCCCTCTCCTGCAGGGATCTGAGCAGCCTTTCCAGGTTCCTCCCTGTCACCTGCCAGGTGAGCCTTTCTGGGCTTCTTGGGTTCTAGTTCTATCCCTGACCCATTCTTTCTCCAGCACATTCCACCCCTCCTGGGACATCCTAGCTCTGGGAAGAGGAAAACCTTTTTGGAGTGAGAAGCTCTGTGGTGCCAATCAGGCAAATCATCTGACCTCACTGAGCCTCAATTTGTTCACCTGTGAAATGGGAGTGATGAAAGTTTCTACTTTGCAGGGCTATTGGGAAGATCAAATGAGACTGTAGTCACCTCTGTCTCTTTGGAGTGGTAGCCAAGCCTTCCCAGGCTGCCTCCAAACATGCCCAGGGGCTTAGTGCCATGCCTACCACCACCTGTCTGGATTTGTAGGATTCACTGTGAGGTGGAGGTGAACACCTATTCCAGTTCAGGGCCTCCTCTGACCTCCAGGGACAGATGCTTTTGGAGCCACTCTAGCTGCTGCCCAGATGATTCTGTCTTGTAAGCAACCCTCATTTTAAAATTGGGGAATAATTTACCTATAAGAAGACACAGAGTTGTGTCCTGTGGGTGCCCCTTGGTGAGGGTCATGCTCATGTGCCTTCCAACCCCCAGGCCCCGCAGCCACCTCACTACAGTGATCAGGCTCTGTTCTCGACTTCTGTGTTGATGGTTGCTGCCAGGTGGCTTTTGTATCTGGCTCCTCTGAGAGCCATTGGAGTTGCTCGTGCTGGTGGTTGGTTCTCTGTGAGCACTGTACCTGAGTCACCAACACTTCCCTTTGGTGGACCTTGGGGTTGCCCGTGTCTGGCTCAGGATCATAGCAACATGAACACCCAACATGAAGTACTGTGTGGACTTGGGCTCTCACCTTTTTTGCCAGTTCCTGTGAGGTGAGCCCATCTCCCCTTGTCCAGAATGGACACACAGACAGCCACCCTGGTTCCCTGGCAAAAAGGCCAACCCCTTCTCCGTTTCTGCCACTTCAGTTACCCGGCACCTGGGGGTGGTGGGGCTGAGTGCCAGGAGGGAGGTAATCTCCATAAGCCTGCGTGAAGTAGGTCTGGCCTTAGCCAGATCTGGAGATTAACAGGCACTGTCCCAGTAAGCCAGAGCATTCGCGATTCCAGCCCCCAGACCCCAAGACTAGGAAGGGCCCATTGGCAGATGTGCCTGCACCTGGGAACAGATGTCTCTGACTCCCTGGGTGATTCTGAAGCTCGGGCAGCTAAGCAGTGGGTCCATGGGTCGACATCCCTCAAGGTCTCCCCAGGTCTGCTGAGGAGGCTGGGGGAGTTGCAGATTCTGGGGGAGAGGTGCTGCCTTTCAACCTCATCTGCCTCTTTCCTGTCTTTTCTGGTGGGAAATGATACGGAGTTCTTCTCAGAGTTCAGTTTCTCACTTGTGAAAGGAGAGTCCTCCCAGGAGAGAAGCTAATGGGCTCACGTTGGCACAGATTATGAAGTGCATATGCCTGGGTTATTGCCCGCCCTCCTGGGCCTCTCCCAGCTGTTTCATCTCCTCCCTGGAGCCTTCAGAGCTAGGAGAGTGCAGAGCGCCTGGCAGGAGTCTGGGGGCAAAGAGAAGAGCTGCTCCTACTGAGCAGGGCTGCTGGCTGGGCCTTTTAGCTGCTTTGTTTCTGGGTGCCTCCCTATCGATTTTGGGTTTCAGCCCTTCTCATGCCCCTGACCTGTTTGTCTGTTCATGTGCCTTGTAGGGGCTTAACTTGTTTCTCTCCAGTTGCCAGCAAGGCTGTGTTCCTTTGGGCAATGGGAAGCATATGGTCCAGAGGGGACCTGCAGGTTGTTTTTAATCCCTCTTCCTGACTGGACCTTGCAGTCCTGTATCAGGTTTTTGCTGAAGTGCATTTATGGGAAGGTGATCTTTCATCTTGTCTCTGATGCCTTCTGTTTCCTCAGTGAGGAGGGATTGGGCTCCCTGGGGTATATCCAGACTGGGGGGCGCGGTGGCTTGGGTTTCATTGGTCTTTCAGCACAGACTTTAAGTGCATGTGCACAGCATCCCTGGTCACACTTGCTGTTCTGCTGCCTGTTCTTTCTCACTGCCAGGATCTGAGTGTCTCGTCTCCTAGCATTGTACATTTGGATAACATTTTAGATACTGCATCTTTTTTAGTGGTTTGCTTCTATTTCAGTATTCAGTTTTAGAAAGCATTTTATTTACTTTTTATTGTCATATAATTTACTGTTTATTTTTAAACCCTGTTTTTAAGTTTGTAAATATTCATATTGTACTCCTTTTTATTAAAATGAGCTTTTTTTTGAGCATAAGATAAATACAAAAATGACACAAATCATAATTGTACAGCTTGATGGCCCCACATAGCCATGCAGATGGAACAGTGGCGTGTCATCAGCATTCCAGTGACTGATCCCTGACTTTGTCCAGGGGTAATGATTCTGGCTCTAATTTCCCTTTTTTCAACTTTCTGTAGGCAGTGCTGTGGCATAGGTTTTGTGTGTTCACTCAGTGTTTTGTGTTGTGAGGTGCTGTTGCCTGAATTTGCAGGTTGTCGGCATTTGTTGCTGGTAGGGTTCTTGTGCGCTCACCGTGCTTCCTTGCCCAGGTTTGAGCTGTTGGACTTAATGCCACGGCCAGCATGCGTGTGGATGGCTCCCAGGATGGGGCTGTCCAATGAGTGGAGGATAGGCAGTTTCCAGGGTAGTTGCGCCGGCAGTGCGGGTGCTCCTGGCTTTTACCATCCTCCCCACCCAAACTGGCACTTCCTGTGTTAAAGTCCCGCTTTCCTAATCTTACCGTCTGTGCTGGCCTGGAGCTGATTTGCATTTTCCAGTTTGGAGGCTCTTGTGAAGAGCTGCCCAGGACTTCAGCCAGTTTCCTATGGGGTGTCAGTCTTTCTTACTGACAGGTCAGGGTTTTTTGTTTACTCTGGATATAGATAGATCCTCCTGCCCTCTGCCATTATTTCTGACACTAGTGCAGTGGTAGGATCTTGTGGGAGGGGTCTGGATGGCCCAGAGTTCCAGACGTCCCTCTGCCCGAAATAGCTGAGGCCTTGGCCTCTTGGAGCCTTAGTTTCTTTGTCCATAAAATGGGAATGTCAGTTCTCCTGAAAACTTTGAGATAGACATTAAGTGAAATAGCATACTCATAGAGAATTATGAGAGTTGTAGCTGTTACTGTTCCTAATATACATTTTTTTAATGGGAGGAGACCCTCACACCCATTAGGATGGCTAAAATCAAAAGACAGACAATATCTGGCTGATTTTGCTCAGTGGTTGGAGCGTCGGCCTGAAGATTAAAAGGACTGTGGGTTCAGTCCCTGGCCCCAGTTGGCGCTGGTGTGGGAGGCAACCAATAGATGTGCCTCTCTCACATCAATGTTTCTCTCTCCCTCCCTTCTACTCTCTAAAAAATCAATGGAAAAAAATATCCTCAGTTGAGGATTTAAAAAAACCCAGACAGTGTCAAGTGTTGGTGAGGATAGGGAGAAATAAAAACTCAGACTTTGCTGGTGGAATGAAAAGTGGTGTTTGGCTTCTTTGAAATAGCCTGGCAGTTCCTCAGAGTGTTAAACGTACTTACCATAAGTCCAGCTGTTTACTCCTATGTGTATGCCCAAGGGAATTAAAAGCACGTGTCCACACAAAAACACATACACAAGTCACAACAGCGTTATTCATAACAGACCCAAAGTGGAAACCACCCACATGTCCATTAACAGGTGAATGGACAAATACACTGTGCTGGTGTCACTGGTGAGGGGGTTCTTGCTCCCTCTTCAAGATAGAAATCGAGAAATGAAACAGATTCAAAAAAAGAGTTTTACTGAAAACAAGGTGAAGGGAGGGAGCTTGATGCATCAAGGGAGCTCACGCTGATGAAGAACATGGCGCCCTGGCCCTGGCTGGGTGGCTCAGTTGGTTGGAGCGTGGTCCCCAACATGCCAAGGTTGCATGTTCCATCTCCAGTCAGGGCACATGCTAGAATCAACCAATGAATGTGTAAATAAGCGGAACAACGCATCTCTCTCACACTCTCTCACTCTCCCCCCATTTCCACTCTCTCTAAAAAAATAAAACATCAATAAATAAACAATTTAAAGAATATGGTTCCCTGAACTGCTTGCTGGGGTCTGGCTTGTAGGTTCTTCACGCAGGTGCAGAGTAGATTCCTTTCTAGGTTCCCACCTTGGTCTGGTATCCACTGGCGCAGGTGCCAGTGGAGCTCTTTTTGGAGTGAGTGCCTGAAGAGAAACTTTAAACTTATCTAGGAGAGGCTTAAAAAAATAACTAAAGAGCATTCCCGTCCGTTTAAGGGCTCAGCCCGTCTAAGTTTAGTGAGAGAAGCTAGTCACAGCTGATCACATAGTAGGAGGTTCCCTCTATATGTAAAGTCATGAACAGGCAAATTCATAGACACAGAAAATACATTGGTGGTTTTTAGGATCTGGGGGAAGGGAGCTGGGAGTGACTGGTAATGGGGACAGGTCTTTCTGGGGTGATAAAAGTGTTGAATTGGGTAGTGGTGATGGTTGCACAAACTCATGAATTTACTAAAACCCACTGAATTGTACACTGAAAGGGTGAATGCTAGGGTATGTGAATTATATCTTTTAAATTTTTTCAGTGGAGATGATGGGGAGAGTCCTTTTGTTTGCTAAACGGACTAGATAAATTTTACTGTTACTCTGAAGTAATCTCAGATTCGGGCAGCTTTTGCCCATGTCACATGAGCTCCATGTAACCACTAGGTTCGCCTTTCTTGTTAGAGTATTTATCATTTTCTTTGAATAAGTCCCATGTTTCTAGTTAAAGTGATATTCAGATGTTAATGATTCTGATGTTGAGAGATTATAAATGTAATTGCTGTTTTGTTTTTTTATGTATTCCTAACCTAATGATTTAGTTTGGGGGATCTCTAAATGACCTTTTTGGAAATGTTTTTGACTGCATTTTCTAGTTAAAATCATCACCTACAAACAATATTGGATTAATTTATCCTTTCTCCTGTTTCTTTCTTCTATGAAGTATGATGGGAGGTTTTCTTCCCTCGGCCTTTCAGGCGGAATGACACCAGTGCTTGTGCATTATTTATTCATGCATTCTGCTCTTTGTTAATGTTTACTGTCATTTTAAATCTGTGTGGGGAGATTTACTATAGCTGTAAATGCTCTTTTTATGACATTAAGAAGGTCACCACATACATTTTTCTAAAGCTTCAGTGGAGAGGCTAGGCCAGGTCATAGTGAATACATCTCAGTGGGGATGGCATGCTTACTTCCTTCTACACATTACTGTCTGGAGTTCCACTTCTGATACATCACATTGTGGGTTTTACTTACTGTGCTTGGCCTGTCCTGATCCCTGGCCAGTGCCTAATCATTAATATTTTAAAATACGTTTTTATTGATTTCAGAGAGAGGAAGGGAGAGAGAAGTAGAAACATCGATGATGAGAGTCATTGATCAGCTGCCTCCTGCACTGGGGATTGCGCCCGCAGCCCGGGCATGTGCCCTGACCGGGAACTGAACCGCGACCTCTTGGTTCATAGATCGACGCTCAACCACTGAGCCAAGCCGACTGGGCCTCATCAATAATTTTTAAGTTGAATTGAATGGGTGTCTCTGGTTTTACGTTCCTGGGGCACGATAATGATTCTCAAGGTGGACTGTTGCTTCTGTTTGCTGAGGTCTCATCTGAGGTTTTGTGGAGCTTCTCTTCCCGTTCCAGCATGTTGATTGAGCCTGTGCTGACCAGGATGTCCTCCCTTCCCTTCCCCTTCCTGTCTCCTGCTGTGAGTGGATATGACAGTAGACAGAGAAGCTCTGGGTTCCAGCCCTGGCCTGCTGATCCTTGGTTTAGTGATGTGTACCTGGATAAAATCATTACCATGTTGAGAAAATATGCTTAGTTACTTTTGATTTTTTCTTCTGTGTTTGGTTTTTCTGTTGTGTCACTTTCCCTCGTTCTTTGTTCAGTTTCTGCATTTCTTTATCTTTAATGTGTATTTTTAGTGCAGCCCCTCCTTCAGCACAGTATCTCTTTGGCAGCGATTCCCAGGTTCTGATATGCAATGTTTCTATTTTTGTTTATTCAGCTTCCTGTTGTTTTGTTCTGTGTGCCCTCTCTGGACCAGACATCATTGAAGAGATCAATTTTCACGTGTTTGGACGAATGCTAATATATATTTCTAGTAGGTTTTTTTAAAGGACAGTTTTAGATGTACAGAAAACTTTTAAATACAATTTTTATTTTGTTCTACTGTGGTGGATGTATTATCAGAAAGGGGACCTGGCCCTTGGCGGGTCTGCCTAGCAGCTGGTAGTGTGCGGGTTCTTGACTTCGTGAGGAAAAATTTCACAGCACGCGTCCAGGTGACTGAGGGAACGTTTATTCAAGCTGAGGGCGTAAACAGCAAGGGCTCAGCGTAGGAGAAGCAACAGGAGACCCTGGGCTGGCTGCCCCAGCTCTCTGGGAAGTCGGAGGGAAGGGGGCCTTGGGAACAGGTTCTGGGGACTAGCCTGCCACAAGCTGCTGCTGCCCATTGCTCCCCGGGTTGCAAGTCTCGTGGGGTCCCTTAGAGCTTAGGAGATGTGTGCCCATGGGAGAAGAAGTGGGGGGTAGGGAGGGGAAAGGGAATGGGGGGGCTGCTCCCCAGAGGGAGAGTAATCATCGGGTCCTTTGTCTTGAGGTATGTTTTGTTGTTGTTTTTACCCTCACCTGAGGAAATTTTTCCCATTGATTTTCAGAGAGAGTGGAAGGGGGAGAGGGGGAGAGGGAGGGAGGGAGGGAGGGAGGGAGGGAGGGAGGGAGGGAGGGAGGGAGGGAGGGAGGGAGGGAGACATCGATGTGAGAGCAACAAGTCGATTGGTTGCCTCCCACATGCCTCGACTGGGGCGAGTCTGGAACCGAGGTATGTGCCCCTGGCCAGAATCAAACCTGGGACCCTTCATTTGGCTGGCCAACGCTCTAACCACTGAGAAGAACTGTTCAGTGCTGTCTTGAGGTTTTTTATTTCTCTCTTGCAGGCAGGAGTCTTGGGGGAAGTATCTGGGGAGGGTTTTAGCAGAATATTCACCAGTTTTCTAGGTGTGCTTCTCCAGGGTCGTCATCTCCACTGATTGGTCAGCATCAGGACAGGGGTCATCAGTTATCACAGCTGGTCCTGGTGTCACCCACCTGGTTTTGCTGCTTTTCTGGTCTGGAGCTGAAATACAACTGAGGCTTAGATGTTATTTCTAGGGAGGTGACCTGTATCTGCTGTAAATTGCTGCAGTTTGTTCAGCTCTCTATCTCAGTTTCCCTGTTCTACCTGTCCTGGCTCACTAGCCTGTCTCAGGTATGCAACATACGTGGACTTTCTTTCCTTTTTATATTACTGTGATGTTATTCCATCCCATTGTAATACCATTTCCTTAGGGGAAAGCTGTCTTGAAAAGAAGGTTGTAGCCCGGCCAGGCGTGGCTCAGCGGTTGAGCGTCGACCTAGGGTCCACGCAGTCGGGGTTCAATTCCCAGTCAGGGCACAAGCCTGGGTTGCGGGCTAGGCGGCCAATCAATGACTCTGTCATCATTGATGTTTCTATCTCTCTCCCTCTCCTTTCCTCTCTCTGAAATCAATAAAGATATATTAAAAAAAGAAAAGAAGGTTGTACCCCTTCATTGTGCTATTATCTAGTCTGTGTTGTGTTGATGCTAATTCTGATTTATTTGCGTATTGCTGAATGCCAGATCCCTAGTTGACACATTTTGGCATGTCTGCCATTACTAAGTATTCTCTACTAAGCTGTTTGGGGCAGCAAATTCAGTGCTGATAGGTTTAATCAGCTTTTGACAAAGACTACTCTCTTAATGCTATAAAATCTTTATCTCATAATAATGTCATTGACCATGTATGGGTATCCACTTCACAGGTCTGAGCCCCCTCTTGGGTTTGATGAGTGGAAATGGGGTTTTGCAAGGCTGACAGGCTGCTGCTGAGGGAGTTGGCCACTCAGAAATGTCCAGGTATGGCCTCCAGGCCACAGGTACCTCCACCATACCTCGTTTTCTTTCCAGGCCTCAGAGTTGCTAGATCCACCTCTGAGTGGTGGTAAAGCCCTGTGGCTTTGTGGGGAAATCCTTCACTCGATCAGTATCTGTTGAGGCTTGGGGCTTGAGTGTTCCCTCCCTCAGGACAGAAGCAGTGGATTACATCTTCAGCTGGTTAGATGGGGCTGGCAGCAGGTCCAGTGGGCACAAGTGTGTCAGCAGATGGTGACTACACGGAGTGAGCCCTCTCTCCCTAAGCACCACCTGCCTGATGGCCCAGCTCTGCCACAGGCCAGTGTCTGCCCAAGGTGGTACACACTTGCTCTTGAGAGCCTGCTCCCCAGGGCAAGGTTCTGGTAGGGACACCACTTTGAACTGGAAAAGGGGCACCAGACAGTTCAGAGGCTCCTCACTCTGGTTGGGGGATAGAGAGGCTGTGGTATTGATGGTCTTTGATCAGTAATCAAGACCATTGGTGAGCCAGAGTGGTAGTGATTCTGCTACTCGGTGTTTCCCCAGGATCCCAGACTTTGGGGTCCCAGCTGGGACAGAGTTGGGTCCTGAGGCCTGACAGTGTCTGCTGTCTTCATACCAGTGGCACCCATCTGAGACCAGGCATGCAGTTGGTGCTACTGGTAAGGGTCTGACGGGGCTGCAAGCTGCCTGGTAAGGTGTTGGAGAAGCTAGCTGGTGGGGTTTCTCCAGGCCTGCATAGGAAGATATGTGTGCATAGAAAGATGGCATGAACCTCCTGTCCCCTGGTCCCAGGAGCAGATGAAGATCAGGCAAGGAGCTTGGCAGAAGGGTAGGATGGGCAGTTGGCAGAGCTCAGGAATTTCTGGGCTCCCCCTACCAGGTATAGGCTGGTGGCCCTTTAAGGGAGAGGTGGGACCCACTGGTTGTGAGTGGGGCTGGGTCAGCCCAGGAGTGGCAGCAGCAAAAGAATTAAGAATTTCAGATGCCAGCTTCCTTCTGGGAATTGCTTTCTGTAAGATGCCTTCCTCATGGGAATGCTGGTCAGTGCTCCTGGCTTGGCCTGTGATGTGCCTGTTGCTTCAGGTACCAACTGCAGGCCTGGTTCCCTGCTAGGGTCAGGAGTAGGGCTTGTTCTTAATCTCCCCCTCAGAACTATTTCCAGGCCTGGTATAGGTGTGTCAGGCTAAGAGTTAGCCTCTGTGAGCTGGGACTGAAGACCAGTGCTCATTGTAGACGCCCACACTGTTCTCTTGATGGGCAGATGGCGAAGCCACTGGCCCACATGGGTTCAGGGGCAGAACTTGCAGGGTTGCTCTTCAAGCCCTAGCACACCCATAACTGGGCTTGACATGGCTTGTTTCACCTGTGGACCCAGGTACTTTCAGCTGCCTCAGCACTGGGCTGGGCATTCCACACAGACGGCCCAGTTTACAGCCAGTCTGTGAGCAGGAGGGACCTGCCTGACTCACAGCCAGGATAGGGCCCAGATGCTCATACCTGCTTTCCTGCCAGCTGGGTGCTGGGTTCTGCCACGACTGAGGAGGAAAGGGGCTTCTTGTCCAGGGCTCATGCAGTGGGCTTCGACCACACCCATCCCTCCACCTGGAGCACTCTCCTCCTTCCAGGCTCTGACCCCACGTGCATTTCTGCCTCTGTAGTCGGCTAGGGGACAGGCCCTTTGGCACACACAGTTTTTCTGTAATGAACCACAGAAGGTGGGTGCTAGGTGATGAGGAGGGGCTTGCCCCTGTAGCCACATTGGGCCCTCAGCCTGGTCTTGTGAAGAGTGTTTACTCAGACTTGCACGTGTTAGCAGCTGCTTTCAGCCACAGCAGTGGAGATGACAGTTATTGCAACAGACCCCACACCTACATGGTGAATTCTGTGTCCACTTGGTTGAATTGAGGGAGCCCAGCTGGTGAAGCATCATTTGCGTATATATGTATCTCCATGTCTTCTTGATTCTGTTTCTCTGGGGAACCATTTCTATTACAGATTTTGGTACAAAGAGTGTGGAGCTTCTTGGGGTCTCTTCCTGTTTGCCTCCCTGTTTTCACCCTCCCATCCTTGTCCCTGCCCTGGGCACCCCACTTAGAGGGGCTTTCTGCCTCCTCCCTTGGTGTTGGGGTGGGGTCTAGGGCCAGGACTGCTCCAAAGGGTCCTTCTCTCCGCAGGAGACCTGTCCTCCTGGAGCCAGGCAGGTTAGGGAGAGGTGAACGGGGCCTTTTTCCTGGAAAATCCACACAAACCTGTGGACACTAGGCTTTCATTCCTATCTGGTTGCTGACTGACCCCTGTGTGGGCCTGGGACCCAGCAGCCCTCTCTGAGCCCCAGGTCTTGTGCCCATGAACTAAAGGCAGTGGTCCCATCGTCATGCTGGCCTGCGTTAGCTTTCTTATTTAGTTGTGTTCCAGCAAACTTTACCTGTAGAACCAGGCTTGGGCCAGGCGTGGCCCATGGGGTTAGGAGCCCTGGTCTAAGAGTGTTTCTCCTCAGGTGGTCAAGGGATTCCTGTTATCTCTAATTGTTATCTCCACTTTGATGTCTGCCTCTGTCTCAGGATCTCAGCCTGGGGGTGTGAGGAGGCCTGGGCTATCTCTCATGGGGGTCCAGGCTTGGTCCCATATGCTTGTTAACCCCTTCCCTGGGGGCCGTCTGTTGTCTCAGCATGTTGATGGTGGTCAGAAATGTTGGCTGTGGAGGTGTTGGTTCCTCTGGAGGCGGGAGGGAGACTGCCCATCCACTAGGGAGCAGAGGTTTGGTGTGTTGCAAGAATATCCTCATGAAAGCCCCATCATCCACATCAAGCCCCTGCCCTCATCAGTGGTCTCAGTGGCCGACTCTCTTGTCTCCAGCTCAGCACACCCTCAGTTGGAGCCCAGGGCCTTGTGCTCACTCCACTCCTGCTGTGTACTGCTCTATGGGCACCCTGAGTACTGGGCCCCACTGCTCTTGTCACCTTGTCCAGGCATCACCCTCTGGGTTCTCAGAGGCAGCTGCTTCCACTGCAACACGCTGCATCACCTATGCCTTCCCCTACATTTGGGGCTCACTCAGCCTGGACCTCTGGGCAGTGTCCACCTTTGTGTTGATGAACTTGAAGGGAGGCCAGTTGTGACCTCACACCTGGGCTCAATGGGCTCACTGGGCTGTGTTGGGGCTTGCCCAGTCTGGGGAGCTTCAGAGCAGTGGATAGGGTGTGGGCTAGGAGTCTTTGTCAGGAGTAGCAGTCAGCCTGCCCACAGCCAGGGCGTCCCCTGGGGGGACATCACAGAGACACTACCACCACCACCTTGAAGTCTAAACAAGCGTCCTGTCGTCAAGGAGGCATTGCCCTCGTTTGTAGGCAGGCCCAGGCTGGTTCCCCATCTGGAGGCTCTCCACCAGTCAGATGGTGAATGCCTTTGCTCTGAGTGCTTCCCAGGATGGCGAATCAGATTTTGAGGTGGACTCAAGGTCACATAGGATGGTGTGAGGTGGGGATGAGGGTGCTTTGGTCAGAATTTGTTCAGACAGGTGGGCAGTCACCCAGGGGCACGGACTCCCAGCCTCCTCATCGCCTGTGACTGGGGCAGTGAGCACAGAATTGGAGCTCCTAGGTTCACATTCTCCAGGTTAGGGGTAGGATGCTTCAAAAACATTCAAGATACTGTCTTATACAGCTTTATTGAGGTATAGTTAAACTGCAGTAAATTGCATATATTCAGAGTATTCAGTTCGATCAGTTTTCATACATGTGTATACTCATAAGGTCAACAACATAATGGAGATGATGAAGGTATCCATCACACCCCATGTGTTTTCTGGACCCATTTGTAATCTCTCCCCACCTCCTCTACAGGCAAGCTCCATGTACATTTATTTACATTTTCTAGTTTTTATATACATGAAACCATACCATATGTACTGTTTTCTTGGTCTGGCTTTCCATTGAGCATACTTTGAGATGAATCTGTTGATGGGCTCATTAATAGCTGCTCCCCTTTGATTGCTGAGGGCAGGCATACCTCAGAGGTGGTGTGGGTTGGGTCCAGACCACGAAAATAAAGTGAGTGTATAAAGTGAGTCACCCTTTAGCAGGTTGGAGGGTCTTGCCTTCATTTTGTAAAAATGCACATCTGTGAAGCACAGTAAAGCGATGCACAGTGAAATGAGCTGTGCCTGTAGTGTTCCAGTGTGTGGCTGCACCACACTTTTAAAAAAATCCGTTTTCTTATTGATGGACATTGGTCTGTTTTCAGTTTGTTTGCTTGTTATGTTTTGGCTGTTAGAAATATTCCTCTATGAGTCTTTGTATGGATATGTGCTTTTATTTCTCTTGGGTAAATACCGAGGGGGTGAGTAGCTATGCCATGTGTCAGGTACATGCTTAACTTTCAAGAATCTGCCATCCTTGGCCAGGTGGCTCAGTCAGTTGGAGCATCGTCCCATACACCAAAAGGTTTTGGTTAGATTCCTAGCTTGTGCAGGTTTGATCGCCAGTTGGGGAGATAACCCATCATTGTTTCTCTTCCACATAGATGTTTCTCTCTCTCCCTTCCTCTCTCTCTTAAAAATCAGTGGGAACATTTCCTTGGGTGAGGATTACAACAACAACAATCTGCCAAATTCTTTTCCCAAGTGCGTACCGTTTTACATCCCCACCAGCAGCAGCATAGGCGAGTTCCAATTGCTCCACCTTGTATCTACACTTGGTAGGGTCAAGCATTTTCATTTTCAACGTTCTAGTAGATATGTAGTAATATCTCATTGTAGTTGTCATTTTCTAGTGTTCAGCATATTTTCTTGTCATCCTTTCCCATAGATATATTCTGTTGGGTGAAGTATCTGTTCAGTATTTTTGCCCATTTTTTACTGGGTTGTTTTCCTTTCTTTTTTTTGGTGATGGTGGGTTGTTTTTCTTACTGAGTTTTGAGAGTTCTTATATTCTGGATACAAATCCTTTATCAGATGTGTGATTTGCAAAGATTTTATCGTAGCCTATAACGTGTCTTTCAAACAGCAGAAATTCTTACTTTTGAAGTCAGATTACCAATTTTTCCTTTTATGGGTCATGTCCGAGGTCACATTTTCTCTTGTTTTCCCCTGGAAGTCTTACGCTTTTAATGTTTAAACCTATGATTCATTTTTAATTAATTTTCATATATTCTCTGAGGTGTGGATAGGTATCCTTTTTCTACTAAGTTGCCGTGTACCTCTGTCAAATCACTTGGCTGTATGTGTAGGTCTAGTTCTGGGTTCTCTATTCTGATCAGATCTGTTTGTCTTTATGCCAGTGTTATACTGTCTTAATTACTAAAGCTTTTTAAATATTGAAATCAGGTATTGTTAATTTTCATATGAATTTTAAAATCAGATGGTCTATTTCTATGAAAAAATGCTGGGGTATTAATTGGCATTGTGATGAATTGAAAGATCAATTTGAGAAGAATCTACATCTTAACACAATTGAGTCTTCTGGTCCACAAACAAGGTGTACTATAAAGTATATCTCTCCATTTACTTAATTTCTCCCAGCAATATTTTGTGGCTTTTAGTGTGTGGATCTTGTAAATCTTCTGTTACATCTAAACGTAAGCATTTTAATATTTTTTGTGCTTTTGTAAATAGCATTAAATATTTTTTTTACTTTCTGATTGTTAATTCCTAGTATATTGAAATGTTTGATTTTTGTATATTGATCCTGTATCTTGCAACCCAGCTAAAATCACTTATTCATATGATGCATGATTAAGACACATCACATGATAGTTTTACCTCTTCCTTTCCAATCTGGAAGCCTTTGATTTTTCTTGCTTCATTGCACTGTAGGCTGGGAACTCTAGTACAATGTTGAGCAGAAGTGGGAAGCCTCATTTTTTTACCATTAAATAGTGTTAGCTGTAACGTATTTGGAAGATGCCCTTTATCAGGTTGAGGAAGCTCCTTTCTGTTTGCTGAAAGTATTTATCAGGGATGGATATTGAATTTTGTCACATTGCTTTCCTGCATCTTTTAATTTTTTTTTAATTTTTAAAATTTTTTACTGATTTTCAGAGAGAGGAAGGGAGAGGGAGAGAGAGATAGAAACATCAATGATGAGAGAGTCATTGATGGGCTGCCTCCTGTACCCCCCCCACTGGGGATCCAGCCTGCAGCCCGGTCATGTGCCCTGACCAGGAATTAAATCGTGATCTCCTGGATCATAGGTTGATGCTCAGCCGCTGAGCTACGCTGGCTGGGCTCCTGTGTCTTTTGAAATCATACAGATTTTCCTTTTTGTCTGTTAATATACTGAATTACATCGCTTTTTCCCCTAATGTTAATCAACCCTACATTCTTTGGATAAGTCCCACTGTGTCATGATTCCTTGTCCTTTTTACATATTGGTGGGTTTTATTTGACAAAATTTTGTGAAGAATGTTTTGCATCTATGTTCATCTGGGATATTGGTCTGTAATTTTCTTTTTTTGTACTGTCTTTGGTTTTGGTTTACAGGGTAATACTGGCCTCACAAATTTAGTTGGAGTATTTCTTTTCAGTTTTCTGGAAGAGTTTGTATACAATTAGATTTCTTTCTTTCTTAAATGTTTGGTAGCCTTCAGCAGTGAAGCCATCTGGGCCCAGCATATTTTCTGTGGGTTTTTAACAACACATTCAATTGCTTTAATAGATACAGGACTATCCAGGTTGTCTATTTCTTCTTGAGTGGACTTTGGTAGTTTGTCTTTCAAGGAGTTTGTTCATTTTTTCTAAGTTATCATATTTATTGGTGTAAAGCTGTTCGTGATAGTCCCTTATTCTTTTTAATATATGTACTGCTATTACCTTTCATTCCTGATACTGGTAATTTGTGCTACCCCTCCCATCAGTCTGGCTAGAGGTTTATTGATTTGATTTATTTTTTCGAAGAACTTGCTTTTGATTTAATTGATTTTTCTGTGTATTTTTTTCTATGTCATTGATTTCTAAAGCATATAGAGCAAAAATCATAAGTGTGAACTTTCATAAGCTGAATACACATGCATAACACCCAGTTCAAGAATCAGACTGTCTTCAGCCCTAAAAGTCCCTCCTCGAGGGCCCTCTCAGGAACTGACCCTCCTTCATCCCGAGGGTCACCATTGCCCTGACCTCCTAGCATAAGTTAGTTTTACTGATTCTTGGAACCATATATCTAAACAGGATCACACAGTATATGCTCTTTCGTGCCTGTCTTTTTTCATTCAGCATTATGTGAGATTCTTTGTTGTCTATATAATTGTAATGTACTCATTTTGATTTCTGTGTTGTATTCTGTCATGTGATTGTATCACAATTTTTTCTTCTGTTGACAGATACTTGGGAACTTGTGGTTTGAGGTTCCTGTAGATAATGCTCCTATAAATGTCTTCTCATGCACATGTGTAAGCACTCCTGGGACCACAGGTGTGTCTTTAGTGTAGGTAGACACTGTTTTCCTGAGTGGTTGTATCAGTTACACTGCCACCACCAGAAGATGAGAGTTCATGAGGGTTTTAGGCATGACATGACAATCTGTGTCCTAATCCACAGTGCTATCCAGTGTTTTTTTGAATGACTGAGTGAAAAGAGAGACAGTTCTGACTGGGGCTGGTGGAACTCTCATAAAACAGCATCTGGGCTTGAAGACTAGCCAAAACAAGAAAGAGCCCCTTTTCTAAGGAACTCACAGCCCATGTGGAGGGCTTAAAACCATACTTTAGTGGTGGGGTTTTGGAGTTTTCTGTTCAGTACAAGGGAACTTGTGTCTGGGACCCAGAGGTGAGAAACATGCCAGTGCATCAGGCAGGACTTGAGGACTTAATCCCTTGGTCTGCAGGAGGCCCATGGACCAGTTGGGGAAAGACCTGGAGGAGTGTTTGGAGAAAATCAGGTGTGGTGAGCTGGGGTGAACACCAGGCTCTTATATGCTGTGTGAACAGGGCCCAGGCTCTCGGCCCTGTAAGCCTCAGTCTTCTCATCTGTTGAAAGGGCTCAACCTCACAGGGCTGTTAGCTGTGCCTTGAACTTTGCACATAGTCCCTGGTCTAGTTTTTAAAAATAGAAGCTAAGGTTATTGATTGGATAGCTCCCCCCCCCCCCCCCAATGTCATTTAGTGCTGTAAAGACCCTTCTGGGTCCTTGCTTCAGTGGCATCCCACAGATTCCCATATTCATTTCATTTTCATTCAGTTACAAATACTTTCTAGTTTCCCTTTTTATTTCTTCTTTGATCCATGAGTTACTTAGAAGTCTATTATTTAGTTGCCAAATATTTGGGAATTTTCTAGGTATATTTCGATTATTGATTTCTCATTTAATTCCCTTTGGTCAGAGTAGTACATACTTTTTATGACTTGAATTCTTTCAAGACATGTCGAATGGCTCAGAATTTGGTCTGTCTGGGTAAATGTTCCATGTGCCCCTGAAAAGAATGTATATGTTGTTGCAGTTGACAAGATAGTTAGTGGTTTGTCTAGTTCTTGAAGTTCTATCAGTTTTTGCTTATGTATTTTGAATCTCTGTTACTAGGTACACAAACATTTAGAATAGTTATGTTTGCTTCGTGAATTAACCTCCTTATTATGAAATGACCCTCTATCTTTGGTAGTATTTTTTGCTGTAAAATCTAATTTATTTGATATTAATTGAGCCATTCTAGCTTTCCTTTAAAAAGTTTTTTTATTGATTTTTAGAGAGAGAGGAAGGGAGAGAGAGAGAGAAAACCATCGATGTGGGAGCAAAACATCAATTAGTTGCCTCCTGCCCCCTACTGGGGATCTAGCCTGAAACCCAGGCATGTGCCCTGACCTGGAATCTAACCAGCAGCCTTTCAGGGCACAGGACAACACTCAGCCAACTGAGCCACATGGGCCAGAGCTAGCTTCCTTTGGATGAGCATCAACATGGTTTATTTTTTCATCCTTTAAATTTTTAAACAGCTGTATTTTAACAGCTTCACTTATTTCTATAATTCACATAAGTATACAATTCAGTGGCTTTTGGTACATTCACAGTTGTGTAATGGTCACGACAACCCATGTCAGATACCCCGCACCCCTTAGCTTTCACGTGTTTCACCCTCCCAACTCCATTCCCAGCCCAGGGCACCACTAATCCATTTTCTGTCTCTGTAGGTTTGCCTGTTTTGGACATTTCATATAAATGGACTCGTGCAATATATGGTCCTTTGTGACTGCTTTTTTCACTTAGAAGAGTATTTTCAAAGTTCATGTATGTTGTACCATGTATCAGTACTTCATTTCTTTTTACAACCAACTAATACTCAATTTTGTGGATAGACCATATTTTATTTATCCATTCATCAGTTGGTGGATATTTGGGTTTCCACTTTTTGGCTATTACAGACATTTTTATATAGTAAATGTTTGTGTGGATGTGTATTATTATTTCTCTTGGACCTCTACCTAGGAGTGGAATTGCAGGGTCCCTTGGTAATTGTATATTTAACTTTTTGAGGAACTATTATTCAGCTTCACCAGTGAATGAGCTCCAGTCTTTCCAAATCTTCACCAGCACTTATTTTCAATTTTTAAAAATTATAGCTTTTCTATGAGTGTGAAGTGCAATCTCATTGTGGTTTTGACTTGCATTTCCCTATTGTCTACCGGTGTTGAGAGTCTTTTCATATGCTTTTTGGCCATTTGTTCATCTTTTTTTGAGAAGTGTCTATTCAAGTCCTGTCTGTTTTTAAATTGGCTTATCTTTTTATTTTTGAGTTATAGGAGTTCTTTATATGTTCTAGATACTAGACCCTTATAAAAATATGACTTAAAATACTTTTATTGTGTAAGTTGTCTTTTCACTTGATAGCCTCCTTTCATACACAGATTTTTAAAATGTTGATGAAGTCCAGTTTATTTTTTTCTTTTGTTGCTCATGCTTTTAGTGTCACATGTAAGAGCCTATTGTCAGCAAGGTCATGAATATTTTATCTGTTTTTTCCTGAGCTTTGTAGTTTTAGATCTCAAAATTAGTTCTTTGATCCATTTTGAGTTAATTTATGTATGTGATGTATATGATCCAACTTCACTATTTTGCACATGGATTTCCATTTGTCCCAGCACCATTTGTTGAAAAATTCTTTCATCATTTAATTATCTTTGTGTCCTTGTCAAAATCAATTAATCACACATATGAGGGTTTACTTCTAGACTCTTCTGTTCCATTGGTATCTATTGTCTATTCTTATGCCAGCACCATACTGTTTATCACTGGAGCCGCATATCAGTTTAGAAATTGAGAATCTGAGGCCTGTCATTTTGTTCTTTTTCAATATTGTTTTAGCTGTTCTGGCCCCTTGCAATTCCATATGAATTTTCATTTGTGCAAAAATAGGCCATTGGAATTTTGATAAAGGTTGTATTGAATCTCCGGTTAATTATCTTTTAAAGGGATTTAAGTAATAAGAAAAATAAATCTTATATTTACGCACATCGACGACTCCTTGTCAGTCTAGTTCTCCATCTGGTACTGTTTATTTGTTTGTTTTGCCTGAAGGATTTCATTTAACATCTTGTAATTCAGGTCTGTTGGTGATAAAATCTTTCAGCTTTTGTATGTTTGAAGTCTTTATTTCACCTCTGTTTGTGAGCACTTGTCACTGCGTGTAGCACTCTGGTGAATCAGCTTTTTGTTTTGTGTTTTCCAAGTTGTTGTTCCACTGTCTCTAGGCTTGTAAGAAACCTGCTGTCATTATAAGGCTGTTGGCTTCTTTATAAGGAGTGCTCTTTTCCTCTGGCTGGTTTTATTATTTTCTCTGCATTACTTTAAACAGTTTTGTGGTATGCCGTGGTGTAGTTTTCTTCATATTTCTTGTGCTTGGGAGTTGATGAGATGCTAGTGTTTGAGGATTTATAGTTTCCATCAAATTTGGAAAATTTTCTGTCTTCACCTCACCCCTCAGGACTCTGGATACCTGTGCATTAAATCCCACCCTTGAAGTCCCACAGCTCATTCACGTTGTTTGGTATTTTAGTCTTTTTTCTGTTTCATTCTGGGTTAGTCTTTGTTTCTTCCAGTTTCCTCATCTTTTCGTCTGTATCACGCAATCTGTTGTTAATCCCATCCAGTGCCCCTTTCATCTGACACGTCCCTCCATTTTCTGTACTTTGGCTTCCTGAGCATGTGGAGTCCGTCCTGCCCTGCATCTCAGATCTGTCACTGCGTCTCAGGTCTCCATGTCATTGCTGGGCTGCTCCCTTGCCCCTTTGTGGGCCGTGTGACCTGTGATGGGGTGCTGGGCACTGATTGGGAGATGGTGCTGTTATTCCGGTGTGTGTTCTCGAGCTTCTTTCTGGGATATAGTTGGATCCTTTCATGTTTTGCCCTAAGTTTTGTTGGTTGGGACTGAGAGGATTTACCTGGCTTTACTTTGGCCAGGGACTGTGGAGTGATGCAATGATTCCCCGTCATGCTGGTGGCACTTTTCCAGCCTTGGTGGCTCACCCACAGGCTTGCACTCACCGTCCCCGGCTGAGACTCAGGGCTCCTCGCTCTGCAGGTCTGCTGCCATCACTGCTTGTCCACTGTCTTTCAGTGCTGCCCCATCCTCTCAGGCCGCCTAGCCGCCTCGCACTCCTCCTGCTTCGCGGCTGGAGTTCCTTCTGGGCGTGGCCAGGACTGTCATGGAGCTCACCTGTGCCCTGCCTCTCACTACCTGGTTTCCAGTGACTTGAAAACTGTTGCTCAGTCACATCAACTTCCCAGTTATTTTTAGTTTCTCCACATAGGTAAGTCAGTCCCTGTTACAACGTCTCTCTGGCAGGTGGTACTAGTCTCCATCTCCACTGTCTTTGAAAAGCTACCTGGGTGTTCAGAAGGCCCCTGGCTTGGAGCTGGAGCTGGCCTGGCTAAAATTCAGACTGAAGCTGGCAGTCCTGGACTCAGGTGTGTGTGCATCGCAGAGTTCAGCTGCTCACCTCTGGAGAGCCTCTGTGGGTGACTTGAATCCTCATGAGATGTCCACAGTTTTGCTTAAGATTCATGAGTGTGTTCTGCTCTGTTCACCCTGTTAGGCTTGTCTGGAGGTTTGGAGAGACACCGTGAGCTGGCCGATGCTCTCCTGCACTTCTGGGAGCCCATAGGCTCTGGCAGGCCCAGGGCTGGTGTGCAGCCCCGGTGGGGGGAGCCACCCAGGATTTGGCAGGTCCTGCGTAGACATGATTTGTGCCTTGGGCTCTCCCTGACCAGGATGGAGGAGGAGGAGGACAGCAGAAGTCACAGGGCTGAGCTGACTTGGTCTGAAAATAAACCAGCGTCTTCACAGAACAGCTCGTTTGGTGGCTTGGGACAGATGAGCAAGACCTGCCCTCAGGAAGGCAAGCTGCTTCCCTGAGCAGACCCTACTTCATTTAGCCAGTCTCCCTCACTGCAGAGAAACAAGACATTTTCTGCATTTTGATTTTTTATATTAGAAACACTCCTGCCTAATAACATCTTATACATAGCTTTGCACATTTTCCCAAGGGTTTTCGGGGACTGTTCCTGGACTTCATATTAGTCTATTATATCAGTCTGGTCATATTGACATGTTAGCCTAGATGCTCATAGTAAATGAGTGAAAATCTTCCTATTCTCTCGGGAAATAAAGGCATTAATTTCCTTGCTATTCAGGAGCCCTGTAAAGAGACAGGGTCTCCCCTCCTCCCCTGAGGTCTGCATGGGGCAGCCAGTAGAAAGGGGGCACTGGGGAGGACACACAACATTGGCTCGTGGGAGTCCTGTCTTGGCTACTGGGATGTATAGGGTAGGAGGGAAGGAGAAGCAGAGGTACTTCTTGGGGGCTTGGCCGCTTGCCTAGGGGGAGGCCCTAGGTTGCCCAAGACTCTGGAAGCCCCAACTGGCTCAAACTCTGGCCTAGTTACTCTCACCCACGGGACTCCTCCCTGAGCCCCCTCCTGGCCCCACTATGACCCTTCTTCTCTCACAGCTCCAAAGCCCTCCCTGGGTCTGGGGTGATGGCATCCTCTCCCTTAACAATTATAGCTCTATGCCCAGGTGCTGGGCAGGCAGGTGGAGTCTCTCCATTCAGGCACATGTGGTGGCCTTTTGGCTAGTTCTGACTATCCTGGTTCATGCTTATGCAGGCCTGGGCCCCCTTGGGCATAGGTGTCACCAAGGATGAGTGGACAGATCTAGAGTCAGTCCCTCACCTGCACCCCATGTTCGGCTCCATGCGTACTTGTAGGAGTGCTGGCCGGGCTTACTCTCTTGGTATCTCTTCTCCATGCAGGCATTTGGACAGGTGCACACGAACCATAGGAAGGTGGCTGCAGACGGTGAGAGCCGGGAGGAGAGTCTGATCCAGGAGTCGGCCTCCAAGGAGCAGTACTACGAGCGCAAGGTGCTGGAGCTACAGACGGAACTGAAGCAGCTACGCAATGTGCTTACCAACGCACAGTCGGAGAGCGAGCGTCTAGCCTCAGTGGCACAGGAGCTGAAGGAGGTACCTTGGGCTGGGCAGGCTGCCCTGTGGGTGAGGAGATAGCCCCTGTGTGCCCGGGGGTGGGGGCCACACCACCAGTCATCCCACCTGCTCATCCCCAGTCTCATGTGGTCCAGGGCTGGTAAGTGTACTGGCTTTGCTTGAGCTGATATGAATCCTGGGTCTCAGGGGCTGCTTGTTCCTCAGATGAAAAGTGGGACTATAGCATCCACCTGCCAGCTTGTGACGAAGAAGTCAGAAGGGGTCACTGCAAGTGGCACCAATGACCAGCTTGATCCCTGATAGGACCTGGCTGTGAGAGGCCTGGCTGAGTGGAAAGCTGAGGGCAAGTGGCCAGTGAGCTCTGAGGGAGGTGGGAAGGTGGGCCACTGACTCCAAAATGGAGTTGGACAGGGATAGTAGGTACAGCTGGGAGTCTTTGTGAGCTGCAGTCCTACTGTGGCGTTGGTGCCCCTAAGTCCTCAGAGCCCAGAGTTCTCAGGAAGGGAAAGGGGCTTGTTCTGGGCCACAGAGAGGCACACTCTGTTTTCCTGGGAGGGGAATGACAGATGACCAGACGGGCAGACGGTTCTGAGTGCCGGATGGCTCTGAGATTCACACCTCAGACATGAGGGTCCCACCAGGCTGGGAGCAGACACTGGCAAGGTTTTGGACAGAGCCCAGAGCCAGCAGTAGTGAGGCCCAGTCACTCTAACCTCTTCTGGTTCATTTGGGTCAGAGGTTGTTGAGGCCTGTGAGCCTGAGAGGAGCTTGGCTAGATCTGGGGGTGGGAAGCCCTTGGAGGTGGAGGCCTGGAGCTGGAATGTGTGATTTCATTTCCTCCCAAAGGATTGTCCTGGTTGGGGTGGGGAGGAAGGGCTGTTGGGGTGAGAAGTTGACCTCCTCACTGCCTAGCTCAGGTTCATTCTGCCTCTTCCCTCTTGCAGAGGGGCTCTCCTGGGCCGTGAGGAGAGTGGTGGGATCTGCTGACTTCTGGCTTTGGGTGCCAGGAAGTGAGCTCAGCCAGTCCCACAGAGTATTAAAGAGCATGTCTGGTGGTGCCAGGATCCTGCTAGTCCTGTTAGTGCTTCAGGAGAAAGCCTGCTGCTCCCGACACATCTTCAGCCACCTCTTTCTCCCGAGGCACATCCCGTGTCCCCAAAGTCCTTGCGGGGCAGGCCATGTAGAGCCTTCCTGGCTTCCTGTTTGGGGAGGAGACTCCCTACTGTCACTAGCTTGGACCAGATCCCTGGTTCAAGTTTCTTCTATTGCTGGCTCCCTTCATACCCCGCTCTCATCCCTCTCCAACTCCCATCCCTCTCCTGTGGCTCTTCCACCAGTCCTGGTCCTGCTGCTTCTGCCCGAGCTTCTGTGCCAAGCTCCTTTGTGGCTTCTGGCAAGACAGTCCCCCTCCTGCACAAGGCTTGTGCCCAAGGCTCAGGCCTGGCTGAGGAGCCTGAACAAGAGGACACAGCACCAAGCTCTGTCCCCAGTGAACACCAACCTGCTGCTGCTTCAGGATAACCTGGTTGCACAGGTCTTGCAGGGTCACCCCGTGAGATGCCCCTTTCACGAGTGCCCAGTGCCCAGTCCCGGTGCCCAGTCCTGACCTGTCTTTGTTCAGTGACTGGTGAGCTGGCCTCTCCATCCTCCTTGTGACAGCTGGTGTAGATATCTATAGCCCCATGCCCGGCTCACCTGGAGGGCCCTGCAGCTTAGGGTCCTGACCTCTGCACTGTGTGTAGACAGGCCAGGTAGCTTCTGTCCTGAGACATGGCTTTGAGCTCCATTTTGGAGGTAGAGAAGTAGAGTCCCAGGAAACCAGGCATGTCTGCAGCCAGCTGGAGGCAGTCACATCCTGTGCATACGCTAGGTGCTGGCCTTGAGAAGCAGGACCAAGTGGGGACCCCTTGGTGATCTTCCTGTCCTGGTGGCCCTTACACCCTGGTGTTGCTGTTCTGATGGACCCTTTGTGTCTTGGGCCCAGTGCAGCCCCAGGAGTGAGTGACAGGGATGTCTCAGCAGCAGTGCCCTCTAGTCCATACCAGGAGGCAGGAAAGGGCTTATTTTCTTTTGTGGTGGCACCAGAACCAGCTGGAAGGAAGCTGGGTGTTTGGTCACAAGCTGAGGTGTGTGGTGGGTCAGGAGCAGCAGTGCCAGGTGCTAGGTGAACTCTGCAGCGTGGGGTAGATGCCAAGGTCCAGATCCAGGCGATAAAAGTTGCGGGGCTGTCATGTCGGTGGACAGTCCGGGGGCAAGAGGGGGAGATCTGGATATGGAAGAGACAGCAGGAGTGGTCCCGCAGGGGTAGATGGAGGAGCTGTGGGGCTCTTATGGTTCCTGAGGGAACTAACCCCATGAAGAAACACACACTCCTCCAGGGAGCAGGGCTGGACCTGAGTTGCTCAGGTGTACCATCCAGCAGCCTCCTAGGAGATCAGGGGAGTTGGTGAGAGAGAGTCCACAGCGGTTAGGGTGGATGCCCCTGCCTGGGCAGCCTGCACAGGGTAAGCTCACTGCGCTCCCAGCCTATAAAATTGCACAGGAAAAACATTCACCTTCCCAGACACCCAGGAAAGGAGGCCCCCAGCCCCAGGCAGATGCACCTGCCGCCCCCACCCTGTTCCCCTCAGAGGCTGACAGCTGCTCCCGTGGGCACTGGGCCTTCCCAGGAGCTGGATTCTGGTTTATTACGTTTACTAAATGTTTATGAAGTACGGCTGGTCATACATGCCTCGTGGCTGCAGTGTGTGCAGCAGAGCTCTGCAACTTCTGTATCCCTGCAGAGCCGCATTCCCTGGCCTATCCTGGGACACTGGTCAGACTGGCATCAGTGTCTGCCTCAGGACCTCGGGTGCAGCCTGGGGGGTCACTCATCACCGCCCTGGAACCTGGTAGGAGAATAAGGGCAGGAAGTGCTGCTGGGGGCCCAGGCCCATGGGGCCAGGGGGAGCGAGCCCCGTCTGTGGGACCACTGCTCCAGCCCTGCACCACACTGCCTGTCTGGCTTGTGTGGTTATCACAGGCATCTGCATGAGGCTGGTTCCCAGGTTCCCTTCTCTGATGCTCCCACCTGTTCCTTGTGTCTTTGCTTTCCTCAGCCCCCGCCTTACATGTTCTGGGACCTGGCACCCCACCATGGTCCTCAGTCCTTCTAGGGTGGACAGGGAGAGTGAGTGGATGCCTGGCCAGAGGACCAAGGCTTATCTTGGTCTGGGTCCTGCCCTTGTGATCTGCTGGTGCCTCCCACCCTAAAGCCACTTCTCTGATGGTCCCAGAATGGCCATTCCCTCTGGTGTGCCTCCCCTGTGCGTCTTCCTCCGTGACCTCTATGTGGTTTCCTCATTGAAGGGGAGTGTCTGTCCCACCTCCCTCTCGACACCTGAGAGACTATGGTGTGAGTGTGCTTGGTAGATGGTGTACAGGCTCTGAGGGGTGCAGGAGAGGGTGGCTGACACCATCAGGTGCCTGCTGGACCCCTGAAGCCAGCATTGTAGTCACTTTTTTTTAACCAACAAGTAACCTGAGGCTAGGATTCCCTTGGGAAAGAGGAGCTAAGATGGGACCCTACTTGCCCACCTTTTTTCTCCATCAGGCTGCCATTGATAGGCTCAGCTGGGAGAAGGTGCTCACCTTGGGGAGTGCCACACTCCATGGTGGCCAGTTGGAGCTTGTTTGAACCCACAGAGATGGGGTGTGTGTCGGGTGGAGGTGCCCACACCTATGGTGTGGGGTGGAAGCTCGGTCACTATGGGAACTAAGGTGCAGGCCTGTAAGTCCAGCATATGGTACCTTCCCTTAATGGGAGGTGTCCCAGGCCAGCTTGTGACCTGGGTGTGCCTCGCCTCACTGCTCACAGGGCCCACCTGCAGGTCTGGGAATGGAGTGAGGCAGGTTAGGACTCTTGGGGCTCTGGGGACCCGCACAGGCCCTGCCCCAGGTATGTCTGCCCCAGTTCTGAGTTGGGAAGGTCACGTTTGCCCTGGCCACATGGGAAGCTACTCTGAGTTTCTCCACAGCCTGGAAGTCCTTTTAGTCCTGGTGCAGAGGCCTGTGGGGAACTGGTGGGTTTCAGACCTTCCCCTCAGCTTCCACTCTTCCACGTGGCCATGTCAGGGGTGCACCTGTGCTGGGGTACTTCCTGCATGCCAGGTGCCGTGACTTAGCAAGGAGACAGGGAGTACGGGACCAGACCTTTGGTAGAGGATGAGCACGCCCCTGCCTGGGTGTTCACAGGAAGCTGGAGGCCCTGTGCGTGGCCGTAGGCGAGAGACTCATAGCACAGTCTGCTGAGAGCAGTGGGGACCAGTGAGGGGCTCCAGCAGCGTTTAGGCAGTGGAGGGACAGTATAAGACTAGAGAGCAAAGCCAATTGTGTGAGCATCCCCCGGCTGGCAGGAGGGGACGACTTGCTCAGCAAACCGGCTGGTCATGGCTGCTCTGTGGCCACAGTGGGGTGGAATGGTGCCCTGGATGGACGTGTGCAAAGGCCACAGCTTCCCTGCCAGGTTTCCTCACTCACCACAGTCTTTAGACCCTGCAAGGTGCCCCAGGTGTGGCAGCTGCACTGGGGCAGTGGCCTTCACAGGCTCCTCTCAGCCTCCTGTGTCCTCCTGACAGCCCACCTAGCTCGTCACCCCACGCCCATTCTGAATCAGTCTGAGCTCTCATCACAGCTAGTTCCTCCTGCTTCTCTAGGTGTGGGCCCATTCCGTGACAGCACATTGTCCATAAAGATGGCAGATGGCTCCTTGAGAGCGTAGTAGCCATGTGGGTGAGGCTACCCTGCAAGGGTGGGAGGTGCCAAGCAGGACTGCCTGGAGTCATGTCCCTTGCTCCTTGGCAGCTTTCAAGTGGGGGCAACCATACCACCCTATCCATGAGAGGTGGGGTGTCTGAAGAGGTGCTGACAGCGCTGGGGGTTCCTCTGGCCTTTCCCCTTAACCCTGGCATAACTGCCCACACTCCCATTTAACTGTCCAGGTCATCTGGATACTCCCTTATCTGACTCCAACTTCCAGGGGGACAAGACCAAAATCTGTGTTCATTTCCCACGGTTGTCAAAACAAATTACTATAGGTCGGCATTTCTCATTTTTCTGTTTCTGGGCTACTGTGTCTGGGCTACACGGTTCTTTTGGGGCTACTTTGTAGCAACTTGAGAGTTTTCAGCATCACCTTCTGCTGGAACCCTAGGAAAAGCTTCAGGGCTGTGACTAGACTTCCAGTGGACTCATCAAAGAAGCTTAGCCCACCCTTGACCCCGGAGTCTTCTCGAACGCCCAGTGAGGAAAATTCAGCTGGCACTCAAGCTGTCTCAAAAGTACTAGCAAAGAACCTTAGCAACTCAACTCTGAACCCTAGTACCAAATTCCCTTCCCTTCCACCAAAACGTCATCCCAACTGCAGGATGGAGGAAAAAAGTCACGGGGCTTGGACTGGGGCTGGGTCAAGGCCTGCTCTACAGAAGGCAACGTGGAGTGAAGACAGTGGCATCTGTCTGGAAAGAAAGGCTGCTAAGAACCTTACAACCTGTTAGATACCGTACCATATCTCTGCTTAAAAAAGACCCAGAGGAGAGGAAACATGAGACTGAATCAAGATTCAGAAGATTTGGATGTAGCTGTAGTTATTGCCTATATCATGGAGATCCTTCTGGTAATATCAGCATGCAGAATAATTATGACATGGAGTTGATTTAGCTATAAACATTGTACTTTTTTTTCTTGCTACTAATTTTAAGGTCATTATGCAGCAATGTAGGTAACAGGGAAGATTTGAGCTGTAACAAATTTTTTGATGTTTTCAATTTTGAGTAGCAAATGTGTATATGAGCATCTTAATAAAATTTGAGGCATATTTGAAAAACAAACAAATTACCACAAACTGTGGGCTTATGACAACAGAAATTTATTCTCTCACAGTTCAGGAGATCAAGCCCCAAATCAAGGTGTTGGCAGGGTTCGTTTGTTCTGGAGGCTCGTAAGAGGGTCCATCCTATGCCTCTCCAGCTCCTGACGGCCGGGGCCTGGTGGTGTGGATGCCTCGTCACTCCAGTCTCCGCCTTCGTCTTCCCGTGACCTTCTCCTTGGGTGTCTGCATCTCCACCTCTCCCTCTTGTAAGAACACCAGTCATTGGATTAGGGCCTACCCTAATGCCCTCTAGCCTCATGTTAACTTGATTATGTCTGCAACACAGGTCCTAGGGATTAGCATTTCAGCATATTCTGGAGGAAACACATTTCAACCCTCTGGTCTTCAAAATTCATATCCTTCCCACATGCAAAATATATTCATCTCATTCTAACCTAGAATGTTAACCTGGTCCAGTTTCAACTCTAAGTCCCAGATCTCAGCTAATCCGTCTAAATCAGGAATGGCGAGACTCTAGGGATGGTCCATCCTGGGGTAAAACTCCTCCCAGTATAGGCTATCTCCTTCCAGAGAACAGTGGTGGGACAGGCAGAGGAGAGACACTCATTCCAAAAGGGAAGAAGTGGGAGGAATAAGGACCATGGCTCCCAGCTGGCGCTGTTCTTACAGAGGAAGTTGCCCTGGGTTTCAAGTGGCTCCGTGCTCTGCTGGCCTCCTAGTCAGCGGGTTGACTGGGAGCCACACCCTTGGTGCTCTCTCCAGAAAGGACAGGCTGATAATTTTCTAAATCTTTCATTACTGAGTGAATTTTGCTACCAGTTCTTAATTTCTCTCTCTTACAAGGAGAAACGGGGCTGCACCATCAACAAACACTCTGCTTAAAAATTTACTTAGCCAAGCATCCACATTCCTTGATTACTAGTTCTCTCCACCCAGCATATGCACACAGCTCAGCTAGACTTTCTGCTGCTTTACAAGGCGGCCTTTCACACCCTCCTCACACCTTTAACTAATGTCACACCTCTCCCGTGTACTCTCAGGATGCTACATGTACTTCCTAAGACAGCAGAGCTTTCTCTGTGCCTGTCTTCCTCTGTGCCTCACCAGAGTGACACGCAACAGTTGTATTTCTACCAATGGTCTCAGGGCAGTCTGGCCTTTTTCTGTCATGCTCCTCAAAACTCCCAACTCCATGGCCACTTCCACATTTTCAGGTATTTGTTATAGCAGCACCTCTTTCCTGGTACCAAACCTGTGTTTGTTTTCTTGGACTGCCATAACAAGTTGGCGTAAAATACTAGCTTAAAAGACAGAAGTTTATGGTCTTAGATTTCCTGTCTGAAATAAAGGTGTCAGCAGGGCTGTGCTCCCTGTGGAGCCTCTCCAGCCTCTGGTGGTGGCAACCCTCGGTATTCCTTGTCTTGTGGCCTCAGTCTTTGCGTCAGTGGTCACCCTCTCCTTTTGCGGACTCCATGGCTCTGGCAGGGCTGGGGCTCAGGCTGTGGTCTCCCTCTGAGGGAAACGCAGACCAGCTGTGGGTCCTCCTGCATGATTGGCACTCCCTGTACTGCAGGGATGGGGCTCCTCCTCTGACTGCAGCATGGTATTCTTCCCCGCTGCTCAGGGCTTTCCTCTGTGTGTTGCCTGTTGGGGGCTTCAGAGAGCCTCAGTGAATTCCTCAGCACAATTGTTACTCAGCAGTGAAGGAATGGGGGATGCCCCTTGGGCTGGTCAAGCGCTGAGCCCAGTGCCTGTGGAGACAGTGCCAGTGGAGGTTCCCTGAGCCAGGCAGATGCCACACATCATTCAGATTCATTTCTGTGAACATGAATCCCCAAAGGCAAATCCATGGAGACTGAAAGCAGATTGTTGGTTGCTGATTGCTGTGTGGTTTCTTTTTAGGGTGATGACTGTTCTGGAGCTGGATAATGGTGCACAACTCTGGAATAAGCTGAGACTGCTGATTTGTACACTTTCAGTGGGTGATCCTTTTGGTGTGTGAATTTTATCTCCATAAAGAACAGAAGTGATCCCTGTGAAGGAAGTCTGGGGCCGGATTAAGCTCAGCACATGTTCCCTAGTGCACCCTGCGCAGTCAGACTCGCCCTGATTTTATGTCCTTCTGTCCTCTATTTACCTCAGGACCACTTTTTTTCCCTACTTCATTCTTCTTTTTTAAAAAATTTGTCTTCGTTGTTGAAAGTATTACAGATGTCCCTCTTCCCCTCCTCCATTACCCCCATTACCCCCCTGCTGCCCCTCCTCAGGCCTTTACTGCACTGTTATCTGTGTCCATGGGCTATGCATATATGCATCTGAGTTCATTGGTTAATCTCTCCCCCCACCCATTCCCTCTGAAATGCGTCAGTCTGTTCCATGCTTCATTGTCTGGATCTTTTTTGTTTGCGTCAGTTGTCAGTTTATATTATTCATTAGGTTCCACAGATAAGTGAGATCATGTGAAACTTGTCTTTCTCTGACTGGCTTATTTCACTCAGTATAATACTCTTCAGTTCCATCCATGCTGTCCCAAAGGATAAAAGATCCTTCTTTTTTTACAGCTGCATAGTATTCCATGGTATAAATGTACCACAGCTTTTTTTATCCACTCATCTACTCATGGGCACTTGGGCTGTTTCCAGATCTTAGCTACTGTAAATTGTGCTGCTGTGAACATAGGGTGCATATATTCTTTCTGATTAGTGTTTCAGGATTCTTAAGATATATTCCTAGAAGTGGGATCACTGGGTCAAATGGCAGTTTCATTTTTAATTTTTTGAGGAAACTCCATACTGTTTTCCATAGTGGCTGCACCAGTCTGCATTCCCACCAGCAGTGTAATAGGATTCCCTTTACTCCACACCCTCACCAGCGTGTGGTGGTAGTTGATTTGTTGATGGCAGCCATTCTGACAGGTGTGAAGTGGTACCTCATTGTAGTTTTAATTTGCATCTCTCTGATAATTAGTCACGTTGAGCACTTTTTCATATGTCTCTTGGCCATCTGTATGTTCTCTTTGGAGAAGTGTCTATCCAGGCCCTCTGCCCATTTTTTAATTGGATTGTCTTCCTTTTGTTAAGTTGTATGAGTTTCTTATATATTTTGGATATTAATGCTTTATCAGATGTATCATTGACAAATATGTTCTTCTACACAGTGGGCTGACTTCTCATTTTGTTGATTGTTTCTTTTGCTGTGCAGAAGCTTCTTAGTTTGATGTAGTCCCATTTGTTTATTTTCTCTTTTGTTTCTCTTGCCCTAGGAGATGTATCAGCAAAAATATTGCTACGAAAGATGTCTGAGATTTTAGTGCCTATGTTTTCTTCTTGGATTTTCATGGTTTCACAACTTACATTTAAATCTTTTATCCATTTTGAGTTTATTTTTGTGTATGGTGTAAGCGGTTAGTCTAGTTTCCTTTTTTTTTTTTGCATGTACCTGTCCAATGATCTCAACACCATTTATTGAAGAGACTGTCTTTACTCCATTGTATGCTCTTTCCTCCTTTGTCAAATATGAATTGAACATAATGGCTTGGGTCAATTTCTGGGCTCTCTGTTTTTTTCCATTGTTCTGTATGCCTTATGCCAGTACCATACTATTTTGATTACAGTGGCTTTGTAGTATAGCTTGATATCCAGTATTGTGGTCCCTCCAACTTTTTTCTTTCTCAAGATTGCTGTGTGGCTATTCATGGTATTTTCTGGCTCCATGTAAATTTTTGGAGTATTTGTTCTAGGTCTGTAAAATATGCCATTGGTATTTTGATAGGGTTTGCATTGAATATATAGATTGCTTTGGGTAGTATGGACATTTTTAAGATATTAGTTCTACCAATCCATGAACATGGTATATGCTTCCACTTGTTTATATCTTCTTTTTCTTTTTTCAACATTTTGCAGTTTTCTGAGTACAGGTCTTTTACCTCCTTGGTTAAGTTTATTCCTAAGTATCTTAATTTTTTTGTTACATTGGTAAATGGGATTTGTTTTTTTTTAGTTTCTCTTTCTGAGAGGTCATTATTGGTGTATAAAAAATGCCATCAATTTCTGGGTGTTAGTTTTGTATCCTGCTACATTGCCGAATTCATTTATTAAACCTATTAGTCTTTTGGTGGAGTCTTTAGGGTTTTCTATGTACAATACCATGTCATCTGCAAATAATGACAGTTTTACTTTCTCATTTCCATTTTGGATGCCTTTTATTTTTCTTGTCTGACGGGTGTGGCTAGGACTTCCAGTACTATGTTGAATAGGAGTGGTGGAAGTGGACACCCCTGTCTTGTTCCTGTTCTTAAGGGAAATGGTTTTAGTTTTTGCCCATTTACTATGATGTAGGCTGTAGGTTTGATGTTGAGGTATGATCCCTCTATTCCCACTTTGGTGAGAGTTTTTATCAAAAATGAGTGTTGGATTTTATCAAATGCTTTTTCTGCATTTACTGGTATGATCATGTGATTTTTGTCTTTGAATTTGTTTATGTGATGTATCATATTTATTGGTTTGCGAATATTGTACCAGCCTTGCATCCTTGGATTAAATCCCACTTGGTCATGGTGTATGATCTTTTTAATGTATTGCTGGATCCCATTTGCTAATATTTTGTTGAGGATTTTAGCATCTATGTTCATCAGGGATATTGGCCTGTAATTCTCTTTCTTTGTAGAATCTTTATCTGGTTTTGGAATTAGGATAATTCTGGCCTCATAACAAGAGCTTGGAAGTGTTCTTTCTTGAATAATTTGGAATAGCTTGAGGAGGACAGGTGTTAGTTCTTATTTGAATATTTGGTAAAACTCCCCTGTGAAGCCTTCTGGACCCGGGCTTTTGTTTGCTGGGAGATTTTCTATTACTGCTTCAACTTCATCAGTTGTTATCGGCCTATTCAGGTTTTCTTGATTCTTCTGGACTCATGTTAAGAAGATTGTGTTTTTCTAGGAAGTTGTCTATTTTTTCCACATTGTCCGGCTTGTTGGTGTATAGTTGTTCATAGTATTTTCTTACATTCCATTGTATTTCTGTGGTGTCACTGGTTACTTCTCTTTTGTTTCTGATTGTATTTATTGGGCCCTCTCTCTTTGTTTCTTCATGAGTCTGGCTAAAGGTTCATCAATCTCGTTTTTCTTTTCAAAGAACCAGCATTTGGTTTCATTGATCTTCCGTACTGTTTTTTAGTCTCTATGTCATTTATTTCCATTCTAATCTTTATTTTCTTTCCTTTTACTTCCCTTGGGCTTTTCTTGTTCTCTTTCTAAGTCTTTTAGTTGTAGGGTTAGAGAGTCTATTAGAAATTTTTCTTGTATCTTGAGGTAGGCCTGTAGTGCTAAGAACTTCCCTCTCAGGACTGCTTTCGCTGTGTCTCGTAGATTTTAGGTTGTTGTGTGTTCATTTTCATTAGTGACAGGTAGTTTTTTGTTTCTTCCTTGATTTGATTGGCAACCCATTCATTATTTAATAGCATGCTATTTATAACGCCTCCATGTGTTTGAGTGCTTGGGGGTGTTTTTATTGTACTTGATTTCTAGTTTCATGCCATTGCGATCTTAGAAGATGCTTAATATGGTTTCAATCTTCTTAAATTTGTAGAGACTTGTTTTGTGTCCTAACATGTGGTCTCTCTTTGGGAATGTCCCATGTGAACTTGAGAAAATTGTATATTCTGCAGCTTTGGGGTGAAATGTTCTGTAAATGTCAACTGAATTCATTTGATCTAGTGTATTATTTAGTGTTACTGTTTCCTTGTTGATTTTTTGCCTAGAAGATCTAACAATTGAAGTCAGTGGGGTGTTAAAGTCCCCTACTATGACTATATTGCTGTCTATTTCTCCCTTAAAGTCCTCCAGAAGTTTTTTTATGTATTTGGGTGTTCCTACATTTGGTACATACATGTTTGCCAGGGTTATATCCTCTTGTTTGATGGATCCCTTTAGAATTATGTAGTGACCTTCATTGTTTCTTGTTAGGACCTTCATTTTGAAGTCTGTTTTGTCAAATATGAGCTTTTTTTTTTTTTTCATTACCTTTTGCATGGAAAAATTTTTTCCTTCCCTTCAGTTTGATCCTGTGTGAGTCTTCTGTTCTGAGGTGGGTCTCTTGTAGACAGCATATATTTGGGTCGTGTTTTCTTACCCATTCAGCTACCCACTGTCTTTTGATTGGAGCGTTTAAGCCATTTACATTTAAGGTTATTATTGACAGGTACTTGTTTGCTGCTATTTTAATTCTTTATGCCTGTATTACCCCCCCCCCCCGCCATATTTCTTCTTCTTCTTAACAGTCCCTTTAGCATTTAGCATTTTTTGCAGTGCTAGTTTGGAGGTAATAAACTCTTTTAGCCTCTTCTTTGTCTGCGAAGCTCTTAATTTCACCTTCAATTTTGAATGACAGCCCTGCTGGATAGAGTAGTCTTGCATTCAGTCCCTTGCTTCTCATTACTTTGTATACTTCATGCCCTTCCCTTCTGGCCTGAAGTGTTTGTATTAAATCAGCTGGCAGTCTATTGGGAGCTCCCTTGTAGGTAACTTTCTGTCTCTCTCTTGCGGCCTTTAGGATTCTTTCCTTGTCTTTAACATTTGCCATGTTAATTATGATGTGCCTGGGTGTGGGTCTTTGGGGGTTCATCTTGGTTGTGTTTCCTGAACTTGAGTGACTTTTCCCTTCTCCAGGTTAGGGAAGTTTTCATTATTTCTTGCTCAGACTCTCCTCCTTCTGTTATCCTTATAATGCAGATGTTATGCTTCATGTTGTGCCAAATCTCCCTTAAACTCTCCTCCTGCTTTTTATTTTATTTTTTTATATATATTTTTTATTTCAGAGAGAGGCAGAGAGAGATAGAAACATCAGTGATGAGAGAGTCATTGAGGCAGCCTCCTGCACGCCCCCTGCTCGGGATCAAGCCCGCAACCTGGGCAGTGTGTGCCTTGAATGGGAATGGGACTGTGATCTCCTGGTTCATAGGTTGATGCTCAACCACTGAGGCACACCAGCAGGGCATGCTTTTAAATTTTTTTTCCGATTTCTGCTCTGAATGGGTGTTTTTTCTACCTTGTCTTCTAATTTGCTGATTTGGTCCTCAGTTTCTTCTAGTCTACTTTTTTTTTATTTAAATAGAATTTTACTTCCCCTGATGATAGGCAGTTCTTAGAAAGGATGCATTCCAAAGTTAACTCTCATGTCCGGGGTGTACAGCCCTCATCCCGGTAGAATGTGCCTTCTCTGAAAGGGCAGCAGGCAAAGCCTGTCTTTACTAAATACTGAGTATCTCTAATGAGAAAGGTTGTCCTCCAAAATAGGATGTCCCAAGGGGAGTGGGACATGGGTTCCCCACATCAACACGCAGTTCTCTGAACACCAGCTGGGTGTCCTGTAATTCAGCTGGTTTCTAACAGTCTATCCAGGGAGAGAATCAGATTCTACAGGTTAAAGGATCAGTCTTGCAAGGCTGCCCATTCCCCACTTCAGAGGCCAGTTGCAAATGCAGGTCACCTTCTGGTCTCCTTTTGGTTCCTTCCAGTGTGTTCTTTATCTAGCAGTGTCATTCTTCATTGCCACTGGGTTCCTATTCCTGGTCCTACCTCTTGTTCATGTGGTGCGGCTCTCACTAAGTTGTTTCAGCGCCCTTATAGCCATTACTTTGAGTACTTTATCTGACAGATTGCTTGCCTCCATTTCATTTAGTTCCTTTTCTGGTGATTCCTCCTCTTCTTTCATTTGGGGGTTGTTTCTTTGTCTCCCCAATTTTGCTGTTCCTTTGTTTCTTTGTATGAGATGAAACTGCTAATCCTCCCAGTCTTTGTGGGATACTTTATGTAGTAGGTGTTCTGTGGGGCGCGATGGTATAGTCTCTTAGATCTCCTGAGCCTGTGCTCCTGGAACGCCCCTTGTTTGTTATTTTGGTTCTCCTGTTGTAACTGGGTCTTGAATGTTGTTGTCCCATTTGTGGGTGGAACCTCCTTTCAGGCTGGCTGGCTGGGAGGCTCACCCCCGACCACATCGTGTGAGCCGTTGTGGAGGTGCTGACAGAACACAGCGAAACAAATCAAGAAAGAAAAGAAACAAAACAAAAACATACACAAGACTCCTGCAACGACAACAGCAACCACAAAAGAAGAGGGAATTAGGAAAGCGAAAAGAGAGCGAGAGTGATGGAAGGAAGGAAAGGAGAATATGTGAGGAGGAAGGAAGGGGAAGAAGGGCTAGAGGGGCCGAGGGGAAGCAGAAGGGGGGATAAGGCTGGGAGGGAAGCGGCAGGAGAGGGAGAGGGGGCTTGGGAAGGAACCAGGAGGCGGCAGACACGGAATAAGGGAGGGACGGGCGAGAGAGCAAGAGGGAAATGGAGGAGGAAGGGGAAGAGAAAAGTTAGGCCTGTGAGAGAAACCACAGAGGCCAAGGTAATACGACATCAGTAAGCAGAGTGGTGAGAAGATGAATGAGAGGAAGAGAGGAAAACTGCAACGCCTTTGTCTCCGCAGAGCCTGCTGCCTCCTGGGAGCCCCTTTGGGTCCTGCTCCTCTGACAACTGCGGCTGACTGTGCTGTCTGGCAGTTCTGGGCCTCCTGGGGTACTTAGGTGGTAACCACTGTCAGAAACTGTCCTCTTCTGGCCCTCAGCCAACCTGCTTGAAGCTCCAAGCGATCCACAGTCTGTGTCTGTCTCCACCAGACTTGGCTGCTCATGGGAGGGGCCGAGCTGCATTCTGAGGCCTGTTTATTAGCAGCACAGGGCCCAGGGACACTTCCCCAGGTTCCCCAGGCTCCAGCTCCATCTGCCTCCACCTGCTCTCAATATTAATTACTCAAAGTCTGATTCTGAATGGGCTTTAGGTAGAATTGGGTGTCTAGACCTCTGGGTCTCCCATGAGGGGGAGGTGCTGTTCAGATTTCAGGGAAAGTGGTGGGTGTGTTTCCCCATTCCAGAGCTATTACTCTGAGTGTCCCAGAATATTTTCCTACCCTTGGCTGGGGGGAGATTCTCATATGTAGTCCAGTGGGATCAGCTGAAAACCTGGAGTTTCTATCAGCTCTCCTATCGGGGGAAGCACCAGTCAGTTTCCCTGGATAGTGGGGTGGATGGTTCCTCCCCTTATCCAGTCACTGATGCTCCCTGAGACTGTTCAAACCTGTGGGCTTGGGGTGTGCTGCTGTTTCTTCTGCAAGGTTCAAGATGCAGAGTATGGCAGGCAGGGCTCCTGAAGGTGGTGTGGGCTATGTCCCCTAGGGGGTGTTTTTTTCCATTTCTGAGCTATGGCTTCTGGGAGGGGCCAGTGCCTCTTAGGAAAAATGGCCATTTCCGTTTTGGGGAGTATGACCCAATGCAGGACTCCCCACTGCTGCTTTTCCATGTCTCCCCCCAATGCTTACCACTCCAACTTCTCAGGCACCTGAGTCCACACCATCTTCCCTCCTCCAAAGCCTCTGGAAGTAGCTGCAATTGAAACTCCTGTGCTCTGGGTTTAAAAACAAAAAATACTGAGGCTTTCTCTCCGACTGGCTCTGGTCTCCCTGGTGGCCAGCAGCCCTGCCACCTTTCCTGGTTGGATGTCCCCTGAGCCGCTGGTCTGGACTCTGGTGCTCCAGGCTGTGGAGCGCAGCCTGGGGTCTGGGCCTCGGTCTGCTCAGGGAAAGGCCCTCCCGTGGCCGAGAGCTCCCTCCTTCCTCTCCCTGCCGCCCTGGGAAGCTGGGCAGCCCCACTCGGACCTTGCCCTTCCTGCCAGTCTCCAGGTGGTTTCTGCCCTTCCTTGATATCAGTCTCCTCAGCTGGACCTCAGTTGGTAATTTTGGGTGAATGTTCCACAGTTTAGTTTTATTTCCAGTCTGGCCCTTGGAGGAGGTGTGAGAGAGGTCTGCCTTTCTGGCCGCCATCTACTCTCCCCTCTGGAAATCAGGGCCACTTCTTTTTGGAGGAGTTTTGCTCAGTTTTAAATAAAGCCCATTTACAGGGACAGGAACAGAATTTGCTCATGGCCAACCCTTCCCTTGCCCCAGTCTCACCACACTGAGTGGACAGGTGCTCCCAGCAGGTGCCTCTGCCCAGGTAGGCTGAACTCCTGGTCTGTTTCACCAAAGCCAATGCAGTAAGCCCACAGTTCTGACATAATCAGTCATTGTGTTAGTAGTGAGGGCTCCCCAGAGAAGCAGATCAGTTTGTGTGTGTGTGTGTGTGAGGGTATGAGTGAGATGCAGGGGTGTGAGGGGGTGTGAGATAGGGTGTGTGTGTCATGGATGATATGTTTGCATTATGGAGGGTGTGCATATGTGTGTCTGCTTGTGTGTGTAGGGTCTGGCAGACCCAAAAATCCGCATGGTGAGCCACTCAGGGAAGAGTCCGTGTTGCAGCTCAAGTCTGAAGGTTCCTGGAGGCAGAGTTTCTCTTCCTAAGAATTCTGGTCTTGTGTGTTTTTTAGGCCTTTGACTGATTGGTGAGGTCACTCACGCTATGGAAGGTCATCTGCTTTACTCAGAGTTGCCTAATTTCAGTGTTCTTCTAATAAAAAAATCCTGGACATCTCGACTGGTGTTTGAGCAGATATCTGGATGCTGGGGCCTCACTTAGTTGGCACTGAACTTCACCATCCTGCCGGCCGGGCTGTAAACGAGCGATGCAGAGGCCAGGCTGCGTGCGCGCTTGGTCCGGTGCAGGTGGCCGGAAGGGAGTGTGTCTCCTCAGTTAATCGCCCCTCGTGCTGGCGTCATGCTTGTTTTGCTCCTTTACCAGGAGTTTTGCTTTCTCGAATTGGCCTTTTCTCCAGTAGTAGCTTGGTCTGCGTTTCGTCTGGTGGTGACTCTCAGGCACCTGCCACCTTGGGTCACTTCCTGAGGAGGCTGTACCTTTCCATTTGCCTGAGATGTTGGTAGTGAGCATTTGCCAGAGTGCTAGCTGTACGTGACGACTCTCCCCATCCTGTTGCTTTCCTTTGCTCTTTTCTTTCTTTTTGGTTCTATTTCATCTTACTAATGCCACGTTACTGTTTTGTGTGTGTCTGCCTGAACCTTGGAATCTTTTATGCAAAGTGTGTGCATTGGTGCAATCACAGGAACTCGGCACCAGCAGAGAGGCCAGTGTACCGGGAGAGGGCAGAACAAGCTGTGGGGCCCAGCGGGGGCCCGGGGCCTGGGGGGGGGTGGCATTGGCCTGGGGGTGACAGATCTTTGCAGATATTCAGGGAGGCCCCTTGGAGCGACAGGGGAAGTGAGGGGAGATAGTTTGTCTAAGGGATATTCTGTCTCCAGGGGACATTGACTCTGGTGACAGTTTCAGTTTCAACGGGAGGGGGCTGTATTTGGTGGGCAGGGGTCACGAACTGCTAAACATCCTTTGATGTACAGGATGATCCCATAATGTCGCAGAGTCTAGGGCCAAGGGACCCAGGTTCTGGTACATGGTACTCGGCGGCAGCCTCTCCGTGCAGGGCATCTGAATCCTGAAGGCAGCCTAGAGGCAGGAGCTATTTTTTAACAGCTTCATTGAGATAAGTTACATCCTTATAACTCACCTACTTAAAGTGCACAGTTCAGTGGGTTTTCATGTAGTCACAGATTACGCACCATCACAGATCAGCTTTAGAACATTTCGTCATTCCAGAAAGAAGCCCCGTTAGCCATCACTGTCCATTCCCCCACCTACCTCCCCCTGCCTCCCTCAATCAGTAATCTACTTTCTATCTTTGGATTTGCCTTTTCTGGACATTTCATTTATGTGGACTCATACAATACGTGACCTTGTGTCTGGATTCTTTCACTCATGATAACGTTTTCATTTGTGGTACAGCATTGTGTGAGTTGTATGAATGTACCACATATGTGTGTGTGTGTGTGTGTGTGTGTGTGTTTGATATGTTTTTATTTATTTTAGAGAGAGGGAGAGAGAAACTTTGATGTGAGGAACATCAATCGGCTGCCTCCTGCAGGCACCCTGACCAGGGATTGAACCTGTGACATGGGCATGTGCCCTGACCAGTAATCAAACTGGGGGCCTTTTGGTGCACAGGACAACGTTTAACCAACTGACCCACACCGTCCAGGGCCCACATATGTTTATCTGTTCTTCAGTTTGTGTTTTTGTCTCTCTGGGGTGCACACCAAGGAGCAGCTTTGCTGGGTCAGGTGGTACCTGCTGAACAGCACTGCATCACTATAACCCTATTTTACAGATGAAGAAATCGAGGGTCAGAGCCAGCTGAGGTCCTTCACTGTTCACTCCCACCCCATATTGCCTGGGGCCCCAGCTCCCCTCCAGGCAGCCACACTTGGCCTGACTGCGTTGAGCCCCCTGAACCCCAGGGGTGGCAGGGCCAGCTGGGGCAGGCTGTTCACACCCCCCTTCCTCCTGGCAGATCAATCAGAACGTGGAGCTTCAGCGGGGCCGCCTTCGGGATGACATCAAGGAGTACAAGTTCCGGGAGGCCCGCCTTTTGCAGGACTACTCGGAGCTGGAGGAGGAGAACATCAGTCTGCAGAAGCAGGTGTCTGTGCTCAGGCAGAACCAGGCAAGTGTCTGGCTGGGTGAGTTGGCTCTGTGCCATGGCCCTCGCCACCCCTCACTTTGTCATCCTGCATGATCAGAAGGCTACACGTTGCTACTGATCAGGCCCCTCCATGACCATGAGAACAAAGCTTCTGGCTGCAGTGTTGGCTGACCATGCCTGGCCAAGGCACCCTGGCCAGCAAAGATGGGAAATGCAGGAGCTGATGAAGAGGGGACACCAAAAATCTTCAGAGCTGGGTATCTAGCTCAGTTCCCTCTGAGGTGCTGACAGGAAGCCCAAGATGTACCCATGCCCTGTGGTACCCTGGAGGTGTTGGCCTGCATATCCCTCCTGCTGCCTCAGGTTTGCCAGCCCCTTTTGATCGTGTGTGGTCCCTGGCCTCAAGGTGCCCTTTGAGTGAAGCCAGTGGGCCTTCCTTGAGGAGCAGTGTAGAGATGTTCGAGCTGTCATCTCCTGCCCTTGAGTAATCTCCGCAATGAGTGAGATGAGCAGGGTCATCTTCACCTGTGGCGGGACAACCAGGTGGTTCTGGGCACTCAGGTCGCTCAATGCCTGTCCCTGTCACCTACGTCTCTGAGAGCCACAGCTCCATAGGGTAGGGACTGGGGGACCTTTTTCCCAGTTTAAGTGCTGCATAGGGAAGTGTGGTCCAGGTGTTTATCCAACAACAGCACTTCTGTGTTTACAAAAACCAGCAGAGAGCATACTTCTCCCCAAGAATGCAGGCATAGGAGCTTCGCCTCTATCACACACGAGGGTCCTGAGGAGAGGGACACCTTGCCCTCCCGGCCCAGGTGTCATGTGGTGGAGTCTGGCTCCATCCCAGGAACCCTCCTTCTCTGGGCTGCAACCATCAACGATCCACTCACTACTGCCTCTGAGTGGGTTCCTTACACTTTGCACAGATACTACAGGGTAATTAGAAATGTTTGGTTAAATTACACATAGACGTCGATCCCCCATATCAAGCACAGGTTCTGCCTGCTCCCTCCTTGTCCCTCTGCAAACACAGTGTCAGCAGGATTCTGCCTCCTTCCCACTGGGGTGTCTCCAGGTGTGGGTGCTGAGGCGCTGTGGTACATCCTTCCTCAGTGGGAACTTCAGTTTCTTTGTTCTGAAGTATCATTAGAATTAATGGTCGTATCACACATCTAGATACACATTTTATGTATCTTAAAATATTTAGTCAACTATTAATGTTAAGTAGTTGTGTAGAACTAACTCAATATCAGTGTATCATTGGTAACAGGCTACATCATCTAACAAATGCGCAGTGAGCATGTGTTTGTTTAGATCTCCATAGA
The DNA here is from genome assembly GCF_964146895.1 of Miniopterus schreibersii. Lineage (NCBI taxonomy): Eukaryota > Metazoa > Chordata > Mammalia > Chiroptera > Miniopteridae > Miniopterus > Miniopterus schreibersii. Next base: position 71,352,284 of record NC_138111.1, on the reverse strand, counting down.
GTCTCCAGCCTTGAGCTCTGGCTGTTGCCGGCTCACACCATGGGCACACCTGTCCTGTGTGTTCACACCTGGTGGTGTGGAGGCAGCACCCTGGTGCTTCCTCCTGGTTGCCTGCTTAGAAGAGTACTGACCTTTCTTTCTCAGGTGGAGTTTGAGGGCCTCAAGCATGAAATCAAGCGTCTGGAGGAGGAGACCGAGTACCTCAATAGCCAGCTGGAGGACGCCATCCGGCTCAAGGAGATCTCGGAGCGGCAGCTGGAGGAGGCATTGGAGACGCTGAAGACAGAGCGGGAGCAGAAGAACAGCCTGCGCAAGGAGCTGTCACACTACATGAACATCAACGACTCCCTCTACACCAGCCACCTGCACGTCTCCCTGGAGGGCCTCAAGCTCAATGATGATGCCGAAGCCCTGGCCAACGGCTTTGAGCATGGCTGCCTGGCCAAGATGCCCCTGGACAACAAGACCTCCACGCCCACCAAGGATGGTCTGGCCCCGCCTTGCCCCAGTCTAGTGTCCGACCTTCTCAGCGAGCTCAACCTTTCTGAGATCCAGAAACTGAAGCAGCAGCTGATGCAGGTGAGCGGGTAGGCGGGCAGGTGAGGCTTCACCTCCACTTCTGCCCTGCCCCCCCCTATTTCACATTTGTTTATAATTCTGTGCTGTGTAAGTGGAGCTGCAGCGTTGCAGGTGGAAGGTACCGAGAGGAGTGAGCCCTGGTTACGAGGTTGCAGTCTGAGTGCTGCCCAGGGTGTTCTCGTGTCCCTCTGCAGCGCCCACGTGCAGTCTTCCTTTGTCCTGTGGACATGTCACATCAGGATTTCCTGTCCCTCAGTTTGCTTCATGTCTCTGAGGAGGGGCCACCTGGGCCCCCAAACCTCTGGGCAGGGGAGGGCCAACAGTGGCCCCACACGTGGCACCTCACCTAGACATGTTATTGAACTTGGGTCCGCCACTTGGGGTGCTCGATTCCAGAACAAGACATGGTTGTTGCAAAGTAGTATTATTTATTTGTATCAAGTCAAGGAGATGGGATTCATCTCCAAAGCTCTGCCTGCTGGAAGGGAGGCTTGGCCTTTGCTTATACACACTGGTCAATTACATGTTGATTTCTTCTTTGCAGAGATTTGTCCCCTTGAGTGCCTGTCAAGCTCATCCTGTTTATGGCTGCTTTTGCAAAAGACTGCGCTACATTTTAACATTTAGTAACAATAGCACTTAGTAAGAACTGCTCAGACCCTGAGACACTCGTCCTGTCTCACAGTCACAGGCCAGCAGGGTGATGGGTGGGTTACTACTGGGACTGTCTGGGGGTCCCTGCGTGCTGTTGACAGGCCCTCTCTGTGCCTTTGCAGATGGAGAGGGAGAAGGCGGGCCTGCTAGTGACCCTGCAGGATGCGCAGAAGCAGCTGGAGCAGGCTCGAGGGGCCCTGTCAGAGCAGCGTGAGGAGGTGAGCCGCCTCACGGAGAGCCTGAGCACTCTGCAGCGCCTGCAGGCTGGCAAGGAGCGGCGCACGGCCCTGGACAGTGAAAAGGAGCGCGACAGTCATGAAGATGGCGACTACTACGAGGTGGACATCAATGGGCCTGAGATCCTGGCCTGCAAATACCGTGTGGCCCTGGCAGAGGCTGCTGAGCTCCGGGAGCAGCTGAAGGCCCTGCGCAGTGCACATGAGGCCAGTGAGGCTTGGCATGCCGAGGAGAAGGGCCGACATGAGGCTGAGAGCCAGGCGCTCACTGAGAAGGTGTCTCTGCTGGAGAAGGCCAGCTGCCAGGACCGTGAGCTGCTGGCCCGGCTGCAGACAGAGCTGAAGAAGGTCAGTGACGTCGCAGGTGAGACTCAGGGCAGTCTGAGTGTCGCCCAGGATGAGCTGGTGACCTTTAGTGAGGAGCTGGCCAGCCTCTACCACCATGTGTGCATGTGCAACAATGAGACTCCCACCCGGGTCGTGCTGGACTACTACCGTGAGGGCCCAGCTGGTACAGGCCACTGCAGTCCTGAAGCCCACGGACACCGCTCACCAGTCCTGACCAAGGGACCACTGGCCGCAGAGGGCGGGGCTGGGGACAGCAGCCTCTCAGTGCCCTCGCCCCTGAGTGACCCTCGCCGGGAGCCCATGAACATCTACAACCTGATTGCCATCATCCGTGACCAGATCAGGCACCTGCAGGCAGCTGTGGACCGCACTACGGAGCTGTCACGGCAGCGCCTGGCCTCACAGGAGCTGGGCCCCGCCACAGACAAGGACAGGGAGGCACTCATGGAGGAGATCCTCAAGCTCAAGTCTCTGCTCAGCACCAAGCGGGAGCAGATCACCACACTGCGCACAGTGCTCAAGGCCAACAAGCAGGTGCATACTGCCTTTGGGCTGGCCGGGTAGGCGGGTGGGAGGTTGACAGAGGCTCCTCACCCTCACAGGGCCCACATCGTCACAGATTGGCTCAGGTCTCAGGTTGTGGATCGTGTTGGTTATGCTACTGAAGGTGGGAGGGCCTGCACGCGGTGCTGTGGGGAGGAGCTGGATGCTGAGGAGCCAGGTGGGTTGGCGTCTTGAGGGGCCTGTGCCACTCACTGAAGTAGGCAGGCCCCTCACCCACCGACCCTGTGTCTCTGGCCCCCAGACAGCGGAGGTGGCCCTTGCCAACCTGAAGAGCAAGTACGAGAACGAGAAAGCCATGGTGACGGAGACCATGATGAAGCTGCGCAATGAGCTCAAGGCCCTCAAGGAGGATGCAGCCACCTTCTCCTCACTGCGCGCCATGTTTGCCACCAGGTAACTGACTACTCCTGCTGCTCAGCTGGTGGCCCTGCAGCCTTGCGTTGGGGGAAGTGCCATTCCTGTTTGTGAAAACCCAGAGAGCACAGCTGTGTCCATTTTACATGTACGATGAGGAAGCCGAAGGCAAAAGGCTTAAGAGTACAGGTCCCTAGTGGCCAGGCTGCTGTGGGCAGGTTACCCAAGGTAGATTTGGGGCCAATAACTGACAAATAAGGAGTTTGCACCCCAGAACTTGCCTGGAAGTTTGTGGATTTAGAAGCAAGGCCTTTCTCACCCCCAATGTCCCCTGTCTGATCCTGCCAGTAAGAGATTTGGGGTGTGGGGACAGGGGTAGAGGGTGGTGGTGGCAAATCAGAGGGTCTCTGGGGAAGTTCATGGCTTCCTAGTGTTTCTGCTATCCAGAGGGGCATGGCGCCATCTGCTGGTGGTTTAGGGCAGGCCCTGGGGCAGTGGCCTGGATGGCCCCTAGATGGTCCAGGTGTATCCTTAAGGGTCAGGAGGCTGAGGCTCCCTGGGTTAAATGGGGTTGGAACTGAGCTCAGGGCCTGTTTTTCCTGACCCTGGGATGCTGGGTGATCCCCACTTCGCAGAGGGGAGGGGTGAAGACAAGGAAAGAAAGTTCCAAGCTTCTTGGAAAATTTCCCCTCCTCCTGGCAGAGTGCTTGGGAAGGATCTCTTAATCCCTCAGCACTGGTATGTTGACCCTCACTTCCCCAACTCATTTAAAAATCCTGACTTCTCTGATAGAGCTGAGATTGCAAACCCATTCATCTCTGGGCGAGAGCTAAAACTCACTATTGGCCATGGGCCTCTGGAGAAGAGAGAGTTGTGGCAGGTGGGCATGTCCATTTCCCCTTCTGCACAGGCCCCACTCCCTCCCTCAGGGACAGACCCGAGTGTGCATCTCTCTGCCAGCTCCATATTCAGGTGGGGGTGGTCACGTGTCACAGTTACGCAGAGGCCCAAATGAGCTGTTCACTGCATCTACATACCCCTTCCCAGGCTCTGGTTGGTCATTTGGTGCAATTTACTGAGCACCTCCTGTGTGCACATGTTAATCTGGAACAAGCCAAGTCCTTTCCTTGGATTTACTTCCACATTCTGAGATCCACGTGACATCTTGCCTCTAACCAACTTCCCCCGGGTTACCAGAAGGCCTTGAAGGGCAGCTTCGCCTGTCAGTGAAACCAGCTTCATAGAATTCCTCCCAGAGAAAGCCAAACCACTGAGGGGCAGGGCCTCTTCTTCCAGCTGATGAGCAATGCCCACATCCCCTACCCGGGTCCTTCAGCCATGCTCTCGCCTTGATGTCCCCACAGGTGTGACGAATACATCACACAGTTGGACGAGATGCAGCGGCAGCTAGCAGCTGCCGAGGATGAGAAGAAGACACTCAACTCACTGCTGCGCATGGCCATACAGCAGAAGCTGGCACTGACCCAGCGGTTGGAGCTGCTTGAGCTGGACCATGAGCAGACCCGGCGGGGTCGCACCAAGGCCACCCCCAAAGTCAAGCCCAGCACCCCGAGTGTAAGTCACACCTGTGCCTGCGCCAGTGACAGGACTGAGGGTGCCGGGCTCGCTGCCCAGGTGCTCTGTGGCGAGAAGTATAACATTTGCTGCGATTAGGGCCTCGGGTGGCACACCGCAGCTAACCTGTCGCCACCACCTGTCTGCTTCACTTCAACTAACCCACCAGCAGCTGGACCGCGGTGCTAGGCTGGTCTTAACCGTGACTAACGCACAAAGGGAAGGGTTTAGCTGAGATGGTGTGCTGCTCCACTTGGACGGTGCACGCTAGGTGTCTGCTTCTCGCCCCTTGGGACCAACCTTCATGGCAGCTGCTCTCTTGGCAGGGCAGGGGTGGGAGTCAAGGTGGGGCCAGAGCCATGAGTCCTTGAATAGATGTGGCTTTCCAGGGCCCAGGTGTCATGGGCTCTGCGGTGAAATTTGCATGTATTTAATGCAGCTGTGCTGCCCCGGCCCCGGGGAACCGTGTTAGAGGTTCTGACTGGGCTCTAGCTGCTGCCTCAGAGGACAGAATTACTTCATAGCTTGTGCACCATCTCACTGCAAATCCTATTCGGGACAAAAGGACAGAATCTCTACCCCTAAACCCAGAGAAAGAGCAGCCCTAGGCCCCGAGTCCTCCAGCGCAGGCATACGTATTCACTGAGCACTGGTCATACTCAGCAGAGGCACAGCTGGCCCCGCCTGAGAGCAGAGCTCAAAGCCTCAGCTTCTCTTTCTGAGATTTGCACACTGGTCTGGTGGTCTGCAAGGTGACACATTAGCAGGCCCAAAGCCTGGGTTTTTTTCAATGAGAAAAACTTCCAAGTGCCTGACCAGACTCTTGTCCTTGGGGGAAGCCCATCCTTTTGTATCAGGGTGTTCCCAGCTTTCAGAATAGGTTTCTTTACCCTCTGTCCATAATCAGGCCTTTCTCCCAGGGGGCTTTAGACCCTAAGAAACAGTGCTCTGGAAACCCCCAACTGTAGCTGAAGCCCAGCCCAGTGTGGGAAAGGAGACCTGTGTGGGCCCAGGGCCTGCCAGTTCAAGGATTCAGATTGGGATGTGGTTCTCCCAAATCACTGTAATCCAAGGGTGGTGACACCAGGAAGGACAGCTGTAGGGCTCTCCCGTTCCCAGAAGCTACTTCCACACCAGAGCTTAGACACACTCGGAAGCAGAACTTTTCTCAGTATTTTCTCCCTTTGACCCCATGGGGGGCCACTGGGTGTGAGGCTACGGTCCTCTCCTTGAAGGGCTCTCTGTGGCACTGCCCCTCACACAGCTGTCTGCCCCAACTCCACTCTTCCCCTTGGTTCCCTAGTTTGTCTCAGTTCCCACCAGACTCCAGATGCTGCACAGACCACCTTGGGTTTTGCAAACCATGGGAGTGGAGAGATGCAGGTTGGGCACCCCTGTCCCCTCTGCGTGCCTGTCCCTGGTTCTGGGCTGCTTCGCTGATGGGATGTCAGTCTTGGATTCGCCTCCCACTAGAGAAGGGGTCAGGCCCTCCGCCCTGTGCAAGCAGGACTTCCAGGGGCTAGGGCTCCACATGCTGCTTCTACCCCCCTCGCTGAGCTGGGTACGCAGCTTCTGTCCATACATGTAAGGGATCTTCATGAAGCACTTGGAGCTGGCGGCTTCCCTAACACACGCAGGTCTTCTCTGCTGCTGACTAACTCACCCACGCTCACAGCTCGGCAGGAGCTTTAGTTGTCCGACAGGTGACTGGTTCTAACGCTGTCTTGTTTTCTCCCGTTTTCAGCTGTAGATTAGCTGCTGGGAGAACTCGGCCACCGGCCGTGTCACACTGCAACCCCTTCCCTCCCCTCCCGTGGGCCCACGCAGAGGAAGGAAGGGCAGCCTAAAAGTCCACTTAGAAACATTTTTGGATATGCCACTGCAATTCTTTTCAAAGTAGCATTCCCGAGTTTTTATGGCAGAGGAAAAAAGCTTTAAAGTTCAGGAAGCCGGCAGCCGCTGCTGGGAAGGCCTTTTTACAAGCGCTTGAAGAACCTGCTGGGACAGCAGCCACCAAGCTCACTTAGGAACCCGCTAGAAACGCTCAGCACTGGGGTCTCCCTGTTACAGACCCTCCCTTTTCACTTGGTCAACCTGTGCACTTTTGGTATTTTGGTATTATATTTGCTTCCTTAATCCCTCGCATAGAGACGGTCTCAGATGCCGTGGTCTGTCTTGTTGTCCTGTAGTGCCCTGTCTTAGCTCCCAACATGCTGATTTGACACCAGCGTGTGGCACAGATGTGTCCTAGTGTGCAGCTCTAGACTGTTGAGATAAAGGCTTCGACCCGGCAAGGACCTCAGCTACACATCCACGCCGTGGTTCAGCAGCCTTTTAGATTATACGGCATTGTGGTTCATGTTTGAAATTAACAGGTTTTAAATGCCATGTTCATTAAGAAATCCAGGGTGTTCTGATTCTGGGGTTTTTTCATATTGTATTATTATTATTCTTAGGAATAGTTCAATGTAACAAGAAAAAACTTGACCTTTGCTCTGGTTAAACAGTTATAGGCACTTGAAAACAAAAAAGGTAAATTATTGAATGAGTAGTATTACCTACAAATTCCAGAATTTTCTGGGTTTTAGGATGTTGTGAAGCATGACTGATTAACAGAATTTTATACAACTGTACCAGTGAAATTCCAAATTGGAATTGTTTTGTTACTCTGGTTGTTGTGCCAAATTGTGGTACACTTAGAAAATTCTACAGTCGTTCAAATTTAGGGTGTTCTATTTCAACACCGTTTTGTTAGTAATCATTGCCAGTAGTGCCTTCATCAGTTAAGGGAGGTGTCCCAGCCTAGTTTATTCTCTAAAGTGTACAGTGAAGAGCTAGTTGGGAATGTTGAAGGCCAGTGTGGACCAACAGGTGTGAAAGGGCGTCACCTTCACACCTCAACCTGGGCATCTTCACTGAGGGAAAGAAAACAGCAATTGTACAAAATTCTGTTAGTCAGTGATTCTTTACTGTGCAGATCCTTGCAAATTCAGGGGCTGAGAAATGAAAGTGAACACAAACCTTGAGTGTGCTTTGGGAACTAAACGGACTTCGTGGGACAAGCTAAGCAAGCAGTGTGAATAACATGCCACGTTTGCGAAGAGACACTGGGCAGCAGGGAAGCCTGTGCTGTCGGCCTCATGCAGTGGGGTGAGGGACTAGCCATAGTATTCTTTGCAAATGTGAGAAAAAGATGTTATATATTCTCTTGCTTGGTGTAACTAATCACTGTTAATTTCAGGAAACAGAACTTGCTAAAGCTCCTTAGCAAACCAGGTCTGTCCAGTTTGCTGAGTGAGGTTGTGTGAGTGGGTCATATTGGTACTCAGAGAGGAAGAACGGCATTACTCCTCCAAAGTAAAGGGCAAATTATAGTCAGTAGTAAGAATCAAGAGTTCTGTTTCCTGGAATGAGCACTTCTTATTCCTAGTTGTAGGGACCCCTATTTTTACTTTCTGTTACAGTGTTGATTCATAAGAAATGTTACATTTATGATAACTTCATCTATATGGGGTATTTATTTGCAATGATGTCTGAGTACTGTATTTTTTTTTTCTATGCATTGCCTAGTGTCAGAGTGTTATCTTTATTAAGATCATATGCATGTTCTCCTGCCAAGGAACCTTTACACAGACCCACACAAAGAAATAAATGGAAATGGCTTCAGATTCTGAGAAAATGGAAAAGGATTGGGAAGGATAAATCAGTCGTGACTTAGGACACAAGCATGGTGTGCAAGTCCTCAAAGCCAGTGCACATAGGAATTGTGGGCCAGGGTGAAGGGTCATGTCGGTAGGATCAATAAATAAAGAATAATACACAGACAAAGCCTAAGGTGTTCACTGTGGCTGCTTTGACCCTCTGCCCTAGATGACGGCCCAGCAAGACACTGTCATTCCAGCACCTAAAACAACAAAACCAGCCTATCCAGGGTGGGAGCTGGAAGCAACCTTCGGTACAAATTGGGGGCGGGGGGACGCTGTGGGGTGCCTCCCACAATGGGTGTCAGTGTCATGAGCATCCAGCACTGGTAGGAGAGCACACTGCCTTCACACTGTCCTGACCAGAAAACAGATTTGCATAACACAGGACCCTTTGCTGTCCAAACTCTTCTCACTGGACCCAGGAAAGATAAGATGCAGATAAGAGTTACCTGTTTGTCATCACAAAACCATATTCATCTGCATGAATGTGTGTACAAGGCATGTTGAGTCTCTCTGGTGATTGCTTATGGTTGTGGGTGTAGGGGACACATCCTGGCAGAGGGAACAGAAGTCCCTGGGATACTTGGCCACCCCTTCTACTGACAGCCTCAGTCAGGCCTGATCAACTCTTTCCAAACCTTAGGGGGAAGGCCATCTGAGGTCAGGGTCTTTCTGCCCTGGCATCTCCCCAGGACCCTTTACTGCACCTGGGGGTCTCCGCTGGCCGCCTGGTCCCCACAGGCCCTTCCTCTGATGACCCTCATCCCTCTTGTAGCAGTAGTCTAAAGCTATCTTCAGTTTGAAACTTTCTTTCAAGAGGCTTTTTGTTTTTCTAACTCAGGTATCGTCTTCCCCTGCTGGCCCATGTTCCCCAACAGGCGCCTGGAAGAGATTGAGAATGGAGCCTGCAACAGATCTGAAGGAGACCCCCTGAGGAGATGTTGGCAGTGGGCCAGGCAGGACAGGCCCCTTTCTAGGTGGGGATGCCACTTGGCCCTTGGTGGCCCTTGGCTCCTACCACCTGCGTGGTGCATTGTGGCCCCGCCCAGTCCCACGTGTTAGTGTCTGATTTGCACAAGCAGATGTGAGAGCTTCCCTGCCCTGCAGTGTGCTCTGGGTCTGTGCACATGTGGTTTTTCATTTCAGGGTTGGAATAGCAGTCTCCCAACTGGGCAGCATCTCAGGAGCCTCTGGGAGGGCGCAATTTGGTGCTGAAAGGCCTGCCCAGTGTCCATTCCCACTACCTCCTCGATCTCCCTTTAGCAGTTTTCATCCCCACCTCCCACAGCAGGTTATCAGAGCTGGAAACAACAGTGCCAGCTTGGAGCTAGACCTTCGGTTGAATGATCCCCTTCTGGTAACTGACTTATTCTGGCTGACCACCTCTCTGAGCCTCAGTTTCTCCTCTATAGGTTGGGGACTAGAGTTCTTTGCTTAGAGGTTGTTGTGAAGCTTCACTAAGCCCTAGGCATGCCATGAATGCTCAACAGATGGGTGTTGCTAATATGGTTCTTGCTGCCATTGTCATTACTACCAAGATCTGGGATACCAGGCTATGGAGCTGGGCTTGTGCATTGGGGAGTGTTGTTTTAACTCAGCTTTTTACCAAAGGATAGTTTGCATTTAAGAAAGTACATATCCTAATGTACAGACCAGATATGCAGAAAGGCAACACACACCTGTGTGACCAACAGCCACAAGTTCCTAGGTGTGTCCCATTCTTGGGACACATTAATGGAATGCCTCTATCTGCTGGCCCTGGTGAAGTGCTAAGAGGGTAGACGTGCCAACATTCTGAGATCACCTGGCATGGGATTTTGGCAGGGATAGGCTGCCGTCATGTTTGCTTCTTTGCTCAACTTTCAGCTGTGTTCAGACAGCAAAGCTATAAGGTCTGTGTGTTGTCAGATTTCTTGTGGGCAAGCACATTGGCTCTTGTGAGTTCACTTTGTTCACCCATGAGTCTGCCTTTGTAAGACCAGGTCCCTGGGGTGAAGCCCTGCCCCACTCGGGTGGAGCTGCTCCTCCTAAGCAGGAAGAGGCAACACCGCAGTAGCTCACTCACAGGAAAGACCTTGTATGGATACTGTGAGCACACCCCCATATGGGCCTCCTGGGAGGAGAGAACAGTACAAATCTATCACACACACTAGGTTTCTTTTGGTTCATCTCATTCTCAAGTAAAGAATCGGGATTTGTTTTATTTACCCTAAAGTGTAAAGTATAGCACATACGTAAGAGTGCAAAAAAATGTTTACTGGCTGGATTTTTCCAAACTGAACACACTGTACCCACTACCCAAATGAGAAGCAAATGAGGGCAACCCCCCAAAGCCTTCATACTCTATGTACCCACTCTTCCTCCTTGAGTCTGTCAGTGCAGGTCACGTGTGCCTATTTTTGTACTTTCTATAAATGGAAGCATAAAATAGAGTCCTAGTGCTTTGATAGATTTACTTACCAAACCTCACTGATTGCTCACACCATGACTGAACTATGCATTTAGAGGTGACTCACTGATGATATAAGTCAGTAGAATGTAAAAGAATGGAAAAATATATTCCCTGCACACAGTAGGCAAAACAATAGGAATGGCTATACTAATAGACATTAAGACAAAGTTGATAAGAGGAAAAAAACAGGTCATTATATAATGATAAGAGTAAGTTCACCAAGAAGACTGAATTATAAACATATGTGCACCAAACAACAGAGCCCAAAAATACAATAAGCAAAACTCAGAATTGAAGAGAGAAATAATTCATTAACAATAGTTACAGACTTCAATACTCTACGTCCAATTGTAGAACAAGAAAATATCAAGAAATAGAATACTTCCAACAGAACTCTAAGCCAAGATTACTTGAACAGAACTGTAAGCCAAGCCTAGTACACCTATGGAACACTCCAACCAACAACAGCAGAATACATATTAACACATTGTTTGCGGGTAGTTTTTATCGCGCGCTCTACTACCAGTCAACGTAAAACGTATAAATACGTTTCCCACATACAATGTGTTAAGTGCATACAGAACATTTTCCAGGATAGACCATATGTTAAAACACAAGTCTCAAGAAATTAAAGAAAACAAGTTAAACATTATTGTCCAATGACAATGGAATAAGGAATAATGAGATTTAGGAAATTCATGAATATATGTAAATGAAAAAATACACTTCTTACTAATGAGCCAAAGAAGATAAGAGGAAAGACAGGTACCTCTCAAATCAATAATCTAACCTCCCACCTTAACAAACTAGAAAACCAGAAAAAGAACAAACTAAGTCCAAAGCAAGCAGAGGAAAGGAAATAAAGATTAGGGGACGATAATGAAATAGGAAATGGGGGGGGGGGGAACACCACCAAAAGTTATTTCTTTGAAAAGGTGAGCAAAACTGTCAAGTCCTTCACATATACACACCCTACAAAAATCAGAAACGACAATGGAGAAATTATTACTGAACTTACAAAAATATGAAGGGTAACAGAGTACTGTGAATAAATACACACCAAAAAATTGGACAACCTAAATCCAAGCCAGAAGAAATAGTAAAGAGATAAATGAAATAGAAAAATCAATAAGTAGTTTCCTAGGACACTGACAAACCTTTAGCTAGACAGACAGATGAGAATGTAACCAGTAATGAGAATGGTGACATTCTAGTGACTTTACATAAATAAAAAGATGATGACACAATATTATAATAATGCCAACAAATTATATAACTAAAAAGTGGCAAATCACTAGAAACACCAGCCACCAAAAGTGGCTCCTAAGGAAATAATCTTAATAGCTCTATAACAAGAAATTGAATCAGTAATCAAAAACCTTCCAATAGGACTTCTGGTTTCTGGTCCAACCTATGAGGAGCTGAGAAGTCATGACTTTGTTATAACAGTAAGAGCTGAACTAACTTAAAAACCAACTCTTCTTAGATCCATCATAGAAGGGAGGACACAGGGTACCACTACCCCAAAATTGTAGAGATAGAGGTACAGAGAATTAATTGCAACTTACCAAAGCAGTTGTAACCAGTACTTGGGGAGGAAAACCTGAACTATAATTGATGAACTGCTGGAGGCTCAGTGTACACAAGTGCAAAAGATAAAAGCTGCAGGAGCCCCAGTCATGGAGGGGACCTTCACACTTACATGAGTTTTACCTCCAGGAGCTCTACCAGGTTCCCACAGTGAAGACAGGAGAAAAATACCCTCAGGCTTCCAGCACCAGAAGGGAAAAGTAACCATTTTGAAAGACCCTATAGGACTCTGTTCTTAACCAGGCCTATCCTCAAGACAAAACTACTTTATCACAGGCTAATCTGGGGGAAGGAAAATACCTAACTCCAGTCCCCTCTGGCCATACTTCGCCACCTAAAGGGGTGAAAAGAAAAAACTGTGAAGCATAGGGGTACTAATAAGAGATCAGTCCCAGTCCCATAGAACACTTCCCCTCCCCGCACACCTTACCATTATATTCCTGAAAGTTCCCTTTCCCCAGCACATCACATCTGGCTTTCAACAAAAACTTAGGCATAATAAAATGAAAGAAAAAACAAACCACACTTCGAAGAGACAGAGCAAGCAGAACCAGCCTCAAATATGGCAAGAATGTTGGAAGTACCAGGCCAGGAATTTTAAATAATGGATTAATATACTAAGGGCAGTAATGGAAAAGGTAGACAGCATGTAAGAACACATGCATAATATAAGCAGAAAGATGGAGTAATCTAAGAATCAAAAACTGGAAAAAACACTAAGAAATTTTAAAAAGTCTTTGGTTGGCTCATGAGTAAACTGGACATAGCTGAGGGAAGACTCTCTGAGCCTGAGAATATGTCAATAGAAACTTCCAAAACTGAAGAGAAAAAAGTCTGGAAAATGGGTAAGTATCCAAGAACTGTAGGACAACTACAAAAGGTGTAACACATAATGGGACCACCAGAAGAAGGAAGAGGAGAATATTTGAAACAGCAATGACTGAGAATTTACCAAAATTGCCAGACACCAAACCACAGATCCAAGAAGCTGAGACACCACCAAGCAGGATAAATGCCAAAATAAAACTACACGTAGGCATATGATATTCAAACTTCAGAAAATGAATCTTGAAGCCAGAGGGGAGACAAAGGCATACCTATAGCAAAACAAAGGTAAGTACTACATTTGCATGGCTCGGTGGCTGAGCGTCAGCCCAGGATCCAGGAGACTGTGGTTTGAGTCCGGGTCAGGGCATGTGCCTGGGCTGTGGCTGGATCCCTGGTTGGAGGCATGTGGAAGGCGGCCAATCAGTGATTCTCTCTCATCACTGATGCTTCAACTTTCTCTCTCCCTCTCCCTCTCTCTGAAATCAATACAAACATATTTTAAAGAAGAAAAAAAAGAGTTACATTTGACTTGTCCTGGAAGCCATGCAAGCAAGAAGAAAGTGGAGTGAAATATTTAAACTGGTGAGAGACAAAAACAAAACCCTAGAATTCTGTGTCCTGTGAAATTAGTCTTGAAAGGTCAAGAATAGATTTACTCAGACATACAAAAACTGAGGGAATCTGTTGCCAGTAGACCTTCCTTGCAATAAATGTTACAAGTTTTTCAGAGAGAAGGAAAGTTACAGAAGTCAGACACTCAGATCAATATAAAGGAAGAACATTAGAGAAGGAATATGGGTAAAATAAAAACCTTTTATTCTTATTGTCTCTTGATCTAATAGATAACAGTTCAAAATAATAGCTCTGATGTGTTTAATAATTATAGATTATATATAAGTGAAATGGACAACAGCAATGATACAAGGAATAGGAGGGAAGAATTAAAATACCTTGTTATAAGGTACTTGCATGACCTGTGAAGTGGAATAGTGTTATTTGAAAGTGGACTTGGTTAGTTGTAAATGTATTTCACAAACTCTAGGGCAACCACTAAAAAAGAAAAAAAAAATTGATTCTAAGAAAGGGAGAAGATAAAAACAGGAACAAAGAACAGGGCAATAATCAATTTAAACATCAATGGTTCAAATATGTCAGTTAAAAGACAGACTGTCAGAGTGGACCAGTAAGCAAGACCCAACTATATTATATGTTGTCTCCAAAAACCCATTTTAAATAAAAGACATAGAACTTTAAAGGGATGGAGAAAGATATACCATGCTAACACTAATAAAAAAAAAAGTGGGTGTAGCTACATTAATTTCAGATGGAACAAACTTCAGAGCAGGAAAGTTATCGGGGATAAACAGGGGTATTACATAAGGATAAAGGGGTCAAGTCTCCAAGAGGACATACACTCCACGTGTGTGCACCTAACAGCAAAGCATCGCACGGAGGCAAAAACCCTCAGAGCTGCCAGAGGAACATGAATCCGCCAACATGGCTGGAGACTTGAACACTCCTTTGTCAGAAACGGGCAGATCCAACAGTCAAAATCAGCAAGGACACATTTGAACTCAACAGCACCATCAATCAACTGGATATAACTGACAACTGCAGACTATTCAACAGCAGCAGAGTACAATTCTCACGCGCTCAGGCATCATTTCCCAAGATGGACCCTAAAGTACACGTTAACAGATTTAAAAGAACAGAAATCATACAATGTCTGCTCTCAGACCACAGTGGAATTTAACTAGAAATCAGTAACAGAAAGACAAAATCCCCAAGTAGCTGTAGATTAAATAATACACTTCTAAATAACACATGGATCGAAGAAGAAATCTTAACAAATTTAAAAATAATTTGAAGTAAATGAAAACTAAAATAAAAATACAACTTACCAAAATTACTGTTATGCATTAAAGCAGTGCTTTTAGGGAAATTTAAAGCACTGAATGCATATTATAAAAAAAGTCTAAAACCAATCATCTAAAGTTCCACTTTAGGAAACTAGAAAACAAAAGAGCACATTAAGTCCAAAGTAAGCTGAAGTACAATAAAATTAGAGCAGAATCAATGAAATTTTAAGTAAAAAATCAATACAGAAAAATCAAAACTAAAAGCTGGTTCTTTGGAAAAATCAATAAAATTGATAAGGTTCTAACCAGGCTTAGAAAAGACCAGTTGCTAACACAATAAAAGGGGTTATCACCACGGATCCCATGGGTATCAAAGGATGAGCGAGGAATACTGTCAACAACCAAGCGCACAAAACTAAGCTTCCAGCAACAAAGAGCGGGGGCCGAGGCGGGCCTGGTGAACCCCACGGAACACTCGCGCCCCAGCCCGCGCCAAGGCTCGTCTCCCGGGGACGCGGGGCCCGGCGCAGGCGCGCGCAGCGCCAGGAGCGGGCAGGCGGGGCCGGGCGCCGCGCCGCTGGACGGCTGCGGGCAGAGAGTGAGCGCGGAGGCGGACGTCCCGGACCCCTCCGCGGAGCCCGGGCTCCGGCTCCCGGGCCGCCCCCGCCCCCGCGCCCGCGCCGGGCCGCCGCGCCCAGGCGCTCAAACGCCCGCCTCCCGCGCGCAGCCCCAGCTCAGCCCCGGCAGGCGCAGGCGCAGTCGCCTACGCCGACCCGCTTCCGGCGCCAGGCGGAAACGTCACTTCTGGTTTTCGCGACCGCGCTCCGGAAGTAAGTCACTGCCAGCACCTAAGATGGTCGCTGGCCCCTCCGCCCCCGTGGTCAACGGAACAGAAGCAGGCGCGTGCCCGAAGTCGCCCGGCTCCGCCATGGCAGCCGCGGGGGCGTGGCTTCCGGCGGCCCGAGCCGGCGAGTCCGGGTGGCGGGTCCGGCGCAGGCGGCGGCTGACAGGCGCCCCTCCTCCTCCTCCTCCTTCTCCTCGCCGGCCGCGGGTGCCCGGGCGGACTGGCGGCCCCCAGCTCGCGGCCCTGCGACGCACCGGGCCGCCCTGGGGGATGGACAAGGGGAAGATGGACGAGAATGAATGGGGGTACCACGGCGAAGGCAACAAGAGCCTGGTGGTGGCCCACGCGCAGGTGAGCCACAGACGGGCCGCGCGGTCCGGCCCGCACCCTGCCCGGGCCGTATGCGCGTCCCCCCGGCGCCCCTCTGTCCGGATCGGTTCCGCGTCCCGCCGAGCCTCCCCGGCCCAGGGTCATTTCCGCGTACCCCAGGGTCAGCCCCAGGTCAGTTCCGCGTACCCCAGGGTCAGCCCCAGGTCAGTTCCGCGTCCCCACAGAGTGTCCCGCCCCACCCCTCGGGACAGCTCCCCGTCCCCACTTCGTCACCCCTCGGGTCAGCTCCCCGTCCCCACTTCGTCCCCCCCTCGGGTCAGCTCCCCGTCCCCACTTCGTCACCCCCTCGGGTCAGTTCCGCGTCCCCACTTCGTCACCCCCTCGAGTCAGTTCCACGTCCCCGCTTCGTCACCCCTCGGGTCAGCTCCCCGTCCCCGCTTCGTCACCCCCTCGGGTCAGTTCCGCGTCCCCACTTCGTCACCCCTCGGGTCAGCTCCCCGTCCCCGCTTCGTCACCCCCTCGGGTCAGTTCCGCGTCCCCACTTCGTCACCCTCCCCCAGGCCGGTGCTGCGTCGCCCCCAGTTTCACCCACGCCGGATCGTCCCGCGTTCCTCCAGGTCCCCCCTCCCTCCCCGGCAGTTCCGAGTCCCCAGCACCACACCCCGCGGGTCGGTTCCGCGTCCCCTCAGTGTCACCCGCTCCCGGAGTGAGTTCCGCGTTACCCCAGTGTCACCGTCGCGCTGCTCAGTTTCTCGGCGCCCCCACCCGGCCTCCAGGGGTGCGTGCCGCTCGGACCGGGCCCGCCGCTGCTGCGGGGCAGCCCCCGGAGAAGGCATGTGAGGCCTGACGTCTCCGCCCGTCCTCCTTGGGGTCCTCTTATCCCAAGTCTGGAACTTGTTCCTTTGTCAGACGTTTCTTTTGAAACTCAGTACATTAGCTCCCACTAAAAAAAGCCGTAGTTTTACAAGATGAAGACACACCATCCAGTCTTACTAAGGAATTGGAAGATGAGTATGTGTTTTGTGAAAGGGCTTGTGGGTCACCACAGTAACCCAGCAACCAAAAGGACTCATGCTGAAACATCCCATGCTTCGCCTGACCTTGAAGCACAGTGGTGCCCAGACGGCTGCTCAGAGAACGGCTTCAGGTTAAGCCTTGTCCATTATTCATTCATCTAAAGATCTTGAGCAAAGCCTATAGTCTGTTTTTCAGTTTCCCAACTGTGCTAATGGATAGCAAAATGCAAAGTTGGAACATAGGGGACACCAGGGTGACTGCAACTTACCCCACAGCCGACCCAGTGCACCCAGCACTGGAATGGCAGAGCAAGGCATAACCCAGGGCCTGCACCACCCTGTAGGAGCTGTTGGACTGGGTCAGGTATCTTAACCTCACTTGCAGGCATAACCTGTCCAACTCCTGCTCACCTTCTCTTTCCAGCAGTTCCACAAAGGGGATCTGTTACTGGTTCACTTTGCAAATGCAGCAGTGGAACCTGGGCCAGACGGTGGAACTGGGATTCTGCCCAGCTCTGTGCGACTCTAACTCCCATGCTCTTAAGCCCTCCCCCAGCCACTCCATTCCGGCCACTGGTGTCAGACAGCAGGATGTCAGAGACCTGCACAGAAATCCACAAACTTCTCTTCCTGGAGTCACCTCCCTGGGAGTTCTTACAGCACTTTCTGAAACTCTCACCCTCACTTAAGGAATGGAGGAGTAAGAAAGGGAAACTTTCAATTCTAAAAGATTCTGCAAAAGAACCTAAGGGCAATGCTCCATTATTAGCAGCAGCAGGAGAATACCTGACAAGCACGTGTTCGCCTTCCAGGGTAGTCTGCCCCTCGCTTGTTGCACAGCTCCTGTTGTTGGGGTTGTGGGTTTTCTTCCTTTTCATTTTCCCTTTTAAACTCAGTCATCAGGCTACCCTGGACCTGTGGTCTTCATTCTTTATTTTAAATCTAAACTTGCCCTATTATGCTCATGCCTGCCTGCTTGTTATTAACTCATCATTTGAACTTAAAGATTATCGGTGCAAGTAGTCTTGTAAGAAAATGTTCCTACCGAGTGAGGCACTGAGTAAAGGGACGGCTGTACTCCTTGGGCGTGAAGAAGCCTTTGTGCTTTGCCTGGGCCTTGAGGACCAGGAAGGAGGAGGGAGTCCTGGAAGGCAGTCGTGCATGTCTGTGCTGTGCCCAAGGAGAGGGTGTGCATGCAGGTGCGATAGAGAGAGGGTGGACGACTGAGCACAAGGATTCCCTTGCCTGCAGGTGGACTCCCCAGACCCACCTTATTCATTCCAAGGTAGAGAGCTGCCTTCGCCACTTTTTTCCCAGATCAGGAGATAGCCACTTTCTCAGAAAGGGCATCATTTACTTTCTAATTGAAAGGTCCCTAAAAAGTGACCAGTCTGTACTCTCTACTCTCCATCTTCAGAACACTACGTGCCTTCAGGCCGCCAGTCCTGCAGCCTCACACCTGCACTGAAGAAACATGAGATGAGATGCAGACAGCCTTCCAGGCTGATGGGTCAGGAGCTTTGAGGAGCATGGGACTTGTAAAATGGGGCCTTGAGCTAAGTGCAGGCCGCAGGAGGACCGTGTCATGGGGTGTGCTCAGGGCTGAGAAGTAAGAAAGGATAGCGTGAGACCCTAATAGCAGACCAGTTCCTGTCAGGTTCCTGTCAGCTTCCCTGTGGCCCGTTTAGGAATCCTGTATCTGTCACCCTCAACCTGGTGCTCAGTGCTCTTGGGTCCCAACTATGCAGTTTAACCCTTTCCCATGCCCTGGCCCTTGGCCCTGGCGCCAACCCTCTGAGGTGCTCCAAGGCTGTGGCCAGCTTGGCACTGTGCCCCAGTGGGTGCCTGGAGGCCCACATACTGACCTCATGGAAGGTCTTGGGCAAGGGCATTTCCCTGTGGACAAGTGAAGGTGCTGTCACTTGTTCTGGTGACCATGCCATCTTCTGCTCACTCTGAGCCATGGTTGGCGAAGCCCAGGCTGCCCTCTGGTGTGCTGCTGGGATTTCTGTCTGTGTGGTGTCCTGGCTTCACATCTGCACTTATCCTTCTTCACCTCTGTCTTGTTGGCTTGCCACAGTGTCCTGTCCTGTGAAGGTCACTCTAAGTCTGGTTTGTAATTTGATCTCTTAAGTGTCTCCAGTGGTAGGAGTTGCCGGGCAGGCCAGGCAGAGAGCTGTCACCAGGCCTGGAGCTGCCCTCCAGCTGCCCTCACCTATGGGGTGCAGGGCATACAGTGGCTCACTTCCTTTATCACACTAAGCTGTTGTGACAGAAGTAATACGAAAGGTCTGCCAACAAAGATCATTTATCAAAAGCACGTAGGAAGCTGCTCATATCTGATCTTGCAGATTTTACAGCCTTTCTAAGATTCCATGGGGTGGTGGTTGTGATGCCCCTTGGTGTTCATCTGGGTCCTGAAGATGTAAAGTTCCAGCAGTCGGGGAGTCTGACTGTTTCCTTCTTGTCTTGTGTGTTAGGATTTCTGGTTTGTAGATCATACTTTTTTTTTATTTAATATATCTTTATTGATTTCAGAGAGAGGAAAGGAGAGGGAGAGAGAGATATAGAAACATCAATGATGAGAGAGTCATTGATCAGCTGCCTCCTGCATGCTCCCAACTGGGGATCGAGCCCACAACTTTGGCATGTGCCCTGACTGGGAATCGAACCCCGATCGCCTGGATCCTAGGTCGACACTCAACCGCTGAGCCACGCCCAGCCGGGCTGTAGATCATACTTCTTAATGTACATGTTGGAAGCAAGTAAGAGTTGTTCTGTTTGTTTGTTTTAATATGACTTTTCCCAAGTCCTGGGCCACTCCCTTCCTTATTTTCTCCTGAATCTAGTTGAAAGAGTCTTAACCTTTTGTTGCCTCTAGTATTTTTTTAAACTAGTAACTAATTCTGTATTTGAGATTTTAATCCTATCTATACTGGTGACTTTTTCTTGCCAAGAACTCATTGGAGACCTCTGCATGTAGCTCCCGTCTGTTTATTCCTGGGATCACCTGCAGTTGAATGGTTAGGGTTTGTTATTTCCCAACTGTGTTTCCTTGGTTGTTTTCAGCCCTGGCCTTGGCGAGCACTGAGCTCTGCTTTCCTAGCATGCAAGGGTCTGCTTAGGCCTGGTTTCCCAAGGTGACATGGCCCCCCATCCTCCCCCTTGGTCAGAAATCGGGACAGCAGTGGCCCTGTTTATCAGTAAGGTGAGGAAGGTTTCTGTGTGTGCAGCAGAAGAACAAGACCGCAGTGCTGGGTGCCCCACCTCCATGTAGTATGTGTTCCTATACCTGCTCCATGGCCCTCGTGTGGCCTGGGAGGGTCTGGGGCCTTGATAGCTCCCTGCAGAATCACTGTGTGTTCCATGCATCATGTTTGTCTTTACAAATCATTCTGGAGACTGTCACATTGTTCATCCCTTCAGGGACCACCTGAGCTTCTCTTTGGCTTCAGCCCCTGAGTGTCTTTCCCCTACATGTCACCTGGATGTATACCTCCACTGTCCCATCCCCACCTCATGAATCCTGTCTGCATCTGCTTCAGTTGTGCAGCAGCTGTGGGTCCAGATGGGGCTGCCAGAGCTTGGGAAGGAAAGTGTCCTTCCTTCTGGCCTCAATGAGGAGTCTTGGGCTCCCCTCTGTGAGACGTCTTGTCTCACTCTCATCTGTTTTGTCTCAGGCTGTCCACCCAGCACCAAGTCCCACCTCTTGTGCCACCCCTTGTATCCCAGTCCCACTGTAGGCCCTGGGGTGCACTGCTAGTTTTGTCGCCACAGGCTAGTGATTTGGCCAGGTATAGTGTCACAGGTGTTCTGATAGGCCACCCAGGCTGGGGCCGGTGTGGCGACTAGCACGCGGCCTCACTGAGAAACACCCTGAGCCATTTCGGACATCCAGGGCAGCACCTCAAGGTTACCATTCCTTCTGCTGTTGTGTTTGTCTGTCTCCCTTTCCCTTGAGAGTTTTCTAATCTTTGATTCCTTGAGGTCTTCTTGGGGCCCTGTTCAGTATCATTTCGTCATCCCAGTGGAAGGCTAGGCCTGTTCTGCAACAGTGAGGCTGTGGCCTGAGACTACCAGTGCCCGCGTGCCCTAGGATGGCCATAGGTGGCCTTCCCCTTGGTGTTTGCCAGGAGGCCCTGGACCCTTTGATTCCACCCACAGCTCACTCTTTCCGGCTTCAGGTGGGCAGGTGTCCCTTTTAATATATTGATTTTTGTGGCCTTTTATTTGTATTTAATACCAACTATTGCTTCCTCCCTCAGTTCCAGAAAATATAGAATATTAGAAGAAAGGAACTAAAAAGCACCCAATATTTCCACACCAAGAAAGTAATTTTTGTTAGCACTTTGGTGCACTTCCTTCCTTTATACGGTTTTATTGGGTACTTAGGAATCCTTTGTTTCTGCTTTTGTTTTCCGCTTTTTCACTCAATCTTACAGCCTAACTATGTAGGAAATCCTTCATGTACAACTCCGCGGCTGCAGAGCACTCGAGCAGCCAGTCCCATACCGAGCTGTCAGACATTCACCAGGCTGTGCTTTTAGAGCTATTCCTTTTTTTTTTTTCAATATATCTTTATTGGTTTCAGAGAGAGAAAGGGAGAGAGAGAGATAGAAACATTAATGATGAGAGTCATTGATTGGCTGCCTCCTGCACACCCCCTGCTGGGGATCCAGGAGCCCGCAACCTGGGCATATGCCCTGACTGGGAATCGAACCGCAGTCTCTTGGATCCTAGGCCTATGCTCAACCGGTGAGCCACGCCCGGCTGAACTAGAGCTATTCTGAGCCATGCTTCGCCAAAAATCTTGGTGCTTTGGTCACTTTGCCAAAAATCTTGGTGATAGGTTCTCAGGGTGGATCAGAGGCACCTCTCCCAGGCCCACCCCTACCCTGTCACACCTGGGACCCTGGGAGGGACTGAATGCTTCCTGCTTCTTTTATAAGTGACAAATTGTACCCTTAACTTTGTATGTCTTGAGGTTGTTTAATATGCATGTGTGTTTATATGTGTCATTCCTGCATTCAGTGACTTTTTCAGCTTTTTAAAATTTGACAATCAGTGGAGCACTGATTGTCTTCTAGTGCTCCAAGGTGTAAGTGAGCACGCCACACTTCCCTGTCCTGCTGTGGGAGGAGCTGCCAGCCCAGCCTGTGCAGAAACCCTCGTTAAGCCCCTATCTTCTTAATATCACCCCTTTCTCTTCACTTTCTTAGCATCTTGTCCTAGACATTAAGATGAAGGTACATTTTAAACATCTGCTTTTGATATCTGTTTTAAAGAGAAAGTAGTTTTCTTCACAACTGGTTAAGATCTGGTGAGATGACAGAGCCCTGGCCCTTACTGGGTTGGGTGGCACTGCTGGCTCCTTCCTAGGCATCTCCCTGTGGGCAGCCGAGGCAATCCCACCCTTGTGCCATGGGTAGCCCTTGGACTAAGGGTATCTTTCTGCCCACGAGGGCTGGTAAGGTTTATTTCTCACCTTTCTCTGCCATCCGTCTGAATGGGTGTTGCTGGCCCCACAGCTGGCCTCTTGGCATGTCCTGGGGCCACCAGCCCAGCCTGGCCAGGCCCTCACCAGGGGCAGGTTTCACTTGCCTTCCTGAACACATGCACCAACTGAGTGCATGTGCTTGTTGGGACTGGTCTCAGGCTGACCCTGCAACTCCCTGGGGCTGGCCGCTACTTTCTGGTGAGTTTTGGATGGTGACTGGGTCATCAGAGAATGCAATTTTCCTGAAGCAGACAGAACATGACACTCAGAATTTCTTTGCGGGTCTCGAACAGAATGGAGACCAGGGGAGGAGTTAGTGTACTTTTGGGGGCTGAGTTTCTGGAAAGTTGCCTCAAATTAGGATTTCTGCATATTACCTTCTGTTTTTCCTTGAATTCTGATGGAATTGTAGTTCCATGGAAATGATCCTTGGCTGGTTGGTGCCCATGATTGAGTGTTGATGTGTGCCAGCACTTGGGAGACGGTGACACCAGCATGCCATTGACCTTGGCTTCCCCAAGTCTGGGCTGGGGCCCAAGCAGGTGACAAGTGTCCTAGGTGTTGAGAGGATCATGTGTTTTCTCTGAGCTGGGCAGGAGGTACCAGAGGGGCTATGGCCTGGGCAGAAGGTTCTGGTCTCCATGGATCTTTTTTTGCTGTCAGGCACATTTGGGTTTACAAAGCTGTACTTTCTGAGCCTCCTTAATCACTCACCCAGGTTGTAGGGCTCCCTGGGCCCCCATACCCTCCTCCTGTTGCTCATGGCTTTTCTCTGGGCCCAGTGCAGCTCCGACCTCAACCCTCTGCCTGACACTTCCTGTGTGCAGGACTGGTCTCTGACGTCATCCAAATGGAGTGAGTCTGCCTGGTTACTGAGGCACCACAGTGTCTCCAGGTTATTTCTTGGGAGAATGGCTGCCTCGAAGGCTGTACTTATTTAAAAAGTTTTTTTTTTTTTCAATCTTGTATATTTTATGAACATTATAAAAAATTGAAAAACCCAAATAAGCAGAACTTAAAAAAATTTTGTTGTCCCAGTTGTTGCTACCCAGAGAATGCTGTTAACTGTACTGAAGTCCTTTTAGACATTTTATACAAATGGAGTGTGCACATGCTACATTTAAACGTTTTTATTTTACAGACTTTTAAGAATGAAGTGTAATAAGTGTACAGAAAAGTGCTAAGATCATAAGTGCACCTATAGTTTAGTTATTACAAAGTACATGGACCCGTAATCCCATGACCAGCCCATTCTGTAACCTTTCCCACCTGCCTGAGGGCTGATCACCTGTTTTGCTCATCACATAAATAGAAATGTACCTGTACATCATTCTTATACACACACACGCGCGTAATTATTTATTTCTAAAAATGAGTTCATTCTATAAGCCTTTTTCTATGACCTTTTTCATCTGTGTCTGTAAATACAGAGCTTCCTGTTTTTTTGTCAGTGATGGCACGGTATTCCACAGTCTAGAATGTGTCCCCCTGTATTTAACTACCTCACTATTATTATTTCTTTTATAAGAGAACATTTATTTGGTTAATCACAGAGGTAGAAAAAGTAATTCATTGAAGAAATGGATCTAGGAGACAAACTGTAGAGGCAAAGGAAGGGCCCTAGGAGCTTGGGAGTGAGGAAGGTAATGGTAACCTACCTGGTGGGGGTGGGGCGGGGAGGGAAGGGAGAAGGAGAGGGGGAGAGGGAGAGGGAGGGGGAGAGGGAGAGGGACAGGGAGAGGTGTGGGTGTTCTCCTGGGAGGGTGAGCCACCATCTCACTATTATTGATGGACATTTAGGTTGTTTCCATTTTATTTAGAATTATAAACAGTACTTCTTTATGAGTAAAATCTTTTGCACATTCTTAATTATTTCCTTAAGGTAAATTCCTGGGAGTGGCCTGGCTAGGTCAGAGGGCACAGGTATTACTGGCTTCCCTGTGGCCCCAGTGTGTCCTCTGGTGTGGGACTCAGTGCTGGGTCCCCTGCCTGGGGCACTGGGTGTTCAGGCCAGTGGGCTGTCTATTGAGGTTGCAACCTCCAGGCTCCCCCAGCCCCTTCTCCACAGCTATCCACCCCTATCCCTAGGCTTTGGGCGGGCACTAATCATACTCTGTTTTATTTTCCAATAGCGTTGTGTGGTGCTGCGTTTTCTGAAGTTTCCTCCCAACAGGAAGAAGGTAAGATCAGTGGGGTTTGCCACGGAGTCATTGAAACAATTACCTAAGAAAGCTTTGATTTTATTTCTGATATAGAAGTATTAATGCTAATTGTAGAAATTTAAGTATGACCTAAGCATTCAATGCAAAAAGTGGTGTGTTTCTGATTTCCTGCAGGACCCAGTGCTTTGACTTGGTGGGGTCACCGTGGGTCGCTGTGGGGAGTCCCTGAGTGCTGAGCAAGGAGTTACCCTGTTCAGTTCAGAGAGCCCTGCTGGTTGGCCAGGACCCCCCAGGGCCAGGTCTCTGCTTTGCCATGGTGATTTTCAAACGCTCTGCTGCCTGCGTTTCCCCATCTGTGGAATTGTATCTGTGACGATGAAATCTGTGATGCTGTCAGGTAGACAGCGTTACAAGTCACAACAGGCAGTTCCAATGGAGCACTGGTTTCTATTTGCTGAGTCATCCAAGAAACTACTGTGGACAGGCTCAGAAAGTTGTTGCTGTTGTGTAGCACACCACAGAACACTGAGTTGTAGAGTCTGTCTTCCTGGAGGTGGGGTGTTGCTGTAGTATTTATCTAACTCTCAGTGGTCGCAGGGGTCAAGAAGGAGAGCCCTGTGGAGCCTTTCCTCTTTCGTGGCACAGGAGCTGGTGTGAGCCCTGCTCCAAAGCACAGGTTCCTTTCTTAAAAGGGGAGCAAAGGCAGGAGCTGTGGGGGCACAGCCCTCGCCGTGGCAATGGGGCGGGAGTGGAAATTGAGCAGGACATCAGGGTATAGGAGAGATGCATCACTGCTTCATTTGAGTTATGGAGCGACAGCCAGAAAGGGGGAGGTGACTGCTGATGGGTGCTGGTGGCCGCCACTGGTGGAAATGAATGGCACACTCAGGTCAGCTACATAGAAAGAGAAGGGGTGTGTGGGGCTGCTGTGAGATCTGGGGGTGGTCTGGTCCGAGCAGAGAAGGAAGGCATAGGACCAGGGCGGGAAGGCACAGGCGGAGGGCCGCCCCTCCTCAGCTGCCCAAGAACCTCCAGAGTGCTGTGTTTCTGTGGAATCCAAGTGGAGACTAGAACCCTCTGGGAGGCTGCCTCCAGCCCCTTCCTTCACTCAGTATCTGCAGAGCCCAGACTCATGCCTCTGTCAGCTTTTCCTGTTTCCATTTATTGAGGCATTGTCTTCCAAGGCAACAAACAATTTGCCTTTATTTATTATGTAAGTAGATGGTGTGATACCAGCTGCGTTACCAGTGGGGAATCCTGTGGTAATTCTGTCAACAAGTAGAGGTTTTTGTCAGAAGCTTTGTGGCCACAGCACTGTGGAGCCACTGGGTGTGTTCTGGGCTTTTCTGTTGGACTTCATTTTCACGCAGTCACACTGCACTAGCCCAGGACGCAGATGTTACAGGTGCAGATGGCAGCTCAGTCCAGGACCTTCCTAGAGCTCAAGCTGTGTGTCAGGTCCCTACCTGGCCCCTTGATAAGGTGGCTCTCTCGCCCCTTAGAGAGACCTGTGATGTACCCTTTAGAGTTCTCACCTCAGGTCAGAGGGAGGGACACAGGGCTGATTTCCTGTCTCACTTAAATCTCATAGCTTATTGTTTTCTTAAGAACATCTGACTTGGGAGAAAATATTTTATTGTAGAGGCTGAAGAATAAAATGTAAATACTTAGTGATTTTTGGACAAGAGAGATTTTCAAAGTCCAGTTCCTTGGAAGGAGTGCATGGGCTGCTGGTGGAATCCACAGGTGTTCCTGACACAGGTGCGGGTCACATGGGGCCCTGGGTAGAAGGCAGAGGTGGGCCTGGGAGACCGAGGGGCCAGAAGCTCCAGTGGGTCTGGCAGTCTCTGTGGTGAGGCTCACCTTCCTCCAAGTCCAGGGCCACTGTCTTCTGTTTGTGTGTAACAGGCTCCTGGTGGTGTCAGAGTCCACTCCCTCCCTCCTCGAGGTCCTGGACATTACGGCCTTCCTGTGTTTCTTTTTTACAGACCTCGGAAGAAATATTCCAGCACCTACAGAACATAGTGGACTTTGGCAAAAATGTCATGAAAGAGTTTTTGGGGGAGAACTATGTTCATTGTGGGGTAAGTGGTTTTTATTTATGGAGTCTAAATTCATGGGCAATATCTGTATCAATATCACCAGCTTCTCAATTGCAGTTTGGAACTTTGTGCTTAATGATAGCTCCTCATGCTAGTTATAGAGTTTCCGAGCATTTTGTTTTTCTTATTTGCTGTGTTCTGAGGTAGCAGAGCAGGTGTTATTATTGCCATTTTCTAGCTAACCATGTGAGACCTCTGTTTGCCGGGATACCAGTCCCCTCTACCCTGCTTTCGTGGAGACATGCGGTGTGGCAAGGGCTCTGGAGTGAGTCCAGAGAGCCCGAGTCCTGTGCCTGTGGCTGCTCTGCACTAACTGAGAGGAGTGCCTGTTACAGGCATGAGGCTGCAGTTTGGACACTTGGGGAGGGGACAGCGTAGGAAGCCACAGTGGCTTTGGTCCACACCTGAGACAGCTGTCTTGGCATCTGCTGGCCTTGCTGCTTGTTTTAGATCAGAGCCCTGAACAGACTAGCAGGTTTGTCACTTTGAACACAGAGAGCACAGCTTCTCTTTTGCAAATACTGTACCTTGTATCTGTCCTGAGAAAAATGATACTAAGGGGGTTGAGGGAACATTTCTTTGAAGCTTAAGGATTGCCTGGCAAAGTAGGTTTTAAATGGCTCTGACAGCAAATCCTCTAAGAAGGTCCTTTGACAAGCTTAGGATGTATGGTGGGGGGTGCTGCTGGTCGTCCCTCAGGGCTGCAGCCTCATCTGAAAGCATCAGACCCTTTCTCAGGGTGGCCCAGCCATGGTGCTGGCAGGGTGGTGCCAGTTTTTGGCTGGGGGGGTCTCAGCACCTCCCAACATGGACTCACTTAAGGGCTCTGAGTATCCTTGAGATACTCCCCCACTACTTGATCTGGGAGATGACCTGGCCCAAAGTTGTGTCTGTCATTTCCACAGCATCCTGGTGGCTTTGCAGGTCAGCCTG
This sequence comes from Miniopterus schreibersii, assembly GCF_964146895.1. Classification (NCBI taxonomy): domain Eukaryota; kingdom Metazoa; phylum Chordata; class Mammalia; order Chiroptera; family Miniopteridae; genus Miniopterus; species Miniopterus schreibersii. Next base: position 71,324,657 of record NC_138111.1, on the reverse strand, counting down.
AGGCAGCGTGGAAGGGACTGCACAGGACTGCATGGTGTCAGAGTGAAGGCCGTGTGCTGCCAGCTCCCTCCTTGAGAGAGTGTGCTTGTCTGGCCAAGTGAGAGCATTTCTCTGCATCACAGCACTGGGGGCTCTAGGCCTTTCCCCTGGTAGGGTCACAGTGAGGAAGGGCCGTGGGAGCTGGGGCCAGCCGAGGATGGTCTGGTGAGTGGGAATAATGTCAGAGTGTCCCCAGGCCCAGGGCACACATGCTCCGCCCATCCACAGTGGATGGGGCTCTGGGCGTGTGAGGTGAGTCCACAAGGCTGCATTCTGGGAATGAGCTCCCATTGACACCCCTCCTCTGCATGACACAGCACTAGAGTGAACAGCTTTCCTTCGAGCGGACCTGATGTCCCCAGGGACTGCTGCTCAGGCCTGGCACGGTTGGAATGTGGCATACAGTGCACATCTCTGATCCGCACAAGACCACATACAGGCAAAACCAGCATGTATAAATGCCACTGTTTTCCTTGACCACTGACGTGAAGTAGGTCACAGTGCAGCCCTGGTGAGCATTCCCTTCTCTGTATCCTGGGACAAGATACAACCAGCCTAGTGTGAGAGCAGAGGCCCAGACAGAGCCACAGACACACCCTGCGCTGTGTATGCCTCTGCCTCTGGGCCTGCCCAGCTGGTTTGAGGACTGGTCTGGGCCAGTCTTCATGTGATCTGGAGGTTAGGAAATGGGGAAGAGGCTGTTCCCTCTATGCCTAGAGGTGTTTGTATCTTAAATACCACAGGTAGTTGAGACACTGATGGGATTTTAGAAGTTTTGCCTCACTTTTGTGGATCTAGTTCTCCCAAGGTTGGATTCCCTTGAGCGGCCTCAACTTTACATTGTAATTTGACAGGATGGAAGCATTGGCCAGGCCACCACCCATGATGAGTGAGGGGATGCTGTTCTCTTGAGGGAGCTGCTAGAGGACTGTAGACATGCTCTCACCTGCCCGGCCCTCTGTCCTCTGCAGCCTTCCCTTTATCCCTTTGAGGGCATATGCCTGTCAGCAGGGAAGCTGGTGTTGCCACACCTCCCAGCCATTCTTCCCCTGAGAGGATTCTGTGCGCTTAACTATAGTTTTCCCTAAGTTAATACTTTGTGTCAGTCCTGACCAAGTGCCCTGCTGTTGACCACCATCCCCCAGGGTTCTGTAGGCGCTATCTGCCCATCGGGCTGGATGGCGTGGTTCACATGGGTCTTGAGTCTGAAGCAAGGGTTGGTAAATGTAGCCAAGCGTTGGGAAGGGTGCCTACCATAAACATTTTATTCCGACTTAAAACACAGATAGAACTCATTACAAATCAGGAATTTAAAGTTGCTTAAAAACAAATTCTTTTTCCCTTGGTGACTGTGGGGCGGGTCACAGATGCTGTGTCAAGAGCAGTTGGGCCACTTCTGGCTTTGGACTTGACCCTCTCCGCCCCTCCGTGTTTCTGTTATTGATGGTCCAGCAGGCACCATGACTTCCTTTCCCAGCTTAGGAGGTGGGGGGCATCAGGGCCCCTGCTGTGTGTAGACCGAGCTGTGTGGGTTGCCCTGACCTCCCGGCCTTGCCCCAGGGCTGTGCAAGGCCAGGGTGTTTCTTTGAGAAAGGATCTCAATGCAGTTCTTTATCTTTCCTGCACAGCTCCCTCATCTGCCATCTGCTCGCTTTGAACCTTTGGTTTGTTTAAAGTGGAGTGAGAACTTGGACTTTTGTCACCTACGTTTTGAATTTTCAAATTTTTCTAGTTTTCACTCTTTTCCATTGCTTCAACTTACCTAATTCAGAACTAAATCTTTAGCAACTCACCCTTTATCAGTTTACAGCATGTGTAGGTAAATGACAAAATTATGAGGTAAGCTAGCACAGCAGTCTGGGTCGTGAACGAGGGGCTGGGCCAGGGCCAACGGCAGAAGCATGTCTGTGCTACAGGATTGCCACAGTCCTGGTCCCTGGGACAGGGTGGTCCCAGGCTGTGCTGACGCACAGGCGGGACAGGGCAGGGCAGAGAAGGCCTGGTGGGCCAGCAGCTAGGGTCTCAGCATTCACATTCTAGGTCAGTCTCTTGTGCCCTGTTGGGACTTCATTAGAAGTCAGATTTCTGCCACCTTGGAGACACAGTGAATGTGGCGAGCAGCCTGGATTAAAAGCTCTGCCTCAGGAAGTTGCAAAGAAACAGCAAAGTGGAGAAGAGTTGCTTTGTTTTTCTTCCAAATGCACAGCATATGGACTCAGGGCCCCCTGAGTCCCGTGGCTGAAAGACACACAGGACATCTCACCCGGAGATTAATATTCGGTCGGACCCTTTTCCTTGAGCTGTTTCTCAGGCGGGAGCGTGAGAAGCCTTGGGTTGTCTTGGAGACAGCTTTGAGGAGCCTTGTGCCGGCAGAGAGCCGCCTCAGGCCTGCTTTGCCCCACAGGCCCCATGAGGAGAGAGGAGGTCTCAGTGAGGACAGCGGAGGTGCTTTGTGGACACTGAGTGTGGGTGACATGGGGCTCGCTGCTGGTCACCCCACCGTGAACCCAGCTGCTCTGAGGGGCTGTTGTGCTCAATGCATGAGAGACAGTAGTGTCTCTGTTTAATCTGGACATGTCCTTAAAGTGAAAGAGCATCTTATTCCTGAGGCCCACATACTGATGGCTTTTTTAATGTGCTAAAATATACATAACATAATTTTACCGTTTTCACCACCTCTAAGCGTGCAGTTCTGTGGCATTAAGTACGTTCACACTGTTGTGCAGCCCACACTGAGTGTTCCATATTTGTCGTTACAGGAGGTGGTTCAGCTGCCTTTAGATTTTGTGAAACAGCTTTGCTTAAAGATACAATCTGAAAGACCAGGTAAGGGTTCCTAACTTACAAATTTCCTTTGTAATTTAAGATACCCCATTTGAAAACTGTGTGACATTATTACTCATGCTAGGTAGCTGCAGCTTTCAGCAGTTCTTTTGCCAGAAACTTGTTCCGGGGGTAGACATCCCAGGAGCTCAGGAGGGCAATTCTGGGCATCATACACCCAGGCCACTGCAGAGAATGTATGACCAGAAACTAATTAATACAAATAAACACGCATTTGGAAGCGAGGGGAAGCTGAAGGAGTTAGGGGAGACTCAGGGAAGGGAAGGTGGGCTATAGGGAAGCCTGGAGGAGTCAAAAGGAAAACCAGGTAGACCCAAACCACAGGCAATGGGCCAGGCCCTCGAGGGTCTGCAGCCTGAGAACCTTCTCCCAGAGCTGGAACCCACCAGCCTGCTTATCCTCCTGGGGGAGACAGGAGGCAGTCCCTGCTCCCATCATTTCATGTACCTTCCCCCATTACCTCATGTACCTTCCTTAAACTTGGTCATGGCTTAATGACAGAAACCATGTCAAAGCCTTTCCTTTCACAGTCAGAGACAAAGGTATAAAGTCCATGTTAGAGGTGGACATGCCTCCACCAAAGCACAGCCAGGCAGCCAGAGTGTGCAGTTGGCCAGTGGAAAATTCTTTCCTATTTGATCAGGAAAATGAATGCTAGTAGGGCACCATGCCTTGGAGCCTCTGGTTTGGGGGGCATTGAGGAGTGGAGCTCTGTGTATGCAGAAATGGCTGAGGGAGGGGAAAGACTGTGTCTTGGCTCTGTTTGCATCATCTAGGCTAAGACAGACTGAGACTTGCTCTAGGGTTCTGCCGTCCAGCTGCAACTGCTCAGTATCATTATTTTATTGTATAATTAGAAATTAAATTTATACTACTTAACAGTACTAAGAACTGTCCCACGTTGTGATAATGACTTGTGATCAGCCTTGTTATGTGAAAGGAGGAAAGCCAGCTTCACCTGGGGCCTGGAGGCCACATGTGTCCTTTGCAACTCCATGATACAGCTTCTACAGTCACTGCTGAGGAGTGGTGTGTGAGTGTTCTGAAGCAGCCAGCAAGAGGGAGGTAGAGGCTGCTGCCTCCTTCCTCTCTGAGTTCCTGGGTTAAGGGACTCACAAGATTGGGGGGCAGTCCCCAAGATCACCCTCACTTCTGATGACAACTGAATGTTTGGAGGTCCTCAAGACCAACCTCAGGATCTGATAATTTGCTAGAAGGACCTATAGAACTTACAGTTATCCTCATGGTTATCGCTTATCACAGCTCAGGGACACAGTTAAGACCAGGGGATTGAAGAGGCACTGGGGGCAGGTCCAGGGAAACGGCACAAGCTTCCAGGTGTTCTTTCCCCCAGAGTCATGCGGGTTGTGCTTACTTCTTCCAGCCGCAGTGTGTGACTGCATGGAGGAATGCCAAGTACGGAGGCTGCCGAGCCTTGGTGTGAGGGTGTTTTGGGGATTGGGCATGTAGACACAGCTGACTAGCTGCCCTCAGTCTCCAGCCTTCCGGAGGTCAAACTGATACTGTGAGACCCAAACCCCCACCACAAATCACAGTGTTACACTCGTGACTCAAAGGCCCCAGGACATTCCTCAGGCAGGATGTACCAAGGCTTAGAGGTAACCTCCCAGGAGCTGGAGGCCCAAGGCCAGCCTTTCTTAGGCAAGGCTGACCTTTCCTCACCAGGAATTTGCCAAGTCATCGTGGGATCATCTTATATCTCTTGCACTGATTATCAGGTATTTTCCTCGCTCTGTTTTCTAGAATCTCGCTGTGACAAGGACCTGGACACTCTCAGTGGCTACGCTCTGTGCCTTCCCAATTTAGCCAGACTTCAGACCTACCATTTTGCTGAGCACCGGCCGATTCTGTGTGTAGAGATCAAGGTGAAGTTTTGTAAAGGGGAAAGTGGTATGGGGAGAAGGGAAAGATGGGTTCAAGTCATAAATCTGTGGTGCCTGCCTGGAGCACACTTTCCCACAGAAGCTCCTCCTGTACCCCACACTGGGCCCCACAGCAGCTCCTGGAGATGCAGCATGCCACCTGCACTGGTTTCTCCCACGAGCCAGACCTGAGGGACAAGGCTCCTCAGGCCCCCAGGTTTATGCCCGTTCCAGGCGCTGCGATGGGGAGCCGATGGCCACCAGAAGGCAGTGCTTTGGGTTCCATCCTCCCCGTTTTCTTTGGAGGGTGCAGCTCACCAGGCCCCCCGACCTTCTCTGCCAGGCCTCATTTGCCACGTAGTGACACTACATGCTGTGTTCCAGGAGGTCGGCTTGAGGGTTGCCCTTTAGACGTGGGGGCACTCTGTTCCTTTGCTTCTGTCCTGCTCAGGGGAGACCTCCTCAGAGGCACAGAAACATGTGACTCTCAAGGCCCTGGTTTGTCTTGGCTGGGGGGGAACAAGGGGTGTCACTCATCTACTAGAGGAAGTGATTGCTGGATAAGGGCCAGGCCCTCGGCTTCAGCTCTGCTACCCCACATCCATGGTGGCTGCCCGAGTCTTCTTCAGGAAGATTCCCAGATGTCCCAGGCCATTGTTTGTCTCATTCTTCCAAACCTCATAGTGATTTCCGGGTCACACCCTGTCCCTGAGCACTCAACAACCCGTGTGCTCAGTGGGGACTAATGTTCTTCCCCAGCCGAGGGTGAGCAGAGCAGCCTTAGGCATCACAAATGATGGTGGCGTGCTCCTCAGTGCCATAGTGCTAAATACAATCTCTTATGTGTTGTGTAACCGTGGATTTTAAAAGGCACCTGGGGTTCCAGATGTTCTGGGAGCCTAGCAGCCATCGGATGGGCACCTTCCCATTCATGAATTCTTGTCAGAGGGAATGAGGGTTCTGCTGCTTGGAGCTGGGGCTGCAGGGCAAGTCTGCACTCTCAGAGTCTTTCCAGTCTCACTCTCTTGAAAACACAAAGCGATTCTGTGTTGTACTTTTTCAGTCCCCCAACTGAGGAACCGGCGTTTTTCCCAGTGACAGTTCTGACTCTGTAGTAGCAAGAGATGTTTATACGCTGTGACGAGGGAGGCATCAGTTCTGTGGGGGCTGGAGAGAAGAGCAGCTTTGGGGATGTCTCTAACGCTGCTGCTCCTGAGTGTTGCCTTGTAGTAGTTATGTGTCTATGTAAAGGTATGTGATTTCTCCCTAAGAAGTTTTTCTTCCTCATTTATTTTGCAGCCAAAATGTGGGTTTATTCCTTTCTCCAGTGAGGTTACACATGAGATGAAGCATAAGGTGTGCCGTTACTGCATGCACCAGCACCTCAAGGTGAGGAGAGCTGACCAGCTGGGTCAGAGTCACATGGAGGGTGGTTGGGCCTGAGATGTGACCACCTAGAATTTTCAGAAGAGTAAAAGAAAATGTAGATATTTATTATTTAATTTTTAGTTCACAGGTACTTCATACTCACCGTTTGGTGTTTGTTTTAAATTGAATCTGGGTTGCTTCTACCTTTTGGCTGTTGTCAATAGTGTTGCTATGAATATGAGAGTACAGATATATCTTTGAGACCCTGCGTTCAATTTTTTGAGTATATACCCAGCAGTAGAATTGCTAAATCATGTGGTGATTCTCTTTTTAATTATGAGGAGCCACCATTCTGTTTTCCACAGCAGCTGTCCCAGTTTTCATTCCACCACAGTACATAAGAGTTCCAGCTTCCCCACATCCTCACCAAGACTTGTTATTTTCTGTTTTTGATAGTAGCCATACTAATGAATGTGTGGTGAGAAATGCAGTTGGTTTTTGCATATTGATTTTTTTTAAAGAAAAGAGGCTTATTTCTTAGGTAATAATAGGCTTTTGTGTCAAAAGTGGCATCCACTGCCTGTTTATTATGTGCTCCCACCCTCATCCTAGGTAGTGTAGGATACTTTCATAGCTGGGGCATTTCCCCTCTTAAGATGGTTCTAGCTAGTAACAGATGTGATATGGGGTTTTTTTGTGTGTTTTTTTGTTTGTTTTGTTTTTAAATATGTCTTTATTGATTTCAGAGAGAGGAAGGGAGAGAGAGATAGAAACATCAATGATGAGAGTCGTTGATCAACTGCCTCCTGCACGCCCCCTACTGGGGAATCGAATCATGATCTCCTGGATCACAGGTCCATGCTCAACCGTTGAGCCCCAGCTAGGCAGAGGTGATGTTAACGGCTCCTCTTAGACTGTAGCCAGCTGCCGAAGTTCTGATGGAGGGCAGGGAATGGAGTGAGGCTGGGTCTCAGAGGCATCATCTGAAAAAATGGAGATAGAACGCCAACTCTAGTAACCCTTCTGTGTGGCCAGCTTCTGACTCAGCTGTTCTGAAGCATTTCTTCTGTTCCCTTCTATTGGAGCAATTACTGGTCCAACTCCCCAAAAGCCAAGGCAGGGGCTGGACTTTCTTCTATTTGGCTTATTTACACTTAAGACCCAGCCAGTCAGAAAAAAATGCCGTCTTGATCATCACTGGCCTGACAACCTTATCTTGTATATTTTTTAGTGTTCAGTGGAAAAATAGAAACAAGTCTAGGTATTCGAAGCAGAAAAGTTTCCTATAGGAAATTAAGTGTTTATAGACTCATTGGGAAGCTGGAGGAGTGAGCCGTAGGTTCCCCAGGAATCAGAACATCGGAGAGCTGACCCACCGGGGGCGCTGCAGCCTTTGCTGCCTCAGGAAGTGATGGAGAGCAGGACAGAGGCAGTGAGTTCCAGGACACCCTGTGCAGTGCGGTCAGGGAGCCTCTGGGGAACCACAGAACTCAAGACTGGACCCTGGGCACCTGAAGACAGAAGCTCCACGCAAAACGAGTGCTACTGAGTTCTGCATATTGATCTTTTATCCTGTCACCCTTGATGAACTTGCTTATTTGCTCTAATTTTTTTTTATGGTTTCTTAGGATTTTCTTTAACATGGTCAGATCACTTGCAAATACAGATAGTTCTAGCTCTTTCTTTCCCACCTGGATGCCTTTTGTTTGTTTTCCTTCCCTGACTGCCCTGGCTAGAACTTGCAGTACAGTGTTGTACAGAAGCAGCAAGAGCGGACATCCTTCTCTTGTTCCTGACCTTAGGGCGAAGCTTTCATTTCCTCACCCTTGAGTGTAGTGCTCACTGTGAGTTTGGTATGGATGTTCTTTTTGAGTGTTGTTGGTTTTTTTAATCATGAAAGGATGTTGAATTTTGTCAAGTAACTTGTCCTATATTGAAATGATCATGAGGTATTTTCTCCTCTCTGTTAACACGGTGAATTACATTGCTTGTCATATGTTGAACCACTGTTGTATGTCTGATAAATCCCACTTGATTATAGGTGGATAATCCCTTTAATATACTGCTGAATTGACTGGTCAGTTTTTATTAAGGACTCTTTCCTAAGGAATATGGTTTTTATTTTCTCTAGTCATGTTTTTGTCTGGTTGGTGCCAGGGTAGTGGCTGGTGTCACAGAGTGAGGAAGGACGCATTTCCTTCTCCCCATGCCTCGGGTTTGGAAGAGTTTGAGTTTTGGGGTTTATTCTTTAAACATTAAGTGGAGCTCACTAGTGAAGCCGTCTGGTTCTGAGGTTCCTTTGCTGGTAGGCTTGGATGACTGATTCAGTCTCTCATTACTGGTCCAGGTGTTCCTCTCTGGGATTTTATCTTCTCCCTACTCAGATCTGTTGTTAACCCCTCTAGTGACTTTTTCATTTTTGTACTTTTGAACTACAGAATTTGTTTGGTTCCTTTTTATAAATTCTGTTTCTGTTGATATTCTCTGTTTGTTGAGACAGTGTTTCCCTTGTTTCCTTGGTTTCCTTTACCTCTAAGCATGTTTAAAGTAGTTGATTTAAAGTCTTTGTATAAGTAAGTCCAATGTCTGAGCTCCCTCAGGACAGCCCATTGATCGCTTTTTTCCCTGAAAGTATGGCTCATACTTTGTTGTTTCTTTGCATATCTTGTAATGACTTGCTGACAATGGGCATTTTAAGTATTATAATGTAGCCACTCTGGAAATCAGATCCTACAACCTCTCTAGGATTTCTGATTGCTGCTTGTTGTAATTGTTGTTGTTTCTTTAGTGACTTTTCTATGCTAATTTTGAGAAGTCTGTGTTTTTGTTGTGTGTAGCTTTGAAGTCTGCTCAATTGGCTTAGTGGGCAGGTAATGGTTTGAAGAGATTTTTTTTAAATGCCTGAAACCAGTAAGATTCTCAACCTTTGCCAAGAGGTTCTGTGTGTGTGCTGAGGCCTGCCTTCAACCCTCAGCAGGAGAGTTACAACTCTGCCTTAGCCTTCACTGTCACAGAGCCTCAGATCCGCAGAAGGTGAGTGCCTTTCTAGGCCTCTCCAGAGCCTATGCATGGCCTTCTAGATGCCCAAGATATGCTGGAGTTTTTCAGAGCCTCAACTTTTTCTTTTTAGCTTTAGGTTTAGCCTATTGTTTGCCACAGCTGTTATCCACTATCGCAGGCAGCTATGAAGTTGGAACAGTTGCCTCTGAATCGTTTTTATAAATGCCCCTGGGAAACAATGCCCCTTTTGTACCTGGTAAGGTCTAAGACAGTTCAGTGAACACAGGAAGCCAAGAGATTGGTCACATAATGCACATTCTCTGGGAATGAGGCTTTGGAGTAGCTCCTGCCCTGTTCCGCCCCTCTCTTGGCTGCCAGGCTTCTGTTTTCAACATGATTGGGGCTGGTCATTTTCAGGGTTCCCTTGGAACTATAAATGGGATAGGAATAGGACATTAAAGTGCCACAAAGCTCACAGTTCTTACTTAGATTTAGCTGTTTGTCTTGAATAAATGCTCCCCAGATTGTTGCAGGACTTTGGTTAATTTTTCAGAGTTATGAAAATTTCAATTGATTCTGGTAGTTTTTGCCAGTTTTCTCATTGCCCATATGGGGGAGAGAATTTCCAGAGGTTCTGACTTCACTGTTTCTGCTGACTCAGTCCCTGCTCATTTAACTGATAAAATATGGAATTGTATGAATTCGATTACCTGCCTTCCCAGAGGTAACTCACGTTGTCAGTTTGTACATCCTTCCGGACTTCTTCCTGTGCCAACAAAAATAAACATGTTGTCCAGTGGAAACGAGGTGATGCCGCGTGCACACATTCTAATGTGTGTTCGCATATGCATGTGTACACATTTCTAAAACAAATAGAGGGCCTTGCTTTATGTATTTGTTTTGCTCATTGCTTTTTCTCTTACACAACCCTTGAGGATTGTGTGCTGTGTACTTTCAGGGCCTTCCTCTGCATATTTGGGTACGAGCATGTGATACCTGTCCTTTTCTTCTTTAGCAAAAGCGGTGTCGTAGGCTGTGTTCTACAAGTGGCTTTTTGACTTGAATAAATCTTGGTGATTTTTAGCCCTACCTTTTTCCAGAGTGGCTGCATATCATTTAATCATTCCGTCTCTGAACATGTGTCCTGCTGTGTCCTGGCCCATGAGAGCACATGTGCTATGGTTTTACTTAGTTGTTTCTAGGTCTTGCTATTACAGTTAGGCAGCAGTGAACATCTGTGACCCTATGATTCCTTGTAGATTTGCCAAGTCAGAGACACACACCTTTTAAATTTTGATGGAAACCAGCAAGTTGCCTTTCAAAAGGTTGTGCCAGTTTTTCTTCTCATCAAGAACATGAAATATGAAATTATTTATTGGCCACACTCTCTCCTTCCTGGATATTATAATTTTAAAGATTTGTTTATCTCATTACTGGAGTTTAGCCATGCCATTTAAAAGAGATGCTTGCTACTGCTTCCCTGCTCATGTAGAGGGCTGGGCAGCAGCCACATGAGACTATCAGAGGAGGCCGAGCTCCCCACCCCAGCTAGTGAGTGATGTGTTCCCCAAGGTGGTGACATCTGGGACCTTCATCATCTTAGACACTTTGGCTTTGTGTTAAAGTTACCCCAGTGCTGATCCCAGTCCAATCATTGGCACATGTGGTGGTTTCTTGACAGGTGGCAACTGGGAAGTGGAAGCAGATAAGTAAATACTGTCCCCTCGATCTCTACTCAGGGTAAGAGAACACATCTACTTTGTCCCTATGCCATCTTCCCTGGAGGTGGGGGGGTTGGGGATGTTCTGTGAGGTGGGGTTAGTGGGCGATGATGTGTGAGGCGGGGTTAGTGGGGATGATGTCTGAGAGGGGGAGATATGGGTGGGGTGGGACCGGCATCCTGTGAGGTTGGAGTACTGGCCTGTGTGTATCCAGGGCCCTGGGCAGGGCTCAGGTTTTTGCCGAGGGTCAGGGTGGCCTCTGTAGATTCCCAAGTTTCTTGTGGGAGCCAGCAGCTGGGATGATGTTGCCACGAGGAAAGGGAAGAGAGTAGGGGGGGTTCAGGGTGTATTGGGGGTGCCTGTGCAAGAGGCTGGGACAATGCGGCTCCTTCCCTGAGAAGCTTGGCGATGTGGCGCTCATGATCCTGGTGAGCCTGGGAACCGCATGTCCTGAGCACAGGCCAGTGACCCCATCCACTACCCCTTCCTCTTTCAGAGATAAACAGAGAATGTACTTTGCCTTGAAAAGCTTGTTACAGGAGGCACAGAACAACTTAAAGATATTTAAGGTAAGTATTCTTCTATTTTATGGCCCTTTTTGGGTGGAAGAGGCAGGTGCCTGGATTGAGCCAAGTGAATTCCTGGGGTCTGGTCCCTGGGACCTTGCAGATGAGGACGCCTGGGCCGGGTCTGCCATGGCACAGTCCTGTAGTCCTTTTTCCAAGTCCAGTTACAGGTGCACGACAGCCTATGTTTCCCTGGAGTGTGATGTTGACTCCTCGACCACTGGGTGACCTCTGGCTCCCCTGTCACACAGGCCCTGACTCCTGATCTTGGAGGGGGACAGTCCTGACATGGTCTGGCTTGTCTCACCACCTTCTGTGTGTCTCTGTGGCCTGTATGGTTGAGGTGGGAGAAGGCCCTGGGGTGGCACAACCTAGAGGGTGGCCACACCTGTGCATTTGCTCCCAGTTAACTTAGGGAGCTTGTAATTTGAGGACCTCTTTGTCAGTTAGTGAATTCTGTCCTGGCCATGCAGGGGAAGAGTTCATTCACTGTTTGGCACAGATACCTTCGGCTTTCTCCTTGCCACCTGCCACGGGGGCCCTGGTCCGGGCTCTCTAAGGCCCTGTGGTCGCCTGGCCTGGTGCTAGGAGTAGGGCATCATCCCCTTTTCTCTTTGCACTGACAGCCCCAGCCCCGGTTATGTCCTGGTTAAGTGGGACCCATGAGTGAGAGTTGCGGCACACTCCAGGCTTGCAGGAATGGGGGTGTGGAGAAGCGGAGCTGTTGGGCCTGGACAGCTGTATGCGCTGCGCCCTGCTCTGTGGACATACTGCTCTGCACTGCATGCGGGCAGCAGGGGAGCCTGTTCTTGACCCGCTTTCCCGCCTGACTCAGAAGTCTGGTTGGAGGGAGTTGACTTGACCCCATCTTCCTCCACCTTTCCAAATCCAGAAAAGGTAGATATACCTAAAATCAGTTTATATTTTTAATTTTTATAAAGACTTCAGGAATTTTATGTTTAAATTTGAAAGATATATTTCCTTTCACCTGTGGGTTTATTTGGAACCTGTCGTAAGGCTGGCGTTTTGTCTGAAGTGGACCCTTTTCTGACTGCCCTGCCTAGGCTGGCGTGTTCAGCCCACGCTTAAGCTGAGTAGCAGGTGTGGCTCAGGCCCTCGACAGCTTGCCCTGCCCTGGCCTGGGGCCTCAGCCTGAGAACCTGACTGTCTGCTGCTTCTGTTGAAATCAGCATGGGAAACATCCAGAGATAATAGTTTCAAAAGAAATGGATTAAGAGAAGGGACAAAGCATGGCTTTTAAAAATAATACCTGGAGCCATGCAGTCCATTTTCTCGAGTGCCATCACTCTTGTGAGAAGCTGTGGGGCTGAGGCTTGCTCCAATCACCATGAAGTTCCGGATGGGGAAGGTTCATGGCCACAGTCAGTGGTGCCCTCCTACTGTCTGTCCATGGCTGTGGCTCTGTCCACCCCAGCACTGCTCACCTGTGAAACTTGGGGGAGGGACACGTGGGGTAGCCATGGAGCCTGGGTTGATGGCTCTCCTCCAAATGTCACGAGGTCCTTGAGCAACTATATTTGTAGGTGTAAAACTCTCGCTATCCAGATTTTAGACACTGGAGAGAAGAGGCCTTCAGCTTCCAGGGGTCAGTCAGCCACTCCTGGGCTGGAAAGAGGGACCAGCTTCCTGAGTCCCAGCCCTACCTCCAGTGTCAGTTCAGCACTTCCTCTCGGCCTGCTTTCCTCCTGGAATGACTGCCTTCCCTTTGCCTGCAACCCTCCTCCCACTAAAGGCCCATCTCAAGGGTCAGTGTCTCAGTGGTCCCCCCCGGTACTGTGGCTAGCAGTGGCCTTAGTTGTGTCCACATCACCCTGGACACCCACTGAGTTCTGACAGTGTCAACGGGCTTCCCAAGGGAGGCATCATGCTGTTGAATCCCAGGACTTGCTGAGGGAGGAATGCCCTGTCTACACTTCAGGTTGGATCTACTCGACTCCCAGCTGCCACCTGGGGGCAGAGCAGGAATGGTCCTCGTTGATATTAGCTACTGCTCAGAGCAGCCACTTCTCATCTCGCAGTTTCTGTGGCCGGGAATTGAGGAACAGAGGCTGATTCTGGCTCAGGATCTCTTTTGAGGCTGTGTCCCATCTGAAAACTTGGCTGGGGCCAGAGTATGTGCTCCCTGGCCATGAGGGTCTCCATGGGGCTTCTCACCAGGCTGCTGTGATCTGAAAAGAAAGCCACCCAGATGGAAGCCATGGCATCTTTTATAACTTAATCTTTCTGGGGATGTGCTGTCACTCTGCCCTCATTCTGTTGGTCACATTGACCAAGCCTCTGTAGTGTGGAGAGAACTACAGGGTATGAGTGTCAAGGGATATGAGCCATTGGGGCCATCCTGGAGGCTGTTGACCACACCATCTCACAGATGAGGAAACTAGGGGCACGAGGTTTGCCACTCCCCTGGGGTTGGCTGCTGCTCAGGCATGTGGGTACCAGGGTTCTCTTAGGGGCTCTTCCACCAGACATGACAGACCCCCATAAATGTCATAGGCTTAGGCCCACTGGGTGTTTCTGTCTGCACCCTGGGAACATCGGTGCCACAAGGAGTTTCTTTGCTGGTTTTAGAAGGCAGGATGGGCTTAAAGACAAAGATTTCCACCCTGGTGGGAGCCTGGCTCAGCCTTTTGCCAAGGACAGAGCACTTTGGGAAAGTGTCTACTTATAGACATGCACACTGGCACAGCAGCTCCTCTCCTCAGGCCCCACGGACACTGTCTCCCAGGAGCGCATGCGTCCCTCAGCCTCTCGGCTGCCAGTTGCGGCTGCCAGTTGCGGTGTGTTCTGCCAGGAGCGCATGAGTCCCTCAGCCTCTCGGCTGCCAGTTGCGGCTGCCAGTTGCGGCGTGTTCTGGCCTGAGGGTTTGTAGGTCAGTTCAGGACTCCAGTCTTCAGTGTTTTAGAACTTTTCCTCTTTTCCACTTTCCAGTGGGATTTGCCTCCTGATCAATGACAGGGTGCTTTCCCACAGGGCCACAGTGTGCAGGGACCCCAGGTGGGCACGCATTTGATGTTAGGTCCCTTTGCCTGCCCAGTGGGTAGAGACGAAGGTGTTTTCCTACCTGCCTGTCCTTTTTCCTTTCTGAAGAATGGGGAGCTGATTTATGGCTGCAAGGACGCGCGCAGCCCAGCAGCTGACTGGAGCGAATTGGCACATCATCTGAAACCATTCTTTTTCCCATCCAACGGCCTGGCCAGTGGGCCTCACTGCACAAGGGCCGTGATCCGGGAGCTGGTGCGTGTCATCACGCGGGTGCTGCTCAGCGGCTCAGACAAGGGCCGGGCAGGTGCCCTGAAGCTGGGGCCTGGGTCGCGAGGCCCATGTGTCTGTGAAGCCAGCCCTTTCAGCAGGAGCCTGCATCACCAAGGTAGGCTGAGTGGCTGGGCGGATGGGCAGAGCCTGGACGCAGCCTGTTAGGGTCCTGCTTGGCCTCATGGAGCTTCTGCAGGAGCAGCCTGGGCCCCAGTAGGGCTCCCCAAAGCCACTCTCCCTGCCTCTGAGCCCTAGTTGGGGAGACTCCCTTTCTCATCTTCGATCTGGGTTTGTAAATTGCAGCCCAGGTTTGCCCTGTAGGGCTTCCCTGAAACACCGCCCAGCACATCTGTGTGCCTGTGGTTCGCTGAGTGCTTCCTGCAGATCGTCCTGGTCTGTCCTCTCTAAACCTGGGGGTGGGTTTCCTCGGCCTGTTCTTACATGTGGAGAAGTGAGACACAGAAGGTGGAGTCCACAGCACAGGCCCTTCGGGCGGGGGGAGGGGGAGGCCCAGGGCAGCAGTTTGCCAATGGTGGAAACACAAGCATTGCAGGGCTTCTGGCTCTGGGCGCCTCCCACTGGAGGACCTGTTCCTCACAGACTTAGCAGTAGCTGACTGTGACTTGGTGGTGTCTGGGCTTCACGTGGCTAGTTTGGATTTTTGTCCTGAGTGTTAGTGGGATCCTCATTTGCCCCTTTGCCATCTGCTAGCAGCTCCACCATGTGCTTAGGCCTGTGGCAGGAGGAGCAGACTAGGAAGACAGGAACTCTCCCATGTTCATACTAAGAGCCCTGTGGTCTCAGACCTCTGGTGGCTGTAGGGGTGTGACAGGAAGATGGCAGCCCTGCCCATGTGGCTTTTAGAAGTCGTGTGGTCACCCGGGCACTACAAACCACCACCGCCCTCAGTGTGGCCACCTGCTTCTCCAAGTGAGCTGTGGATCTGGGCTTCATGGACATGCTCACAGGTTTGGGAGTGTTAACATGGCCATTTTACATTTTGTGCCTTGTCTTTAGACTGAGAGTCACCTCTAAATGCAGATCTGGGCTGGTGTGATGGAGTTGAAGGTGCTGAGAGGGAACAGAGGCACAGAGCAAGACGTGGGTCCCTGCCCTTTGCTTTGTGCCTGGCCCTGTGCTTGCCTGCAGCTCCAGCACCTTCGTGAGGCAGGGTGCAGCCTGTGCCTGCTGCCTTTGTCAGTCCTTGACAGTAAACCTCTTGTTTTCCCCTGATGTTCTTGGTAGGAAAAGGCAGCCTGGAGCACTCGGGGTTGCCGAAGGGCTGTCTTCTGTACAAAACCCTTCAGGTGCAGATGTTGGACCTGCTGGACATCGAAGGCCTGTACCCGCTGTACCGACGGGTTGAGCGATACCTGGAGGAGTTTCCTGAGCAGAGGTGGGGCTCTGTTCTGTCATGCCCCTGCCCCTTCTGGGCCTACGAGGGGCCCCTTGAGCAGCTCTGAGGGTGAGATGGAGATGAAGGGAAGGGTTGCTCTAACAGGAGGATAGCACAGGGCTCCCAGGAATATGACCCACTCCAGCCACCTTCCCTCCTTACCCTCAGGTGCCAGGCCCCCCCTAGGACTCATTGCTGTGTAAAGGAGGGGCTGGGATCCCATTAGATCAAAAAGCAAGCACATCCTGTGAATCTGACCGTCCACGGCAGGCAGTTCTGTGTCCTGAGTCTGGGTTGAGCCTGCAGGGGGCAGTGCTGCTCCACTGCCGGCAGCGTCTCTGCCTGGGCAGACTCTGCCTTAGGTTTTCCTGTGCAATCAAGTTCGTCCCCGGCCCTCCTGATAGGGTTGCTGGGGTCCACATGTGTGGTGTGTGGCGGGGGCCAGACTCCTCCTCCCCACTTTCCCTTCACTAGGTTCTCTGACCTGGCTGCCGTTTGTCATAAACAGGACATGTTCAGCCTCAGCTCCCTGGTTTCTGGTCTTACAAGTTCTTCAGGCAAAGTATAGGATTAGGAAGAGGAGGATCCCTTAGATGGTAATTAAAACCAGATGTGTAGTTAAGTTGTTAGCAGTTTAAGAAAGTTCCCTACAGCTTTGTCATCTTTTTTGTTCCCTTTCCTTCAGAAAAACATTGCAAATAGATGGGCCTTATGATGAAGCATTTTACCAGAAGCTGCTCGATCTTTCCACTGAGGATGATGGGACAGTGGCTTTTGCGCTGACAAAGGTGGGCAGACCTTTCCAGAAACACACTGTGTGCTCCTTAGGCTCTTAACACTAACTTGGGGTTTTCCTGAGAAATGTTTCCCAGTACTGATGTTTCCTACTACTGATGGTTAAAGCAGAAATTGGAGATTTTTTTAAAAAGTAGCTAAAGTCTCCCCCAGATGGACTGGGCATGGTGAAGATTTGTTCAGTTGGCTCCTGTCTACCCCTCGGCCCAGCCCTCTTTGACCCAGGGCGACCTCTCTGTGCCTCCTTATGAGAAGTCTTAGAACTGGCTGGCACCAGCCATCCTCTTGTGGCCCTAACTGGGATCCAGACCCCCTCACCTGTGGCTGTGCAGGTGGCTTCCTTCCCCCAGAACTCAGGCCAGGGGGCAGTGTGGGAATATCTTTTAGGTAAGTGGCCCAGTCCTGTTCTTTCTGGTTCTATCAAATCAGGGAATTCAGAACCTCCATGAAATTGGGTAGAAAAAAATTACATCTTTTACTAAGTTGGCGTTTCCTTCCATTACAAATATGGCAATAACCTCTGGGGGGTGAGTAGGACCCCCAACTGCACCATGGGAAATCAGACCTTTCATTTCACACTGCAGTCGCTGTAGAAGTCTCACGAGAGCTTCATAGTCATCACTCTGAGGTGTGGTTATGTAGTTTTGTGTAACATTTATTTTAAAAAATTGTGGTATCTGATGTCACCTCTATCTTTTATTTTCTGCATTGAAAGATGTTATTGTGAGAGGGAGCCATAGGCCTCACTGGGCTGTCAAGGTGTTGTTGCTAGATGCTGAAATGGTCAAGGAACTCTTCTCGTGGCAGTGAGGTGACAAAGGCAAGAACAAATGGGACTGACCTCCTTCTCTTTATGTACTGGGGCCGCTGTCCTGGAGCCCTTGGCTATGTGTCCTGGCACCAATGATGTGTCTGTGGTTCCCACTTGTGAAGAGTCCTCACTGTTAACTCTCCTGAGGAGGTCCCTCTTGAAGGCCGGGCTGTCGTCAAGGCAGGGAGAGATCCAAAAGTGGGGCCTCTGCCTCAGAATAAAGCAACAGGATCTGCCCTGTGGTACTGGAACTTGGGTACATTCATTTTGGGATAAATAACAGCCTTGCTTCTTTTTTCAAGAGAGGATGTTTCCTTCCATAGGACTTGACTTCATTTTTTTATACATTTCTATATTATTCAAAATTCCTACTAAATAAGCATGGATTACTTTTGAATTTATTTCATTTTTTAAACTTCGTATGTAGACATAATCTCATTGTAATAGATTCAAGCAGTCATCACACAACTATGAGAATGGCTAAGCTAAGTGCATTGGGAGAACACCGAAGCCTTGATGCAGAGAAACTGGGTTACTCAGACACTGCTGAGGGGGTGGGAAGTGGCACCAGCCCCTCAGGAGACACTATGGGAGCTTCACACAAAACTGCACGTGCAGGTAGTCTGTGACCCATCTGGGCACTTCTCAGAGAGGATGAAAACTTATGCCCACCCAAAACCTCGTGCTAGAATCTGGACACAACTGGTGACCTATGACAGGTTGCATGAACTAGCATTGCTGGGCAATGAAAAGGAATGAACTCCAGATACACACAGCACCCTGGGTGAACCTCCAGGGAATTCTGCTGACAAAAGCCAGTCAGAAAAGGTCACACCTGATTCTGTTTAGTCTATTTAACATTTCGTGCAACACTGGTTGGGTGGTGATAAGCTCCTTTAGCCTTTTTTTTGTCTGGGAAGCTCTTTATTTCACCATTTATCCCGAATGATAGCCTTGCTGGATAGAGTAGTCTTGGTTTCAGATCCTTGTTTTGCATCACCTTGAATATTTCATGCCATTCCGTTCTGGCCTGTAGAGTTTCTGATGAGAAGTCAGCTGACAGCCTTATGGGAGCTCCTTTGTAGGTAACAGATTGCTTTTCTTTTGCTGCCTTAAATATTCTCTGTCTTGAATTCTTGGCATTTTAATTATGATGTGTCTGGGCGTGGGCCTCTTTGGGTTCTTGCGTGGGACTCTCTGTGCCTCCTGAACTTGTGTGACTTTTCCTTCACCAGGTTAGGGAAGTTTTCTGCCATTATATCTTCAAACAGATTCTCTAACCCTTGCTTACCTCTGACCTCTTCTGGCATTCTTATGATGTGAATATTGCCACATTTCATGTTGTCCCACAGCTCCCTTAGACTATCCTCCTGGTTTTTGTTTTTCCTACAATGTCTTCTAATTGGCCGATCCAATCCTCAGATTCCCCTAATCTGCTGTTTATTCCTTCCAATTTTTAAAAATTTCTCCCATGTTATTCTTAATTTCCTTCATAGTTTCCATATCTTTTTTTCATGCTCTTGAGCCTCCTTATAATCAGTATTCTGAACTCTACGTTCGATAGATTACTTATCTCCATTTCATTTATCTCTTCTTCTGGAATTCTTTTGTTCTTTCATTTGGGGCTTGTTTTTTTGTCTCCCCATTTTGGCTGCCTTTTTGGATTTGTTTCTATGCGTTAGGTAGATCTGCCAGGACTCCTAGTCTTTTGGATGGTCTCTGGTGCAGGCCAGTGTCAGACGCTGTTTGCGACTGTCCTTTAGTGAGTACCCTGTTTGAAGTTTTGCACACCCTGTGGTTCCCTCTGCTGGGGCTGGGTGTATATGGACAGGACCAAGATACGCACCAAGGTCTCCTTTTCCAAGCCCAGTCTCTGTGCAGTCTCCACTTTAGGTCCTTGGTTATGAGGGTGCTCTCCAGCTAGTCTTCAGTTGCAGTTGATTATTCTGGATGGTTTTTCTATATTTTAGTTGTGATTCCAGTTTGGTCCTGGGAGAGTGTCAGTGTAGCTTCCACTCAATCTGCCACCATCTTGGAATCCTGTGTATAGCATTCTGTAGCAGGAGTCAGCAGACTTCTTCTACGGAGGGCCAGATAGTAAATGCTTTAGACTTTGTAGGCCATCTGGACTCTGCTATTGTAGCTCAGAAGCAGCCATAGACAAACATAAATGAGCACAGCTATGTTCCAGTAAACCTTTATTTATAAAACAGGTAGTGGCTGGATTTGGCTCCCAGTCCAGAGTTTGCTGATGTCTGTTCCCTTTTGCTTGTTAGT
This sequence comes from Miniopterus schreibersii, assembly GCF_964146895.1. Classification (NCBI taxonomy): domain Eukaryota; kingdom Metazoa; phylum Chordata; class Mammalia; order Chiroptera; family Miniopteridae; genus Miniopterus; species Miniopterus schreibersii. The sequence goes on along the minus strand of NC_138111.1, from coordinate 71,304,684 downwards.
TTATAGATTCCATTTTTTTCTTTATAAACTTTGGAAGTTACACATTGTTTTTATTATTTTAGTGGTTACTTGTCCAATTTGACCATGGATATTTAAAATCTAAAATTACTTAATAACTTAACCAACTCCCAGACTCCCAACCCCGGCCACACAAACAAACAATACTTTAATTCCAGTTTTCTCCTCCAACATACATGCAGTTATTGTCTTGTTCTTTTTTAAAATCACAATTTATGGTCTTACTTTATACAGATGTTTACTTAGATCTATCACGTTTGCCCATGTCTTTATCCAGGAGTCTTGCATCTCAGATCTTTCCTCTTTTTCCTTTTTTTCTATAACAGTTTTATTGAAGTATAACATACATACCATACACTTTACCTGCTTAAAGGTACAATTTGGTGGTGCTACTAGATTCACAGATAGGTGCAACCGTCACCATAGTCAATTTTAGAACATTTTCATCAACTCAAAAATAAATCCCCTACTGTTTAGCTCCAATGCTCTTATCTATCTCGCTCCCACCCTTAGCCCTAAGCAACCACTATCTGCTTTTTCTCTGCCTATTCTGGATATTGCATATAAAGGTAATATTCAATTTGTGGTCCTTTATGACTGGCTTCTTTCACTTAGCTTAATGTTTTCAAGGTTCATCTGTACTGTAGCAAATATCAATACTTTATGGCTAAATAATATTCTATTTTATGGATATATAAAATATAAATTTTGTTTGTTCATTCATCAGTTGGTGGGCGGTGGGTTGTTTCCACTTTTTGGCTACTGTGAACAATGCTGCTATAATTTGTGTACAAATTTTTGTGTGGAAATAAGTTTTTACTTTTCTAGGGTATATGCATAGGAGTGGAATTGCTGAATCAAATGGTAACTTATATTCCTACCAGCAGTGTAGGAGAGTTCCAATTTTTCCGTATCTTTGACAACACTTGTTATCTGTCCTTCTGATTTTAGGCGTCTTCTTGGGTGTGAAGTGGTATCTCATTGTGGTTTTGATTTACATTTCCCAGAAGACTAAGAACATTTTTCAAATGTATATCTTCTTTGGAGAAATCTTTTCAGATCCTTTGCCTACTTTTAAATTATATTATTTGTCTTGTTGAGTTGTAAGAATTCTGTATTTTATGGATAGTAGCACCTTATGAGATATATAATTTGCATATATTTTCTTCCATCCTGTCAGTAGCCTTTTTACTTTTTTGATAATGTCCTTTGATGCAAAAATGTTTTTAATTTCGATGATATCCAATTTATCTATTTTTTTCTTTTTGTTGTTCATGCTTTTGGTTGTCATATCTAAGAATCCATTGCTAAATTCAAAGTCATGAATATTTTTCCCGGTTTTCTTCTAACAGTTTTATAGTTTTAGTACTTTGATCCATTTTGAGTTAATTTTTGTATATGATTTGAGGTAGAGGTCCAACATCATCCTTTGCATGTGATATCCAGTTGTCCCTAATTTGTTGAAGAGATTATTTTTCCCCATGGAATGGTCTTGGCACCACTGTCTTCCATTAATCTATGTCTATATTTATGCCCATACCTTGTCTTGATTTATTATTGCTTTTTAATAAGTTTCGAAATTGGGAAGTGTAAGCTCTCCAACTTTGTTCATCCTTTTCAAGATCATTTTGGCTATTTGGAATCCCTATAATTCCATGTGAATTTTAAAGTCAGCTTGCCAGTTTCCACAAAGAAGCCTGCTGATATTGTGATAGGGACTCTGGTGAACCTGTAGATTGCTTTGGGTAGTATGGCCATCTTTACAATAGTAAGTCTTCCAATTTTTTAACATGAGATGGGTTTCCATTTATTTAGATTTTTTTTTCTTTCAATAATCTTTTTTTTTTTCTGTTGTTAACCCTCACCCAAGGATATTTTTCCATTGCTTTTCAGAGAAAGTGGAAGGGAGGGAGGTGGGAAGAGAGAGAGGAGAGGAGGGGAGGGGGAGGGAAGGGGAACATTGATATGTGATAGACACATTGATTGGTTGCCTCCTGCATGTACTGCAGCCAGAGCCAGGGGTGGAACCTGCAACCCAGGGAGTGCCTTTGACCAGGAATAGAATCTGTGACCCTTTGGTGCACAGGCCGATGCTCTAACCACTGTGCACACCAGCCAGGGCTCTTTCAACAATCTTTTATAGTTTTCAGAGCATACATTTTGTACTTTGTTTATTCCTGAATGTTTTAGTCTTTTTGAGTTTTTTTCAAAGTTCTGTTTTCAGATTGATTGTTGAATATGTATAGAAATACAATTTGTTTTTGTATATTGATCTTTTCAGTTTCAACCATGCAAGATTTATTAGTTCTAGTAGTTTTCAGTGGCCTCTTTGGTAATCTTTCTATATAAGATAACCTGTGAATAGAGAGTTTTATTTCTTCTTTTCCAATTCACATGCCTTTTATGTCTTTTTCTCGCATAAGTGCCCTGGCTAGAACCTTTAGTACAGTATTGAATAGAATGGGCAAGAACAGACATTCCTGAATTGTTCCTGGCCTTACTGGGACAGTGTTCAGTCTTTCATCGCTATGTCTGGTGTTGGCTGTGGGCTTTCATAGATATCCTTTGTCAGGTTGAAGAAGTTCTCCTCCTAATTTGTTGAGTGTGTTCATCATGAAAGGATATTGTATTTTGTCAGATGTATTTTCTGCATCAACTGAGATTATCATGTGGTTTTTGTTTTTTATTCTATAGATATGGTTGGTATATTACATTAATTTATTCTTGGATATTACAACCCACCTTGCATTCCTAGGATAAATCCCACTTAGTCATGCATGTAATTATTCTTTTATGTTGCTGGATGTGAGTTGCTATTATTTTGTTGAAGATTTTTGTGTCTATATTCATAACAGATATTCTGTAGTTTTCATTTTTTATGATGTGTTTTTGTTTTTAGCATCTGGTAATACTGGCCTTATCAAATAAGTTGGGACGTGATCCAGCCTCTTTTATTTTTGGAAGTGTTTGAGAAGGAGTGATATGTTAATTATTCTTTAACTATTTGATAGAATTCACTAGTAAAACCATCTGAGTTTGGCCTTTTCTTTGTAGGTAGTGTTTTGATGCCCAACTCAGTCTCTTTAGTTATTGTAGGTCTAACTATATTATCTGTTTTTTTTTGAGTCTGTTTTGGTAATTTGTGTCTTTTTAGGAATTTGTCCATTTCATCTAAGTTGTCTAATTTATTGGCCTACAATTGTTTCTAATTCTTTTCTTCTTCTTGAAGTATATATAGCTTTTAAGTTACATCAGTGAAAGTTTTTTGATAAATTCTCTATATCTGGATATGTTTATAATTTGTCCACAAACGTAAAAGGTAGTTTTTTTCCTAGGTACAAAGAAGAGTTGATTGTGTTTCTCCTTAGCATTTAGCCATTTTATGCAACATCATCTGACTGGATGTTGCTTCTGGGATGTCTTCTGTTAGTCTAACTGTCCTTTCTCAGGAGGTGCATTTTTTTCTCTATGGCTGCTTTTAAGGTCTTCTCTTTCTTTCTCTTGTTACTTGACATTTTAGTGTAATGCCATTAAATGTGGTGTGCTTTATATTTATCCTACTAAGTAAGTGTATGTTGTGCTTTCTCTATTTGTGGATTTGTTTTTCTCCTTAGTATGGTCATATCATTGTCATTGATTTGGATGTTGTCTTCATTTGTTACTGTTAAAGATAACGTTGACATTCACATTTTTGTACTTTAAACCTTGTGCACATAAGCATATCTGTAAGATATTTAGAAATAAAATTTCTAGATTTATTTATTTTATTTATTCTTAAATCTCACCCAAGGATATGCTTTTATTGACTTGAGAAAGAGGGGAAGGATGGGGAGGCAGAAAGAGAGAGAGAAAAAAACATCAGTGTGAGAGAGAAACATCATTGGTTGCCTCCCATATGCCCTGACCCACAACCTGTCAGTGTATGCGACAATGCTTCAACCAACTGAGCCACCCGGCCAAGGCTAGATATATATTTTTTGATAGATTCTGTCATGTTGTTCTCCCAAAATAATTTTGCCAATTTATGTTCCCTTTTGCAAAAATTGAGGGCCTTTGTTTCCCTCATCCTGTCAAAAACACTATTTACTAGTATTTAAATTTTTTATTTTCTATGCATTTGTTTTCATTAACCATTTGTATTGTGAGTATAGTATACACAGAACAAATATACAGCCCAATGATTGTCACAGTAACCTTCGTGGAACTACCAGTGGAATCCCTGTGGGCTTCCTGTTCAGTTCTTTTCTTTCTCCCCAGAGCTGACTATTGTATTGACTTGTATCCCCAGAATCTGGTTGTTTTGTTTTTGAACTTTATATATGGAATCATGTATATAGCTGTGTCTCTTTTAGCTCTATATAACACTTAGAGATTCACTCATGTTACTGTGTGCATTTCCATATTTGCATTGCTTTATAATGATCCATTCTACTGGTGATGCACATTTTGGGTGTTCCCAGTTTTGTGCTGTTATAAAGCTTTTTTAAACATTCTTATACAGATCTCTTGGTGTACATGTGAACACATTTTTTTTGGATATATTCCTAGGAGTGGAATTTCTAGGCTAGAGGTATGAGCACATTTACCTTTAGCAGATATTGCAAAGCAGGTTTACTGTTTCTGTCCCCTACAACAGGCCAGGATAGTTCCTGGTGCCCCATACACTCTATCACTTGGCTGGGGATCTTTTTGACTTTAACCATTCTGGTGCGTGTATAGTGGTGGCTTGTTATGGTAATAAGATTAAGCATTTTTTCATGTTTATTGGCCGTTTGTATTTCGTTTTTTGTGATGTGTCTATTCAAGTCTCTTGCCCAGTTTCTTGCAGGGTTGTCTGTCACTTTCTTACTGATTTGGAGGATTTCTTTACATATCCTGGAAGGAAGCCATTATTAGATATATATTCTACAGATAGCTTCTTTCACTCTGTCACTTGCTGTTTCACTGTCTTAATGGAGTCATTTTAAGAAGGGAAATTCAGACTCCCGGTCAGGATCACAGAGTAGGTAAACACTGTGCTCGACTCCTCCCAGGACCCCATCAAAATCCCAACTAAACTACAGAACCATCTCTGAGAACCACCTGAAGACTAGCTGAACAGAAGTCCTATATCTAAGGAGACACAGCAGAAGCCACATCCAGACTGGTAGGAGGGGCAGAGATGTGGAATGGGCAGGTCCCACGCCTATGTGTGGTGGCTGAGAATTGGGAGGGATATCTCATCTGTGGAGGTCCCCCCTGAGGAGGGAGAATTCCCAGCCCCACACTAGGCTCCCCAGCCCAGACCACCAGTGACTGTAAGAGGAGTCCCTATATCTGGCTGTGAAAACCAGCAGGGATTCTGTTCTTGTGAGATGGAGGCTGCTGGAGTCCCAGGTGTTCATCTTAAAGGGCCCGTGCTCAGATTTACTCACTGACGGACTCACTCGGGGCAGCAGCATGAAAGCACCAGGGATGTACTAGGAAGAACTGAATTGTCTGGCTTCAGGGCGAGGGCTGGAGGGGCAGCTTTCTCCTAGACAGAAGTGCTGGCAGAACCCATTGTTCCTTTGCTAGAGCCCTCTCCCACAGAACTGGCAGGCAGGCACCATATTTGAGTCTCCATCAGCCTGACTCACACTATTCACCCAGCCCTGGTGATTCACTGAGACCCCTCCCCACCCAACTTGCAGGCCCACCCAAGCTGTTTCCAGTGGCATTTCCATACAGACAGCCTGATCTTAGCTGTCACTGGAATTCCCTAAAATCTCTCGAAGGTTCACAAATCCCAAACAGCATCTGGCCTGCATGTGCTCCATACCTCTTGATAAGTGACCCCAAACCCGGCATTAGTGGCAGCTGGCCTCTGTTCATAGCTTAACGTCTCCAGGTGTCTCCAAGCTCAGCACAAGTGGTGACCATCTGCAGGTCACTTTGTAGCTCATACTAGCTGGCTGCAGGCAGGGCAAAGCTGACCTTGGCTGGCACCACAGCCTCTCCCAAGAGACCCCAGAACCAACACACCTAGTGGCCAGCATCAGACCATACCAGAACACCACACAAGCACCTCCACAAATGACACACCCAAAGGGTGGACTTGGCAGGCACTGGATCCCCACTAAAGCAAATCTTGCTTCGTGGGGTCAGTCGCTGCACAATAGCTCCTCCACTATAGTCATGGCCAGTCCTCACAGTCAGCCAGCCTGAAGGCCAATCCATCCCACTGACATCCTAACAATAGTCAAGGTTCAACTACAACAGGAGGTACAACCCACCCAAGGGACACCTGGAGTACCTGGCTCAGGTGACCAAGGCGACTGCCACTGGATCCCACAGAACACCTGCTATACAGTGCCACTCTACTAAGACCAGGAGACACAGCAGATCTACCTAATAGGTAGAAAGAAACACAGAGAGGCAGTCAAAAGAAGGAGACAAAGAAACAAGTCCCAAATGAAAGAAAGGACAAATCTCCGGAAAAGAACCTAACGATGTAGAGACAAGGGAACTACCAGAGGCAGAGTTCAAAACACTGGTTGTAAGGATGCTCAGGGAACTTCGGGGAAGACTAGATGAACCCAGTAAGAACTTCAGCAGAGAGACAGGAACCACAAAAATGGAGACAGAAGACAAGAACAAACCAGTGAAATATGAAGAGTACAGGATCTGAAATGAGGGCAGCATTAGGGAATCAACAGATTGGGTAAGTCAGAGGACCAGATCAGCAATTTGGATGACAAGGTAACAGAAAACACCCAATAAAAAACAGCAAAAAGTTAAAATTTTAAAATATGAGGGTAGTTTAAAGGGCCTCTGGGACAACAGCAAGTGTAACAACAGTCACATCCTAGAGGTACCAGAGGAAGAGAGAGAGCAAGGGATCGAGACAGACTTCCCAACCTGGTGAAGGAAAAGGTACACAGATCCTGGAAGTGCAGAGTCCCAAACAAGATGAATTGAAACACATCGTAATTAAACCCAGACACATCGTAATTAAAATACCAAAGGTTAAAGACGATTGGAAAAGCAGGAAAAGCAGTTAGTTACCTCTAGGGCGCTCCCACAGGACTGCCAGCTGATTTCCCAACAGAACCGCTGTGGGCCAGAGGGAGTGGCAGGAAGTATTCAGAGTGATGAAAGGCCAGGACTGGAGCTCATCACCAGAAGACCAAAGTGTTGAAGAGACTTCAGAAGAAGAAAGATAAAAAATATGAGTAATCAAATCCTACCAGTAACTACTTTAAGTGTGAAGGGACTAAGTGCTCTGGAGGATGCGGCGGCTGAATGGAGGAGAAACGAGACCCTCGCGCACAGTGTCTACCGGAGGCTGCTTCAGGTAGAAAGACACACAGGCCAAAACCTGCTTTAAAGCAAACGCTGTGATGAGAGAAAGAGGGACGCAGCAGGTCCACCTCAGAACACGGACTTAGAAGGACATGGGCCCTGTGTGCACCTGGGCGTTATTTACAGTGGCCAAGATACGGAAGCAACTAAGTGCCCGTCGGTAGACGGATGGACAAAGGAGAGGCACATACCTACAGTGGAATGTGACTCGGCCATGCAACGCGTGAGATCTTGCCATTTGCAACAGCACGGATGGTTCTAGAGGAAAGTATGCTAAGTGAAATAAGTTAGACAAGGACGAATACCATATGATGTCATTTATGTGTGGAATCTAAAAAGCAAAATAAATGAACAGAACAGAAAAAGCTCACGATACAAAGCATTTTGATGATTGCCAGGTGGGAGGGTGGTTGGGGAAGGGATTAAGAAGTACAAACTGATAGTTACGATATAGTCACTGGCATGTAAAGTACAGCTTAGGGAATATAGTTAATAATATTGTAGTAATCATGTATGGTGCCAGATGGGTACTAGACTTATTGGGGTGATCACTTTGTAAGTTATATAAATGTTAAATCACTATGTTGTACACCTGAAACTAATATGTTGTATGTCAACTGTAATTGAAAAATAAAAAATTATTTTAAAAAAAGGGAAGTTCATAACTTTAAGGTAGTTTAATTCACTTTTGGTCTTTTTCTACCTTTTATTTACATTAAAGTTCTATAGATATTTTATAAACCTTATTGCTTTGTCTCTTGTATTTGGTGGGTATCCTTCTGCAATTGATTTTTGGTACAGTGTGAGGTGTAGGTTATTATTTTCATATGGAATGGTCCCAGAATCATTGGAATTGTCCTGGTCACTAGAGAGTCTTGGTACCCAGGAGTATAAATCCTACCTTCTTCAAGAATCTCTCCTTTAATAAACACCTTGACCCTCCTGGACCTTTTGCTTGTCTGCGTAGACCGTAGAATCAACTTGTTCGGTTCCACAAGGAAAAGCACAGAAAACCTTGGGGTTTTGATCGGCTGGGCATTGCAGTAATGCATGAGTTGACACCTATACAGCACTGAGTCTTCCACCAGGGACATTTTCTATATTTTTAGGTGTTAAAATCTGACAAAACAAATCATAAAACTTATGATTGTCTTTAGAGAGGTCTTGTCTTATTAGACTTATTCTCAGATATTTGATACTTTTAGTGTAAACGGTATCTTTTAAATTATTTAATTTTTATAGTGTTCACTGTGGATTGCAATTGATTTTCCTATTTTGACTTATCTGTCAGACTTTCTAAGCTCACTAGTTCTAACTACTCATAGCTTCTTTGGGGTTTTTATTATATGTAATCATATTGTCTCTGATTTTTTCTATCCTACCCTCATATCTTTACTTATTTTGTTTTAACTGCATATAGTTAATATGTGATAGTGGGAATTGCAGTCTTGTTAAGAGTTTTTATCAGGAGTGAATTTTATCAATGCCTTTTCTTTTTCTATTGAGATGATCACATGACTTTTCCCTTATTTTCTGTTAATGTGATTAATTGTACAATTTGTAATGATATATTATTCTTTTTATATGTTATGACATTTGCTTTGCTAATATTTTGCTTAGTCTTTTTTTTTTTTCAATCCTCACCCGAGGACATGTTTACAGAAAGGAAGAGAGAAAGAAAGAGAGAGAGAAAATCGATGTGAGAAAAACATCAGTCAGTTGCCTTCCACTGGGGATTGAACCTGCAACCCAGGCGGGTGCCCTGACTGGGAACCGAACTGGCAACTTTTCAGTGCATGAGATGATGCAGTGGAGCCTCTCCAGCCGGGCAGGGAGTCTTTGCACACGTGTTTGTGAGTGATGTGTTTCTGGTAATGTTTTTGTTAAGTCTTGGTGTCAAGGGTATGCCTGTCACAAAATATTTCCATGGTATCTGATCATTTTCATTTCTCCGGAAGAGGTGAGGTAAAACTCGTATTAGTTTTTCCTTAAATATTTAGTAGAATCACATTTGAAACCATCTGGGCCCACAGTGGTCTTTGTAAGAACATTTTAAGTTATAATCTCAATTTCAGATTTTCTCTCTTTCGTGTTGTATTTCGTAGAAATCTTTATCTAAAATTTTCAAAATGTTGGCATAGGTTTTTTGTAATATTATTTTATTCTTTGAATGCTTTATAAGGTCTGAAGAATGCTCTTTTATTCCTGACATACAGTATTTGCCTTCTCAGTACATCCCACCAAGGGTTTATCATTTTTGTTAGTCTTTGTAAACAATGATTTATGATCCTTCCATACTGTTTGAGTTTCCATTTCATTAGTTTCTGGTCTTGATTATTTCCTTTTTAAAAAAAAATTATTTGCATAATTTGTTCCTTCTATAACTTCTTTCTGATAAGTATGGCTCAGTGGTTAGAGTGTTGGTCTGCACATGGAAAGGTCGAGGGTTCGATTCCTGGTCATGGGTACGAACCTCAGTTGCAGGTTTGATCCCACGTGCAGGAGGCTACCAATTGATTTGTCTCTCTCCTATCAATGTGTCTCTCTCCCTCCTTTCCCTCCCACTCTCTCTAAAATTCAATGGAAAAATACCCTTGGGTGAGGGTTAACAAAAATAGAAATGCTTACTTAATGAAGTGTTGGCCTTCTTTTCTCCAGTATGTATTTAAAGCTATATACTGGGTGGACAAAAGGTCTACAGTTCATGTGGAAAATAGAACAATAATTAATAAAATTAATATAAGAATAAACTCCTGTGTACTCACAACTATAAACCTACTTTTGCCCCACCCTGTGTTTTCCTATTCCCGTGGCTTTAGCTACATTCCACAGGCCGTGCTCCCGTATACATTAAGTAGACCTTGCTATTAGATTTCTCCTTGACCCATAGAAGTATTTTAGAAGAAAAATAATTACCAAATGTGGGGGTTCTAATTATCTTTTTTGTGTTGATTACTAGCAGAACGGCATTATTACCAGAGAACATACTCTGTGGTCCTTTGAAGTGTGCTGTGATTGGCGTTACTCACTTTGGGGGAAATGCTCCTGTGTGCACTTGCAAGTGAGGCATCTTCTTAAATTGTTGGATGCACTGTTTTATATTTGCCCATTAGGTCAAATTATCTGTGTCATTCAGATGGTCACCTTACTGACTTTACTGCCTGCCTGGTCCATGAGAAGGATATTTTGAAACTTTACATAATAATTATGGATTTTTCTGTTTCTTATTTGACGCTGTATTATCAGGTGCCTTACATTTAGAGTTGTCACATCTTCCAGGTAAATTGAATTTTTCATTTTCAAGTGTCATTTATCATTTTCAGTGTCTTTATCTCTGGTAATCCTTTTTTTTACTGTAAAGTTTCTTTTGTCTGATATTTGTGTAACTTCTGTAGATTGTTAAAACTTACAGTATGTATCTTTTTCTGTCCTTTTATTTTTAATCTTTCTGTGTCTTTGTATTTAAGATCTGGTTAGGTTTTGTATCCACTCTGACATGTGTCTTTATCATTTAACTGGACTTAAACTTGGGTTTGAGCCTTTTAATTTTTCCCACCTGTTTTAGGTTTCTTTTTCTCTCCTCTTGTGTTTTTTTTTAATCACTCCCATTTCCCCACTCTGTTAGCTTGGAGGTTATCTATTGAGTCTTTTACTTTTCTTTCAGTTGTTTATCCTAGAGATTATAGTAAGCAGCTGACTTAGTGAAGTCTAATATTGTTTAGTACCTTTCCTCTCTTAGAGTACATTTTACTGTTACGCCTGACGTAAGTTGCCGTTGTTGCTGTGTGTTGTACTGTTTTAAACTCAAGAAGACATTATTGTTAATGTTTTATGCAGTGTCCATTGCCCACATATTTCTCTCTTGCATTGCCCTCCACTGTACCCTATATCTGGGATCTTGTATCTGGGACCATTTTGGTTTTGTCTAAAGAATGAAGAAAACATTTCTTATTCCCTCAGTGTAGGTCTGCTGGCGATTCCCTCCGTTACTGCCTGGTGACATGTAGAGAGTCATTCTTGAATCTGTGGCTTGATGTCTTTCCACAATTTTGGAATATTTTTGGCCTTAACTTCTTCAAATTTTGTTTCTACCATTCCTTCTCTTCTTCCAATTGCAAGTATATTGAAGAGATTCTCTTTATTTTCTGTCTCACGCCCTTTCCTCAATGTTTTCCAGCTGTTTTCCTTTCCATGCTTCATGTGGATCACACACACAAATATGTATACACACACCTGTCTTCCAGTTTAGCAAGTCTCTTTAGTTTTTTCTAAGCTGCTGTTAGGATTGCTTGTTGAATTCTTAATATTGATTTTTATAGTTTTTAGTTCCGGAATTTCCAAACAGTCCATTTTTATAGTCTCCAGCTTTCTGAAGTTCTGCATTTTGTCTTTTGTTCTGAGCAGGGGAGCATGTGGTTCTGGTACCTCCACTAGCTGGAGTCCATGTGTGTCTCTTTCCACTACTGTGTATTTTTTCATTCGTGTTATCTTGTTTTGTGCTTGGATATTTTTGCTTGTGTGTCAGAAATTCTCTTTGTACAATTACTTTAGGAACAATTTGAAGCCTAGGATGATATCTTCTTCCAGAGAGAATTTTAGGTTTGCTTCAGCCAGGGGCCTAGGAAGCACTAGAGCAAGCTGGGCTCTTCTTAGTCCAGTTCTGGTGGCTGATGTCTCTGAAGCAAAGCTGCAGCTCCTGGAAGGCCTGTCAACTTCTGGCTCACTCATTGTTAAGATGCAGTATTTTGGGTACTAACCCAAAGAGGGGGTTCATCATGGTTACTGTCCCTATAGCCCTGGAGGTTGGTTAAAAGTGCCTCCCGGTCAGCCTTCTAAAACAGTCCCTCCACCCCCTTCCTGGGCAAAAAAGACCCAAATGTCTTTGTGTTCCTCCTGGTCCAGCAGTTCTCCCTGGTCTTGTTACTCCGCCTTCAAGCAGATGTGGTCGGTATTTTGTCCAGCTTTTTCTCGTTGACCTCAGGCGTTGGGTTGGCCCCGTACATAGTCCAGCGTTACTGAAGTGTGTCTCTTTCATTCTGTCAGGTACACGTTTATATTTATAGTTTTGTCCATCTGATGAGTGAGAAGTATTTCACTGTTCTAATTTCCTTGATTATTAGTAAGGTTGAGCAATTTCTCATGTATTTTTTGGCTGTTTTTTCTTTTTTCGATTTATTTGGTTTGTATCTTTTTTGGGGTCTTTTCTTTTTCATATGGATCTAGCACTTTATAGATTCTTGATGTTGATCATCTGCTGTACATTGCAAATGTTTTCTCCCATTCTTTTATGGGTCTTTTACATTTTATTATGACTAGATCATATGAAAGATTTTAATTTTTAGGTATTCAGATCTTTTATGGCTTCTGGGTTTTATGTCTTGCAGATCAGGACACAATAAGTATTTTATAATTTGTTTTTTACATTTGTCTCTTAGTAATTCTTGAACTGCATTTGTTATGTATTTTGTGAAATATCTGATTTCTTAGCTAAATGAACAGTGTAAGGAGAGGGGCTCCTTTTCCCTTCTCCTTGTAAATTCTACAGGTTTTTCAATCCCCGAGAAGGGCAGTGAGTGGGCCTGAGGTAGCCTGCTGTCGGGGTTCTCCCTGCACCTCCCACCCAGTCCTGTCTTAGGAAGGTGGAGCTGGGATGTTTTCTCAGGGCGGGTCCTCCTGGCTGAGGCGCGGAGGGTTGTGGCTGAAAGGGAGACAGGTCATGATCTGTCATCACACAAATGAGGCCAGTGATAACATGTAACTAGTTTGTTTTTGTACAGATGAGAACTGTTCAGTCTAAAAATTCAAATGGTATAGGAAAGTTCCAAGAAGGAGGAGGAAAGAATGCTCCAGGCTTCCACTCCAAGAAAGGCAGCCCCCTTTCTGATCTGCGTCTCACACAGGAGGCCACTGCTTCCCCCGGGCAGCCCTGCAAGCCTCTGTGCACCGTCGGAGCCGGCAGCCCGGTGGCGCTGCTCAGGCCAGTAGTTCAGAGCTACATGTGCTTGCAGCCTGGTATTAAGAGCACAAACCTCAGAGCCACAGCACCTGGGTTTAAGTCAAGCCCTGTTATTGCCCAGCAGTGTCTCCGTTCCCTCACCCATTAGCTAGGACACCAGCATTGCCTGCCCCTGGGGTCCTGTGGGTTGAAGTGACTTAACACACAGCCTGGCGACACGATTCCAGCATCATGCTGGGTGTATATGGCCTGAGGTGCGTTCTGCTGCTCAGAGCGGACCTTGGCGGGTATCTGCACCCCCCCCTTGTTTGGAGTGATGCTCGCTCCGTCAGTGTGGCCAGCACAGCAGCTGAGGCAACTTCCTGCTGCTGCTTCTAAGGCCGACTGTGGTCGCCTTGCTGAAGACAAACCCAGGGCTCAGAACCAGGGTCCCCACGCTGCCTGCAGTGAGAGGCCAGAGGGCGCGGCTTGCCTCTGAGGAGCCTTCGGGCCTACAGCTTCCTAACAGGCCGGGTGCTGTGGCTGGCTCGAGGCCTGGCAGGAGGAAGCGCACGGTGCCGAGCTGCCCTCTCTTCCCCCGCAGGTTCAGCAGTACCGGGTGGCCATGACTGCAAAGGACTGCTCCATCATGATCGCGCTCTCCCCGTGTCTGCAGGATGCAAGGTGAGGTGCCCACGGGGGTCACACATGGCTTCAGCCTAACAGGACTTTGTGGATTGAGAAGTCAGTTTCCCCATATTTAGAGACCACAGGTTATAATTCAGTCAAAAAGACACGGAGAAAATTTTGAAAGATTGTTCTGTTAAATTGAAGATTATTATTTTCTAAGGAAACACCCTAAGGACTTAGAAGCAGTTTGGGTACTGTGGCACAGATTCCTTCCTCTCAGAGAAACCCTAAGGCTCCTGCCACTGCTCTGAGGCCTGAGGTGCTGTAGGTCCCATGGACCTGCTCCTCTGCCTCCACCAGGCCGACATGGGACCTTCATGGTCGTTCTGGTCTTTGAAACAACACGTGCATTGTTCTGCTTCCTATCTGCAGTATCTCCGTAGACACTGAATTGTCCTGTCTCCTCCCCAGTCGTTTTTAGGCACTCAGGATGAACCCGATAACCTTCCCTTAGTAGGCAGGTGGCGTCTTCAGCCTTGATCTCCAGGGTGCAACCCCACATGGTCATCCTTCTGACACATCCTGGGTCAAGGCGGCCTGGCTGCTAGTGTCTGGTTTTCTGCTTTTGAACTGAATATTCCCAGGAGTCCTGCTGCTGGACAGGCACAGAATTATCTATTTTCTGATAGGGACACTTCATGGAGGGACATTGAGAGGGTAAAACTGAAATACAGAAAAAGGTTGTTCTATTCAGTTGAAAACACCCCCATTACCGCCAAAGAAAGTGCCCCCAATGCTTAGGTATGGGGACTCTGTTTGTGGGTCAAGCTAATGATTGATGTTGGGTGAGAGGAAACCACACAGATGCTACAGTCACCCGCCTGCCTTACGCAGGGGTGCAATCGGGGTACAGAAATGTGAGGGGCAGAGGGCCAGGGCCTGATACCCTCAATAAAACCCCACACATTGGGATAGGAGCCTGGTCATGTGTCCAGAAAGTTCTGAGACACGTGGGCACCAGGCTCAGCCGAGGGTGGCCAAGTGTCGCGAGGTGTCAGGAGCCACGGCCTGGGCTCATGGGGAGCTTCTGGTAGACAAACGGAGGGGCAGCCCCCCAGCCATGCACCCACCAGCTGCCATGGGGGGGACTCACCTCATCTTGGTGGGTGCTACTTCTAAGTGAGAAATGGAGGTGTCCTTTAAAATGTGTAGCCCTGTTGAGGGCTGGAGACATGGACTGTCCCCAGCCCAGCTGCACTGAGCTTGGGTTTTAGGCCCGGAGAGGAAACTGAAGCAAGACCTTCGTTTGCAGACATGCTCTCTGCAGTTCAGGAGGGAGCCCTGGCTTCCTTCTCGCCAGCTGTATTTCAGAGCAGGATTTAAGTCAGAGTTGAGGCCTTGATTAGCCTCATCTAGACAGGAACATGTTCTCTGGCTTTCCTTCTCGTGTGCAGCAGCTTTTGAAATTGGTGTTTTGACTTTTTTTTTAAAAATATATCTTTATTGATTTCAGAGAGAGGGAAGGAGAGGGAGAGAGAGAGAGAGAAACATCAATGATGAGAGTGTCATTGATCGAGCCCGCAACCCGGGCATGTGCCCTGACTGGGAATCGAACCCCAATCGCCTGGATCCCAGGTCGATGCTGAACCTTGACTTTTTTTTAATGATTTCTAAAAAGTAGTGAAGGGGAAACCAGGACTCCTGACCACTTCCCTTCAGCCACACTGAGCTCATTTAATGCACTTCACCAGTCACCTGGGTGCAGACTAGACCAAGCGCTCACAGCTCCGCGGATACACAGCAGCCTTAGGACAAGATTCAGAATTAGTCTCAAAGTGTTTTTAAGGACACGTAACTGTTCAAATATTGTTCAAAGCGTGACTCTTCCGATGTTTAAAAAAAACACAAAACTAAGCCCTAAGAAACAAAATACAACACTCTGCAGATAGGACTTGAGACTAAACCACCACCCAGCTGTGAGAAAGCATGAAGGAGCCGGGGCTCCACCAGATGCGGGGAGGGCGTGTAAGAGAAGCCTGCTTTCAACAGTTTTTCCACCTGGCTGTTGAAGGGCCAGATCTTTCTACTTTTTCTCAGGTTTTGTAATAGCTGGCCCATGATACAGTCTATTTTTCAGCACCTTTACCACTGGGATATGGGGAATGTCACAAGTATCCTGTGTAATTGGTTTTTCATCTTTCTGCACATTAACCCTCTCTTACCTGGTGTGCTTGGCAGGTCTCAGCAGAAGCTTCAAGTGCTGGTGCACACCGCGCGGACAGACAGAGATGGGATGCGTACAGACGCACAGAACAGGCGCTCTTTGTGAGCAAGGGTGGGGGAGTAGGGAGCGAGACTGAAACGGCTTTTCTGCTTTCAGCTCTGACCAGAGGCCTGCTGTCCCGTCGTCGAGGTCCAGGTTTGCCTTTTCTGCGTCTGTGCTGGACCTCGATCTCAAACCCTACGAGAGCATCCCTCATCAGTACAAACTGGATGGCAAGATAGTCAACTACTATTCAAAGACTGTACGTGCCAGAGATGCCGCCACGATGTCAACGCGGTTCAAGGAGAGCGAAGACTGTACATTAGTTCTGCATAAGGTCTAACTTTTTCCTGTGGTGTCTTTGAAACTTGAACATAGAATGTGAAGGTTGAACGCTAGTGCTCTTTTGTGTTGGGTGACTTGGCTGTGAATGTTGTCGCTTTCTAACCACTGTTGGGGGGTGCTGCTCCTGGGACACAGACTGGAGGAAACACCTCCAGGACCAGGAGTGCCAGGCGTGAGCCCTGTGGCGTTCTGGGTCCTGGAGGCCTCTCTGGGCAGTTTTCCTTCCCACCCAAGGCTCATGTCTAATCTCTAACGCAGATTCGGATCTCATACCACCAGACTCCTAACATACAAAACTTGAATTATCACGTATACCTTACATTTGGCCTTTAAAAAAACGGATCCTACTGGAACTTCCCCAGCTGAATTACTTGGCCACTTTTTTTAAATTTTTATGTTTTTTTTATTGATTTTAGACAGAGGAAGGGAGAGGGATAGAGAGAGAAACATCTATGAGAGAGACATCCATCGGCTGCCTCCTGCACGCCCCCTACTGGGAGTCAAGCCTGCACCCAGGGCATGTGCCCTGACAGGGAATCGAACCAGTGACCTCTTGGTTCCTGGGTGGACGCTCAACCACTGAACCACATGGGCCAGGCACACGTCAGCACAGGCTTGGTGGTTCCTACTGCACAGTGATGGGTTGTTGGCACAGATGTCAGTCCTGAATAGTGTTGGCTCGGTCCTGGAGGAGGTGCCACATCCACCACTCTGCACAGGATCAGCGGTGACCATGGGACTCGGGTCGGGGGTCAGCACCACTCATGCAAGCATTGACTTTCACTTTCTTTTATTTTCTGATTTTGTCCTTGACGTTAGGGGAGATGAGGTGTTTGTTTGCCTGAAATTGCTGCTGTGGACATTGGAAGGAAGCAGCTGCAATGCTGAGCTGCTGACCAGGGTGGGCGCCCCAGGGCAGCTGTTCCTCCCAGCTCTGTGTTCATGGTGTTCTGGGTGTTTGCGGAACCTCTCCCAGTGTTGCCAGAGCCAGCGTTGTTTCCCTCCTCCCTCGGGCTTCACGGAGATGGGTGGTGTGTTGCCCCGAGTGCTGCTGGGCCGCCTCCCTACCAGGGCTGCCCAGGCCCTTCTTAGGTTCTCGGTGGGCTCACCCTGTGGGCCCGGCTGCTGTGACACTGCTGGGAACCTGGCTTCAGCTTCTATTCTAGAGTAGGTTGTACAGACTAACTATTTATATCATCACTTTGAGGGATTAATGAAGGCTTACTGTAATATAATATTGTAATATTAGTGAAACCGTGGAATTATATGAAAATGCTACATGAAAAATGAGACTATTTTGCTGATTGTAAATTTTTGTGGAGAAATTTTGTGATAACTTGAGAATTACACCTGTTTGAATTAAGCCAGTTTTTCAAGAATTTATTCTTTAATTCTGTCCTAACATTTACTTCTTACTTCTGTATTCAGAGGGTCAAAAAGATAGTCAAGTGACTCGCATCGCTCCTGTCAGTGTGTTGGGGTCTGGAGGCTCTGGAGACCCCACCTGAAGGGACATGCACAGAGCTGTGTTCTCGTGGGCAAGTCCCACGTGTGGGAGGGAAGCAGCTGTCAGTGTTGTTCTGGCTGGAGGATTTCCTTGTTGCTGGCTTGGGACAGGGGAAGGAGTGGGTGGGAGATGACAAAGGCATGCGGTCCTCCCCGGCACCCCGTGGGCCGAGGGTCCTAGGTCCCCGTGCACGGAGCTCCAGCACCGCACCCGAGGAGGGCTGCGCAGCCTCTGGGCCTGTCCTGGCTGGACCAGGCAGTTTGGAGCCTGGGGACGAGGGGACAGGACTGCACCAGAGGTGGTCTCGGTCCAGCCCTTTGCTGTTCATTCTGCCACAGCCACTTATGTCACTGGTGGCCGTTTGAGTGAAACCGTGTTCCCACCAGTTCTGACATTTTAAATGGTGACCGAGGTGAGTGCAGCACGAGGCTCTGGGCGTAAAGGAGGACCCGGCGCGGAGGCCGGCGGGGGGCGGGCAGGCCTCACCGTCTTACTCGTTTAAGCTCACACTCGCTGTTTTGGGGACAGCTAAGAGTGAGTGTCAGGACTTGCTGAAAGGTGCTGCTGATGCCTCGAGTGCTGCTCTCCCAGGGGTCTGAGGAAGGTCTAGGAAATGAGGCTCCAGAGCCCCAGATGGGGGCTGCCTCTGCCCTCAGCCTGGGTGCGGGAGGGGCGCCAGCTGCTCCCCTCACGTCCGTCTTTGGCATTCTGTATTTAAATAGCTGTATGTACTTTTCATGTCCTGACAGTTTATATATAACATGTCACAACTGCACAGACAACATGTTCTAAGGGCATGGTTTCTAAGTGGAAAATAGCAAATGTTTATATTCAATAAAATCAAACGCCTCCTGGGGCAGCACCCGACTCCTACGTGTTGCCGTGTCGGGAACTAGTGCTGTTCCCTGTGCATAGCGATCGTATCAGGCTTTCCAGAGCCGCCTCTATGCCCAGCACGCCCAGCAGGGTTCGGAAGCTGAGAGGAGCAGTTTCTATTACTCCCTTCTTGTCCCACTCCAGGGCTGTAAAGAAAACAAACTGGGTGAGAAGCTTCACTGAGACTCTCCCCTCCTCCCCGCCCAGCTGCCCTGGGTCATGGCTGTGAATGCAGCACTGACTGGGACCCCCACCCCCTGCACTCAGCCCAGGAGGGCTTCGGGGGAGCAATCCCCCCACAGGTGCTTTTGAAGTGATTATTGATCAAAATATTTAAAAAACTGATATAAAAAGTATGATGAAATTTCCAACTTTTGATTCTTGCCTGCTGGGCACACTAAGAAGACACCAGAACACCGCCGGGGCCCCTCCCTACCTTGCTGCGGCACCTGGGTGAGAAGATCCAGCTTCGGCAAAACCTTCCCTTCTTCATCTATTTGTACCCTCCAGACGACGGCTAATTCCAGCCTGAAAGAGGTAAGGGCCGTCCCTAGGTGCCCTTGAAACCGGTTGGAGTGCACTCGCCGCAGGCAGGAGGCCTGCTCGGCTGGCCCTGTGCCTAAGGACATCCCGCAGGTGAGAGGACGTGCTGTCCATTAGTCAGCAGCAAAAGGAAAGTGGAAATGAAGACAGGAAGGCACCGCTTGTACCCCTAATGTTAGTGACAATAAGAGTGAGTACAGGACTCAGAGCAACAGAAGCGACGTTTCCTTGGGAAGTAAATTGGTAAACTACTTTGAAAAGAATTTGGTGGTGACAGAAAGCCGAGTCTGTCCTGTGATCCAGGATCTGCACTTCTAGGTATATGCCCGAGAAGCTTGTGTCCTCGGGGGCCAGGAGACATGAACAGGACGTCAGAAATGGTGGGACACTGAATAACCCAAGTGCTCAAGACATGCAGAAAACAAACAGGACCTCTGCCCGCTGGGGTAAGCACTGAGGGGCCAGCTACAGGTACCCCCAGATGTGAATTACGGGAATGTTTTATTACCAAAAGGCAAGTCCCAGGGCCTACATAATTATGACACCAGTTTAAGGCTTGAAAACTGAACACTGGTAGGCACGCGCGTGCAAGTCATCTGAGTACATCATTCCAGGCAGATCTCCACGCGCACATCCGGGGCGGCCACGGCCACGGAGAGGAGACCCGATGGGTCCTCCGTCCCTCAGAGCTCGCTGCCTCCTGAACTTTAAAGTTGATCCAAACACCACCACTTCCTGGCCTCTTCCTTGGTCCCCTCAGGACCCCTGCAGTGCAACCTGCACCCGCTGGCCTGTTGCTCACCCGCCAGCTGAGCAGACATTTACTGTCCCCACGCTCCCCTCCTCCCTTACCCTGCGAGGCCCCTTCCTGCTGTGCCGCCATCAGCCGCCTGTCTGATTCTACAGACACTTCTCAAGATGGCAGGAGTTTACATCTGTGCTCTACTGTTTGTAACCCTCGTTCTTCACAGACGGGAGACACCATCTGATTGCTGGGAAGGGACCTGGCCAGCAGGGACAGCCCGGGCCCCACAGGGCATCTGCACTCACCCTGGATGGCTGGCGCTCCGGATCCCCATGCAGCTGGAGGAGGCCCCCTCCGCAAGGTGCACAACCTCTGGGTACTTTTCCTGTGGAGAGAAGAAAACTTATTTTTATTTTATTTATTTTTTAATATCTTTATTGATTTCAGAGAAAGGAAGGGGGGGGAGGGAGGGAGACGGAGAGAGAGAGAGAGAGAGAAACATCAATGATGAGAGTCATTGATCAGCTGCCTCCTGCATGCCCCCTGCTGGGGATCAAGTCCACAACCCGGGCATGTGCCCTGACCGGGAATCGAACCGTGATCTGGATCCTAGGTCGATGCTCAACCACTGAATCATGCCCGCTGGCAGAAAACTTATTATTTTTAAAATCATAGTTTCAGGTGTACGCCCCAGCGATTAG
Source organism: Miniopterus schreibersii (assembly GCF_964146895.1). Lineage (NCBI taxonomy): Eukaryota > Metazoa > Chordata > Mammalia > Chiroptera > Miniopteridae > Miniopterus > Miniopterus schreibersii. The sequence continues at coordinate 71,283,798 of NC_138111.1, read as the reverse complement.
ACATTACATAACTTACTAAGTGATCATCCCCATAAATCTCGTACCCACCTGACACCTTACACAGTTGTCAGAATGTTACTGTATTCCCTACGCTGTACTTTACATCCCCGTGACTCTTCTGTAACGACCAATTTGTACTTAATCCCCTCACCTTTTCACTCACTCCCCTAACCCCCTTCCATCTGACAACCGTCAAAGTGTTCTCTGTATCTATGAGTCTGTTTCTGTTGTGCTTGTTTTTTTAGGTTCAACTGTTTATGTATTTTGCCATTTTATTGTTCATATTTTTAATCTTTTCTTTCCCTTCTCATTCTTAAAGAATTCTTCATTCATTCTTCAACACTTCCTGTAGTGTTGGTCTGGTGGTGGTGAACTCCTTTAGCTTTTACTTGTCTGGAAAGCTCTTTATCTAGCCTTCAGTTCTAAATGACAGCTTTGCTGGGTAGAGTCATCTTGGTTGTAGGTTCTGGCTTTTCATCACTTTGAATATTTCTTGCCACTCCCTTCTGGCCTGAAATGTTTGTTGAGAAATCAGCTGGCAGTCGTACGGGAGCTCCCTTGTAGGTAACTAACTGCTTTTCTCTTGCTTTTTTTTTCTTTTAAATATCTCTTTATTGATTTCAGAGAGAGGAATGGAGCGGGAGGGAGGGAGAAACATCAATGATGAGAGTCATTGATCGGCTGCCTCCTGCACGCCCCCTACTATGGATGGAGCCTGCAACCTGGGCACGATCCCTGACCAGGAATCGAACCGCAATCTCCTGGATCCTTGGTCGATGCTCAACTGCTGAGCCAGGCCAGCTGGGCTCTCTTGCTGCTCTTAAGATTCTCTCTCTGTCTTTAACCTTTTGCATTTTAGTTATGATGTGTGTGGGCCTCTTTGGGACTCTCTGGGCTTCCTGGACTTGTAAGTCTATTTCCTTCACCAGGTAGAGGAAGTTTTCTGTCATTTTTCCAAATAGGTTTTCAGTTTCTTGTTCTCTCTCAAGCACCCCCATGATGAGAATGTTGGTATGCTTGAAGTTGTCCCAGAGGCTCCTTACAGGTTCAACTGTTGACAGATATGTATTTATTGCCATTTTATTGTTCATTTTATTTTTACTTTTGCTGTTTTGATTGGGTGTTTCTTGCTTCATTATGTTCCAAATTGCATTTCTCAATTTCATCTACTCTACTGATTCCGTGTCATTTCATTTAGTGTATCCTTCATTTCTGACTGTTTTGTTTTTTTAATGGTTTCCATGTTGTTTTTTATACTGTTGAACTTCTAACGTCACTGAACATCCTTATAACCAGTGTTTTGAACTCTGCATCTAGTAGTTTGCTTGTCTCCATTTTGTTCAGTTCTTTTTCTGGAGTTTTGTTCTGTTCTTTTATTTGGGACATGTTTCTTTGTCTCCTCATTTTGGCTTCCTTCCTGTGTTTGTTTCTGTGTATTAGGTAGAGCTGCTACATCTCCCGGACTTGACAGCATGACCTAATGTAGTATGTTTTCTGTAGGGTCCAGCAGCATAGCTTCCCCGATCATCCAAGCTGGGCACCCCGACCCTCCACTCTGGTGGGCTGTGAGGACTTGTTTGCAGCCAGACCTCTGACCACTGTGGAGAATCAGCTGTGCAGGGCCTACCCTACAGAGCAGGACTTACATCAGCAGGGCTCTGGTACCTGCTGAGTCCGCCCCTTGAGTGTGTCATTTGTGGAGGTGGTTGAGAGGCGATGCTTTGACATAGTCTGAAGCTCTCCACTGGGTGTGCTAGCTCTGGGGCCTTTTGGGGAGGTGCAGGCTAAGGTCAGCTGCTGTCTGTGCCCTGCCTGGGGCCACCCTGCATGAGCTACAAAGAGATCTGCAGGTAGCTGCTACTTGTGCTGGGTTTGGAGGAGCCCAGGGGAGGGCAAGCTATGAACCAAGGCTGGCTGCTGCTAGTGTAGGGCCTGGGGCTACTTAGCCAGAGGTATGGGGCCCGCTGAGGCCATATGCTGCTTGCTTGAGAGATTTTAGGAAAATCTGAAGCATTAGCCAAGACAGTTCATTGGTATGGCAGAGCCACTGGAAACAGCTTGGGTGGGCCCAAAAGTGGGGTGGGGCAGGGCTTCTGGGAATCACCAGGGTGGGGCAAACAGTGTGAGCCAGGTTGATGGAGACTCAGATATGGTGCCTGCCTACTGGCTCTGTGTGGGGAGGGCTCAGGAAAGGAACAGTGGCCTCTGCCAGCTCTCCTCTCTTGGAGAAAGCTGCCGCCCCCCCCCCATCTCACCCTGATGCCAAACCGAAAGTCTGATGGGTTTTCCTTTGTAGGTCACTTCTTTTCCCCGGCTGCTCTAAGAATTTTTCTTTGTCATTAATTTTTGACACTTTTAATACAATGTGCCTTGGAGAGGGCCTCTTTGGATTGAGGTAACTAGGTGTCCTGTTTGCTTCTTGGATTCGAGGATCTATTTCTTTCCATAGGTTTGGGAAGTTCTCATCCTCTATTGGCTTAAATAGATTCTGTTCCCTTCTCCATCTCTTCTTCTTCTGGATGCCTATTATTCTAATATTGCTTTTACTGATGGGGTCAGAGAGTTCTCATACAACTCTTTCATTTTTCTTTATGCTCAGGTTTCTCTCTTTTGCCCTGTGTCATTTCTAGATTCATATCTTTAATATCACTAATTCTTTCCTCCATGTGGTTGGCTCTGATTTCTGTGCTCTGTAGCTCATTCCTGGTCTCCTTAATTGCATGCTTCATTTCCAGGACTTCTGATTGGTTCTTTTGTAAAGTTTCAGTCTCTTTGGTAAGGTACTCATTTTGTTCATTGATTTGTTTTCTAAGTGCACCGAATTACCTGTATTTTCTTGCATCTAATTGAGTATTTTCAGAACTGCAGTCCTGAAATCTGTCATTTATATCACATATTTCCATGTGTTCCAGCTTCCTTTCTGGGGATTTTTCATTTTCTTTCTGGTCATCCTCATTACCATTGTTATTTATGGTATTTGCCCCTCTCCTTTGCCTAGGCATGAAAAGCGCTTCAAGCAGTGTTCTCTGAAACGGTCTTTCTACTATTTTCCAGTAGACGGCACTGAATTGCAGGGTGTTTTTACCTCTGTGATCTCCCAGACTTGACCTCCACAGCTTCCGTAAGACAGTACAGCCACACTGCTTGGGGCTGAGGTTTGTTTTGCCCTCACCATAATGGCAGCCCCAGATCTCTGTGAGGTCCCCCCCCAAGCACCAAACCCGGGGATCAGTCACAGAGTGAAACAGTGGTTCCACTGCAGTAGCTCTTGGTTTACATATAAAATGTTCCTTGACCTGATACCAAGGGCAATGGGAGGTGAGTTTTGGGAGCCCAAGGGGCAGCAGGGCTCTGTGGTTCTGTTTCTTCGTCAGAATCACCCCCGCCCAATAGTGGACTGCCCTGTGCCAGAACCCCACTTCTGGCATCTGCTGGCTCAATCACTGTTCACTCCACTTGCCCTGCTGGACTGGCCCCAGCAGCTCTGTTCCTCCCAGCTGGCTGAAAGAAGTGCCTACTCCCAGCAGTTTCCTCCCCTTTCCCGGCCACACTGTGAGCTCCTGGCTGCAGGGCTGCATCTGCAGGCCATCTGAGCTCTCCTCCCTTCTCATCTCTCCACTTATTCCTGGTTGCCTGCCTTTAGATGTTTCAGTGTGTGGGTCTCTCAGGCGTGCTTCTGTATTGAGTTGGGAATTCTTTGTAGTTGGTTAATTTGTTGAAATTTCAGGGGAGAGGACAAGGGGATCTCTCACGCCACCAATGCTCTGATGTCACTGGATTCTTTAAATGCCTAGTTGTAGAACTTCTGGTCAGCCAGATTTCAGGTGGTTCTGAATGATGGTGGTTCTGCAGTTTAGCTGTAATTGGGAGGAGCCGAGCACCATTTTTACCTACACCGCCATCTTGGCTAGAAGCCCCCTTATTTTTTTTCCAGAGCAATCTGTGGGGCACAAGGATGCTGACCCATGGGATGGGAAAGGAATGGGAAACCCCTTTGAGGTGTCTCTCTCATTTCCTGAAAGCCTAAGTTCTGATGTGCCAGTCACTCCCCCAGTACACAGCATCGTGGTGCCCTTGTCCACGGCCACCCATACGCCTGCCTTCTGTGCTCACTGGCACAGTGTCCCAAGTCTTTCCACGGCCACAAGGCTTCCAGGCTGCTGCACTATCAGCTCCCCGATGTCACAGGACAATTTCATCCCGATTCCACCAGTCTGTCCACCCAAGGTCCTGCAGCACTCAGCTATCCTGCCTCATATCCCCTTCGACCTGAGGCCACCTCGTGTCTGTCCTGAGGAGGCCAGCAGGCATGCTGTGGCGTGTCCCTGACGCACCAAGGTGATTCTGACCTTGATAATGGAGGTGAGGTGTACCTGCCAGATGGAGGTGCTCTTCTCACTGTAACGCAATTGTTTTTCTCTCATCTTTAAAAGCCTTTCAAACTGAGGCTGTGGGCTGGCCCCCACCACAGTGGACGCTCCCACCCCGTCCATCCTAACACTTGCTACCAGATACCGGGGCCCACACGCTGGTCACCATGGCAGACGGCGTCGGCCAGAGCAGGGCGACCCAGTCTCCCAGCAACCTGTCCTCTCCCCCAGGTATGGTGCCCGGCTATTCTGGGTAACAGAGTTTTGGGGAGCATGGTCTGCAAAATAGCAGCTTCACAATGAGACTGTCCCATTTAAGAGTCAAACGTATTCTCTCTGAAACAAATGAAATGGGATCTCACAGTTTTCTAGGCTGAAGACTAAGGGAGAGGCAGCACCTCCCCTGTAGTATAATAATTCTGGAACGTCTGCTACTTTCCGGTCTGCAGCCGGCCCAGGGAACCTTTAGCACAGGGCAGGCAAAAGGAGTTTGAACATTGTGTGTGAAACCCAGAGTTCGTTCTCTATTATTATTTATTAATTATGATGTTAGAACTAACACCATGATGTAGACGTGACTTTCAGGCCATGAGCACAACAGAGCTGCGCAGGGGCGCGAGCAGGTGCTCACCGTCGACAGGGGCGTGTGTCCTTTCGTCTGCCCCCATGAGGACAGCCTGGAGTTGGGGGTGATGTGAGAGACTATTAAAGTAGGCTCCACAGGGAGACTTCTCGTTCCTGGGGCCAGCTTTTCCAACACATCTCCCACTCCTCATGACTCCTGGTGCACAGACACACCCGGGCTGACGCCGAAGTCAGACCAACCGTGTGGCCGCCCGAGCCCCACAGAAGGACAGTGAGGTGCAGCTTCCTCTGAGCAACGCTCAGCCTAGAGGCCAGGGGCGGAGATGAGGGGCAGGCTGGAGCCCTGGGGGTGCAGAGCCACGGGCTGCGGAGGTGGGTCTTCCTGAGACGCAGGGATGTGGGGACTGAGCTCTGTCAAGGGAGGTCTTGTGGGGACGAAGATGGGCCACAAGCCACATACGGCGGGCGCGTTCCCAGTGTGAGACCAGGGCCCCCCCCCGTGTGAAAGATGCTGACAGGTCAGGAACGCATCCACACACTGAGCTGTTCTGACCAAACACTGGGCGGGCCTGGTTTAAGCTTACAGACAATTTCTAACTTCAGTGGAACAGTTTTTAATGGAAAGTGCTGGTTGGTTTTCAACCCCAAGCTCTCTAAATGAGTAACAACTGTGTGAGGAATGCCAGGAAGGCATGGGTGCGGCACGTCCCTCAGCTGCCGCAGCCGGTGGCCTGGGCCGGCTCCAGCGTGGGGCCCTGAGCAGCACACACTGGCCGCAGGCTCGGCCGCCAAACAGACTTCACGGCCCCTCCAACCTTCTCCTCCTGAGGAAAAAGGGCCTAGATGAGAAGCTTCCACTAACAAATATATTGTGCTTCCTTTAGTAACAGAAATGCTGGCGTTGGGCATTCAGCATGTGTTTCTAGAGAGCTTTTGGGGTCGGTGGAAAGTTTCCTTTCACACAAGTTAATGATATCACCCCGTGTGTCCAGCTCATTCACTTGCTTGGTGACCTCAAATATGCTCTGAGCACACGCACGGGAGGAAGAAAGCAGCTAAGGGCTGACGAGACCCGGTACCGAGAGTGGGTCTCAACAATAGAAGTGCGTGGTATCTGGAGGGAGAAGACAGAGAAGTTGTACAAATGATACAACACTAAATGCAAAAGATCACATTTCAACAGCAATGGCAAGTTTTACATGTCACTGCATTTGACACAACAGGTAACCGAGTCCCAAGGAAGGGTGAAGGTGCAGGTGTGCCAACCAGGCAGAGCCCGGCCAGCACGTCTGACACACTTGCCGTAAGAGAGTCACACAGTCTCACTGGGAAATCACGGCCTGGCCTGGAAAGGACCTCAGACAGTTCACATTCTGCCACCCACAGAACCAAGGACAGGCCGGTGGGAAGGGAGCGGACAGGCGGGTGCCAGGAGGAGCTGTGGCGAGGCCGCCAGCTTCCACCAGAGGCCTGGCCTAAGCAGAGTCAGGATGGGCGGGTATACACCGCCTTATGCCTGGAGTTTGCATCGAAAACTCTCCCCGTGTTCACCATGGAAAAATGGTGGCTGCGAGAATGGTGGCAATTCGATACCCAGTCCCAGTTGGGTGCCTGAGACCCACCTCCCGTTGCAATGGCTGCTGGATGCTGGTCTAGGGGAGCAGAAATTCAACAGAGCTTCAGGGAAAGGCAGCCCATGTACAGAATCAGCCACACCCTGCCTCCCTCAAAAGAAGGGGAAATCTCGAATCCTCAAGTGTCCACAGAAAGGTTAATTCATCTTGATTTTAGTATTTTCCCAAAGATTATGTCTGGCTGATTCAATGATTTAAAAAACCTGGGGTGTAATTCATATTACAAGATTCACTCCTCTACAGTGTTTAATTCCTAGGTCCTAGTGTATTTACAAGGTTATGAAACCGTCACCATTTCTAAATCTGGAGTGTCTTCCTCACCCCGTAAGGAAGCCCTGTACCCTTCGGCTACCGCCCCTGCCCCCCTCAGCCCCCAGCCACCTCACAAGCACGGAGGGTCCTGCGGAGGGGCTGTGGGCATGTCACCCCCTTACCCTCCACCCACCGCCAGCGGAGTCCGTAAGCTGCGGGACACTGGGCGGCATCTATTCTTGGGAACAGTGCTGTGAACATCCTACACGAGTCAGAGACCTTGGTGCTCACACGATAACTACGTAGCCACTTGAACTGAGACTCGCTACCACAGTGGCGCCGTTTTTAGAATTCCATCAGCAGTGGAGGAGGCTTCTGATTTCTCTCCTCGCCAACACTTTTTCTTTTTTAAAAAAAATTATAGCGCCCTCGTGTGTGCGGTGGAAGCTCACTGTGGCTGACCTGCGCGTCGCTGCTGGCAGCGGTGCCGAGCACCTTCACGGGCTCACTGCCACCCGGGCCTCGAGAAGCGTCTACTCAGACCCTTCCCTGTTCTTTACCTGGGCTACTTCCTACTCACTATTGAGTTGTAACGGTTCTTTATATATTCCAGATACAAGTCACTCCTAAGATACATGGTTTTCTAAATGTTTTTCCATTCTGTGGATTGTCTCCTTACTTCCGTAATGGTGTCACGTGTATAAAGATTTTAATTTTGATGAAGACCAATTTATCTATTTTTGTGGGGGTTTTTGCTTGTGTTTTTGATGTCATGGCTAAAAAATGTAATCCAAAGTCACAGAAACATACACCTATGTTTTCTTCTAAGAGTTTTATAATTTTAGCTTTTGAAATTGGGTCTGACCCATTTTGAGTTAATTTTTGTATATGGTGTTAGGTAGAGGTCCAACTTCATTCTTTTGCCTGTGGATATCCAGTTGTTGAAAAGACTATTCCTTCCCCATTTGTCTTGGCTGCAGGCACATTTCAGTAACATTCTGTATTTTGAAGACACTGGGCAGAGACGATGTGAGATCAGTGAGGTCACACCGGGTGACTAAACTCACCCAGACTCAACAGGGGCTGGGACAGCTGGGTATCTCCGCAGGAAAATGAGCCTCAGTGCCTACCTCATACTGTCCACAAAAATTTACTCAAGATGGATCATAAATATAACTGTAAGAGTTAAAAATCTAAAACTTCTGCAGGAAAACATCGGAGAGAAAAATCTTTGTAATCCTGGGTTAGCCACAGATCTTTCAGATACAATACAAAAAGCAAAACCCACTGAAAAAATAGATTGATTTTGCCGTAATTAGAAATCACTGCTCTTAAAAGCCACGGTTAAGAAGGGAAAGGCCAGCAACAGACTGTGCGCGTCCTGGCCGCCGGCATCCAGGATACGGAGCAGGCACTTTACAGCCCGGCAGCCAGGCGGACAACCCAGTTTCACATGACGGTCCAGAGAGGATTTAATGGTCAGAGGAGAGAGGTGGGAGGGAAAAGACAAATCCCCAGTCGCCAGGAAAACGCAAGTTAACACCCCAATGAGACCCCACTTGGAGGCAGCCGGGTGAGGGGGTGGAGCAGCGGGGCTGCCGCACGTTGCTGGTGGGAATTCAGTAGATCCGGCCACGTCCGTGAAGACTAACGCTCGCCACGCGGCCCAACAGCCCCCTCCCGGGCATGCACCCGAGAAAAATGAAAACACGTCCACACAAAGAACTACACGCGGCTGCTCGTTAATAAGAACCCCAAACTGGAAGCAGTGACCCCTTCAGAACACGCTGGGCCCGCCCCCACCGTGGGTGTGGAAGCGAAGGATGCCACCCAGGCAGTGGGCCAGTGCCCAGCGCAGCATGCTCCACGCAGCGCGGACGACAGACACGACCGACGGCACCGTGGGCCCGGAGACGAGGTTCTAGACGAGGACAGGACAGGGCGGGCGCTCAGGGGCCCTGGCTGAGGTGCTGCTGGTGAGCGCCGGCCAGGCAGGGTGTCCCCTGGGTCAGAGGAAGGGCCGTGGCTGTGAGGAGGCTCTCGGGCGGGACACGCTGTCACAGGGAGGGGAGGCCGCCCAGGGGGCTCTGAGGGGGTCCTCGCAGTGTCACCGCCGGCTAAGTCCCAGGCAGAACCCTGATGAGCACAGCGACCAGAAGAGGTGGGTGCTGCTCACTTCAGCCAAGGGCACGCCAGACGCACCACGCAGGCGAGATTTTAACAAAGCCCCGCCACGCGCTGGACCACGGGGGCTGGGGGTTGCGGGCACCGCTACCCAGCTTTGCGGTCCCTGTGGGGGAGGAAACGCCCGAGAAGCAGACGGGAGCTGTGCTGCCGACGCCTCTAAACCACGGGCCCGGCTTCCTGGACGTGGTCCTGGGGGCGAGGCACAGGCCCAGCTCCACACGTGTCCACGCACGAGAGGCTCCACGGCAAAAACAAGGCACCGCAGCCCACGCCCGGGCAGAGGCCACACTCACGGGGCTCAGCAAGCGGCCCAGCCTCTCTCCGAGGCAGGCCCCCGGGGTCTGGGCCACAGAACGTGTCCGAGAAGTAACGGGAATGTTCAGTGGCTCTGGCACAGGAGCTAAAACGTGTTCCAGAGGCTGCTCAGTAGAACAACAGCTGGAAAACCTCTGTCCCAGCCCACGGCCGCCTCAACCCGGGGCCTCGGCGCGGCCCTGCCTGGAGCCCACACCCCCCCGGGCGGGACCGGGGGGCACTTTCTGGAGCCACGTCCCAGGACCCCGGAGGCCCGCGGCCGCTGCCCACTCCCCACTCCCCAGCCTGGCGTGGGGCCGCGCCTGCCCCGTCGCTCCAGCAGCCCAGCCGCCGTGCCTGACCCCATGTCTTCCTTGTTTTGTAAGACTTGGGAAGAACCAGAGGAACTCAGGGGCCCACTTTATTGGAAATATATTCCAATAGCGTGTGTTTTAATTCTCGGAGTGAGGATATTTTTTCCATTGTTTTTTTTTTTTCAGTAAGTTTTTAAAAAATTTATCTTTATTGTTGAAAGAATTACAGATGTCCCCTTTTTTCCACCACTGACCCCTCCACCCAATTTAAAGAGAGTGGAAGGGAGACAGAGAAACGACACGAGAGACACGTGGATTGGCTGCCTCCCGCACGCGCCCTGACGGGCCGGGGAGTGAACCTGCAACCCAGGTATGTGCCCTTGGCCAGGACTCGAACCTGAGATCCTTCAGTTCACGGGGCAACACTCTAACCACTGAGCAAACAGGCCAGCGCGGTGGCTGTGTTGATTTAAGGGTGTCCGTCAAGGTAACGGGTGGCAGCCGCACGCTTTAAAAGCCGTTCTGGTCCCTCCTAGTCTAATTAAAAAGTGAGCCAAGCTGGTTTCTTTTGAGTCAGAAACGACCAAGAAGCTGCACGCACACGGACACGGAAGGGTGACAATCGACGCTGGGGCCCTTCAGGGGTGAAGTCCCCCGCCCCTCGTCGCTGGCCGGCAGTTACGCGGGGCAGCACGTGGTCAGGGCCCTGCAGGCCCCGGACACTCCCCGGCACTTTCTTCACCCCTGAGGTCTGAACCTCGCCTCAGCTCACACATCTCCGAGCACCGTCCCCACCCCGGAGCTGGTTACAATTCAGGTGTGATTGTTTCATTCAAAATTCACTCATGGATCACAGACTCTAGCTTTTAAGGTCTTAGGTTTCTTTTTTAAAAGACAAATCATACAGGGCCACACACGGCCCTGGGGCCTCGCGCTGGACACGTCGGCTCCCTCCACCTCGCGGCAGCTGACCGACCGTCAGGACGACGTCCGTGTAAATGAGACGGACGCTCAGAAAGGCGAGGCGCTCGCTCGCACTCTGTCCTGTTCCGACCAAGCTCAGGGACGCCGCACCCTGTCACGTCCAACTCAGACGCAGCTGTGACACCGGGCGAGGGCTGCTGCGGCCAGCGCGCAGCGTAACTCGTGTTGGCGACGGGCTTGGACGGCAGCAACAGGAACATTTTTGTTGGGAAACATAATTGCTCCTCGAGGTTTGCTCATACATTCCACAGCTCACGCCAGACATGAGTAAGACCCAAGGCCCCGAGCGCAGAGGGCTCTTGACACAGGCAGGAAACTTGCTGGGCCTTTTTAAAAAGATCAGAAGTCCTAGTTTTGTCTCCAGGGGGCAGGGCCCAGCGTCCAGGCCCTTTCTGGAGACTCAGCTAGGCCTTCTGTCAAGGTGGGGACGGCCCGGCTCTCGCAGATTTTCCACCAACTCTTCCCCAACCAAAGACCTCCTTTCCGAGGCTCCAGGGAGCAGCCCACCCGCCCCAGCAAGGCCCCGGCATCTCCACCCGGCGCAGCCGGCGCTTCCTGCCCTCCCGCCCCCGCTCCGCCTCGTCCCATGGCGAGAGCTCTGGGCAGGTGCTCAGTCAAGGCTGTTCCAACATCCCACTGGTGCAGCCTCTCGTGCTCAATAATACTGTTCATTTTACCTCATACTGGGTGACTAGTTTGGGTATTTAAGTAAGGTTTAAATAATATTTAAATTACATTTTCTCTATAGAGCTAATGAGATTCATCCAGACTTGTACTCTAGGGTCCTGTCTAAATGCCTTCCATCTTTTCTGTCTTTTCCATTTTTAAGAGTGGGAAGGAAATGAACCCTTGAGTCAACATTTGTCCTTAATAACAGAGCAAATCTCCACTTCTGGAGCAAAATAAAGTAGGACAAATAAAATAACGTAAATGAAACTTTAAATGGTTAAAATTTTGTATTACATCAAAAGTTGATGGTTAAGGAAAAATAAAATGAAATGAATATTGGGAGGGAATTAAAATGGGTGGGGGGACAAGCCTTGGTGGAACAGCCCACAGGGCAATCGCAGTTCACTCCACTTGCAGCGCAGCCCCAGCTTTGCCAGCTCTTCACACGCTGGATCATGGCACCTTTGTGAGGTGGGAATATGAAATTATGTCCATTTTATTTTATCTTATTTTATTTTTTAAAGTTATTATTATTTTTTTAATATATCTTTTATTGATTTCAGAGAGACGAAAGGAGAGGGAGAGAGAAACATCAATGATGAGAGTCATTGATCGGCTGCGCCCTGCACACCCCTGACCGGGGATCGAACCCCAGTCTCCTGGATACTAGGTCGACGCTCAACCGCTGAGCCATGCCTGGCCGGGCAAAATTATGTCCATTTTAAAAATAAGAAAAACATACACCTGAAACTAATACAAAATAATACTGATTGTAAACTTTAATGGAACAAAACTTAAAAACTGAGAAAAACAAGGGTCACAGACAGGCAGGGCCCAAAGTGACCTGGAGCCCAAGGTGGCCCCAACACCCTCCTGAGGCCAACCTCAGGCAGCCGCGGTCCAGTTCGGTGCTGGTCAGAGCGGAGGGAGGTCGACAGAATTCACCCCGAAGCCAAGAAAGCTACGCCTCAGGGCCTCCATTTGACTCTCAGGAACACGGGCCCTATTTGCAGAACAGTGCTGGATGGAGCGATCCCACACTGTCACTGACGCCTGAAATGGGCTGGCATGTTTGTCATAATTATGAACCAATATCGGTGCGTCACTTTTGCATATATCTATTTTATATATATCTTCATTGATTTCAGACAGAGGAAGGGAGATGGAGAAAGAGAGCTGAAACATCAATGATCAGAGAGTCGTCACTGATGGCTGCCTCCTGCACGCCCCCAACGGGATCGAGCCCGCAACCCGCGCATGTGCCCTGATATAGTTAAATTTTATACTCTATTCAGCTTCCCTTATTTTTACTTACTACCCTTTTTCTGTTTCAAGATTCCCACCCAGGGTTCCACAGGCATCTGGGCCAGGTCGGGGATTAACCCGGGTGCACCTTCCACACACCCTCCTGTACGCCAGCCGCAGGCTGGAATATTGTGTGTTTTAATAAGGGACCCCTCATCTTTCACTTGAAGAACCTAGAGAGAAAATGCATAGCTGTTCTTTGGGTCCTGGAGTCACACACATGCTGTCTGGACACAAACCACAGCCCCCCCACCGTCACTCCAGCCCCCACTGCTGGCCGGTCGGGCGGCAGGGACAGCCGGTCCCGGGCTCAACCTGAGACTCAAAACAGGTAAGGGGGCAGCAGCAAACACCGAAAACACTGGCAACTGTTCCTTTCTCTACAGACCATCTAAGAACTGGCAAAACGGATCCGTAACAACCCAGTTTCAACACGGAGTGTCTCCTGCATCGGGGAAGGAGGGCAGGTGGGTTTTATTTGCTGGAACCGCTCCACTGTCCTAGAGGGCCCCTAACTCAAGTCACCCTCACAGATGGCGCGCACCGCACACAGGCCTGCCCCACGCCCTCAGCGAGTTTCAGGGCGTCTACGTGGCGAGCCCGTGGGCCGTGCGCGCTCTCATCGCTCCTCTTCTGGCAACAGACCTGCCAGGTCACGGGACCGCTCGGGCCACCTCCGGCCGCAGCCCCTCACACCGCGCAAGCCTGCCCTGGGCTGACGACGGGGCCCTGGGAGGAGGCGGCCCTTTCCTGCAGGTGTCCGTCGCTGGGAAGAGATGACCGCAGAGCTGCAGGCTGCCCTGCGCGGCCGAGGGGCTCCGGCGGGGAGGCGCGCCTGTCACGGCATGACGCCCGCACCGGCCAGAGCCGCGCCTGCCCTCGGCCAGCACTGCGGCCACTCCCTTTCCTTCTTCGCTGAGCCGCTGAGTTAGGTTCTGTCCCCCCTCTGCCACCTGTGTGGGAAGAGCTCTAATGGAAACTCCAGGCACTTTGTCAAGTGCTAGGTCTGTCCTAGTGAACGAAGGGACACTGCGGACCAGGGACCGGGATGAGCCCGTGGGAGGAGCACCACCTACACCGACGCTAGGAGCGGCCGACACACCAGCACACTGGCCCTTCCCACTGCTGTGGAGGGGTAGTCGGGTACAGCTACTCAGGAAAACTGTTCAGCAACACACCCTGGAGCTGCACAGACGTCCGCCCCAAGATGCAGCAGTCCCGTCGCTGTGAATACGCTCGTCCCCACAGCCGCACACGCAGCAGAGCCTGGAAGGGCCCAGGGACAGATGCTGCCTCCACGCTTCAAGGCTCCTCTACACACGGACAGCAGACGACCGACCAGTTAGTCTCACAGACGGACCTCCTGGACACGGTGGGGGTGGCAGGCGCTGACCCGGCCATGGCCCGGCGGGGAGGTGAGGAAGAGGGCTGCGGCGGTGCCACATACTCTGAGACCATCCACTGTACGCGTGTGATGTGCTCCCTTTGCTGTATTTCAACAAAAAAATTTTTTAAAACACAGCATCCCTGAGCCCATGACGCATATGACGCAGTAGAAAGGACAGAATCTGCACAGCAAAGCCTCTGGGAAGGAGGCGGCTCTGCTCGGGTCCCACCTGAAGCCGCAGCCTCTCCGCCCAGCGCTCTCTTTGGGTCTCCTCCAGGCCGTCACCGTGTCCAGAGAACAGAGACGATAAATGCGTGGAGCAGTGGGTGCAGGCGTTCTGGGGCCTGACAGAACGTAACAACTCCTCTGTTCCGCCGAGGTCGGGCGGCCCAGCGCCCTGAAAGGCTCCGATGTGGGGGCAGCTAACGGCTGTTTGGGAGCAGCCACCGCGCCTCCTCTTGGGCCGTGACTAACAGACGAGGGCACACGTGTCAGGGGTGGTCCTGGACTCCCCCTGTTGCACAGCGAGCTCTGGTTGCTTCTCTCCTGGCTCTGAGCCATGTTTCCAGGCCATCCCCTTCCAGTGTGGAAAGGCTTCACGCTGTCTGGGAATAAGGAGAGGTGCCTGTTGACTCACTGGCTCATTTACACTAAGTTCAGTTGCTTAACACTCTGCTATCCTGAAAACAAGGTCCACGATTTTGTTCAACTAGAACTAGTGGTACCATGACTGAAATAAAAGGACCAAAGCTGCAGCTTATCAACCCTTGTTCCATGAAAATCATAGTTGTAGAGACATTTGTTTGAATGTTTGTGAGTTTTCTACTTATTTTTCATAACTTCCTTCTATACAGAATTCAGCCAACCCTTTAAGTTTAAATATTTGAAGAAACACTAATTTCCAGAGGCCACAGCTGACCAAGGAAATGGGGACGGCCTTGGCTTTACTGGGACAGGCAGCCACTGCCTAGCGCGAGAGGGGAGCCCCGGCCGGGCCCGAAGGCCTGCGCACTGTCCAGTGTGGACTCGGCAGCTGCACCAGGAGAGGCTGGGACACAGCCCGCAAAGCCAAGCTGTCCACTTTGTTTTGAAGACAAAACAACCAAAGGACAGGTTCCACAAAAGTCAGACTTCAGCCCCAGGCTCATACAAATTGCACTCTTTTAAAAACAGAAGAGCTGTAAGCACAGTGTTTACACGTTTGTAACAGAAAGAGGGCCCTTTATTTACAAGTTTCACAAGCACGGACACTAATCAGATGTCTTACTGCCTCTCACAGAGCAAGTAAATGCACAGAGGAGAAACTGAAGTGTGAGTTTGAGAAAACCTCACAGCACGCACCTAACAACTTGCAGGAGCAGAGCTGGGGAGCTGAAAGCCCTTCTCACGGGTGCCCCCAGTCAGCGCTCACCAGGCCCTCCCACTGCTGACTCCTGGCCTTTCAGCCCCACCCTGCCCAACGGGCTCCTCAGGGACTGGCCTGGACACAGAACATGTGAGATCACTAGTTGTAAGAGGAAAGTGATTACTTCAAACATCTCTCTCTTGAATAAAGAACCTGTAAGTTCTTGGGGCAAAAAAACAAACACCTTTTCTGGGGTGGTGGTGATGGTGATACTGTGAAGTTTGTTTTATCAGACAAATACTACTTGAAACACACTAACATCATGATCAGAGACTGAATAGAAACGGGAAGGAGGGCGTGTGAGCACCTGGCTCTTCGTTTAGATCCAGCGCAGCTCTGCAGGGTGCACAGTTTAGACAGGCATCCAGCCGCCATCTGAATCGTCAACAACTTGAAGCGGAGTGCTGCTATGTAAAAATTAGATTTGCAGGATGCTTACTTTGAAATCTACCTTAAAAGCATCCAGAATCTCTCCACACTCAGCAGAACAGCTGTCGTAAGAGCCAGCAGGTGCTGGTGAGAGGTGGGAAAGGGCCGCGCACAGTTGGTGAGAAAGCAGATAGTGCAGCCACAGCCACTCTGTAAACACCCGGCAGTTCTTTCCAGTTCCCTTTAAAAACGCCCTCACGATTCTGAAATGCTGCGCTCGCGGAGGCCAAGTTAAGCCATGCCTTACAGCTCTTAGGAACAGGTGCTGCTGCTTCATAACCTCACACATCCACTCAGGGGGCTTGAGCGGAGGGCCCGTCCCCAGCAAGGTGACCGCTGCGGTCTGGCCTCCTCCTGTGACCACAGCCTTGGGCCCCGAGACGGGACTTCTTCCTGCAAGTACTGCTAGAGGGACAGAACTGCGGGGCTCCGACAAGGCCGCGCTCCTCCCTCAGGGCAGCAGCCCCCTTCTTGACGTGGGAACCCTTCTGAGTACGCTGAACCACCTCACCCACACTTCTTAACTGAACTTGTATTTTCCATCTAACTATCTTTCTGTCCTTTTGGGTGATTTCTTGAAATAAACCTAATTTTCTCTTCAGTGATATCTAACCTGTTTGACTTACCCACCGGTTTTAAAATTTTTAAATTCTAATGACATTTTAAAAGATTTATTAGATATGAACTTGTTTCTTTTTCAAACTGGGTTTTGTAAAAAATAAAATAAAAATTGTTCCATATTTTTAATTAGGTTTGTATTTGTTCAGTTACCACATTGAGAACTTTAGCTTTTTACTCAGTAGCTTCTATCTAGACTGTTCTATAATTCTCAATGAACAGAAGTTTGTTTTCATTTAATGCGTCGTTTTGAAGGTGCCTCAGCTGGGGCTGTGGTTTGAGTACAAATATGGAAATTTCCCTCCGGGAAGTTTCACGTGGTTTTCTCGAGCCTGGAGGAGTCCCTGGGTTTGCAGTTTACATTCCCTTCTGGACCTGGGCTTGACCTCGACTGAGCAAGCAGAATACCTGAGACGCTGAGTGTACGCCAGGGATCTGGGGAGGTGGGTTCTCTACCCACCAGGTTCCCCACAGCTTCCTGGGCTGGTGGGCAGTTACTCTCATCCCCTTTCAGCCAACGGGAGACACTGAGGCTCCTGCTCCGGGAGGAGGACCCCGTCGCCCATCAGGTGCAGTCCAGGCTCCCCTCCCATCCCTGCTGGCCAGAGCACTCCACCCAGCCAAGGCCCAGATCCGCTGAGACCCTGTGGGCTGCCCAGCACCAGCTCCTGCCCTGGCTTTGACTCTGCTCTTTATTTGTGGCTCTTAGGACATTTCTACTTCTTTCTCTTGAGCTTAACTATGTCCTTAAACGTGTTGCCTTAATCGAGAATTCCTGTTTACGTGGAGGAGGGGGGAGATGGTCGTTTCACCTGCCCGATTTCTCTAGGTCTCCCCTTCTTACTTCTCGGTAAGAAATGTCTCATTTCCATTTCTCATTTGATCACACAAGTAATTAACAGATGCACTCACTATAAAAATTAAATGGTTAAAGCTGAAGTTAAACTCCCTTTTGGCATAACCCCAATTCTAGTCTCTGCCCCTCTCCCCTGGGGTGGGGTATCTTACAGAACACGGATGCTGCTGGTGGGAACGCATTCGGTACAGTCACCTTGGAAAAGCAGTTTCTAACACACGTGACCCCGCAGTCCCACTCCTAGTATCTACCCAAGAAAAATGAAAACTTATGTCTACACAAGAGTACTAAACTGTCTGTAACAGCTTTACTATTAGTCACCCAAATCTGGAAACAACTCTGCTGTCCTTCAACTGGTAAGGTCCACCCATACCATGGACCCGACATCTGATATACACGCACCACAGTGACTCAAACTATGTTGAAGAAAAGATGCCTATATACTGTGTAAGAGCCCAGAAATGGCAAAATTATTGGGTCAGAAAGAGACATATGAGTGGCTGCCAGGGGCAGGAGGCAGGGAGGAGGGCTGACAACAAAGGGGCATGAGGGCATTTGATGGGATGTCGGGAGTTTTCTAGCTAGATCATGGTGGTGGTCACATGACAGTATGCATTTGTCAACACTACTATATGAAACTTACAGAACTTTAAATGCTTCAATATAAAAATATGCATGAATAAAGTCATAATAAACCTATACTGTTTTTCCTTAATTTTCCTCACTCAACAATGTATATTGAAAACTTTTTCCCAGAAAGGTACAGAGCTGCTGTGGGTGGTGATCAAGGCAGTGTCGGCCATGAGAGAAGGGGCTCCTCAAAGGAAGGGCGCTGCAAGGGGGGGCGGGCAGGCCACCAATCAACTGACACCTGCCCTGCTCCACCACCACATGCTCACTGCTGAGGCCACTCTGCAAAGTACATAACATCCCCACCCAAACTTGGGTACGCACATCAGGACTGATGGTGCCACACACACAAGAGGACCTGAGAGGTTTACTCCTCATACAAGGAGTCGGTGGGGGAGATAGTGTCCAAGCTGTTTAAGAGCAGGGGTGGCCCGGCTAGGGCTGGTGTGGTTGGAACGGGATGGAGCCTAGGGAGAGCGTCCATGAGCCTTCTTATCAGCTGCCCAAATGTGGACAGAGTGGGGCAGGGTTAAGAGCTGTTGGGAGTCAAATATCAAAAATGAGGTCAGTCCTGGTGGGTGTGGCTCAGTTGGCTGAGCATCATCCTATACACCTAAGGGTCACTGTTCCATCCCCAGTCGGGGAGTGCGTGGGAGGCAACCAATTGATGTTTCTCTCTCACATACATGTTTCTCTTTCTCTCTTTCCCTCTCCCTTCCTCTCTCTAAAATCAATAAAAACATATTTTGTTAAATATTGTGTCAAAGATGGTGGCATCGATAAACGTGATGCTCACCTCCTCCCACAACCACATCAAAACTACAACTAAACCACAGAACCATCATTCAGAACCGCCCAAAATCCAGGTGAATAGGACTCCTACAACTAGAGAATTGAAGAAGCCACATGGAGACTGGTAGGATGGCAGAGGAACAGGAGGGGCTGGTCCCACACCCACATTCGGGGTTTTTAATTGGGAGGGATGTTTCGGCTGGCTATGTAGGTCCCCCCCTGAGGAGAAAGGCTTTCCAGTCCCACACCAGAACCTCCAGCCCAGGGTCCCAGTGCCAGGAAGAGATGACCCTGTAACTTTGGGTTGTAAAAACCAGCAGGAATTGAGGTTGAGTGACAGGGAGGCTGCTAGAGTCACAGGCAGCTCCTCTTAAAGGCGTACTGCACGACTCACTCCCTCTGAGCTCCAGAGCTGGGCAGCATCTTGAAAGGAACCTAGGGGATAAGGGGAGGAACTAACTTGCCTGGAATCAGGGAAAGAGATGGAGGACAGCTTTCTCCCAGACAGAAGTGCTGGCAGAGGGCATCGTTCCTTTCCTGAGCCCTTCCCCACAGAGCCGGCAGGCACCATATCTGAGTCTCCATCAACCTGGACCACACTGTTCATCCTGCCCTGGTGACTCCCTGAGACCCTGCCCCACCCAATTTCTAGGCCCACCCAAGCGGTTTCTAGTGGCTTTTCCATAGGAATGGCCTGTCTTGGTTCATGCTTCAGACTTTCCAAAAATCTCTCAAGCAAGCAGCATCTGGCCTCAACGTGCCCCATACCTCTTGCTAAGTGGTCCCAGGCCCAGCACTAGCAGCAGCCTGCGATGGTTCAGAGCTTAGCCTCCCCTGGGCACCTCCAAGCCCAGCATAAGTAGCAGCCATCTACACATTGCTGTGTAGCTCGTGCCAGGTGGCCCAAGGCAGGGCACAGGCAGTAGCTGACTTTGCACCTCCTGGGAGGCCCCAGAGACAGTGTACCTGGTGGTCAGACTCGAACACACTGGATTACAACCCTACCACACCCAGGAGTAACACACTCAAAGGGCAGATTCAGTGAACACCAAAGGCCCACTGAACTAAATCCTGCTCTGTGGGGTCGACTCCTGCACAGCAGTTCCTCCACTGTAGTCACAGCCTATCCTCGCAACTGATCGGCCTGGAGGTCACACCCTCCCAGTGATGCCAACAATAATCAAGGCTCAACTACAACAGGACAGTGCACATAGCCCACACAGGCGACACCTAGAGTGCCCAGCTCCGGTGACTGGGGAGGCTGAGGCAATGGGCCCTACAAGACACCTGCTACACAGGCCACTCTGCCAATTACAGGAGACATAGCAGATCTACCTAATACATAGAAACAAACACAGGGAAGCAGCAAAAATGCAGAGACAAAGAAACATGTCACAAATGAAAGACTAGGAGAAATCTCAAGGGAAAAAAACTAAATAAAATGGAGATAAACTACCAGATTCATAGTTCAAAACAATGGCTATAATGATGCTCAAGGAACTTAATAAGAACTTCAAGAAACTTAGGGAGAACTTCAAGGAACTTAATGAGATCATCAACTACATAACAAAGAACCAGTCAGAGGTGAAGGAGACACTAACTGAAATGAATAATAATTTACAAGGAACCAACAGTAAAGTAGATGAAGCTGAGAATCAAATCAGTGATTTGGAAGATAAGGAAGCAAAAAACACCCAACCAGAAGAACAAAAAGAAAAAGGAATCTAAAAATATGAAGGCAATGTCAGAAGCCTCTGAGACAACTTCAAGCGGCACAACATTCACATCATGGGAAAGCCGGAAGGAGAAGAAAGGGAGCAAGAAATTGAAAACCTATTTGAAAATATAATGACAGAAAACTCCCCCTACCTGGTGGAAGAAAGAGGCTTACAAGTCCAGGAAGCATAGAGAGTCCCAAACAAGAGGAACCCAGAGAGGCCCACAGCAAGACACATCATAATTAAAATGCCAAAGGTTAAAGACAGAAAAAAAATCTTAAAAGCAGCAAGAGAAAAGCAGTTAGTTACCTACAAGGGAGCTCCCATAAGACTGTCAGCAGATTTCTCAACAGAAACATTTCAGGCCAGAAGGGAGTGGCAAGAAGTATTCAAAGTGATGAAAAGCAAGAGCCTACAACCAACTCTACCCAGCAAAACTGTCATTTAGAATTGAAGGTCAGATAAAGAGCTTCACAGATAAGAAAAAGCTAAAGGAGTTCATCACCACCAAGCCAGTACTACATGAAATGTTGAAGGGTCTTCTTTAAGAATAGTAAGAAGAAAAAGGTCAAAAATATGAATAAAATGGCAATAAATACATATCTATCAACAGTTGAATCTAAAAATCAAAATAAACAAACAAGGAATCTAATGAATAAAATAAAGTGATGAACAAAATAGAACCAGAGGCATGGAAACATGGAACAGACTGACAAATCTCAGAGGGAAGGGGAGAGGGGGGCCAGGAAGAGATTAACCAAAGAACTTATATGCATACATGCATTAGCTATGGACACAGACAACAGGGTGGTAAAGGCCTGGGGTGAGGCAGGATCTGGATGGAGGGGACTAATGGGGGAAAGAAGGGGGGGACACCTGTAATACTCTTAACAATAAAGATTTTTTTTTTTTAATTGGGTCAAACTCTTTATTAGATATCATCCCTAATTTCTTGTTTTTAAAAAAAAAAACTTTTAAATTGCTTTTTAGAGAGAGGGAGGGAGGAAGGGGGAGAGAGACAGAGAGATTAACATTGATGTGAGAGAAAAATACTGATCTGTTGCCTCCAGTATACACCAAAACCAGGGATTAAACTGGCAACCTTTTTGGTGTACGGGATGACGTTCCAACTGACAGCCACACTGGTCAGAACAATTTCTTCATTCTTTAAATATCATTCACACATTTCCAGTATTATCTTCCTAAAACATGAATGTTTTCATGTCACTGTTCTTCTAAAAAACCTAGTCATTTTGTAGGGCCTAGAATAAAAGATCTAAGATGTGGCATCTAGGCCCTCTGTGAATTCTCCAAGCTTGCTTATAGCTTTGCTTTGAAATACTTCACCCCAATTCCAGTGAAGAGTCTTCCCTCCAGCACTTGTGAAAATTCTTGACCTTTTACTCCAATTCCACCTCTTTAGTACTCTCTTGTACAACATATACTCTTTGTTTTACAGAAACCCCTCATGGCTGTAGTGAGGTGTTCAGTGCAGTGAGGCAGCTGGATGGCGCACACTGTGATTACAGAATGTGTCTACTCACTGTGAGCTGCTGGCACATGGAAGGCACACAGCAGGGCCTAATCACCAGCTGTTGAATTTGTGGACATACATAACCTATCAATTAAAAAGCTAAAGGCATAAAAAGGATTTAGTGAAACTAGGAAGTATGGGAGAATGAGAAACAAAGTTTTAAACAAAATATGGAAGTTTTTAGATGGATGTTTTAGTAAAAACCTCTAGAACTTTAGGAAAGACAGTTGACTCAAGACAGAAGCAACTACTGCAATTCCTGGCACGTAAATGCCTGTTGAATAAACAATATGACTAGTTGTTTAAAACAAACATAAGAAATAAAATGCTGAGCACCCACTCTGCAGAAAGTATGTGAATCACATGCTAAGCTAAGACCTTCTTCTGATTTTGAGAAGCACAGGGGCTTATCTAGAAAGACAGCGTCTCCAGCTGTGAACAACATCATGAAATGGGTTGGGGTCCCTGAGAAACACAAGGAGGCAGGACTAATCACAGTGGCTGAGTTGCTATTTGAATGTGTTTTTATTGATTTCAGAGAGGAAGGGAGATGGGGAGAGAGAAACATCAATGATGAGAGAGTCATTGATCAGCAGCCCCCTGCACACCCCCTACTGGGGATCAAGCCCAAAATCACCACACTGTTGCTGTCTGTGTCCATGAGGTTTTTTTCGGTTTTGTTTCTTATGCTTAATCCCTTTACCTTTTCATCAAGCTCCCCAACCCCCCTCCCCTCTTACAAGTGTCAATTTGTTCTCTGTATCTACATGTCTGTTTCTATTTTGTTTATTTTGTTCATTAGGTTCCACATATAAGTGAAATTATATGGTACTTGCCTTTCTCTGTCTTCAACTTTTAACATCAAAGTGCTTGTATCAATTTAAGTAGCAGTATATGAGAATAACTATTGTTCCATATGCTACATGGTCCAACAGTGGGTACTGTCAGACTTTTTACTATTAATCACTCTGGTGGGTGGGAAATGGTATCTCATGGTGATGTAAAATAGTCTGCCCTTATTTCGGGATTAATGCTGACATGTATTTATTGGCCATTCGAATTTTGATTTTTGTGAATAGTCTATTTTCTACTGGATGTCTGTCTTTTCCAATCAATTTTTGGAGTTCTTTATATATATTGCCCGGGCTATACAAAATGCTCAATAAAAAATGCTTTGCCATACATATGACTTATGATCGCTTTTGCCATTTAACGTATATAAGACACTTCTGTGTCAATAGATACAAATCTATTCTGTTACTTTAAGGTAATAGGGTCAGCCATATATCACAGACCATCATTTAACCAATGAGCTTATATTAATAATCTTGAATTATTTGTAATTCTCACTACTTGATACACTACAATGAGTGATATCCTTGTAGGATATTTTTGTACATCTGTGTAGAAATATTTGTTAGATGGAATCTTAGAAGCAGAATGGTTTAATACTTAGTAAAGGCTGATTAAATGACCTATATAAAGAATCTACTGCCCTGGCCTGGTGGTTCAGTCGCTTGGAGCTTCATCCCCTACACCAAAAGACTGCGGGTTCAATTTTTGATCAGAGCACTTATGGGAGGCAACAAATCGATGTCTCTTACATTGGTGTTTCTGTCTCTCGCCCCTCCTTCCTCTCTCTCTAAAAGTCAATAAAAACCTATACTCAGGTGAGGATTTTTAAAAAATGATCTATCAATTTACATTTCTGTAAATATGTGAAAGTGCTTATTTTGGAGAAAGTTTTAAAATTCTCTTCGTTTAGTTCCTGTAAGTCTGTAAGCCTTGCCCAAGCCCGGTTTTACACCAGTCTATAATCTCATTCAGTTCTGTGGCTTGAGTACAACCCATCCACATGCTATAGGACCCTAAAGATCCTGCTCAGGGCTTCTCTTCTGAGCTGCAAAACCAATTACATTCTCCCTTGACCTGTGTCCATCTCAGGAAGTGTCTCTCCCACTATGAAGCTGTTCATGCCAGAAACCTGGGCTTCATATTCTTAATTCCTCTTCCTTCCCCTTTCCTTATATTTAACAAAATCTTAGGTGCCCCTACCCATAAGTAAATCTCCCTCTCTTGAATTACTGCAATAGTCTCTTAAATGGTGCCCTGTCTTTAAACTTGACTTTTCCATGCACTTCGTAAGTCACACTACAGAGCTATCTTTCAAAAATGCAGAATTGGTTATGCTCCTCCCATGCAGCATCTGGGTGAAGCCTCAAACCTTCAACACCATCTGCCCAGCCACTTCTCCCCCTGCACTGGATCCTGCAGTCCTCAGATCACTCTCACTTCCCACAAGTGCCGGTGCCATTGCAGGCCTTCCTCCACACTCTCCTTCTGCCTAGAGCATTATACCTCATCTTATCCCTCTGTCCCCAAACCTTCAAGTTTCATTTTAAATATAACGCAGTCACATTTTAAAAATATTTGGATCTGTTAGGTTTGAGATCCCCAGACATTCAAACAGACCTGTCAAGAAAGCAGCTGAAGTTACCAGGATATGGACAGTATACAGATGATCGAATCACCTGGAGAGAAGAGAAGAGGTTTCACTCCTGAGACCAGATGCAAAAGAACTGAGTGTTGGAAGGAGGAGGACCATCTGGGTTGAATGCTGTTAAACCCTGCTAACAACTCCAGGTAGGTACCTCCTGCAAGTTTCTACAACACTCACTTCCCCAGTCACAGAAATGTTCCTACAATTTAATACCAAGGCAGCTATTTGTCTGCTGACTGTAAGAAGTATGTCGGCTAGATCCATGATGGTGGCAGTTTAGGTGAAAGCTACACTCACCTCCTCCCAGGACCAAACTGGAATTACAACTAAAGTATATAGAAAACCATCCTGAATAACCAACTGAAGATGAGCTGGAGAGCACCCTCATAACCAAGGAGGAAAAGGGGAGACTACATATAAACTGGTAGGAAGTACAGAGGCACGAGAGAGCTGGCCAGGCTCCTACACGCAGCAGCTGAAGTTCTGGAGGGGTATCTCAGCTGTGGGGGGTTCCCACTGAGGACTCGGAGGTCTAAACCCCAGGCAGGGCTCCCCAACCCACAGCACCAGGACTGAGAAAGGTGCCCACATAACATCCGGCTATGAAAAGCAGCAGGGTTTCTGTCTGCCAGGGAGAGGCGGGTAGAAATGCAGGCACCCTCTTAAAGGGTCAACGCACAAAATTCACATGCAGCCACTCACCTTGGGCTCTGCAGAGGGAAGGCAGAGTGGACTAGAGGAGAGTCTGGGGTTGGTGGCTCTGGGAGAGAGCTGAGAGGTCAGCTGACAGGATCTCTTTGCTTAGTTATCCCCCTATGCTGCAGAAGCCATCTTTTTCAGGCAGAGCATTCCCCTCCATGCAGCATCAGCCTAGGAGGAAGCAATATCCCTACTTATTGGAATCCCTCTTGCCCCACCCTGTATAGTTTACATCCTGCTGAGGAGTACAGCCTGAGGCTCTTTAAGTGACCAAGCCTAACGGACTGCAGGCAGAGGCAGATCTCTGGGTGTTTTGAGACTTTTGCTGACATGCTCCTGGGCCCAGTGCTAGTAAAAGCAGACCTTGGTGCACAGCTTGGTCCTTTCCACACTCACCCAGGCAGAGAAGAGGGAACTCCAAGCTGTGGATCACTGAAAGCTCCAGAAAGGTTGCCCAGGGCCAGTCACAGATAGCGACTGACACTGGAGAGCACCAGAGTCCTTCTGAAGAGACCAATACACCCAGTGGCCAGCTTCAGACAACAACAGTGCAGGATCCAATAAGCTTCACAAGCAGCATATCCACAGGGGGATCTCGGCAGGCAGCAAACCCTGCTGAGGCAAATTTGGCTTCATGAGGTCAGAACTTGCACAGCAGCTTGCATGCTGTGTTGGGGGTTGAGCCTCACCAGCCTGAGGATCGTTCCCACACACAAAAGGACCAATAGCAAACAAGATTTAATTACAATAGGAAGGCCCACATAACACAGACAAGGGACATTCTTGGAGCACCCATCTCAGGTGCTCATAGGGAGACTGCACCGTGTCCCACAGGTCACCCTACATAAGGTCACCCTAGCAAGACTGGGGAGTTGTAGCAGATCTACCTAATACATAGAAACAATCACAACAGGCAGCCAAAATGGGAGACAAAGAAATAGGCCCCAAATGAAAGAACAAGAGAATTACCCATAAAAAGAGCTAAGTGAAATGGAAGTAAGCATTTTATCATTGATAGAGTTCAGAGGAATGATTATAAGGATGCTCGAGAGCATGAAAAAGGACACAGAAACCATAAAAAGGACCAGTCAGAAATGAAAAATGTTGTATCTTAAATAAATAATACACTGGAAGGAATAAACAGCAGGCTCGATGAAGCAGAGGATCAAGTCAGTGATTTGGAAGACAAGGTAGAAAAAAACACCCAATCAGAACAGCAAAAGGAAAAAAGAATTTTAAAAAATCAGAACAGTTTAAGGCACCTTTGGGACAACATGAAGCTTAACAATATCTACATCATAGGATAACCAGAAGAAGAGAGAGCAAGGGATTACAAACCTACTTGAAGAAATAATGAATGCAAACTTCTCTAACCTGGTGAAGGAAAAATACATACAAGTGCAGGAAGCACAGAGAGTCCCAAACAAGATGGAGCCAAAGAGGCCCACACCAAGACACGTCATAATTAAAATGGCAAAAGCTAAAGACAGAGAATCTTAAAAGCCACAAAGAGAAAGGCATTTAGTTACCCACAAGGGAGCTCCCATAAGACTGTCAGCTGTTTTCTCAAGAGGACATACAGATCGTCAATAGACATATGAAAAGATGCTCAATGTCACTAGTCATCAGAGAAATGCAAAGTAAAACCACAATGAGTTATCGCCTTATACCTGTCAGAATGGCCACCATCAACAAATCAACAAACAACAAGTGCAGGGGTGGGTATGGATAAAAGAGAACCCTCATGCACTGTTGGTGAGAATGCAGATTGGTGCAGCCACTGTGGAAGGCAGTATGGAGTTACTTGAAAAAAATAAAAACAGAACTGCCTTAGGGCCCAGCAATTCCACTTCTGGGAATTTATCTAAAGAAACCCAAAATACTAATTCAAAAGAATATATGAACTCCTATGTAGACCGCAGTATTACTTAAAACAGCCAAGACTTGGAAGCAGTTCAAGTGTCCATCTGTAGATGAGTGAATAAAACAGCTTTGGTACATTTACACCATGGAATACTACCTGGCAATAAAAAGGGAAATTTTACCCTTTGCAACAGCATGGATGGAACTGGGGAACATTATGCTAAGTTAAATAAGCCAGTCAGAGAAAGGCAAGTACCATATGATTTCACTCATATATGGAATTTAATGAAGAAACTGAACAAACAAGCAAAATGAAGACAGACTCATAGAGAGCAAGCAGGCAGCTCTGGGGTGGGGGGTGTTGAGGGATTGAGAAAAAAGAGAGAAAAAAAGAGAAAAAATCATGGACAACAGTGTGGTGACTGTGGGGGGGTTGGGGTGGAGGTGGAAGAGCATATGGGGGATAAATGGTGATGGAAAAAAAGAAATTAAAATAAAAAAAGAAGTATGTCAACATTCTTTATTGTTACAGATTTCAGCAATGAGCTAGAGATTCACTCAATAAAAATGTGTTAAATGATTTAATCATCAGTGTACATATGTACAAGTACTTAAGAAATTTACATACTATTTGGGGAAAACGGAAACCACTATTTATAATATAAAGTAGGGTGACATCAGTGCTGGTGAAGTAATGGACCGTCGTGCTGTGGAGAACCTCAGGACTAGAGAAAACTTTTGGAAGGGAACACGTTTAGGTTAGGGACTGAAGAAAAGAGCAGGCTGTCAGAACGTGGGTATTTGCGTTTTTATAAGGATAGTACTTGCTTGCTTTTTTTAAAAATCCTCACTTGAGGATATGTTTATTGATTTGAGAGAGAAAGAAACATAGATTGGTTACCTCCCTTAGGAGCCCTGACTGGGGATCAAACCTGCAACCTAGGTGTGTGCCCTGACTGGGAATCGAACCGGGAAGTGAACCTGCAACCTTCTGGTATACAACCCACTGAACAACCCAGCCAAGACAGTACTTGTTTGCTTTTAATGCTGTTAACTGACCCCACTGTGGCAAGACAGAAGTTATACACACGTGTGCCTGTAATTGGCAGCACTCAAGCTCTTCACTTGTGGAAAATGTAAAGAGGAGTATTTTAATTAAAATACTATTGTTTATACATGACTAATCTCAACAGTGGAGTGATTATGGATGACCTTAGAATTTCTAAATTTTCAATTCTGCTATAATTTGGCGGGATGTATGTGGGTGGGGGTAGCTTTGTTCTTTTAAAGATCAGTTTCATTTGGGCAAAATGAGAAAAAAAATAATTAAAAAACAATAACCTGGCACATATACAAAAAGTCAGTAATTTCCAGAATACTATTCTTATAAAAATTCCATAAGTCCCTGAGAATACTTTGAAAGTTCCACTCACATATCTGGCAGAATTAAAATTAAATTTCTCTTTAAAAATGGAAATGTAGCATAATAAATGAAGTTAGCATTGATTTTTTTCCCTACATTTAAATGCTAAAAGACTCTAGTGGAAATGAAGATGATATCACCCACCAGTAATGAGGAGAAACACACTATATTTTATTAAACCTCAAGTAAGCTTCATTGCCCATGAGTGATGGGTTACACTAGTTGCCAAAGCTGTCCTTTTCACGAAATACCTTTGTAAATGGTGCGGTCACCCTGGGTTACAGCCATCTCCTTCAGACAGTGCATCAGTGGAAAAGAATCCCCATCTCAGCAAATGTTCAAACTACCACATGTGTAGTCTTCTCACAAACCGCACGTTAATCATGGGTTTCAGGGTTTACAGGAGGAAAATGACAGGAAAAGACCAGATCTGGAGGCTGTGGCTGGGATGGTTCTTCCCACAAGGGGAATGCCACGTCCACAAAGCCAGGAACGCCTGGGGGTCCGCGGTGGTCTTCCTTTAGAGCCAGAGTCTTCCCCGAGGAGGCTGTGGCTCACCCAGTCCATACTGGGAGAGGAGTGGCAGAGAGGGACTCAGCGACGGCCCAGCAGTGGCTGCACAGCTCTGTCTCCGAGGCCTCGGGCAGCCTGGTTTTTATCTGGAGGACAGACCCCTATGGCTTTATGGGTGTGTGGGGCCTTAAGGGTGATGAAAGTTGGTTCCTGCTATGAGGCTGCAAAACACGGTTCTACCCGTCCTTCCATGTTTGCCGGGGGAGGGGGAATTGCAGGGATCAGCTGGTGAGTGACTCCAGCTTGACTATTAGGGAAAAAAGAGATCAGACCAACTTGGGAGTTCCTCTCAGTTCTCCCATTTCCTTCCTCATGTAGCCTCTGTAATGCTCCAGATCACCTCCTCTGTAAGCTGCAGGGTAACCATCCCGAGCACCATGCCCAGCAGAGTGCTGGCATTTGGCACACAGTGGGACTCACTAATGCTGGCCCCTTGCTTCTCCCACCCCAACATGCACAGGGTGTGTAGGAAGAGGTGAGGACCTAATTCTGCCAATAAATATATTAAAAATGCCTATTCCTAGGTTACTTTAAAACTCTACAATATTATTTAAATGCTTAACAACATACATTTTTAACTTTGAATGCACACTCTTGTGTCAAAAAAAAATGACTTACTGTAGTTTTTAATAATGGAGGCTAAATACCAAATGTAGTTTTCTTTGTACAAAATTTCTTCTGTAATGAAAACTGTCGAAATCCTGTCAGAAAACTACAAGTGTTAAAACTTGGTTTGGATAAGCAAAACAATGTCCTGGCTCTGTGGACATGATATCAGTTCACATCTACATTCAAGCCTTAAGTTAAAGAATCAGCTATAGAAAACAGAGATGAAACTAAGCTTTGCAAGGAGCCAGTGAAACCAGTGGTTGGGTAAATCTAGCATTTCTGCACTTCCACAGATGGTCACAGAGAGGACATCCTGTTCTTCTGGATGTGTTGATGCAGTGCTTGGGACAGGCCCAAGCCAAACTGGCCAAATGGAAGCTGGCAATTCGAGTACAAAGCTCAGGAAACATTTTAAAGCTTAAAATAGATCTGTAGCTCATTGACACATGTTAAAACAATGTGATCAGTGCTCCTTTGTGCTTGCTTAATGAAGGAACAAGATCCCGAGGGAGAACCGGGTGGGAGCGTCCACATTTAGTGTCAACAGGGGGAGCAGCAGAAGGTGAAGAGAAGGGCAAAAGGAAGAGTGGACTGACTTCCAGGAACCTGGCAATCCGGCAGAAAATGACAAGAAAGCAGGAGGTGATGGAGGCTTCAGGGCCACTGGGATGCCTGAGGGCGCTCTGCTGCTGGACTGCAGAAGACAGGAACACATGGGAGGTGAGCGCATGGAGCCATCTCCTAGAGGTCGCTTTTTCAAGGAATTAAGGAGAGAATGGGATGAAGGCATATAGACGCAGTCTGAGGACAGCCAGACAGGAAGATTCTCTCTGGCTGGCAGAAGGCTGAGCACGTTAGCAGGCGAAGGAGAAACTAAGATCATGCAACCGCCAAGTTCCCAATTCAAGGATGCAGGCTCTACTGCGACCCCTCCAAGACCTGGTCACTGCCATCATTTAACACCTGGTTTCCAAGGTCACACTCTTGACACACACAAGTCATGCACGTGGGTCATGAGTCCAAAAGATGGAGACCTGGAAGGTGTGAATTCATACCCAAGACCAGACTGGTAGAGACTTAAGGCTCTCCACCTGACCACAGACAAGCTC
This sequence comes from Miniopterus schreibersii, assembly GCF_964146895.1. Taxonomy (NCBI): domain Eukaryota; kingdom Metazoa; phylum Chordata; class Mammalia; order Chiroptera; family Miniopteridae; genus Miniopterus; species Miniopterus schreibersii. Next base: position 71,253,059 of record NC_138111.1, on the reverse strand, counting down.
ATGAAGATGCTCTCTTCATTCATGTATGAGAAACTATGTGCTTCTCACATATTTATTTGCTGTACTTTTGAGAATCTCCCCCAACAAATTATTTCAGAAGTTCCCTTGATTTGTGTTGTACTTACAAAAGAACTCCCCTCATCTCAGGAGGTAAGCATATGTCAAAATACACGCCATCACGTAGGACATCATTTTGGGGAACTGAGGTGCAACACAAACCACCATCCCCAAGTTCTTACCACATTCCCATAGGTTTCTCCACCCAGAACACTTTCTCCCCTGAAAACTATGGTTACCACTCATGATACTTCCTGGCTTCCAGTCCTAGTCCCATACATGGCCCCCGGTGAGAGGGTCTCTGAACTAGGCTCCACGCTGGCCTCCTGTGGTCATGCCAAAGGCTCTTTTATTAAAAAGCAGTTTCGGATTCACAACAAAACTGAGAGGAAGGTGCAGAGGTTTCCCATATAGCCCCAGTATCCCCTCCAGCCTCCCTCATATCAACATTCCCCACTATAATGGCACATTTGTTACAACTGATGAACCTACATGACACATCATAATCACACAAGTCCATAGCTACATTAGGGTTCACTCGGGGTATTTCACGCTGTGTGGGTTTAGACCACTCTATAATGACATGTATCCATCTTTATAATACCATACAGAATATTTTCACTGCCCTAAAAATCCTCTGTGCTCCATCTATTGATCCCTCCCTCTCCCCAACCCCTAGCAACCTCTGATCTTTTTACTGTCGCCAAGTTTTGCCTCTTGTGGAATGTCACACAGTTGTAATCATGCAGCGTGTAGCCTTTCAGAGTGGCTTCTTTCACTTAGTAATGTGTAGTCAAGGTTCCTCCATGTGTTTTCATGGCTTGATAGCCCATTTCTTTTTAGCACCAAGTAATATTCTGTCTTTTGGATGGACCACAGTTTATTTATCCATCACCTACTGAGGACATCTTGGTTGTTTCTAAGTTTTGGCAGTTATGAAAAAAGCTGCTATAAACATTGTGTGGATTTTGTGTGGACGTAAATTTTAAGTTCATTTGGGTAAATACCAAGGAGCACGACTGCTGGAGTGCAGGGTAAGAGTATGTTTAGTTTTGTAAGAAACCACCAAATTGCCTTCCAAAGTGCTGCACCACTGCGCTCCCAACGGAAACGAGTGAGAGATTGTTCCTGTTGCTCCACATTCTCACCAGCTTTGGGTGTTATCAGTGTTTTGGATTTTTGCAATTCTTCTTCTTTTTTTTAATTGATCTTAGAGGGAGGGAGTGAAAGGGAAAGAGAGAGACATCGATGTGAGACAAACATCCATCAGTTGCCTCCTACACGTGCCCTGACTGGGGATTGTATCTGAAACCTGGGTATGTGCCCCGACCAGGAATCAAACACGCAACTTTCCTGGTGCACACTCCAACCAACTGAGCCGCACGGACCAGGGCTGGGTCTCTGCAATTCTAATAGGTGTGCAGTGGCACCTCACTGTTGATTTAATCTCCAAAAATTCTTTTCCTTTCTGACTGTCAGAACCCTCCCAAAGGTTTGGTAGCACTGTGCTACCTGCTTATGACTGAGAATGCAGGGCTAAAACACTGACCAAAAGCTCTGAACAGGTGGGTGCAGATGGTCAACTTGGGGCTTGTACTGGGTCGTCCTGTAGTGAGTTTGGACTCTGAACACGAGGGTTCCCTGTCCCACCGCCACACAGAGCCAAGTGGATGAGAACATGAGTTCCATTTGGGGGCAGATGTCTAATACTTGGAACAAATCATAGAGACATCAGGAGGATTGGGGTCATCAGCCCTGCTATTCTTTTTAAACATTTAATTATTTTTATTAATTTACTTTTATTGCTGCAAGTATTACAGATGTCTACTTCCCCTCTTCCATTGGTCCCCTCCACCCTGCCCGTGCCCCCTCCCAGGCCTTCACCACACTACTGTCTGTGTCCATGGGTTACGCATTTATGCATATAGGTTCTTTGGTTAATCTCCCCCCGTCCCACCTCCTCCTTCCTTCTAAAATTCATCCAACTATTTCATGCTCCTATGTCTCTGGATCTAATTTGCTCATTAGTTTAGTTTGTTCCTTAGATTCCATATGTGAGTGAGATCATGTGGCACTTGTCTTTCTCTGGCTGGCTTATTTTGCCTAGCATAATACTCTCCAGTGCCTCCATGCTGTCACAAGGGGTAAGAGATCCTTCTTTTTCACAACCACGTAGTATTCCATTGTGTGCCCTGCTACTCTTAAGTGCAGTTTCCCAACGAACCTTACCACTGCTAGGATCTATGATTTCTAAACCTGGAACACCCACAGAGCCAGCCTCTCCCACACATGTTTTGGGCTGTAGTGTTGTCCATCAGACAGAGCCCATGTGCCTTCAGTCTTTAAGAAATTTCTCTGAATTTCTTCTCTTCTAATACTGCTAATTATTTTGCAGCGCAATGCTAAATTTAAAAAACAAATGTAGACTTTATTATTTTTAGGAATTTGGGTGGCTCATGTGCTCAGGCCATCATCTTGATTTGATCTACCCAGGTCATTTTAAAATTTTTGGAAAAACAGAACTGTAGCTCTTCTCTTGTCAAATTATTTGGACCCCTGAGGTAGAATAATAAGAATTTTAAAAATTCTTAAATTTAAAAAATTTTAAAAATTCTATAATTACCTAGTCTATGACAGGTACTTTATATATTATTCATTTATTTGCACAAAAATTTGAAAGGTATTACCATCCCTGTTGTACAAAGGAATAAACTTTAGACAAAAACAGTAGTAATGCCCCCAAAGTCACCTACCTGTAAGCAGTGGTTCAGGCCTGGAGCCCTGACCTGCCTCTGACCGGCCCCCTCGCAGATGAAGGAACTCAGGCCAAAGCACACAGTCACTCTGCCAGAGGAACCATACTCAGAAGACTCCCAGCTCCCCGCACATTTTCCTGTTATTGCTTCAAGGTGGAGAGTTACATAATTTCAATGACATTACTATGCGGCAGCCTTCTGTTTTGTTAACCATGCTGCACGTGGGCGGAGGGGAGATGATGAGAGTTAATGAGCCCGACCCCAACTAAGGGCGGCAGGAATGCAGTTCCTCCACCTTGGCCACAGTGTCTTCCCTGCAATCTGATAAAACTCAGGTGGTATCACACAGGAATGGATAAATGTTAACAATTTTTATGCTAAGTCTATGAAAACCAGATTTCTTAATCAACCCTCACTTTCGTGCTCCCAACCAACCATCTCAGCCTACAGACCAATGTTTTCCCTGCTGCTGCTTTCCACTCTTCCTGCAACTTAGAAAAATATTTTCCTGGTAACCATCTTCCCTGGTTACTCTCTTGGCTGATTTTCTGCACAAAGAACTGAAAGGCATTTATCCCCAAGGGAAGCATTTATTTTAGATTTTACTAAGAAGTCAGTTCACATTTTTCAACATTGCCTTCTGTTCTTTGTTTGAAAGAATGCTCTGGTTTTGTTTCACTTTCAGCTGAAGACTTAAATGACACCAACCAAAGCCTACTTAGTTTAGATTTCCAGGTAAAAAAGTTTTATACTTTAAGTTTCTGCTACAGCATGTGGAATGGTTTTAATATTTGGGTGTTTTATGTTGTAAATATGTTTAAGACTTGAGGAAATGAGCTCTTACTAATAGATTTTTAAAGTTTAAAATGTGCATTATTCTGTTTACTTGTTTTTCTCAGGGTGAAAACTTCCCAAGTATTTCAAACTTTATGGAATTGGGATTAGATATATTTTTATATGTTTAAATAGAATTACATGCTCAATAAAGTATAAGTTAGTTTGAAAAGTTTTCTTTCTCTATTTTTAAGTCCTAAAAGAACATAAAAGATTAATTAAAACCTTTTTAATTTTAAGCCTGTTGAGTGAAGTTAAAATGGATAACACACGTCTCACGGCGTCATGGAGAAGTTTAAAATCCTAAATTTAGTATTGTAAAAGCTTACTTAAGAGTGCTGATGAAAAACTTTAAGGAGAAAAACAGTAAGTTAAACAAGATTTATAGATGGTATTTAATGTTGGGATAAACACAATAAGTGATAAAAGAAAAATTTACTTGATCATAATATCTACTGTGATTAGAGTGCCATAAAAGTTTACCTCTAGAAACATATTAACTCAACTGCAAAGTTGCTTATTAAATATTAAATGCAATGTGAAATTCTAAATAGCACTGAAAGTAACAAGGCCCAGGTATGAATTATAAACTAGTATTGAGAGGTCATTTCACAGAAATTACTTAAACATTTCAGTAAGACTATTTAGATTCTAATTTTGTTAAAGTTAAGATAGCTCTGCAAATTTATTTTTGTATATATCTATTTAGATTTCTGGATTAGTAAAAGGGAGCCAATTTGGGTGGGGAAAAGAAAAAGACTAAGGCAGATGGTTTCCTGGATGGGGAAACTGGGCTAGAGGTAAGTTCAGGCACCGTGCTAATTGAGTGCTCACAGGAGGCCCAGGGCCAGCAGGCTACCTGAGACTCCCCTGGGAGTTTATCTCCAGAGCCCTCAAGTCCAGGGCCCAGCTCCTCCTAACTCTGACCCACCATAGGAGGCCCTATACACATGACTATCGGAGCAAGAGCACGCCATGCACAGCACAGCAGCGATGCTCTCCATCCGAGCCCGCCTGTCCTGCCCCTCAGCAAATTCTCCTTCCAGCCTCCCTCACAGACAGCTTTCCATAAGCCTTCCCCTGCTGCTCTTGCCATTCCTTTCTAGTATTAGCCTGCTCTCTGAATTCACTTTTACAATTTTAGCTGCTTTTTAGCTAAGGGGTTTGCTAATTCCTTTCATTTTGCATGGTGGCTTTTCTAAAAGTAAGTTACAAAAAGTTGTTCATTTCAATGGCTTCAGAGTAAAACGTTCAGAACGACTGCAGTAGCTCACGTACACTGAAGAAAGCTCACAGCGCTGGGCGAGCTGACGTAAAGATGCCTCAGGGGCGGCAAGTCGGAACATGATGCGACGGCGATCTGACTAGAGGAAGATGATTTTGATCGATAAAGTTACAGAAAGAACTAGAGATTCAAGAGGGCAAACTGAGCAGATTTCACACCCTCTTCTCCTCTCATCAGATCCCTAGAAATAAAAGAAGACGAATTACAATTAAATACACAGATGAATATGTAGCTACCCTAGAAACAAGAAGGACTGCTGCTGAGACAGAAACTGTGAGGAGTCCTTCGAAGGCAGGAGGACATGAGAATGTGGGAGAAAACTAAGTAAAAGAGAGTTTGTGTGTGGGGAAAAGAGTTGTTAGATTAAATGATCCCAAGAAAGAGAAATTTAAAAACAAAAAACCCACCCTATACATTATAGTAAAACTTCTGAATATTAAAGATGAATCGAAAATGAGAAAAAACTTCTATAGAGGGAAAATAAGATTTCTTAGGAAAATATGAAAATCAGATTCAAGTTCAAGTTCTTACTTGTAACACTAGATATAAGAACTAATGGAATAATATCTGTAAAGTATTGATGGAAAATGATTTTTAAATAATTCTATTTCCAACCAAACAATATTTTCTGACATGAGAATTCAAAATTTTTACAACTAACAACATTCTCTTGTAGGACATGGATATATTTCAGCAGGAAATAAAACGAATCTGGAGTAGCTTCTGCTTCGAATAATGGCAGGCTAGGCCGTTCAGGTTGATCGACATACTGAGAATAATTAGACAGGACAGGAACGTAACAGGGTCACCATATGGGACAGGACTGAAACCCAAAGAGGTTTGGAAAAGCTTTCCTTCTGGGGGCATCTGCAGATCCAGAAGAGGTGGCTGAGAAGCTTAGTATATAGCTTTCAAACAGCCTCATTAGGCAAGAGAGAAACCAAAATCAAGGAAAAGAGACAAGCAAGCAGCAGGGGTGGGATGGAAAACTGATGTGGTGAAATTACCAGGCTTGGTTTGGAAAACAAAGTGCTTCAAATCACTCAATCTATAATTGGTAGTGCCCTTAGGCTCATGCCCAAAGTTGATATAAATCCTTTTGGGATAAAGAATACATCATCCTAGACCTTCAATGGATTTTCATAGTTTTTTATATACGATGTCTGGCACTCAATCAAAAGTCATGAGGCATACAAACTGAACAACATGGCTAAAGACCTAAAGAAATACAGACAACAGAAAGAGACATACAGAGGATCCAGAAAATGGAGACTTCAGACACAAACTTTAAAAAATGTGATATGTTCAAAAAAGTAAAAAACAAGATTGAAAATTTCAGCAGAGTCAGAAGCAGTACGAAGAACCCACCGAAAACTCCAAATACTAAAAACCAAACAAACCACACAACAGAAATAAGGAAGTTGATGAATGGATTTAATAGAAGATAAACCATAGGTGAAGAGATAATTAATGAACTGAAAGACAGAGTGAAAGAATAACCAGGATGGACCAGACGGGTGTGGCTCAGCGGTTGAGCATCAACCTAGGATCCAGGCAATCAGGGTTCGATTCCCGGTCAGGGCACATGCCTGGGTTGTGGGCTCGATCCCCAGTTGGGGGCGTGCAGGAGGCAGCCCATCAATGACTCTCTCATCATTGATGTTTCTATCTCTCTCCTTCCCTCTCCTTTCCTCTCCCTGAAATCAATAAAGATATATTTTAAAAAAATAAAATAAAAATAATCAGGATGAATCACAGAGTCTCAGAAGGATGACAAATACAAGAAAGGGAAAGTGACATTAAAGACATAATAAGAAACAAACAAAACAGAAACAAATTCATAGATACAGAAAACAAACTGATAGTTGTCGGATGGGAGGGGGTTTTGGAGGGTCAGAGGCTGGGTGAAAAAAGTGAAAGGGTTAAGTAGTACAACTGGTGATTACAAAATAGTCATGGGGCCTGGCCGGGCGTGGCTCAGCAGTTGAGCATCGACCTAGGATCCAGGCGATCGGGGATCGACTCCCGGTCAGGGCACATGCCCAGGTTGCAGACTCGATCAGTGACTCTCTCGCCGTTGATGTTTCTATCTCTCTCTCTCCTTCTCCTTTCCTCTCTCTGAAATCAATAAAAATATATTTTTAAAAAAAAAATAGTCATGGGGATGTTAAGTACAGCAGCGAATATAGCAATATTATAATAATAATGTATAATATCAGGTGGGTACCAGACTTATCAGAGTGACCACTTCATAAGTTATATAAATGTCTAAGTATGCTATACACCTGGAACAAATATAATACTGAGTGTCAACTATAATTGAAAAATAAAAAAAAATTAAAAACCCAAACTGACAAAACAAAAATGATATAAGAAGACTATCATACATGTAATTGCAGTTCTAAAAAGAAAGAGGAGAGAGAAGTAAGAAAGTATTATTTAAAGAGACAGAGGCTTAGAAGTTTCCAAATTTGATGAATATGAAGTTACAGGTTCAAAAGTGCTATGAATCTCAAACAGGATAAAAGCCAAGAGAATCGTATGTACAACGGAGTAAAACAGCTTAAAATCAAAGCCAGAAAGAACACCTTAAAAGCTGCCAGAAAAGAAGTCACTTTCAAAAGAGAAATAATTAGATTGACAAATGACTAATTAATAGAAACTACGAAAACAAAAAGACATTGGAATGAAATCTTCAAAATGCTGAACAAAAACACTTGTCAACCTAGAATTTCGTATCTAGAGAACACAGCCTTTCAGAGTAAACATAAAATATAAATATTTTCAGATAAACAAGAAGAGAATTGGTCATCAGTCATCCTGCACTAAAAGAATTTAAAATGTTCATCATTCAGAAATAAAGTAATCCTAACAGAAGACTGGTGATGCTGGAAGGAATAAAGAGAAACAAAAAGGATAAATGTTTAGGTAAATCTAAATTACTGGTTCTCATCTGGGCACAGAATAATTCCCACAATACCCTAGGATACATCTGGTAATGTCTGAACACATTTTTGGTTGTCATAACTGAAGGGAAGGTTTTTGGGCCATCTACTAGCTTGAGGCCATGGATGGTACTAAGTATAGAAAGGCCAGCCCCCAACAAAAAAGAATTACCCAATCCAAATGTTAATAGTGCTACGGCTGAGAGAGCCTGATATAAACTTTTAGTATAAAACAGTAATAATAATATTAATAATCTTTTTGAGGGTTTAACATATGTAAAAAAGTAAAATAACACTAGCTGAGGTACGTGCCCTTGACCAGGAATAGAACCTGTGACTTTGCTGGGTAGAGTAATATGGTTGTAGCTCCTTGCTTTTCATCACTTTGAATATTTCTTGCCACTCCGTTTGGCCTGAAATGTTTCTGTTGAGAAATCAGCTGACAGCCTTATGGGAGCTCCTTTGTAGGTAACTAACTGCTCTTCTCTTGTTGCTTTTAAGATTTTCTCTCTGTCTTTAACCTTTGGCATTTTAATTATGATGTACCTTGGTGTGGGCCTCTTTGGGTTCATCTTGTTTGGGACTCTCTGGGCTTCCTGGACTTGTATGTCTATTTCTTTTACCAGGTAAGGAATTTTTCTGTCGTTATTTTTTCAAACAGTTTTCAATTTCTTGCTTCTTCTCTTCTCCTTCCGGCATTCCCAAATATTGGGCTGCTTGAAGTTGTCCCAGAGGCTTCTTACACTGTCTTCATAATTTTGGATTTTTTTCTTTTTGCTATTCTGATTGGGTGTTTCTTGCTTCCTCATATTCTGAATTGCTGATTTGACTCTTGGCACCTTCTACTCTGCTGTTGATTCCCTGTAAATTATCCTTTATTTCAGCTAGTGTCTCCTTCATTTATAACAGGCCCTTTTTTATGTAGTTGATGTTCTCCCTATAAGTTTCTTGAAATTCTCACTAAGCTCCTTGAGCTCTCCCTAAGTTTCCTGGAATTCTCCACTGTTTGAAATTCTGAATCTGGTAGTTTGCTTGCTCCCATTTAATTTAGTTCTTTTTCTTGAGATTCCTTCTGTTCTTTCATTTGCAACATGTTTGTCTCCGCATTTTGGCTGCTTCCCTGTGTTTGTTTCTTGTTTGAGAGATTTTAGGAGATTCTGAAGCCTGAGGTAGGACAGGCCATTCATATGGAAAAGTCCCACCAAACAGTTTGGGTGGGGCTGCTAATTGCGTGGGGTGGGGTCTCAGGGGGTCACCAGGGCAGGGCGAACAGTATGAGCCAGGTTGACAGAGACAGATATGGTGACTGGCTGTTGGCACTGTAGTGAGGAGGTGTCAGCAAAGGAACAAAGACCTCTGCCAGTACTTATGTCAGGGAGAAAGCTGCCCTGCCAGCTCTTACCCTAATGCTAGACAATTCAGTTCCTCCCCATATGTCCTGGTTCTTTTCAAAATGCTGCCCTAGTGCTGGAGCTCAGATGATGTGAGTCCAAGTAAATCTGTTTGTCAGCCCTTTAAGAGGAACACCTGGGACTCCAGCAGCTTCCCTGTTACTCAGCCACACTTCCTTCTGGTTTTTACAGCCGCAAGTTAAGGAGATTTCTCTTCCTGGCACTGGAACCTGGGTTGGAGGGTCTGTTGTGGGGCTGGGACTCCTTGTTCCTCAGGGGGAACCTACATAGCCAAGATATCCCTCCTGATTAAAAAATGCCACATCTGTGTTGGGCCACCCCGCTCCATGCCTCTGCCCCTCCTACCAGACTCATTGTGGCCTCTTCTTTAATTCTCTAGTTGTAGGAGTTCTGTTCAGCCAGATTTCAGGCGGTTCTAAATGATGGTTGTCCTGTGGTTTAGTTGTAATTTTGATGTGGTTGTGGGAGGAGGCAAGTACAGCATTTACCTACACTATGATCTTAATCAGAATCCTAAGAGATGACATTTTTTGCTGGCTAATTCTTTGCAGTGGCAGCCTGTCCTATGCAATGTAAGACATTTAGCAGCATCCCTGGCTTCTACACACCAAAAGCCTGTAGTGCCTCTCTCAATTGTGACAACTAAAAATGTATCCAGACAGTGCCAAATGTGTCCCCTGGGGGCACAATCACCCCCATTCAGAAGCCCTACTATGAACTATGGCTAGCAAACTTTTGCTGCAAACTATTTTAGACTTTGCAGGCTACATGGTTAAGTCTCTGTTGTAACTATTCAACTGTGCCATTACAGTATAAAAGTGCAAGTCAAATATAAATAAATGAAAGTGGTTGTTCTAATAAAACTAAGCATGGCTATTGAAATTTTAACTTCATATAGTTTAATCTGTTATAAAACAGTATTCTTCTTTTAAATTTTAAAACCATTAAAAAATAAAAAGCATCTTAAGGGCCCAGTAGGCTCAATTTGGCTTCTGGCTCCTAAGCTCCTGATCCTTGGTCTAAGCTACTATCAACCCCACAGCCTGGTCCTCAAGGCCCTCCATGATACCACTTTACTTCTGCCTGAAGAGAAGTCTTAGATCACACACCATTGAAAAGGAGCTCAGACAAGCTGGGACTGTGAATTTTATTCATTACATGATTTAGATGTGTGATTCTAAATCTCTCTTGCTCTGAACATCAACATGCCAGCTCTAGGTAAATATAGTGGTGGAGACAATTAAAGTGCATATATTTGTACTGTACGTGTAAATAATAAATTAAAAATTACTATAAATGAAAGTGCATATATTTAAAGTGTAACTGTAAAGCCATGACCACAATCAAGAAAATGCATGTATCCATCACACCCAAAAGTTCATTTGTAATCCTTGGTAATCTCCACCTGGCTGACAGTAAAACCACATCCCTGTCTTGAAGCAAACACTGAGATGCTTTCCCTATAGAAAAGTGTGTATTTTCCATAGTTTTATATAAATGGAATCATGTAAGTATCTTTTTGTGTAAGATTTCTTTGTTGTTGTTGTTAATCCTAACCCAAAGATATTTTTTCCATCGAGTTTTAGAGAGAGTGGAAGGGAGAGAAGGGGGGAAAAGAGAGGGATGGAGAAGAGAAACATAGATGTGAGGGACATATCGACTGGTTGCTTCCCTCATGCACTCTGACCAGGCCGGGGATCAAATCTCCATCCCAGGTATGTGCCCATGACCCTTTGGTGCACAGACCAATGATCTAACCACTGAGGCACACCAGTCAGAGCAATTTTTTAAAATTATTTTTATTATTCAACTTTATCTCTTTTATTGGTTTATTAGCTATAACCCTTTTTTAAAAAAAATCCTCACCTGAGGATTATTGATTTTAGAGAAAGGGGGGGGGGGGAGAAATATTTATGTGAGAGAGAAACATCAATCACTTGCCTCCCATATGTGCCCCAACAGGGGATGGAACCCGCAACCTTTTGGTGTATGGGATGATACTCCAATTAACTGAGCCACCCGGTCAGGACTGTAACTCTTTTTGTTTAGTGGTTACCTTAGGACTCATAATATGCATCTTTAACTTATGACAGTTTACCTTCAAGTGATATTATTCTACTTCACTTATAAGATCCTTATATATTTACATTTCCTATTTCTCCCTCTTTGCTTTTATTGCTATACACTTTCTACTTACGTTATAAACACCCAAAATAAAGGATTCTTCTATTAATTAATAGAAGTGTTAAAATGCTGAGTGTATTAAGTAGTCAATTATGTTTTCTTTCAGTTCCTTAAAGATATTGCTCCATGGTGTTCTGGATAGTGCTGTTTCTGATGAGGTCTGCCTTTATTCATAACTGTCTTTTTCTCTGGTTGCTCTTAAGATTTTGTCTTTATCACTGGCTTTAAGGAAATCTGAAAATGATAAACATTTGGTATAATGTTTCTCATATTTCTTATGTTTCAAGTTCACTGTGCTTTGGACATGTGGGTTTATCATTTTCATCAAGTTTGAAAGCAACTGTTTTTTCTTTATAAGTGTTTTTGTGCCTCCCTCAGCCTTCAGGGACTGGAGTTAGACATACACTGAGCTGCCTGACATTTTCACTAGTCTTTTCGGTGTGTGTTTCATTTTGGATCATTTCTATGACTGTTTTCAAGGTCACTAATTTTTTCTGTAATGTCTAATGTGCTATTCACCCCTTAAGAGTGTAGTTTTAATCTCACATGGTAGTTTTCATCTGTCAAAGTTTGACTTGAATCTCTTCAAATGTATTTCCTCTACCTTCTTGAACACATGAATCTAGTTATAATAACTTTTAATAACCTACTTAGTGATCATGTCAGTTGAACCATGTTTGGATTGGTCTCAACAGATTTATTTTTCTCATCATTACGGGTCAGCTCTTCCTGCTTGTGCGTCTGGTAAATGTTCCCTGGATTCTCAAGCACTGTTAGGTGTTCTGGGACATGGTTACATTACTGCACATAGTTCTGATTTTTTCAGAGAGGCCTGTTGTTCAGTTTTGTTAAATGGGATCAGAGGAGCCATTGGTTTAGGGTGAGGTGTTTCCTCTGCTGTGCCAGTGTCTCGAGAACTCTGCCTGATGCCCCATGAAGTACAGGTTCCCCACTCTGACTGGCAGGTACACAAACTCTGCCCAGTATTTTTCAAGTGCCAGGGATTTCTCCTCCATGGTAGTTGTGTCTCCAGTGTCGAGGAGTTTACTCATACAAATGTGCTAATCAGTACTCAGTTGAAGACTTGAAGTCTCTGGAAGGCTTTCTCTGGGTAGCTCCCACCTTTCTGTACTATCTCCTGCAAACTCTTGCCTCTCTGGGATCACCAGACCTTCGGCCTGTCCTTTCAACTGAAGGAGACTACGGGACCCAGCCTGGGTCTTCCCCCACGGCTGCAGACTAGGAAGGAACTCCCTCTAGGCAGTAAGCAGGGGCTCACTGTGGATTTTGCCCCCTCTCTCAGGGATCCCTGTCTTATGCTGTTCCATGTCTAATATTTGAAAATGTTTCATGTATTTTGACAACCTTCCGTTGTTTTAGGTGGGAAGGTTTATGTGGTCTGTTACTCCATCTTGCCTGGAAGCAGAAGTCAGATTTGGTAAGCTTTGTTACCAAACTGGTGTGATGATTGACAGGCCCTCTAGGAAGTGACCGTGAACCATCCCTCAGCTTCTCCGGGAGCCACTACTTCACGGATCCACTCTGGATATAGTTGTCAAATCGGCAAGATTGCTAGTAATGCAGGAATGGAAGCCCCCATAAAAGAGTGCCCATATTCCTACCCTCTAGGGGATGCACCAGGGTCGGAATGTAAACAATATGTCTGTGAGTGACATTTGTACTGAGGAAAAGAACTCAGGGTGGCGACTGCTTTTGCGATAATCTGGTTTCTACTGAGAGAGGATCACAATATTTGACTCACTGACACTGATCACCCCCATTTTGTGTACATTTGGGCGGTAGGCACCATGACAGGGAAGGCCTGCTTTGCCCCCAGTATGCAGTCTTCCATTCTGATGCCCTTGGGATTTCTACAGCTTTCCCAGGTCTGGAGGCAGACCTGAGGTGTGGAGTGTCTGGATGTCAGCAGGTCACTTTCATTCAGACAAAGGTGAGGGTGGGGACACTAGCTCTAAACTCAGACGGGCAATGAACACTGTAAAATCCTTCCATTGAGAAGGACTAACCACAGGTCACAGCACATGGCTGGGTGATCCTTCAACAAAGCCCCTGTAATCACCTTCGAAGGGCTTCTCTTTACCTGTCCGTGCTACCTGACTTTACAGAGCCGGGACCATCCTGTCTGACTACAACTCAGTCTTTCTCAACAGGAGTACTGAAGTGTTTCTCAAACACATACTTCAGCTTTGCCACCTGTAGGGCCCTGTGCTGCTCTTGAGACCAGCTGATAAGAGTTACTTTTTTATCCCTCTTACCTCTTTATAACTGATGCTAATTTATTGTTTTTGTTCTTTTTTAATCCTCACTCAAGGGTATTTTTTCCATTGCTTTTCAGAAAGAGTGGAAGGGGGGAGAGAGAGAGAGAGAAACATTGATGTGAGAGACACACTGATGGGTTGCCTTCCATACACGCCCCATCTGGGGCTGGGGATCAAGCCTGCAACCAAGGTACATGCCTTTGGCCAGAATCGAACCTGGGACCCTTCAGTCCACAGGCCAACGCTCTAACCACTAAGCCAAACCAGCCAGGGCTACTGTTATTTTTATAGAGTGCAGTGATGTCCCCTCCCTCAACAAAGAAAATTATAAATCTAGAGAATAAAAGCACAAAAAAGAAGAGCTGGGAAAGTGGATTTCAGATCGTGTCACAAAATGACTTGGCAGACAGGTGAAAAGAAATCACCTGAACAGCCTCTGAAAGCCCACAACACAGCGGTCCAGAGCAGGGTCAGCAACAATGGCCCAGGAGCCAAGTGTGGCCCACTGCCTGCTTTGGTAAACAGGATTTTACTGGCACAGCCACAGTCATCTGTGTACAGACTGTCTGCTTTCATGCTACAAGGGCCGAGGAGAGTGCTTACGACAGAGAACTTATGACCTGTAAAGCCTAAAATAGTTAGTATCTGGTCCTTCATAGAAAAAGTCTGCTCATGCCTGGTCTAGAAGTAAAGATATTAGAAGTTCTTTGATCCTGACAGAAAAATTCTGAATTCTGATTTGGCAGTAATACTCTATATAGCATAGAGCCCATATATCATTTGTGTTATTTCTTGAAGACTTGCTGTTGAGGCATACAGGCGATTATCAGCCAGTTTCAGAGGTAAAATTTGGTCGCCACTAACCTGGGAATTCTCTTTGACTGCCCTAGACTCTGGGGGTGGAAAAGCAAGCATGAAGTTTGCAGGCCTGTTCTGTGTTCTTCTGCTTATCATTTGTCAAATGGACTTTGGACAAAATGACGAAACTCCTGGGAAGCAAAGGAGGAAGACATATCACGGAAGACCGAAGAAAAGTTCCTCGCCTCACCACAGGCCCAGGCGACAGCCGAGAACCCGGCAGACGGTGGGGGCGCCGGCAGCAGCACTTCCCACAGCTCACCTGGAGGACAGCATGGAGAAGTCTGAATCCTTCGTAAGTTTTCTTGGAGCAGAATCGAGCTACAATGTGCTACCAGGTAAGATAACAGTACTAGAGAGAGAGGGAGAGAGAGAGAACCTCCCACCTCCATGAAGATAGTTTTAAAAAATTCAACTTATCTTTTGGTTTCATCTACAAAGATGATTTTTTCAATTACTTTAAAAAATCATTCATAGAATCCACTTATAAAATTATTGGAAAACAGACAAAATAATTAGTAATCCTACACTATACTTATAAAACCTTAGTTACTATTTTGTTTTCTTTCCAACCTGTTTACTATACCGTGTATTTTATTTATTTTATTATTTTTTTAATATATCTTTATTGATTTCAGAGAGAGGAAAGGAGAGGGAGAGAGAGAGAGATAGAAACATCAATGATGTGAGAGTCAGTGATTGGCTGTTTACTATACCACATATTTTAAATAGTTATAATCATAACATAGATAATATAAACATATATTTGCAAACTGCTTTTTCACCTATGATATAAATAATTCAGATGATTCTATAAAAAAATGGCTATTAAATATTTTCAATCAAAAAATTTTTCAACAAAAAATGGAGTTAAGCTATTTTATTTTACATAGACTAAATTACTGAACTTTTAAAGGCTGAAAAGATTGGAAATTCTGCCAAATATTTCAACTAGGCATTTCTAAGAACTAATATTTAATGGATCACATTTTTTGCAGGTTTGGAAGAAAAAAGTAATTAAATTATACATATGTTACCATTACATAAAACTTTCAAAAGACAAAAGAAAATATCACCACATAATATTCTGTGGCCAATACTTCATATATTGTCTCACGAAAACCAAATGCTTCTACATGATGATATTGCTATGAAGTTAGCAGAAATAACATAAAATTTCCATGAAAACACACAATTTAGATCACATTTACAGCATGATCGGGAAAAAAGTCAGAGGCAGGGAAATCTACTCAGAAGGTATGGCAGTAACACTGCACGCACAACTGCTAAGCATGAACAAAGTCGACTGCCCTAGCTGAGGGGAAAGGTATCCAAGCTACAATAGGAAATAAAAGGGCTGAAGGGATTATCCATAATGTGATCTCAAATTTGTTTAAAAATATGTAATATAAGGAAGTTTGCAGAAAAACATTTCTCAGATGTCCTAAAATGTTTTCCAGTGGTCTTATAGCACTTTTAAAAAATTTGTAGCTAAATACATATAATATAAAACCTACCATTTTAACATTATAAAGTGCACAATTCAGTGGCATTTAGTACACTCACAATGTTGTGTAATGATTATCACTAAAAAAGGAAGCCCCATAAACAGGAAGCAGTCACTCCCCATTCCCCCTAACCCCAGCCCCTGGCAACTACTCATCTGTCTCTGAAGTTTTCCTATTCTGGATGCCTCATCTAAAAGTTATATGCAGCCTTTGGTGGCTGGCTTCTTTCACTGAGTATAATGATTTCAAAGTTCATCCATGTTGTGGCAGGTGTCAGTACTTCATGTCTTCTTACGGCTGAATGATGTCCCATTATATAGGAATACCACATTTTGCTCATCCATCCACCAGTTGACTGACATTTGGGTTGTTTTTAACCTCTGGCTACTGTGAAGAGCACAGATATGAACACTTGTGAACAAGTTTCTAAATGAACTACTATTTTCAATTTTCTTGGGCATATACCTAGAAGTGGAACCTAGGAGCTGGGCCTTATGGTAATTCTATGTTTAATTTATTGAGGAACCACCAGAGGTTTTCTACAAAGGTGACAGACACCAGCTTATATACCCACTAGCAGTGTTCAAAGATTCCAGTTTCTCTGTATCTTTGCCAACATGTTATTTCCCATTTTTAAATATACAGCCATTCTTATGGATGTGAAATGGTATCTTATTGTGTATTTCCCTAATGGCTAATGTCGTCGAGCCTCTTTTTATGTGCTTGTTGTCCACTATATACCTTCTTCTGAGAAATGTCTACTCAAGTCCTTTGTCCATTTTTTAATTGGGTTGTCTTTCGGTTGTTGTTGTAAGAGTTCTTTACGCTGTGGGTATTAGGCCTTTGTCAGGTAGGATTTGCAAATATTCTCTCACATGGTGTATGCTGTCCTTTTACTTCTTGATCATGTCCTTTGACACATCAAAATTTTAATTTTGACAAAGTCCAATGTATCTTTTTTTGTTGCTTGTGCTTATGGAGTCATATCTAAAAACCCAAGGTCTTGAGGATTTACGCCTATGTGTTCTTCTATGAGTATTATAGTTTTAGCTCTTATACTTAGGTTTTCGATCCATTTTGAGTTAATTCTTATATTTTGTGTGAGGTAGGAGACAACTTCATTCTTTTGCATGTGGATGTCCAGTTGTCTCAGCACCATTTGTTGAAGACTATTGTTTCCCCTCATTTGGCCATAGGTGAGGGTTTATTTCTGGACTCTCAACGTCCCCTTCGTCTATGTCTATCCTATGCCACACTGCCACAAGCTGAATACTGCAGCTTTGTAGTAACTTTTGAAATCTCTAAGTGTGAGTTCTCCAATTTTTCTCCCCCCACCAAGATTTTTTGGCTATTCGGGCCCTTTTGTAATTACATATGAATTTGAGGATCAACTTTTCCATTTTTGCAAAAAAAGGCTGTTGGAATTTTGATAGAATATAGTACTTTCATAATCAGGAGAAAACTTACATGAATCTACTCTTTTCCATGGGAGGAATTGGGTGGTTGGGATTAGTCTACTGCAAGTATCCAGATGAGAGCTGGGTAGGGCTTAAACTGGACTGACACAGTGGTGAGGGAAAGGACGGGACAAGTATGAGAGCTCACTTAGGGGTTTAATTTGGGGACAATGGTGAGTTATTAGGAATAGTGAGTTATCAGATTGAGAGTTATTAGGAATGACACTACGGTCAGAAGGAAAATATCCCCTCTAATACTCAAGTCAGCTAAAGGCTTGCCTCACTGACGTATGTACGCACATATCTACAGTTGTGTAACTTAGCCAACCTGACACATACAGGGTGAAAGCTCAATTCAAAGTCGCTGTGAAGAGGTCACTCCAGAATCTAAGTGAGAGAGGCTGAGAGGAGAGCTTGGGAAAAGCATTTCACAGGGTTACACCGAGAAGGCATCTTTGGCCTTAGCGTGAACTCACACAGAATACTACTCTTAGGTGGTTCTAACTCCATGCACAGGTGCTGGCAACTGCACTCAGAACTCAAATGTCTTATGTTCTCTCCTAGGAAAGAAGGGGAGCTGTTTGGTAAATGGGATGACCATGTACGACACAGCCGCATGGTCTCCTGAGCCCTGCACTACCTGCCTCTGCTCAAAAGGGAGAGTTCTGTGTGACGAGACCACGTGCCCTCCCCTGGCCTGTCCCCAGACAATGACACCCGAGGGAGAATGCTGCCCAGTCTGCTCTGATACCGGTATATATCCTTAGCTAAATCAAAACATCACGTGATTCAGTCCTTAATTTCCACTTGTTTCTATTTTGCACTTAAGTTTTAGTTTATGGTAAACCAGTCATCAGAGTACTTAAAATATTGGCGCAAATATGATAAACATAGAAATTACTTGGGGAAGCGTATGGTAGGGGACAGAAATAAAGGATCTTGGCGTTACAGTTCTAGCTCTAGCAGAATGAGTCAGCTTGGACCAGACCACATCCCACGTCTGACTCTCAGCTTTAGAATGTGGTGACAGAACTTACAGCAGCCAACAGTCCCTGAGTCGTTAGTATGTGTCAGGGCTCAGTTCCCCACATGCGTTACTCGCTTATCCAACACACTGGTACAGCTATTATCCCAGAGGAAGGTGGAGAGCTCCTGGTACACAGGGAAGAGTGTCTGCTCTGGAGAGAAGCCAGCCCCTCTCCAGCCGATCGGGCAGTCTCTTGCTATGCGGAATGCTGTGCGCAGGAAGATCACACTGTGAGGTTTTGTTGGCTGCTCACTGTCCCCTTACCCCATGAGGCTCATACCTGATGGAGTAGAGAATCCTCAGGAGAAAGGCCCAGGTCTCCTCCAAGAAAAGCTTAGCCAATGCCTTATGAAATAAGTACATGTTAAGTAATTTATGAGGCGGGATTGGGCTGTTTTTTCTAGTCTATAATCAAGGATGATCACAGGTTAGGTATCTGCAAAAGCCTCCTGCCAGGGAAGAACTTTAGAATATTTAGGAATTGTATTTTGGTGGATACTACGAATTACTTTACTAAGGTATTATAAAAGTGCTAGAAAATAAAAGTGTTAGAAAATAGAAATGTTTAATAAAACTGACTCCTTGGGGGTGAAATACAATGTTTATAAAGAAAAGATTCAGAAATCCTCATTTGTCAAAGGAGCTGAATTATTCTTAAAATGCTGTGGTTACCTTGGAAAAATAAACTTGGATATAAAGGAAGGATTTTAAATGTTTTAATATAATATCTTTAGTTTCCTTCTGCTAATTTTTTCCTATTCCCCGTTTGTATTTTCTGCCAGAAATGTGAGAAAATAACTCCAACACTTTATAATACATACTGAATTGAAATCTCAAGTAATTCTTCAAATAATGATATTTTCCAAGTTCTCTTTGGGGTGATTTGTGTTTAGTATTAAATAAAAGCAGGAGATGACTAAGCACATTTATGTGTTTTGATGGAAAGTTTATGCACTACACTCACTCTTTCCCAGGACTCTCCATCCAGAGGGTGAGTCTCAAGGGTGGTGTTAGCCACCCGTGCCTCACTTTAGCAATAGATATTAACAGCTACATACAAATGTAGGTGGCCCTTCCACTTTATACTATGCCTGCTCTCATCATTATGGAGTAACAGAAAGACCCTCATGCGCATCTCTAGGTTAGGTAAGTCCAGATGTTTTCTAAGAGTCTGAGGAAGCAAAAATGATTTAAGTAGAGTCTGGGAGAACAGAAGAACTTTCTATCAGAGGATGCTTTTAGACACATGGAGCTGAAGGAAAATTGGGCAAAAATAATAAATCTATAAACAAAAGCCACTTTCAATATCATAAGCAAATAAAATATGCATGTTTCCCTTTTTTATGTCTGATAGTATACAAACTCTTGCTTTATCAACAACCCTAATTAATAAACAGTACCTGTGGCAAAGGTGTCACATCGAATAGGCTGCAGTCTCACCATGGACTGCTCTTTGCATCATATGTGGGAGTATCACTCCCTCTGTAGTTACCAGGTAGCACGATACTGGAGTAAAAATAAATAGTAAAACCTCACTCAACATAAAAATTACCTATAATAGATCTTACAGAATAGAAATAGTTACTATTAAAACTATTCAAGCAAAAATTTCAGGATGCATTTCACGTTTAAACTGCACTCAAATGCCAGGAGGGAATAATATTTATTCACCTCATTTTTGTTCCGATTCTTTTTATCAACATCACAATGCGCCTGCCACCTGCTCCCTGCATGGTCGTAGCAGCCTCCTCGCTACTCAGTGGTGCAGCATTAAATGACAAAACTGAATGTTCTGGTGACTCTTCAGAACAAAGAGAACCGACTAATTTGCTTCATCAGCAACGGCCACCTCCTCGGGTGGAAGTGGATGGAACACTGAGAAAAGAGGAGCTTCACTCTGAGGAGGCTGAAGAAATGGAAGAAAATGAAGACAAGGAACAAAAGAAAAAGATGCCAGGACCTGGAGCTGTGGGAAGACTTCCTGCCGAGGGCCAGGGCAGAGAGGGGGCCGAGCAGGGACCTGCAGAGGCGCGGAGGCAGGCGCAGGGCCGCGGACAGCCCGCGGGGCGCGAGGAGCACCCGGCCCCGCACCCGGCCCCCCGCCCTCCCCGGGGCAGGCCGCCTCTGCCCAGCGGGTGCTCTTTGTCCTACAGGACCATCAGCTGCAAGGGCGCTGGCCTCACACAGATACCACCGCTAACAGCACCCAGGGTAACAAGGCTGGAGCTCGCTGGTAAGAGATGCTGATGTCTGTTTTACTTTAAAAGTAAATAACTCTCATTGCCCTATGAATGTTAACTTCAATCTTATAATATAAATGAACTCCAGACTATTTCCACAATCTTCAAACATAAACTTTGCAGAAGAGGCAGGGTATACTACAGTGTAGCATAATTAGGTATAAAGCAGATTCCTCCAAATCAAACCAGGATTCCTGCGGACTTCTTTCTTGAAGTCAACTTTACTGAGGTAGAACTTGTATGCAGTAAAACTTATTTGTAGCACGTTATTGCGTGTTGAGACATGCATATAGTCAGGTAACCACTGCCACAATCACGGTACAGATCATTTCCATCACCTCCCTCATTCCCATCACAGGCCCTGCCACCAGGATGTGATCTGGGTCTACAGTTTTCCTTTCCCAGCACGCTGGGAACTGGAATCACCAATACATAGCCTTTTCAGCTGGGCTTCCTCCTCTCCTCATACTGCTGTGAGGCCATCCAGGTTGCTGCATTTTATCAGTATCTTGCCCCTCTACCCTGCTGAGTGGTTGTCTGGATGAACCATAGGCACCAGCTAAAAGACATCTGGGTCATCTCCAGTTTGGGGCAACGATGTGTACAGCTGTTATGAACACCCACATCCAGATGTCTATATGGACCAAAGCTTTCTTTCCCTGGAGGGACACAGTAAATGCACATTTAGCTTTGTAAGAAATGATCAGGAGTCCCTGCCGCAGCAACATCAGAGAGGCCCCCATCCTGCTTCCCGCCAGCTATCCCCTCACGGTAGCCATTCTGGTGGCATGTTTTTATAGGGCCACCCAGGAAGGCTGAGTAGAGGAAGAGCATGACCAGGTGTTGGGTGTGAGACTGGCTGGCAGGGGGAATGGGCCAATAGACCGGGTGACAAGGCCCATGAGAGGGTTGCCCTGCAGATGCAGGGGCAAAAGTATCTGAAGGGGGTTTCAGGCGTGCCTCAGGGGAAATCACAGAAATAAACTACCATAGAAATAGTAAATGATCATATAAATATTCAATAGAAAAAGTCTGACACCTTTGTTCAGGGTGGCCAGCCTGTGTGGACACCAGCGGTGTCATGGCCTTGCAAACACCACACTCTGTGACCTCCAGAGGAACTCCTCGTATACCCAGAGACTCCTGTGCAACAACACCCTCCTGGGCCTACACGCCAGGTGTGCTCTGCGGCAGGTCTACAGTCTTGTGACAGATGAATGACCTGTGCTCAGTCACACTATCGTAGCTTTACAAGGTCACATGTGGTTGACATAGTACTCACTGTTTCTGGGAAGCTCATTTTCTGAGTTTAAAACCACTGACTCCTATACTTAAATGTACATGTATAAAGCCCCATAAATGTGAGGCATGTAGGGACTTGTGTAGATTACAGTCATAGAAGTAAAACATTAGATCTGCAGGCGATCTGAGAGAGTATCTCTTCATGTTGCTTATTTAGAGGCTGAAGTGGACATGCCCAAGACTTCATTAATTAATAATAGTATTATGATTCTGAACCAGAGTCTAAGAAATGTCAGTGGGAAAAGATAAAGAACTCCAAAAATCAGTTTCTGCATTACCTTCCAGAAATAGTCTTTGTTATGAAATGCACAATGCTAACAGAACTGTCCCACTAACCACATTCTGGCTGTATTACGCAGCTTTACCCACACATGACACATCAGAGCACGAGCCCTCAGAGCGAAAATGCTGCCTGGGGAGCAGCTTAGTCCTAGCCTTGCTACTTCTCTAAATGTGTGTTTGCTTATATGGTATGGGCTCTGCCCATGCTATGAGTATTGCTTTCTCCTACAGATAAAACTCTTTTGCTCTCTGTGCAAGTGCACATGTATGTATGTGTGTGCATTCAGACACATGTGTACATGTATTGGCACATATATCTAAAACACAACTGCTCCGTGTCCTAGGCAATTCCATCACCTCCATTCCAGATGAAGCATTTAATGGATTACCGAATTTGGAAAGGCTTGATTTGAGCAAAAATAATATCAGCTCTTCAGGCATAGGTCCAAAAGCATTCAAGGTAAACACGCGCTGACTTGTGAGTAACAGTCTATTTACACAGCTTCCCCATGACTTGCACAGGCAGTGGGGAGAGATGGGAAACGGAGAAAAAGTCAACTGCTTTACCTGGTAGTATTCTAAGTTTAGAAAGTTTCTTCCCTCATGTCCCTATGCTGTACTGAAGTTTTATATTGAATACAGTCTGTTGTGTCACATGTTTCTGGCTAGTTTTTCTGTGCTTCACACCCTTAGGACACCAAAAACAGCATTAATGACACAACAAATGTTTAAAATTTACAGAGCAGTTTCCCCCCAGTAGCTGAAAGCATGCTGAAACATGGTCTCAGTCCATGAGGAGTTCCTGGGAGAGGGGACAGCTTATTGGAAACTGATGAGCCCTGTGAGGCCAGCAGTCAGAGCTGCCCGTTCTGTGCATGGGCAACATCTGGTGAAGGGATGGTGCTTTAGCAAGAGGGGCTCTGGAAACCAAGTGGACTCAGGTGAAATCTGGCGGAAAGAGGGAAGAAGGCGGGACACAGCACAGAAAAACTTCCGAGAGACACAGATTCGACACTTTTTTTCTCTAAGAAGGAGGAGAGAGGATCAGGGAATTTCAGAGAACCAAATGCAGGAGCAAAAGAGGAGGGGTCTGTATGTGTAACAAATACACGTAAGTGTGTGCGATTTAAGAAGCCCAGTAGAACATACTACATCCCACTCGGTCAAACCTGATCCCCTTGCAGTTTTCCGTCCACTCCTGGACAAGTTGCTGGGCACCTGTGCGATCACCCCTGGTTCTGTCAGATTCTGGGCTGGAAGGCGAGGGAGGTCCACACGTAAGTCAGACCAACAGGGCTGGCCTCACACTAGCCATCCTCCTGATCGAAACATGGGACTCATGGCTTCCTGTATTTGATCAAAAAGGAAGACACCTTCTTTTCTTGTTTTGGGGTTTCCTGTCCCATTCCCAGCCTGCTGTAATTGGACTCTGGGCACCACTGAAGTGAGTCACTCACAGGACCTCACCGAGACCTGTCCCCCCCATAGTACTCCGCTCTGGCATCGCGGGCAGTCCACCCAACGCGCATGCAACTTCAGCGGTGGGGATGCACTTCCCACAGCTGAAACTGCTTGGGTACCGCAGAGCACAGCTTATGATGCTTGTACCACTTAATTTTGAAGAATTTCCACTATAATTAGTGCTATGTTATAATTCTGCTTCTACTTAATGAACATAGAAAACTGAGGTTTACAAATACCTGACAATTCAAATTGCTGTCCTACTTTCAGCATCCAGGACAGATTCGGTTTACCACATGATTTAGTTAACTGTGTGTCTCCCGCTGAGAAGGCGAAAACCTAAGATCTAGCGAAATACAATCAACCCAGTGGCCACAGGAGCTCTCTCTTGTTTACGTACACAGGCCACAATCACGTGTGACAAATAAGTACGGGTGAGTGACATACAAAGTCCCCAAGTGGGGCGTGCTGAAAATGCTGGGAGTGAACACTGGCAGGACCAACAGCTACCTGGCAGGGAGAGTGGGGAACTGGTCTAAACCCGAGCAAGTGCAGGCTTGTGAGACGCGACCACAGCAAACCGACCACTCAGTGAGATGGCTACCGTACACCTGGGACCAGCTGGAAGCGTAACTTTCAGTTTTGCCTTTTAAGCTCCTGAAGAAGCTAGTGCAGCTGAATATGGACAGAAACAACCTGGGGGAGATCCCTTCAGAGCTACCACCTACTCTGGAAGAGCTTAGAGTCAGCGAGAACCACCTCCGGGCCATCGATGAAGCAAGTTTATCAGGTACTGAGCATGTGGGTCTGGGGCCTTGTTACCTTTCTCTTGCAGTCGTGTGGGAATTTCACTTGAAGTATCGCCAAATGAACAGCTAGCAAGGTTCCTTAGGTCACTTTACCATGTAAGCTGATACACCTTATTTTAACACTGACTGGTGAAACTTCTTAAAATGTATTTTAAACTGCCCCTTGTCCTAACATGTACTCTAAAAGGAAATGAAACTCTCAGTCATCTACAACAGTCACTGACCTCCAAACCCGTCATGTCCCGAGCTGCACTTTCGAGAGCCAAGGGCTGGTGCCATCTGCACTATGGTCCTGGTGGGGGTTGGTGGCGATGGCGCTGCGCCACGGCTGGCGGACTGCCTCCTGTATCCCCCTTAGATGCTCAATACGCCACAGCTCCGCTGCCTCCACACATTTTGCTACTGTAGTCTGCCATGTGCTGGCATATGAGAATTATGTATCCGACAGGAGTCAGGGGCACAGTAACGTTCGCACATGCAGTCCGTGGCAGTCTCTTTCGCTCTGGCACTTCTGGCCACAGCACCCAATGGACAACACGCATGGGTGTCTGGCTGCCCGTGTGGCTGCTGTGCCGGCCTGGCCTTCCTACGCAAGGGCTTTAGTGACAGCGCCCCACATTCCATACATCTGACACACCTAGAACTGACTGTTCGTATGGCTGTTTCTGGACTAAGCTGGATAGCTGAAGCTGTCATATTATGAACTATGTATAAAAGAGGCAGTGT
The DNA here is from genome assembly GCF_964146895.1 of Miniopterus schreibersii. Classification (NCBI taxonomy): domain Eukaryota; kingdom Metazoa; phylum Chordata; class Mammalia; order Chiroptera; family Miniopteridae; genus Miniopterus; species Miniopterus schreibersii. The sequence continues at coordinate 71,227,637 of NC_138111.1, read as the reverse complement.
TACATCTAGCTTTTCATGAATTCTAGTTCATGTCTTTGATTAAACTCTTCTTGAAGACAAAGACGGCTTAATTTCTTGTTTTACCTTCCTAACAGTTGAGCGTTCCTCTTGAGGTATGCTGCTAACACTTTGTATTTCATCTGGAATACATTTATCATGTTAATGTACCTTGATAACCCAAGGCTTTAAAGGAATAAAATGATTCAATTATTTCCTTTCACTCCCAAAACACTTCATAGGAAGAAAACATTTCTGATGATGGGGAAAGGAATCATACTGAGCACTGCCAAATCGGAGGACGCCACGGTTATGGAGATACTGTCTCCAGGTGGACTTCAGGGTACACAGGAAACATAGCACACACAAGGCTGGGTGAGCTTTGTCAGATGGAAAACACATTAGAAAGTTCCATTTCTAACTGCCAGAAACTGGAACAGACCAAAGAACACTTAATTTAGAAGAAGTGTACTAAGGGGCTGTATGTGAACTACATGGGAGCATATTCCTGTCTGTGCCGTCAGAGGACACGTTATAGAACCTAAGTCTACACTTAGCAAAGGCTCACACCTCCCCGCAGCTGCCTCTGCTCTCCCTCCCGACCAAATGCTTCCACACGCGGGTTCGCTGTGGGCCCGGGTGAAAGGCCGCCTCCCCCAGGGCCCCTGCACTCGCGGTGCGGGCGGCTCCTGTTCTGTGTGGGCTGCTCTGAGGCCTGCTCCAGTGCCAACCACTCAGGTGCTGGGTTCTTTCATAACTGCTGCAGCCTCTAAGGCTCCTCAGCTCCTGTGAGTCTTGCTGCCCTCGATGGTCAGGCTGGCGGCAGTAAGCAGTGTGAGCCGAGAAAAGGCCAGCGCCAGGGCTGTGCCACTGCGCTTCCAAGGTGGAAGCCGCCGGCAGGGCTGTCAGTGGCTTGCTGTTCTTCTACTATCTCTCATGGCAGGTTATGTACAGTTCCAGGGAAGGGGGAAGACAGACACCTCAGGGAGAGAAGCAGCATGTACAAACGCACGAAGAAATGAAAGAGCCCGGTGCCACAGGGACGGCATGCCGTCCTCACCGGTCAGTCCAGGGTGCAGGGTGCAGGGGCCTGAGCAGCAGCAGGAGGCACGAAGGGGTGGGCAGGAATCAGCCAAGGAGGAGCTGCGCAGGCTGTGCCAGGACACTGGGAGTTCGCCCGGGACGCACGGACCTGCATACCCACTTGGGAGAAAAGCTGGGTCTTATCATTGAGGGGGAGGAGTGCAAAGGTAGAAAGGAGGGACGGCAGAAGAAAACCAGATGTGCCTGACAATGCCTGTGCACATCTCACACCCACCCACCGCGGGAATGACTTCCCACCCGCCCCTGCTAACAAACACTCCTACCCCGCTCTCCTGCAAGAACCTTTTAATCTCTTCTAACTCTATCCAGTCTCCTGCTGCGTACAGTAACACACATACCGTGTTTCCTACGCATACAGTATACACATAAATGAGAGGATACTGCAAAGTGATTCATAGTATCATAAGTTTGTATTGTGTATGATGTTTCTTCTGAGGTCAGAAAATAACCATTAGTCTACTTCTATTATCTGTTTTGACTGGAAAACTTCTATTATATTCCCAAACCTGAATTTCATACTAGATAAATGTGCTGTATTCTCAGGATCTTGTTTTGAAAATTAAAGAGAATATGAGGAAATATAATCACTTATTATAGTGTGCTGGTTGGCCTCCCTAATTTCTTTCTCTCAGCCCTTCAACTGACCCTCAACACCACCCGCTGAGCCCTGCTCACACTGCGTTACAATCAAGTCTACACTGCTGCCTCCGCTGTGCTCTCTTCCGGCGTCTGTGCTACGTACTCTTGCTTCTCTGATAGGCCTGAAAGTAAGAAATGCGTTGCACAGAGCACTTAGGGCAATGGTCATGACTTGAGTTGAATATGAGAACGGCCCCTATTCTGGAAATCTTAACCACTGAACAAACCCCAAAGTTACATCCTGAATGTCTGACTCAGACACCTCTGGCAATCATTACTGCTGAGCTGCCCATTCTTTTTATAATTTTAAAAAAATTGTAGGAGTATAACAGATGTCCCCCATTTGCACCCGTTACCCTCCTCCAGCCAGCACCTGCCCTTCCCCAGGACTTTATCACACTATTGTCTGTGTCCATGGGTTATGCATATATGTATATAAGTTCTTTGGTTAATCTTTTCCACTCCCCCAACCCCAGAGATCTTTCAGTCTTTTCCATGTATCCATGCTTCTGGAACTATTTTTTTCATCATTTATTTTGTTCATTACATTCCACGTATAAGTGGGATCATGTGATACTTGTCTTTCTATGACTTAATTCGATTAGCATAATACCCTCCAGGTCTCTCCATACTGTCTCAAAAGGTAAGATGTCCTTCTTTTTCACAGCTGCGTAGTATTCCCTGGTGTGAATGTCCCACAGCTTTTTATCCACTCATCTACTGATGGGCACTTGGGCTGTTTCCAGACCTTGGCTATTGTAAACTGTGCTGCTATGAACATAGGGGTGCATATATTCTTTCTGATGAGTGTTTCAGGATTCTTACGATATATGCCTAGAAGTGGGATCACTGGGTCATAAGGCAGCTCCATTTTTAATTTTTTGATGACCCTCCATACTGTTTTCCACAGTGGCTGCACCAGTCTGCATTCCCACCAGCAGTGCACCAGGGCTCCCCTTTCTCCACACCCTCGCCAGCATGTGTCATTTGTTGATTTGCTGATGGAGCCATTCTGACAGGTGTGAGGTGATACCTCATGGTGGTTTTAATTTGCATCTCTGACAACTAGTGACGCTGAACAATTTCTCATATACCCTTGGCGATCTGTGTGTCCTCTTTAGAGAATTGTCTATTCAGGTCCTTTGCCCCTTTCTTAATTAGACTGTCTTCCTTTTATTGAGTTGTATGAGTTCCCTATATATTTTTGATATATGTTCTCCAATACAGCGGGCTCCCTTTTCATTTTGATGCCGGTTTCTTTTGCTGTGCATAAGCTTTTTAGTTTGATGTAGTCCCATTTGTTTATTTTTTCCTTTGTTTCTCTTGCCCTAGAACAGGGGTGGGGAATGTCCAGCTTGAAGGCCATATGCAGCCCGTGAAATCATTGGGTCTGGCCTTGCCAAGGCAACCGCAGGTGGAACTTGAAAGTCAACAAATCTAGGAGCTTTTTTCATAGCTAATTTTTAAGTTGATAATTTTGTATGGCCCGTGAATGATGTTACAAATATACAAATGGCCCTTGGCAGAAAAAAGGTTCCCCACCCCTGCCCTTGAAGCTGTATCAGCAAATATTCTGCTAGGTGAGATGTCTGAGATTTTACCGCCTGTTTTCTTCTACAATTTTTGTGGTTTCGTGACTTACATTTAAGTCTTTCGTCAATTGAGTTTTTTCTTGTGTATGTGTAAATTGATAACTAGTTTCATATTTTTGCATGTACCTGTCCAATTTTTCCAGCACCATTTACTGAAAAGGCTGTCTTTACTCCATTGTATGCTCTTGCCTTTGTCAAATATTAATTGACCGTAATGGCGTGGGTCGATTTCTGGGGTCTCTGCTCTGTTCCATTGATCCATATGCCTCTTCCTGTGCCAGTAGCACGGTGCTGATTACAATGGATTTTGTAGTCTAGTTGTGACCCCTCCAACTTTGTTCTTTCTCAAGATTGCTGCGGTTATTGGGGGACTTTCTTAGTTCCATATAAATTTTTGGATTGTTATTTGTTCTAGATCTGTGACATATGCCATTGGTATTTTAATAGGGATTGCGTTGAATCTATAAATTCCTTTTGGTAGTATGGACATTTTAATGATGTTAATTCTAATCCACATACACAGTATATGCTTCCCCTTCTTTGTATCTTCATTTCTTTTTTTTCTTTTTTTTTACTTTATCTTTACTGTTGAAAGTGTTACAAATGTCCCCCCCTTTTTTACCCACTGATCTCTTCACCACACTTGTTTGTGTCCGTGGGTTATGCATATATACATATAAGTTCTTTGGTTAATCTCTTCCAAGCTACCCACCCCCGCCTTCCCTCTGAGGCCCCTCAGTCTATTCCATGCTTCTATGTCTCTGGATCTATTTTGTTCATCAGTTTATTTTGTTCATTAGATTCCACATATGAGTCAGATCATGTGGTACTTGTCTTTCTCTGCCTGGCTTATTTCGCTCAGCATAATACTCTCCAGATCCCTCCATGCTGTCTCAAAGAGTAAGGGATCCTTCTTTTTTACAGCTGCATAGTATTCCATGGTGTAAATGTCCCACAGCTTTTCTATCTACTCATCTACTGATGGGCACTTGGGCTGTATCCAGATCTTAGCTACTGCAAATTATGCTGCTATGAACATAGCGGTGCATGTTTTTTCTGACTGGTGTCCCAGGGTTCTTAGGATATATTCCTAGAAGTGGGACCACTGGATGAAATGGCAGTTCCATAGTTAATTTTTTGAGGAATCTCCACACTGCTTTCCACACCCATCTGCACACCCACCAGCAGTGTACCAGGGTTCCCCTATCTCCACTCACACCAGCACTTGTTGTGTATTGATTTGTTGATGGCAACCAAGATTCTGCAAATATCCCAAAATGGCACGCACTGCAAACTTGCGAGCGAGAAGCGCCCAGCCAGCGGCGGTGGTGGCAGCAGTGGGCCCACAGCACCACCAGCTAGTCCCCACAGACAGACACTCTCACACTTCTACACATGCTCTTTCACACACACTCACCCTCACACGCGTCCCACCTCCATCTTCTCGTCGAGCCACCCAGTCCTCTTTAAGATTCTGATTAGTTTGGATCATTCCACTCCTGAGGCCGTAGAAATAATGTGGATAAAACTTGCTTGTATAAAGGCCTCTCTTGGTCGCACAGTCTGAGCGTGTGGAGAGCTTCTGATTATTTTCCTTTCAAACGCCCACTTGGTTGCATCCTCTCCAGGAAGTGAACACTGTGGTGGAAATTCAGTGCTGCATGTTCAGAAACGGGGTTTTCCAGGCAAAGCACGCTCCTCCTTTGTCCTGAAAAAGGCACCCTCATTGCACTATACTCCTGGTCCATCCCCAATTATGCTGCCATTTCATACCTACTTATCTCCACAAATGCTTCAAAGGACCTTCCACAACCTTCTACTTTTGCCCAGCTGCGTTCCAAGTCCCTGCTTGGCTACTGCTGCCTCTGTGGGGCACCCTGCTCACCCCTGACCTACCACCGCTCCCATCCCTTAGAGTACAAACTTTGACCAGACAGCACGATGGTTTCTCTACAAGCCTGCCTCTCCAAGGACCATGCACTCAGGCTCAGTCTTGGCTGCACTGAGTATTTAGAATGTGAAAAGTACTTGGGAAAAACCTCTACAGAGATACAAAGAAAGAAGCTACATCTGCCCTCCAAATAAACCGAACATTTCACATGACATTTTGAAAGGTTATAGAAATTGTATAGTTTTCCAATTATCCTAATATCCCAATAATTTTATTTTTTTATAGGATTAAGTCGGTTGGTTACCTTAGAACTGGAAGGAAACAATCTCAGTGAGACCAATGTCAATCCTTTAGCTTTCAAACCTTTGAAGAGCCTATCCTACCTGCGTTTGGGACAAAATAAATTTAGAATTATACCACAGGGTCTTCCTGCTTCTATTGAGGTACCAATATCTTTTTTCTAATGTTTTATATTTTAAATAAAGTATGCTACAAAAAAACCCCAAACAATATATTTAAGAGATTATTGTGATGCATATTAAACTTGTTAGTTTTAATGCTGTATATAGAACTTACTATAATTTGAACAGTTTTCTCTTCAAATTACATAAAATTATGAATCAAAGTTATAATTATGAGTAAAGACCCTTAAAAAAAGTAATAAACGGTCATGCTGACAGCTCCTCAGGAGAGACTAGAAAAATGAACTAAAAATTTAAAAACTACAACTTGCAAAAAGTACCCTGACTTGCAAGATAGTTTTAACTGTCCCAAACAGGAACTGTGACAGTCATCCCAGTCTGCTCCGCCCAGAATCCCACATAAACTAGCAGTGGCCGTGCATGGATGGATGCAATCTACAGAGAAGGCTGACGACTGTGCTGGCAGCCCCCCAACTTACCAGTTGTGACCAGCTCCCACCAAGGGCCCAAATGTCATCCTGTTTCTACCCTCTGGAGATGCCCCTACTGTTGAGGTGTGTGACCTCCTTTGCTGCAGCAAGGAACACGCTTAACTAAGGGGGACTCTTGGTGGCCTTTGCTACTGAGTGCACACCCCAACTTCCTGCACTAAGGACAAGGAGGTCTCGCAGACCCCGCTGACACCCAGGCCACCTCCTCTGAGTTCCATTTCTACCATGCGCACGATCACCCAGCAAGAAGGACGAAGTTTCTCACAGCCAAGAGGGGGCCATTGGTCACCTGATGCTGCTGCCACAGCCACCACCTTCTTCTTTCTCCTATTTGCAGATTAAGATTTAACATCAGAATGTATCAAAATAGTAAAGACCAAGGTGCCAGTACCTGGCTTGACATCACAACCACTTGGATTCTAAAGAAATAGACGCCTGGACTTATTCCAGATGTGTTAACTGAGGTCCTTTGTATGGTGGAGTCAGCAATTTGTAACATCTTTAAAAATTAAAAATTTCCATACATACTGATGCACACAGTAAAGCGCGCACGCACGCACGCACCCAGGCGTGTGCGCACACACCGGACCCTCCTCTCTGGTTCTCTTTCCAGAGGGCCTCCCCCACTCCCACGGGGGCGCTGCCCACCCCGGCGCTGTGCTCTGATTCCATCCGGGGCACAGCCCCAGAGTCGCACAGTTCAATGTACGGATGACTGTGCTTTGACTGGGGTACATTTCACACTTTCAACAGCTCACAAGTGACTGTGCTTTACAAAGTTTGGGAACCACTGATCTAGTTTACCCCAAAATACATATGAAGGCAAAAGCAAAAGGCTAAAAATCTCTTTACCTATTTCTAATAAATACCAAAATTAAGTGACAAAGGGGGAAATTACTACAAAAGTTATAGTGAAGATACATACCTATTCTACTTCTGAACTCCAACAAGATCCCTGTTGAGTGAAAAACTCTCTCTGATGCCAAGTGAATGAACTTGAAGACAGCTAGCTGCTGAACACTTACTTCAAGTTCTAGTAAACTTCACCCTGACGTTAAATGAAAGTTCTTAATTAACTTCTAACGAAATTAATTTCAATACAAAATCAAGTACAAAAACACGAACCTAAAAATATTACAGACAGCATGAACTGGTGGGGCCAAGCCAGGACGAGCTCTCTTCACACATCACTGTGCAACCCAGGGATGGCTCTGCATGTCTCTAGGCCTGATTCTCTACACTGCTAAATGGGGACTGTAATTCCTACCTTTTTCCTAGGGTTTTGAAGTCAAATGAAATAATTTATATGAATGAATTTTGTAAACTAGGAAAGCGTTATCCAGTTATTATGGCATACTGTATGTATATTGCAACATTTTATGTGAAAAATAACTAAATAAAATGACAGACAATACATTTTTTTCTAATTAGAAAATTTGACAACTTAAAAGAATGAACTCACTTGGAGGAGCAGTAAAACTCTCTAGATAATACTACAAAGAATAGTTTACAATACTGTTTTTAAAAATTTATTGTTGAAAGTATTACAAATGTCTACAATACCATTTTAATATCTGTAAAACTGAATGTATTTTATCAACAAGAAAAAAAATGTCTTTTCTTAATTATAGGAATTATACCTAGAAAATAACCAAATTGAAGAGATAACTGAAATTTGTTTCAATCATACCAGAAATATCAATGTCATTGTACTATGTTACAATAAAATTGAAGAAAATAGGATTGCACCTTTAGCCTGGATAAACCAAGAGTAAGTATATGCTATAACTAGACTTGTTCAATTTCCTCCCTTTACCATTACTGAAGCGGGGTGAACATGGGTGGAGACATGAAGGAGGTGAGAGCATCCTTTCTTAGTGAACCTCCCCCTTCCCTAGAACCTAGCCTCTTTCATGGAACTCAAACCACTGATGATATGGCTGGTGTTAGGGTGACCCCAGGCACTACTGCTGTGGGCACCTTACCACAGGCAGGTGCTGCGCCAGCCACCACTGAGCCTGAGCAGGGACACGGGTCTGACCACCACGACACCTTCACTCTGTGGGTCTCACAGGGCAGTCATGAAGTTTAAGTGAGTTAATCCCTTGCACAGAGTGAAGAAGAAACCTGCCCCCCCCCCACCTCCCACCTTCGGTGAAAACACCAGGCTTCACTGTCCTACGCCACACTGTCTTCAGTCCTCCAAAGGATTTCCCTCCCTCAAGTCTTACAAAATAGCCTGGGGGCTGCTTGGCCTGATGGCCTGGGCTAACAGCAGACCCCATCTTCCTGGAGATAAATTTGTGGCCCCAGGCTGCAGCCCTCATTGAAGGGGCCAGTGTGGAGGCCTTGCTGGTGAGGAGCGGAGAATGAGCCATGTGGGAAAGCCGGGTTGAACCGTTAGCAGGTTGAACACGTGGCAAGGGAACAAGGGATCTGACTAGCACAGCCCAGGAAAGGTTTCTTTCAGAAGCAGGACGGAACAAGATGAAAGAGGAGTGGGGGGCTCCCTGGGTTCGGCAGTATGCCATGGTGGAAGGGGAGTGAGTCTTCCTCAGGAGCAAAGTCTTCGCAGGCGAGGCTCCTGAAACCGGCCGGGTAGCTCCTATTTCCTGACCTTCTGGCCAGTGAACTACCTTTTCTAGATCCCTTAGTCTCTCTCACTCATGTCCCAGGTGCCAGGCAATCGGATCAAATGAGGAAGGAGAATACAAAATTCCCACAACACGGCCACTCCTCTGCTGGGGCCCCTGGAGGGTTAGGGACGAAGTCTGATGTTGGCCAGATTCCTGGATCTCATTTCTGATTCAAGTGTGACCTTAGGCACATTTGAGGACCCCTTTGAGCCTCACCATTACCCCTCTGAACGCTGATGCTCCTCTCTGACAGAACACAAGCAGCTGTGTGGTGCCCAGGTAAGAGCACACATACTGAAGCCAGGCCACCACACTGACACTGCCACACCGGGCAGTGTACTGCACTCGAGTGCTGGCAGGAAAATCACCAAGCATCTGACTGGCCCTGTCATAACCTCAAGTTCACAGTCACTGGCCTGATGGTCCCCCTTGTTTACTCTTTCCTTTGCTGCAGAAACCTAGAATCCATCGACCTTTCCTACAACCAGCTCTACCAGGTCCCCTCCTACCTCCCCAAGTCGCTGCTGCACCTCGTGCTCCTGGGGAACAGGATTGAGCGCATCCCTGGCTACGTGTTTGGCCACATGGAGCCGGGCCTGGAATACTTGTACCTATCATTCAACAAACTCTCTGATGACGGCGTGGACCGAGTCTCCTTCTATGGGGCATACCACTCTCTAAGAGAGCTGTTTCTGGATCACAATGACCTACAATCTATACCACCAGGGGTGCAAGAAATGAAAGTATTACATTTTCTGAGGTTGAACAACAACAAGATACGGTAAATTTTGGCTTTTTCAAGTATCCATTTAAATTGTTGCAACTGACAAAATATATGATTAAACTACCATGACATGATGTCTGAAATTTATTTTAAGGAAAAAAGGGATGAGTGGTAAATGTTAATAACTGTTGAAGCTAGAAGATAATAGGTACATAAGAATTCATTATATTTTTTCTAACTTTGTATGTCTGCAAGCTTCCATAGTAAAATTTTTCAAAAGTAGGGTATTATATAATACTTAGAACCTTAACAACAGGGTGAAATAAAGCATCAGGCATTATATTATGGTGCTGTTCCCACCCTCACGTATAATTATAAACACATTAACCTGCAGAACACAAAATCTAAACATGCTAAAATTAAAATCGCCTCTATCTAGATTCTTCTGAAGGCAAAATTTTAAATAAACTTATAGTGATTCAGCTTCCCTCACTTCTACAGACACACTCCTGCCCAGAAAGCAGGAGCGTCTCATATGTCAGGTCATTACATTGTACACCTTAAAATAATACAATATTACATGTCAATTACATCGTTATAAAACTGGAAAATTTACATATATGTATATGCATTACATATGAATAAAAAGACTATAAAATATGTTAAAATGTTAATAGTGGCTATCTCTGGGGAAAATTAATTGGTGGTTATGTGTTTCTGCTTTCTTATTTTGTTTTTGTCTTTCTATCTCCGTCTGGAGAATCAACATGAACTTACGGTTTTACACATTCAGAATGTTTCAATAAATTGTAATTATTTCTCTTAAACTGTACTGTCTTTGGCCAACGGCAGCCCTTCAAGCTGGCTGCTATGCCCTGGAGAGGCCTCCACTAGTCCCGGGCAGCTCACCCCCGCTTCCTGCTGTGCACCCGCGCCAGGCTTTCTTCAAGAGCCCAGCGCCTCTCATAGGGGAATAGTATTCAGAGGACCCAATACGCACACCACGCATGTTCTTCCCAAAAGTGTTGTTACTGTTTGAGGAATTTAAGTGCACTGTCAGAAAACACGCACTTTGTAAAGAAAGAGTTCATACCGACAGTCCCAATTCAAATTTAACATTATGAAGAGTATTCCTATTGTTTTAAACTTGTTTATCTTACACTGAAAAATCCAGGTTCCCAACAATATTTACTTACATTTTTGTATCACAATATATAAACAATAGTTTGAAAGTCATCATACCATTATTATGACTAACAACAAAAAAGTTTATGATGTTTTGGCAGTTCTCTTTGTCTTTAGAGTACGTTCCACAAAGGATGTATACCTGAAATAGTCATTTTATCTGTAACAATATGTCAACAACTTAATACATACTCAGAAAAGGTCTTTATTTTTTGTTTTTAAATTGTTCTTTTCTATTTGATTAATATTATTTTTACTGTTAAACATTTATATGATTCCAAAGTCAAAACTGTTTAACAGTGTATATTAAAAGATGCCTTTCTCCTATGTCTGTCCCTTACACTGTAATCCGTCCTTCCCCATAGGTTAAATTTTTTAATTAATTTCTAGTTTATGCTTCCAGTATTTCTTTTACCAAGTATAAGCATACATACGTACATACTGATAATTCCCCATCCTCTCCTGTAATTACTATACGTGTACTACAAAGAGGATTCTTCTTTCCCCTCTCTACAGAGTGTGTTCAGTTTCACCCTTTACTTTTTAAAATTACCAATATATCATGGGTATCATTCCATATCAGTATATAAAGAATTTCTTCTTACAACTGAATAGTATTGCACTTTTCAGATGTAATTCAACCCGTTCCTTATTGATAGGAATTTTACTGTTTCCATTCTTTTACTACTACAAATGTCACAATGCATAACTTTGTTCAATTGTTTTGTATTTTTCCAGTCTAACTTTGGTACAGATTCCTAAAAGTGGGATTGCTGGGTGATAAAATGCACCTGTAGTTTTGCTAGATAATGTAAATCCTTTGGATGGGGCTCTACCTGTAGTGAATTCCTTTCAATGGTATCTGGCTCTTTACAGCCTTATTGTCAGAACATGTTGATGAGCTTTTGGACGTTTTTTGTAGCAAATCTGGTGAGGGTGGTATACCAGTATACTCTCAATTTACATTTCTCTTGTCATGAACGAAACTGGGCATCTTTTCATGTTTACACATCATTTCATTTGTTCTTTTGTGAACTAGTTACCTTACGCTTTTTTTTCTCTTCCTTCCTTCCCGATTTTTAGGCCTTTGTATATGAGCCCTTAATCTGTGATAAAAGTTGCAAAGATCTTCATCTACTTCGCCACTGTCTTTAGTGCATTCTCTAAAACACCCAGGAGCCAACTTACTAGAAGCTCTTTCAGGGCTTCTAGTTTAAGTCACAAGTAGGAAGACCACCCCTGCTCCCAGGGTATGGCCGTGCTTTCTGTATTCTACTACATAGTTGTCTTCATCTATTCACATTTAGATCTTTGATGTATTTTAAACTTTTTCTGGTATATAATATAAAAAGGATCTACTTTTATTTAACAACAAAATAATTTTTTTAAATAAATATAAAAATTTCTCCTAAATTACGAAGGCAGAATGTTACGTGGGCCATTTTGACTGTCATGTCTATGTTTCCTTAGGAATATTCTCCCAGAACAAATCTGCAATGCTGAAGAAGAGGATGACTCAGCACTGGAACATCTTCATCTTGAAAACAATTACATCAAAACAAGAGAAGTATCACCCTACGCATTTTCATGCATAAGATCATACTCAAGCGTTGTTCTTAAACCACAGAATATCACATAATTCCACATTTATAACTGTATAAATACAATTATAAACTGTATTTATATATTTGTTGTAGTAGCATTTATCATGAATAAGAGAGACATCATGCCATGTTACATTCAGTAGCATTATGCTAGTCCACCTGATTCACTGATCCAGAGATGAGCAACCAAAAATATATCTAGAAGGTTTAGTTTCCTAGCACATTTAGCAAAGGTTTCAGTTTCACACTCTAGAAAGAAGCCATCTCACTGCACAGTTTTTCTCATGGGAATAGCATGCCATGCACTGCTGAGCTAGACTGGGAGGATCTGGAACAAAACAAGCATGTCCTTTACAACCAACCTGTGAATACTGCTATTAGCTGGGGACATCTGAAATCCATTTACAATTATGTATGCTATGGTACAAGACCAAGAAGTGAACGGCAGGAAAAAACTACAGGTGGAATTTATGAATAAGTGTTCTATTATTCTAAAGTTAAAACAGTAATATATTAACTTTCTTTAAGACCCTCTGCAACAATTATTGATATAAATACACTTAATTATTGAGTTAGCTTTAGTTCCTTCTATCAATTACATGCGTGAAATTAAAACACTACTGTAATGTAATTCCCTGGTGTTGAGAATTGTACTATGGTACTGATGTGATTATTAATATCAGGGGAAGCTGGGATAAGGATACACATGAATTCCATACTGTTTTGAAAGTTTTCTGTAAATCTAAAAAGTGTAACAGTATATTAAGATCACCCTTGTTATTCTTTATTCAAGATCAAAAGATTTTATGGAAAGCAGTGGAGTTTGCTTAAAACATAGTTAATTATCCTTGACTACACCCTTACAAATGTAAACCTGACTCATGAGTTTTTGAAAATTTTTGCTTTACCAGTCATTTTTAGAACCTATCTTCTTTCCCCTAATTTTCCTCAAGTGTATGTACCCTTTTACTCAGTTCAAAAAAAAGGTATTAATATTCGCTATATACTGGACACTATCAAAAGCATAATTAAAATTTTCACTATGCAATGATCTTTTATCTTTATTGCTAAAATAATTTATGATAGACACATATAGAAAGTGTGTTGACTTCTCTTGTTACTATCAGTTTTGTGTCTTGAAAAACACCCAACTAGGAACTTGGCACCCTTTGAAGGTTACGCTAATCTTCAACTGCAATTATCTAATCTCTCAATAGTTCTCTCCCCACCCTCGGAACCTTCCAGGCCACTTCACAGGGCGGTTAGGATCACCGCAGAGTGAAAAGCATCTGGGAAATGTGATTTGCATGTGTGTTCTCATTATTACTAACTTCTCGTATAAAATTGAGAGCAACCAGCATATTCAACCAAAGTTGATGATTACAGATAAAACTATTTCAAAAAGCACTAAAGACACTTATATGCTGGAATCATAAGGAAATAATTACACCAGAAATCAGGTACCTGAGGGCCTACCTTGGTCATCCTGGGCAACGGGAGAAAGTTCAATTTACCCATTTGAGCTTATTCTTTCTAAGCCCTTCTCTCTAAGCCCTTCTCTCTTAATAGCTAGGATTTTGAGATTGCAATACAAGAAAGAATAACAATGTGATAAAGAATGTTACAGTCAACAGTCAAGGCTTATACTAGGTGGCTAAAAACAGAAAAAGAACCTTATGGAACAAAAAGTTAAGATTTATAACTAGTTTCAGAATGCAGGAGCATTAACTAATTTAAATTGGCCAAGTTAAACGTCAGAGACAGGTAAAAATAAAAGGATATGGTTACCATTAATTTAACAAGAAACCTTGTGCAGTGCTTCTTGCTGTGTGAATATAAATGCACAGACCTGAACGGTTTAAGACAGCGATTTTGAACAGTTGTACGTCAAGAATTTAAAAACATGCGATATCTGACTAGTCAGGGGCACTAACCTCTTTGCCCTTAGATTGTCAAAAAATGACAACAGCCAACACAACAATAGCCATCCAGTGTGAATGAATCAAAATTATACCTTTTTTTTTGGTCAGACTGACAAGAAAACATGTATTTTTTTGGTGTGCTGCAGAACTTCAGTAATTACTTTATGTGTGCCTCAAGATGAAAAAGGCAATCTAAGCAATAAACAATCAGTGTTAGAGGGGATTCAAACTGAGTAAGGGGAGCAAACAGACTGAGCGCCCTGGGACAGCATAGATGGACGCTGAACCATTCCTGCACTCCTGTTTCATTCTGACTTCAATCAGGTGTGTCCCAGAGGCTGTTTTAGAAAGAAACAGTAACAAATACATTAGATGAGGTCTCTGGTTTGGGAGCATACCATGTGGTAGGGGCAGTAAGTAGGAAATCAAATAGACAATCAAACCAATAGGCAGGTAAACAGGTTAGCGAAGCAATGAAGTATGTTGGGGTCCTATGCCCCTCTTCCTGTGGGTAATCCCCAGGCCCCAAGTCTCAAGAGTGTCCAAGCCTCACAAAACCCAGGAAGGCCCAGCCATTCCCGGCAACCTTGGAGAGACACAAGGCCCAGGAGCACACCGAGACCCTACTGTGCGCTCAGACACACCCTGTTCGGAGCAGAATCTCTAGGAAGGCTGAAAATCAGAATGACTAAGGGAAGCTTTGTTCTTAAGTCAGAAGATGCTGTTATTTAAATTGATTTTATAACTTAAAATATAAAATATCTAGCATTGAACTTTTTCAGTGTTAAAATTTCATCATGCTCTGAATAGGAAGATTTAATTACATTTTTAAAAAGTGATAAATGTCCTTATAGCAAACATTCTTCACAATTCAATGTTAAAAACACACACAGATGTCCAGTTTGGCTTCAGAACTATGCTATAATTACTAACACATATGTATACAAAGGAACTCCTTGGTCTAGCCATAATGTGAAAATGTTAGTGGTGTCTTCTTTGCACATATATACAAGGAACACTAACTATATTCTAAATTTTGAAACTGGATTATTGTAGATAAGACTATTTCAAGAAGCACTGAAGATAGGATATGGTGAAAGACACGCACAGCCTGGAACCGTATGTAAATAACTGTACCAGCAATCAGGATACCTGGGTGCCCATCTTGGTCTCCGATGATTAATTATGCAGTCATTTCGCTTCACTGGGATTGACTTAACTCAATTATAAAGTAACAGGTTTGGAACAGGTCTGGTTTTTAAACATGGCTCAGCAGGGGTTCATGGAGCCCTGAGGAGGAAGTATCCCTAAAGGCTCTCCCTTCAGACAAAGCAGCTGTGCTACCATCAGAAGGAGCTAGCTGCCGCTGCTCCTCCTTTTTTCTCTAAAACAAATGGAAAAGGTACTGTCTAAACCACATACCAAGTTTTAAGATTCACAAAGAACATGCAACCAAAGTCCCTGGTCCTTCCCTCACTCTCTGGCCAACATCCAGGCTGGAGAGCTTGGCCTGAGCAAATGCTTCTCAGATTTGCAGGTTACAGCTGCCTGGATGCAGCCAGACCCTGTATCTGGCAAAAAAAGTTAGCTGGTGTGCCTGTTCCTTTGGAGCGCTAGCACCACAGGGCGGGATCAGCCCTGAGCAGTTCTGTACAACCTAGGACTGCTGACCTTGGACCTGAAAAACCCTGAAGGCAGTCAGCTGAACACAAGCTGGGTAGGATGGCTATAGCGTGGCACACAGACTAGGCTCACACATCCCCCACCTGACTTTGTGACTCCCTGTGGAGAAGGCAGGTCAGGACTCTGGGGCAAGGGTGGGTGAGTAGAAGCAACAGAAAGAACATGGCTGAGTCTGGCATTAACCTACATCTTCTGATTGAAGTCCACAAAGAAGAAAGTCTGGATGCCTGAGAATGGGCGTGGTGCACTTCTGAATTTGAGGCCCCAGGCACCTGGTGCTGCCAAAAAGGGTGAGAGGAAGATACAATAACCTCTCCATTGTCAAATGACTCCACAATCACTTTAGGAGTTGGTCTCATAAAGTCAAAGTTAATTACTCCTAAATTAACAGATACTGACTGAGGATCCAAGATGGCCATGGAATAAAGTTATACTCACCTCCACCCAGGGTCCAACTGGAATTACAACTAAAATATAGAACAATAAACCTGAACAACCAACTTAAGACTAGCTGAACAGAGTCTTATAATCAAGGACTTACAGAAGCCACGTGGAGACTGGTAAGGAGGGCAGAGATAGGAAAAGGGCTGGCCCCGCACCCACGTGTGGTGGGTGAGAATCCGGAGGGATATCTTGGCTGCAAGGGATCCTCCTGATAGCAAGATGCCCCATGCCAGGCTCCCCAGCCCAGAGCACCAAAGCCAGGAAGAGGCGCTCACATAACATGTGGCTGTGAAAATCGGTAGAATTCTGTCCACCAGGGAGAGACAGGAGTCTGCTAGAAACCCAGGCGCCACCTTAAAGGGTCAGCACACAAAATCTCGTTTGTAGCCACTCACACTGAGTTCCTATGGAGAAAGGGCGGCTCAGAGCAAACTGTAGTAGTGTGTGAAGAGACTTGGTTGTGTTGCTCCAGGGAGACAGCTAAAGAAATAACCACCAGGATACTTGGGCTGAGTCCCTCACTGCCCATCTTTCTTGCATAGAGCACTCCCCTCCATAGGGCATCAGTCTGGGGAAATGCAATAGCCCTACCCTCCCAACTCCCAGCAGCCCTGCCCTGCTGAGCTAGGGCTTTCAAGGGGATCCCAGAAAGGGGGACAGACTGAGTTGTGTAGCTCTATAGTGGGGACCATTTTTCACTCACACGCCTGGTGCAGAGCCCTCCTTTCACGCGGCCAATTCTTGGTCTATTTCAGCCCAAAAACTCTTCTGGCCTCCTCCTGATGACTCCCTGAGACCCCAAGCCACCACAAAGGTCTGTGGGCACCCAGTGGGTATCAGCTAGACTTGGTGTACACTGGGAATTTTGCCTCAGACCCAGCACTGGCACCAAGTTCCAATCTGTATCACTCTGGGGAACACCACTTACCTCAACCTGGTGTGGCACACTGTGAACATACCTCAGGCAATTCACATACTGCCAGAGGCTCTTTCAGTGACTGAGCCTAACAGGCAGTCAGCAGGTGAAGGGGGACCTCGGGGTACATTGGGCTTTTGCTGACCAGCCCCTGGTATCAGTGTGGGTGGAAGCAGGCCTTGGTGCACAGCTGGGCCCTCCTCACATACACACACACAAGCCTGGCAGAGGCAGCCACAAACTGTGTATCGCTTTGTAGCTCCAAGTAGGTTGTTCAGGGCCAGTCACAGGCAGCCTCTGACATTGACCTGCACCTGAGTCCCTCCCAAGAGGCCCCAAAACCAACATGCCTAATTGGAGGCTTCAGACAACATCAGAGCAGAACAAATCAGTTCCACAAGCACCATATCTCCAAAGAGTGGTCCTGGCCCTGCTGAGGTGAATTCTGTTATTGCGGTCAGCACCTGCAGAGCAGCTCGTACAGTGAGGTCACGGTCAAGCCTCACAGCCAGCCAGCCTGAGGGTGAACACCATGCACAAATGGGCCAAAAGCAATCAAGGCTCAACTATAACAGGAGGGCTCACATAACTCACAAAAATAACATGCCTGGAGAACCCAGCTCCGGTGAACAGGGAGACTACACCAAAGGGTCTCGCAGGACACATACTACCTAAGGTCATCTTACCAAGACAGGGAGACACAGCAGATCAACCTAACGCCTACTACACAGAAAGAAACACAGATAGGTGGCCAAAATGAAGAGACAGTGAAATAGGCCCCAAATGAAAGAACAGAAGAAATATGCAGCAAAAGAAAGAAACAAAATGAAGGCAAGCAATCTACCAGAGTTAAAAATAGGTTATAAGGGTGCTCAAAGAACTCAGATATTCAACAGGATAAGAAAAGACAAAGAACCCATTTAATAAAAGGGTCAGAAACAAAGATCACAATATCAAAAACGAGTGACACACTGGAAAAGTCAACAGTACATTAGATGAAGCAGAAGATCATATCACCTAATTAGAGCAGAAAAAAAGAATTTAAAAAAATAAGAAGAGTTTAAGGGAACTTTGGGACAACATGAAGCATAACAACATATGTATCACAGGGGAAGCAGAGGAAAAGGGAGAGAACAAGAGATTAAGAACATACTAGAAGGTCTGTCCCTTCAGCAAACCTCAGCCAGTGCCTGTACAACAGCTCAAACAACATGGTCAGGACTGAGCCTCACAGTCAAACCACCTGAGAGAAGATAACACCCTTGAGTGGGAAAAGAAAATCAAGACCCAATTACAACAGGAGAGCCCAAATAACCAACAAAAGGGACAGTCCTAGAGCATTCAGCTAAAAAATTCAAGGAGACCACACCAATGGGTCCCACAGAACATATACTACAAAAGACCACCCCATGAAGACTGGGAGTCACAGCAGTTCTATGACTGTTGTATTTCTAATAAATAAAATAAACACATAAAGAAAGCTAAAATGGGAGGCAAAGAAACAACCCTGAAATGAAAGGAGGCATCTCAAAAAAAAGCTAAATGAGATGGAGGCAAGGAATTTATCAAACACAGAGTTCAAGGTAATGGTTATAGGGATACTCAAGAAACTTAGTGGAACTACATCAGTATGAAAAAGGAAATAGAAACTGTGATGAAAAACAGTGGGAAATGAAGAATACTATAACTGACATCAAGAATACACCAGAAGAAATGAAAAGCAGGCTTGATGAAGCAGAGGATCGAGTCAGTGATTTGGAAGAAAAGGTAGAATAAACAATAAGAGCAGCAAAACGAAACAAAACAAAAACCCACCTAAATAGCATGAGGAGAATTTAAGGGAACCTTGAGACGACATCAAACAGAACAACACACTTTCCAGAGGGAGAAGACAGTGAGCAAGGGATAGAAAACCTGTTAAAAGAAATAATGACAGAAAACTTCCCTAACCTGGTGAAGAAAAAGGTCACACAAGTTCAGGAGGCACAGAGAGTCCCAAGCAATATGAACCCAGAGAGTCCCACACAAAGACATATCATAATTAAAATGGCAAATTTTGAAAACAAAGGGAATCTTAAGGGCAGCAAGAGAGAGACAGTCAGTGATCTACAAGGGAGTTCCCATAAGGATGTAGCTGATTTCTCAACAGAAACACTACAGGCCAGAAGGGAGTGGCCTGAAGAGCATCTAAAACCAAAACTATCTAGCAACGCTATCATTCAAAACTGAAGGGGAAACAAAGAGCTTCCTAGATGAAAAAAGGCTAAAAAAGTTTATTACCACCAAACCGGCAATGCAAGAAATGCTAAAGGAACTGTGGTAAGAAGAAATAGAAAGGGAGAAAGGGGAACATAGGCATAAAGAATAAAAAAGGCAATAAAAAAGTGCCTGTCAATAATAACCTTAAATGTAAATGGATTCAATGCTCCAATCAAAAGACACAGGGTAGCTGAATGGATGGAAAACATGACCCATATAAATGCTGTCCAGAAGAGACCCACCTCAGAACAAAAGACTCATACAAGGTAAAAGTGAAGGGATGGGAAAAAATTTTCCATAAAAATGGAAACAAAAAAAGAGTGGGGGTAGCAAAACTTGTATCTGACAAAAGAGACTTTAAGCAAAGGCCCTAACAAGAGACAAAGAAGGTCACTACATAATACTAAGAGGATCAATCCAACACAAGGATAATACCCTAGTAAATATATATGCACCCAATACAGAAGCACCTAAATACATTATAAAACTCTTGGAGGACTTTAAGGGAGAGATTGACAGCAATACAGTCTCAGTAGGGGACTTTAACACCCCACTAACATCACTGGATAAATCTCTCAGACAAAAAGTTCAACACGGAAACAGTGACCTTAAAAAGCACACAAAATCAGATGGATTTAACTGACATTTACAGAATATTTCGTCCCAAAGCTGCAGAATACATGTTCTTCTGAAGTGCACATGGAACATCCTCAAAGACAGACCACATGTTAGGGCACAAAATAAGTCTCTACAAGTTCAGGAAGTTGAAATCATATCAAGCATCTTCTCAGACCACAAGGGCATGAAACTAGGAATCAGCAACAATAAAACCCTCAAGCACATGGAGGATAAACAGCATGTTTTAAACAGTGAACGGGTTACCAATGAGATCGAGAGAAATCAAAGACTTCCTGAGAACGGGTGAAAATGCACACACAAAAACCCAAATCTGTGGGGCACAGTGAAAGCAGTCCTTCGAGGGAAGTTCATAGCATTGCAGGCCTGCCTCAAGAAACAAGAAAAAGCTCAAATAAACAATTTAGCCCTACAACTAAAAAAATTAGAACGAGAACAGCAAGAAGAGCCCAGGGGAAGTAGAAGTGAGGAAATAAATTACAGACACTAAAAAACAAACAAAAATTCAAAATATCAATGAAACCAAGGGCTGGTTCTTTGAAAAGACAAACAACATTGATGAAACTCTAGCCAGGCTCATCAAGAAACAAAGAGAGAGGACCCAAAAAATTAAAATCAGAAATGAAAGAGACAAGGTAACAACTGACACCACAGAAACACAAAGGATTATAGGAAAATACTATGAACATCTATATGACAACTGGAAAACCCTGGCCAAAAAGGACAGATTCCTGAAAACATTCAATCTTCCAAAATTCAATCATGAAGAATCAGAAAAGCTGAATAGACCAATAACAACTAATGAAATAATAGCAGCAATCAAAAAACATCCAGCACACAAAAGTCCTGGATAGGAGGGCTTCACAGGTGAGTTTTACCAAACATTCAAAGAAGAGCTAACCCCTATCCACCTCAAGCTATTCCAAAAAATTCAAGAGAAAGGAAGATTTCCAAGCACTTATTATGAGGCAAGCATTATCCTAATTCCAAAACCAAATAAAGACACTACAAAGAAAGAACACTACAGGCCAATATCCCTGATGAACATAGATGCTAAAATCCTCAACCAAATATTATCAAGTCAGATCCAGCAATACATTAAAAAGATCATACACCATGCCCAAGTGGGATTTATTCTTGGGATTAAAGGCTGGTAC
Organism: Miniopterus schreibersii; assembly: GCF_964146895.1. Classification (NCBI taxonomy): domain Eukaryota; kingdom Metazoa; phylum Chordata; class Mammalia; order Chiroptera; family Miniopteridae; genus Miniopterus; species Miniopterus schreibersii. The sequence goes on along the minus strand of NC_138111.1, from coordinate 71,206,335 downwards.
AATATTCACAAATCAATAAATGTGATACATCACATAAACAAAACGAAGAACAAAAATTACATAATTGACAAAAAAATAGCATTTGAAAAAATCCAGCACCCATTTTTGATAAACACTCTCAGCAAAGTGGGAACAGAGGGATCATACCTCAACATAATAAAGGCCACACATGACAAACCTACAGCCAACATCATACTCAGTGGGAAAAACTAAAAGTGTTTCCCTTAAGACAAGGTTGTCTGCTTTCACCACTCTTATTCAACATAGCACTGGAGTCTTAGGCACAGTGATCAGACAAAACATAAAAGGCATCCCAATTGGAAAGGAGGAAGTAAAACTGTCATTTGCAGATGACATGATACTGTACACAGAACAAAAATCCTAAATAAAGACTCCAAGAAAAAACTATTAGATTTAAAAAATGAATCCAGCAAAAGAGCAGGTTACAAATTAGCATCCAGAAATCAAGGCATTTTTATATATATAAAATATATCAATTTTTATATATCAATAACTCTCAAAACAGGAACTTTAAAAAAATCCCATTTACCACTGCAACAACAACAACAAAAAGATATCTAGGAATAAACTTAACCAAGGAGGTAAAAGACCTGTACTCAGAAAACGATAGGACATTGAAAAAAGAAATAGAGGAAGATACAAACAAGTGGGAGCTAATACTGTGTTCATAGATTTGATGAATTAATAACATCATTAAAATGTCCATACTTCCCAGAGCAATCTACAGATTCAACACAATCCCTATTAAAATACCAATGGCGTATTTCACAGATCTAGAACAAATAATCCAAAAATTTGTATGGAACCAAGAAAGATCCCCAAAAGCCACAGCAATCTTGAGAAAGAAGAATGAAGTTGGAGGGACCACAACTATAGTACAAATCCATGTAATCAAAACAGCCTGGTACTGGCACAAGAAGAGGCCCATAGACGAATAAAACAGAATAGAGACCTCAGACGACAACCCAAGCCATTACAGTCAACTAATATTTGACAAAGGAGGCAAGAGCATACAAGGGAGTAAAAACAGTCTCTTCAATAAATGTGTGAAAATTGGACAGGTACATGCAAAAAAAGATAAAATTCAAATACACCACTATTTACACCATACATAAGAATAAACTCAAACTGGATTAAAGACTTTAACGTAAGTCACCAAACCATAAAAATCCTGAAAGAAAGCACAGGCAGTAAAATCTCAAACATCTCACATAGAAGAATTTTTGCCAATATATCTCCTATGGCAAGAGAAACAAAGGAGAAAATAAATAAATGGGACTATATCAAACTAAAAAGCTCTGCACAGCAGAAGAAACCATCATCAAAATGAAAAGGGAAGTGCACTGGCTGGTTTTGCTCAGTGGTTACGGTGTCAGGCCACCAACTGAAGGGTCATGGATTCAATTCCCGGTTAAGGCATGTACACTGGATGCAGGTTTGATCCCTGGCCCTGGTCGGGGCACACTGGGAGGCAACCAACTGATGTGTCTCCCTCACGTTGATGTTTTCCTCTCTCCCTCTCTCCCCCTCCTCCCTCCCTTCAACTCTCTCTAAAAACCAATGAAAAAAATATCCTTGGGTGAGGATTTAAAAAAGAAAAGAAAAGGGAGTCTAATGAATGGAGAACATATTCGTCAATGATACATCTAATAAGTGGTTACTTTTCCAAATATATAGAGAACTATTACAATTCAACAAAAAGACAAAGAATCCAATTAAAAAATAGGCAAAGGATCTCAATGACCACTTCTCCAAAGAGGACATACAGATGGCCAAGAGACATGGAAAAAACTGTTCAACGTCACTAATCAAATCATCAGAGAGATGGAAATTAAAACTACAATGAGGTATCACCTCACACCTGTCAGAATGGCTCCATCAATATATCAACAAACAACAAGTGCTGGCGAGGGTGTGAAGAAAAGGGGACCCTAGTCCACTGCTGGTGGGAATGCAGACTGGTATAGGCACTGTGGAAAACAGTATGGAGTTTCCTCAAAAAATTAAAAATGGAACTGCTGTTTGACACAGCAAACCCATTTCTGGGAATATATCCTAAGAATCTTGAAACACTAATTAGAAAGAATATATGCTCCCCTGTGTTCATAGCAGTGTTGTTTACAGTAGCTAAGATCTGGATGCAGCCCAAGTGCCCACCAGTAGATGAGTGGATAAAAAGCTGTGGGACATTCACACCATGGGATACTGTGCAGCTGTAAAGGAGGCTCGCTTACCCTTTGAGGCAGCATGGGTAGACCTAGAGAATATTATAGTAAGGCAAATAAGCCAGGCAGAGAAAGCAAACATGGCATCATCTCACTTATATGTGGAATCTAATGAACAAAGTTAATGACGAACAAATAGGTCCAAGTACATGGATGATGCATGGGTGCTGGGTGGAGGGAGGCAAAGGGGAACACTGGCAATACTATCAACAATAAAAAATTAGTAAGTAAAAAGAACTTATTTGAAAAAATAATGACTGAAAACTTCCCTAACCTGGTTAAAAAAAGAAGACACTCAAGTCCAGGAAACACAGAGATTCCCGAACAAGCTTAAGTAACAGAGGTTAAAGACAGAGAATCTATAAAGCAGCCAAAGACAGTCAGTCAGTTACCTACAAGGGAGCTCCCATAAGACTATCAGCTGATTTCTCAGTAGAAATACTTTAGGCCAGAAGGGATTGACAAGAAAAAGTCAAATATTAAAAGCAAGGACCCACAAGCAAGACTACTCTACCCACCAAGGCTATCATTTAAAATTAAAGGGGAAAGAAAGAGCTTCCCAGACAAGACAAAAACAGTATTACAAGAAATGTTAAAGGGATTTCCTTAACAAGAAAAAGAATAAAATGGCAATAAATATGTACCTATCAATAAATATCTTAAATGTAAATGGCTGAAATGCTCCAGTCAAAAGGCATAGGATAGCTCAGTGGATATGAAAACAAGAGCCCCCCCCCCCCCACAAACACACACACAAGTTGTCTACAAGAGACCCATCTCAGAACAAAAGATACACACAGACTGCGAGTGAAGGGATGGAAAAATATATTTCATGCAAATGGAATTAAAGAAAAAAGCTGGGGCGACCTAGCCAGCATGGATCAGTGGTTGAGCATTAACCTATGATCCAGGAGATCTCAGTTCGATTCCCAATTGGGTCACATGCATGGGTTCTGAACTCGATCCCCAGCAGGGAGTGTGTAGGAGGCAGCCAATCAATGATTCTCTCTCATCACTAATGTTTCTATCTCTCTTTCCCTCACCCTTCCTCTCTCTTAAATTAATAAAAATATATTTTTTAAATAAACAAAAACAGCAACAAAAAAGCTGAGGTAGCAATATTTTATCACACCAAATAGACTTTAAAACAAAGGTATAGTCCTGGTGGCTCAATTGGTTGGAGCATCGTCCCATACACAAAAGGTTATGGGTTCGATTTCTGGTGAGGGAACCTACCTAGGTTGTGGGTTCGATCACCAGTCGGGGCGCATATGCAACCGATGGATATTACTTCTCTCTCACATCGATATTTCTCTCACTACATAAAGGGATCAATCCAACAAGAGGATATAACCCTTGTAAATATTTATGTACCCAATATAGGAGCACCTAAATATATGAATCAAATCTTGATGGACATAAAGGGAGAGATAGACAGTAATACTATCATAATGGGATTTTAACACCCCATTGATATCAATGGATAGATCTTCCAGACAGCAAAATCAGCTTGGAAATAGCAGTCTTAAATGACACACGAAACCAGAAAGATTTAGTGAATATCTTCAGAGCTTTTCACCCCAAAGCAGCAGAGTGTATATTCAAGTGCACATGAAACATTTTCTAGGATAGATCATATGTTAGGAAACAAAACAAGTCTGAATAAATTTAAGAAGACTGAAATCCTATCAAGCATCTTCTCTGAGCACAATGGTGTGAAACTAGATATCAATTACAAGAAAAACTGAAATAAACACATACACATGGAGACTAAATAACATGTTGCTGAACAATAAATGGGTTAACAATGAGATCAAGAAATCAAAAGATACCTGAAGACAAAAGTGGGAACACAACAACCCAAAATCTACACACACGGTAAAAGCAGTCCGAATAGGAAAATTTATAGCATTACAGGCCTATCTCAAGAAACAAAAAATACATCAAATAAACACTCTAACCCTACACCTAAAGGAACTAAAAAAAGAATAAACAAAACCCAAAGGGAGTAAAAGAAAGAAAATAATAAAGATCAGACCGGGGAAAAAAATAGAGTCTAAAGACAAAATAAAACAAAAGATCAGTGAAACCAAGAGCTGGTTCTTTGAAAAGATAAATAAGACTGACAAAACTTTAACCAGACTTGTCCAAAAAAAAAAGAGAGACAAGAATCAATAAATAAAATCAGACATCAAAGAGAAGGAACAACTGACACCACAGAAATACAAAGGACTGTAAGAAAATACTATGAGCAGCTATGTGCCAACAAATTGGACAATATGAAAAAAAATGGATAAATTCCTAGAAACATACGATCTTCCAAAACTGAATCAAAAACAGAAAATCTGAACAGACTGATCACAACTAATAAAATCAAAGCAGTAGTCAAAAAACTTCCAAAAAACAAAGCCCTGGAGCAGATGGCTGCACAGACAATGTTTACCAAACATTCAAAGAAGAACACCAATTATCCTCAAACTATTCCAAAAAATTCAAGAGGGAAGACTCCCAGCCTCATTTTACTAGGCCAGCACCATCCTAATTCCAAAACCAGAAAAAAAAGAAAACACTACAAAGAAAAAAAACTAAAGGTCAATATCCTTGAAGAACATAAATGCAATACCCTCAACATCATATATAAGAATAAACTCAAAATGGATTTCAGACTTAAATGTAAGACTCAAAACCATAAAACCCCAAAATTTTACTGGTGGCACACATTGTGTTAAGCACAGTGCCTTTTGCTGCAGGCAAAAATGGTTTCCCTAAATTGTCAAATGTAGATCAGGAGTAACAAAGGAAACCTGTAGTATAATACAGGAAATAATTATCACTGAATCATGTAACACATACATGCAGTTGAAAGGAGAAAAAAACTCAACAGGCTTGAGCAGGGCATGAAATAGGATTTGGATCTGTTGAGGGGGAGGGAATGATTAATGAGAGGTGTGTGCCATGCAGAGTTGAGGTTCACTGGTTAAGAGACAATGTAAGAAGTAAGAAGTCAGGAAGGCTTGGAAGTTCAAGAGAGACCAGACTTACTGTGATGAGATATGCAGACCACCCCTCACATACTAGGAAGGGGGAAATGTGTCATGAAAACAATGGTTTCAGGAAAAAAATCTGCCACTGCAATAATCTAGAAACAGTATGTGGGACCCACACAGCACAGATGAGAGAAGGAACAAGCAGGAATAGGTATGACAAAGACTTCTAAAGAAACACCTGAGAGTAAAAGGGAGCCCAAGTGAAGAACTGCTCTGAGTCTCAGAGGTGATGCTGAGAGGCTGAGAGAAAGGGAAACTTTGGGCAAGAATATGTTGAAGTTGGGTTTCAGGCAGGAGGACAGGAAGAGTGGGAAAGACAAATGCATGCAGCTGCAGTGGCATCCGCAGGTAAGGATGTACACTGAGAGGCACTGAAGAAGCACTGGAGAGCTGTGACCTAATGGGCACCAGCCCCCAATGTCCAGGGAGTGAAGGAGCTAAGTGCACTTCGAGTATCCATGTGACCCGAGCTGTGAGCTGGCCTCACAGAGCTTCCAGGGCACAAGACAAGCTGTGCCTAGAAGCCTGGCTCCTGGGGAAGCACCCCTCCTCCATTGGCACTCAGTGTCTGTGCCACCACCATGGTAACAGATCTGTATTGATTATTTCTTTGCATATGTGAGGTGTTGCACAATAGACAGGTGGGGGGCATATAGCAAGTCCTCAGTTAACGTGGTTGATAGGTTCTGTGACGTTAAACTAACCCGTGTTTAACAATACCAATTTTACCATAGGCTAATTGATATAAACAAGAGTTAAGTTCCTACAGCAACTCATCAACGCTGAAACACTGAATGAAAGGGCATTATTCTAAGACCTGCTGTATCTTGTTTCTCCCATAAAACTGTAAAACTTAGAACAGAGACAATTCATTCCTTGGATCACTGTATTCTGTGCACAAAGTAGGTGCTAAAATGACTGTTGATCCCCTAGTTTAAACTGAATCAGCTCTTAAGTTGATCAAAGTTGATGTGAACACTGCTTCTAAACAAAACAAAAAGGAATCTGCACATTTTAAAGACTTGTAAAGGAAAAGTGAGAAGCTGAACTGAAAAAGACTTATAAAGTCATAAAATTAATAACAAATAATTTCCATTTATTAATATTGCCTGGTATGGCCTGGCTGGGCGTGGCTCAGCAGTTGAGTGTCGACCTAGGACCCAGGTGATTGGGGTTCGATTCCCAGTCAGGGCACATGCCCAGGTTGAGGGCTCGGGGGAAAAGGCAGCTGATCAATGACTCTCTCATCATTGATGCTTCTCTCTCTCTCCCTCCTTTTCTCTCTCTCTGAAATCAATAAAGACATTTAAATATATATATATATATATATATTGCCTGGTATGAACATCAGAAAGCACAGAGCATATTTTGTGGACAAGTCACACTTTGACCACTGGTAATACTTAGGAGTCACTGACTGTTCTGCATAATAGCAACCCTGACTATGTCTCCCAAAGCCATCATTTAAACACACCATGGATTACTAGGTTCACAGATGCTGACATAAAAGAATGAAATACTCAAATTCTGCTGTTGAAATGAAACCTCAAAGGGCCGGGTGAAACCCTCTGATATCCATTCCACCACTTTCCCTTATTTAGAAAACAGAAAGTTTCCTCATAGCAGAAGTATTTACAGATTGATGACAACTATTCCCCTCTGTCCACAGCTGAATGTGAATTCAGATCCTTGGTCAGCTTAAAATTCAAAAATATTAAAAGTACCCGTAAAAAGAGTCAGAGTTTCTGGCCAGATCTAACTTATACCAGATGAGTTGGGGGCCCTTACACCCTGGAAGTCTATGGAACGGGTGGGTCGTGTCTTGTAGTTCAACAAGAATGAGCACTGTGGTTCTGAACTGGAACCCTTATTCGCTGGGGACTTGGCCAAGTTAGACTGATTTCTAGTTTGCCACACCCATTGAACTGGGGGAACAACATCTATCTCCTGAGGCTACTGGGAAGGTTAAATGAGGTGATGTCCATGACAGTGCCGGGCAGGGGTCCATGTCAGATAAGGTGAGTGTCCATGCCTTCCTTCACCGACAGGTACTGGGAAACCAGCAGGCAACAAGTTTCAGTGACTTGCTCGAGGCTGCCAGGACGCTTAATACAGTAAGATGTTAATTATTCAAGGAAACTGATTCCTTAGACTGTGAAATACAGTGGGAAAACGAATGGGCCGACCACATGAGGAAAGGGACAGTGGGAGCCTGCTGCGTGCCAGTCCCCTGCATCAATGTGCTCGAGCAGAGGCTCCACAAATGCAAAGTAAAACTATAACACAGAGTCTAAACTACACCTGTCATAGACACACGAATAGTTTAGGAGCAGATTTTAAAAACAAACAAACAAACAAAAATCTGATTACTGGAAAGAAAAGTAAATATGACTTATAATAAATGATTACTTTCAACAACTAAAACAGGTTAAAAGCTGTATTTAAGAAGCCAGATAAACTAAAAGAGTATTTGATCAATAAACCTGCCCTGAAGATAGATCCCCACCTCTGAGATAACCCACCGGGGTGCACAGGGGTAGAGTAGGTCTTGGCCTTCCTGTTCTGTAGCAGGTGCAGCATGCTCTGGGCACATGGTTTTCCTGGGGAGCTCAATTATTTCATTACTAATGACCCTGTGACTGAACCTAATCCAAGAGATCCAGAGGCATTTATAAAAAATTTTCAGGAAAACTAAAACATACTATAAACAGTGTAGCCACTTGTTAGTGCACATTCAGTCCTATGCGTCTTAAACGACACTGGGGAATGATTCCACGAGTCTGAGCTTCCACATGCTCAACAGCAGTGAGACAAGCCATGCGGAATTCCTTCTGTCACAGTTATTTGCAGAGAGTATTTCTAACTTGGTGAAGAGCTTAGTGATCACACAACTGAAAATCAAAGCAAGACTATTTCTTCTCTGAAGCTATGTTTAATCTTCTCCATGAACATGGATAAAATAAAAACTCAGTCTAGCACATTTTTCCCTTTGCACAAAATGTGAGTCCACACAAGAGAAAGTAGATTGTATTAAAAATAACACGTGATTGCACTAAACACATATTAGTTTGGAAAGAAATACATGATGTTATTAAAATATCATTGTCTGTTCCTAAGTAACACAATCTCCGTGGTCAAATAAACTTACATTAAACTATCAGCTCATGCAAGCAAATCCTTTTTTTTTTTCAAATCCTCACACGAGGATATTTTTGCCATTGCTTTTCAGAAAGAATGAAAAGGAGAGACAGAGAAAGAGAGGGAGAGACAGAGAAAGAGAGAGAGAGAGAGAGAGACATTGTTGTGAGAGAGACACATCGATTGGTTGCCTCCTATACTCACTCCAAACAGGACCAGGGATCAAGCCTGCAACCAAGGTATAGGCCCTTGGCTGGAATCGAACCCAGGACCCTTCAGTCCGCAGGCGGACACTCTAACCACTGAGCCAAACTGGCTAGGGCACAAGCAAATCTTTTTTAAAAATTTTAAATTTATTTGGGTGACATTGGTTAACAGGATCATATAAGTTTCAAGTGTACATTTCTATGATACATGATCTGTATATTACACTGTGTGCTCACCATAAGCAAATATTTTTACAAGTTACAATCTGATGGAGGTTCATTTGTTTTGAGTAAGCTGGGAGTTATGTTCATTCACAATTACCAAATTTATATGCACACTGTCTGAAAGGCAAATTTAACTAGTAAGAATTCCTTCTAAGGTAACTCCTTAATTAACATAAATTCTACATGTAAAAATTTAATTAGAGTTAAGGATACATCAAAGAGTTAAAATTAACTTAAGGCAAACTGCCTCATTTCCAACAATTATTAAGCATTTATTCCCCCATTTATTTAGGAATATTTTTAAGACCCTAAAAAAGTTAAAATAATAATACAATGAACATCTCTATAGTCTTCACCTACATTCACCAATTAATATTTTTTTCACATTCATTTTCTCTCTCTTTCCATATCCGTATCTATATATCTATACATACATACATATGTATTTGCAGGGGACAGGGCCTGGACCATCTGAATGGAAGTTGCCTATGAATCTTTTAAGAACAAGAACATTTTCTTACATAACCATGATCACATCCTCTCCCATGAAACCCAAGAAATTTAACATTGATTAAGTATCACCTGCCATACAGTCTATATTCAGATTCCCCCAATTATTCCAACAATGTCCTAAATTTCTGTGTCTGTGTGTATAACTCAGGATCTAATCAACGCTCACATCCTGGCCCATAAGTCTTCTCTAACCTAGAGCAGCATTCCCTGGCCTGTGCAAGTGCCTCACACCTCTGCTTTGTTGAAGGGTCCAAGTCAGCTATCTTGTAGAATGTCCCCTAATCTGCATTTGTCTGGTTGTGCCCTCAAGATTAAATTTAGTTAAGATATTTTTGGAAAGAATCTTGCATAGGTAATGTCATATACTTCCTTTTGCATCATATCAGGAGGCTCAATGCCGGGCTGCCCTAGTGGTGATGCTGAGACATTTAGTTAAGGTGGTCCCTTTATGCTCTTGTAATTAAGAAATAATCTGCAAGGTAAGACTTTGGATCTCTGTGAATATCTTGCCATTCAATAACCTTTCCCTTAGTGGTTTTAGCTTCCACTGATTATCTTTGCCTAAATCAATGACTATACTGGAGGTTACACAGAGGCAATTTTCTTTTTTAAATTTTTATTTATTGATTTTAGAGCGAGAGAAACATCAATCTTGTTCCACTTACTCATGCACTCATGGGATGATTCTTGTGCATGCTCTGAGGGAGATGGAGCCACAGTGGTGGTTTTCCACTCTATGTTCCTCTGGATGCATTAGTTGGCGTGCTTCTATAGAAGCTCTGGCTCTTTGGGCCATCTTTTCTCTGCTATTATAAAAAAGATTTTGCATCTGGCATGTTACAATACACTGCCATCCTTATTCTTTCTGCGGTGCTCAAACTACCTTCATATTGGTTCCTATGTTCTGTTCACACATCTGCAGTAATCTCTGTGCATTTTCATGCCTGTTGGTACAATGAGATGTTTCAGGCACAACCCACATTCTCCTGGCTCTGACCTGGTCCTCCTAGTGGGAAACAGTCCCTAAACACACATATCTTCTTTCAAATCTTCTCTGTGGAAAGAACTGGGCAATTTATATAAAACAAAACCATTACCTGTACCCATTCTTCAAAGCAAACTGACTTTTGAGGCATTATTTAAAAACATTTGACACCTACACAATATTACAAATTAAACTGTATAAGTCCTTCATTCTTCATAAACTTAATTCATTTTAAATGACAATTTATAGCATAAGTTCATTTTCAGAGAGAAATCTCCCTTGGCCTGCATATCGCAGAAGCAAGTCCTCAACTGCACAGGGGCAGAGAAGGGAGGGGAGGCTAAGAAGCAGAGACCAAGAGCCCATCTAAAGGAGGTCCTGCCATGAGCTCAACCAAATGCTGGAAATGCACAGGAATTAAGAACTGACTTTGTCAGCTTGAGTTTTAAAGATACTCTGTAAATTTGGATTTCATATAAAATGTCCTGGTTTTTTAAAATACCATATGCTCCAAATAAAACACATCTGCAGACTCAATACCGCCCATGGGTCATGACCTACAGTATAAAGTCAATTCATTATAAACCACAGAACCTAGCCCACCATAAGGGATACTTGAACATTCAAAACCACCCAGGAAATCATGACCATCCATCAGGAAATCATGACCATCCATTCCTTTCAGAAATCTGTGAATGCCTGCTATATACAACCTTTATGTTATGCATAAAGAACATATGCTATTTATATCCTAGGGTTCAATGGCCTAGAACATTCTTAAACTAGGTATTTATTTGCAAGGCATGCTCCCACACATCCCTTAGGGCTTCTCTAACGACTGATCCCCACTCCCCACCCCACTTTTCTCCATAGCACTTACACCGTTCACAATGAACAAACAGACGAACAGATTCCTTGTAGCTACTGCTACATGAGACTGTTACACAGTCCACTCCAGTGTACTTAGGTGAGAGCAGAAAAGGAGGAGCCCCAGATACTGGCTGCTGACCACCACAAAGCTCAATTACCTGAGTGATACTGAGCTCGGGAGGGCATCCCATGTGGCCACAGTCACCCCTAATCCACAACCATTGGATTCTTAATTTGAATGAGATGATTTCTCAGGTCTTTCCCAGCTCATTTGTTTGGGCTTGGACCACTCCATTTCTAGAGTAGGAGGTGGTCAGGAAAGGGTCTTAGAAATTACATGTGAGCTTGGCTTAAGTAATTTATTTTTATATTTACATGGTTCAAATATACTGGGCCATGCAAGAAACTTGTGTAGAAGTTCCTTTTATAGTAATCCATGTCTGTGTTTATAAAATATTAACACAGAAATTATTACTTTTTTGGTTTTGTAATTTGTTTTCTTGTTTACCATGTAATAATGTGGTTATTCATAATTCCTAACAATAATGTTTGATATAGTAAAAGTAATTCTCTAATATTTAGATCAAAGCCTGATAAGGCAAAAATCAAACAATAAAAATAACAAACATGCTGGAAAAGAATTAGGTCACCTCTACAGAACCCCTAGAGCAGGGGTGGAGAGTGTCTGGAGGGCCGTGTAAGGCCCGCACAATCACTGGGTCTGGCCCTGTCAAGGCAACCGCAGGCGGGACTTGAAATTCAATAAATCTAGCAGCTTTTCTTCACAGCTAATTTTTAAGTTGATAATTTTATATGGCCAGCGAATGATGTTATAAATATCCAAATGGCCCTTGGCAGAAAAAAGGTTCCCCATCCTGCCCTACAGGAACGAAAAGCAGAAAATTTTCTCCTTACTACTTGAGGGAAGAGGAGGTACACTGCTGAGTCTGGAACGACCCCCTGTGAGGTTGCAGGGGAAACTTCGGGTCCTTTCCGAATGGTGTGCCAGTGCGTGCTGAGCCATCTCTACAGCTGTGAGGTGAAGCTTCTCACCCTGCAGTCCTGACTATGCAGGGGATCTGTGTCTTGGGAGGGATCCCGAGCCACACTGCAGATTAGAGGGGATAAACCAAATCCACTACCCCCGAGCCCCTGTTACACTCCAGGGCCAGTTTCTTTCCCCAGGCCCTCTGACCAAAGATCAAAGCCAAATGCGGGAGGACGGCAAACCCAGGGCGCACACGAGGGGAAAGGAGAAGAAGGGTGCAACACGCCTTTAAACACCGCCTCCCAGGAAGCGCCTCCCAGCTCCGCAGGCAGAGGCAGAAGCCCACCTAGAAGAGCTGTGCAGCCAGCCGAGAGCAGGGAGAGTGCCGGACCGACTGTGCGAGCAGAGGCAAAGGCAGAGGGGAAGGGGGCAAGCACACTCCCACTGCTACTCAGCCCCAGCCCAGCGGGGCGGCCAAAACAGGAGGCATGCTGGCAAAGCTTTACTTTTCAAAAGAAGCCGAAACCTCCCAACTTTTAAATACAGCAACTAGATTTAATAAAATTCATACACATAAGCCTCAGACAATAAGAATGTTTGAATGCTCACAGCTGCGCTACAAATGAAAGGAACCCAGTTGACTATGTATATAAAGTATGTAATCTGTGGCATATTCATACAATAGAACACAATACGATAATGAAAACAAACAAAGAACTGCTAACCACAGGGACGTGGGAGGGTCTCAAAAACACAGCATTGAATGAAGAAACCACACACAGAAGAGAGAGTACCACTGACCCTTTTAAGTGGATAGAGTCCCGGGAACAAGAGCGGTGCTGGAAGCCAGGAAGGGGCCCTTCTGAGAGACTGATTCTGAGGAGGGCTCTGGGAGGAGAGGGAGTTTTTGCTCAAGGTTCAGGTTGTAAAAATTAATTGAGCTGTACCATTAAGAATATATATCTGTTAAAAGTTAAAATATAAAACATTGTGCAGGACAAATAAGATGTTGCCCAAGGGCTTCCCATTTACAGCTGCTGCTCTGATGGAACTCAGGTTAATAAAATGCAGGTCAACTCTCAAGATGTCTCAATTCATCAAGATAACATGTTCAGCCCGGCTGGCGTGCCTCAGCTGTTGAGCATCGACCTGGGATCCAGGCGATCAGGGTTCAATTCCCAGTCAGGGCACATGCCCAGGCTGCGGGCTCGATCAATGACTCTCATCATTGATGTTTCTCTCTCTCTCCCTCTCCTTTCTTCTCTCTGAAATCAATAAAGATATATTTTAAAAAAATAAAAGATAACATGTTCAGTTCAAAACAAGAACCATGTTTTGAACTAAACGTAACTGAATAAATGAGAACATGAGCATTCTTACCAAACTGGAGGACTGCCACCCCTCCTAGGCTGCAGACCTGAAGCTCTTCGGGGGCCAGCATATGAAACTGTCCACCTCTAGGTCCAGGAAATGGTATTTTATTTGGGCTGGGGCCGACCACCTTACACACCTGAGGCACAGTGCTCTCTCTCTATGGTTGTGACTGCCATTTCTCTGAGCGGAGGGATAGGATTGTCAGAATCTTTATGCAGAACAAACTCTGCCACCTGACTGGAAACATGCTTTGCCAACAGGCTGGCCCCAAAGCCTGTGCTCCGGGAAGACCCACTGGCATCACTGGCACTGGTGAGTCTTTCTCACCAGATGCAGGAAAATGTCCCCTCTCGAATCGAAGGATGAGGCCTATTTTATGTAGGAACTGGGCATTTTCTTGGGGTAAGTGGGAAAGGTGTGCTAACAATTCCCTTCTGCTGAGACAGTGGAGTGTTTCTGCTCCCAAGTCCTCCCTAAAACCTGTGTGGTCACAGCTGATATTCTCTTGAACAGGAAAAATCAAAGCAGGTATCACCTGGATCCAGGCATCTATGCCAGTATCCGAGCCTGTAGGCTGGGACAAGGGCATTACACAGGGCCTGGCCTACAGTTGCCCTGACATGCCTATAGCAGGGTTAAACCCTTTTAAAGAGAATCTTGGGAAGTATGCTTGATGTAGCAGCTTCAGCCATCAGGGGAAAATAACCGTGTGGTTCCTTTCTCAGATGCACTGGAGTTGGGGTTTACATTTCAATAGTGTTCGTATTCTTTACCAAGATTGATACATATTCTGTTGGTCTACATAGGGCAATTTTTAAATTTGTAATTTATAAGTATTCATTCATTTAAGAGTTTCATAAAGTATTTTTTCAAATCAGGTATTTCTTGAATGACTCTCCCTGCGCTTTCAATGGCCAGCTGCCATGTATTATTAAGAGCTCTTTTTTCTTCAGGATCTTCCAGTAGACGTCTCGTTTAGCTAGAAGTCTTGGCTACAATACAAACAGTGATGGAAAACACATGAGCAGTAACAAGTTTTAATCTTGCTTCTCAGTACTAACATGGACTAATCTGTGGGAGCAGCTCATTCCAGTGTCACCCAGGGTGCAGCCACACAGGCTCTGCTGAGGGAGTGCTTCTTGTAAATGTGACAGCTCCTCCTTTCTCCTTAAACAGTACCTGGGAACACTGACATTGCAGATAAGTAGTACATGGTGGAAAATCCTACTTTCATGAGGACTTACTCTCTTCTTACAAGGTATGTTTTCATGTGTTTTTTTCAGGAACCAGTATACAATTATCTTATAGTCAATTCTAAGGGGACAGTAATATTGTTAACATAAATTGTTGTAAATTATAGGATAAAGTTTAAAGTTTATCTGTATAATTTCTTAAATATCATTACTTAATTACATAACAACTTAACATTACTCTAGCTTTTTGTTTTAAATAGAATGAATTTATTTTTAATATAATTGTGACTTTTTTAGAGCTAAGTGGAAACCTGTCATGATGCTTTACCATAAATGCTAACATGGTTGATTTAAAAATCATTTAAACAAATATCTGTATCTTCTTTTAGGAAAATAATATTGCCTTAATAATTAATGATAAGGATGTTCACAAATATAAGAATATCACAAATACATTAAATAAAACAGTAAATATTTCTTTTGAAATGTAAAACTATGATATTTTCTAATGTATTTAAAATATATGAACCATTCAAATGTCATCTTTACTTACACATTTGAATGTTCCTATTTTCCTATGGTAAGTGCTTTCCAGGTAATGAAATGGCACTGTACACATGAAACAGAATCCATATAATTCCAAGAAAGAATAAATATCAGCAACAGTTTAGCTCTATATTCAACATAAAAAATTAGAAACTTCTTTTCACCAACTCCATGAAGTCAGAATTTAAAACAAAGATTTCCTTTGTCCCATCCCAAAGTTAATTTTGTATTAAATCTTAGATTAAAAAAGGTAAACAATGTGTTTGATATTCTACTTCCTCATAATTTAAACAGAGTAGAGCATTCTTTCTTGTGAACCTACTCAGAGGTGTGACAACCAGGAACGTGGCCATCTGTGTAGGATTAAGTCACAAAAAAACTTGAGGGGTCTACATCTTTCTAAAAATAAAACTTAAGTGAATAAATCAGAAGCCCACACTTATGCAAAGCATCTTGGTATCTTTGTTTCCAGTACTTAGCAGCCTTGCACAGTGGTGGGGAGATGAGGGGATGTGCAGTCTCTATTACAACTAACTACTGCATATGAAAAATATAACAGAATATTTGATACCTGATCTGAGATTTAAGACAAAATTGATTACTTTTCTAAGCACGAGTCCTAAGGCACTATTGGAAACGGCAGAGAAATGAAGAGGGAGGAGTTTGTGCTTGTTAAGACAACAGCTAGGCTGCCAGACAGCACTGAAACACTGATGCACAAAAGTGGTATGAAAGGAAAAGCAGCCTCCAAGTTCTTTAATCAGATGTTATTTATACTTCTAAGGTAAAGCTAACTGTTTCTTTAAGGAAAGTATAGTCTATACAAGTATCTGTTTCCATGACCAAAAGGTACTGTGAATAAGTTTCCAAATGCACATTTGGACGTTTAACTTGCCTGCCCGCTTACAAGGCCCTGCTTGGTTACACCTGAATTTAGTCTGGATTCCGTCCGTGAAAACAGAATATGTTACATAACATTTATAGACTGAAAACTACTACTGGCACTTATGAACTGACAGAAACATTTCAGCCACGGGAAAAGTTGCCAAGCATGAGATTTAAAAGCAGTGACTGATTTTCCTAATAATAGTGTCTAACAGGAAATACCATTTCACTTAGGCAAATTTTCCATTCCAAGTGTGTGGAACACTGAAGTGGGAAACAGGAGCCTGCCTTTGCAAATGCAGAAAGACACTCTTAGCTACATTTCCAGTTCTGAGAACCTGGGCAAACTTCTCACCCCGACCTCTCTGAGGACAACTTGGTTACTATCTGGAAGTCACCGTGGGATTAAGACTTGGAGAAAGCCATGCAGTAGGGTAGGCAGTGCAGGAGTGAGAAGGCTGGCCTCAGCTTCTTCAGACGTCAAGAGAGGGCAATGGGAGGAACGTCTCTAATTGCCATGGTTCAATTAATAACAGCAGCAGTACAGAAATAATATTCCAAATAATATTCTGATCAAGGGAAACTTGAAACCAAAATCCAAAGTTCTCCATGAGTAAGAAACTCTGGCCAGCCCGGCCGGGCGTGGCTCAGCGGTTGAGCATCGACCTAGGATCCAGGAGATCGGGGTTTGATTCCCAGTCAGGGGACATGTCCAGGTTGTGGGCTCGATCCCCAGTCAGGGGACATGTCCAGGTTGTGGGCTCAATCCCCAGTCAGGGGCGTGCAGGCGGCAGCCGATCAATGACAACTCTCTCATCATTGATGTTTCTCTCTCTCTCTCCCTACTTCTCTCTGAAATCACTAAGATATATTTTTAAAAAAAGAAAAAAGAATTGAGGTTTAATAAAATTAACAACTTAAAAAAAAAGAAAAGAAACAAAACTCTGGCCAAACTAGTCTATAGTGGGAAAATACTGAGTCTTCCTGAGAACAAAACTTGAATATTTTTAGTTTTATAAATAACACAATATAAATACCTCCAAAACTAATATTAGTTTGGGCCATATTAATAAACGCAAAACTTAAAATAAGACAACAATAAGTCACATCATTTTAAATGAGAAATAATATTCTCTATATTCTTTCTGAATAATAGGGGAAAAAACATTATGATGTGGTATTCCCCCCTGGACATTCGATATTTTTCTACTGATAAAAAAAAATTTGCTAAAATAGAGTAAGGTCAGGTTTGGGGTCTACAATCACTTGCACTTTATCAGGTCTTTATCATCTCAGATCAAGGGTGTAAATGGTGAATTCCTCATGCAATCACGGTATGAGAATACAAAAACATAAGAATAACCTCACACGGCTAACAGAAGACAGGACTAGTAAAGACAGAACAATGTGCGAGAGGCACTTCTGGTTTCACTAGAAAGAATTTCCTATCAACCACAGATCTGCTCCCGGGGTCCTCTCACTGGAGTCCTGCCGGCAGACTGGACGCACTATCTGTCCAGACATTCTGGAAGAACCTCCAGCACTAGGAGGAAGTTCCACCTGGATGGCATTTCCTGCTTCCGCAGGTTTCCTCTCTCACTCGCCACGCAGGGCCCGGAGGGCATGCCAGGCGGCTGCCCCCCACTAGCGGCTGAGAAGCTGCTGGACTACCACCAGTGCACCACTGTCCAAGTGAGCAGGCCAGTCTGCACCTCACTGAAGGCAGGGAGGTCTCAGAACAGTCGCTGTAAGAGAGGAGAGCGTGGAAGGGAGAAAGGAAGGGAGAACACGGCTGACCCGTGGGTGAGCTGGTCAGCAGCCCTGCAGAGGGGACATGGAAGAGAAACCACCCCTCCCTCCCACGCCCGGCTCCTTTCCTCTCCTTTACCCGTGTGCCTGGCTTCTCTGTGTCCTCCCAGCTCTGCTCCTCACACCAGTGTCCCTCCGTGTCGCTCACACCTACTCTGCTCTTCATCCTAGCCTACACCCCGTGCCCAGGTCCTCCTAGGTCACAGGGCATGACCGCAGCAGGAAGCGGAAGATGGGGTTTGCAGGAGTGAAGGCCACAGGGAAAGCCTACGTGTTCCTGGTTTCCTACTTTGGCTAACACATTCCTCTGACATGTATTTTTAAAAGTTCTATGGTTTTTGCCCGGCTGGCTCAGCCATTGAGTGTCAACCTAGGATCCAGGAGATCGGGGTTCAATTCCCGGTCAGGGCACATGCCCGGGTTGTGGGCTCAATCGATGACTCTCTCATCATTGATGTTTCTCTCTCTCTCTCTCTCTCTCTCTCTCTCTGTCTCTCTCTCTCCCTCCCTCTCCTTTCCTCTCTCTGAAATCAATAAAGATATATTAAAAAAAAAAAAAAAGTTCTATGGTTTTCTTAGGTCTATTTCAGGTATATTAAGTGTTGAGTTCTCTGCTCTAGATTGGGAAACTATAGCCCTTATATCTCTATAAGAAAATACTAAAGCTCACCCTGGCTGATGTTGCTCAGTGGTTAGATCATTGGCCCAGGCACCAAACGGTCGTGGGTTCAATTCCTGGTCAAGGCCATATACTTGGGTTGTAAGTTTGTTCCCAGCCCCGGTAGGGGTGCGTGCAAGAGGCAACCAATCGATGTGTCTCTCTCACATCCATGTTTCCTTCTCTCCCTACTCCATCCCTCCCTCCCTCTCTCACTCTCTCTAAAAATCAATGGAAAAAATATCCTTGGGTTAGGATTAACAAAAAACAAAATACTGAAACCCAAACAACCAACCAACCAACCAACTCAAAAACAGATTTTTAACCAAACTCTCAAGGATCAGAATAAATGAGGGTAGCACTCTAGAAATTGTGGCCCCAAATAACTTCCCCGGTGGGCACTGTTCTTGGACTTTCGGGGGCACAGGTGTGGGAACCTTTAATTGTACTGTCTAACGCTGTGGAAAGGGGGGGAGAAGGAGCAGTACAGGGGACCAGGGCAAAGACCACTTCGTTGACGGGATGGTTTTAAACACTTAGAATGCAACACAATCCTTCACTCACAATCCCACTGTCCCTCTTTATCAGTCTTGTGCTCCTACGTCAATCTCTTTTTTCAAGTGCATTTATCTTTTATAAATGTCTTCATTTCCACTCAAATAGCAGGCTGAGGGTTTTTGAAGAGTATACAGGCTTATGGTGAAAAATTTTACTTTCAGGGTCTGAGAACCACACATCTGGAGACTCCTCCCCACTGCCTGAGCCACAGTATACACAGTCAGCACGGCCTATGTGCAGTTTAGTTCTATTTACTAACTTGGACATGTATTTTTTAGTTTTTCTATTAATTCACCTGACCAAGTACTAACTTTGACAACAATCCCACTTTCCTGAGAGGAGTATGTGGGGGCTGTGGTTCTGTTTTCTGAACAGGGAGGAGGACAGGGAGGGGATCTACATCAGGAGTGCTCAGACATGCTCCACGTCACGGATCCTACATCCCAGCACTGTGCCTGGTACACAGCGGGTACCTGAGAGAGGCCCACTGAAAAGCTCCAGCAACCTCAAACAAAGCCACAGACAGGATCTGAAATGGCATTTCATTCAGCAGCTTCTATGCCAAGGTCAGACAAGGTCAGGGCAGCTATGGCCCCAGAAGACACAGATGCAATGCAAACAATGTTAAAGAATAAACTGGAAACAGGGATAAGCTTTGGTTTAGCTAAGGACGAAGAAGGGAATTAGCTGAGAGTTTTGGAGATCAAGGCAAAGTTGTGGACCAAGCATTAAGGAGCCAGGAACCACAAAGAAGCCTAAGGTCAAGAAACATAATGGGTAAGAGTCAGGCAGGCAGCCAAGAAACAGAAATAATGTGCCAGAGACAACTGATATCAGAAAAGAAGCCCAGTTACCCAGCCACCCACGCCAGGATCCCAGAGATACAGAGCACTAACCTGTTTGTCCTCTGGGACAGCTGACCGAAGCTGCTGGGCTTTGAGTTGCCGGCACAGTCTCTCTCTGTACCATAGGACTCTGACCACACAACTACTTCCGCTCTCCCAGCCCAAGCTGTGAGTGAGCCCCTTTCTGTACACGTGTTTACCAGAAAACAATGTGCAGACTGACTGGAGAGGAACAAATGACAGAATGTGCCTGGGAGGCCACTAGATTTTGGGATAAAAGTAGAGGGCTCCACGTAGGCTGAATCAGAAAATGGGTTGGGACACATGAACTCTAACTCAGGTTCTAATTTTCTTTGGTTGTGTGGCCTTGGGGAAGCCACTGAAGCTCTCTGCACATCCCACTCCTCCTGATTAATGTAAGAGATGCATCTAGAATAAATTTGTAATTGATACTTCCATAATACAGCAGAGTTCTGAAGTGGGACTTCAGAATAGGATTATTAAAATATAAAAAGCTGTAGCCATTCTGACATGTCCTATAATCTCCTCTTTCCTAGCACAACTGAGTGTGGGTTATCACAGGGGCCAGGGCGTGCAAAATGTTCAAGCTGCCATTTAGATTTCTAAGAATTAAGTAACGTTAACCTTCCTCTGGTGATTAGAAGATATATCACATATAAATGAATGTTTTAATTTAATTAATTCACTTCTGATTCCTAAGTCCAGAAAAAGATGTTAAAGCTGATTTGGGGTTCTGGGAAATTATAAGCAGCTTGCATGACTCTAGGACTCGGGGGCCAGGTCTTTCAAAGGCCGGGCCAGAGGACTGCTTCTGGAAGCCAGACAGCCACGGCGCTGTCTGGTGCTCGGGCATGACAGGCCAGTGGCACTGCTGGGTGGCCTGGCTAAGGGACATCTGGGTGAGTGAGGGAAGACTGGCATATATCTATTTTGGATGATTTCATAATGCTTTTAATTTTTGAAAATTACAAAGAATGTATGTTTCACAGGTGATGGTTAAGACATCATGATAAGTAAACACATCTGTAGGAATATCTACAATCAGATTAACAACAAATCCATACTCAGAAGGTTATCACTCATACATTCCAGCTTTGTGTGAGCTTTAAAAAATACAACTGACCCCCACCCAAAATAAACAAACAGTACGCAGTGGAAAGATGAGTAAGAAAGAACAGTCTGGAACTAGATGCTTTGGATCAGGTATTAGACAATGGAACAGATTAGAAGAAAGAAACCCAAATGACACTGTGGAAAAAGTGACCAAATCTGAAAGTGAGCTTGGGGAGGAGAGGGCTGTTTAAAGAAAACTTCCAGATGTTGTGCCAAGGGGACGTGAGGATTTTTCTTTGAAAGTGGCGTAGACATTAAGGCAATGGAAGGAATGGGGAACAGTCAGCTATGATAATCAGGTTTTATCTTAAAAATACTCATTAGTTTCCAAAGTATAAAAGTTGTACTAACTGCCCTGGCTGGCACGGCTCCGTTGGTTGGGCATCATCCTGTGCACTGAAAAGTTGCTGTTTCGATTCCCGGTCACCTGCCCGAACTGCGGGCTATATCCCTGATCCCCAGGGAGGGGCATGCAGGTGGAAGCTGATCGACGTGTTGCTCTCACATTGATGCTTCCCTCTCTCCCCTGCTCCCTTTCTCTCTCTCTAAAAATCTTTTTTTTTTTAAAGTTGTAATTATTGCTCATTATAAAAATTTTTAAAAAAAGACACAGAAGCCATCATTCTACCACCCAGAGATTATCATCAATTAGGTTTATTTGTGTCAGGGTTTTTGTTTGTTTGGTATGTATAGATTTTTCATATTTTTCATTTCAAAAAATAATATTTCATATTTTAAAACATCTATGCAAGTATCTTATGGGTTACAAAGTATTTCAGGAATATACCTTATTTCATTTTACTATTTCCCTTTAATCATAGCATTATCTTTAATTTTTTGCTATCATATATAATTCTATGATGAAAATCTTTATGCACATTAGAATTATTTCATAATTACCATATGAAAAACAAGGGTCTTTTTAAAGTTTGTAATACATACTGCTGAATTGCTTTCCAAAACATTATATAAATTTACTCTCACACTAGCAATGGACAAGAATGACACTTCTAAGAAATGCACAGGTGCAGAATTGTATGTCTAACTGTTAACTTAATCTTCAATATCTATTTAGTCACAGACTCGTCCTATACACAAGACAACATGAGGGAGTGTTTGCTCCTAGTTTTCTTGGCTGTGTGCTCTGCCAAACCCTTCTTTGGCCCTTCATACATGACCCTGAAGAACATGATGCTGAAGGACATGGAAGGTGAAGATGATGATGACACTGATGCTGACAACTCTCTTTTTCCAACAAGAGAGCCAATTAACCCCTTTTTCCCATTCGATCTGTTCCCAACATGTCCATTCGGATGCCAGTGCTACTCAAGAGTGGTGCACTGTTCTGATCTAGGTAAGAACATGTCACCGTGCTTTGGGGTATAATGCCATTCTAACAGTTGAATTTTTGGAAAATGTAACAAACCACACAGAACATGCAAACTTATTTTGAATATCCAGAAAATCAGAGGAAAACAATGAAAATTTCATATATAGAACATTTCCTTCTCTTCCCAAATTTGAACCAAAGTGCTTTGATTTCATTTCCCTCAGAAAGAATGGATGTTACTATAGTTTCTTTATCTTAGGGTGTCAGAAGGTTGAGATCAGGCTTTCTAGTAAAATTCTACAATAACACAATTAATCAACTGTCCAGGACAATAAATAGGTTATAGAATTTGAAGTCTCTAACCTATACATTTTAAAGACAATTCTCTACTTGTTTTCAGTGATTTGAATTTAGAACTGTCTAGACAAGAAGTGGTTGAACTAAATTACTTTCTAAAGTCTGTTAAAAATGTGTAATTCTCTGCTGAATATTTTATTTTTTTAATACTTTAGTGAAGGTGTTCTCAAACAGAGGGGCACATTCACGCCCTGCTCAAAAAGAGGGTGTGATGGAAATTTACATCAAGAGTTGCTGTATTTAGCTATTTCCAAATGAGGGGGTGACTCAAATGCGCCACACTGTAGGAAGACAAGGTCTGCACCCCACCCCCGTGTGGGGGCTGGAGGCCCACGAGGACCACTTGCAGAGTGCTTATGCATACACGGCGCCTCTGAAAAGTTTAGACTCACTGCCTACTGCTCCAGAATCTATGGCGCGAGTCAAAGCTTGTTACAACCCACTCTGGAGACTTTAGTACAGTGTGCTATTAAGGGACAAATGACAAAGGTGAACAGAAAGCATTCAGAGAAAGACTATGAGCTAGAATCAGTGGGAAAGTCTTATGGAATATTCAGGTTAGGAAAAAATGGTTTTTAAGCTTTACCTTTGGCACTGTTGTGGAAAAGAGGTGATAAGGTGATAAGCTGAAGTAATATTTGAGAAAAGCTAGTCTAGAAGCACATGCAGGATGAGTGTGGGAAGAGCAGCAGGAAGGAGAAGTGCAGAGGCTGAGACAGACCTGCTGTGAGAGACGGTTACAGTTAGGAAACATCAGGATGTACTGTCATTTGTAAGCTGCACCCAGGCAAGAAACACAACTCTAACCTTAGCCTAAAGAGTTGCGGTATGTGGAAACACTTGGTAAAACAAAAAAATGCCGTGTGAACTCTAACAGAGCTGGCCATAAACTGGGCTGGCTCAGGGTAGGCTGTGACTGAGGAGATACCAGTCTTCAGCACAGCTGTCCTTAGCTGAGGCCGCACCCTCACTCCCCAGCAGGTCATCTGCCCCTATGGGAAGGCGGGAGGAACACTGCATTGCTCTGCTCCAGTGCACGACTGCCACCAAAGAACTGAGAAAAACCACACTATTCAAGACAGGCAGTTGGCTGCAAACAGTGTGTTCCTGAATATTTAGCTTACCAAATAAAAACCTGTACTGGCACATGCCTTTAACTGACACCTCTCACACCTCCCTGTGACCACAGACAATGGAAAGAGCTTGGGTACTTGTGGCTCTTTCTCCCTGAGGAACGAGATTCTTTTCAGAGCTCCCAGTGTCATCAGGAGTAGAGGGGGAGAGCTTGTCAGTCTGTGTCACCAGGCCCTTCTGCAGGGCTTCCTAACAAAACCGCTACCTTGTTAGCCCATCAAGTTACTAACCCCTTTCTCTTTTCCCATCTATGGTCCAAGTTCTTAAAAGGGCTGTTAGTCTTAAAGGTTGGAGGGAAGGCTGTGGAGTGACAGGCTGACAGTCCCAATATTCAGAGGCTGAATTCCTCCACTGGGGCTGTTAACAGAACTCTACTCTTCAGGAGTAAGGAGGGCTCCGCCGAAAGTGCACCAGCACCTGAAGCTCACTTTAAAATGCATAGAAGATGAGATGACAGACAGTATAGTAAAATGATGATGGTACAAAGAGAATATGGATTTCCGCTGTAAAATTCTGTCAGCTTTTCTATGTTACATTTGAACAATAAAATATTGGGAAAATACAAGACCCCATGCTCATCGAGCGTAACTACTGTATTGGAAAATCTGAGGACCAGCAGGGACAGTCATGTTCGGCCATCTAGGAATAGCAAAGAAAGGAAGATATGCACCAGGTACAGCTCCTGGTGATTTTCTGCTCTTTTTTGTTTTTGATTCCAAGAGGGAAAAATAATTTAATTAACATTTATTGAGTACCTACACAAAGAAGATCATTCTTAAAATGATCAAAACCCACAGGTTCCAATTTAGTACCACAACAGATTGAAAATTTGCAACAAGCAGCAATGTTCCTCAGCCGGAAGGGCACACAGCAGCCGCTGGACCCTTTCCTGCAGTCACGGTGGCGTGCTGAAGGGCCCTCTATTCCAGGTCGCCTGGCATCAGTCCCACAGTGACAGCCAGGCCCAGCCAGACACCTTGTAAAAATAAATTACTGGGAAAGGTCTCTAGGCCTTTCCAAAGAACAGTATTTTTGTTATGTGTTACATGATAAGTCATCTGTTACTTAATGGTAACCATGTACTTCTAACAACAATGAACATTTCTAACGTATTAGCATCTCCTCTTCAGCACATAGGGTATATGTAACGTTTGTTTATTTCTCAGGTTTGTCCTCTGTCCCAAGCAACATTCCATTGGATACTCGAATGGTTGACCTTCAAAACAATAAAATTAAGGAAATCAAAGAAAATGATTTTAAAGGACTCACTTCACTTTATGTAAGAATATGTGCTCATATTTTCAAATATTTAAGCAAAAATCTCTATCAATGCTAAAATAACTGTGTTGTGTTTATGTAAACCAGTCTTACTTTTCTGTGTGAACGACAAAAAGCCTGCTACTCAGCATGTTCTAGTTAATGAAAAATTATAGATTTAATTCAACTGATGTTTACTATAAACAGCCAGGTGAAAGGCAGTGGGCTAAGAATTAAGTAAATTGTCCTTAAATGAGCTTATGATCTGTTTAGGTAATCACAGCACTATACACTAAAAAGAATAAGGTTATGATTATTTACAGGAACTCATTAACATACAGTGCTAAGAAAATCCTTACCAAAACCAACTGATTTACCTTAAGGCACCAGAAATGTCTAGCAGTAGCACATGCAATATATCTGACAATATATATTTGCATGGCTTTTTTCCTAGACCTTTAAAGGTGAAAAAAAAATTTCTTTACTGTATCGAATATTTTCATTTTCTAAGATTTAAAAGATTTTTATTTCTCTTTTTAATATTTTGAGACTCTAGGTTTTAGCAAGTAAAATTTCTAATTTAATTGCAATTCAGTTTAGGGGAGAGCCTGACTCCATACTGTCACAGGCATGGGGTATCATCTCTTCCCCTCAGCATAGTATTCAGCCAATACAGCTCTTCCAGGCCATTTTCCACATTCTCACACTGTGCTGGAGAGAAAAAATGCAAAGCCTGTCAACTGCAGGGAAGTTGCAGAGGACAAGGTAGAGGCACCAAAACCACATGTCTCTTGCTGCCACCCAAGCAGGCCTGCTCTCTTCCCTTAGCTAAAAGATTTGAGGCCACCCTGCCTACCTGTTACCCCTGGGTCAGTGCGTGGAGCCTACGATGCGTCCCAGCAGCAGGAAAGGAGGACTATTGAGTCTCATTACGAAAACCAGCACCTGTGAGTCAGCAGGATGACTAAGAACAACAATCAGGCTGATCATGTTCTAGGCACCACGAGGGATGCTCTTTACTAGGCTCTCTTGCTCAGTCTTCACACCAAGCCTGCCTGTAAGGGATGGCACCCGAAAAAAGCCAAGTCAGCCTCACTGCAAAGTCATTCTCTTCTCTGCACTTCCAGGCATCTGGGCTTGTGAGGCCTTGATCACTCCCTTCTTTCAAATGTCCCATGCAGAGAGCTGAGATTTGGTTAAGTTTCATATACACCATAGTTTCCATATATAAGAGAGAGACACAAGAGAGAGAGGCAGAAAAACTGGAAGAGCATATATTTATATCGTGTAACTGAGCCCTCACTTAAATATTAAAACAATCAGAAAAATGGCACGATGGATTCCATTGAGGATCCATCTAGTCTACTGTACTAACTTCAGACACAGAAACTTTTGGAGAATAGCAAAGCCAGTATTCCACCCTCATGAGTTGGAAATACAGCCTGTGAATGCTTCTACCATGTCTACATTCAGCTATACAACCACAAGAGCAATTAACATCACATCTAATACCAAAACCATAAAAAGTTTTTAATTTGTCATAGCATTGTCTATTACATTTTAGGAGTATTCCAGGGACTTACCCCACATGTACCCCTGTTAATCATTGAGCAATAAGAATAAAAAAGATGACAAGAGCCGTCTTAGGCCTCCTTAATTTTCTTTTCATCAGTTTCTATGTGGCACTGTATTGGAGGTGAGCATTCTACAGCCAGGCAGAACTGGGCTCAAATCTTGGCTCCACCAGAAGTTTACACTGGGAAGGTGGCTTACCTCTCTGAGCCTAACCTTCTTCAGTTGTAAAAGGGGTATAACAACAGCATGGAATTCAGAATAGTTATTTAGACTAGATGAGTGCATACATGCAAGGTGCTCAGCACCCAACCATTAACTATTATTGCCATCAGCCTGTTTCCAGACTGGCCAATGTAGTAAAGTACTTTTTAAAGAATATACTTTATACTTGAATTGTGGGCACACTGTATATTTCAAAACATTTATTTAATTATAGTACCATCTGTACCTACCTTTAAATAAAATTTAAATGTTTTTAGATATTCTGTGAATTCTCTATACTATGTTTCAGCTGCTTCTTCAGCGCTGTGGTTCTTACACAGAGGACAATGTAACACTGAGGAAGAGTGAGATCACTGCACACACACTCAAAGTCCACTCAGCCTGTTGTTACAGCCACATCCTCGTAGTGGCCTACTTCTAACAGGCTGTACTTTTCTCATCCTCTGGCCTTACCCAGAACTGCACTGTCTGGGCTCTGTGGCTACCATTTTTGGAATTATCATGTAAAAGCCAACACTGAAAGTACGGTGTACTGGAGACAATCTGCTCACCTAACTTGCTGGGCAGCATTTGATGGCACTATATAAAAACTCTGAGCCCATTTTATACTACTTATAAATCCTTTTATGAAGCTCTGACAACTGCTTGTCTCAACCAGAGAGGGGGATGAGACAAGGATGGATGGATCTAAGGGAGGCACACATTCCCTCAGGGCTCCTACAGTGGCTGGAGGACGGCAGGAAGTGTACACACAGGAGAGCAAAGTGTGGAGGGCAGTGAGGATGGGCCAGACAGGGGCAAGTCACTTTTCTTCACTGTGCCCATTTCCTCAGCACTAAGGAAAGAAATAATTTTGCAAAATTGACCTCATGGGGTTGAGAAAGGTTCATCAAGTTGTTACCTCCCCTGGCCTGGCCCCACATTTCACCATAACCAAAGGAAAAGAGAACAAACTCTTAACTGGCATCACACATTCAGAAAGGAGCACATTTTACCATTTGGTAGCAACTGCAGTTTCATCTGTTCTCCTAGGCCCAACTTTTCCCAGGTAAAAACTTAACAGTACTGTTATGTCTGAAAGAAGAGCAATAAAAGGGCCGACACGGAAATAAGTGAACATAATAAAGGGAGTTTAACTGACAAAGCATTTATTGGTATTTCTTCTGTGCAATACCAACCACAGGAATAGCACCAGAAAGGCGTATTAACTCAGTCTGGGAACTATGGAAGATTGTTGCGGAATGGGACCAGGGACAAAATGCATGGAAGGAATCAGAGCTGCCCTGAGAGAATGAGAGGGCCTAAATTAGCAGAGAGGGAGAGAAGCCCTAAGAAATGTTAAACCACCTGCCACCGCCCTGGGGAGACACCGCTGCAAACCCTGGGTGTGAAACAAGGCCTAAGCCATGTCCATTCTGAAGAGGAAATAACGACTAGGGTGAGAGACAAGCCTGGCGGCCAAGCGCCTTCCCAGTTTTGATTCTGAAGCTCCGATATCCCAGGGGACCGAGAGCAGCAGCCAGCACCCTCCACAGGGTGCGAAGGGGTTGGGCACAAAGAGGCTGGCAGAGCCACTATGCTACAAGTTCTTTTACTCTCAGCTGGTGTCTCCGCTAAAGGCTGCTGCCAGGTCACACTGAGAAATAACCACAGAACTGAGAAAAGGCTGAGTCATTCCTCAGGACCCGCCACTGTGTCCCCAAGGTCTTAAATATGTCTGAGGGCACTTTGTAGGAGTTTACTGGGACAGGTCTATATTCTAGGAAAAATGGTAAACATTAGGAAACATGAAAGTGAGGTTAAACTTAATTTTGTAAAGTGAACAGATTTTAAGGTAATATAAAGATAATACCATCAACCACTTCCATAAAGGACAGTGGAAACTGGAGGGATCCTCAACCAGTGAATACATCACCTACTAAAAGATAAACCAAAGACACAAAACCAATCATTAAAGCTTTGCACTGTTCCAATTCAGTAGTGAGTAAAATATATTTAGTTGATATTGGGCTGAGGAATTATTTACACTGTTAATCAAGTACAGAAAATGATGTAACTTGCATATATTGCCATGAGTGACTGACCACTATAGAACTGGTAAATCAACCCATGCCCTAATGTCGTGTAACTTTCTATGCTTCATCTAGGCTTTGATCCTGAACAACAACAAGCTAACAAAGATTCATCCAAAAGCCTTTCAAACCACAAAGAAGTTGAGAAGATTATATCTGTCCCACAATCAACTAAATGAAATACCACTTAATCTTCCCAAATCATTAGCAGAACTCAGAATTCATAATAATAAAGTTAAGAAAATACAAAAGGGAGCATTCAAAGGAATGAATGCTTTACATGTTCTGGGTAAGTTTTTGCAAATAAATGAGATATTAAGAAATTATAAGTAATACACAGAGGCAGAGATTTTTATCATCATTAACTTTCAAGACTGATAATTTAAAAAAAATTTTTTGAATCTAATATTCTTTACCTAGATAGGCCATTTATAAATCAATTAAAATATTAAAATTTAAAGCACTGAAAGAGGCCTTTTGTAATATATACAAACACACATAAACTCTCAAGACTCCTCTCTTAAATACCTAGCGTGCTTCTGTTTCCTGATTGCCCCCTAACTGGTAAAATCTGTTATAAATGTAAAGGTAGTCTTTTTAATGTATTATATAAACTACTCAAATACAGGATAGGAAATTCATTTAGATACTGTCTGGAATGTAGACGTAACTTTTCGTTATCTGCTTTAAGATTGAGCTAAGGAACGTTTTGTCATATGTTTTAAATTCCACCCTATTTTTATTTTTATTTTAATCTTTGCCTGAGAATAATTTTTTTCCATTGCTTTTCAAAGGGGGGGAGGGGGAGGGGAGGGGGAGGAAGGGGGGAGGGGGAGGAACATTGATTGGCTGCCTCCCACACACCCCCCGACAGGGGCCAGGGACTGAGCCTGTCACCGAGGTACGTGCCTTTGGCTGGAGTCAAACCTGGGACCCTTCAGTCCACAGGCCAACGCTCTAACCACTGAGCCAAACCAGCCAGGGCCCACCCTATTTTTCTTCTAACACCCATGGAATACCTATGCCATCTCCCCATTCACTATCCATTCAAAATTCCTGAACAATATTCTCATTCATTTATTCACTTATTTAATTCAGCCAAGTGCCTGGCACTTACCAAATAGTCTCACTTACTGGCATTTCCTCAGTTATTTTTCTGTTTATCAAGTAACAATTTATAATTGACTTATAATTTTAAAAGTTTAGGTAACAAACTAATGTACACTGGCAAACACAAATATTTTGAATTACATCAAGGATGATTTTTCTAAAGTAATATTACTACAGTTAGTCTTTAATCATGCTTACAGTTGGAAGAGAATAAGTTATTGATTTAAAGCAAAATGGCAAATCTGTTATTATATTATATTCCAACCTACGTAATACAAAGCAATCTTTTTCTGAGACCAACAGAAAGATAAGGAGTGAGACACAGAAACAGAGAGACTGAGTGAAGCAGTCTAGCAATGCTCCTTCCTTCTTATACCACACATTTACTAAATTATGTTATCTCCCCACAGAAATGAGTGCAAACCCTCTTGAGAGTAACGGGATCGAGCCAGGGGCATTTGAAGGGGTGACAGTCTTCCATATCAGAATTGCAGAAGCAAAACTGACCTCAATTCCTAAAGGTTTGTGTTAACTTTAAGTATTTTTTTAATGCCAACCTTAAATGGTAATTAAATGTAATGCTGTAAACTGTATACACTGTAAAAACCACACCGTAATTAAAATCCTTTTTACCAGTGTATCTGGTCAGTGTAGTATGAAATTGAGTGTTTTCTCATGAACACCATAAAGAGCCATAGGTAGTCCTTTTTTTTTGGTCAGTAAGAAACAAGAATCTTCTTTTCCCCAGTGAGTAACAAACATTAAGAAGAAATAAATGTCTAATTTTCCGTTGCTTTCCTGATATTTACTCACCTATACTTTGTCATCATGTAAAGTACCTGTTAGAGGTGAGAATTCTGTAGGAAAGAAAGCAGAGGAAAATGCATAGGGCGACAGACTCCCGCCCCAGGCGCGCAGCTGTGGTTTGCAGGGTGGCCCCGTGCGGCCTGGCCGGGACAGACTGGCTCTGGCAGGGATGAGTACAAACTTGGGCACGGTGCTTGTTTGTGCCCACAGGGTCACTGTGCAGATAATGAGTCAATGCACAGAAAGGCCTGACTGAGGACAAGGTTGGGGACCTGGGAAATACCCTCTTGTGACATAACTGTTACCAGAATGAGTACCACACTATCATGCGACCTGAAGCTGGAGCCTCCAAGTAAAATGCTTCTTAAGTTTGCCACTGGACCAATTTGCCACTGCATTACTCCACGCTCCTAGTCTGGTGATCATCTGGAGAGGATTACCCTCCTCAGGACCCATGCTCATTCTTGCCTTCCTCCTCCCTGACAAGGAAGGGCATTCTCCCTCTCTGCTATGCCAACTACCTGGATCAGAAATAAGCCCTAGGGTTAATGACATGTTTTTCTCCCACATGGCTCTGCCTTTCAGCATCCACAGTAAAAGCAGCAACTTCACCATAAACCTTTTTCTACCACCCATCTCATCCAGAAAATTAATAAAACATAAACTTATCATTTAAAAAATACAGCAGGGCAGCTATTATTAAAGTAATGATCTTTTGCATAGAAGAAAAATCATCTAAATTTACCTGTAAAAGGGGAAAATTTTTTATACAGAAAAAATTCAGTTTAATTCAGAACTACACAATTAAAGACCCACCTTAATTCAGCATTCAAGGAGGTGACTTTTTCTAAAATTTTACACATATTTACCTTCTCATCTTTAAGAACAACAAAACTACAAACTCTACCTAATAAGTTAAATACATAAAATTCCTTCCATATGCTGGAAGCTAACACAGGGTAAGAGGGAACAAGCAGAGGGCAGGACGGCAGGCGGGGAGGCTGAGGAGAGGAGGTGCTGAAGGAGGGTGTGGCTCCAACAACCGGAGACTGCCCCTGCTCTTTAGATTTACACCAGCACTTTTCTACAATGCAAAACATACTGACTGCAATTCTCTTCAAGTTTCAAAGTGCATCTTTAAAATGAAGGTTTAACTTCTCAAGATTTTTCCAAAGCCTAAAGGAATATTCCAATTTAAACTGGAATAAAATCGCTCAACTTACTCCTTCGAGGTCCCTAGGATATTAAAACTCCAGTTTTTTGTTTTGTAACTTATTTGCTAACATGTTAAGGCTAGCCCTGGCTGGGTAGCTCGGTTGGTTAAAGCATTGTCCCGATATGCCAAGGTTGTAAGTTCCATCTCTGGTCAGTGCACATACAAGAAAAAACCAATGAATGCATGGGTGGGTGGGGCAACAGGTCGATGTTTCTCTCTCCTCCCCCCTTCCTCTCTCTAAAATCAACTAAAAAAAAATTAAAATATTAAGGCTGACTGCCTAAATGTTATAATTCAACCATTACCACCCCCTGTGGCAGGATGAACTAGGACCAGAGCCCTCACCAGACCTGACAAGGTAACAAGAAGAGAGTGAGACACATTTCCTTCCTATTCGATTGGAAAACTCTACTTCATAACAGTGTGGAGTGGGGTGAGGAGGGGCGTGTCTGGAGCAGGGCAGGAAGAAAAATGTCTGTATCAAAGTATGCAGGTAGTTGTTGGCAGTCAACGACTGCTACCCAAATTCATACCTTTGCTCACTTTCTACCTTCTCCAGGCCCTGGGGAGAAGTCCCTTCAAACTCTGCAAACCCCAGGAGTTTCCCTGACTCCTCAACATGAACAGATCTCTCTCTCCTCTGACTTGCTCTGACATGCTGTAGAACAGGCTGGCAGGCTCTGAAACTTTCCTATCGGTTTTGTACGCATGATTCAAAACAGACTCCAGAATTAACATAAACTCAGCCATGAAGAATACTGATATTTATAAAGATGCTTCGATCGCCTTCATCAGTCTTTACCACTAATATAGGAAGGAAATGTTTCAGCAAGAGTTGAAAAATATAATTCTTTTCTCAGCTTGCTACCTAGAACCTTTGGTTGACAAATAATACCTTACATTTTTAATATTAAGTATTACAAATAATACAAGGTCCGACATAGGACTAATCAAATAAAGTCTGACTGACTTTTCTGGTTACTCCCTTACGTTCCAGCTTCAATTAATCTGGGGAGGGCTGGGGTCAGAGCACACAGGGTCAGGAACAGAAGGCGCAAACACTCACAGGGCACGTGCCAGGTGGCGCTTGCACAGGAAGCAGTTAAGAGATGTTTCTCTTCATTTACGCAGAAACTACTACTAACTGAAAAGGACAAATACTGCAGTGAACCAAATGTATCAGACAGAGTAAAATCCCACGTGTTCATAATGATATTTTTAAAAAATTCACTGGTCACCTCTGGGCATTGCACTAATTCATTTCTTGAAAGAATCAAGCATTAATGCTGCTTTTCTGTAAAAGTACATTACAGAGTAACTAATTAATGAAGAAAAATTTTTTAGAGAAGAATTCTACCTAATAAATGCCTAAAGAATGACAAAATCAGGGAAATCATCATGTTCCCATTCCTAATGTCATCAATGAGTGAGAAGACCATCAGGTGGAAGAGTGATCCTTCTGAGTGTAATCTGGCCTGCCTCTAAATCTAACTGCTAGAAATAAGGGGGCTAGAGGACCATGATAAACTACCACATATGGGTATCTCAAACAAATCAATATTTGAAACAAAGCAACAGAAGAGGGAGAAATGGAGGGAGAATGTAATAGGAGAACATATTTTAAGAACCAAATAAATGTTCTCTGTAAACTTTACTGGGATCCTGACTTGAACAAATCAACAATGTATTTGAGATCATCAGGGAAATGAGTATTAGACGATAGTAAATAATTGTTACTAATTTTGTTAGATGTGATATTGGTTATATAAATAGAAGATGACTTTATGAGTTAGAGACATCTACTGAAGACTGTACAGGTAAAATATGATTATGTATATAATTTAATTTTAAATATATCAGCAAAAAAACAAGTGAATAAGTAAAAACAAATAAACTAATTTTAATAATCAATAATCAGGGAAGGGAGGTTGGGGGGCTGGATGAAAAAGGTGAGGGGATTAAGCAAAAACAAACAAGCAAAAAAACTAATAGGCAAGGACAACAATGTGGTGACTACCAGAGGGAAGGGGGTGGGGGAAGGTAGAAGAGGGTAGAGGTAAGTAAGTGGTGATGGAGGAGACTTGACTTTGGGTGGTGAGCACACGATACAATACACAGATGTTGTATTATAGAATTGTACAGTTGAAACCGATTTAATTTCACTAACCGTCACCCCAAAAACCAATAATCTATAACAGTGGGATAGATGAAACAATAATAATAACCAATAACTAACGGGGGAGATAAAACAAGACTGGGGAAATCAAGAGGACTGTTGAAGCTTGGCAAGAACAGGATGATTCAAAATACTAGCTTCCATTTTTGCATATGTTTGAGATTCTTCATAATAAAAAGTACTTAAAAAGCAGAGTCCTAAAAAATTACCTGAGTCTATAATGTGAAACTTAACAAGTAAATAATCAATGGGGCTTGACCTTACTTGATCTAACATACATTTCTTTCCTTATTAGAACTACCGTCAACTTTATTAGAGCTTCATTTAGATTACAATAAAATTTCAACTGTGGAACTCGAGGATTTTAAACGATACAAAGATCTGCAAAGGTAAAAGTTCCCCAAATCCTTACTTACAAGTAGTAGCCTACATGATGAAGACATTAATGACATTCCCCGGAGGCATACAGAGACCTAAGCGAGAGGACCCTGTTGCTGCGGGGCATATGAGGGGAGACGGAAGGACTGTGTTCGTCTGCCTTGACGATGAACAAGGCCACCCAACAGGGTGTAAACACTTTTCTTTTCCTGATTTTTTTTAATCCTTACCCAAGAAGTGAGGATATTTTTTCCACTGATTTTTAGAGTGTGTGGGAGAGGGAAGGGGGAGAGAGACAGGAGAGAGAGAGACATCAACTGGTTGCCACCTGCATGTGCCTCGACCTGGGGATCAAACCTGGAACATGCCCTTGGCTGGAATCAAACCCATGACCCTCTGGTGTGCAGGCCAAGCTGTCCAGGGCACAAGACATTTATCAAATGTACCTTTCTTAAAATACAGGTTACATAAAGGATTTTCTGACACTGGATGAGAGGGCTATTAAATAAAACCATGGTTGTCAAATAAAACCATGAAATACCTTTCTCCGACCACAAATATAAACAGGACATGTTTATATTTCTAACTCAGTTGTGTTTTCAGCTAACTGTATCACACCATCTGTTTAACAGTTGATGAATTTTGTATCATTTTTAGGCTGGGCCTAGGAAACAACAGAATCACAGAAATCGAAAATGGGAGTCTTGCTAACATACCACGAATAAGAGAAATACACTTGGAAAACAATAAACTAAAAAAAATCCCTTCAGGATTACAGGAGTTGAAATACCTCCAGGTAAAACATTCTACTTGTGTGTTTTATAGATATTAGTACTCTTCTTTCTTTTTATGCAACCTATTATACCTAAAGCAAAGACCAAGCAAGTAGCAAGGGTAAAGTAGGAGAGCATTAGGAGAAAGGTTTCTACAGAAACATCAGCTAAAACACTCAGGCACCCATTTCCACCCTTCCCTTTTTCCTACTGAAACTGCTAAGGCCACTGCAGCAGAGGTACTGGGGTGGCAGTGGCTACACAAAGGCAGGACTGGTCAGGAGGAAACCAAGTAGGCTCACATATCCTTTCACTCTGAAAACATTTCATGAAGGCAGACTGTGCAGACGAGGTCCTAGGTATTTTCATTACCAATGTGGTGCTAGACTAGAAGTGTGTATGCTTTTTTAAAAATTCAGGCCAGAATATAAAATCAAAAGTCAGTATTTAGAACATCATAGGTTCACATTTTTTGCTCTTCATTATTAGAAATCTTTTCTCTCTAATTTGGCAACTCCTGACTTACCTGGGAGGGGCCAGAGAGTCCTTGGATAATCGCA
Organism: Miniopterus schreibersii; assembly: GCF_964146895.1. Classification (NCBI taxonomy): domain Eukaryota; kingdom Metazoa; phylum Chordata; class Mammalia; order Chiroptera; family Miniopteridae; genus Miniopterus; species Miniopterus schreibersii. The sequence continues at coordinate 71,170,148 of NC_138111.1, read as the reverse complement.
TAAAGATCTTCCCAAGAACAAAAATGAAGACAATATTTTGCACACAATTTTGAAAGTATCACAGATCTCCCTGATTCTCATCTACGGACATCAAATTAAGAATCCCTACTTAACCCCCTCTCACTTTACTCCCTTTTTCTCATATGCCTTCCTTGCTGTAGAATGTTCTCATCTTCCAAGAAGCAAAAACATACTGAGAACAAAGCTGGGCTTTGAGCTACTTGCCTCTAGATTTCTTTCCTATTTATCTATAAGCAAGTTTTGTTAACTACACTCCTTTGAGATACAAGCCATCAATATGGACATGCCATACGCGGGTGTTCATCTTTCATCTCAAGGTTACAACTTTTGCTTTGACTTTTTCAAATGCCACATTTACACGTCTATTGTTAAGGAGCAAGCATGAGCAGGATCTGAGCCTCTCCTCTCTCCAGCTGTCCCATCTTTACATACTTAACTCCACAACTCTGATCCCAGATTCTGGAAGCTCTTAAATCTACCCATACTCTTGCTAGCATTAAAAAATAATAATAATAAAATAGAATTGTAACACAAAGAACACAAGTCATAACGGCACAATTCAGTGAATGTCCACAAAGCAAACAGACCCATGCCCAGCATTGTTTCCCACTCCCAACGAGGCCAGTGCTGTGAACTACCCCTTGAGCTGACACTGAGCTGTAGGAAATGCAAAGGAATTCCAGAAAGCATCTGTCACAAAATCCCCACAACAGAGGGCACAGGAGACTCCAACACCAAACTTAAAGGTTTTAGTAATGCCTAGAGTTCTTGTAACTGGCTCAGATCAATCTCACCAAGACGTAAAGGCAGAATCTAGATAACAGCCAGAACCAAAATGCTCCTACATTTTTATATGCCAAAATGCTTTCTGGTCGGTTAATAGGTTGTTTTTACTTCACAGAAATCTCAGTTGCCAAAAAAAGACCAAAGAAGGAATTTAAAGGGATGTTAAAGGGAATGAAGGGAAATTTCCATTTTGTCCACCGAGTAATAATTTAATCTAAAGACATATAGACAGCCTATAAAATTGTATTTTGTCCACTAGTGAAAATAAAGATTCAACTATTGATGACATATTACAGATACGTATTTAAGATGTTGATAAGTTTGTTTTTTATAAAAAAACTTACAAAAAAGCAGCTCTCCACTTCTCTCCCTTGATCACAGAAAATGTTAACAATTCTTCACATTTATATTGCAGGTCTAATTCCATTCCATTCTTCTGCTCATTTCTAACACTTTTAAAACACAGTACTGTACATGTGGCAATGAAGAGACCACACACGCACACAGGCACGCACACACGCCTACAGCTGTGTCTTGAAAAGGAGTGGTGCTGAGCAGGTGGTGTGCATGAGTCCACAGCACACTTCATTCACACACACAATACGTCTGTATATAGCATATGAACCTGAGCTGTTAAATTATTTACCATCATAAATGAGTACATGTATTTTAAGTGAAATACATAGAAATCAGTGTAAAATAAACCCATGAACTATAAATAGAGAATCTTCTTTTTACATTTACTGTGTATTCTAAATCCATCCCTTTCCTACTACAACAGATAATCTTCCTTCATTCTAATTCAATTACGAAAGTGGGAGTGAATGACTTCTGCCCAACAGTGCCAAAGATGAAGAAATCTTTATACAGTGCAATAAGTTTATTCGGCAACCCAATGAAGTACAGGGAAGTACAACCTGCAACATTTCGTTGTGTTTTAAGTAGAATGAGTGTTCAGCTTGGGAACTTCAGAAAGTAGTGACTGGTAATTAATAATATCCATTTAATATAAAATTTAAAAATTGTTACATTTGGGATACCTGAACTCTATTAAGAACAGTGGTATTATGCTCAGAAGCAAAAATCTATCCCCATGTGGTACAACCAGTGATTTACTTTAGGACAAAAAATTTCATCAGAATTTTGCAAAACTACTGATACAGCAGGATTAAGAGAAACAAGCATCAACTGCAATTTTCTTTTGCATACAAATGATTTTGCATACATCTCATGCTTGAATATTCTTTCTCAAAAAAAAAAAGACATTCAGTATTTAATACTTTGTTATCAGTTAAACAGAACTGTACTGTAAATGGAATGCTTAACTTAGCAAAATCTGTGCTTTCATTTGCAATTAAAAAAACAAAACTGACAAGGGCAGTGATACGAAGCATACAGTAAACTATTCCTGTTCTTTCTTTAGGAACTCGGGCAGCACTGTGATATTCCTAACAATGCTGACGCATGGTGATATACTCCTATTCAAATTCTCACATCTCAGAGCCTCACTGTCTTTATGTTTAAAAGTAGCCCTTTATAATAAAATTCTTCAGTAAGTGTTTATCACCAATCGACAGATGTTGTTCACAAGAGCTGGTATTTGAGCTATATAGCACATGCTTTTCTTTTTTTAATTATTACTCAATTATAAAACCTCTATAAAATGCATAGTGAGTGTTTACATAAAATCTGTAACTCATGCTTTCTTATTATCACAGTTATTATAAGCTGTTAACAGTATGTCAATTGTTAGGTTATATAACATTGTCACCTCAACGCTAAGGAATATTTTCAAGATGTTCCTCTGTAAGGCCTTGGTTGGAAGAGCCTGGTCACTCTAAATTCTACACCAAATTGTGCCCTCAAATATGCACAGACTGGATAATTCTGAAAAACACACCTGGTATAACTAAATAGGCAGAGCATTAAATAAAACACACAGAAACTAGAAGCTCTAAATAAAACTTAAGAGTGCTTTATGTATTTTTTACTGGCATTCAACATAAGTGAAACTAGAAAATCAGGAAAACATTAAAATATTGGTTTGAAATCAAACGTTTGTGCTTCGGCTTAATTTTTCTTCTCCCACCCAGGAACCATTTTTCAGAAAACTCTAGTTTATATATTTATAAACTCTAGTTTATATACTTAGCACAGTATTAATGCTTATTCTTTTTGTTGGTTTGTTTCTTTAAATTTTATTTTTCAATTACAGTTTACATTCCATATTGTTTTGTATTAGTTTCAGGTGTACAGCACAGTGGTTAGACAATCATATAATTTATAAAGTGATGCCCTGTTACTTCCAGTACCCACCTGACACTATGCATGGTTACTACAATATCACTGACTATATTCCCTGTGCTGTACTTTACATCCCCCTGACTATTCTACAGTAATGCTTATTCTTAATAACAGTACTGAAATACTCCAAATTATGAAATATAATCACCTGTATGTTAAACTACCTAAAAATTATATTTTAAATAATTTGGGGGGTGGAGTAGAAACAGGTATGTAAGAAGAGGTCTGGATATCCAGGTCAAGAATGGGCAAATAGGTCTTGTTCTTCCTAGCCAGGCTCCCCAACTTTGGCAATGCTGACACTGGGGGGAAAAGGGGCACCTGTCCTTTGCAGAATGTCTGGCACCTCACTGGTCTCTACTCATTAGGATGCCAGTAGCACCTGCAACCCCAGCCCACTGTGCAATCAACAGTTTCTCCAGACATTTGTCAATTGCGGGGAGGGGGTGCGCAGGGGGAGGCTGGTTGAGAACAACTGCTTTATAGGAAATTTACTTAACTTCTAAAAACAGCTATGTTTGTTTGGCAAAATTATAGTGATGTAACAGAAAGAGCCCAGGGATATAGAGCTCTGAGTTGGAAGAACATAACCAGAAATCCAGTTCCGTTTATAGTCGTAGGCAAATCACCACCTCTTTGAAACTGTCACCTGATCAATTATGTTGCCACGAGAATTGAATAATAAAAATGTATGTGAAAATGCTTTATAAACCATAAAGATTCCGAAAACACTAGTAATTATTATACGGGACAATTACTGACTGACAAGAAAAATTATAGGTTATGAAGTCCTTAAAAATAAAAGAATACATTACAGTGACAATCATTCTAAAATTCAAATATTCTAGTAGTTTTCCAAATCTACTTAAATAGATTTTCTACAATATATCATAAAATAAAATTGTGATATCATGGCACTTATAAAAACATAAGTAAAATAAATGTTCCCTGAAATTTTAAGAATATGGTTCTTAAAATTAATAATTAAATTAATAAGGTTAATGCTAAGGTTAAAATCATCTAACAAACATAAGTAAAATAAATGTTCCCTGAAATTTTAAGAATATGGTTCTTAAAATTAATAATTAAATTAGTAAGGTTAATGCTAAGGTTAAAATCATCTAACAAACAGGCTGTGATCTGAGTAGAGGAGTTTAGAGTTGCTAAGTTAATCTTTTTCTAAAAAGAAAAGACAGCAAAACTTTTTAAATACTGGAAATGATTCTTGAAATCACTACAATTAATTTCCTGTAGTTAATGATTCTGTTTTTCTTTCCACAGCTGTTAACCATTTTTTATTGTAATTTTACAAAAAACAAATCACTAACAAAAATCATCAACAACCAAAACTGGATTGAAGTTTTCTGCTATAAATCCACTTTATGACAAATACAAAATACTACCCATCTGAAATCCATTAAAGTTTGAAAACAAACTTTTACAATTTACTTGATTTAAGGACTTCAAAGTAGAAAAAAATCTCAGTGACCATCTATCCTTATTCTCTCTGAAATAATACAATAAAAAATTATCATTAAATTCATGAAACATAGTACTTTTAGACAATTACTTGAAGTCAATAAAACTAACATTATTATTAAAAAATCAATTTGGGGGGACTGCAAAATGGCCGCAGAGCAGGTACAAGCGACACACCGCCCCTCCTGGCACCAAACCTGAGTTACAGCTCAAGTTTAGAGCAGTCAATCTGAATAAACAACAGCAAGACACCTGAACAGAGAATTATATCAAAGATTGGAAAAGAGAAGCTACACAGAGACTGGTAGGAAGGGTGGGGAGGGCTGGTCCCTGCACCCAGGGGTAGCCAGAGAAATACTGCAGCTGCAAAAGCCCCCCAGAGGAAAGAAGGGTCTCAATCCCATGCCAGGACCCCAAGCCAGAACACCAGGCCCAGGAAGAAGAACCTGCAGAGCACCTGGCAGCAAAAATAAGTGGGGACTCTGTCCACCGGAAAGAGGAGGGAGTCTGCCTGAATCCCCGGTGATTTCCTAAGGACTATCACAATGGGGCTGGCTCTCAGGCACTCACCCGGGGCTCTGGTAGAGGGAAGGAGATTCAGGGCATGCAGAAGCCATAAAATCAGGGTTGCACAGCGCTAGAGATCTTAAAGGTATGCTTCTGAGGTCCTAGTCCTGAGCTAACATTCCACAGGGCCTCAGGCGCCATTTCCCAGGGTCCAGTACTTCTATTCTTACAGTGCCAGCTGGAGGAAGTGCACTGACCCCATCCTCCAAATACTGGCAACATCACCTTACCAAGCTCAAGTCCAACATGAAGGATGGTAGGCTGTACCCAAAAGGGACTGGAGATGCACTCTTTTGTCTGGAGAAATTATAGACAGACTCTTAGATAATCACTGAACTGAGTGGCTTCAGAACAAGGGCCAATCTTTCCCCCTTCCAAAGGTTAGGGAGGTGCCACCTCAAACGGAAGGCCTCCAGGTCAGGACCTCATACAGTGGGCAGCTGAAGAGCTAAGGGGAGGCATGTACTAGCAGCTCCCCCAGCCCTGCATCACCACCCCACATAGAGCTGCCTGGATCTGCATTCATAAATCCTGCTAGCCCCACCCTGTTAAATTCATATCCACGGGGGGAAGGGAGCACAATTCAGAGCTTGGACATTTGGTGCAACCCCCTCAAAGCCCTCCATCAGGGCCTCTGGCATGTGTTGCAGAGTAAGAAAGAGGTAAGCAGCCCTCAATACCTCCAAGGGCCGGTGCCACCCTAGGCGGAGGGCGCAGCCTTGATCTGTTCCTCCAAGCCCTGCCAGCACCTTCCTCCTAGTGCAGACTCATAGCGGGATGGGGACACAGATCAGAACTGGGAAATCTGGCAAGGACCCCTCGGGACCTTCCTTCAGGGTCTCTGGCTCCAGGATGCCACCAAGCTAGAAGGGAAGCAACTAGCTCCCCTCTCGAGGGCTGAGGGCGTGTGCCAACTCAATCAAAGGGCAGATTGGATTTGCATTCCCAAATCCTCCTGGACCCATCCTGCTGAACTCATATCCATGGGGGAAAGAGAGCACAACTCAGAACTGGGACATTTGATATGACCCCCTCGGAGCCCGGCATCAGGGTCTCTGGCAAGGGCACTGCAGAGATAGAAGGAGGCAAGCAGCTCTCTTCCCTAGAAAGGGCTAGTGCCAACCCAAGCAGAGGGCTGCCCTGATCTGTTCCTCTCAGTCCTGCAGCACGGAAGAGAGCAGGGAGAGCCCAGCTGGCTCCATCTGGCTAGGCTCGGTTTTGAGGGGAAGGAGGCTCTGCTCAGAGCCAGGACATTCAGAGCACATCTACCTCAGAGGCTGCAGTCCAGGGCTTTAGCAGCAGTGGCTACATAACTAAAGGGAGGAGTGCAGCTTGCCTCCCTCTCACAGCACAGTTGGTGCCACCCACCAAAAGAAGGCTTTCTTGATCTGATTGCCCAAGTCCCAGTGAATCCCTCCTGTCCTATTAAGCTTTCTCCTGCAGTAAGGACAGCAGGCTATACCCAAAACAGAACCTGTGGTGCACTCCTCACAGGGAAGACAGAGTTGGAGACTCAGGTAGAGTCTGATTGATATGGCACAGGAATAGGGGCCACATTCTCTCCGTTGAGTGCCAGACCATGCTGGCCCAAAACTAAGGGACACACTAACCTGGTTTGCCCAAACTGGTCGCTCCAAACCACCAAGCATCAGCCCTGTGGGAGAGTCAGTGGGTGTGGCCAGCTTGGGCCCACTCTATAGCCTTCCTGCATAAAACTCAGGAGTAATCCCAGGAAACATCAAGGGGGAACGGAATAGCCAAAAGGTGGACACCAACCTCAGGGAGCCTTGATCTTGTATCGATCTGACCCCAGCTCAAAGTTCCAGGAACCCAACCTTTCTATACAAACTGGCCCTTGCAGGCACACCCAGGTCCAATAAATGTAAACACAAACAGTAAACAGCATGGCAGCTCCAGACAGGCAGCCCAAAACAGGTTACACACAATGTCTGAAAGTGATCGGTACCTGAAATCCACCCAAGTGGACTCAGAACTGAAACAACCAGTGGTGGGATTCAGACAACACCAGAGAGTGAACCAATCAGCCACACAAGCAACACACCCAAAGAAAGAATTCAGCAAGCACCAGACTCTGCTAGGATCAATTGCACCTTGGGGGCCTACCCTGCACAACATATTCTTATACACGGTGATTAAGGTTTACCCTTATAGTCACCCAACCTGAAGAGTTAGGTTAACTCAACTCATGAAACGGCCAAGAGCATTCAAGATGCAAATACAACACAGGACGCACGTAACCCACAAAGCACATTCCTATAGCATAAGGCTCAGGTGACCTGGAATATTGTGCCACTGAGCCCAACAAGACACCTCAAGACTGCACCTACACAGCAGCTTACTCATCGTGGTCGGGTTAAGCCTAAGCCAGCCAGCCAGATAGTCCATCCCACCCACAATGGGCCAACAGCAATCAAGACCCAAGTACAATAGGAGGGGCCACAGAACCCATAGGAGAGGGTCATTACTAGAGCACCCAAGTCAGGAGATCAAGGAGACTGCACCACTGAGTCCCACATGATACTTACTACACGAGGCCATCCAATGAACCGGGGTCATAACAGTTCCAATTGCTATACAGAAACAAACACAAAGAGACAGCTAAATGAGGTGACAAAGAAACAACACCCAAATGAAAGAAAAGAAAAATTCTTGACAAAAACAACTGAATGAAAGAGAGGCAAGCAATTTATCAGATATTGAGTTCAAAGTAATGGTTACAAGGATGCTCAAACAACTTAGGGAGAACTAAAAGAAATTTAATGAGAGCTATAACAAACTCACTGGGTATTACATCAGCATGAAAAAGGACACAGAAACAATGAATAAGAACTACTCAGAAATGAAGAACACCATACCTGACATCAAAAATACCCCTAGAAGGAATTAAAAGCAGGCTCTAGATGAAGCGGAGGATTGAATGAGTGATTTGGAAAGACAATGTAGAAAAACTAAAAATCCAATCAGAACAACAAAAATAAAAAAGGAGTAAAAAAGAACGAGAACAGTTTAAAAGAACACTTCGGAGAACATGAAATGAAATAACAACATCCATATCATAGGGATTACAGAAGGAGAAGAAAGCAAGCTAGGTATAGAACACCTATTTGAAGAAATAATCACCAAAAACTTCACTAACCTGGTGGGAAAAAGTCACACAAGTTCCAGAAGCACTGAGGGTCCCAATCAAAAAGAACCCAAAGAAACCCACTCTAAGACACGTCATAATTAAAATGGCCAGGGCTGAAGACAAAAAGAGGATCTAAAAGGCATTAAAAGCAAGACAGTTATCTATAAAAGAACTCCCATAAGGCTGCCAGTGGATTTCTCAACAGAAACACTTCAGGCCAGAAGAGATTCCCATAAAGTATTCAAAGAAATGAAAAATAAGAAACTGCAACCAAGACTGCTTTATCTATCAAGGCCTTCATTTAAAACTGAGGGCAAAATCAAATGTTTGCCAGACAAAAGAAAGCTTAAGGAGTTGGGTACCACAAAACTGGCATTGCAAGAAATAGTAAAGGGGCTGCTTTAAGAAGAATAAAAATAGAAAGAAACAGGCAAAACGAAAAAATGTCAACAAATAAGTACCTGTCAATAATAACCTTAAATGTAAAAGGATTAAATACTCTAATCAAAAGACATAGGGTAGATGAATGGGTAAGAAAACAATGCCCATAGGTATACTGTCTACAAGAGACCCAACTCAGAACAAAAGACTCACACAAGATAAAAGTGAAGGGATGGGAAAAAATTTTCCATGCAAATAAAACACAAAACAAACAAACAAACAAACAAAGCAGGGGTAGCAATACTTGTATCTGACAAAATGGAATTTAAAACCAAGGCCCTAACAAGAGACAAAGAAGGTCACTACATAATACTAAAAGGATCAATCCAACACGAGGATAATACCCTAGTAAAATATATATGCACCCAATACAGAAGCACCTAAATACATTATAAAACTCTTGGAGGACTTTAAGGGAGAGATTGACAGCAATACAGTCTCAGTAGGGGACTTTAACACCCCACTAACATCACTGGATAAATCTCTCAGACAAAAAGTTCAACACGGAAACAGTGACCTTAAAAAGCACACAAAATCAGATGGATTTAACTGACATTTACAGAATATTTCGTCCCAAAGCTGCACATGGAACATCCTTAAAGACAGACCACATGTTAGGGCACAAAATAAGTCTCTACAAGTTCAGGAAGTTGAAATCATATCAAGCATCTTCTCAGACCACAAGGGCATGAAACTAGGAATCAGCAACAATAAAACCCTCAAGCACATGGAGGATAAACAGCATGTTTTAAACAGTGAACGGGTTACCAATGAGATCGAGAGAAATCAAAGACTTCCTGAGAACGGGTGAAAATGCACACACAAAAACCCAAATCTGTGGGGCACAGTGAAAGCAGTCCTTCGAGGGAAGTTCATAGCATTGCAGGCCTGCCTCAAGAAACAAGAAAAAGCTCAAATAAACAATTTAGCCCTACAACTAAAAAAATTAGAACGAGAACAGCAAGAAGAGCCCAGGGGAAGTAGAAGTGAGGAAATAAATTACAGACACTAAAAAACAAACAAAAATTCAAAATATCAATGAAACCAAGGGCTGGTTCTTTGAAAAGACAAACAACATTGATGAAACTCTAGCCAGGCTCATCAAGAAACAAAGAGAGAGGACCCAAAAAATTAAAATCAGAAATGAAAGAGACAAGGTAACAACTGACACCACAGAAACACAAAGGATTATAGGAAAATACTATGAACATCTATATGACAACTAACTGGAAAACCCTGGCCAAAAAGGACAGATTCCTGAAAACATTCAATCTTCCAAAATTCAATCATGAAGAATCAGAAAAGCTGAATAGACCAATAACAACTAATGAAATAATAGCAGCAATCAAAAAACATCCAGCACACAAAAGTCCTGGATAGGAGGGCTTCACAGGTGAGTTTTACCAAACATTCAAAGAAGAGCTAACCCCTATCCACCTCAAGCTATTCCAAAAAATTCAAGAGAAAGGAAGATTTCCAAGCACTTATTATGAGGCAAGCATTATCCTAATTCCAAAACCAAATAAAGACACTACAAAGAAAGAACACTACAGGCCAGTATCCCTGATGAACATAGATGCTAAAATCCTCAACCAAATATTATCAAGTCAGATCCAGCAATACATTAAAAAGATCATACACCATGACCAAGTGGGATTTATTCTGGGGATGCAAGGCTGGTACAATATTTGCAAATCAACAAATATGATACATCACATAAACAAAACAAAGAACAAAAAATCACACGATCATAGCAAGAGACACAGAAAAAGCATGCGACAAAATCCAGCACCCATTTTTGATAAAAACTCTCAGCAAAATGGGAATAGAAGGATCATACCTCAACATAATAAAGGTCATATGTGACAAAACTACAGTCAACATCATACTCAATGGGCAAAAACTAAAACCATTTCCCCTAAGAACAGGAAGAAGACAGGGGTGTCCACTTTCACCACTCTTATTAACACAGTACTGGAAGTCCTGGCCACAGTGATCAGACAGGAAGAAAATATCAAAGGCATCCCAATTGGAAAGGAGGAAGTAACGCTGTCATTATCTGCAGATGACATGATACTGTACATAGAAAACCCTAAAGACTCCATTAAGAAATTACTGGATTTAATAAACAAATTTGGAAAAATAGCAGGACACAAAATTAAAATCAATGGCATTTTTATACACCAATAATGAACTTCAAGAAAGAGAAATTTTTTAAAAATATCACATTTACCATTGCAACAAAACATAAATAAGATTCCTAACAATATACTTAACCAAGGATATAAAAGTTTTATACTCAGAAAACTGCAGGAAATCAAAAAAAGAAAGAGAGGAGCAAGTGGAAGCATTCACTGTTTGTGGATTGGAAGAATTACCACTATTAAAATGTCCATACTACCCCACACAATCTATAGATTCAACACAATTCTTATTAAAACACCATCAGTATATTTCACAGACCTAGAACAAATATTCCAAAACTTTCTAAGGAACCAAAAAGGATGCTGAATAGCCACAGAAATCTTGAGAAAAAGAACAAAATTGGAGAGATCACAATTCTGGATATCAAATTGTACTACAAAGATACTGTAATCAAAACAGCCTGGTACTGGCACAACAAAGGCATAGAAAATAATGAAACATAACAGAGACCCCAGAAATCGACCCACGCCATTATGGTCAATTAGTATTTGACAAAAGAGGCAAGAGCATCCAATGGAGTAAAGACAGTCTCTTCAAAAAATGGTGTTGGGAAAACTGGACAAGTACATGCAAAAAATGAAACTAGACCGCCATACATAAGAATAAACTTAAAATGATAAAAGACTTAAAATTTGTGAAACCATAAAAATCCTAGAAGAAAACAAGCAGTAAAACCTCAGACATCTTACATAACAGAATTTTCACCGATGTATCTCCTAGGGCAAGAGAAACAAAGGAAAAAATAAACAAATGGGACTACATCAAACTAAAAAGCTGCTGCACAGCAAAAGAGACAGGCATCAAAATGAAAAGGGAGCCCACTGTATAGGAGAACATATTTGCCAATGACACATATGATAAGGGGGTAATTTCCAAAAACATATAAAGAACTCATACAACTCAACAAAAGACAAACAATCCAATTAGAAAATGGACAAAGGACCTGAATAGACACGGTTACAAAGAAGACATATAGATGGCCAAGAGACAAATGTTGGAAAACCTTTCAAGGTCACTACATGCAAGTTAAAATCACAATGAGGTATCACCTCACACCTGTCAGAATGGCTCCATCAATATATCAACAAACAACAAGTGCTGGTGAGGGTGTGGGGAAAGGGGAACCCTGGTACACTGCTGGTGGGAATGCAGACTGGTGCAGCCACTGTGGAAAACAGTAAGGAGTTTCCTCAAAAAAAGTAAAAGAAACGACTGTTTGACTCCGTGATTCCACTCCTAGGAATATATCCTAAGAGTCCTGAAACACCAATCAGAAAGAATATATGCACCCCTATGTTCATAGCAGCACAGTTGACAATAGCTAAGATCTGGAAACAGCCCAAGTGCCCTTCAGTGGATGAGTGGATAAAAAGCTGTGGGACATTCACACAACAGAATACTCTGAAGCTGAAAAAAAGATTTCTTACCCTTTGCGACAGCATGGATGGATTGGAAAATATTATGCTAAGTGAAATAAGCCAGTCAGAGAAAGACAAATACCACATGATCTCACTCATATGTGGAATCTAATGATCATAATAAACTGACGAACAAAACGGGCTCAAAGGCATAAACACATGGAACAGGTTGACCTAGCTCAGAGAGGGATGAGATAGGAAGAGACTAACCAGGGAATTCATATGCATGTGTGCATAGCCAATGGACACAAATAGTAGTGTGGTGAAGGCTTGGGTTGGGGTTGGAGTTGGGGTTGGGGCTGGGGCTGGCAGGAGGGCAGCTAAGTGGGGAGAAATGGGGGACATCAGTAGTACTGTCAACAATAAAAAAAAAAATCAATTTTGTTCCTCCTTAAATTACTGTATCATTTCTGGCCTTCATAATTCCACTTTTTTTGTTTTTTGAAAGAATTCTCTTCCCTTGGTCTTAATTATCTCTCTGCTTACATGGTCCTTAACCCACTGCAAATGGCATAATTATTCTCCTGAATCTAGTTTCCCGAAATCATACTGTATGAATATTAAGTAATAATAGCTGACATTTAAAGAACACTTTCAGACATTCTTTCAAATGCCTTACTTGCATTAATTCATTTACGCATCACAATAAATCTTTCCTTCTCCACTCGCCCCATCTCCTCTCCTCTCCAAAGGAACAAAGATTAAGTACCTTGTGGCACATCTAGGATTTGATCCCAGCAGTCTAACTCCATGATTTTCAATGTGAGGACACACTAATTTTTAGTCAGTGATCATCTTTATAAAACTGTGTGTGGTGCTTCCTTATTTACTTACTTGGCCTTCACACACCGTACCTTTCAGGTTGTTCTTTAGCAGCCAGTGTTCCCCATATTCTTCTTGTGGCCTCTTCTCTCTGACCCCCGGAAATCCACTTCTATGCCTTGAGCCATAACCTCTGAAATCCACTTCTCAAACATGGCCCTCACTTGGCAGTAACAAACTCTCAAAAGCAAACCCTAACATTTGGATCCTAAAACTCAATAAAAATCAACAATTTCCTTCAAACCCATCCTGTTCTCTCTCTTGACCTTTTCTTCCACCGTTGTTCAGGTTTATTCCTGACCCTCTTGCTCCTTCACGGCCGCCTGGTGCCCAGTTGTGCCCTAACTCCCATGCTGCCTGCACCCACGGCTTCATTCTCATGCCCATTCACCTTATCACCACACTTCATTTTCCAGATGGATTGTCAAAATCGGCTCCTGGCCATGTTCCCCAGTCCACCTCTAACATGACCGCCCAAACGGATCTGCATGCTGTCTGGACTGATTCATCATCGAAAGCCTGTAATAGCTCCCATTCATTGCTAAATTACAAAAACTTCTTAACCTACCCTTCAAGACTATCTATGAGCTACACTTAAATAGCGATTTTTGAGCTGCTTCTTTCATGTTACATCTTTTTATGCTCCAGCTCAAGATTACCTGCTGTTTCTCAAACATACTCTTTTCTGGCTTCTGTTTTTGTTCACGCATCCTTCGCATAAACAAAACCTTACTCAACCTCAAATGTCCATGTCAAAAGTCGTCCATCTCAGCTCACCTTACTGATTCTCTCATGAACAGATGTGCTTCTCGCCCCCTTCCTCCGCTTTTCTTTTGTACTTACCACACCTAACTTATTACAGCTCTTTATACAGTGGCCTTTTCTGTCACATCCTCCAGAGGATCTGTGGACCTCTAGTCTGCAAGCACTGTATTTTAGTCATTTCTGCACCCTCCTCTTTTTCCCCTCACCAAAGGCAATCACACTGCCTTGGCTCCACACATGTTTCTGAATTAAATCAGTGAAAAGAAAGAAAAACCCTTTCCTCACCCTCAGAGCATGATGTTTTTATCCTACACTGCTTCTCCCATTCAAGCAGCCCACCCCGCTCTCAGCTCTCCCAGACTGCACTCACCCTGTGCAGACATACTGTGTGATAAGCATTACTCAGTGGTAGGTGCAGACAGCATTTCCCCCCAATGACTCACTGTTAGGGAAGGGATTTATCACAGTTTCTGGGGAACTCTGAAACAGATCCTCCCACCCAATCAGCTCTGACTAGTGCTGTCACAAGGTGAACATTCCCAACAGTGACATGTCTCTCCTGGTAAAATAGGAACATGGACTAAAGAGAACTGCTTTAAAATGAGTTCTCCCATAGATAGGGAAGAGCCTACAGACACTGGAGAGGCAGAAACACAGGTATGAATCACTCCCCACTTTACACACAGGACACAGTCACATGGAGTCCTGATATTAAGACTTGCAGGTTGAATGCTGGAAACTTCCTCTTATTAAGAAAAATTTACAACAGAAGTAGAAGTAGACAAAACAATACAATGAGCTTCCCTGTACTTCTCACTGAGATTCAAAAATTATCAACTCATAGCCAATCATATCCATTTACACTCCCACTGCTATTAGTATTTTTTATTGTTGACACTGTTACAGAGGTCCCCATTGCCCTCCCTCTGCCCCTCAAACACTATTATTTTTAGCTAACAACTTCATTGAGATATAATTCACATACAGTGCAATTCAACCATTTAAACTATACTGTTCAATGGTTTTTAGTGTATTTAAGGTTAGCACCTACCACCACAATTTCAAAACATCTTCATCACTCAAAAAAGAAACCCTGTACCCATTAAGTTACCCCCCATTTACTCCCACCTAGGTAACCACAAATCCACTTTCTGTCTCTATAGATGTGGCTATTCTGGACATTTCATATAAATGGAATCATTCAATATGTGGTCTTTTATGACTGGCTTCTTCCAGGTAGCATGTTTTCATGGTCCATTCGTGTTGTAGCAATATCAGTACTTCATTCCTTTTTATTGCCAAGTAATATTCCATTGTATAAATGGGCCACTTTTATCCATTCATCAGTAGGTGAACATGTAAGTTCTTTCCACTTTTTGACTATTATGAATAATTCTGCCATAAGTATTAGTGTATAAGTTTTTGTGTTGACAGGTGTCTTCACTTTTCTTGGGTACGTACTAAGGAGTGGAACTGGTGGCTCTAATGGCAACATCATGTTTAAGCTTTACAGAAACTATAGACTCATTCCACAGTGACTATATGTTTCTATCAGCAACACATGCACATTCCAGTTTCTCCACATACTCCCCCGCCTGCACCTGTATTGCTCACCTTCTCGACTGCAGCCATCCTCGGAACGTGAAGCGGTACCTCACTGTGGCTCTGAATGCACTGCTTTGAGGCAGAGCAGTTTCTCAAGGGTGCCCTGACCATCTGCTATCTTCTTTGGAGAAATGTCTATTCAGATCCTTCACCCATTTTTCAACTGGTTATTATTATTATCATTGAACTGTATGAATTCTTTATTCTAGACAGGAGTTCTTTAATGGGATATATGATTTGCAGAACTTTTCTCCCATTCTGTATGTTGTTTTTTCACTTTCTTGATGGCATCCTTTGGCACAGAAAAAATTAAAATTTTGATGATATCCAATTTATCTATTTTTTCTTTTGTTTCTTGTGCTTTTAGTGTCACATCTAAGAAACTGTTGCCTAATCCAAGGTCATAAACAATGACATCTATATTTTCTTTTAAAATTTAACAGTTTTAGCTCTTACACTTAAGTCTTTGTTCCAGTTTAATTTTTGCATATGGTATGATGTGGATATCAAGTTGTCTTAGCACCATTTGTTCAAAGCAGATCAAGATACAAAAAATTTCCAACACACCAGAAGGTTCTTCCATGACCCTCCCTAGTATATACTTCCACTGCCCCTGCAAACATCCATTCACTCACTTATTCCACCAATCAGACATCTCCCCCCTCCCAGGATCAGCCTTTTCTCCAAGGATCCCTGGTCCCTTTTATTCAAGAATGGTGTTAGAAGCCAAGACCTGAGTGCTAGGTGCTTGTTGCTGATAGAGTGTCACTGCTTCTAGGCCCCTCAGCTGACAGAGCCTTGGAGGCAGATGTGTGTACTCTGGCCCATGTATACACACACATCTGTAAACACTTCGGGATGTAGCCAGCTTCAGTATGTATATGAAGCAGAACATGAGTTCATACTGATGTCTCCAGCTCTGACCCATCCCCATGTGGATCACCTCCACCCCTGCTTATATGGAACGTCCCTCCAGCAGTGAGATACCTGGATCGGCCACATGGCTATGTAGTGTTCTGCCCCAGCACACAGCACAGAAGAGTCGGCACTGCTGATCTGAACCCCAGTGCTCCTCCATTTCATCCTGCCACCTTGCTTTGTTCCTCTCCACTGTACTTCAGGCCACCTGAAATGCTTACTTTCTGTTTTCTCTTCCATGACAACAGGAACTTTTACTGGTGGGTCCCCAGCCCCTAAAACTGCCTTGAACAAAGTAAGTGCTGAATAAACAAACTTTATTCAGTAACTTGAACAAAGTGCTCAATAAATATTATTGAATAATTGAATTATTAAATAAATGAAAAATCTTTATGCTTATTACAATTAAGCAGGTCTCAGTCAGGCCTTTCCTATCCAGCGATACATTATTTAGCCTTGAGATACTGTATCTACTTCAACCAAATTATAATTGTACTGCACTGGCTGGTTGGAGCATTGTCCTGTGCACCAAAAAGGCTGTCAGTTCGATTCCCAGTCAGTCAGGGCACATACCTAGTTTGCCAGTTCAATCCCCAGTTGGAACTCATACAGGTGGCAACCAATCAATGTTTCACTCTCACATCAATGTCTCTCTCTCTCTCTCTCTCAAAATAAAAAAATGAAACAAAAATATTTTAAAAAAACAATAAAAACATATCCTCAGGTGAGGATTTTAAAAAACTATAATTGTAGAATATAACTTATCGACTTTTCACCAATTCAACTGACTTCCCTCAACTGCTTCAACTATAACCACCTAACTGAAACAGCGAACTATCGCAAATCACAGCCTCTGCTTTCCTTAAGGCCTGACTTGAACCACCCTCCCCACCTCTTTTCCCCCTCCCCCAAACCTAAACCTCCTGGACACTGCCAATCTCATTTAAATTTCCTAGACACTTTTGATTCCAGCTACCTATGATAAATATTCTTTTCACACTTGTTAAGAACATGAACAACATAATCATCATCATGAATTCAAATCACAGAGCTAAATGAAGAATTATATAAAAATTAAGCTACTGATTTTAAATTCACCTTCCAAAAGAACTGAAGGCATGTAAAATAATTTTTGGAAAATGTACACACATTTGCTCTCTGCTCCTCAGTGTAGAAGCCTGAGGTTTAAGAACAAAGACTAATAGGAAACATATGGAAAAGATCAGTAACAAGATGAAATCTTGGCCCAAATACAGTCTGCCATGTTTTACATAGCAGTGTCTCAAATAATAAATGAGATTTTTTCAATACTGCCAAAGTATCACTTGAAATACTGTACACTTTTTAAAAATCTGAAGTATAACAAAATAAGTAGTGCAAATTCTTTGTAAAAACCTAATGGACACAGTATTTTGAAGGGAAAGAAAAAGCAAAACGGATTCCAGGATTAACTCTACCTTTAGTTTGTATACGCCTGAAAGAGTAGCCCAAAGAATGAACTCAAAGTTCACTGCCAAGAGATACAAGTTAACTCTCTCTTTAAAATATGAAAACGTTAGTATAAAAATAGAGCATTTAGGCAGTCAATTGCTACTCTTCAGGAGAGAAGTTCAGTAAATCAGAATATGTTCTACATCTGCAAAATAAAGGCAATAGTAACTGGTCGGAAGAAGTTCCTAATTCCATCTTATCCAATACTACGAAAGTATTTTTTGTACTACTAAAAACAGGCAAATCAGAGCTATACCTTCTAAAGGCAAAACACTGAATTCTATACACCAAGAGATTAATTTTTATTTTGAAAGTTATTATTATATTTGGGAGGAAGGTGATAGCTGATAGAAAAGATATAATTCTTTGTATGAGAAAGTTAATAAATCTAATTGTGTCACCAGTGACAATTTCATTTAAAAAATTAATTAGATGTGAAATACTGTGTTCCTAACCCTAGTTCATGTCTTGATGAAAGGAAACACTGGCATGAACACAGGGAATCAGACAAGCAAGGTCTCCAGATGATTCCTAGTTCCACCTTAAATTGCTGAGACACTGTGCTCTGTGTCACAATGGACCTTAATTTGAAGAATTCCTTGGCATGAAAATGAAAATAAAAACAGTAATCAGTACATGCTGTTTCATTTAGCTCTGTCTGCCTTTCATATTAGAGGAAATTCTTGCCACACCTCAAACCGAACTTAAGGGGAAAGAAAGAAGTAAGCCACGTACATCTGACCAAGAACACAAGCATCTTATTCTGAACCCACAAAGTTTGGGATAATGAGAGGAAGCACATCATTTTAATTCAGCCCAAGTGTTCCCAGGCCGAGTATATATTTCCTAAAACTGCTGCAGTGATGCAAAGGACAGCCCCATTTGAGCACAGTTACTCTGGATTTTTAAGAGACTGAGTTAGAGAAAAGTTAGGAATTTCTGATTCACTTACAGGATTCGCAAATTCATCACCCCTGAAAACTAAAGCAAACTCAACAGGTATGATGACAAAATAATTTTCAATTTTTAAAGAAAGTATTCCTACTGTTAAAAATAAAAAAGTATGTTTGATTTGTTTAACATTAAAATAGATTACAGCCATCATAAAAGCACAATTTTTGGAAGCAGTATCTGGTAAAAGCTACATTAAAACGTTGATTAGCCAAATTATTCAGGGAAAGAAGTATTATAGTAAATTTAATTTTCTAACTTAAGATCTACCCAATAAATAATCTTTGTTTATATATTTTTTGTTTTGAAAGAAAGATTCTTAGGTTAATGGAATAATCTTCTGTCTCTTTCTGTCTCTCAACTTTAAATGACAAAAACCGGACAAATGCCTTTGAGCCATACATCTGAGCAGTGCTAGATTTTCCAATGGTAAGGAAGATGGGTATTCGTACAAATTTCACTGGAAATGTTCGCAAAATTTCTCCACTGACCAAATCCCTGGTATAAAAATGTGGTGTGTTTTTTTCATTTGCCTCTTTCTCAAAGGGAAGATATGAGTGTTCTATCTAGTACTGAAGGATCTAGTTTCTTTGGTTAGTCAGTATTTAAATATATTATGGCTAAAAATAATTTTGAAGCTTTCATATTTTTAATAGCAAAAGTCTTACTTCCTAGGCCTTGGGTGTAATAGTAATGGCATGCTAATTCTACAAGTTTAAATTTAAAACTGCTTTAAAAAAATTCTGAACCATATACTACTACTTGGTTTCTTATATTCTAGTTTCTGTGGCATACCAAGAAAACAATTAAGTCTATTTTAAAAGAGTAAAATCCTGTGCGGATTTCCAATAACTAAATTTTCAAGAACAAAGTTCTATCTCAGTTTAATCAGAACTTTACTGATGAAAGCCCGAGTGCTTTTTCCAAGTTAGAGAAATGTTATGACATAGAACCTTTGGTCATAGAATGTTATGACCAAAAAATGAAAGATTCACATTAATGGATAATTTTTAAAACTGGTAACTTGTATTTTACTTTCTTTTACATTTGTTATTTTTCTGCCATACAATGTAAAAGGAAAAAATACAGTATACTGTGATGGAGACACATTCAATAGACAAGAGAAAAGCCACATTCTCTGTGACTATTCATTTAAAGTGAATCACTGTGATGAAATAAATGCCTAGAAATAACCAACATTAGTAGTGATAAGCATTGTTAATGAGATGGAATTATCAATTTATTAATCCAATCATTCATTCAAAAAAAATTTCAGGAGTCATGTAACGTGAACTGTACTAGATTCTGTAAAAAATTAGTGGTCAGGAAATGAGATGATAGACAGTGAGTTATAATGTTTTGCTATAAATTATCCTATAGGAAACAAGGCATAAATTGTAGAACATAAAAGGTCAAAAGTAATAAGGATATACTTAGTAAATGAGTGGGAAGAGATGAGCTGAATGAAAATTTGAATGAAAAGAAATGAGGGATCATCGTAATGGAAACTGTTACAGGCGAGGCTGAAGGGCCAGAGGAGCAGAGCCCAGCGGGTGTGCCCGGGGACGGGAGGGCTGCGCACCAGAAGGCTACGCAAACAGTCGCGAGGCCAGCACAGGGCCACGGCCTGCAAGGGACAAGGACAATGACGGGCTTGACTCAGAAGAGAAACGCTTCACTTAGGTGCCCAAGGAGACCAAAAGCACACAGCACTAAGAACCCTTTATTTCCAGAGGCCCTGTCAGCATAAGGTCTTGATTCCAGGTCGAAGGTATGCAATTAGGATCAAAAGCATCATCTAGGTCTTCTTTTTCCCAACTTATCATAATTACTGAACAACAAAACTGTGACTTCAATGCTCAAATGTAAGGTTACTAATTGATGATTGCTTATGTTCTTCTTTTTCTCCACTTTACTGAATTTACTGGGGTGACACTGGTTAGCAAAATTACACAGACAGGTTTCCGGTGCACAGCTCCACAGCACGTCATCTGCTCCCTCTCCTGCAAGTCAAGTCTCTGTCCGTCACCATTTACGCCCTATACCTTCTCTCCCTATCCCCTTCCTCCCTCGCCGCAGTCACCACACTGTTGTCCGTGTCCATGAGCTTTTTCTTTTTTTTTTGCTTTTTTGTTCTATGTCTCCACCCACTTAACACAAAATTTAGAGTTCTGATGAGCAACACTCTTTTCAAAGTTCAGCTGTGTAACAGTAAGCTTCTGAGACCCCACACAGCTGCTTATCTCTGCCTCTGCTTCTACTTTCATCTTTCTGGGACACAGCAACCTTACAGAACCCCAATTCCATGGTCCAGTGAGACTGTCAGGAAGTATGATAAATACTTAAAAAAGTTAATATGCTATACGATAATGTGTATAATAAAATATTATGAATTTAATACGTAAGTTATCAACTAGTGGATAAAATGTTTAGGCTGTTCTATATCCATTCCTGTTAACATCCAAATGCCTGGGCCAAATAATGACTATATACATGAAGACTTCCCTGTCTCCACCAAGAGGGTTAAGCCGCCACCTCCCACAGCGCTGGTGCCTCTGCTGTAAACTGTACTTCCCTCGCCTAAGAACATGGTTCGCTGTGTTGTCTCTCATCCACTCAACTGCATGCTCTTTACAGAAGGGACCACATCTTCACACCTTCTTCAGGTCTGTGCTCCCCACCAAGGACACTAACCCTGCACATAATTCAAGACATTCATTAACTGAAGTAACCCAACGAAACTAGTAAGCACTAACAGTTGAGAGGCGCTCTCCTAAGCACGTTCACACACAATATCCGGTATAAGTCACTAACTACAGCAGGTGAGACAGGACTCCCAATCAGATCCAATGGGAGTCCCTCCGCCCCCCAGTCTAAGTCAGCTGACACTGAACACCCCCCTCTGGAATAAGACCACACCACGGCCCTTCTCTGTCCTACTTCATGCATGAATACTGCTGTGTGAAGATCATGGCTCAACTATATTAATGAATTAAATTAGGTGTTCAGTCCCAGAGCATAAATTCCTTAGGTCAGA
The DNA here is from genome assembly GCF_964146895.1 of Miniopterus schreibersii. Classification (NCBI taxonomy): domain Eukaryota; kingdom Metazoa; phylum Chordata; class Mammalia; order Chiroptera; family Miniopteridae; genus Miniopterus; species Miniopterus schreibersii. The sequence continues at coordinate 71,148,190 of NC_138111.1, read as the reverse complement.
ATTCAGGCCCTACAGATTTTGGTCCAGATTGGATGTAACAGTTTTATTTTGCTCCTTCAAAGTTAACCACCAGTTTCCCAACATCCCACCCTTTGTTGCTTATATATTTTTGCTCATCTCTTATATCTGGAAATCTTCCCTATCTCCATCTATGAGCAACCTAATATTCTTTCACAGTCTTGTTTAAACGTCACATCCTCCATGAATCCCACAGATAAGAAGGAACAACAGATGGAATCTATTTAGATTTTCAAAAAGAAACTTTATGAGTTTCAAAATCACAGACTGTTTAAAAGATCAAACCATTTCTATTTTGACATTTTCACAGATAGGGATAAGATTTTTAATGAAAATATATATTTAATGATTGTTTGACCTTATTTTCTTGATAAAAATAAGATGCACGGTCATCATCCAAAATCAACAGGGAATTGAGGTTTTAGAGGCTTGTCTAGGAGAAAGGGAAGAGAGCTCCTGGGTAGATGTTTCTGGGCAGCATTTGAATTGTCATGAATTTAAAGTTCAACCAGTCGGCTTTGTCCTGGTTTTCATGTTCAGCTGCCCGATTCAGGCCAAAAGTAGACGGAGAACTAAAGCAACCAGAAGAGTAAGAGGGTGTAAGGGCTCAGAAAGTTCACAGCACGCGCAAAGGAGTGATGACAGGGTGCACTATGGGGTCTCGGTTGGTAAGAAGGAACAGTGTCCTGGGAGGGATGGATAAGGGGCAATGAGAAAACAGGAGGCTCGATGTATTTTAGGTCCTACTGAAACTGAACAATCATTTCAGTCAGAGTTGCTACACAGAGTAAGTTATAAAAACAGGAGACGGTGAACAGAGCACTAGTAATGGCAGGCCCTAGTGCGGACGCCCAGAAAGGACTGGAATGCGAGGAAGACCAGAAGAAACGTAACAAAGCAGAGGGACCAAGGGCCTCTAACTCCGCGTGAATAACTGCGCCATTTCCCAAATGCACAACATTTGCCTTCTATCAGGTTTCAGTTTCTAATACGAAAAGAAACAAAAATCTAAGATATTGGGGTCTACAGCAGCCTTTCTAAAATGAGGATCTACCAGAGAAAATTATTTAAGTAACTATTTCCTCAATTATCCCAATGATGAAAATGGCTAGTGCCATTCTACATGAATAGGAGATGGCTCAATTTAATGCATACAATAGTATGTTAGGACATTAATTTTCTCATAAAGCCCTGGATGAGAACAGAGAAAAATGGACTTAAAATAAAATAGGTGTGATTCTTTTTTTTTACATATTTACTTCTGGATCACTTTAAATGGGCAAAGCACATCTCATATGCCCCTAACAACTACCAAGTGAGATAAGCAGCTAAGCAATTATTCTTACTTTATTGGTGAGGTAAGAGGCAGATCATCAGAAGTGACAGGACTCACTTAAGTCAAGGTTTTCAGGCTCCTGATCCAGTACACAATCTAGCATTCACTGTAGCTTCCAGTTTCAGCAGGAGTGCTGTGTCTTTCTCAAACTGGGCACTCCTTCCTTTATAACCCTGCCGCATACATACCCTGCCACTCAGAGCATACACATCTCCCTGATTCTCCACTACACCTAAACTCCTAGGATACAAGACAGAGTGTTTTTAATATCTGTATATACAGAACTTACCTCCAAAATATTAGTGGAAAGAAGGAAGCTAGGAAGATAAGAAAAACGAATAGAATAACCTGTTAGAAACTAAACCCTGGTAGAATGTAAGCACTGTATGTATTTTGGGATTTGAATTCGTTCTTCAAGTAGACTCAGAGATGAAATAAGTGGATTTTGAAAACTGCTTCATGGGGAAAAACTGAAGTCATGGTTAGGCTTGGACAAAAAACACAAAGAGGAAACAAGATAGCTATTTTTAATATCTCAAGCTCTCAAATAAAAGCAAGTGTTCCATGTTCTCCTAAAGGGCAGAAAAGAGCATGAGCAAACAAGGGCACATTTTTAGTTAATATTAAGAAAGAATCTCTTAAGATAAAAAAGCTAATGAAAACATAGGGTCTTATTCAAGGGACCAAACAGTCATTGAGAACCCCCAGCATTTACAGTAAAGGAAACACCAATTTTGGAGGTGAGAGACATCATGTTATCATTGCAAATCTATAGTCTAGTCAAGTAGCAAGACAAACTGAGATTCTCTTAAAAGATGGTAATTTAGTCCGGTTCAATGCAATATGTGACTTTAAAGACAAAACCTCCTTACTGCTACTTAAACATTAATTTTTTTAAACCAGCCCCCAAACCCCTCCCCTCTGACAGCTAGTCTATTCCATATATCCACGCCTCTGGACCTACTTTTTTTTTTTGACATTTCATTTTTTATTTTTAAATTTATCTTTATTGTGGAAAGTATTACAGATGTCTGCCTTTGGACCTATTTTGTTCATCAGTTTATTTTGTTCATTAGATCCCACATATAAGTGAGATCATATGGTATTTTTCTCTGGCTGGCTTATTTCACTTAGCATAACACTCTCCAGATCCATCCATGCTGTTGCAAAGGTAAGAGTTCCTTCTTTTTATGGATAAGTAATACTCCATGGTGTGAATGTACCACTGCTTTTTATCCACTCATCTACGGGTGGGCACTTGGGCTACTTTAATTTTGGCTTGAGCACTGTCCATTCATTCTGAACATTCTTTTATATATTTCAATACAGATACAGATATTGTGTGTTACACGTATATAAAATTTTTCTAACTTTCACTCACTTTTCCCACACGTTTCCTTTCTCCTCGCAACAGGACGAGAGACTATGGGCTGTCTAGGTCCAGTGTGTGTCCTTGTCTTCCTTCTGGGAGGCAGAGCGTATTGCCAATATGAAAGCTATCAATGGGAGGAAGACTATGACCAAGCACCAGAGGATGATTACCAACCAGAATTCCGTCTTCATCAACATGTGGACTATGGAGTGCCTTTTCATCAGCATACTTTAGGCTGTGCCAGTGAATGCTTCTGTCCACCTAACTTTCCGTCATCAATGTACTGTGATCATCGTAAACTCCAGAGGATCCCAAATATTCCGGTACACATTCAGCAAGTCTATCTTCAGTTCAATGAAATTGAGGCTGTGACTGCAGATTCATTCATCAATGCAACTCATCTTAAAGAAATCAATCTGAGCAACAACAAAATTAAATCTCAAAAAATTGATCACGGAGTGTTTGCTAAGTTGTCAAATCTACTACAACTTCACCTACAGCATAACAATTTAGAAGAATTTCCATTTCCTCTTCCCAGGTCTTTGGAAAGACTTCTTCTTGGTTACAACAAGATCTCCAGACTGCAGACAAATGCCATGGATGGACTAGTAAACTTGACCATGCTTGATCTCTGTTATAATCATCTTGGCGATTCTGTGCTACGAGAAAAAAGCCTTGCCAAAATGGAAAAGTTAATGCAGCTCAGCCTGTGCCATAACAGATTAGAATCGATGCCCCCGGGCCTGCCGCCTTCGCTCATGTACCTGTCTTTAGAAAGCAATTCCATTTCTTCTATACCGGAAAGTTACTTCAGCGGGCTTCCAAAACTGCATGTTTTAAGGATGTCTCACAACAAGCTACAAGACATTCCATATAATATTTTTAATCTTTCCAGCCTTATAGAGCTCAATGTGGGACACAATAAACTGAAGCAAGCATTCTATATTCCAAGAAACTTAGAACACCTGTACCTAGAAAGTAATGAAATTGAAAGTATGCAAAATTTCATTGTTTTTTAAAGACGAAATCTTTACAAATCTATACTTTTTACACTGTTGAAAATGGGTGCTTTAAAGTTAGCTAGGAAAATGGCAGAAATTGGTCCCCGAGAAAGGTGTGCTACAAAGTTCATAGCCTTTTCTATTAAGTTTTATCACCCTGAACATTGAGAAATAGTACTGTGGAGTATATAAAGAAATATGAGTATCTTGAGTAGTGTGGCTAGGAAAATGGCAGAAATTAGCCCCAGAGGACGGTATAAAGTTTACAGTTTTATCTATTAAATTCTGTCAACCTGAACATTGAGAAATAGTACTATAGAGTATATGAAGAAATAAGGGTATTCTGAGTAGCAGGACTATAGGAGATTTTCATTTCTTTCTTTTTGAGACTGTTTCTACTAAGAATTTATTACTTTAGTAATTTATTTATTATTTAAATTACTAAATTTCCAATGAAATCACTTATTTTGATAATATAAAATTAATTTATAGTTTTATTGTCATTTTATTATTTGATTAATGTAAAAATAATTAAACCTAATTCCACTTATAAGTATTTTAATTAATAAAACTATATCTATATAACATTTTAATAAAATCCAATATAAAATGATGAATGTAATATAGCAGGATTAATTTTTTAATTTATATTTTTCAGATATCAATGTTACAGTGATGTGTCCATCTGTTGACCCACTATTTTACCACCATTTAACATACATTCGTGTGGACCAAAATAAACTAAAAGAGCCAATAAGCTCATACATTTTCCTCTGCTTCCCTCATATACACAGTATTTATTATGGTGAACAAAGAAGCATTAATGGTCAAACAATACAACTGAAGACCCAAGTTTTAGGGAGATTTCAAGATGATGCTGATAGTGAAGATCATGATGATCATCATGAAGGCTCAGAAGAAGAAGGAACAGAAGAAAACGCTGACCCTCACTATTATGGAAGTCAGGAATGGCAAGAAACTATATAGGTATACATTTATGACTTCACAAAACTTAGAGCTCACAATAATATACAAAGAATTATGTGTTAGTATAAGATCAAATACTTGAATCTAAGGTGTTGCTAACGTCTTCACCATTACATAGGATCAGAACTTACTCAAAATGATACATCTTTAGAAATATAAATTAGAATGACAAGTGGAAATCAAAAACTAAACTTTAAACATAAAAATGTTATCATGTTGAGAAAAAGTAAGTATGCCATTTCTATTAACAGTAATTATTCTAAGAATGATGAAAAAAGTAGCATTAGAAGCTTTGAATTACTATGAGGATTGTTTAAATGCCAACAGGTTACACTCCTGTAACAGGCAGCCATTCACTTAAGGAACAGATTATTATCTTTGACCTGATCTCCAGAAAAGCTTTCACACTTGTAGTTGAGATTTCATCACCATAACTGAATCCATCCCCTGGCCCTACCACTTAGTGCTTAAGATGATGCTTTGACTTTCAAAAGATGCCATCCTCCTAAGGACCCCAGGCATGGAGAATCATGAAATCAATGAATCCTGTTTTTCCCTCAGAGCATCAAAGCAACAAAATTTTAAACAATGTTTCGATAACTAAAAACCACCAAAATTATCTCATCACAATCTATATTTAGCAAATTTTAGCAATTGTCCAAAACAGTCTCAACTGTGTTCCATTTTAACTGGAATAAATGTTTTTATAGCAAATTCACTAGAGAAAGGTTTCTTTGCTTTAGTTACATGAAGATTTGCTAATAAATAACTGCTTACTTCACAAGGTTAAGTTAATGTTAGCACAAGAAAGTATATCAACATTATTAAACACTTCTATTTTTCTAGCATTATTAATTAGAAACATATATGCATATCAGCCAATGTTTATTTACATAGTGTTAAAGTTGAATAAAGTTCCTTAAAATTTGGACAGATTTGACAGTCTCTTTAAAACCTTAAAATCACATATTACTTAATCTATCATTTTAAAGTATTTTAAGTATACCTTATAATAAAGATGATCTACCTGCTGTGATGAACGTTCTTGATTTATCAGGCTAACATGTCATAGAATTCCTCAGAGAAGGAATAAACATATATCTGGGGCTGCCTATGTAGAAAACCCAAAGAACAAACAACAACAATTTGGACAATACGCAAAGACCAGACATGTAAAACTATATTTTAGAAGCCGTTTTCAAGTGGCAATTCTTTTTTCTGGAAATGACAGTTTAAATGAAGCCTCTAACGCTCTTTATATCTTTAAGTTATTAGCATTTAGCAGAAACAGTACCAACCTGTCCCCAAGGTAAGCACAACAATCCAAAATGAACAAAGACAACAGTCCATTCTTTCCTTTAATAATGTTCATGAAATCATTTGGTGTGTAGGGCTTAGCAATGAGAGGTCAAGAAATGGAGTACCTATGTAGGACTATGACATCATAAGGTACAGATGTGAGGGTAAAGGTCAGAGCAAAATGCTAGTGATGTGGGTAAAGCCTACTTTCAACAGAGGTAAAAAAATTTAAGGACCACCTACCCCTTTACTGAAATTTTTAAAAACAGGGTTATAAATTTAAAAATTTATTATGAGTTAATACGTGGAAAATACTGTAGGTGTTTTAGGACATAAGAAATATTAGAGTATTTCTTACCTAGAATAATTTCAAAGTTACAACAGAGGAGCCATCACAGAAATGTAAATCAAAACCACAATGGGATAGCCTTTCACACTCACAGGAAGGCTATCATCAAAAAGACAAATACTAAGCATTAGCAAGGAGGTGGGAAAAGAGGAACCTTCCTGCACCACTGGTAGGGATATCAAATGGTGAAGCTGCTTGAGAAAGCAGTCTGGCAGATCCTCAAAAATTTTGAGTCACCATGACAGAGCAATTTCACTCCTAGGTACATACCCAAGAGAAATGAACACATATGTTCACACAAAAACATGTACAAAAATTACAGAAATGTTCATAGCAGTATTATCCATTAACAGACAGAAAGCACACAAATGTCCATCAGCTGGTAAATCTGAGCGCAATAGGGAAACGAGGAATAGAGAGCTGAACAAACTGCAGCAATTGACAGCAGATACAGGTCACCTCCCTAGAAATAACATGGAGGCCTCAGTTGTATTTCAGCTCCAGGCCAGAAAAGCAGCAGAACCAGGTGGGCGACACCAGGACCAACTACAATGACTGATGCCCCTGTCCTGACACCGACCAGGGAGTGGAGACCATGACCCTGGAGGAGCACACCTAGGGAACTGATGAATACTCTGTTGAAGCCTTCCCGAGACCTCCCCTAAGATTCCTGCCTGCAAGAGATAAAGCCTCAAGACAAAGGACCCAGCTCGAGATCTCCCTCTGGGGAGCAGCCCCCCTTCCCTTTCCCTCCCTTCCCCCCTCTTCTTCCCCATGGCCACGCGTCTCCTAAGCTCTAAGGGACCCCAAGCAATGGGCAGGCTGGTCCCCCGACCCTGTTCCCAAGGCCCCCTTCCCTCCGACTTCCCAGAGAGCTGGGGCAGCCAGCCCAGGCTCTCCTGTCGCTTCTCCTACGCTGAGCCCTTGCTGTTTACGCCCTCAGCTTGAATAAACGTTCCCTCAGTCACCTGGACTCGTGCTGTGAAATTTTTCCTCACGAAGTCAAGAACCCGCACACTACCGGCTGCTGGGCAGACCCGCCAAGGGCCAGGCCCCCTTTCCGGTAACAAATTGATGAACAAAATGTGGTATATCCACACAATGAATTATTATTCAGCCAAAAGAAGGAATGAAGTAATAATACAAACTGCAATAGAGACAAACCATGAAAATACTATGCTGGTTGTTTTTGAAGGCTGTTCCTGACTTTTCAGAAAGGTGGAAACCATTCTTTCTGGACAGTCGAAACTGGGACAATAGTAGTTTGAGTCATGGTAAATAATACTTCTGCATATATAACTTTCAACAATTAAAACAATCAAGTAACAGGAGAGTCCATTAGTCAGACAATGAAGAATTGAAATGGTATGAAATATGCTCAGTTTTAATTTAGTAAGAAATCTGTATTTTAAGAAAAAATAAAATTAAAGCCTATTATAAAAAATATATGCTATGCTAGTGAAGTCAGTCAGAGAAGAACACCTATTGTATCATTCCTTTTACATGAAATGTCCAGAACAGGCAAATCTATAGAGACAGAGGGAGATTACTGGCTGCCTGGGGCTAGGAGGAAGGGGAACAGAGGGAGAGTGGGGAGTGACTGATAATGGGTAGGTTTCTTTTGGGGTGATAAAAATATTCTAAAATTGAATGTGATGATAGTTGTACAAGTCTGAAAATACTAAAGACTATTTATAACAGGAAAGAAAAGGATAAAAATTCATCTATTTTCATTACACTTCTAATATTAGTTACATTGGCTACAAGGCTGAACTGTGTGACCACTAACAAGTGAACCCAATCACACCATGAACCCAATGAACCCAAGCATAACTGATAAAACAAAAGCACAACATACATTTGCTTATAGAAAGGAAACAAAAATAAAGCGTATTTCATGAATTTGCTCACAATAATACTAGTTGAGAACGTTTAGCTTATTTAAATATTGCCTGAAACACGATAAACACTTTGCCTTTATTCCTTAAGCTGGAGCCACCAAAGTAAAACAGAGACGTATGCATATCACATAGCACACTTAACCAACTCCATGGGAACAAAATAGAAGAAATAAACCTTGTCTCTTCTGCATATTTTTACTATTGCAGAGAATTCAAAAGATCCCTAGAACTAAAACCCTCGTTTCCTGATTCCAAGTCTGTTTTTTCTAAATCTTAGAAATAAAGTATAACAGCAGCTGGAAACAAAATTAAATCACAGGAGCTAAAAATCCAAAGTTTCTTTCATGTTCTAATTGCCTAATAAATACAATTATGCCTACCAAAATAATATCACAGAATCATGAACATTTCTGTCATTACAACCTAAGTATGTTGCAAATTCACTGTATGGAGATTTCTATACTAAGAAAAATTAAACTCACAAATATGATACATTTTTAACATGAACCCTCCCTTATATTGAGTCATAATTCCCTCCCTTTAAATGTCACTCTTTACTTTGAGAAGTGCTGGGTTCTCACCTGTATTTCAGTTGACCAAATGACTGGGCTTCAGGCATAAGCACGAGATCTAAGATGGAGATTCAAACCATAGATTTTCCATAAAATCTTAGAATACTGTATTTAAAGGGTCTATAAATATCTGGCAATTCAGTGATTCTCAACAGGGGTGACTATACCCTCCAGGGGACATTGGGCAATGCCTTGAGACAATTCTGGTTCTCATGCTGGGGGAAGAGTGGATGGAGGAGTGCTACTGGTATCCAGTGAACAGACGGCAGTGATGCTGCTAAATGTCCTATAGAGCACATGACAGGCCCTACCAAAACAATTATCTGGTCCAAAATGTCAACAGTGCTGAGGGTGAGAAATTGTAGGAACTAGATTCTAGTCTAAACAGATAAAGAAAATAAAACACAAAGAAGTTAACCTAACGAAGATCAAGGGAAGGTTAATGACAGAACAAAATGCTTACGTGTTCTGACCCCTAAATCACATGGCTTCCAATAAAGTGAGGAAGGAGAAAACAGGGAAGACTCGGCTTCTGGTTTTTGAAACACAATCCACTGTTAGTTGTATGTTCTCTGTCAGTAGAACTGAGCCTCCTCCCCCTCCAAAAAAAACACTCCTAGAAAACCCTTGTTTCCAAAACTCAATTCTATTCAAAACATTTTGGGTTGCCCACTGCTCAGAAACAACTAGGAGGTAGAACAAACTGCCCAATGGCACCCCTTCAACAGTATATAACCCCACAAAGATGCCAAAGATAATGCGACAGGGTTACCAGGGAGACCACCACAGAGAAAACTCACTCAGTTTCGGATAAATGCCTGCTCTTGAGTCTTAGACAACTTTCATCTTTTATTACGGTGCAGTGAAAGTGAAATAGCTTCATACTGGGATATAATAGCTCTTTGTAAAATAGAAAACAATCTAAATTCCAACGTATTTTATTCTTGGACCTGTACAGTAAAGAAGTTTACCCCAAAGAGAGGGCTGGGTTTTGCTGTTAGCTTCCAGGAAGTAATCAACATCTCTGTTTAGAGTTGGGGCCATCACGCCAGACCTTTAGGATGATGGAGCTAGTCATACCCGATATTGGGCTGGCAATGGTAGAAAGAGACAGAAAGACCATGTGATTTAGGATGGGCACTTTGGGTCATGTAGTATCAGTCAACCTGGATGCTGAGTTCAACCACATGGACACTCAGTCGATCATGTCAATGTAATAAAACTCCAATAAAAACTCTGAACAGCAAGGCTTGGTAGCACTCCTCTGGTTGGCAAAGTGTGCTGTCTCGCATCAATGCCCGGAATGCGTCCTGAGACAATGGGAGCTCTGCACCTTGGAACCCTCCCAGACTCTGCCCTATGTTTCTCTTCTTGGCTGATATTTATGTATATCCTTCCCTAATAAACCACAACTATAATGGTTTTATGTGAGTTCCATGAATCCTTCTAGCAAATTATCAAATATGACAGTGGTTTTGGGAACCCTCCCAAACTTGTAGCTGGAATAAGTGAGGATGGTCTTGGGGACTATGCCCTCAAACTTTGGCTAACTCTGGGCCAAGAAGATGGGTTTATTTACCAGTCCCAATCTGAGTATCTCTAGAATCTTGCCATGTGTAGACATTTCCCCTTCAATGTGGCTGTGACCTCTGACTTGCTTCTAACCATGGCAAAGGTGATGGCATATACATGACTATGTGTGCCTGATTGCTAAAAAGACTGTAACGTCCATCTTGCTGGAAGACTACCTCTCTTTCTAGCTGTAAAGAAGCATCCTGCCATTTTAGGAGCTGCCTGATGGAAGCCATGTTGCAAGAAACTAAGGGTGGCCCTCAGCCCACGTCCAGCAAGAAACTGAAGCTCTTAGTCCCATATTCTGCACAAAGCTGTGGCCAACAATCACACGGGCTCACACGTAAATCCTTTACTGTACTCAACTCCTGAAGTGAGGGTGGAGCCCCAGCAAACACCTTAATTGCAGCTTTCAGGTAAGATCCTGAAGCAAAGAACCAAGCAAAGCCATGCCTGGGACTCCTGGCCCACAGAAACTGTAACTAATAAATGTATGTTATTTCAAGCCACTAAAATTGTAATACATAACCAATACAATAAACAAGTAGTGGTATTCTTCAGAAATGGAACATTAGTGGGATTTTTTTTAATGAAAATAGGATCATATCACTCACTGGCTAAAAAAGAAAAAAAAAAACAAAGACCCTCACTCACTGGCTATAGAATAAAGCCCAAACCTTAGCAAGGTATAAAAAGGTATAAAACACTTTCCTTAACCTGACCTCTAGTCTCTCGTCTGATCTCTTAATCTGTGCCATCCCCTCACCACTTCTCTCCCTCCCCCTCCAAGCTCCAGCCATATACAACTAATAAATTTTCTCAGTTATTTACTTTCCCCCACCTATGTAATGCTCCCCTTCCTAGAATATCTCACCTTCTGCTACCATCCCCACTTGTCACGCATTTTCTCTACGTAAGTCAACGTGATGCAGCCTCCACAGCCTCACCCTCTCTCAGGCTATGCTAGAACCCTGCACATTTCTGGGTAGCAGGTTCCGCTGTGCATTCTATGCTTTATTTGCTGCCTTTCCTACTGATTTACAGACTATAAGTTGCTTGAGAGGAGAAACTGAGTTTTTCTTGTCTCTGCTTATTTTGTCTGTAGTTCTGGCAAAGAACTAGTGTTCCATAAAATATTACTAAATGAATAAATGCCAATAAAACTATATTCCTGGTCATAACTTTTCAAGGAAAGATATTATAACCCACTAAGTAATTTTTTGTAGTATGAAGTATCAAACTGTGTACACCATTAATAAAACTACCAATCTTTAAGATTCCCTAAATCTAACATTTAATATCCATCCAGTTCACTTCTCTACATTCTGTTAAACCTGCCACGCAACATGAAAACAAAGCATTATCTTCTGTTTCATTACTAAATATTTTCAAAGACTTTAAAATTTTTATTGTACTCTAAAGCCATAAATTTGACAATTTTTATCAACCAAAACCAGAAAATATCACAACTAAATTTAAAATAATTCAAATTCAAATAAAAACATGAGTACCAAGTTTTAGTTTACCCAAGCTTTAATTTAAAAGGACCTTAGACCAGTTTTGAATAGAAAAATAGAACAAATTAGGATTCTTTCATTTTCCATTTTAAAATATTTATCCACATCCCTGTTTACTGAATTTTTAGCCTAGAGGAGAAAATATTACCTTGATTGCTAAAAGCACCAATGAGTGATAAAAATAAAAGTGAACCTCTCAAGATTGACATATAGTTATCTAAAATACCACTTAAACCTCTAACCTTAAATATTACTTATACAGTTTACTTCATTTTACAAACAAAAATATCTTTGATTATCAAACCTCAAATTATAAGTCAAATCTACTTTTTAAAAGCTGACTCTGACACTTGGGTTATTTTATATGTAACTAAAATAAAGGGGATGTGACCCCCACATGACTAAACTATAAAATAATTTGCGCTAAAACTGATTTTTACATTGGGAATTTCTTGGTTATAAACTAATTATGGTCTAGAACAATATTTTTACTCCTCATAAAATTAAGATCATACACTATGCTTTAGTTTGCTATTTTATTTCATTCAAAAAATGTTTTATCTCCTGTGAAAACATTAAAATGAAAAACATGATTTTATGTCATCTTCATGAACTAATAATATTCACAAAAACATTGGTGTTCATTTTACGAGGTAAAAATAACACAAACTCACAATATTTAGTACAAGCAGATGGAGTACAATAGTTACAAATATTTTAAGCACAGTTCTCTAGTACAACACACTACATTTCCGCCTAGAGAAAGACTGTTGGCAAAGATCTCTACCACATGGAAACTGCTTTTAAAGCTGCTGGGCCCTGAAATTGTGCTCAGCAGTCTAAAATCAATCCACAGCTCTCCTCATTCACCCTCCCACTTGGGCAGACATGAACATCTATTGAGGAAAGCCACAAAAAGACTTCAAAAGAGCTACAATGGTAGGCTTTCCCCCAAAACCCCCACATTATTTTAAATATCGTATGTTAAGATGTGACTCATCTAACAGTCTTAATAAATGTAAAGCTATCTCTAACTTTTTTTATTTAATGTTTAGGTTACCTTAAACGATTACTTTAAACAAACACTTTAGTGTATATCATCGCATAACTTTAATATCCATTGCAGGCAAGAACACAGCGCTGCAAACGTCACAAACCATGTTATTCTGAATTTTTAACCACTGAATTTTTTTGAATTGGCATTTACAATGCAGCACCAGCAGCTCTGAGTAATTCTGTTTGAAATTACTTAAGAAAAATTCTGAAATGTGCACTACCAGGTAAAATCCATCAGTAAGCCTAAAATCTTGCCCATTACATTCCTCCAAACCTATAGTAAAGTTCTGTATTTTTCTAGTCTACAATACTATTTTTTTATTTTTTATAGTTTAAATTTTAAAAGCAATTCTATTAACTAAAAAGAGTGATACCTATGAAAATAAAAAAAACTAAAAATTAAAATTCTGGCTTTTCCTTTATTTTGTGCCACCTAAAAGTAAGTGTTAATGACTACTTTTCATAATGTTAAATTTAAAGTTTAAACTTTAAAACTTTTCTTGGAACTTGTTTTTGTTCATACCACTACAAATCAAGAGTTCTTATAAAGTAGCAAAGCTGAAATATGATATTTTAAACTCACATGAGACAGGATCTTGGGTCTTCATGTTAACTATTTATACTTCAGGTATTCTAAGATTTCAAGTCCATAAAAGTACCTTTGTTCAAGGCACTTAATTATTAAGAAACTGAAATAATCAACATTGCTTGGATATTTTTATAGAAAAGAAGTAAAACCATTTTCTGAAACTGTTTTTCAGAATATCACTGATATGTAAAAACTTTTAGCATCTAATTAAAGATCACTAAGGGTTAAATACTTGTTCTCTGGCCCCTACTGCATACACTCTGCCAAAAAGTCCTCTAAGCTTTTAAATATTGCTTCGATGGTCGGCATTTTTACTTTCAGGGGAAAAGGAGTATTGTCTTACAGTCAGCAGGCCACTAGCTTATTAACTTCCAGTCACCTTAATTTTTGTTAAAATGAAGATTCTGCAATCTACACTTTTCCTGTTACTGTTTGTGCCTCTGATAAAGCCAGCACCACCAACTCAGCTGAACTCACGCATCATCTATGATTATGGGAAAGATAATTTTGAAGAAATCTTATTTACCCGAGATTCTGAGGATCGATACCTGGATGGAAAAAATATTAAGGTACCTTGTTTCTACTCTAACTTTAACTTCTAAAATAGTCTAGCCCATTTAACTGCATGCTTTTGTTTTTTCTGAATGTGTCTGGTAAGGTAAGAGGGGGAAAAAAGCACTTTAAGGGATTCAAAATAAGTGTCCCTCAGATTGTATTTTTAAAGTATGCATGCCTCTTATATTAATAAATAATACCTATCGTAACCAAACAGTATCTATAGTAACCAACACATAAAATTTAAGGAAAATTAAATTTTAAGATAATCCCTGAGCAGTTGAGATTTATATGTTAAGTAGTGTTAAACAATGCCCTATATTTGGATATTATATCTCAAAAAAAAAATGGGAGCTGTTTATTAGGAGAAATAAAGATAGATTACCAACTTGTTTATTATTTTAGGAAGAAGTAGTTCAAGAAAATAGAAGGGTACTGTTATTTTGGTAAATATAATATTTCACAAAGTTTATATAAGTTAACTACATAGAGTACCAAAAATGAAAAACTACTTAATATGGGGCTTTTTTTAAAAATCCGCTTCAACAATGTAGACTCAGTTTGTGCCAAGTAACTGTAACTGTCAGTGAGTTAGTACTCTGCCACATCCTTCACACCCCACTTACATGGGCTGAGCTGTCACTTGTGGTCTTCCTGTCACACAGCTGGGTAGGGAAAAAGTTAATACATCACATACAGGCCTTTCCCCTGCCTACAGCATCACACACACACACACACACACGCACACACACAAAGTTAATACATCACATACGGGCCTTTCGCCTGCCTACAGCATCACACACACACACAAAGTTAATACATCACATACGGGCCTTTCCCCTGCCTACAGCATCACACACACACACACACACACACACACACACACGCACACACACAAAGTTAATACATCACATACGGGCCTTTCCCCTGCCTACAGCATCACACACACACACACACACACGCACACACACAAAGTTAATACATCACATACGGGCCTTTCCCCTGCCTACAGCATCACACACACACACACACACACGCACACACACAAAGTTAATACATCACATACGGGCCTTTCGCCTGCCTACAGCATCACACACACACACAAAGTTAATACATCACATACGGGCCTTTCGCCTGCCTACAGCATCACACACACACGCACACGCACACACACAAAGTTAATACATCACATACGGGCCTTTCGCCTGCCTACAGCATCTCACACACACACATACACACAGACACACACACAAAGTTAATACATCACATACGGGCCTTTCGCCTGCCTACAGCATCACACACTCACACACACGCACACGCGCGGAGAAGCGCAGTCAAGTGCACAGCAATGGTGATGGCTTCAAGCTCTTCTCCAGGCTAAGATGGCAGAGATTTTAAATGTGACCAGGTACAGCTGCCTCCCTCTCTCACAGAGTGAATGCCAGCACCACGTCCCTTCCCAGGAAGTCGGGCAGCACGCTGGCATCATCTCTGCCCAGCCATGAGGCAGACGAGATGGGCGCGAGGGCCCAGCTGCAGGTTTCTGAACGGCCGCCCCGAGAGGGCGGCGCGGGCGCGGGGGGCTAGAGCTCGGTCGGCTCAGGGAACCCCCGAAAGCCCCGCTCCAGGAAGCAGGCGCGGGGAGGCCGGTCAGGGGCGCGGTCGGGAGGGAGCCGAGCCAGGCGCGCGGCCCTTCAGTGTCGGGCGGGATGTGCAGGGGGCGCTCAAGGCCGCGACTCCCCGGCCGGCGCAGGGGGACGCGAGGCTGGGAGGGGGGTCGGGCCCGGGGAAGGGGGACACGAGGCTGGGAGGGGGGTCGGGCCCCGGGAAGGGGGACGCGAGGCTGGGAGGGGGGTCGGGCCCCGGGAAGGGGGACACGAGGCTGGGAGGGGGGTCGGGCCCCGGGCAGGGGGGACACCAGGCTGGGAGGGGGGCCCGGCCCGCGCAGGGGGACGCGAGGCTGGGAGGGGGCCCGGCCCGCGCAGGGGGACACGAGGCTGGGAGGAGGGTCGGGCCCTGGGCAGGGGGGACACCAGGCTGGGAGCGCCCCCCCGCCTCCGGCCCGCGCAGGGGGACGCGAGGCTGGGAGGAGGGTCGGGCCGCGCAGGGCCGCTCCCAGCAGGTCGGCCGACTCCGCCCACGGCCGGGGGCTGGCGCTTTCCTTGGCGCGGGGCAGTGGCCTGAAGCTCAGCCCGGACAAGAACCCTAACGGACTTTAGATAGAAACCATCTCAAGCACTGTCTTCATTTTAAATTCCACCTCGGAAAAACTTTAATCCCAAATCATAGAATTCTCTCCTAGTTCTCATTTGGAATTTCAGTATGTTCGACATTTAGGAAGCACGGAATTCGGCTTTTGGAGATTAAAAAAAAAAGACCTGATTCTTTTACTCAAGGAGCCCACACTATAAAGTAAAAACAAGCTAAATGAATGTATAAAATCCTAGTAAAACATAAAAGAAATGCCAGACAGATGTGATCCATGATCGCTCAGTTTTTATACTCAAAATTAGATTTTATCACACCTGATAATATATGTTTATTTTTCTAATAGGAAAAAGAAGCTATGATAATATCTGATGAGAAAAGTCTTCCATTACAAAAAGATGAAAGTTTAACATCACTACCACTCAAGAAAGAAAATGATGGTAAGTATGAACAGTCTATTATTTTTTTTTTTTAGAAACTTTAAAAAACAGCTTATAACAGAACTTTAGTCTTTCTAGTAACCAAACTGCCTCTGGAAAGAGTAAACCCAAACAACAGAATTCTCTCTCCAACCACAAGGTCAGAGGGCACCTCATTTCCAGCCCTACATTATGCATGAGAAACCTGGAACAGGAACATTCAAGAACCAAAGCTTAATGCAGTGTAGCCCCTACAAAGTATATCTTTCTGACTATATAAAATGAATCCAAGAAATACTTATTAAACACCGATTATTTTCAAACTCGGTCGACTTACGTTTTGTCTTAGTTTTTCAACTTGATAATGGTTCCAGAGTGACACTCATAATAAATTATAAGAAAATCTTACTGTAAAAGAAATTTTGTGTTTAGATACTTTTGCCCACTGTAAGCTAATTAAAGTGTTCTGAGCACGTTTAAAGTAGGCTAAGGCTAGGCTAAGATGTTCGATAGGTTAGGCAAAATAAATGCATTTCTGACTTACCATACTTTCAGGTTTCAGTTTACCAGAATGTAACTCGATCATTAAGTTGAGAAGCATCTGTATACAGTCATGTGCTACTTAATGATGGAGATACATTCTAAGAAATGCATCATTAAGTAATTTTGTTGTGCAAAAGTTCTAGAGTCTACTTACACAAACCTAAGCATAGCCTACTACACACCTATGGTATATATAGCCTATTGCTCCTAGGTTATAGGTCTGTATAGTATGCTACTGTATAAACCAACACAACATTAAATCAAGCACAAAAGAAAATGATGCAACCAAGAGACATGGTAAACACAAGATGTATGAGGCTGCTGCCAGTATAGCACAGCGTGCTGTTTTACAGCAAACGTTTTCCCATTAAGTGGAGACACTCTAAAATAATGATAAATACATAAATCAGTGACATACTCATTTATTATCATTACCAAGTATTATGGACATAATTGTATGCGTTAGTTACACTTCTACTGGTGGCTCAGTAGGTTTGCTTACACTGGCATCACCACAAATAAGTGAGTAATGTGTTGTGCTACAATCTAACAACTTCATTAGGTGCTAGAAATTTTTCAGCTCCATTATAATCTTACGGACTACCATCGTATACATGGTCCGTCATTGATCAAAACATCATTTGGTGGTGCATGACTGTAATAAATAATTATAATGCACATTTCAATTAAATCAATAGAATAGTTATAACTACACAGTCCTACTCAATGGTTCCTACCTATCTGCTTTATTCTTGTTCTATATTGCTACAACAAATTAAAATTAACCAAAACAGGTAATACATCTTAAGAAACCTAAAAAGTATAAAAGTAAAGACAGACTTGAAAAAATAGAAAGATATCCCTTGTGCTTGGATAAGATGACTCAATATCATAAAGATGTCAGCTCGCTCTAAATTTGTAACAATAAACTTTTTTAAAGAGCTGGTAAGGTTGACACTCAAGTTCATATGGAAAAATCAAACCTGCATGAACAGCCAGGGAAACACTGAAAAATGACAAGTATCGGCAGGAAACAGATGTAGCACACACATTAGGATATACTTTAAAAACTCTACACTTTTAAAAAGTGTGAAACTGATGCATGAATAGAATAGAAAGTCCCAGAAACAGACAAATACATATACAAATTTAGTATGTAATAAAGTCAGCATCTAAAATCACTGAAGACAATTTATTTTTTATTTTTTGTTGTTAATCCTCACCTGAGGATATTTTTTTCCATTGACTTTCAGAGAGAGGGGGAGAAAGGAGGAGAGAGAAATATCTGTGTAAGAGAGGCACATCTATTGGTTGCCTCCCGCACACACTCGGACTGAGTTGGGGATGGAACCTGCAACCCAGGTACATGCCCTTGACCGGGAATCAAACCAGAGACCCTTTGGTCCGCAGGCCAATGCTCTAACCACTGAGAGACACCAGTGAGGGCCAAAGACTTTTTTTAAATGGTCCTTAGACAACTGACTAATCAACTGAAAGAAACTACAATTGATCTATACCTTACATCAATAAGTAAACTGCAAGTAATTTTGGGTCTAAATGTAAAAAGTGAAACCAATACAAACACTAGAAAATAACTTGAACTTGGGTGTGAGGTGCCTCCAAATCCAGAGACAATAATAGAAAAGATCAATGAATTTGACTCCATAAAATGAAACTTTAGCATGGCAAAATACATTATAAATGAAGTCAAAGACAACTGAAAATTGAGAAAAATATTTGCAACTCAAAGCACTAATAAAGAGTTAATCTCTCTAATTTATTTTAAAAAGTCAAGATCTAGGAAAAATAAATTGACTAAAAAACCATTGGAAAAACAGGCAAAAGAGATATACAAATAATTCACTAACTGATATAAAAATGACCCTTAAACATATGAAAAGATGTCCAATCTCACACAAAGAGCAATGCCACTTAAAATTACACTGAAATACCATTTTTTAACCTATCTGATCGACAAAACTTCAGTGTGTGACAATATATTACTGTATTTCATTGGCAAGGCTATGGGATATCAGACGACTTCATACATTGTTGGTGGGAATGCAAACTGGTATAATACTTTTGGACAGAAATTTGGCAATATCTAATAAAACCAAATATATATTTACTCTGGGACACAGCAATTGACTTCCAGGAATTTACCCTAAAGATAAATCTCCAAAAGAAAATACATATGCAAAATCACTGAAGTATTGCTTGCAACTGCAAAATATTGGAAACAATCTAATTGCCCATACATTAAGGAATTTATGTATAAAATTATTGTATATCCACACAAGGCAATACTATGCAGTTGTGAAAATAAATGATGAAGATCTCTATGAACTAACATGGAATGATTTCCAGAACACGAATGTGAAAAAACCAAAGTACAAAAGTCTATCTAAAGTATGCTGCCTCTCATCTCACAAAGAAGGGGATATAAGAACATATACAGGCATCAGCCCACTTGTTTCAAAAGAAACTCAAGAAGGGTATTAAAAAACTGAAACTACCCCCCTACAGGTCACAGACCAGCCAGCAGTGGAAAGGAGTGGGAGATGGGAAATGAAGGGGCTGTGTGGGGACGGTAGTGGCAGTTCTCTCAGTGTACACTTTTTTGTGGATGTAGTTTTAGAACAAGGTTATGTTTCACATAGGCAAACAAACACATTTATAAACGAAATCAACAAGGAGAAGATAAAAAGCCAACTAAAGTACAAATAGAAACTTAATTACACTAAAGGGGGAAAATTCTAATCCAAGTAATCCTCCAACGCAATATGTTGACTGCATTCCTTTAGCTAAAGAAAAAACATAAACAAATACTAAAATTCCAGTGAGTGGGTTTGTAGCCACAATGAAACTAGTTCATGCTTGTTCTACGACTGAGTGATGTAAAGCAGGCACACTGTGGATCATGACAGCTGGGTTCCTCACTGCCAGAGAAGGGGGTTACAATAGGAAAGGGGAAGGCTACAGGGAACGCTGTAGAGCTAAACCCTAGTGGGAGAGATCACCACCAACTCATGGCCTGTGCAGAGATACAGAAGCAGATACAGACGTGTTTCTCTCTGTATGTGAGCATGTATGTGTTGTGTATATATGCCTAGGTGTAGAATATACATATAATGTGTGTAGTTATGTGTATTATTACATGTGAAGAGAGACAAATATACATGCATGTATTTCCTAGCTCTCTCTGCTGGAAAAATCCAGAAGCACCAAGATTCCAGAAGCAAGGAGCATATCGACATCCAAATCTTGGTTTCTAAAAACCAACCTCCATTAAAAGTAACCAGTACTCCTTGAAGAAATAGCTAATTTCAGACTTGGGGCAGGGAAAAGGCAAGATTGGTCTGGAATTCTGACCAGGCCAGAAAATAAGGAAGTTCTCAAAGAATAATGGTGACATTTAACTTTCTAAGAATTAATCAAAATATAAAATATACACAGGTATAAATTTGCAAAAGATGTACAAGACCTGTACACTAAAATCTAGATGACAGTGCTGAGAGAAATTTAAAAGACCTAAACATATAAATAGATATATTGTGTTCAACGACCAGAAAACTCAAAGTCGTTAAGATGTCAATTTTTCTCAAATTCATCTGTAGATTCAATTCAACCCCAATTAAAATCCTAGCAGGCTTTCCCTTTTTTCAAATTAACAAGCTTAATCTAAAATTTATGTGGGAATGCAAAGAACCTAGAACAGTCATAACAACACTGACAAAGAATAAAGTTGGAGGATTTATACAACCTAATACCAGCACTTATTATAAAGCAAAGAAATCAAGATACTGTGGTATTAACACAAAAATAAGCAAAAAGATCAATGAAACAGAATAGAGTTCAGAAACAGACTTACACAATATGGTAAACTGATTACTTAAAATGGTGCCAATACAATTCAATGGAGAACCAGATAGTTACAGGAACATTCAAAATAAATTCTGACCCTTCCCTACACCATATATAAAAATTAACTCGAAGTGGACCCTATACTTAAATATATAAAAAGTTTAAGCTGTACAACCTTTAAAAGAAAACACAGGATGAAAACTTAGTGGCTGGCAAAGATTTCTTAAATAAAACACATACATGAATTAATTGTTCTTCTAAAATTAAAAATATTTGTTCTTCAAAAGACATTGATAAAAAAATAAAAAGACAAGCCATAGACTGGAGGAAAGCATTTGCAAAACATAAATCTGACAATTGACTTATATCTATAATATATATTCTTGTAATTCAATGATAATACAAAAAAACCCCATTTAAAAAATAAGCAAGAGAGATAAACAGACACCTCACCAAAGAAAATATGGGATGGCACACAGTATATAAACATATGCTCGGTATCATTAGTCATTAGGAAAATGCAAATTAAAACACGAGAACCACAACACACCTTACCTGAAGAGGTAAAATTGAAAACCCCAATCATACCAATATGTTGGCAAGGATGTGATACAACTGGGACAAACTCTCATACAGTGTGGATGGGAATATAAAACAGCACAACCACTTTGGAAAATAGTTTGGGACTTTCTTCAAAAGGTAAACATACACCTACCCAGCCATTCAGCCCTTAGGTATTTACCCCAGAAAATGAATGCATTAAGTCCATACAACTTGTACATGAATGTTTTTAGCAGCTTTACTTAAAATACCACAAAATTGGGAACAACTAAAATGTCCATAAAAGATAACTATAAATTGTGTACAATGACACAATGGAGTACTACTCAGTAATAAAAAAGAATGCCCTACTGATACAAGCAACAACAGATGAATCTCACAGTAACTATGCAGAGTGAAAGAAGCCAGGCGAGGGTATATACCACATGGTTCTTTTGAGACAAGATTGGGAGGGGAGGGGTTACCAAAGAGCAAGAGAGCATTTTGGGAGTGATGGACGTGTTAATTATCTCGATTGTGGAAATGGTTTTATGGGTATATACATATGTACATATGTCAAAATGTATAAATTATACAAGTTAAATATGTGCAATTTATTGTATGACATTTAACTACAAAAAAGCTGGGGCAGGATAAAAAAAACGGGGGGGGACTTAAAAGAGCTCTCACTGGCTAATCTGTGACAATTTGATTATAAAAATAAATGTTACAGTAATGTATTATGACCCATAGGATAAGGAATTCATAAGTTCATACTAACATAAGTAAGTAAATAAATATAAATAAATAAATAAGAAAGAAAGAAAGAAAGAAAGAAAGAAAGAAAGAAAGAAAGAAAGAAAGAAAGAAAGAAAGAAAGAAAGAAAGGAATGTTCCACCTTACACCACAATGTCAACTAACAAGTATAGAAAGAATGATGGATTTAGAAAATCATTATTTGGCAACTATCCTAGTGATAAACAATTCAGGTAAGGATCAATGGCTGATATAACTAGTGGGTGAAAGTTTAATGACAAATCAGATGTTTAAAATCTCAAAGTACTTCTCTGAAAGATATTAATTACAAAGTGGAAAATATTTACTTTACAGAGTGAGAAACATGGTTGTCACCAAATGAACCAAGTGACCAAAGACAGCATTATCAGCATTGTCAGGAATGGGACAAACACGGCAATGAGAATCCTACATCATTTCCATGGCATTTCTGCCAAAAATGAAGAACCTCAGACAAACCCTAATTAAAAGACATTCTGCAAAATATATGCCCTAAAAAAAATGTTTTTTAAAAAATTAAAAATTTTTCAAAAGAGTAAAAGGTGAAAAATAAAGACTAATAAACTGTTCCAGGTTGAAAGAAACAAAAGAGGTATGACAAGTAAATGCAATGAGAGTAAAGTGAAATGGAATCCCACCAGTGCCTATGATGACTCTGATTTTCAAGTTAACAATTTGCTTATCTAACCAGTGGTTTCTAAACTCCTTAGTTGTCACCAATCTGAAATGTATTTGTGCCACACCAAGCGATAAATCAAGCTCATGTTTACCTTAAGTCCTGCTTTACAAATTTCTTTTGGTATTCAAATGAGGAAATATAATTGTTAATCAATTCAGCAATTAAATAATCAACGTTAAAGCAGAGAATAAAAGAGACTGAATTACATAGTCTAAAATAAAATTCTGGTGAATTATCAGTTATAATACAGGTCTCTAGCTATCATAATTATAGTATCTTTCCTATTATCTGTAATTCTGTAAAATATCTTTTCAAATCAGTAATAACATTCATAATAGCAATAATTTTACCAGTAGAGGCCAAATATTTTTAAACGGTTTATACTTTTGTGATTTTTCCCAATTAGAAATGCCCACGTGCCTGCTGTGTGTGTGTTTAAGTGGCTCTGTATACTGTGAAGAAGTTGACATTGATGTTGTACCACCCTTGCCAAAGGAATCAGCCTATCTTTATGCAAGATTCAACAAAATTAAAAAGCTGACTGCCAAAGATTTTGCAGAAATACGTAAGTTAGTTTTAAATAAGATATTAGCATTAACTCATTAATATTTAACTCATATAAACACAAGATTCTAGGTACTCGTGGCCTATCACTTCTAGGGTAGTCACTCTTGGTGCATTTTAAGTATTTACCACATTTCACAAAAATCCATTGATTTGTTGCTGAATCTCCTTTCCATTCAGATCTCCTCTATCATCTTTCTTTACCAGTGATTTTGGTGTCTGTGTTGACAGCCCATTTAACATATAGGCAAACTATGTCTTCTCAACCCCAATACTTAAAGATCCGTTTGCCTTAGCCAGTCAGCAGTACCAATAAAGTCAGTATGCTTCTCCAATTACAGTGTTTTATTGTCTATCTTCACTATAAAAGCATAGAAACTGCTTTTCCTTACTTTACTCATGGTTCTTAAAATTTGGCTGCATGATTAAAAATATCTGGGGAAACATTTAAAAAATACTGATACCAGGCAGGCCCTAAGTCCCCGAAGGTTCTAACTGAGGTCTGGGGAGAAGCCCATGCATCATCATTAAACACAAGCAGTCTCCTCAGATGATTCTAACATGGAACCAGTGTCCTTCATTAGTCACTAACAATCTTGGACTTGTGGCATCCTGTCAAACCTTACAACTGGCCACTAGGGCACTGCCTTCAAAACACCAAAATCCCCACTTCCACAGTACCTAGTCCCAGTCCTGGATCACTAATCCCTCATAAAATTTCTAGATTCCTATGCTGTCAAGTGCTTCTGAAGAAAATCACACCAAGAAATGCGCACTGGCCCACTACACATTTACAAGATTAATACTAACAGGATTCATGCTGCTACTGGTTACTCCCAACTGGCTGAAGTACAGTTGTTCATTAATATTTGTGGATTCCACATTTTCAAACTCACCTACTTGCTAAAATTCATTTGTAACCCCAAAATCAATATCTGCAGCACTTTCACAGTCATTTGCAGACATACACACCATGGCAAAAACAACTGAACTCCCCAGTCGAGGGGAGCAAGGCAATGCTGACCTTTTCTTTCTGCTTCTATACTATTAACAAGAGTCCTGTTCAGTCTACTTAGTGCCACATTTTTGACGTTTTTGTGCTTTTTGCTGTTCAAAATGGTCCCCAAATACAGTGCTGAAGTGCTGTGTACTGTTCCTAAATGCAAGGAGGCTGGCTGTGACGTGGAGAAAATACATGCGTGTTAGGTAATCTTCAAGTGTGAGTTCCACTGCTGATGGCTGTTGAGTTCAATGTTAATGTATCAAAAGTATATACTAAAGAAGACGTCTTTAAAGAGAAACACACATAAAATTATGTACCGATTAGCTGATGAAAATGTGTGACCACAGGCTTGAAGGAACCTAGCCCTGCATTTCCCCTAGGGGCCGTAATGGTTCCATATGTACTAATTCAGTGTTTGTGGCAATTTTATGCACATGACTATCCCAAATAATGAGAAGCAGCTATATTTCCTAATCGTCCCAGGAACACAAAAGTGATACCCACATACACATACACACTGAATTTCTCTCTCAGTCTGCATCACTTTAACAAATTAGGGAACATTTTTGTCTGTTGTTGTCAACCATTAAGGCAAAGAGAGATTCAGATAGCATACCCACAATGACAATGCAATATGCTGGCAAAAAATCCAAAAATAGTTTATGTGATTCGTTCAATCAAATGTAATGCTTACTTTGCTTGATTTGCAACAAGAATTTCTTTCAAACTGCCTGAGCATCCTGAGAATTCAGAGGACAGTAGGACTCTACTAAGTTCCCTTTGAACCTGCCATTCCACACTCCAGTTAGAAAGGCCATCAGTGTCAAGCACAGAGTAGATGCTCAGCATTAATTCAACAAAATTTCCTGAGCTACTAATAGTAGATTCTAGAAGCTAAAAATAAAATGTCTGAATGACCTGTTAAACAAATGCTTTTCTTCAGTCCACACAAATGAGAATATAACTTCTTATTTTCTGTATTTTTTGTATACTTCTCCTTCAAGCTAATTTAAGAAGACTTGATTTTACGGGAAATTTGATCGAAGATATAGAAGATAGTACTTTTTCAAAACTTTCTCTGTTAGAAGAACTGACACTAGCTGAAAATCAACTACTGAAACTTCCAGTTCTTCCTCCCAAGCTAACTTTATTTAATGCAAAATACAACAAAATCAAGAGTAGAGGAATCAAAGCAAATGCATTCAAAGTAAGTATTTTATAGTATGACTGAACATGGTATCAAGTTTTATACAGAAAGAGAAAATCTGGTCTAGAATTTGGCTTTATGTTTTATGGCCATTTTAATTTAATAAATGAAAATATTTACATAATAAATAGGCTCATTCTGTGTAGTTTATGGCTGTACCTCACAAAATTTCATAACCTTTATCTTAGTTCATGCACTACTTTGTTTTCCATCTTTTTCACCTGTTTGCACAGCAACTATTAATTTATACAGATATGGGTCACACCCTCATGGCACCAAGACTGTACAAAACCTCAAAATGGGAGTTTCCTGTCTTTTCGCTTACAATATTAGTAATTTACCAATGCCAGAAAAAATAAAGTTCTAGAAGTAATCACTGAGTTTTACTTTTAATACTTAAATGTATTAGACCATAAAATCCTGTAGATAGCCTTTCTTTTGAATTCCATGATGGCACCTAAAACAAAATTATCTATGTAGTAAAAATTAAATACTTTTCTTAATTTAGTAATTCAAGCAAATACATGTACAGGAAAAAGGGAAGATATGTGACTTAGGTAGCCAGGTTGTCTCTAAATGCATGGTCCACGGAGAAATAATCACCTCAGCCGAGGAAGGAACCCCAGATAAAGGATCATGCTACTGCTGACATCAGACAACCTCATTCAAAAGGAAGGTTTATAGCTTGTAATGATCAGCTCCTAAAACTATCAAATATTCATTATCATAGTTTATGATAATGACACAATGTACAATCTGTCCACAAACATACAATGTGTCAGAAAATATAAAAATATTCCTTTTTCCTCCTCTTTCTGTCTACATTTAAAGAACCCTCTTTCAAATTTAAGGGGCATTCTAGAGATAGATGAAAATTATGCAGAATTTAAGGGATCTAGGGGACTTTTAAAAACTAAACTCACTTTAAAAACAAACAAAACCCCCTGTAATTTGAAGACAGATCATTTGAGCTAGTGAGCCTCTGAATAACTGGCATGTTGAAGATCCACAGGAGCTGATCAACATTTCACAAAAGGAATGTTTGAATATTTTGGATTTTACACATGCATTACAGAAGAGATTTGTGACAAGTTGGCATGGAAATGATAAACTCAGCTACTCTGCAGTTTTGCTTAACACCCTAGGCTGCAAAAGCCACTGGTAAAATCAGGTTACTTTAACCCACGTAAAGAGGCCCACTGGGGGAGACAGGACCTTGGGGCCCATTTGTGAATGATAGAATGCTCAAGAAAGGATTAATAACAGCAAGTTAATTCTAAAAAAACAAAATTAGCAAATTCTGCTACAGGATGCATATCAAAGGTAAGGTAAAAGATTAATGTCAGAGGAAACTACATCTTGAAATCATATTATAAAATGATACTCATTAATGGGTTTACTGATCATGAAGAGTAATCAAACATCAAACCCTTAGGGAGAAAAACTTTTACCTAAAAAAGTACTTAATAAATTGCTTTGGGAAGCATCTTACTAACAAGCACATACACCTCTCAGGAGTATTCATTTTGCCACAAACTGGAGCTAAAATGGGAAGTTCTGGAGGTTTATGGCAGCACCAGGATCCAAATTTAATCCTGCATAGGGACTGACCTCATTAGCAGCTCCTAAAATAAATTCAAAGGGCCCTAGACACTGGCATGAGAACTGAGACCAGGCATAGCTGGGTGTTCAGAGATCAGATGAATGAATAGAAATGTGGGGATGCAGCAGGGCTCTGCTCCCCTTCGTAATGGACCAAAGTACACCATCTGTGAAAGCAAAAAAACCCCAAAGCCAAAAATACTGTGATAGCAACGATAAGCAGTATGGATGAGTCTGTATCAGAATTGATATGTACATACATGTGTGCATATATGAGTGTGTAGAATCTGAATCCTATGAAGAAATGCACTGATGTCACTGAAGTAGAAGTGCCTTTTCCTTACAGAAACTGAGTAACCTGTCCTTCCTCTATTTGGACCACAACGCGCTGGAATCTGTGCCTCTTAATTTACCAGAAAGTCTACGTGTAATTCATCTTCAGGTATGACTGCTCTTTTCACAATATCTGACTATAATTTAAATTACTAAGGGTCAATCTTATGACTCACTAGGAAACTCACATTCACAGGTAAATTCTGCCTATCAAAAGTATCAATATTGAACCCAATACACTCTCCTGCCCACAAACCCCAGTTCTGTCCAGAGTACCTTGAAAGGACCAGCAACACTAGGCCTGAGGTCTGCTCTCAGGGTGGTTTTTGTCGCCAGCTGTGCACTTGGTATCTCCTAGCTAACCTGGCACATGGATTTGAAGTTAAGGGACACTAAAACCTTGGGCTTATGTTTCCTTCTCCAAATAGCTATAAATGTTTGCTTTTGAAGACTTCCCAACTGATTTTATTGTCCAACATCAAACTGAGGTAAAGAAAATGAAGGAGGAGTAAAAATAAGCTAAAACTGATCTTTCAACATTGTAAGAATTCCTAAGTGTTCTTTTTACTTCTTTAAAGGCTATTTAAGGACACAGTATGCATTTTGAGTTCACACTCCAGAATAGGATACTTTTTCCAGCTATTATAATAGTAAGTAGTCTGTTCTTCCAAAGTTATGCTGTAAACTTTAAAAGAAAAAAAAGGTTCAGATTGCAGAGAGGGTTTTATTACCATGACGACAGATACACAATATGTACAATACAGTAGTTTAAAAATCACTTTTTAGATAAAATATTCTGAGATCTCATTACATAGCATCCAAAAGATTTATTTCAGACATCTGAACACCTTTCCCTTTTATTTTCCAGTTTAACAACATAACTTCAATCACAGATGATACGTTCTGCAAGGCCAATGACACCCGTTATATTCGGAACCACATTGAAGAGATACGCCTGGAGGGAAATCCCATCATCCTGGGAAAGCATCCCAACAGTTTTATCTGCTTAAAAAGATTACCTGTAGGGTCATACTTTTAACCACTATCAAGGTATCACATAAACTAAAGTACACACATTCTTATAATCTGTCTCAACAATGTCTAAAGGAGCATAAATATCTGTTTAATATTAACTTAGTATTTCACTAGGAAGGAATTTTATGTTTTAAGCAAGGATGTTCAAAAGCTTACACATTAACACGTAAAAGACTGAATCTCTAAATATTTTCACATTACCTTGTTTTGCACTTAAACAGCATTACAAAATCCTTATAGTTTATAGTAGAGTGCCATTTAAAGGGTATGTCTTTATGTAAATACCCAAATTTAAGAAGCATTATTTCTATTATTAACAAAGTGAGAGGATAAGTCCAAGAAACTTTCAATTGTTTGTATTTTCTGGCCTTTACCACATCACAAAAGTATTTAAGGCTGATGTTCCAAAAACTCTGAAAAGCTAAATATTTCCAGTGATCTCCCATTTTTCTTTTATGATTCATACGTTATTCATTACAAAGGAGAAACTCTTTTCTTTCTATTAAGGCAGCTATTATCTTTTTACTTAGCCTGAGAAATAGGGTATAGTCTCATACCTAGGCAAAACTTTCCAAATAAAGCGTAATTTTACCCTCTGATAAAGAGCTAATATAAGTAATGTTCAGCAATGTTATTCTGCTTTGTAGTCACACAGTTAAAGGCTTCAGTAAAACAGTATAAAATTCTCTTATCTAAATGTTAACATTCTAAATATAGTGTAAAATATTTTAAGAAGTCAAGCAGACCAGAATCAGTATGCTTTAAAAAAACAAAAAAGCACAAAAGTCCACCCCATGTCTCAGAAAGTAGCTGTAAAGTTCTCTATTGTAAAGGCTTGCAAATATGATAAATACTGCAAAACATTTCCTTTTTGCACTGTAGGAATGAGAATCTTATCAAGAAATTTGTTCGAATGTAAGATATAAAAACAAAACAAATTCTGTGGTGTTATTACACATCATTCTCCCACCCACCCAGCACATCCATGTTCATGCAGACAGACCTTATATTCACAAGAAAACTTCTGAGCAACATTTACTAAAGATCCATAATTAACTAATACATTTAATGGTGAGAATTCATCTTCAATCTAATAGTGATTTATGATGACACGATGCTGTCAGATTAGTTCCTAAAATAACTTGACATCTGTCCAAACCCCACTCAAAAGTCTTAAGTGTCCACATTGTTTTGGGGTTACATACAAAATTATCAGTGCTTCAGAAACACGAGTTTGCACTGTATATATAAACACTACCGACACTGTTTCCCACATACGCTACACATTAATATCAAGTTGGTCTCTACATACTATTCCCAGAACAAATATTTAGTCCTATTTTTAAGCATTTGCTTTCATGTTTTCTCTACCTAGAAAAACCTCCTGTTTTTCGATTTTCCCCCAATTTGTCAAGGTTGACCCCAAAATGAAACTTTTCATTAAACAATCTGTAACCTCCTAAGGCCACAATAATTACCCTATAACACTTATTAACTGATTCACTTATTTTATTTCAGTAATTGATAATCAGAACTATTATATTGCTTTCTTATTTTGTGTGCATTCCTCATTTCTCTATGACTCTGAAGTTCACTGAGTACACGACCCACATAAATATTCCCTCTATACTTTCAAAGTTCTAGCATGATAGTGAGCACATATGAACTGAATATAAAATAAACAGTGCAAAATAAAACTCCATTTAACAGAAGGGCTCTGTTGTATTTGAAAAAACAGAATCTTTAAGCTATCATAATCTTGAATAAATTAATGGAAGTAAATTGTAAATTTATCTTGAAAAATAAACTTGATAAGGAGAACTGAGTGGTGGAGTCAAAACTAGAGAAAATGGCCCCAGCCAGCATAGCTCAGTTAGTTCAGCGCTGTCCCATGCACCAGAAGGTCACCAGTGCAATTTCCGGTCAGGACAGGGCTTGATCCCCAGCAGAGGGCATGTAGGAGGCAACCAATCCATGTTTCTCTTTCACATAGATGTTTTTCTCTCTCTCCCTCTCCCTCTCTCTCTCTCTCTCTCTCTCCCTTCCTCTCTTTCTAAAATCAATAAAAACATATTTTTTTAAAAAAACCAAACAAAACTGGGGAAAACAGAGAAGAGTTCTCTCACATTTCCAGATGTCAGAAAAATATAGTATTCCTACGTTCTTAATATAATTAAACTTAAAGAGAGAAAAAAATCATAAAATAACTCAAATTTTACAGAATTGAAAAGCCAGTGGGTTAGGTAAAATAATTAGGAAAGAGCACTAGTAAAAACTCTGAATTATAAAATAATCATTAAAAAATAACTTTTGGACTTCTAGACAAAAAGAAGACATGAACTTGGGTACCTGACAACTTTATATACACCTTAGTCACAAATAAAATAATGAGAGTAAAGTATGCTGATCCCATTATCTTAAATAGATAGTGCTTCATTCTTGACACTGATAGTTAAAGAAACAGAGACTTGAAATTAAAAATATTTTACTCTTACTCGAAAGAAACGAAGTTGTACATAAATGGAAAGACATCCTGGGTTCATAGATTGAAGAGTGAATAGTTAATATGTCAATATTACCCAAAGCAATAAGCAGATCCAATGAAATCACTTTCAAAGTCCCAATGACATTTTTTTTAAAGAAATAGAAACATCCATCCTAAAATTCATATGAGACCTCGAAAAACTCCAAATAGCCAAATTTGAAAAGAACAAAATTGGAGGACTTACATGTCCTCCTTTCAAAATGTAACTATAAATCTACATTAATCAAAAGTGTGGTACTGGTATAAGGACAGACATACAGACCAATGGATATAACAAAGAGCCCAGAAAACTTTGCAAATATATATATATATATATATATATTCAAATGATTTTCAACAAAGGTAGCAAGATCACTCAATATGAAAAGGACAGTGCTGGAAAAGACTGAAGTTGCATGAACAGGCAAATGCAAAAGTCTAAAGTTGGAACCTTAGCTCACAAACTGGATTAAACACCTAAACTTAAGGGCTAAACTATAAAACTCTTAGGGGGAAAAAAGAGAAAAATCTTTATGACATTCAACTTGACAATGACATTTTGGATATGGCATTAGAAAAATACGTAATTTGGCTTCATCAAAATTAAAAACTTTTGTGTGTCAAAAGACACTATCAAGAGAATAAAAAGACAAACCAGGGAATGGGAGAAAATATTTGCCAATTATTTATAGATAAGGGATCAATATCTAGACTATATAAAGAACTCCTACAACTCAACAATAAAAACACCAATCAGATTCAATGGGCAAAGGCCTTACATAGATATTTCTCCAAAGAAGACATACAAATGGCCCATAAGCACATGAAAAGATGCTCAACATCATTAAGAAAATGCAAATCAAAATCACAATGACAATACCACTTCACACCCATTAGGTCGGATATGACGAAAAGGAAAAGAAAAAACCCCACCCCAAGTAACAAACGGATGTGGAGAAGTTGGAAGCCTTGTACACTGCTGTTGGAAATATAAAATAGTACAGGTGTTGTGGAAAAAAATATGCAGTTCTTCAAAAAATTAAACAGACTTACCATATAATCCAGCAATTCCACTCAAAGGTTATACTTGAGAGAACTGAACGTAGGACTTCGACAGATAGACTGGGTGTTACACACCTGTCTTCATAAAAGCACTATTCCCAATAGCCGAAGGTGGACCCAACCCAGTGTCCAACAACAGACGGACAAGTAAACAAGATGTGGTAAAGAACATAAAATGGAATATTATTCAGCCTTAAAAAAGAATGAAATCACGACATATGCTACAACACAGATGAACCTTGAAGACATCATGCGATATGAAATAAGCCAGGCAAAAGGGATAAGTTTTATGATTCTGCTTAAATGAGGTAACGAGAGTAGCCAAATTCACAGAAACAGAAGATGGAATGGTGGTTCCCAGAAGCTGGGGGAGAAAGAATGGCAAGTTACTATTTACTGGGGACAGATTTTCAGTTTAGAATAATGAAAAAGTTCTGGAGCTAGATACTGATGATGGTTGTACAGCAATGTGACTGTTTCTTTCCATTCTAGTAATCTTATCAGCAAAGACCAGTTCATAGAAGTGCTCTACACTCTCAGGGAAAAATGCACCAATTATACTTTTATACCTGCATTGAAATTGGCTTTGGAGATGGAACTAGTACTCACATTTCCCATGACCCATTCGAATGTATAAGTAAACAACCATGCCAGGTGATTCACACCTATAACTGCCAGCATCTTTGTCCATTATCTGTGGAGAAAAGCTGGTTAACTGTTCTGGTGCCAAGAGCACCTGCAAGTAAACAACAGAATCGAGAAAACTCCTCAAGGGATCATAGTACAGGTACAGGTACTAGCATGTTACATTCTAAAGAAAATCCTATGCCTGACAGATGTTATTAGCTCAACTAAATTGAATGCAAATAATAATTATTATAATAATAAAAATATACAAAATAAAGGAGAGTTAATACCAGTCATGAAAACAATAGTCCTGACCTAGTTAGGCTTTGGGGGAAACCTGAACCTTGAGATATGATTTAGGCTGACTCTTTCAGAACTGGCTTTTGTGTGGATCACTGCTGTCAATAATTTGATGATATACAACTAAGTAGGATCTGGGGGATTACAGAACAACCAAACATAATTCTAGTTATGCCAGAAACAAACAAAAGGAATAAAAAGGAGTCTCTGAATGTATCAGGATCAGACTTAAGCAGCATTACTTTACAAGAAGCAGGGCTCAGTATTTAAACTTGAGATCTACAATAATTAAGAAGCTCAAAACAACAAAGTCTAGCTCAGGAAGTAAAGATTATACTGCTATGTGATAAGCCTTCTATGATTATATTCTTTTTTTTTTTTTTTAAGATTTTTTTTTATTGTCTTTTAGAGAGAGAAGGAGGAAGAGGAAGAGAGAGAGAGAGAAACAACCATTGGCTGCCTCCTGCCCCAGCAGACATTTGCCCTTACCGGGAATCGAACTGGAACCTTTCAGTGAACAGGATGACGCCCAACCACCTGAGCCACACCAGCCAGGGCTCTTTATTAGCATTAGTCATTTTACTTCAAGTACCCTTGACAGATTAATTTTTCAAAATGTGTATTACAAAATAAATAGGAATATAACTACACTTCTTTCAAGATATTCCATCATATAAGATTCACTGATTTGTACAGAAGCATTCCTCCTTCATTTATTCCAAATAACTGCAAATTCCAGGAACCAATTAAAATGTTTTTCTTTAAAAACTATAAGGAAAGAATATTATTTTAAATCTCCAAGTTAAAATGAGTTTCACTTTTTCATATGTGTTTAAATTTAAAGACTTTAGACACTACCTTGAAATGTTTAAATGTGCGCTTCCGATATTCACACCACTCCACAAAAAAGTGTAGGCTTCGGAAAAACATAAACAGATCTCTTCTTTCTTCTGCTCTGTAGGAATAAAAATTTCTATGATTAATAAATATTATTAAATGAGAAGTCCAACCTGGCTCTCCTCCTTAATATTGCTTTTTTAGATATCCTTCACTAAAGCTAAAAAACAATATTATTTTCAGATGTACTTCTACATACTGAACTCTGCACTGTTGAGTACGTGCCCATGTGACTGCTAATGGGACTTTCTCAGCCTAGAGCTCCCTGTTCCCCATTTCCAAATGTTTCAGTTCTACCCATCTTTCAAGGCACCACTCAAATGCCACCCTCTCCTTGAAATTTTATTTCAGAACTGGTAGAATAAAGAATATGTCTTGTCTTTGACCCTAGTTGCTGGTACAGAGCCTCAAAAACCCTTCAGATTTAATAATGACTCAAGGTGACCCCTAGACAGCCTCAGGATAGGGACTGGTCACCAGAAAGACCAACCACTTGATCAAAGAGAGTGAAACTTTGGGGCAAGCAGGCCTCCAAGGAGGAGAGGGGGTAGGAAGCACTCAATCACATGGGCAATCATTTAATCACCGATCACTATGTGAGGAAGCACCAACACACAATCCGTACAATAAAGCTCGTGGAGCTTCCAAGTTGGTGAACTGGGAGGCTAAGGTAGGGATTCTGAGGGAAAGGGCACAAAGCTCTACATTTCTCCTCGTACCCCACCGCACACCACTGCCTATTCACTGCTTCCATTTGGCTGTTTCTAGGTTGTAACTTTCATAATAAAACCACAACTTTTAGCAGAGCATTTTCATTGAGTTCTCTTGAGTCTTAACAAATTATCACATCTGAGGGGATTGTGGGAACGTACAAATTATTGCTAAGTAGGTCAGATATGCAGGTGGCCCCTAAGACTTGTGGCTGACATGAAATGGAGTGTCTTGTGGAGGACACTGCCCTTAACCTGTGGGTCTATGCTAAATCTGGGTACTGTCAGGGCTGAATTGAATTAAAGGACACCCAGTTGGTGTCAGAAAATTATTGTCTGAACAATGATTTCAACACCACACCACATATCCTATTCCAAAATCACTACAAATAATTTCTGTGTCTATGAGCTCCCATAGGAATTTATCTTAGTTCCCTTAATACTATACCTATTGTTAAGCTGACCCCTACAGACCCAAGCAACTTGTAGTTAAGATATGTGTATTCATTTACTCATTCATTCAATAAATGTGGGAGTAAAGTTCCCAACCTGGTCATGATAGATTTAAAAGCACATTCCTCCCAAAGACTACCATTAAGTACAATTTAGAATCATTGATATAACACCTGTAACTGTACTAAAAGATTCTGAAATGTGGACAGAGGAATGCAGAATGGGGAAAGACTTCAGGAATTAAGGGAGGATCGGGTGTTCAGTTCCTGGCGATTTATTTTTGCCTCCTGTATTTCCCAAATGGACACTGAAGAGACTGCAACCCAGAGATGCCATAGGGTAAAGTTAAAAAAAGGCCTAGGGAAACACTGCTACCCTCTAGCCAGCAGAGGTCATAAAAGGTAAGTGGAAGGACACTGGTCTTGGTAATGATTTTTTTAATTTGACACCAAAAGCTAAGGCAGCAAAAGCAAAATAAACAAGGGACTACATCAAACTAAAAAAGTCCTGCAGAGCAAGCAAAACCATTAACAAAATAAAAAGGGAACCTACCAAATGGAAGATATTTGGGAAATATTTCCAAAGCATGTATCTGATAGGGGTTAATAACCAAAATACATAAAGAACTCATACAACAGCAAAAACAAAACAAAACATAACATAACCCCATTAAAAAATGGGCAGAGGACCTAAAGAAACATTTTTCCAAAGAAGATATACAGATAGACAAAAGGTGCTCAACATCGCTAATCATCAGAGAAATGCAAACCAAAACCACAACGAAATATTACCTCACCCCTTTCAGAATGGCTGTTATCAAAGAGGCAAGAAATAACAAGTGTTGAGAATGTGGAGAAAAGGGAGCCCTTGTGCACTGCTGGTGGGAATGTAAACTGGTTCAGGCATATGAAAACTGTATGAAGTTTCCTCAAAAAATTACAACTACAATGACCATGTATGATATACCAACTCCACCTTGGGGTATCTATCTGAAAGAAACAAAAACAACGACTTGAAAAGATACGTGCACCCCCGTGCTTACTGCAGCATTATTCACTACAGCGGAGACATGGAGACAACGTGTCTGTCAGTGAGTGAACGCATGAGGAAAATGTGGCAGACACGTACACACACAGGCACACGCGCGCACGCACACACACACACACACAATGGAACATTATACAACCATAAAAAAGGAAAGTCTGCCATTTGCAACAAAATGAATGGACATTAGGGCACCCTCAAATAAGTCAGACAGAGAAAGACGAATACCGTATGATCTCACTTATATGTGGAATCCTAAAAAAACACACACACACAAAAGAACACAACCTCACAGACATTGTTGGTTGCCAGAAGCAGGGGTCTGGTAGGGGATGGATGAAATGGGTACAGGTAGTCAAGAGGTACAAAAATTCCAGTTATAAAATAATTCATAGGGATGTAATGTACAGCATGATGACTACAGTTAATAAATACTTATTATGTTTGAAAGTAACTATTGCATGTTAAAAGTTCTCATCAAAAGAAAAACTGAAACTGTGTAGGGATGGATGTTAACTACACTTACTGTGGTGATCATTTTGCAACAATACAAATACTGAATCATTACATTACACACCTGAAACTAATATGTAAACTATATCCAATGGGGAAAAAACTCAATGTTCAAGATCAAGCAATTTAATCTATTAAATGTAACATTTATAAGTTTCTTTTGTGAATCCTTAATAGCAAATGTTTTCAAAAATTAAGCAATAAAATTTTAGATGCAGTTAAGAAAAATGAGAAGAGTGGTCCATGCAGAACAGAACCCCAATGCCAAAGAGAAGCTGAGGCCCTCTCCCTCCCAGTTGGGCACCTGGCACCGCTGGCAATAAGCAAATGCCAGGGAAAATGCAGTGTGCTCCCTGATGGAATGCTGCTGCTGGGGAGACTGTGGAAGGAAGCTTTCTGAACTAGCCCTACCCCTGACACCAAGCAAAACTGAGAAAAGAAGAGGTGCCATTCCCACATTCCACTGGAATGGCACCTGCAATACAGTAGGATGCTTTGTCAACTTTTCACATGCTACACTATGCAATCCCAAGCACAGAACGGGAAAATTTAGAGAGAAGGAACCTCGAGAAAGACATCCTTTACATTTGTATATGAAGTCCTGAATCACCACTAAATGGACTACAAATCTGACAAGTAGCAATAATGCAAAAAACACTGAGAAGTGAACTATAGTGTACAATGCCACGCAGAATTCAGATTGGGCTCAGGATAGTGCACAGGAGAGGCAAACCAAGATAGCACATTTAAAATATAGCCCATAAAAGTGAACCAGGATGTGCTTTTGAATAAAAGTGTGTTTACAAAGACAACTGCAAAAATGGCAAAATAGAGACTACTGGGTCGTTTCTGCTCAGAAATCTTGAAAACCATTGCAATGACTGTCAGAATCACACTTACTGGAATTTGGGGAGATAGTAAAACATTTATAGCAACCAGCCAAACACTTAACCAGGAGATGGGCCACGAAGCAGGGGAGGAAAGTTTTGCAGTGCTTTTAGTTCATGCTAACCACGCCCCTAACTGCACACAGTAGCAGTCTGAAGATGGCATCCCATTTTCTTGGTGGGGAGCCCTGTCCTAATCACAGCAAAGTGGAT
This sequence comes from Miniopterus schreibersii, assembly GCF_964146895.1. Taxonomy (NCBI): domain Eukaryota; kingdom Metazoa; phylum Chordata; class Mammalia; order Chiroptera; family Miniopteridae; genus Miniopterus; species Miniopterus schreibersii. Next base: position 71,110,043 of record NC_138111.1, on the reverse strand, counting down.
CTTGTTCCCAACTGAATTATTTGTTTTGATCTCTCTGTGGGGTCCCTGAGGACTAATTAAAGGGGCCAGACTATTTTTCACTTAACTCATAACTTTCTTGTAGTAAAGACATATTATGCAGAGGACTTTTTTAATATTGATTATTAGAGAAAAGGAGAGGGAGGGAGAGAGAAACATCGTGTGAGAGTGAAACACTGATCAGCTGCACCCTACACGCCCCCTACCAGAGGTAGAGTCCGAAGCCTGGGCATGTGCCCTGACCGGAAATTGAACCAGCAGCTTTTCGGTGCAAGAGACAACACCCAACCAAGTGAGCAACACAGGCCAGGGCCAGAGGACATTTCTTAAAGACACTGAAAGTCAAATGAGCAGCCGATGTTGCCTGAGGCAAAATAACAGTTAAGACAACATACATGACAAAAGCCAAGGAAGGAAAAGGTGCAGAGTGAGAATCTTTAGAGACTAAAGATTTTGAAAAGAGTTCCTCTATACCAAGAAACTAGAAAGCCGTATGACTGTCCAGAGCAGGATGCATGCTCAGAAAAGACCTGAGAAGACAAATTTTCACCTCTGGCTAATTATTTTTAATGTTTTTACTGATTTGAGAGAGAGGAAGGAAGAGGGAGAGATAGAAACATCAATGATGACAGTCACTGATCGGCTGCTTTCTACAGGCCCTCCACTGGGGATCGAGCCCACAACCTGGATATGTGCCCTGACCTAGAATCAAACCATGGTCTCCAGGTTCATAGGCTGACGCTCAACCCCTGAGCCACGCCGGCCAGGCAACCTCTGGCTTATCTTTAGGCTAAAGGTAGGCAGGGCATAAAGGCTAAGGCAGAGTTGTGAAAGTGTTGAAGTAGTGCCCCAACACAAAGCCAAAATGCAAAAACTTGGAGATAATGTATTTTTTCTTTTATTTCCTTTCTGTACATCATAATAGTTAAAATGTCCTGTATTCAACAACAAAAAAAACAACTAAGCATGCAAAAAATATATAAATATATAATGGCCCAGCTATACAAAAAAAGGAACACAAACTGTCCTTAAGGAAACAGGCAGTGGAACTACTAGACAGAGATGTTAAACCAGCATATCCTAAATATGTAAAGAGAACTCAAGGGAACCAAGAAAACAACTCTGCAACAGAGAATAAGGCAAATTATAAAAAGGAAGTAAGTAGATATTTTAGAACCAATAACAAAAAATGAAAAAGTCACTACAAAGGTCCAAAAGCATATCTGAACAGGCTGAACAACCAACAGAAATTAATACAAGTAACATGATATTATCCAGTTTAAGTGGTAGGGAGAAAAGACAATGAGGAAAAAAATGGACCCTAAAAGCGCATGGGACACCATCAAGTATACCAACATAGGCATAATGGGAGTCACAGAAAAAGAGCTGAGAGAAGGAGCTTAAAGTATATCTCAAGAAATAATGGTCAAATCCACTCCAAACTGGATGAAAAAATTATACAAATCTAAGATCACAAACTGTAAAAAATTAATTCAAATTTATCCACACCAAGACACATACTCAAAGTGTCAAATATCAAAGAGAGAATTCTCAGAGTGACAAGAGAAGTGACTCATTACACAAGGAATCATCAGTAAGACTAATAGCTGATTTACCATAAAAAACAATGGAGGCCAAGAGATACTGGGATAACAATGTGCTAAAAGAAAAAGTCAACCAATAATTCTCTATCTGGCAAAACTATCCTTCAAGAACGAAGAAGAAATCAAGACATTCCCTAATATTAAAAAGGTGAGAGACTTCATTACTAATACACTCACGTACAAAAACACTAAAGGGAATATCCTTCAGGCTAAAATGAAAGAAACAGCGGAGAGTAACCTTTTCAAAGTCTTTTGAAGAAATAACAAACATTGGTTACATAGATAAATAACAAAGACAGTATTGTTGCATTTTTTATTTATAACCCCTCTTTTTTGCCTATATGATTTAAAAGACAAATGCATAAGGTAAAAATTTTAAATCTATGTTAATGCATGCATACAGTATGTATAAAGATATAATCTGTGATGATGATAACATAAGACAAATGAAGATATAAGAAAAGTTTTTGCATATTATTAAAGCAAAGTTTTTATTAATTCAAAATAGATTGTTATAAGTTTAAGACATTAATTGCAATCCTCAAGGTAGCCACTAAGAAAATAACTAAAAAATTATACAGATAACAAAATGGGAAGGGAATCAAAATGGTACATTACAAAAATCAAATAAACTTTAAACAAGGCAGTAATGAAGGAATTAAAAAAAGATATAACACACAGAAAACAAATAATAAAATGACAGAAGTAAATACTTTCTTACAGCAATTACTTTAAAATGTAAATGGCTTAAACTCTCCAATTAAAAGGTCAGTTGGGAGAATGAATTTTTTAAAAATGATCCATCAATATGCTGTCTATAACAAACTCACTTTAGAGGTTAAAAAAATACTACAAAGGTTAAAAACTGAGGCTTGAAAAATATTTCATGCAAATAGTAGCCAAAAGAGAGCTGGGGTAGCTATGCTATCCCAAAATAGACTTTAAGTTAAAAATTGTTACAAGAGGCAAAAAATTACATTATATATTGATAAAGGGTCAAGTCACCAAGAAGAGACAATAATGGGGTCAACCCACCACAATGTAACACATACACCTAATGAAGAATCCCAAAATATATTAAGTACAATATGACAGAACTAAGGAGAGGAGCAATTTAACAAAACAGTAGGATACTTCAGTATCCTACTTTTAATAATGGATAGAACTAGACAGAAGATCAATAAAGAAATAGAGGATTTGAACACTATAAACCATTAGACCCAACAGACATATACAAAGCATGCCACTTAACAACAAAATCCCATATTGTTCTCAAGTGCACATAAACGTTCTCCAGGATAGACCATATGTTAGGTCCCAAAACAAGTCTAAATACATTTTTAAAATCTGAAATAATATAAAAGTATCTATTCCAACCATAATGGCATAAAAGTAGAAATCGGTAACAGAAAAAAAATGGAAAATTCATAACATGTGCAAATTAGATAACATACTCTTAAACAACCAATGGATCCAAGAAGAAATAACAAAGGAAATTAGAAAATAATTTTATTAAAATAAAAATACAATACACTAAAACTTGAGAAAAGCAGTGCAAAGAGGAAAATTTCTAATTGTAAATACCAAACTTTAAAAAGAAGAAAAATGTCATATCAATAACCTAAGTTTATACCTAATGTAACTAGAAATAATAGACCAAAAAGACTTGAAATGAATAATTTAAAACTGAAAAATATAACAAATTCAAATCTTACCAGATGGGTTCCATAGCAGAATGGAGATAAAACAGGCTGGGCGGGGGGGGGGGGGGGGGGAGATCCTTATGGCATTGTTAATAAATAACAAAAAGTTTAACCTCTGTATTGTCAATCTCAGAAGGAGAAAGGAAAGGGCCTGGGGCTGAAAATATATTTGAAGAAATAAGGACTAAAGAGTCACCAACTTTGACCAAAACATATATACCGACTGATTCATAACCATGGCTAGGCCCAGACAAATGACCAAATTTCCCAGCAGTTCTTGAAAGCAGGAAGAGAAAAATGAGACATTACAAATAAGGGAACAATGATGTGAAACACTGTGCATTTCTAATAAAAAAACATGGAGGCCAGAAGCAAGTGGCACCACATTTTTCAAGTGCTGAAAGAAAAGAACTGTCAAACTATAATTCTATATACAGAGAAAATCTTCAGGAATGAAAGGAGAATAAAGACATTTTCACATTGAAAATAATTAACATATTTTGTCCCCAGAGACATCATCATTCACATGGTTTCCTTTAGCTCTTTGAGCATATTTTAAAAAGCTGACTTAAAAGTCTCTGTCTAGTAAGTCCAGTGTCTGGGCTTCCTCAGGGTCTGTTTCTACTGATTGACTGCTTTTTTTCCTGTGTATGAGCCATACGTTCTTGTTTTGTTTTTGTGTTGTGCATGTTATGATTTTTGTTAAAAACTAAACATTATAAAAAATATAGTGTGGCAATTCTAAAAATCAGATTCCCCTCTCTCCACAGGGTTAATTTGTTGTTCTTTTTATTTGTTTAGTAACTTTTCTGAATTAACTTGTAAAGTCTGTACTCTTTGTTATGTGTGGCTACTGAAGTCTGCTCAGTTAGCTAATATTTGGACAAAGATTCACTTCAACACCTAGAACCCGTATGTCTCCCAGTCTTTGCGAAGGGGCTCTTTGTGTGTTCTGGAACATGCCTTCAATGCTCAGCAAAGCAAGTGACAGCTATCTTCGCCTTCAATTCCTACTTTTGCAGAACCTCATGACTAGCCAGTAGCAAGAACTTACAGCCATTTCAGGACTTTCCTGAACATGCACATAATCCTGGGCATGCACACAACCCACACATGGGAAGGACCTTCTAGATTCCCAGAGTATGTTAGAGCTTTTCGAAGACCCTAAAGCCATCCCATTCTCCAGCTTTTCCTTCTAAGCTTTTTGGTTACCCTATTAAATTGCTACAGCTGTTATCCACCAGCCAAGGAAGCCATGAAGTTTAAAAATTGTCTCCAAACACCTTCAACAAATGCTCTCAGAGAAAAGGCTTCACACCGAATGAGTTCTGAGTCAGGTCAAATTCAGACTTCCAAGTGAGATCTGTCAGGGAACCAAGGAATAGGTCAAACAATGACAATTCACTGAAAATAAGGCTCTGAAAATATGTCTGACCTATTCTGCTTCCTCTGGTGACTGCAGGCTTTCAGTTATCAAGGCTGCTCCAGAGCTGGTAAGGGACAGATGGGAAGACAGCATTTAAAAAGCCACAAAAGTCTACTTATAAAGATTCTGCTCTCTGAATACATACAATCCTTTAGTTTATTTACAGATTCTAAATTTTTTATTCCTGCAGTTTTTGCTAGTTTACTTGTTGCTTTTATGAAGGAGAGACTCTTCAGAGGTACTTACTCTGCTAGTGTAACTGATGTCTATGCCTTAGATTTTAATCATGTCTTATATTTTCTGGGTTCTGATGTTGTGAAGTCAGGGGCCTTGCTGACCCTGGAGGAACTATCCCTCCCAATGTTAGCCAATTCCAAGAGATAGTAAATAACTTGCTACTGAGCATGCTTTTCAAATGTCATCCAAACAGTCCAGAACCCACACCCCAACTACTACTTTTATCAAGCTCTACAACTCTGACCTAATCACCCTAGGGCCAGGTACCAAATAACTAGGGACAGCCCCCACAACCACAAGCTTCCTGAAATTATTCAACTTAGCCAAGGAAAACCCTGCTCACCATGCCTCACCTGCTCCTTCCTTCAGAAACCACAATAAAGGCTCTTGCCCATATCGCCCTCTCACTCTGTCTCCTGGCCTACTCCAGTGCTTCTCCCTATGGCCAAAGGTGGTATCATGTGCCCCTCCTCTTGGGAACTGTGAGTAACAAACTATCTTTTCAATGGCAATCATCTCCCCGTCTGTTGGCCTTAATCAAATGACAACACCACCTATTAAAATAGGCTCCCATGTATTTATACTTAACTTTCAAATGCTGGCCATGCAGTACATATGTGTATACATGTTAGTGTCAAATGAAAGCAAAAAGACCACCCCAGAACACATAAACAGTGGTGAGTTTTGTTTTCTCCACACTTGGTCACTCACGAAAATGGTCTTGTAATTCACTGGGACAGCTTCTCAGCGAAACCTCACAAAACTGGTCTTCATGGCACCTATAGTGATATTTCTATGAAGATGACCAGTTTGGGGCAGCTCTTGAACATCAAGTAAATGGTCCTCTAAAGCCACTTAGTAGCTAATCTGGGTGAGCTTATAAGAACTTGGAATAACAACTCAATGAGGGCACTTTAGGAAGTCAGTACAAGGACTAACAGAATTGTGATTCTTAGAAAATATCCTGAGAAATGAAAATGATTATTACCTATTTGTAATAATCATTCAGATTACCTGAACTATGATTAAGCTGAGGAACAGTTTGTTCTGAAATTAGTCGCAATTATAGGTTTTAGTACTTTCCCATGCTTTTTTGTAGTTTTTTGTTTCAAAAAGTGTAACATTTAAACAACAAACAAAATTCTCTTGGGAATCCAAGATGTAGGCGGATTAAGTGGAAGCTACACTGAAACTCTCTGAAGACGAAACAGGAATTACAACTAAAACATAGAAAAACCATCCTGAATAATCAACTGAAGACTAGCTGGAAAGAACCCTCATAACCAAGGACCTGAAGTGGAGACCGCAGAGAGACTGGTAGAAAGTGCAGAGGTGCGAGAGGGCTGGCTGGGCTCCCACAGGCAGCAGCTGAAATTCCAGAGGGATATCTCAGCTGTGGAGGGTTCCCATTGAGGACTCTGGTGTCTGAACCCCAAGCTGGGCTTCCCAGCCCAGAGCACCAGAAATGAGAAAGGTGCCCACATAACATCTTCCTGTGAAAAGTAGTAGGGTTTCTGTCAGGGAGCAACAGCAGGTACCCTCTTATGCACAAAGATTAGTATGCTGCCACTCACCTTGGGCTTCGGTGGAGGCAGAGTGGACCAGAGCTGTGTGAGGAGAATCCATGGGGGCTGGCTAGGGGAATAGATCTCAGAGGGCAGCCATCTGGAACCCTGTGCTGAGTCATTCCCCCATACAGCAGAGGACCTCTTTCTCAGGCAGACATTTACCTTCCAAGCAGCTTTTGCCTGGGTGGGGAGGGGAAGAGAATGCCCCACCCTAGGACGTTTCCACAGCCTGAGGATCCTTAAGAGACTTATAACAATCAGCCGCCCCATCATGTGAAGTTTCTATAGCCTGAGGCTCAATAAGAGACTGAATAATAGCCTCTGGGTGCTTTGAGTCTTTGCCTGATTTGCTTCTGGACCAAGGGCTTGGAAAAGCAGACCTTGGTGCACATCTTGGTCCTGTTACAAACACACACAGCCCCAGCAGAGGAAACCACAAGGTATGGAGCGTGGAAAACTTCAAACACGATACTCAAGGAGAGTCACAAACAGTGTCTGACATTGGCCTGAACCAGGAACCAGAGACCATCCAAAGACTGGGAGTTCTAGCAGATCTACCTAATACACAGAAACACATCCAAACAGGTAGCCAAAATGGGGAGACAAAAAGACAAGCCCCAAATGAAAGAACAAAAGGATTCTCCAGAAGAATAGCTAAATGAAATGCAGATGAGCAACCTATCAGATATACAGTTCAGAATAGTGATCATAAAGATGCTCAACAGCATGAAAAAATATATAGAAACTATGAAGGAAATTAAGAATGACATAGTAGAAATAAAAAAAACATTGGAAGGAATGAACAGCAGATTCAGGGAAGCTGAGGATCGGATTGGTGAATTAGAAGACAGGGTAGAAAAAAATCACTCAGAGATCCAAAAAGAAGAACAATTAAAAAACAGAAAGACAGTCTAAGGAAGCTGTGGGACAACATGAAATATAACAATATTGACATTATAGGAGTGCTAGAAGTCGAAAGTATGCAAGGGTTAGAGAACCTGTTTGAAGAAAGAATGGCAGAAAACTTCCCTAACCTGGTCAAGGAAAGTCACACAAGTTCAGGAGGCACAGAGAGTCCCAAGCAAGAAGAACCCAAAGAGGCCCACGCCCAGACACATCATAATTAAAATACAAAAAATTCAAAACAAAGAGAGGATATTAAAGGCAGCAAGAGAAAAACAAGCCGTTACCTACAAAGGAGCTCCCATAAGGCTGTCAGCTGATTTCTCATCAGAAACTCTATAGGACAGAAGGGAATGGCATGAAGTATTCAAGGTAATGCAAAATAAGGATCTGAAAAGAGAATACTCTATCCAGCAAGGCTACCATTCAAAATGGATGGTGAAATAAAGAGCTTTCTAGACAAAAAAAGGCTAAAGGTGTTTATCACCGCCAAACCAACATTGCAAGAAATTTTAAAGGGACTGCTGTAATTGGATTAAATGCTCCAATCAAAAGACACAGGGTAGCTGAATGGATAAGAAAACAAGATCCAGCCCAGCCGGGCGTGGCTCAGTGGTTGAGCGTGGACCTAGGGTCCAGGCCATCAATTCCCCGTCAGGGCACATGCCCGGATTGCAGGCTCGATCAATGACTCTCTCATCATTGATGTTTCTATCTCTCTCTCTCTCTCTCCTTTCCTCTCTGAAATCAATAAAGATATATTAAAATAAAATAAAATAATAAAAGAAAAAAAAGAAAACAAGATCCAAATATATGCTGTCTACAAGAGACCCACCTCAGAACAAAAAACTCACACAGGCTGGAGAAGAAAAAACACACAACTTCTGGAGGACTTTAAGAGGAGATCAACAACAATTCAGTCATAGTAAGGGACTTTAACACCCACTGACTTTACTGGATAGATCTTCCAGACAAAAAATCAACAAGGAAACAGTGACTCTAAGTGACACACTAGATCAGAAGGATTTAATTCACATTTACAGAATGTTCCACTCCAAAGCTGCAGAATCGGCATTCTCCTCAAAGTGCACATGGGAAATTCTCAAAGATAGACCACATATTAGGACACAAAACAAGTCTCTACAAGTTCAAGAAGAATGAAATCATATCAAGCATCTTCTCAGACATTTACACAATGGAATACTCTTGTGAAATACCCTTTGAGACAGCACAGTGGGATCTGGGGAGTATTAAGCTAGGCGAAATAAGCCAGTCACAGAAGGACAAGTGTCACATGATCTTACTCATACGTGGATTCTAATGAACAAAATAAACAGATGAAGAAAACAGATCCAGAGATATAGAAGCATGGAACAGACTGATGAAACTCGGGGGGGCGGGGAGGGGTAGAGAGAGATTAACAAAAGAATTTATATGCTTATATGCATATCCCATGGAAACAGACAATAGTGGGGTGAAGGCCTGCAGGGAGGGGTACAGGATGGAGGGGATCAATGGGTAAAAAGGGGACATCTGTAATACTTTCAACAACAAAGATAATTTTGATTTTTTTAAAAAAGGTAAAATTATAAAAATTTCTAAAAATTTTGAAGAAAATCTTCATGGCCAGAGGTTAGGCAAAAAGTTCCGACAGTATACCAAAAACATGGTATCTTCTTGAAATAAAACACTTTGCTCTTTGAAAGATATGGTTTAAGAAAGTGAAAGGGCAAGCTACGGAATAAGAGAAAATATTTGGAAATTGCACACGTGAAAAAGGACTTATATGCAGAATATATTAAAAAACTTTCAAAACAACAGTAAGAAAACCCAGTGAAGCAATGCATGAAAAACTTAAACATAAACTTCACTAAAGAGAATAAACAGATGGTAATTAAGCACATATGAAAATGTTTACATTCCTAACCACTAGAAAAAACGAGATATACTACACTCCCACTAGAATGGCTCAATGCAAAAATACATAAATACCAAGTGCTGCTACCAGACCTCTCATAAATTGCTGGTCGGAATGAAAAATGGTACAAACCTTCTGGAAAATGCCCTGCTAGTTTCTTATAGAGGAAAATATACATTTACCATATGACCCAACAATCCAACACCCAGGTATTCATCCTAGAGCAGAAGTCAGTAAACTTTCCATAAAAGACAAACTAAATATTTCAGGCTCGCAGGCTATATGGTCTCTATTATAATTACTTCACTCTGCCATTATACTGTGAAAGCAACTATAGAAAATACACAAAGGATTGCGTATGACCGTGTTTTAATAAAACTTATTCTATAAAAAGAGGCAATTGGTCTGTGAATCAAAGTTTGCCCGTCTCCACCCGGCCGGGCATGGCTCAGAGGTTGAGCATCTACCTAGGATCCAGGAGATCAGGGTTCAATTCCTGGTCAGGGGACGTGCCCCACTTGCAGGCTCAATCCCCAGTCAGGGGCATGCAGGAGGCAGCTGATCAATGATCATTGATGTTTCTATCTGTCTCTCTCCCTCTCCTTTCCTCTCTCTGAAATCAATAAAGATGTGTTTAAGCCCGGCCAGGCGTGGCTTAGCAGTTGAGCATCGACCTGGGATCCAGGAGATCGGGGTTTGATTCCCGGTCAGGGCACATGCCCAGGTTGTGGGCTCGATCAATGACTCTCTCACTGATGTTTCAATCTCTCTCTCTCCCTCTCCTTTCCTCTCTCTGAAATCAATAAAGATATATTTAAAAAAAAAAAAAGATGTATTTAAAAAAAAAGTTTGCCCATTTAAGAGAAATGAAAACTTACATTCAATCAAAACCCTCTACACAAATCTTTATAGCACTTCTATTCATAATAGCAAAAAACTGGACACAACCCAAATCTCCTTCAACAGGTAAATGGATAAACTATGTAATACCCACACAACAGACTACTACTACGCAATGAAAAGGAAAACCTACTGATACATGCAACATGTATGACCCACAAAGGCATTCTCTTGAGTGAAATAAGCCAGTACTGAAAGTTTACATCCAGAACAGTCTAATTTTAGTATTTCAATACGCTGCACATTGTGTGAAAACTTTAGTGAAGAGTTAGACCACTCCTAGAATTAACCTGTACAAAGCAAGATTTTGGCCAACTGTTGTTTGCACAGACAATAACTACTGAAGGGGGCTAGGGTGGGTAAGGAAAGAGAAGTGATTAACCAAAGAACTTATATGCAATAAGTACAGCCCATGGACACAAACAATAGTACAGTGAAGGCCTGGGGTGGGCGGCGGCTAGGTGGAAGGAGGCACAAAGGGGGGGGAATGGAGGACAACTGTAATACTACAACAATAAAAAATAAGTTATAAAAAAAAGGGTAGCATGAGGAAGTTCTTTTTTTGGTATTATGGAATTTATCTTTATTCTGATTATGGTGGTAGTTACATGAATTTATATTTGTGTTAAATTTGGTGAGACTTCTGTGACTAAAAAGTCACTTTTATTGAATGTTAATTAAAACATAAAAATTCCAAAAAAAAAGGAAAAAAAGGCAAGGTAAATTACAAAACAGGTCACAAAATTCAAAAGAAAACTTTGAGAAATGACCAGCCCTCACAATGAACTTGAAAGATCAATAGACGGGTTTAATAGCAGGTTAGATACAATTTGAGGAAAGAATTTGCCTTTACTTGAATATACATCTAAAGAGATAATCTAGAACAACTGCATGAAAAGGTAACCATTAAAAAAAAAGACCTGTCTTTATTTTAAAAGACAGGTAAATTCAAAAAAGAGATACATAGACCTACTACAAATGACAAGTACTGGCAGTAAAATATTAGCAGATTAGTCACAAAATGAAGAAATAATTACTGAACTAAAATCCAGATCTGAGGCATAATCAGGAATAAGCACAGAGGTGAAGAGATAGAAACATAAAAAAGAATAAGTCAACCCCAGCACGATGGCTCAGTGGATAGAGTGTCGGCCCACAGACTGAAGGGTCCCAGGTTCAACTCCAGTCAAGGGCAGGTACCTCGGTTGCAGCCTCCATCCCTAACCCCAGTTGGGGCGCGTGCAGGAGGCAACCAATCGGTGTGTTGGCTCTCACATCAACGTTTTTCTCTCTCTCCCTCCACTCTCTCTGAAAAGCAATGGAAAAAACATCCTCGGGTGAGGGAAAAAGAAAGAAAGAGAGAGAGAGAGAAAGAGAGAGAGGGAGAAAGAGAGAAAGAAAGAGGACGGGAGGGAGGGAGGGAGGGAGGGAGGGAGGGAGGGAGGGAGGGAGGGAGGGAGGGAGGGAGGGAGGGAGGGAGGGGAAAGAGTAAGTCAGATGCGAAAGAAAGAAAGAAAGAAAGAGAGAGAGAGAGAGAGAGAGAGAGAGAGAGAGAGAGAGAGAGAAAGAAAGAAAGAAAGAAAGAAAGAAAGAAAGAAAGAAAGAAAGAAAGAAAGAAAGAAAGAAAGAAAGGGAAAGAAAGAGAGAGAGAGGGGGAGAAAGAAAGAGAGAAAGAGAGAGAGAGAGAGAGAGAGAGAGAGAGAGAGAAAGAAAGAAAGAAAGAAAGAAAGAAAGAAAGAAAGAAAGAAAGAAAGAAAGAAAGAAAGAAAGAAAGAGAGAGGAAGGAAGGAAGGAAGAAAGAGGAAGGGAAAGAGTAAGTCAGATGAGGAAGGAAGGAAGGAAGGAAGGAAGGAAGGAAGGAAGGAAGGAAGGAAGGAAGGAAGGAAGGAAGGAAGGAAGGAAGGAAGGAAGGGAGAAAAGAAAAGAGAAAGAAAGAAAAGAAAAGAAAAGAAAAGAAAAGAAAAGAAAAGAAAAGAAAAGAAAAGAAAAGAAAAGAAAAGAAAAGAAAAGAAAAGAAAAGAGAAAAGAAAAGTCAGATGCAGAAGATAGAAAGACTGTATGTCCCAAATTCCAGAATGAGATTCAGAAAAAAATTCGGAAAGAGTTCTGCTTCTACTTAGAATGTAAAAAGCTGCAAAGAAGGTCACTCTCAACCTAATATCAAGGTTTAGAATAATAATCTATAATTTTATAACTCATTCAGATTTTATGAATAATTTTATAGATGAATAAAATAATCTGAGTAACTCATAAAACCTGAATGATATATAAAATCATAATGTTTGTTGAGCTCCTCAAAGACCTGAAGTCACATGACAAGTGAGTAAACAAACACTGCTCTCCCTCAAGAAGGGAACACTGCTCAGTCCAGTGGGTAGGGAGAAATCAGCTAAAATTCTGACAAATTCTTAGAGGACAAATGTGAAGTAGAGTGTCATTTAGAACAGGTGGGAACCCAAGACACAAAGGGAACCCATCAGCAAGACTGGGGTCCTGGCAGCAACTCTGAGAGAGCTCCCCTCCGTGGCACAGGCATGAAGACGTGGTGAGCTGCTGCTAGAACACAAAGTGAAGCCAGAACTCTTATGGTGGGAAGCAAAACCCCTATGCCATTGAAGAGGCAATATAGCAATTGGGGGGAAATCCCTTACTTCTGAGAGGAACAGAAATAAACCCATCTGACTATGGGAGAGGGGCAGTAAACTGTTACCAAGACAAAGATGCATTGCTTCAGGAAGAGGGACAAAGGCAAAAATTTTTGTTCAGGGGAGAGGCAGGAAACCCACTGGGCCCAGGTACCTACTCTAATGCCAAGCCTACATCTGCTACCACTGGGGGAGGGACAAGGAACCCTTTCTTACCCAAGACCATCCACAGACCCAGGATGAGTTTGGCTGCACTGGGAAGAAGATACAGGAACACTGGACCTGCCCAATATTGAGGACAGACACGAAAACACAGACCTCCTTTTGTTCCCACCATGAACCCAGCACGGAGTAACAAGCATCAATATCTACCACTAGTGGCCCATCAAGTGAAAGGAGAAAGATACCCCTCTGAGGTGCAGACACAAAGGACTTGCTGAAAGCTGAGTGGAGCTGGAACACTGAGCAAAACCCTGCAGCTCCCAAAACCCCATTCTAAGCAACAGAAAGAATCAAAAATGAATTCACTACTGGGAGAAATTGAAACCTGTGGTGCCTGAAAGTAGTGAAACCAACAAAATTCCCAAACCAAGCTCAATTGCTGACTACCTTAAATTAACCCCCATACTAACAGTCAGATAATGTGCCCAATTCAGGCATAAACACTATTGCTTCAGTCTACTATTTTTCCACAGATAATGTCCATCATTCAACTTTTTTAAATTATGAAACAAAAATTCAAGAAAAAAGAACCCATTGTAAACTAGTCAGAGGAATCAGATCAAAGACGACTCAGATATTGGTACTGTCAGACAAGGACCTTCCAATAACTATGATCAAAAACCAGAGACAGGAAGAATGGTGGCAGCTAGGGGCCGGGGGAATGGGGGAATGGGGGAATGGGCAGTTATTGTTTAATGGATATACGGTTTCAGTTTTACAAGATGAAAGAGTTGTGGAGGTGGATGATGGTGATGGCAGTACAACATTATGAATGTATTTAATACCACTGAATTGTGTATACTTAAAAATGGTTAAGCAGCCCTGGCGGTGTGGTTCAGTGGTTAGAGCATCAGTCCATGCACCAAAGAGTCACAGGTTTGATTCCTGGTAAAGGGCATATACCTGGGTTGTAGGTTCAATCCCCAGCCCAAGTCAGGGCACATGCAGGTGGCAACCAATGTGTCGCTCTATCTCTGTCTGTCTTTCTCTCTCTCCCCCTCCCTTCCACTCTCTCTAAAACTGAGTGGAATTAATATCCCCGGGTGAGAATTATTAACAAAAAATGGTTAAGAAGGTAAACCTTATGTTATATATATTTTACCACAATAAAAAAGTTTGAGGAAAAAAGGAGCTAGTACAAAAGAGTATGAAATATATAATCTTGTATCTTGAATGTAGTGGTTTCAAAAAGCTACACAGGTGATAAAACTGCACAGAACACACATACATACACACACACACACATAAACACAAGTCCTTGTAAAACTGGTAAAATCTGAAAAAGATCTGTGGATTTTATTAATGAAATCTTGTATACTGGTTATTTAGCAAATTCCTGTGAACTTTTAATTATTTTAAATTAAAAGTTAAAAAAAGTGTGTGTAAGAATAGATGAAATACAATTAGCAAAATATTGATAACTGTTGAAAGTGACTAATGGGTACCAGCAGTTTAATTACTACTAATTTTACATATTTGAAAATTTCCATGATAAAACATTAAAGAAAAAAATACAGTGGAATCTTGTTCCTCGAACTTAATTTGTCCCAGAAGGCTGTTCAAGAAGTGATTTGTGCCATGGCGAGTGTGGCTCAGTTGGTTAGTGTCATTGCGAACATCAAAAGGTGGGGGGGTTCAATTCCTGGTCAGGGCACATACCCAGGTTGTGGACTCCATCCCTGGTAGGGTCGTGCATCCTCCCTCCCTCCCTCTCTCTCCTTCTCTCTCTAAAAATCAATAAAAAATTTTAAAGAAGCAATTTGTTTAAAAACTGAATCACTTCTGTCATTAGAAATAATGTAAATTGAATTATTTCACTCCAGATCCCCAAATGACTCCATTTTAACCTCTCTTATATACAGTACATATCTAATGTACTGTTTAATCTATAAACAAACACTTTTTTTCTTAAATTTATTGAACCACCCCCTGCTAGCCTTAACCAAATCACTTTCAGCACCTGTTCCAGGGGTGTCTTTCAGGTCAGTCTGTGGCATCTTTACTTTTTCACAAATGACGGCCTCTGAAATGCTGTCACTTGCTAACTTCTTTTCATTTATCCAAATCAACAATAATTTTTCTACCTCTCAACTGCCTGTGATTGTTATTTCCTGAGCACTTTCAGACTCTTAGCAACATCAGCACTCTTAATGGCCTCTTTATTTTCAAAGTTGTGCAACCATGCATTTCACCAGCAGTAAGAGGGAAAACACACAAAAATATTCACAGCAGAAAGACAACAAGATGGCGGTGTACCCGTAGCCTCCCACAACCACATCAAAATTACAACCAAAATATAGAGCCACCATCATTCAGAACCTAATGAAATCTAGCTAAACAGAAGTCCTACAACTAGGGAACTCAAGAAGCACATCGAGACCAGCAGGAGGGGCAGAGATGCAGGGAAGAATCTGGGCAGAATCTCAAAACCAGCTGGTCCCACACTCAGGTTCTGTGGTTTAAAACCTGGAGGGATATCTCGGTGGTAGAGGATTCCTGGAGGAGCAAGGGGTCCGAGACCCACATCAGGCCCCCAGCCCATGGTTCCAGTGCCGGGAAGAGAAGGCCCCACAACTTCAGGTTATAAAAATGAACAGGAATTGTAGCTGAGTGATGGGGAGGCTGCAGGAGTCCCAGGGAGTTCCTCTTAAAGGGCCCACACGGGGACTTACTCAGATGCACTGCCTCTGAGCTCTAGCGCTGGGCAGCAGCTTAAAAGGAACCTGGGACATTCAGGGAGGAACTAACTTGCAACATTCAGGGAGGAACTAACTTACCTGGAATCAGGAAGGAAGTTGGAGGAGGAGCTTTCTCCCAGACAGAAGAGCTGGCAGAAGCCATTGCTCCTTTGATGAGCCCTACCCCACAGAGCAGGCAGGCAGGAGCCTTCTTTGAATCTCCATCAACCGGACTCACACCTTTGGCCCCGCCCCGGTGATTCCTGGAGACCCCACCGCTCCCTACTTGCAAGCTCATCCAAGGGATTTCTAGAGGCTTTTCTAGCCTCATGCTTAGGACCTTCCTAAAATCTCTCAAGCAGCAGCTGGCCTCAGCATGCCCCATAACTCTCGATAAGTGGCCCCAGGGGTGACACTAGCAGCAGCATGCATTCATTCATAACTTGGCCTCTCCTAGACACCTCCAAGCCCAGCACAAGTAGCAGCCATCCACGGTTTGCTGTGTAGCTCATGCTGGGTGGCCCTGGGCAGGGCACAGGCAGAGGCTGACTTTGCACCTCCTGGGAGGCCCCAGAGAGAGTGCACCTGGTGGTCAAGAATCAACCATGCTGGATTACAACCCCACCACATCCATGAGTAACACATTCAAGGGGCGCACTTGGTGAACACCAAAGCTACACTGATGTAAATTGTGCTCCATAGGTGAGTCTCCAGCACAGCAGCTCTTTGGCTGTAGTTGTAGCTGGTCCTCACAGCCGATTAGTCTGCGGGTCAGTTCCTCCCAGTGACACCAATAGCAACCAAGGCTCAACTACAGTAGGACAATGCACAAAGCACACACAGCGGAGGACCTAGACAGCCCAGCTCAAGTGACCGCAGAGACTGAGCCACTGGACCCTATAGGACACCTACTACACAAAGCCACTCTACCAATTCCAGGAGACATAGCAGCTCTACCTAATACAGAGAAACAAACACCAGGAAGCAGTCAAAATGTGGAGGAAACATGTCACAAAGGAAAGAATGTCACAAAGAAAGAACAAAAGAAATCTCCAGAAAAAGAACTAAATGAAATGAAGCCAAGCAAGCTACTAGATACAGAATTCAGAATAATGGTTATAAGGATGTTCAAGGATCTTACTAAGGCTACTAGTGAGATCATCATAAAGTAGCAGTCAGAAATGAAGGCTACATGAACTGAAATGAAGAATAATTTACAGGGAATCAACAGTAGAGTAGAGGATGCTGAGAATCAAATCAGTGATTTGGAATATGAGGAAACAAAAAACACCAACCAGAAGAGCAAAAAGACAAAGAACCCAGAAATATGAAGATAGTGTAACGAGCCTCTACGACAACTTCAAGCGGCCAAACATTCGCATTATGGGGAGACAAGTAGGAGATGAAAGGGAGCAAGAAATTGAAAACCTATTTGAAAAAATGATGACAGAAAACTACCCCTACCTGGTGAAAGAAATAGACTTACAAGTCCAGGAAACACAGTCAGTCTCAAACTAGAGGAACCCAAAGAGGCCCACACCAAGACACATCACAATTAAAATGCCAAAGATTAAAAACAAAGAGAGAATCTTAAAAGAGGCAAGGAAAAGCAGTTAATTACCTACAAGAGAGCACCCATACGACTGTCAGCTGATTTCTCAACAGAAACCTTTCAGGCCAGAAGGGAGTGGCAAAAAATATTCAGTGATGAAAAGCCAGAACCTACAACCAAGACCACTCTACCCAGCAAAGCTGTCATTTAGAATTGAAGGTCAAATAAAGAGCCTCACAGATAAAAAAAAAAAGCTAAAGGAGTTCACCACCACCAAACCAGTACTACATGAAATGTTGAAGGGTCTTCTTTAACAAGAAGCTAATGAACAAAAGAAACTGACAAACAAAATAGACCCAGAGACACTGAAGCGTGCAACAGACTGTTGTATCTCAGAAGGAAGAGGGGAAGGGGTGGGGGGATGGGAAGAGATTAATCAAAGAAATTATAGGCATATATGCATAAAGAATGGATACAGACAATAAGGGGGTTAAGGCCTGGGGAGAGGGGGTGTAAGGGTGGTAGAGGGGGTCAATGGAGGAAAAAAGTGGGACAACTGTAATACTTTCAACAATAAAGATAAATTTTTAAAAAATAAAATGAAATTAATAAATAAACATCACCATAAAATAACAGCATCATTTCCTGAGATGTTAGCGGTAAACTGAGTCATACTGCCCCATTCTCTCCTTTGTGGCCTAGGAGATGCGCTTTTTGTCATACTGATGCATCAGCATGAAAGTGTTGTCAGGTCAAGACCTGAAATTGAGACATTTTCCTGTGAACACCCTGGTTGAGAACCAAATTGTTCAAGATGGGAGACGTTCTAGAACCGAGGTTTAACTAATTATAATTCATATGTCTAAGAGCTCTAGCAGAAAAGCTGGACAGCATACAGGAAATGGGGAATTTCATCAGAGAAATGAAAATGCTAGAAATAAAAAAATTACATTAAAACTGAAGAATTCCTTCAATAGGCTCACTGGTAGACTTGACTTTAAATGAGGAAAGAATCTGTAAACTTGAAGATAGAGTAATAGAAATGATCCAAACTGAAATGTAAAGAAAAAAAAGAGAAATAGAACAGAACATCCAATTACTGAGACGACATACCAAATTGTCCAACATGTGTAAATGAAGTTGAATAATAGAGAATAGGACGAATGTATTTGAAAAATATGGCAGGAATTTACACACAAATATACCCTAGATATAGGACAAACTGTAGAAGAGAAAAATTAAGAGAAAGGTTTGAAGGCAGCCCAAAAAACATACGCACAAAATAACAATATAACAGATATCTTGACACAACCTATGCAATCCAGAGGACACTGGATGTATATCTTTAAAGATGTGAAAGAAAAACTGTCAACCCAGTTGTCAATGGTCAACAACACACTCCTGGTTTTCCTCCTACCTCTCAAATGGTTCCTTTTCTAATTCCTTTGCAAGATCCTTCTTTCATTCAGCAGTAGTACATTTTATAATTCATCGTTGTTCAGTTGCAGTCCTTTTCCTATTTTCACTTTATGTTCTTTCCATAGGAAATCTTATTCCTGCCCAAGGTTTTAATTTCTAACCGCTGGCAGATAAATCCAGTGTTATATCTCCCACCTATACCATTTCTGAGCTGCCTATTTCATATTTTACTTCAGTGTTTCACAGACACTCAGGTTCAACATGTCCAAACTGAAGTTACAATCTCACCTGACTTGGGCCTCTCCCAACTTTCCCTATCTCAACAAATGCAATCACGATCAAGAAGTTATTCCCTGCCAATGACTCCTGACCCCTCTCACTCAAGGACACCATGCCCATTTAATTGTGCTTCCTAAATATCCCCAAATCCATCCAGCTCTCAACCTCAACTACCATTATTCCAGTCCAAACTACAAACTTCTGTTGCACGAACATCTTACTGGATAGTCATTTATCCTCCTGCATCCACTACTGCACCCCTTCAATCCATTCTCCCTGCAGCACCCAGAATAATTCTTTATAGAAAGGATGTCACACTTCTGACTTCCTTAGGCTCTGCTGAAAACCTTTCAATAGCTTCACATTTGGTGGGACTGTGATCAAACTCCTTACACCAAACTCCACTTAATGTGGATCTTCTACACTTTGCTAGCTTCATCTTATACCACACTCCTTTGCCTTCCCCCTCTCTAATCACATGGGCCTCCGGCCAGCTGCTCACAGATGCCATGCTCCCTCCTAATACAGTGCCTATGCACAGGCTATTCTGGTGAAGACCTGTGTTTATGCCTATTTATCTTTCAGATGTCAGCTCAAGTTTCAGAAAATCATTCCACGTTCTCCCTGAAAGTAAAATTCCTGATGTATGCTTCAAAGGTATTATGCAACTCTTCACTGTAACATTTAACACAGGCACAATTTTAGATTTATTTCTGTGATTATTTAATACCCAACTTCTCCACTAGGCTCTAAATTCCATGAGGATCAAGGCTTATATCTGGTTTCACTCACAATTTAATTTTAATGCCAAGCACAGAGTAAACATATAAGTTTTTATTGAATAATAGATATAGAGAATATAGACTTAAATATAAGCTGTAATAATGGTGTTACACAAAATATACTTCAGAGATATTCTGGTATTTACTTATCAAGAAGAGAAAAAAGGCAAACTCAAAACTACAGAATGAAAATAATCCCAAAAAGAAATAAATTTGTAAAATATCTTACCTAGACACAAATTCACTTAATTCTGAATACGCGGTGGACTCCATTATTATGTTGAGGTCAGTAATAACAGAAGATAAATTCTCCTTATTCTAAAATTTAAAAAAAGTTTATGTATCAGAGCATAGTAAACTTTTAAATAAAATAAAAACACAAAAATAATTTAAAAATTTATAAAAACTGAAATGCTGCTATATAATAGGAAAAGGTAATCTACAGAAAGTACTGAAAATATTGCCATTTGTTAAAAGAATAAAATCAGATCCTTGCTCCATACCAAAATCCAAAAGGAACTACAAATGAATTACATAAATGTGAACCATAAAATACTAGGAGGAAATATTCATTTAACTGATTACTCAGCAAGGAAGAACTTTCCACAAAACAATAATAGAAAAAAAGTAAGCAAATTAGATAAAAACTCGAAATATCTATATAAAAATTTTATAACTAAAAGAGAAGCAAACACACTGAGGAAAAATTTTACCATAAACACAACAGATAAGAAAACTGAAAAGAAAAGGGCAAAGTACATTAACTAAAAACTCAAAGATAAAAGACAATTAACATGGAAAATAGTGTTCACTCTAATAATAAAATAAGTACAAATTAAAACAATGGGATGACCTTTTTTCCTATAAAATCCTTCGGACAATGCATAACTTATAATACTCATAGTCTCTGTCCCAGCAATTTGACTTCTAAGAATCTTTCCTGAAATAATAAGAAATGAAGACAAGCCTCGTGGCTATTTATTACCAAAAAAAAAAAGGAGCTCAATATTCAATAATGGGGACTGCTAAGTAAACGTATGTTTTGAATGGCAAATTCAGGTTTTCTTCTTCACGATAGTAAATGTTCTCCTTTATATATTTGCCTGTAACTTCTCCACTTGTTCCTATTCTTGATTTTGAAAAAGCATATATTGACTTTCCATTGTCTGTCTTCCACATTTTTCTTTTTTTCACTTGCTCTCATCAGTGATTTTTCTCAAGCCTATCCTCCAAGTTCTGCTTCTGGCCACTTCTAATGTAGTTTTCAGCACTATAATCATTATACCCATCCTTCTCTCCGTCATTCTCTCCTTCCTTCCTTGCTCAACATCACTAGCCATCTTCTGATAGTTCAATTTGACCCAGTAATTTTATTCCTAGATATATACCCAAGAAAATTGAAAACATGTCTACTTAAAAACTTGTACATGAATGTTTACAGCAACATTATTCATAACAGCCAAAAGGTGAAACAACTCAAATGTCCACTGACTGAGGAATGAATAAACAAAATATGAAATATCCGCACAATGGAATATTAAACAAACAAAAAATGATGTAATGATACATGCTACAACACAAATGAACTTTGAAAACATTGAGTTAAAGAAGCCAATCGAATAAGACCCCATATTATGATTCCATTTATATGAAATATCCAGAATAGACAAATTCATAGAGAGAGAAAACAGGTTAGCTGTTGCTTAGGTCTGAGCAGGAGGGGGACTGAGGGGTATTAAGAAATATGGAGTTTCTTTTCGAGGTGGTAATTTCCTAAAATTGATGTACTGATGGTTGTACAACTCTGTGAACATACTAAAAACTACTGAATGTATACTTTAAGTGGATGAATTATATGGTATGTAAAGTACATCTCAATAGTTCTGTTACTAAAAAGAAAAAAGAAATCTCAAGAGATGTACCTTGTGTTTTGTTCAAGTGTGGGTGCGTAGATTCTGGCCATTAACCCATCAGGATAGGCAAATAACCCTGTTAGTATAAAGCCTATGATTTAGTGGGCCCTCTAATATTTACTTTTGGGGGAGGGACAGGCATAGATTCAATTCAGTCACTAGAAATCTGACTTCAAGATATTGCCTTCCCATGTCTCTCTAACTGTCATACTGCTATGCTAACCAGGAAACTTTTCCCAACTATTAAATGAGGAAAGGGAGCTTATAAACAAGCTGACCTCAGTGAGTCCCAGCAGCACACTCCTTTCTACCATGGCCATTTACCTCAAGCCCAAAGGTCTCATTCCTCTCTACAACTCAGGAATTGTGAGTGTGCCCTGGCGAGTGGCTCAGGTAACTGGAGAGTCCTCCCACATACCAAAGCTTGAGGGTTCAATTCCCAGTTGAGGTGCATACAATAAGCAACCAATCGATGTTTCTCTCACATTAATGTTTCTCTCCCCTCCCCCCCCCGCCCTTTCCTCTCTCTCTCAAATCAATAAATATATCCTCCAGTGAAGGTTTAAAAACACAAATTGTGGGTAGATACATTCAAGAAAAGGGTCCTTCCTGTTAACTTTGCAAAATTTATACACTGCTGCTCACAAAGCATCCTACATCAGATTTCAGTGCCTTCTCTCATTCACATTCAAATCGTATCAGGTACATTTTGGTTGAAGCCTTGTGATATAGGATTCTATTCTTTTTTAGTTACAAAGTTTACCTGTTTTTGAATCATTTTGTTCATTTTAGTGGCTTCAGGGAGAGAAGTTATGAAAACATAGTCAATCTGTCCCTTTCCTACAAACTCCCACCCATCTCATTTATTATACTGTAGGAACTATGAATGCTGACACATGTCAATTTGGATGTTCTTGGAACCCCATACAAACAGTACAGCACTAACACCAGACAGTACAGCACTAACAGTACAGCACTAACACCACCAGACAGTAAATCTGGGGAACAGAGTTGCGTGTTCCAACCACCTCTGACAACAAAAGCTGTGCCAACATGGGTAATCATTCAAATTCCCTAGGTATATTTCTGTGTAAAATAAGGGGGCTGACCTAGATAATCTATAAGGTCACTTTTAGTTCCAACACTTTATTATGATTTTAGGTCATTTTTGCTTCTAACATTGTATTACTATGATTTTATTAAAACAGCATTCTATAAGGCAGAAACTATTTAAATTTTCTGATAGCTAAACATCTCCATCTAGTGGAAATTTTGTTTTTAAAAAGTTTTAGTACACAAAAAGTTGCTGTGTCTTCACCACTGGTTTTTTTCTATCAGTCTCAACTCTAAAAAATCTGTTCAACAAGAAAAAGGGTATAAACATTTTAGAACACAATTTGGTATTATCGATCAGAATTCACATGTACATCTTTGACCTAGCATTCTACTAGAAATGTACTTCTAAAGATATACTTATTTATGAGTAGGTCTAGAATATGCAAGGGTTTACCATTAAATAATAAAAAAATTTTTAATAATTCTCATTACCTATTACATCAGAATTCTAAGCAACAAAAAACAAAAAAGTAGGACAGTCCTTTGTTCCTTTCTTCTTCAGAAAAGCCTGAGTCCCCCATATGGCTTACTCCTAAAATCTTGCTGATTTGAGAGTTGTTTGTGATTGCTTCCAGCATCTTGCTTACCAGTCTGGTCCTCAAGAAGAATCATAAAATTGGAAAGGGGCAGAGAAAGTGAGTGTTTTTAACATAGCCAGGGATAAGCACATGTTCTTTCTGTAGCCAAGTAAAACCAAACAGTTCAAAAGCACCTGAATACTTTGAAATGTGAGCACTGACAACTCACACCTCCTCAGAGATTCCACAGTTACCGTTCTGTCTTTCAAAGAACATCAGCTCTTCCTCTCTTTAGATTTTGTCCCCCACATCCCCTAAAGCATATGGGTCAGAAACTGCTGTTGTTCCCCAATTCTTCACTTCATTCTTGCCCCAAATTTTCATTAGCTACATGCCATGCATAATGAAGACTAAATTTCCAGCCTCCTTTGAACTAACTTATTGGCCAAGAGAATGTAGGTGAAAATCATGGGTGTTACAATTTCAAAAAAGTGTCCTTCAATGGAAAAGGTGAGGTCTTGTTTGCCCACCCTCCTTCCTGATGCCTGAAATGCTAAAGGGATTCACAACATGACTTGGAAGCCACATGGGTGATAGCAGAGCTCAATGATCATGCAGACCCTGAAAACACCCTACAGTTTGTTTAAGAAACAGATAAATAAACCTCTAGTACCTGAAACCACCTTTATTTTTAAGTTTTCTGTCATGTGCAGCTCCAATTCTAATTCAATCAGCATGTGACCTTAGGCCATTACTAAATGGTCACAAAATTTTCAGTCACACTTCAGTGGTATAAGATCAAAACATTAGATTAAAATACTGTAGACAGGGCCCTGGCCCATGTGGCTCAGTTGGCTGGGCATCGTCCCATGCACCAAAAGACTGCTGGTTCCATTCTTAGTCAGGGACCATGCCTGGTTGCAGGCTAAATCCCCAGTAGGGGGCACGCAGGTGGCAGGCGACTGATGTTCCACTCTCACATCTATGTTTCTCTTTCTCTCTCCCTCTCCCTTCTTCTCTTTCTAAAAATCAATAGCAGCTGAGCATCAACCTAGGATCCAGGCAATTGGGCTTCGATTCCTGGTCAGGGCACATGCCTGGGTTGCAGGCTCGATGTCCAGTTGGGGGCATGCAGGAGGCAGGCAATCAATGATGACTCTCTCATCATTGATGTTTCTACCTCTCTCTCTCCCTCTCCCTTCCTCTCTCTGAAATCAATAAAGATATATTAAAAAATAATAAAAATAAAAGATGTTTTTTTTAAATACTGTTGACAGGGAAGTAAAGGCTGGGCTAGTGCTGCCACTCCCTGGTAGGAGGCAGGAAACATGGCCACTGGAGCAAGGACAGCAGGGTCTGTGTGGCAGGGCCCACATAGCTCTGGCCCTGTCTTCCTGTCTGTGCTCTTATAACAGGCACTCAAGACCAGCAAGTCAAACCACTGTGGGAGCCACAGGGGCCCAGTGCCAGTTCACTTTGGGAATGCCTCTAGTCAGGCAGCAGCCATTTTTCAGAAGCACATCATGTTATAAAAAATGTCCTGAGCCCGGCCAGAGTAGCTCGGTTGGTTGAGCATCTTCTATGAACCAAGAGGTCACTGGTTCTATTCCTTATCAGGGCACATCCCCAGTAGGGGTGTGCAGGAGGCAGCCAATTGATGTTTTTCTCTCACATCGATATTTCTCTCTCCCCTCTCCCTTCCTCTCTTTCTAAAACTTTTTTTTTTTTTATGTAGCCAAACTGTGACATCATCTTTGATCTGATTCATGATGGGATCAAACTGCTATTTGATGCTTTTCTTCAGAGGCTTAAGGTGACCAAAGTATGCAACTTAAAACAAAATGACGTTAAAATATGCAGTTTAAAGAACCACCACCACCAAAAAAGCAGTCTATTTGATCTCTCAGGGGTTAGCCCTACTAATGAGCATATCAATCAATGTTTGGGAACAACCTATCCTGGAATGTCCAGCTGCACTGAGCAGCTCGTTCACCTCAACTTCAGCTGGATTTATGGACAAACCTCCCAAGGGCAAGCCTGATTCTGCCCATAGTCTACCTTCTCCCCAGATAACACATGGAATGTCTGTGGAAAGAGAAAAACACCTATAGCAGAAAAAGCCTGCAGGACCCCAAGGCTACTAGGACACCCCTGAGCAGTTTCCTGGGCAGTGTACACACTGACAGGTGCAGATGTCCTTAGACATGGAACTGGACTTCAAGCCTGTGACTCCTCCACCTGACATGGACTGTACGCCTGGTCCATTAATGGAGGCCAGGATGCAGGTGGGTACTTGGTGTGTCACCACTCTTGAGTTTAGAATCCCATTAGCCACAAGAAAGAAAATGCAATTGGTCCTTTTTTGCAACCTTCTGCAATGGGACAACACCCACAAGTTCCTCAGCCGCATTAAGGAGAAGCCAGGGGTCCTGGCATAGACTGTCCATACCAAATGGGACTTGTCCATTTGGGTTCATGTTCTGGTTCAGTTTTCAGCAGATGATTATGCAGGACAATATCATTTTGGTGATCCTACGTGGACCCAAGGCCTGGTGCCAACCTGGGAACAATATAGCCCCTCTAGGGCCACTCATCACCTATGTCCCTGTATCATATTCTGCTCAAAAGGTCCTGGCAATGCTACAGTGAGGGTGTTCTTGGTCACCCTGGCAGTCTTGAAAGGGGGCACTCTGAGGAGAGAGCAAGCTGGAAGCTCTGTCATCAGATGAGGAGCCTACAAATCCCTCAGCCCATTCTCACTCAGCCTCCCTGGGTCAGCAGTGACAATAGGGACATAGACTGCAAAAACTTCTCAAGAAGCAAATCCTCCAGCCCAGATAACTAGACCCAGGCACTCTTGACTAGGTACTAAGGAGGCAGGGTCCTAATGATCGGACATCAACTATTATCCCATATTAAAAGGGACAACTGGGGGCTGTTTTTGTGGCCAAGGACAAGGCTGAGGAATCCTGGCACATGACCATAAATGCAAGTAAGCACCTTTTCCACAGGACTTAGGACTTGGTGCAATAACTAGTCTATATCCACTTTAGTTATCTAATGAGCTGAAGCCAAGGCAGCCTTCCTGCTCTTCCTCTTCCTGTGGTCTTATACACACTCCCTTGGTAGGCCCAGCTGGCAAAACCAACTGGTTGGAAGTACTTTCTGCTATCAAAGCATGAACCCCACCCCTGTCAGTTCACAAAATTATGCCTAGACCCCTCTCCTCACAGCCAGCCTTTGAAGGTGTCAGAGCCTTGGTCTCCTCTCCACCCTTGCCCGATTTGTACATTACCATTCTATCTGCTTCCCGATTTACGTGAAAATCTTAGTGAAAGGTATCTTCCTCATATGTTGTGCCTCAGCAGTCCCATACAACTTGCTAGTATAACCATGAACCACCTTGGAGTCTAATCCTCCAGTCCAGAGCAGTGTTCAGATGGCTGTGGTCACAGATGACCATAACTTCATGAGAGGCCCTAAGCAAGAACGCCCAACTGAGCTGCTCCCAAATTCCTGACCCACGGGAAATGGGTGAGATAATAAATGTTTTTGTTGTTGTTTTAAGCCATTAAATTTTGGGGAAATTTGTTACGCAGCAATAGATAACAGATTAACAAGTGACTGGCATATCAGCTAACGACTGGGGGCATTGAGAACTGTTCCCATGACCTCATGGCTTGCACGGGGGGCCCAGGAGCATCTTGCAACCTGCCCTCCAATAAAGCACCTACACCCACAGCAACAACCCTACCACATGCAACTGTTGAGGTATTGCAGTTATATTTTAAAAATTTTTTGAAATGGTACCGCTTTGCATAAATATGCAGCAAAGGTTTCCTGGTTCATGAACTGCTCCTCAGCCCAGCCACTGCTGGAGGCTGAGGGGTGGGGATTTTTGTTTCATAGCAACAGAATCTGTTATCACAACATAATCTTTACTTTACCTGGACTTCCAGAATCTGAAATTCAACTTGAAATGTAATCATGTGGCAATTTCCTGATAATTTGTATCTCTGTAGAACTTTCTTTATACCTACCAATCAGAAAAACAAACACTTTATTTGCAAATAACAATTTCCTTCAAATATTAATTAATTTTGTGTAAATGTCTATAATATTCACATGGGTATATGTGTGAAGTATGTGTATTTGCATTGAAAATATCTAGAATAATGTGCACCAAATTGATTACCTTTGTGTGAAACAGAATTAAATCAACATACTTTCTAGCTCTTGATTATACCAAGGATTAAGGTAAGGAATAGAAATTTCCCATGTAACCAGCACTGAGATCAAGATACAGAAATTTTAAAGTGCCCCATGAAGTTGCCTCATGCCCTTTCCCAGGTTATACTCTACCCCCCACCCAAGAAATAACCACTATTCCGACTTTATCAAATCTAGATTTGCTAATAAAGGTATTTTTAGAATGGCACAATCCTACAAGGATAAAGAGAAGGAGAAAGATGAGAGTAACCTAATTTTGGAAGCTGAAAATCATATGGATGAGCTAGATATCATATGGAAAAGAACTGACCTGGCAGACCCAGGAATACCAAAACCTAAACCAGCAACAGGGAAAGCTTAGAATCAAACCATTTACATAGCAGAACAGCAGAAAGGTATCCTGAATCACAGTACTGTACTGCAACAGATGGAGGTGAACCTGGGCTCAAAACGAGAGGACTGAGACTTCCACACTAGCAAAAGTCCTGTACCTGGCCTACATCACTCTCCATGCTCTGCATTCCCCCTCTTCCCTTCAAGGACCTGAAGCATCTCATGCCATCACTCATTTCTATATGCAATTCAATCGCCCACTCAGGTGAGCTGCTCAAGACTAAGAGTCACTCTCCCTCTTTACCTGTCTTGAGGGTTATTTCGAGGGAAGTCAGGAAGCATTTCCAAAAATTATTCCTTCTTTAGGGAATGCTACTTTCGTCCAAAGTTCCTCACATCCAATTGCTCAACTGAATTAGCTTCCCCTTTCCTGTTAGTGCATCACGGATCCCTGCCAATGAAACTCAGTTATGGAGACCAGAAACCCTCCTTGAGTAAATGGTTCAACTGCTGATACTTTTTCTTGGCCACAGGCTATGTTCAACAGGAGTACAGTACTGTACGTAAGGCGTCTCTCGTGTTGGTGGTGGAAAACTCCTAAGATTTACAAATTAGTGGTGCTGTTGTTCCTACAATCACTTATCTCTGTTACATGACTAGTAAGTTACCTAAAAAGGAGCCTTTGTCTCCTTTACCATCTACTTTAGGCAGCTTTTAAGAGTATCATGTACACTGCGATGTGCAAGAAACCCTACAAAACAAGTTTACCACAACCACACATCCAAAGAGTTACCTTGTAGAATTTTAATTCAACAATACTTCACCCAATTTCCTATGCATAACAAGATAAGCTTCAACACCACTTCTAGATTAAAATTAACACTTACTCCTTTCTGTCATCTCAGTGCTCGTTAGGTTCTCTGTCTTCTTGGAGTACTTTCTTATATTAATCCCAGTGAGTGTATTTAGAAACAGAAGCTCTGACTCTAAATGTCCAAGATTACTTCTCAGATCTTTTGAAGATTCCCATCCTTCAGAATCTGATTGGTATAGTTCCAGAAGTGATTTTCTAAAAAGGAAATATTGGAAATAATTACTCCAATGAAGAAACCATCAAATACGTACAAATTTCTTCAAACCGTTCCCATTTTGTATTTCTTACTCTCTTCCCATTAAAACCAACTCAAAACAATGTGGATCACTGACACTGCAACCTTTAATCACAACATAAAACATACCTAACCAAAGTATACTACCATATTTCTACGTATTCGAAACAACTGTAAAAAAAAAATCACAGGAGCATTTTACAGAATTAAAATGCCCATTTAAGTAGGAATGTTTAGATATCCCAAGACATCTCAAATTACTTTTAAAAATGTCACAAAATTAAGATCAATATAAATTAGCTAGCTTTGACTTCCAAAACAAGTAAAGTGCCAGACAGCATTTTATATTAAGAAAAGATTCCCAGGAAATCTGTGAATGCAGGGGGTAAAAATTCCAAAAGAATAAGAAATGTCACAATTTCCTTAACACTGCAATCAAATATTCTTCACTGAGAACATGCAACTGTATTTTCCTTGAAAAACAATAAAATTCCAGCTAATACTCGCACGGAATGGTACTTCACTCGCTGCCATACTCTGCTGCCCTCATACTCTCTGCCACATTCTACAGGGCTAACTTCTGCCATCTTAAGAAAGCTTCCTTGGATCCCGGGGCACGAGTATCCTACTTCCCATTTTACATCTTGGGTCCTCCAACTCTGTACTGTTTACACTGGAGGTCAAAAACTTGTACAAAGTCAGTAGTAATTTTTTTATGTTTTAATGATAATGTGAAATAATAGTAAGTATATGCTGAGAGACTACCACGTTCTCTTTTGTACTGCCATCACTGACTGATGAAAAAAATTACTTTATAGAAAGCTAATGAAAACACAGAGAGAGACAATCTTCAGATGTAAATGATGAGTTCTTGCCAAATGAATACCAAATGATGTCACAGCAAACTATGAATGAAAATGTCAAGGTATTTCTAACAGAGCAAAGGGATAAGAACACTGAGTCATCGAATTAGAGGATAGATACGCAGAACTCAAACGAAGACCTGTGACTGGGAAAGGGGAGGATGGGGAGTTATTGTTTACAGGTTACAGTTTCACTTTGGGGCAATGAAAACAATGTTCTGGAGGACAGTGGCGTTGGTTGCATGACAATGTGAAAGTACTTAATGCTACTGAACTGTACACTTCGAAAAGGTTAAAGTGGTGAATTTTATATGTATATTTTATCATACAAAAAGACAACCAAAATGTCATTGGTCCAAAAAGACAGACAAAATGTCATCGGTCCATTTCAATTAATGATGCTGATTTGGATGATTTTGGGTTATGAATTTTACTGGCTTTGTAGTTTTATTATTTGCAAATTTGTCTTATTAGCATAATTTTTTTGGCCAAAAGCAGAGGTTCACAAGAAACTTGTCCCTTTTAAAACGAATCTACATGAGCCCTGGCTGGTGTGGCTCAGTTGGTTGTGAGCATGGTCCCATGAACCAGAAGTTTGCAGGTTCAAGTCCCCATCAGGGCACAAGCCCGGTTTGTGGGCTCAATCCCCACCATAGGGTGTTAGCTGATCAATGTTTCTCTTTCACATCTATGTGTCTGTTTCTCTCTCTCTGTCCCCCTCTCTCTAAAATCAGTAAGAAACATATTTTAAAAAAATAAAACAACTCTACATGAGACTTGACTTTAAAAGTCAATTAAGCTAGCATTCTGGGAAGATGGTGGAGTAGGAAGCACCAGGAATCTGTCTCCCCATGTAGACAACAATTGCACTGGCAGAATCTGTCTGACATAATTTGTTATGGGATATACAAGATAAAAAGACATAAACTGTGACATTTAAAACATAAAATGTAGGATAGGGGTATAAAATGTGAAGCTTTAAAATGCATTCAAATATTAAATTGTTAACAATTTAAAATAAGATGATTACAAATACAAGATGTCTCATGTAACCCTCAAGATAACCACAAGGCAAAAACCTACAGCAGATATACAAAAGAGAAAGAGAAAGGAATCCAAACATACCACCACAGGAAATCATGAAATCACTAAAAAAGAGAGCAAGAAAGAAAGGAACACGGAATTACAAAACCACCAGAAAACAACAAAATGGTAATAAGTACACACCTATCAATAATTACTTTAAATGTAAATAAACTAATTTCCCAATCAAAATACACAGATTGGTTGAATGGAAGAAAAAACAAGACCCATGCATATGCTGCTCACAAGAGGTTCACTTAACACATAAGGATAGCCTGGCAGGTGTGGCTCATTGGTTGAGCACCAACAGGTTGCTGGTTCAGTTCCTGGTCAGGGCACATGCTCAGGCTGTGGGCTTGATCCCGTGGGGAGCATGCAGGAGGCAGGTGATCGATGATGTTTCTCTCTCATCAATGTTTCTCTCTCATCAATGTTTCTCTCTCATCAATGTTTCTCTCTCATCAATGTTTCTCTCTCTCTCTTCCTCTCTCTCTCAAATCAATACAAACATTTTTTTTTTTTTTTTAAAGACATAAGGATACACACACTGAAAATGAAGGGATGGAAAAAGATATTGCATGCAAATAAGTACCAAAAGAAATATGGGGTACCTATATTTACCTAAAATAGACTTTAAGACAAAAAGAGTGTAATAGGAATAAGACAGTCATTACATAATATTAAGGGGTCAATCCAGTAAGAAGATACAATATTTATAAATATTTATACATCCAACATGAGAAAACCTAAATATATAAAGCAAATATTAACAAATCTAAAAGGAATAAGACAGTATCACAATAATGGTACAGGGCTTTAATACACCACTATCATCAATGGATAGATCATAAACAGAGAAAATCAGTAGACAACACTGGTCTTAAAGGAAACATTAGATTAGATGACCCAACAGACATCTACAGAACATTCCATCCGAAAGCAACACGACACACATTCTTCATAAGAGCACATGGAACATTCTCCAGGATAGGTCAGATGTTAGATCACAAAACAAGACTTAATAAATTTAAGAAGATTAAAATCATATCAAGCATCTTTTCCAACCACAATGGACGAAACTAGAAATCAATTACAAGAAGAAAACTGAAAACCCAAGCTCATTTGGCTCAGTGGAACATTCTCCAGCATAGGTCAGATGTTAGATCACAAAACAAGACTTAATAAATTTAAGAAGATTAAAATCATATCAAGCATCTTTTCCAACCACAATGGACGAAACTAGAAATCAATTACAAGAAGAAAACTGAAAACCCAAGCTCATTTGGCTCAGTGGTTACAGCACCAGCCCATGGACTGAAGGGTCACAGGTTCAGTTCTGGCCAAGGGCATGTACCTCGGTTGCAGGCTCAATCCCCAGCCCTAGTCAGGGAGCGTGCGGGAGGAAACCAATCTATGTGTTTCTCTCGCACAGATGTTTCTCTCTCTCTCTTCCTCTCTCACTCTCTCTTTTTCTCTCTCTCTCTCT
Organism: Miniopterus schreibersii; assembly: GCF_964146895.1. Classification (NCBI taxonomy): domain Eukaryota; kingdom Metazoa; phylum Chordata; class Mammalia; order Chiroptera; family Miniopteridae; genus Miniopterus; species Miniopterus schreibersii. The sequence continues at coordinate 71,077,538 of NC_138111.1, read as the reverse complement.
CCCCCTTCCACTCTCTCTGAAAAGCAATGGAAAAAATATCCTCAGGTGAGGATTAAAGAAAGAAGAAAACTGAAAAATTCACAAATATCTGAAGATTAAACAACTTTCTACTTAACAATCAATGGATCAAAGAAGATATCAAAAGAAAAACCAAACAACACTTTGAGACAAATGAAAATATACTATACACCAAACTTATGGACTGCAGCAGAAGCAGTATTAAGGGAGAAGTTCACCCTAGCAGGTTTGGCTCAGTGGTTAGAGCGCCAGCCTGTGAAATGAAGGATCCCAGGTTCAACTCTGGCCAAGGGCATGTACCTCACTTGCAGGCTCGATCCCCAGCCCAGTTGGAGCATGCGTGGGAGGTAACCAATCAATGTTTCTCTCTCACATCGATGTTTCTCTCTCCCTTCTACTCTCTCTGAAAAGCAATGGAAAAAATATCCTTGGTGAGGAATTTAAAAAAAAATAGAGAGAAAGAGAGAAGTTCATCATAATAATTGCCTACCTTAAGAACCACAAGATATTACAAATAAAAATCCTAAATTTACACGTCAAGGAACTAGAAAAAGAAGAACAAATGTTAGTAGGAGGAGGGAGATAACAAAGATCAGACTGGGGGGAAAATGAAATACAAACTAAAAAGGCAATAGAAGGAAAAAAAAAAATCAATGAGACTGAGAACTGGCTATTTGAAAAAATAAAACAAACTAAACTTTAGCTACACCCACCAAGGAAGAAAGGGAGGACTCAAACAAATAAAATCATAACTTAAAAAGGAGATGTTACCACTGGCACCAAAGAAATACAAAAAGTCATCAGAAACTACTATGAAAAGTTATATGCCTAAAACTTGCAAAACTTAGAAAAAATGGAAAAATTCTTAGCTACAACTTACCAAGGCTGAATCATGAAATAAAAAATCTGAACAAACCAATTACTAGTAATGACATTAAAACACTAAACAAAAACCTACTTAACAAACAAAAGTTCAGAATCAGATGGCTTCAATGGTGAATTCCACCAAACATTTGAAGAATTAAAAACAGAAAAGGAAGAAACACAAAACCAGGCATAGGCACTATAAGAAATGAAAATTACAGGCCAATATTGCTGATGAACATAGATGCAAAAATTCTCAACAGAGTATTAGCAAACCGAATTCAACAATACATTAAAAGGATCATACGCTATAATTAAGTGGGATTCAGTCCATGAATGCAAGGGTAAATAAAACATCTGTAAATCAAAAGTGTGTACCACACTAACAAAATGAAAGATATAAATCATATAATCATCTTAATAGATGCAGAAAAAGTATTTAATAAAATTCAACATCGATTTATAATGGAAATGCTCAACAAACTGGGTATAGAGGGAACATAACAACATAATAAAGTCCATATATGATAAACCCACAGCTATTATCATACTCAATAGTGAAAATCTAAAAGCTAATCCTCTAAGATCAGGAACAGGACAAAGACGCCCACTTTCACCATGTTTATTCGACATAGTATTAGAACTCTAAGCCAGAGCAATTAAGCAAGGGGGGAAAAAAAACAACCAAATTAGAAGTAAAATTATCTGTTTGCTATGATCTTATACGTAGAACACCCTAACAATTCCACACACACACACACACAAAATACTGTTACAACTGATAAATTCAGCAAAGTAGCAGGATACAAAGTCACCACACAAAAATCAGATGCATATCTACATGCCAATAAGCAATTTTTTTTAATCCTCAACTGAGGACATTTTTTTCCATTGATTTTTAGAGAGTGGAAGGGAAAGGGAGAGAGAGACATCAACGTGAGGGAAACACATCGTATGGTTGCCTCCCACAAGAGCCCCAACTGCGGAGCTGAGGATCCTGGAATCCAGGTTTGCGCCCTTGACCATGAATCGAACCTGCAACCTTTAGGTGCATGGGCGGATGCTCTAACCCAGTCAGGGCTTTTTTTTGTTGCTGTTAATCCTCACCTGATTCAATGAAAAAAATTCAATGAAAAAAATATCCCATTGAATTTAGGGAAAGTGGAAGGGGGAGAGAGAAAGAGAGAAAAGGGAGAGGGAGAGAGAGAAACATCAAGAGACACATCGATTGGTTGCCTCCCACGTGGGCCCAGACCAAGCTGGGGGTCAAACCTCCAACCCAGATACATGCCCCTGACCAGGAATTGAACCCAAGACCTTTTGGTATACAGGCCCATGCTCTAACCACTGAGGCACGCAGGCCAGAGCAACAATCTGAAAAGGAAATTACAAAAACAATTCCATTTACAACTGTACTGAAAAGAATATAATACTTAGCAATTAATTTACTCAAAAAGATAAAAGACTTATACAATGAAAACTATGAAATATCACTGAAAGACTTAATATTAAAGAAGACATAAATAAATGGAAACCTATCTCATGTTCATGGATGAGAAGACTTAATATTATTAAAATGTCAATACTATCCAAAGCAATCTACCTATTCAATGCAATCCCTACCAAAATCCCAATGAGATTTTTTTGCAGGAACAGAAAAACCTATCCTAAAATTCATATGGAATCTCAAAGAATCACAAATAGCCAAAACAATCTTGAAAATGAACAAAACTGGAAGACTCACACTTCTTGTTTTAAAACTTATCTCAAAGCTACAGTAAACAAAATAGTGTGGCACTGGCATACATACAGATCATACATACAGGTCAGTGGAATAGAACTGAAAGCTCAGAAATAAACCCTTGCATATATGGTCAAATGACTTTTGACAAGCATGCCAATACCATTCGATGGTGGTAGGAAAACTGGTTATTTACATGCAAAAGAATGAAGTTGGACCACTACCTAATATCATATACAAACGTTAACTCAAACTGGATAAAAGGTCTAAATGTAAGACTAAAACAACAAAATTCCTGGATTAAACGCAGGACAAAAACTTTATAATATTTGGCAACGATTTCTTGGATGTGACAGCAATGGCACAGGTAACAAGAGAAAAGATGAACAAAAAATGGGACTTCAAGAAAAAAAACTGTACTTCAAAAGACACTGACAGAATAAAAAGGCAACCCATAGAAAAGAAGAAATATTTGCTAACCACATATCCGTTAAGAGATTAACATCAAAAATATTGGGAACTCCTAGAACTCAACAACAAAAAAACAACCTGATTCAAAAACAGGCAAAGGATTTGAATAGACATTTCTCCAAAGAAGATATACGAGTGGTGGATAAGTACATGAAAAAATGCTCAATAATATTAGGGAAATGAAAAAACCCTACAGTGAGCTACAACTTCACACCCATTAAAACTACTATAAAAACAAAAACAGAAAACAAGTGTTGGGGAGGCTGTAACCTTGGCAGACGGCTGATGGGATGTGAAACGGTGCACCACTGTGGAAAACAGTGCTGCAGGTACCTCAAAAAGTTAGAAACAGAATTACCATATGATCGGCAATTCCACTTCTTGCTGTCTAACTGAAAGAATTAAAAGCAGGGTTGCAGAGATATTTGCACAGCCATATTCATACCAGCATTATTCACAACCGCTACAACATGACAGCAACCCAAGCACCCACTGACAGATGAATGGATGAGCAGAATGTTTGTACATACAATGGGTTATTCAGCTTGAAATAAGGAAATTCTGCAAGATGCTACAATACAGATGACCCTGCAGCTAAGTGTAATAAGCCAGTCACACAATGATGCCATTTATATGAGGTACTAGAGAAGTCAAATTCAGAGAAAGGAGAATGGTGGTTGCCAGAGGCTAAGGGAAGTGGGGAATGCAAAGTTACTGTTTAGTGGGTATACAGCTTCAGTTTACAAGATGGAAAATTAGAGAGACGGATGGTGGTGGTAATTATACAACATTACAAATGTATGTACCATCACTGATCTGTACACTTAAAAATGGTTATGGCCCGGCCGGGTGTGGCTCAGCGGTTGAGCCTGGACCTAGGATCCAGGCGATCTAGGTTCGATTCCCAGGCAGGGCACATGCCCGGTTGCGGCCTTGTTCAATGACTCATCATTGATGTTTCTATCTCTCTCTCTCTCCCTCTCCTTTCCTCTCTCTAAAGTCAATATATTATATATATGTTTTTTAAATGGTTATGATAGTAAAATGTATGGTGTTTCACCACAACAACAAAAAAGGGAAAAAACCAACTTGGTACGCAGGTCCCAATCTTCCTTCTCCACCACAGTGAAAAGAAACGTCATAAATCCAAACACCCTGGGCTCCTGGGACCTTCCCAACTCCGTCACCGAGGCGCCCGGACTGCATCCAGTGCCGGGCTAAGGGTACCCTCTGCGGGAAGTAGAGAAATAACTTTCCTCCACGGAGTGACAGCACTTCCCAAACTTTCAAGTGCGCATAAAATAGCGCGGGGTCTGGTTAAAGCGCGGACTCTGACTTAGCAGGTCGGGCGAGCCCAGCATCTGCACTTCCGTCCACCTCCCCAGTCACGCCCGGCCTCCAGCTGCCCACCGCCCCACACGGGCACGCAACTGCCACGCGCCTACGACGCGCTCTCCCGTCCACGGCCGGCGGGCGCCCGCCAGGCCCGCCGCCCACGCGCCCCGAGCCCGGGCGAGCGGCGTGACTGCCCCGCCTCGGGCCCTCCGCGCTCGGGCGGGGCTAAGCAGCACCCACCGCGGAGGGCCGCCGGGTGCGACCCCGGAGGAGGCGCGCGGAGGAGCCCGCCCTCCCGGCCGGCGCGCCGTCACCCACGGACCGCGCCTGCGGCCAGCCGCCAACACGCCCCCTGGGGGGGCAGCACCGCCTCCGGCCCCGCCCGCGTGCGCCGCGGCGCCCCGTCCTCGGACCGCAGCCCCGCTTCCCTCACGGCGCCGCGGGGCCGCTCGCGCTCCCGCCCACGGGTGGGGCTTCGGCGACCTCTGCGGACAGGTCCGCAACGCCCGAGAGGACGGTCGCGCGCCCGCAGGACTGAGCAGGGCACCTACTGGACTCGGGCCGCGTCGCCCCCGGGAGCCGGCAGCTCCTCGCACGCCCGCTTCAGGGCCGCGACCTCGGCTTCCAGGGCGCGCACCGCCGCCCGCTCGGCGGCCATAGCGCGTCGCCAGCGGAGGCGGCCTGACCGCCGCGCGCCCGCCGGCGCTTCAAGCGTCGCGCGCTCCGGGCGGGACCATCCCAGGAACTCAGCGGGGGGGGGGGCGAGGGAGGGTGCGCGACGCCCGTGCGACGACCCGAGCCCGCAAACTGTCCCGGGCACCCTGCCGCCCCGCAGGCGGCCACAGCCGTTCCCCTGCAGCCCCTGCGCTGGGAGAGAGTCGGTTCGCTCCGCCCGAAGCCCTAGGTCAGGGCGGCCCTCCCGGCTCTGGTGGAGTTTGGAGCAGCCCAACCGCGGGCGTGGCTGAAGAGTAGCTTCCGGGACCGTGGGACGGGGAGCGTCTCATTTTTTTCTTCCGCTCTCTCACTTCCGCCGACCCAGTCCCGGCGTGGATAAACAGGCGATAACCCTCTTAAGAAAGAACCATGGAGTTATATTGGAGTCTTCAGGACGTTGAGGGAAGGGTGGCGGAGGCATCGCGGCATCCCAGACGACGGGAAGCGAAATAAGCTCTAGGGAACTGAATATGGTACGGGAACCTTAGGAGGCTGAGTTGGAAATCGGGTAGGAAGGAATAGAGACTCCGCCTTGTGGGGCACGTGACCAGAAGTTAGGCGCCTGGGGGCTGCGCGTGGAAGAAGGCGTGCCAAGGGGTCAGTTTGGGCCCCGGAAAGTGCCCGGCCGCTTGGCCTCTCCTGTTCCTTCTCGCTTGGCGGTCCTCGGGGCAAGGAGGCCGCAGTGGGTAGGTTGGGGGCAGGGGAGCCTTCTGTCTAGAACGCCAGCCGTACCTCGGCCTCTGGCGCTGTTTGGGGGTCTAGAGTGGGGGAGTCGGCCAGCTCTTCGGAAAAGGCAGGGTGTGGCCGCTGAGCGCCTGTGGGTGCTACGGCGGTTAGAGATCTCATAGGACCTCAAGTCTCCCAGCCTCTGAGGAGAGACAACCAGTGAGTCCTGGCTGCCTGTAGCTATTTCAGCCAATTGAACAAGACAGGGTTGAATCGAATATGAGCAGTTTTATTTTCCAATATTGCTGGCAGCATGGGAGAGCAGGTCGTCCACAAAAATCTGCCGCTTACCCCATAAGCCATCTGCTTATGTTGGGTAGAGGGACAAAGATTACATGGGGAAGCAGGCAAAAGGAATAAAAATGGGTAAAATGGTTGCACATTACATGCTCTGTGGCCTGGGGGGTTGCAAAGAGTGGGCTCCTCTGGGACTCCATTGTTTCAGCAACAAAGTTGTTAATCTTTCCATGATGGTAGGCAGTTCTCTGATGAGAATGAACTGCATTTTGAAGTTAACTCCAGCTGGGTCAGAATGTGCTTTCTTTCATCAGAACAGCAATCATGGTTAACAGAGCATGATTAATATATCTTATAACTGTAGTTATTCCCCACTATTCTATTTTTCCCCTAACATTCCCCACTGTTATTTCTGTCATCTCATATCTGTGAGGTTAGTTTTATATGAAAAGTGTTACCCAGCTTTACTGCATTTGCTTCTGCTGTGAAAGCAGTCCTTGGGGGTGGAGTACAGCAAATGCAGGATCTAAAAAGAGGAGGACATTGAATACAGCAGCAAGCAATCAGACTACAAAAAATAAACAGAAAAATTAAAAAAAGAATTTCCACAACCCAGACAGGCTGGGTAGCCAGAAAGTTAATGTGGATAAGTCAAATCCAAAAGAATTCTCATTATTTTACCTTTGAGATGGTTTCCCTAATTTGTTGAATGTTGTTTTCTATTAATTGAGAATTGTCAGAAAGGTTAAAACAGCACATTCCTTTAAATTCCTCACAACCGCCCGGCCGGGCATGGCTCAGTGGTTGAGCGCCAACCTAGGATCCAGGCGATTGGGGTTCGATCCCCGGTCAGGGCACATGCCCTGGTTGCGGGCTGCAGCCAATCGATGACTCTCATCATTGATGTTTCTATCTCTCTCTCCCTCTCCTTTCCTCTCTCTGAAATCAATAAAGATATATTTAAATAAATAAATAAATAAATATTCCTCACAACCATGATGCCACAACAGCAAATAATCTGTTGCTGCCCAATTCTCTAGAACTGCCTCCTTGACGTGGCTCAGCTCTTGATTTATCCCATATATAGCCCTAGATGTGGCATTCCAGGCTTTTACCGTGCTACAAGCCAGGCAGGTCATATCTACATTAAGGGAGCCTACCATTACTGGCATAACAAAAATGGTTAAAGCAATATAGTCAGCAGGACTCCACAGGTGTTGATCCTTGTTGCAGTCCAGTGCCATGGTTGCAGGCTTGATCCCTGCAGGGTGTGTGCAGGAGACAACGAATCAGTGTGTTTCTCTCACATTAATGTCTCTCCCCCTCCTCCATTCTGAAAAGCAATGGAAAAAATATCCATGAATGCGGATTATAAATAAATAAAGGGGGCTCTACCAGTTGCTCAGGAAGGAGGATAATTTCATGTTCATTTATTTTCCAGCTGTTTTTCGTTTCTTTAAACCCATTTCTCCACCCTTCCCTGATGTGAAACAGAGTATTCTGAGTGAAACTGGGTCAAGACTAGGGTAGGGCAGGTATTAACGGTAACAAATGTTCACCATTAGCTGCTTCCTTTGCCATTTTGTCAGCAGTCCTATTTCCTTTTGCTGTCACTGTGTCTTCCTTTTGCTGCCCCAAGCAATGAATTATAGCCACCTGGGCAGGGCTTAAGACCACTTGTAATAAGTTCAGGATTTCTGATGCGTGCTTGATGTCCTTTTATATATATATTTATATAATTATTGATTTCAGAGAGAGGAAGGAAGAGGGAGAGAGAGATGGAAACGTCAATGATGAAAGAGTCATTGATCGGCTGCCTCCTGCACGCCCCCTACTGGGGATTGAGCCCAAAACCCAGGCATATGCGCTGACCAGGAATTGAACGCGATCTCATTGATCATAGGTCAATGTGCCACCACTGAGCCACACCAGCCGGGCTTGATATCCTTTTTGTTGGCAGTCAATATCTCCTTCCATATGGCCCCATGTGCATGTAAGACAGGGAAGGCATATTTGGAGTCTGTATAAATGTTTGCAAACTTTCCTTTTGATAATTCTAATGTTCTGGTAAAAGCAAATAATTGAGCCTTCTGTGCTGAAGTCCCTGGAGCCACTGCCTTAGCCTCAATAGTTTCATCCAATGTGACTATCATGTACCTCGCTTTCCTCTTTCCATATTCTATATAATTGCTTTCATCTACATGTAAGGTCCAATCAGTCCCTTCTAGTGGGTAATCCTGAAGATCCGACCGGCTGGAATATACTTCTTCTATGACCTTGACACAGTCATGAGATGGGAGTGCTGTCAGATTCAGAAAGCAGTATAGCAGGGTTAAGGGTACTTACAGTTTTGAGTATGACATTGGGATTGTCCAAGGGTACTGTCTGGTAGCTTCCCATCTGCCCTACTGTCATCCAGTGGTTTCCTCGTTCTTCCAGTACGCCCAGGACTTGATGAGGCACCAAAATAGTGATCGGTTGACCAAGAGAGAATTTCTCTGCTTCTTGTAGCAGCTCACAGGTGGCCTCCACCACTCTTAAGCATGCTGGCCAAACCTGAAGTGTATGGTCTAATTTCACAGACAAGTAGGCAACAGGCAGTGGGTGGTCCCCCTGAGTCTGAGTGAGAACCCAAATCCAATTCCTTTCCTCCTGTGCACGTACAGATGGAAAGGCTTCAGCATATTTGGGGGGCCCAAAGAAGGTGCTGTTGCCAGATGAGCCTTTAAGATCTAAAAGCCCCATTCACATTCCTTATCCCAGTCCAGAGGACTCTTCTCTGCCCCTTTAGAGCCTTATACAGGAGTCTTGCTGTGAGTTAGAGATCCAAATGCGGCAGTACCGAGGAGTGTTGAGGACAGAGTACGTGACCCCTGTATCAATCAAAAATTCCTTTTTTTGTGCATCTTGGTCCTCTTCAAATGCACCCAGACCCAGCCGAGGGAACCACAAGCTGTGGGGCACTGATAACTCCAAACAGGGTACTCAAGGCTAATCACAAACAGTGTCTGACATTGGCCTGCATCAGGGATGATCCAAAAAGACTGGGAATCCTAGCAGATCTACCTAATACATACAAACAAACCCAAACAGGCAGCCAAAATGGGAAGACAAAAAACAAGCCCCAAATGAAAAAATGAGAATTCTTCAGAAGAGATAAAGGAAATGGAGATAAGCAATCTATCAGCTATAGAGCTGAGAATACTAATTGTAAAGATGCTCAACAGCATGAGAAAAGATATGGAAACTATGAAGGAAACTAAGAATGAAGGAAATAGCAGAAAAAATGCATTGGAAGGCATAAACAACAGATTAGTGGAAGCTAAGGATTGGATCAGCAAATTAGAAGATGGTAGAAAAAATCAGAGATTAAAAAAAAAATTGAAAAATAGGAGGACCGTTTAAGGGAGCTATGGGACAACATGAAACATAACTATTTGCATCATAGCAGTGCTAGCAGGTGAAGAAAGTGAGCGAGGAGTAGAGAAACTGAAGACATAATGGCAGAAAACTTCCCTAACCTGGTGAAGGAAAAAGGCACAAGTTCAGGAGGCACAGAGAGTCCCAAGCAAGAAGAATCCAAAGATTCCCATGCCCAGACACATCAAAATAAAGATGCCAAAAATTCAAGACAATATTAAAGGCAGCAAGAGAAAAGCAACTTGTTACCTACAAAGGAGCTCCCATAAGGCTATCAACTGATCTCTCATCAGAAACTCTACAAGCCAGAAGGGGATGGCATCAGGTATTCAGGGTAATGCAAAACAAGGATCTGAAACCAAGACTACTCTATCCAGCAAGGCTATCATTCAAAATAGATGTTGAAATTAAAGAACTTCCTAGAAAAAAAAAAAATGCTAAAGGAGTTTATCACCTCCAAACTAACATTACAACAAATGGTAGAGGGACTGCTGTAATAAGAAGTAGAATGCTTGGTATGCCTCCCATGTGAGGCTGTCCAGACCAGGGCTTTTGTTTGATAGGAGTTTTTATTGCTGCTGTAATTTCATCAATTGTTGGTAGCCTATTCAGCTTTTCTGATTCTTCCTGATTCAGTTTTACATGATCTCACTCACATGTGGAATCTAATGAATAAAATAGATCCAGAGACATAGAAGCAATGAACAGATGAATCTCAGAGGGGAGGCAGGGGTGGGGGATTCTATGGGGACAGATTAATCAAAGAACTTACATGCATATATGCATAGTCCATGGACACACACAATAGTGTAATGAAGGCCTGGGCAGTGGGGGGGGGGTGGCGGGGGGGATTCTATGGGGACAGATTAATCAAAGAACTTACAGGCATATATGCACAACCCATGGACACACACAATAGTGTAGTGAAGGCCTGCGCAGTGGGCAGGAGGGCAGATGCTGGGTGGAGGGGATCAATGGGGGAAAAGGGGACACCTATAATACTATCAACAATAAAGATAAGTTTTGTTTTTTTTTAACTCACTTGGCTTGGTGAAAAAAAGAGTCTGTATTAGTTGTGGTATCAGTTGCTCTCTTCACCTGAAACCCCTCTTGTGACATAGTATTGTAATTGCATCCTTTGCTTCTCACTGACTGTGAGGGACACCAGGATTGAGCTCTGTCTCTTTTACCCTTTAGCATATTGACCTGCCCACATCTCATTTCTGTCAACACTTGTTAAAGTGAATAAAAGAATTATGAATGAATATAAAAAAAATGCCTAACAACGTGGAGAAGTAAATGAGGGGTGGGATATAATACTGAGCTCATTTGAGGGGAAGCATCTCCTTGTACCTGTGTGTTTATGTGCAGAGGTGCTGTTCCAGAGTGGCTTCATGGGGAAAGTGGATGTAGGGTTTGACCAGAATCTCCAGGGATAAAATTTAGAAACAATATAATAGTGAAAGATTAGGTAACCAATTTGGCATCAAAGATTCAAAGTGAGTTGGGGTTTTTCCGTAATTAGGTTTGAAAGAACTAATGGAAAGAACTCTGTAGATAGAAAATTAGTTTTCCTACTAGAACACACTGAGTGTATGCTCAGCCTCTATGAAAGCCAACAGAGAAGCAAAGGGCCTTTTTGTGGGTGGCCTTGGCCAGAGCATTTCTGAGATGGACCTACAAAATCAGTTTAGCAGATTTGGAGAAGTTTCTGATGTGAAGATCATCACTTGGAAAGATGACCAAGGTAAATTTATAGTTTTTTCTGGGTAGTTAAAGGCAGACCTAGCTCAAGTTGGTTATCACAAAATAAAGGAACCACCGAGATGAATGTTAGCCCCTCTGTATAGTTATAAGACACTGTCCTATATACCCCAGGCCATGCCCTGGAGGTATGACGTATGATGTGGAACTTGTCTAGAATTACATTCATTACATTCCTGAGATCAGAAATATTCTAAATTCTAAAGCATCAGATTTCTGAAACATGTTACTCAGTTTTCAGAGCTAACATTCTAATATTAAGTGTCCTATTAAGTAGAATGTCACTAACATAATCATAGCATATAAAAACATAATAATAACATAATCAAAGACCACTTCATATTTTTCTTATTTTTTTAGAATATTTTGATAATCATACTTAGAAAAATGCAATTTTTGAGTCCAGTGAAAAATAAGGTTTTTCAACTTTAGAGACTTAATCATTTTATATTATCCTCTGGATAGGAGTTTAAATAAATTTATTTTTCTGATTTTTAGGAAACCCACAGAAAGTCTTTGCTTATATCAACATCAGAGTAGCAGAAACAAACCTGAAAAAAAATGTTAAGATGTTTTCCATATGTTTATGTCACTGGGTAACCTCGAATAACTTTGTTCTTCATCTGAACTTTAACAGCCACTTTTTAAGTCATCCGGAGAGACAACTATGACCAAGAAAATTCCAGTATCCTGTAACTCAGCAGGTTTAATTTCATACCATTTGGCATCAGCAGACATGTGGTAGCACATTGCTCATGGGTGTGCTAAACCATGGTATTCTAAAATATTTTGGACAAGAACAAAACTTTCATAGAAATTGCCTGTTCCACATATCCCACTGGATACTATGCCATACCTCTTCTTCCCCAGTGTGTTCATTTCTCAGGAAGGTTATTTTGTTGTTATTAAGACCATATTCTTGGACTTACAAAATATCTATCAAGAAGTTTAGTAAAGCTGAGGGCAAACTGTGGTCTTCATTGAAGAAGAAGGGAAATAATCCATACTGCCACTGACGCAGAAATGTATTCTAGTTATTTGGAAGCTGAAAAGTCAAGAGGCACTGCTAATAGAGAAAGAGGGCCATCACCCTTGCGTTTCATTTTTTTAAAAAAAACTCAATTGTTCAGTGAGGAAGTAGATATAACAAATAAATGTGGTTAAGAGCACAGCAGCATCTCTCTGGTGATCAGTGGCATTAAGCATTTTTTTCATACATATTGGTCATCTGTATGTCCTCTGGAGAAGTGTCTATTCAGGTATTTTGTCCATTTTTTAATTGGATTGTTTGTGTTCCTGGTGTTGAGTTGCGTAAGTTCTTTATGTATTTTGGAAATCAACCCCTTATCAGATGTATCATTGGTGAGTATGTTCTATACAATGGGTTTCTTTCTCATTTTATTGATGGTTTCTTTTGCTGTGCAGAAGCTTTGTAGTTTGATGCAGTCCCACTTGTTTATTTTTTCCTTTGTTTCACTTGCCCTAGGAGATATATCAGCAAAAATATTGCTATGTGAGATGTCTGATACTATGTTTTCCTCTAGGATTTTTATAGTTTCATTATTTATACTAAAGTCTTTTTTTAATTTTTATTTGCCCATCACTGTTTAGACCCTCTATGCCCTCTTCAACCCACCCCTCTCCACCCCAGACATTTAAGCCTTTTTTCCATTTTGAGTTTATTCTTGTGTATGGTGTAAGTTGGTGGTCTAGTTTCTTTTTTTTTCTTTTTTTTTGCATATACCTGTCCGATTTTCCCAGCACCATTTATTGAAGAGACTGTCTTCACTCCATTGTATGTTCTTGCCTCCTTTGTCAAATATTAATTGGGCATAATGGCTCGGTTTGATTTCTGGGTTCTCTGTTCTGTTCCACTGATCTATATGTCTGTTCTTGTGCCAGTATCAGGCTGTTTTGATTACAGTGGCTTTGGAACATAACTTGATATCTGGTATTGTGATCCCTCCAACTTTGTTCTTCTTTCTCAAGATTGTTAGGCTATTGGGGGTCTTTTTGGTTCTCTATAAATTTTTGAAGTGTTTGTTCTGGATCTGTGGAATATGCTATTGGTATTTTAATAGGGATTATGTTGAATCTATAGATTGCTCTGGGTAGTATGGATATTTTAATGATGTTAATTCTTCTAATCCATGAACACATATGCCTCTACTTGTTTGTATCTTCCTCTATTTCTTTTTTCAATGTCCTGTATTTTTCTGAGTATAGGTCCTTTACTTCCTTGTTTAAATTTTTCCCCAGGTATCTTTTTGTTGTTGTTGTTGCAACGGTAAATGGGATTGTTTTTCAGTTTCTCTTTCTAAGGATTCATTATTGGTGTATAAAAATGCCATCAATTTCTGGGTATTAATTTTGTATCCTGCTGCATTGACAAATATTTATTAAATCTAGCAGTTTTTTGGTGGAGTCTTTAGGGTTTTCTATGTGCAATATCACATCTTGTGCGAATAATGATAGTTTTACTTCCTGCTTTCCAATTTGAATGCCTTTTATTTCTTTTTCTTGTCTGATCACTGTGGCTAGGACTTCCAGTACTGTGTTGAATAAGAGTGATTAAAGCAGACACGTCTGTCTTGTTCCTTTTCTTAAGGGAAACACTTTTAGTTTTTGTCCATTGAATATGATGTTGGCTGTAGGTGTGTGATATATGGCCTTTATTATGTTGAGGTATGCTCCCTCTATTCCCACTTTGCTGAGAGTTTTTATCATAAATGGGTGGATTGTGTTGAATGCTTTTTCTGCATCGATATGGTCATATGATTTTTGTCCTTCATTTTTATGATTTGTATCTTTCATTTTGTTTATGTGATGTTTCACGTTTATTGATTTGCAAATATTGAACTATCCTTGCATCCCCGAATAAAGCCCACTTGGTCATGGCATATGATCTTTTTAATGTATTGCTGGATCCGACTTGCTAATATTTTGTTGAGGATTTTAGCATCTATGTTCATCAGGGATATGGGCCTCTAATTCTCTTTCTTTGTAGTGACTTTATCTATCTTTGGAATTAGGATAATGTTGGCCTCATAAAAAGAGCTTGGGAGTCTTCCCTCCTCTTGAAGTTTTTGTAATAGTTTGAGGAGGATTGGTGTTAATTCTTCTTTGAATGTTTGGTAAAACTCACCTGTGAAGCCATCCAATCCAGGGCTTTTGTTTGCTGGGAGTTTTTGATTACTTCTTCAATTACAGTAGTTTTCTGATTCTTCATAATGGAGTTTTCGCAGATTGTGTGTTCTAGGAATTTGTCCATTTCATTCAGGTTGTCCAGTTCGTTGGCATATAGTTGTTCATAGTATTTTCTTACAATCCTTTGTATTTCTGTGATATTAGTTGTTACTTCACCTCTTTCATTTCTGGTTTTGTTTATTTGGGTCCTCTCTTTTTGTGTCTTGGTGAGTCTGGCTAAAGATTCATAAATATTGTTTATCTTTTCAAAGAACCAGCTCTTGGTTTCATTGATCTTTTGTATTGTTTTTTAGACTCTGTGTAATTTATTTCCACTCTGATCTTATTATTTCCTCCCTTCTGTTTACTCTGGACTTCGTTGTTCTCTTTCTAAGTGTTTAAGTTGTAGGGTTAGAGAGTCTATTAGATGTTCTTCTTTCTTTTTGAGGTAGGCCTGTAGTGCTATGAACTTCCCTTTCAGGACTGTTTTCATTGTATCCCATAGATTTGGGGTTGTTGTGTGTTCATTTTTGTTTGTTTCCATGAAGTTTTTTATTTCTGCCTTGATCCATTCATTGGTTAGTAACAATCTATTTAGTCTCCATGTGTTTTAATGTTTATGAGGTCTTTTTATTGTAGTTGATTCTACTTTTCATGCCATTGTGCTCTAAGAAGATGCTTAATATAATTTCCATCTCTGAATTTGTTAAGACTTATTTTGTATCCTAACATGTGGTCTGTCTTTGAGAGTGATCCAGGTGCACATGAGAAGAATATGTATTCTGCTGCTTTGGGATGAAAAGTTCTGTAAATATCAATTAAATCCATCTGATCTAGTGTGTCATTTAAGACACTTGTTTCCTTGTTCATTTTTTGTCCGTAAGATCTATCCAGTGATGTCAGTGGGGTGTTAATGTCCCCTACTATGACTGATCTCTCCCTTAAAGTCTTCCTATCTCAGATATTTTTAGAAAAATATTTTTGCACAAGTCTGTGTAGGCTAACAGTATATTACAAAATGAGCCATCAGTTTGCATTATATGGGGAACATTAGCTGCTTCTAGAAGATGACAAAGTTACAGTATACTAATGAAGTCACTATAATTTGTCAGTGACTTGTGGAAATCTTTTAATATATGTACAATCACTTTATCATTACTCAGGTTTCTCTCATGAGAAAGAAAATCTCCAGTTAAATCTTTTAGGAGGGAAAGGCCTCAGTCAAGCTGAAGCTGGGAATTAAGTTTCCTTTTTTCTTTTCTTTTTTTTATTATATATGATACTTTTAATACAAACTTTAAAAAAATCTGGAACAATATAAACTGTACAGATTTGATCTTTTTGTTTTTAAACTAAATCTCTAAACACACCAATGTCCCATTTCAAAATATTGCACAACATTCTCAATTCAAAACGCTGATTGTGTTCCTCCTTCACTAAAGAAAACAAGTTCATTGCCCTGCTCACCCAAGCCCCTCTCCACAGCGCCTCAGTGTCCCCTTCCCGTCCCTAGGGGTCAAACTAGAGAATCTAAAGCTCACTGCATTGAGAAAAATATATCACTCTGGACTAAAAGTTTACACTCTTTACAAGACGACCCACCTTTTAATTGCTCCTGGAAAGGGGTAGTTAGAGGACGGGGAAAGGGAAAAAAAGGTTTTATTCTCTTTTATTTTAAAGTTTGTTTTTCCTGAAAAAATATGTTTCTCTCCTCTTTTTAAGAAAAAACCTTAAAGGAAAAAAATTACATTTTATGTTAGAAATATACAGATGTTATATATACCTCTTACATTTTACAAATGTAGCAAATTATTCAATACAGACACCAAAAATTGTAAAAAATAAAAAAGTTTTCCTACGAAACCAGGTAAATTCGTGCAGATTTTCGTTTCTGTTCTCTTAAAAAAAATAAAATTGAAGCAAAAATGCCTAGGTTTGAGACAAAACAGACTGAACTGGGCCCAAGAGCCCAGCACTGGAGTCATGCTCCGGAACACACACTGTTCTTCATATTTCAAGACACTAGGGGATTGGTCTCACCCTCCCTACCTGTGGTGAGAAACAAGCTGACCAGGTATGGTGGGGACCTGGGTGCCTGAGTTCGGGAGGGAGCTGAGAGGGGGCATAAGGCAGCATCCAACCTTTCCCAGGGAGCAGCAATCTGCCTGCGCCTGTCACCTGTGTGGGAGCCAAGGGCTAGGGCGAGAGGGTGGCCCAGACTGGGCTGGCCCCTGAGAAGTCTAGGGGCACAGATGGTGCTGGGCTGAGGAGCCAGGGCACTGCCCTGCTGGAGGAAGTAGAGCTGGTGCCCAGTGCAGGGAAGGCTGGCAGCGTCTGTCTGGGCTAGACACTGCCACAGCAGTTGGATCGCTGGGGAAGGTGAGGTGGGGTGCCAAGGGCTTTGGTACTTTACGGTGATGGGGCCCCTGATGCCATGTACCCCACTTGCCAAAGCATCATGGCATGGAAGCTGGCCCACTAGGGTTGGGTCGGAGAAACAACTTCCCTTCTGGCAGAGATGGGGAGCAAATGCTCTTCTATAATCCAAACACCCCAGCTTCAATGGCGAAGGCTGGCGTGCCCAGAAGACCACTCTTCAGGGCATCAAGGCCCAGTGGGGTTGGGAGATGGCAAGAGGTACCAAAAAGTTTCCAGGCAGGCAGGGGCAGAAATGTATTATAACATCTACAACCAAAGGACCCAAAAGTCTCAATTCAAGGCTGAGGGCTGCCCACTACAGGCACTGACCCAAAAGGCCCCCCTCCCCCCGCAGTCAAGAGTTTCTTTCCTAGGGACGTGTCCGTGGTGCGCCCCAGGCTGTGTGTGGTCCCACGCCTCCCGTCCCCCAGGGCTCCCACAGCCACCCCTCCCTCACCCAGCGCGGGAGGACGCGGCCGCCTCGGGGTGCTCGCCGCGCCACAGGCCGGGCTCCCCCCCCCCCCGCAGGCCCGGCTCTCCCCCCCCCCCCCGCAGGCCCGGCTCTCCCCCCCCCCCCCGCAGGCCCGGCTCTCCCCCCCACCCCCCAGCAGGCCGGGCTCTCCCCCCACCCCAGGCCCCGCTCTTCCCCCCCCCCCCCGCAGGCCCGGCTCTCCCCCCCACCCCCCAGCAGGCCGGGCTCTCCCCCCACCCCAGGCCCCGCTCTTCCCCCCCCCCCGCAGGCCCCGCTCTTCCCCCCCCCCCCCCCGCAGGCCCCGCTCTTCCCCCCCCCCACGCAGGCCCCGCTCTTCCCCCCCCCCCACGCAGGCCCCGCTCTTCCCCCCCCACGCAGGCCCCGCTCTTCCCCCCCCCCCCCAGGCCCTGCACGCTCAGGAACCACGAGCGCCCCCTCCTCCTCCTCCCCTCTCCCCCTCCCCCTCCTCCCCCTCCCCCTCTGGAAAGCAATGGAAAAAGTATCTGAAAAAAAGTCAACAAATAACGTGTGTTGCATATATCTATTCAAATTAGTGGTTTTGTTTTCTTCAGCTGAATATTGAGAAGTGGAATTTCTGTATCATATGGTAGTTCTATTTTTAATTTTTAAGCAAGTTCCTAACTATTTTCCATAGTGGCTGCACCAATTTGCAGTTCTGCCAGCAGTGCACCAGGTTCCCTTTTCTCCACACGCTCGCCTACACTTGTTTGTTGACATTTTGATAATAGCCGCTTACAGGTGTCTATACAGGTCCTCTGCCTATTTTGTTGATCGAATTATTTTAATTATGGAATCATATAAGTTTCTTATGTATTTTGAATATTAACCCTTTATCAGATATATTATTGAAGGTTTTCTTCTCTGTGCAAAAACTTTGTAGTTTAATGTCGTCCCACGTGTACATTTTTGCTTTGTTTCCCTTACTCAAGAGAACAAATTGAAAAAGCTATTACTAAGTGTGATATTGAAGAGTTTACTACCTGCAAGTACTTCTAGGAGCTTTGTGGTGTCAGGCCTTACGTTTCAGTTACTCACCACCCGTTCGGAGCTTGTTCCAGCACGCGATGTGAGAGAGTGGTCCAGCTTCCTTTCTGTTTTGTTGTTTTTTGCATGTATCCCTCCAGTGTTCCCAGCACCACTTATTGAAACAACCATCATTTTTCTGTTTTAAAATTTTTTATTCTTTTAATTATATATTATTTTTATTGTTGACATTATTACAAATGCCCCCTATTCCCCCCCTTCCTTTGCGCCCTCCAACCAGACCCTCACACATTGGTGTCTGTGTCCGTGGCTATGCATATATGGCCTTGGGCTAATCTCTTCACCTTCTTTCATCCTGTCCGCCCCACCCACTTCCCCCCATTGTATAGTCCTGTCTCCTTTGTTATAGATTAATTGACCGTATAAGTGAAGGTTTATTTCTGGGCTCTGTAGTCTGTTCCATTGATTTATGTGTCTGTTTTTGTTTGTTTGTTTGACAGAACAGCATTGTTTTGATTATTATAGCTTTGTAATATAGTTTAAAATCAGGGACCATGATACTGCCAACTTTGTTCTTTTTTCTCAAGATTGGTTTGTCTATTTGTGCTCTTTTGTAGTTCCATATGAATTTTAGGTTTACTATTTCTGGGTCTGTGAAGAATTTCATTGGAATTTTTAAAAATATTTTTTAATTGATTTCAGAGAGAGGGAGAGAGAGATAAAAACATCACGGATGAGAGTGAGTCATTGATTGGCTGCCTCCTGCACGCCCCCTACTGGGGATCAAGCCCACAACCTGGGCATGTGCCCTGACTGGGAATCAAACCATGACCGCCTGGTTCCTAAGTCAATGCTCGACCACTGAGCCATGCCAGCCGGGCTGTCATTGGTATTTTGATAGGAATTGCATTGAATCTATAAATTGCTTTGGGCAGTATGGATATTTTATCAATAACACTTGACATTTAATATTACATTAGTTTCAGGTGTAAAACATAGTAGTTACACATTTATATGACTCATGATGTGATCTCCCAGTAAGTCTTAATACCCACCTGACATCATACATAGTTATTATAATATTATTGATTATATTCCATGATGTACTTGATATCTCTGTAATTATTTTATAACTGCCAATTTTGTACTTCTAAATCCCTTCATCTTTTTTACCCAGCCTTCAAGTCCCTCTCATCTGACAACCATCAGTTTGTTTTATGTATCTTTGAGTTTGTTTCTATATTATTTACTCATTATTTTGTGGTTTTCTTAGGTTTTTGTTTTGTTTTTTTAGATTTCACATATAAGTGAAATCATATGGTATTTGACTTTCTCTGTCTGACTTCTTTCACTTAATACCCTCTAGGTCCATCTCTGTTGTCACAAATGACAAGATGTCATTCTTTCATATGGCCAGTAATTTTCTGATATATGTATGTATATATACATATATATACACACACACACAGATGTGAGATATATATATACACACACATATATATATATATTACATCTTCTTTATCCATTCCTCTATCGATGGACACCTAGGTGGTTTCTGTATCTTGGCTATTGTAAATATGCTGCTATGAACACAGAGGTGCATATGTCTTTTTGAATTAATGTTTTGGATTTCTTTCAATATATACCCAGAAGTAGAATTGCTTGGTCATAAGGTAGTTCTTTTTAATTTTTTGAGGAACTTCCATACTGTTTTCCACAGTGGCTGCGCCAGTCTGCATTCCCACCAGCAGTGTACCAGGGCTCCCCTTTCTCCACACCCTCGCCAGCACTTGTTGTTTGTTGATTTGTTGATGGAGCCATTCTGACAGGTGTGAGGTGATACCTCATTGTGGTTTTTATTTGCATCTCTGATGATGAGTGATCAGCACCTTTTGATATGTCTCTTGGCCACCTGTATGTCCATTTTTGAGAAATGTCTATTCAGGTCCTCTGCCCATTTTTAAATGTTATTGTTTATTTTTTTGTTGTTAAGTTGTATAGAGTTCTTCAGATATTTTAGATATTAATCCCTTATCAGACATAGCATTGGCAAGTACCTTCTCCCATTCGGTAGGTTGTCTTTTTGATTGGTTGATGGTTTCCTTTGCTGTGCAAAAACTTTTTAGTTTGATGTAGTCCCATTTGTTTATTTTTTTTCTTTTGTTTTCCTTGCCTGAGGAGACACATCCAAAATGGGCATTATGGATATTTTAATTATATTAATCCTTCCAATCCACAAGCATGGTATATTCTTCCATTTACTTTGTATTCTTTTTAATTTCTCTAATATCTTTTAGTTCTTAAATATCCTTAATTCTACTGGCTCCAAACTTCTTGTCAGACCCTGCTTCTTTGCCACCTTATAAACTTACTCATAGGTGTGCTCGGGTTGAATGTTAACTTTTCCATAAAATCTCTTTTTAGTGTCCCTGAACTTCCTTATATGCATGACCTTCCACTCTGCTCCCAGAGTACTTTGTTGTGATATGTACGTTAGATATAAGAAGTAATTAAATCAAGCAATATTTTCATCATCATAAATTTGTGCCAAATTTTTAGAGACTAGAGAAAAGAGAGTAATTGGACATGGAGGGAAACAAAGTAAACAATAAATGAGAAATCAGGCATCAAAGTAGAAAACTTATCTATAAACTAAACTGTGATGATTGGTATCCAGTAGCCTTTAGTGTCAAAAAATGCCATGTGGCCAAGTGAATTGGGAGAGCAGGACAAGCAGGAATAGTGTCTCAGAAGTAAGACTGATCACAACTGCATCTCTTAGCCTGTCGAAATGTATATTAAGTAATGCCACTGAGTCAAAAAGCAGCTCATGCTCCCTTTGCGTGTTACTAATTAGCATGGAGACTACCTTATTTCTCTGCCATGATATTTACTAATGCCCTTGATTCCATAATTTGTGTGTCATTTTGGGGGGCTTAGCATTGCTCTGTGGTGTGGGTGGGGCTCTGCACCTTAGCTGGAATTAGTTTTGCCACATGTCTTTAAGAAGAGACAACACAGGGCACAACATAGGAACATAAGTGACTGCCAGGGAACCACAGAAAAGGCTGCTGGAGCGCAGAGCCGTGGAGCAGGCCCCACTGTGCCCCTGCGGCTGCTGCTTCCCCTGCCTGCAGAGCTCTGGCTGCCCACTTGACGTCTTACTACACCTGCTGACTCTGGCACTTTCTTTAGGAATCATGAAGCAGAAACAAATACACAAATGCAAAACACACGTCACTGCCACAGTTCAGGAGTGTTACCACAGCATGTGGACTGTTACCTATTTAAATATTCTCAGTGAGTTCTCTCTGTCCACACTGCTTAAATTTAAGCAATATTAAAATCTTATACAGGTCCTCTCTCTTGTGCTAGTCATCTTGTTTTTTATTTCTCCCCAAATCCTATGCTTAGCCATTTTGAAAATTCCTATCATTTCCTACTGCACTGTTTTATTTTTGTTGATGGTTTTCGTTTTCCACTCTGTTATTCTAGCCTTTCCTCAAGGACTGCCTTTCCTCTTCACCTGGTGAAGCCCCACTGTGATGTTCACGACCAACACAGGCATCACCTCACCTGAAACACCTTCTCCAGTGCCCTTGGCAGCAAGTGGCCACCTCTCCCATTCTGTGGAACTCTGGATTGTCCTCAGTACATTGTTTATTTCCATTTGCCTCAGTTAATTTGTCATCACCCCTCTCCACTTCAGCATCCAACGTGGGGTCATGCATATGGTAGGTAATAAAGGGAGGCTGCGTAATTCAGAAAATAAATGAACACTGATACTAAAGAGCATTCTTAAAACCATATATTTATTCTCAATAAAAATATTTCATACACGTTCCCAGTACACAGTATTTCAGAGAAACAAGGTGGACTTTCTCCTCTCAGAAAACTTTTGCTCTGTCTTCGGTGCATCAAGGATGTAGAGTGTCTTGATCTTATAGTAGTATTTCCTGGACGTTACCAATACCTCTGTTTCAGCTTTCCTCTGGAATGAGAAATGTAAGTGCAACACAAGCTGGAACTTGGCAAGAACACTGTAAAAGCACACTGCTTGAGTAAACCAGCAAGTAAACAAAGACCTGATGGATCTGACAGCTTGACAGAAATGTGGTACGCGTCTTAGAGGCACTCGATTCAGAATGGGAATGAATTGCCCTACCTGGCATTGTTAGGGGACAGAAGCCTGGTGAGGGGCAATGAAGAAACCATGAGTCCTTCAGGGGCCATCCTGGCGGGGCCCACCCACTCTTCCCCCAAACCTTCTAGCAGAAGCAGCCTGCATGGGTGGGGAGGTTAGGAGTCAGACCGCTTGGGACCATCCCCCAACCCTGGGTGGTTCCCTCTGTTTGGGCATCTGAGCTCTGCCCAGCTGTCTCTCATCCCCACTCCACCTCCTTACCTTCACCTGGTTCTGTCTCCCCTGCCCTGCCCTGTAGCCTCCATGGCTGACTCTGTCCCACCTGCCTCCTTCCCGGGTCCATTTCTGTTCAGGAGACTTAAGTACCCTCTTCAAGCAGGCCAATCTGACCAGGAGTAGGGTGTGTTGGGAGGCCTGAGGGTCGGAATGTCAGCTGGCTTCCCTGAAAGTTTCCCCTCATGTTCTTAATTTATAGTGGTTGCAATTTTTGAGGTGGTCTTTTTGAGGACGTGGTAGGAGTTTAGAAAATGATATGGGTGTAGAAGGGGGTGTGGTTATAGGAAGCGTAGAGATTCCAAATATGGGGTCCTCTTACCTGATCCTTTCATGTGTGCAGTTCAGAGGTCAGGAGGTTTGGCCTTGAATCCCTCATTCAAAGTTGGAACCTGTCCCAAATTAAGGATGGAGTTTTACTACCCACTTGTGGTGGGAAACCTTTCTGTTTCTTATTCTATTTTGTTCTTTGGCAACCCACACCCTCCACTCACACCCAAAAATTAAACACCAAGATCCTCTAACTTGTTTGGATTGACTGATGAAAACAAAGCCAGTTAGGCTCCATGTTTCTTGAGGTGGAGTGAGTGGGTTTTCTTCATTTTTAAATGGCCAATGACAGCTTGGCCCAGTTTTCTTCCCAATCTAGGAGCATTTTTAAGTGTCTCTTTGTGGCACAAGAGCCAACACTGAATGATGGTGGCTTACAACGGCGGTGCACCTGCAACAGCAGCCGCAGGTCACCACCACCACCTTCCGCACCCCCCTCCTCACCCTCACCACCCCCCAGCACCACCTCCCCAGGGCGCCCTGTGCAGCCCATCTAACCCTGGGCAGCGAGGCCTTATTTCCCTGCAGGTCAGGCACCTGGCCCAGCACCACAGCTCGGGCACCGGCGTCAGCACCCGGCTCGGCCAGGGCGGCAGCTGGACACTGGGCCACACACCTATGGGACGGAGTCTCTGGTGCTGCCGGGTTAAGAACCTGTAGTGTTGAGGAGTTTCTCTCTGTGGAAGTTGTCAAGGCCAAGATCAACACCCACAGCTGGATTCTCTGGGGGGTCTGCTTTGTGAAAAGAGAGTAACAAAATATTTGTGTGAAACTAGAAATGTGGAAATCCATATTGTTAATTTTAACTATAAATGAACAGACTTGTAGAAACTGCAGGTTCATGGTCATAAAGTAGAGAAAGCAAAGAGGATCGGAGGATGAAAGCAGCGCCGTCTGATGATGCTGAGCCCGATTCTCGGGGCTAGGAACTCCATGGCCTGAACATGGGAAGTCATTTAATACAAGGCTCCCGATGAGATTATCCAAATTATATTCAAAAACCGAAAATAGAAACCACAATACAACAAAAGAAACTTACTTTATTCTTGGGGAGAAATTTCATGTTATACTGTTGAATATCAGCTTAGAAGAAAATAGGCAAAATTTTTAGTTTAAAAAAAAGATTTCAGAAAGAACCGCCTTTTCAAACAAGCTAAAACAATAATATCCCTCCAATACTGTCCTTGGTATTGGAATATAGAGGTGCTTACAGTTAAGTAAACAGTATGAGAAATAATACATCCCTGCTCACAAGGCATCTTGAAGGAGAGTTGAAACTAAATTTGAAACCATTAAGTAAAAACTTAGATATATATTTTTTAAAAGAACATGAGTATAATTAAGAACCAATAGGCAGTTATTGAAAGTCATGTAATTCTTTTTTTAGAGAATATAAAACATTATTGTATGTATATAAAAGTTTTATTGAGTTGTCTTCTGAAAATCATGTGATTCTTAAGCACTTATTCTGAAATTATCGAGTTGCTTTGTTCAGTTTTGGTGATGATATATTTCACATCTTTACAATATGTCAATTTTAAGATGCTTATACCCTGCTAAAGTCTGCTTGTATGTTTGACCATATAGGGCTTTGTCATTGGTGTTAGAATTCACACAAATGATCAATTATAAGAAAAGTCACAAACAAAATAGGGAAAAAATCTTACTAAAAGAAAGAATAAAATGAAATGTTGACATGTGGACGTATATACATGCACATACATGCATATGTATAGGTGTGTGTGCCTATTAGATCTCTGTGAATGTGTAAATTTTCTAAAGTTGTAAAGGCAATGGAGAAGACATCCACCTGCTCGGACTGGGGGGCTGGAGAAGGTATCTCAGGTGAGATGGCGCTTGCCCTGGTTACAGCCAAGCAGTGCAGTTCCCCGGTGGGAGATACATAAAATGCCTACTATCGATTCTTCATTACATGGAAAAAATGTGCACCCCACGAACCAAGAACCAGCAATAACCCGAAGTGGCATTAATTCACAGCAGCACTAAACAAACGCTGCAGGTCTATCATAAGGAGCCTTGGTATTAATCCACAGGAAACCTACCAAACGCAGACGCTGAACAAAAACAGTAACATTGAAGGGAAACCTGAAGCCGCTGGCTTGACCTTCAATCTAAAGCACGCATCCAGCACAACACCCACGGTCCGGGGGGAAGAGCCTTTACCGAAATGCTTAAAGTGAGGCGTATACTCTCTCCCCTTTGAATCGATTAAATGATTAAAAAATAACTATTGTGAAGAAATTTGCCACCAAAAAGTTGTGTAATTTTCAAAGTTGGCCGTAACTTTATTTTCAAGTACTCATTTGTATTTTGTACCCATGGGGTTCTTCAAATTATGATCACGTCTGCCATGTGGGTCACTTGACTACAGAAACGTTCCGTGTCTCTCACAGTGCAGAGCAGATGCCTGAACAAAGGGCTACATACAGTCTCTTTATATAGCGTTTTAGCCATTCTTCCATTTGTCTTTCCCCACTAACGGTGTCTCTCTGTGCGCCATCCATGCGGGGCTCCCGGTGTGGGGCTCTCCAGGGCTCGCCCTCCCGCACTCTCACAGCAGGAGAGGGACTTGCTCTCTCCTGTTTCTTGCTGTTCCTTCAGCATTCCTGTCCTTCTGTGGCACTTGTCCCTACAGGAGCATGGAGTCCCCATCCAGTTCCCCCACTCGGAGAACTCACCTTATGGTCCCCTGTGAGGACCCAGCAGCAGCCAGGCTCAGGGTCCCTGCCCCGTGCCACACCCTCCTGAGCTCCTGAGGGCCCAGGGCACCCTCTGCCCTGGGTCCCACCCCTCCCACAGGTCCTGGCTGCACAGTCACTGCTGTGCCCTCCTGGAGGCAACTCTGGATCAGGGCCCAGAGGCAGGACCTGGCTCCAGGGAGAACCCCTGGCAAGAGGAGGCCTGTGCCCTCCCCATGCTTCCACTCCAGTCCTGGTCCCCCTGGAGACACACGTGTAAGTGAAGGTCACAAACTGTGTCCCGAGGTCCCCTGTCCTGTGAAAGCTGATGGAATATACTATGGAGAAGTCACCCTTCCCTGCTTGAAGGCTCTGCTGCCTCTGTGAGCCTGGCCTTCTGAGTAGCACCTACAGGGGGCTTCTTTTGTCTTGACTCTGGGACCTGGAAAGGGGTGGACACTCTGGGGTGGGGTCACCGTGAGCCACTGGACCCCTAACTTCTCCCCTCTGGGCCTGTAGACGGTGGTGGGACACCAGAGGCTCCTTGGTCACTGCACATTATATGGGCACACTGTGTCACTTTCCTCCTTCCCCTGCATCTTACCCTGGTACACAGTGTCCCAGTATCACATGGTGGCAGCAAACACAGTGATGTCCTGCTCCTTTCCTCAGAAGGGGGCTGCGGGCGTCCTTAAGCAGCTGGTTCTCTCCCCATGGGCAGGTGTGGGGTCATTAGTGGCCTCTGTGCTCCCCACATGCACACCCTCAGAGCTGGGTGTTGGCCAAGCCTCGCTGCTGCTCCAGAGCATGAGAGGGGCAGAGGGAGGAGATATTGGGCATCGAGCTAACAGGTTGGCCGGCCCATCTGCATCTCAGCTTTGTGAGGAAGAAGGGCTCTGGCAGGTGTCCCCTATTCCCACCAAGACCAGGACAAGGTCTCACCCGCCTCTGGACTCAGGCTAGCACTGCCCCCGGAGCCCCTCGCCACGCTCTGCCCCTTCCTGGAGACTGAGGGCATTTCAGCCTTTGCAGCTCCTTCCCCTGCAACCCCCAAGCCCAAGCAGAGAGGAAGCCCGAAGGACAGCGGAGCCAGAGCTCAGCGATTTGCGCGTCCTGACGGCCCCTGAATGCTTTCATTTCTCTGTGGTGCTGAATTACGGAAACACGGTGTATCGAGGGAATGGGTTCGAGTGGGTGCGCCTCAGCGTGGCCAGCTCCCTCCACGGCCCCTCCTTCTGGAAGCCAAAGCAGGTGCTTGGGAAGAGCCCACAACCGCTCTGTTCCCCTGCAGGGCACCGGCAGAGGCCACCAGCTCTCATAAGAATCATCATATATTTTGGAAACAAGTAAATTTGTGCTAGGAAGAAGGCATTAGTGCATAGAGAACGCAATAGTGAGAAAAGGCATGTTTTCTCCCTATGAACTGATTTTTTTTTTTTAATACGCAATGTTTTTTCCATTGCTTTCCAGAGAGCATAGAGGGCGGGAGGGAGGGAGGGAGGGAGGGGGGAGCGGGACAGAGAGACACATGGATGTGAGACAGACACTTGGATTGCTTTCCTCCCACACGAGCCCCACCGAGGGGCAGGGATGGAGCCTTGGTACATACCCTTGGCAGAATCGAATCCAGGACCCTTCAGTCCGAGGGCTGATGCTCCAGCAACTGAGCCAAACCGGCCAGGGCTGAACTGAATATTTTTAAAATTTTTTCTACCAGGAGACGTGTGAGAGCACATTTCAGTTGACCAGAAGAAAGTTTTTTTTAATTTACTATCGCTTTTTATTTTCCCCGTCACCACGTGCGCCCTCTACGTCCTCGGTCCGCCCGCCAGCCCCCGCAGTCCCCACACTGCTCCCCGTGTGGGTAAGAGGGGAGGCAGCTTTGAAGCAGGTTGGGTAGCTGTGTCGGTGGCGTGCGCACACAGGACACAAAGGTTTCTCTGCGCGTGCTGTGCGTGCTTTCCTGGAGATAAGCCCTGTCGGGGCAGGCGTGTGCAGCACACTCCAGCTGACCACAGGAGACACACCTCCTTAAGGGACAGTGCCTTGGGCAGTGGCGGGGAAGGCCTGAGGGCCCCGCCGCCCTCGGCCTGTGCTGGCGGGGTCTGCCTGGGGCCCCTGGCTCCGCGGGTGGGAAGGCCCACTTGCTGTCCCTGTATCTGATCCACCTGCTCTCATTAAAGCACGTGTGGCCGCTGCGGGTGGCCTGGTGGCCATCGACCGCACCTCTCATTACCCTCGTATGCTCTCCGTAGTAGAGGACCCTGTGGTGGCAGAGATGTGGGCCTCCTGGAGCCTGGAGCTGTCCTTTGTGCCAATTTAAGGCACGAAAGCCAGGGTGCAATGTTATTTTCTCCTCTAGACGGTGTCTGACAGCCGCCAGGAGCACCTGAGCCTCCGCAGCTCTGCCGTCCTTAATTGCTCTGCGTCTGGCTGGTTCCACGCTTTCCGCAGCGGCTGATGCGGGCTGGCCTCTCTGCAGGGGACCCTGCAGTCCTTTGCCGTACCTGGGGACCACCCGCCACGGAAGGTGCCCTGTCCTTTCCTCGATCGGGCTTTCTGGAGGAGCCTGTCCCTTCTGCTCAAGCTGGCAGGACTTGCTCAAGGACTGTGCGGATTTCTGATCCTGGGCGGTGCTCAGCCCGCTGGCTTGTGAGGTCCTTGGCCCTGCCCACCCTTCTTTGTGCTTGCCTGGACTGGGCCACCTATTGTCCTCCCTGTCACCTGTGGAGACACACGTCTTGCTCTGGCTCTTATATTGGCCCTGCAGTCTGAGGGACTCCTGCCGGCAGCTCCCGCCACTGAAACTGCGATCACATACCTCCTGCAAAGCTGACGTGTCCTCACTGGAAATGCTCTGGGAACCAAACTGAGACCTCTGAGAAGCCAAGACATCTGCAGCAAGGAACATGTCCAAGTCGCAGTCTTTCAGAAGCACCTCAGTGGCATGGTTTTGAAGGAGCACACCAGTCTTGCAGTCTTCAAGGAGCACACCAGTGGCTCGGCCTGGAGGCTGTTTTTCTGACTCTACAAACTCCAGGACGTCAAACTCACGAAGCTGTGCATGAAGGCATGGTTCTTGTGGCTCGAGGGCAACCAGCTCTGTAGTTGGTGAGGAGCTCTTCCTGGGCCCTGGGGTTCCTGATCTCCTCAGATTGATGTTCAGGGTTTGGGAGTTGGCCAGCACATGGGGTTCCCAGGTGACTTCCCAAGCAGGGGCCTCCTTGGCCTCCACTGCCCCCCTGGCCTCTTCAGCCTGTGAAGATTGGAACTCTGAGTTGAGCTCCAGTATTGTTACGTGTTCGAGGGAATTTTCTGATGTCCAACCTGCGCCCTTCACCCTTGGCTCCTCCCTGGCCACTGCTGAACTTGGACTTGGCTCCCGGCTGCCTTTCCCTGCGTTCATCGCAGTCTCACTATGCCAGATTCTGCCCACAGAGGTGTATGTGAGCGACGGAGAAGGCAGCCTGCCCTCCTGTGCAGTCAGAGGGGCCTTTGAAGGCTCATGGCAGTCATCAGGTGGGGGCCCTCCCCGGGCCCCCTGGATTTTCTCACATGCAGGTGAGGGAGGGGGGGCACTCGCCAGGGTGGGAGCTGGTTCTTCTGTTACCACCATGTCTCCTGGAAGGCGCTGAGCCCTGGGAACTGACTGTTCTGCTGTCACCTTCTCTCCTGGAAGAGGCTGGACAGGTTTTCCCAAGAACTTGGCAAAACTGTCTTTCGAGTGGGCCCCGCATGCCCGGGCGGTGGGGCAGGTAAGGAGGGGCAGTAGAAGGGGCGAGCGTTGAGCTTTTCTCAACTTAGAGAGTTTTGAGGGCTTGAGGACCTTGAGGGGCAGGACCCACCTGTGCCTCACTTGAAACTTCCTAATAGATGCTTCCAGTGCCTGTCGAATGTGTCGACTGAGGAAGGAAAACTCATGGGAGGTGTTCATGCAGGATTCCCAATCCTCAGAAGAGGCAGGATTCCTGGCTTCCCTGTGAACTTTTGTCTCTCCAGGAAGATCCAGGGCGTGGCTGGCAGCAAGCCTGGCGTGATGAACACCCACAGGGATCTGACCCTCGCTAATCGGCCCCAAGTTTCTGTCCAAATGGGCCCTCAGGACATTTTTGCCTGGGGCCCTTGTCAAAGGTCTCACCAAGTCTCCTCCTGACTCCTCACAGCTCACGCCCAAAACCCTCACTGGGAGGCTGGCTGAGCCACAGCGTGGGTCTTCTAGGATCCTCGCCACATTATGCCCCACATCCTCGCCCAGGTCCCTCCTTGGCGGGATCCTTGCTGGGCAGCTGGAGCTCGTCTTCTCTGTGTCCTGGCTGCTTTTGTCTGTCAATGCAGAGAGCTGCAAGGGACCCTGCTTGTCCTGTGTCTGACAGGCCCCTGGGAATTGGCCACCAGGCTGTGTCAGTGCCAGAGATAAGTGCATCCTGCAGGGCCGACCACCCCGGTGCGCCTGCTGCTGCAGCAAGGACCGCTTCTGAAGGTGCTGCTCCAGGTGCTCCCGGAGGCCAGGGCCGATGAAATCCCCAGGGACAGTGGAGACGGAGCTGCGGGCGTGCCAGGCCTCATCCTAAAGAAGGTTAGGAGTGAGCTGGCTAAAGACTTCTGAGCTGTCTTAGCCAGACAGGTCAGAGAGCTCCCGCTCTAGCTGCTTCTTCAGAAGGTGACATTCCAGCCCTGGCCCGTGGGGCTCCGTGGTCAGGGCACCGAAACGCCTCGGGTCCAATTCCCGGTCAAGGGCATGGACCTGGGCTGCAGGTTGAACCCTGGCCTCAGTCGGGGCTGGCGCAGAGAGGTAGCCAACCGATGTGAGACTCGCGTCGATGTTTCTCTCCCCCCATCTCTCCCCCCCTTCCCTCCGCCCCTCCCGCTCTCTGAAAATTAGTAGAGAAATACCCTTGAGTGAGCATTAACAGTAACAGCAAAAACAGTGGCGGGCAGGGTTTGAGCTGCGATGGGTACGGAACATTTTTGCTTCTGCTGGGATGTGGGGCCAAGTACCCCCGCGGCCCCCACCCGGGGAGGGGGACTGGGGGGCGAGATGGGGCTGGGCTGGACCTGAGCCAGAGCGGGGGCTGGGGCGGGAGGCACGGCTGGAGTCCCAGCTGCGCTGGGCGCGGGGCGGCAGGGCTGGGGCAGCACAGGGAAGGCACTGTCGCCGAATTTGGAACGGGAGAGTTCACTGAAGGTGACAGAGGGCAACTCCAGCGTGGGACCAGTTATCCTGACAGTAGCCACCAGGGGCTCGCTGTGCAGAAAGGGGAGACCCCAGAGAGCTGGCTGCCTTTCCACTGTGCATGGTCCCCCAGTGTCTGAGAATGTGGGTGCTCCCCAGGACCGAGCACCTGCTCTGGTTTGCCCTTCATTCTCCAGAAGGGCTGGTGACTCACAGCGTCCCGCTCGGCACCCGGCGACTTGAACACCGTCAGCTCTGCTCCCTTGGTGAGCTGGATCTCCAGCAGCTTCTGGACACCAGGGTAGGCCAGAAAGGGGCTGCCGGCCTCTGCCTGTCTGTCTGTGGGGTCTTCCTGGAACAAGGCCTCTGGTGGGTGGTGGGACAAGTGCTCTTGCTGGGACTTGCACTGGGATGAGGTTGAGAAGCTCAAGGCTTTGGGAGCCTCCTGCCACCAGGACAGGGCCAAAATGGGACAGCTTGAGTGCCCAAGGCCTGAGATGGCTGGGGTGAGAGACGCCAACCAAGGGATGTGTGGAAGCAAGCCCTTTGGGATGGTGCCCAGTGGCAATGCCACTGAGTCACACTGAGGAAGAGTGAGAGTGGAATCTGGTGTTAGGGGGTCAGAGGAGGCTGTGGGAGGTAGAGGGTGGACCTCTAAATCGGGGTGGGGGAAGGGAGGGTGGGAAAGTGCATGTGGCGGGGCCGAAAGGCCATCCAGGGGAAGGAAAGGCTCTGGTGGCTGAGAGTCACTCAGGGATGAGTGTGACTGAACAGAAATTGAGGGAGTTGTGGGGCCCAGTGACAGAGTGGAGGCCAGAGGTAGTGAGCACCCAGTCAGAGGAGCTGGAGGGGGCAACAAGGACATGGTTGGAGCAGCATCTTCTGCAGGCTCCCTGCAGGGCCGGTGGGCTCCAGCAGGCACTGCTTTGCACACCTCACCAGGAGAGTCTTGACATGAGAGGTGACAAGAGCCATCCTTGTCAGGGGGCCTCCCCAGGTGGCTGCAGGAAATGGAGACACAGGCTGCAGCCAGGAGTAGGCAAGCAGGCCAGGCGGGGTGGGCACCTGGAGCCCAGGGTGCTCTGTAGCCTCAACCCTGACTTCCCAGTGTTCCTGCTGCCCCTCGCCCCAGGGCCATAGCCACACACCGCCCCATGGCCCCCCTGCCAGGTCAGAGCAAGGCAGTCGATAGCCCTAAGGGGACATCATAGGTTTGAGAGGGCAGAGGACCCAGGAGAGAAGGGGCAGATTCTTTACCTTTGCAGAAGGGAAATCAGTTTCCGAGCCTTTTCCAGTTCTTGCAGACACTCTCTGCAGGCTGGAAATCAGGAGGCTGGGTCACATGGTGGAGCAGGGCCTGGGAGTCTTACAGGAGGCTGAGTGCCACAGCCCTTTAGGGCACATGCCTGGGAGAGTGGACTCAGGAGCCCCAGCCTCAGGGCCAAGGCCAATGAGCCCTAAGAGCGATGGAGGCTCCTGACGGTGGTGCTCTGTCATTTACAAAGTGCTTCCACATCCAGTACCCCTTGGCCTCCCCACTGCCCTGCGGGGGAGAAAGGGCAGGGCCACCTCAGAGGCACCTGAGCGAAGGATAACACATACCCACAGTTGGGCCTGGAGGTCCCCCCTCCCAGTCAGGTACTGTTGAAATGTCCCTGCTGGGACACCCCTGCTAGGGAAACACCCATTTCCAGGCCCTCAAGGCTTCGTTCCCAGTGCGGAATCTAGGAAGAATCCAGGTTCTGACCTCCTCCGGGGAGCCTCCCCAGGGCTCTGCTCCCTGAGAGGCAGCTCTGCTGCTGGCATCCTCGGGGACCTGGCCCTGGGCCCTCAGGGACAGGACAGATGGAGGCAAACTCTCAGGGGGCAGGGCTGGGGGCAGAAGCTCACTTTTCAAAGCTCCACTTTTCTTCCTGCACCTGCTCTTCTGCCTCGGCTCCACTGATCGCTGAGAGACAAGAAGAAATGAGGGGCCAGGACCCCATTCTCACTCTCTCTCTGGATGAGCAGCATGACTTTCTACACTTACCTACTGGGGCTCTCTGGTTCTTCCCCTTTTATTTTTGAAGTGGATACAAATTATTTCATGTTTTTCTTCTTTGAAAAAAGTAAAGGAAGACTTTCTATATAAGACCAACCATGGATTTCTTCCATCACTGCTCCTCTGCTCAAGACACACACACATTCTCAGACCTCCAGGCCCGTCTGAGCTCCCTCAGGTAGGACTCTGCTTCCTGACCACAGCCCCCCCAGTCTCTGCTCAGAGGCTCCCAGGCTCTCCCTCGGATCAGCCCCAACAGGAGAGAGACTCCTCCGAGACACCTGCCATGGGAAGGCGGCTGGTCAACCAGGGCTGGGGGCCGGCCCCCACAGAGACCCAGCCCTTAGAATCCAGGCCTTGGCCACTGGTCACTGCATTTGGGGCTGTGCCTAGAGCCCTCCACCACACCTGGACTCCTGGGCGGAGACCTTTGCATAGAAATCTTCACGCCTGCTCTAACCTCTGCCTCGCTTGGCCTGTTCCTAGAAGGATGAACTCCTATCCTTTCCTGAGAACAGCTGTTCTGTTCTTTCCCATCTCAGGAATCTCTCTAGGTGATTCAGAAAAGTGGAAATAAGAATAGAAAAACAATAACCTCTGTTGGGTCTGGGCCCAGGGTTCCTTACCTTCCTGACGTTTCTGTGTTTTCTAGGTGATGGTGAGAATGGATCACTCTTCAAGAAGTGGACTAGCACGAGAAGCAGCACTCCCCACACAGTGCCAAGGATGGTACCAATCACCCTGCAAGAACTGGAGCACTCCCAGGCAGCAATAATGCTTTTCAGAGGAAAGAGAGGGTTCTCCATCATCTGAATCGCACTGCTGCCCTCAGGCAACTGAGCACTGGTAGCGACTGGTGGCCTAGGTGCCCAGGCCCACATCTCAGGGCTGTGGTAGGTCACAAAGGGCTCCTGAGGACAAAGAGGGCAACAGTGGAGGAGGCTGAACCACTGCCCCTCCCCTCATCCAGCCCACAGATCCCTCTACCCTCTGTGAGCCTCTCAATACTGTGCTCTCCCTTCCTGTTAGAGAATTACCTTAGCCAACTTTCTATTCATTACCAATGGATCTCAGACAGTACCTGGTTCCTTTGAGATCTCTCCTTGAGCTCCATCAGTTTCTCAACTTGAATAAGTGTAGAGTTGTCCCTAGAATTTTGGTTAATTCCCAGGGATTTTTACTCTCAGAATGCTCTCTGTCTGCAACACCATCTTTGCTACATATGTTTCTGCCTTGCATCAACCCAGTCATAGAACTTAAATTTCTTTTATAAGTATTCAGCTGTGTACATTTTGAAAACATTTTAAATGTTTTATTTTAAACATTCTTTACTATCTTCAGCAAGGGAGACTTAAAAATTTTTTAGTTATTCAAAATTTACAAAGCTAAATAAGTATAAAACAAATTGAAATACTTAAACCGTCAAAGTATATTTTTAATACATTTCTAACATTTTTACTTCTGAAATTAATAAAGGTTAATCTGCACAAAAACATTTGAAACATGCTGAACACACACATCCTCTAACAAACCAATCTGGCATTTTCCAATTTAGGAAGAAAGCATTTCATTCATCTTAAAAGGCTTTGTTCACTAATTCTTGTAAGTAGAACTTTGAGCTGCAAATTATTTCTTTGTTTACCTGCAAATTATTTCTGTCTTTATTTTGCTTTCATTTTTTGAGAATATATTTGCTAGGTATGGAATCACTGGTTGACAATGTTTTTCTTTTACTTCTTTGCATATGTCACCCCATAGCCTTCCCTCCACTGTTTCTGGTTGGAAGCAGTGCTCAGTCTTATTAAGATATGCTTATGTGTGAAGAGCGTTTTTTCTCTTGCAACTTATGTGTTTTTCATTTGTTTTCCCAGTTTGACTATGATGTCTCTAAGAGTGGATCTGGTTTTTTTTATGTTACTAGAGGTAAACATTGAATTTGCAGATAAATCTTTTTTAATCAAATCTAATGTTTTCAGCCATTATTTCTGCATTTTTATTCCTCCCCCCCTCTGTCCCTTCCTTCCTTCCTTTCTTTTTTTGAGACTGTCTTTCCACATATCAACATATGTGTGCTTAATGACGGTACAGAGGTTATTTTTCTTCAAACTTTTCTCTTTGTTCTTCAGCTTCCATAATTTTGATTAGTCCATCTTTAAGTTTACTGATTCTTTCTTCTGCCATCTCAATTGGTAATCCTAGTTAATTTTTCATTTCATTCATTGCAGTTTTAAATTCCAGAATTTGTTTGATTCTTTTTTTATATTTGTCACTCTTTATTGGGCTTTTGTGTTTGTTGACTTTTTATTATTTGACTTTTCATTTAATTTTTTAAGCATGGTTTCCTTTCATTCTTTTTTTTTTTATAGTTATACTTATTTTTAACATTTTTATATTTTAGCCTTTGTACTGGAGTTATAAGTGGTTTACCCACCACCATTACAACACTGGAGTATTCTGCACTTAGTAATATACTTACCGGTATCAGTGAGTTTCATACTTTGATATGTTTTCCTGTTACTAATTAGTGTCTTATCATTTTAGCTTGAAAAACTCCTTTTAACGTTTCTTGTAATGCTGGTCTAGTGGTGATGAACACCTTCAGCTTTTGCTTGTTTGGAAAACTATCGTTCTTTTAATTTTGAAGAACAACCTTGCTTGACACAGTATTCTTGATTGGTAGTATTTTGGGGGAGCACTTTTACTATATCATGCAACTCTTCTGGCCTGCAAAGTTTCTGCTGAAAAGTCAGCTGACAGTCTTATGAGGGTTACCTTGTATGTAATAAGTTGCTTTACTCTTGCTGCTTTTAAGATTCTCTCCTTGTCTTAAACTTTGACAGTTTAATTATCATGGGTCTTGGTGTGGGTTGCTTTGGATTTATCTTCTATGGAACTCTCTGGACCTTCTGGATCTGGAAGTCTGTTTCTTTTCCCACGTAGAGTTTTCAGCCATTACTTTTTCAAGAACACTTTATGCTCCTGTCTCTTCCCCTCTCTCTCTTCTCCTTTTTGTAATCTTTTAATGTGTATATTGGTTCACTTGATGGTGTCCCATAAGGTCCTTAACTCTTCCATTTTTTTCTCTTTGATTGAAAGAATTTGTCTTTGGGTTTGCTGATCCTTTTCTCCACTTGATTTAATCTGCACTTGATTTAATCTGCATTGAACTTTTTAGTTCAATTATTGTATTCCTTAGGTCTGTGATTTGTTTTGGGTGCTTTTCATATTTTAATATTTTCTAGGTCTTCATTGAAATTCGTGCTTTGTTCATGTATTATCCTCCAGACCTTGGGAGCACCTTTTAACCATTATTTTAAACTATGTATCAGGTAAAGCACTTATATCCATTTTATTCTAGTCTGTTTCTAAAATTTTATATTATTATTTCGTTTGGAACGTATTTTTTTGTTTCTTAATTTT
Organism: Miniopterus schreibersii; assembly: GCF_964146895.1. Classification (NCBI taxonomy): domain Eukaryota; kingdom Metazoa; phylum Chordata; class Mammalia; order Chiroptera; family Miniopteridae; genus Miniopterus; species Miniopterus schreibersii. Next base: position 71,041,087 of record NC_138111.1, on the reverse strand, counting down.
TCATGACTCTGTGTTTGTTTCTGCACATTAGATAAAAGAACCACCTCTCCCAGTCTTGATGGAGTGGTCTCATGTAGAAGATGAGCCTCATCAATCAGCCCAGCTTGTGCACTTGATTGCCTCTTAAACCTTTGTGATTATACAAGTCACCTTCTTTGTTCTTAGTGGTTCTCAGTAGTTGAGGGTGTGCAAAGACTCATCAATGTCCCAAAGGGGAGGATTGCAGTTAGCATTTAGATTGAGGTTGATAAGAAGCTCCACCCACATTCAGCAGCAAAGAAAGTGTATAGTTTCACCCTTTCTAGGGATAAACTAGAACATGAACATTTTTGTATTTTGTGTGCGTGTGTCTGCTCTTGTGTAGCCACAGAAGAGGGTTGCACCTGTAGCCAGTAAGAACTTTTTTGTTTGCTACAGCTGTGTGGGACTCATGAATTGAAATCCATTGGCTATCAGAGTCAGAACATCCAGGGGCCCATTTTGGGGGAAGCAGCCACAAAATTTAGTGCACCAGCTATGCAGAAATGCTTCTTCTAGGAACATACTAGCAACTTGGAGTGGGTGAGAGGAAGAGGGCAGAGGAGGTATCCACAGGCTTCTCTGGTTTCTAGGGAGGATCTCAGGCAGCCCCTAGATACATGCCAACTTAGAAGCTTGAACCTCAGGCAGTGTTTTTAAAGTACACAAATAGAGATTCCAAGATGGCAGCAAATTAATTGGAAGCTACACTGACACTCTCTCAGGACCAAACTGGAATTACAACTAAAATACTGAAAAACCATCCTGAATAACCTACTGACTAGCTGGAGGAGGAAAAGTGAAGACCACATAGAGACTGGTAAGAAGTGTGGAGGTGAGAGAGGGCTGGCTGGGCTCCCACATATATACATAACACATAGACACACACAATAGTTTAGTGATAGCCAGAGGGAAGGGGGGTGGGGGCTAGGGTGAACTGGGCAAAGGAGTGGAATATGGGGACCAAAAGAGACTTTGCTTGGGGCAATGGGCACACAATGCAGTGTGCAGATGATGTTTTATTGAGTTGTACACTTGACTTTCTTTTTTTTTTTTTTTTAATATATCTTTTTATTGATTTCAGAGAGAGGAAAGGAGAGGGAGAGAGAGAGATAGAAACATCAATGATGAGAGAGTCATTGATCAGCTGCAGCCTGCAACCCGGGCAGAGTTGTACACTTGAAACCTGTATGATTTTGCGAACCAATGTCACCTTGATAAATACAATTTAAAAAATAAAATTTAGATAAAAAAGTGACACTATTAAGAGAGTGAAAAGGTAAGCCTCAGATACATCTGTATAAAGGTCTCATATGAAATGTGTAATACCACCTATAATATACATGCACATATAATATATAAATTATATGCACTTTATATAACATAAATTATATATTCTCATACACACACACACATATAATCAATGGAAAAAGGCAGGCAACCCAGTAGAAATATTAACTTTATACTCATATGGTAAACACAAGTTAAAACCATAGTGTGATACTACTACAAAACCACCAAAAAGGCTAAAATTAAAAAGAAAGGACATGCCAAGAGTTGGTGAGGATATGGAATAGCTGGAACTTTCACCCCTTGCTAGGGAAAGCATAAATTGATAAAAACAACCTTGGCAAACTAGCAGAATCTCTGAACCTGAACATAGCTTGTGATCCACCAGTTCCATCCCTTAAAACACAATATAAATATCTAGATATGCAGACTAAACATGGGCACAAATGTTCATAGCAAATTCTCATAATAGCTAAAAACTAGGAATAATCCAGACATCAATCAAAAGCAGAAAAAATTTTTTGCTCCTATGATGTATTCAAATGATGGACTATAACAGCAATGAGAAAGAAAATCTTACTGTATGCAACTACATAAGTAAATCTCTCAAACACAAAATTGAGAGACAAGGCCAGATGTATAACACTACAGAGTATACAGTTTTATTTACACACTCGAAAACGATCAGAAGAGTGGCAACCTCAGGGCAGGTCGGGACCACTGTGGGGACACAGGAGGGCTTTCTGGTGAGTTGGTGACAGTCTCCATCTTATTCCAGGAGGTGGTTCCACGGGGGCATTCACTTTGTGAGGTTTCATGAAGTTGTAAATTTAATATTTTCTATTTTATTGTACATATGTTTTTGCTTCAATTAAAAACAAGTTTACCAATACAATAATGTTATCATATCTTTAGTTTTTACTGATCAGATTGGCAGAGATTAAAAAATTTAATAGTCGGTGAAGCTCAGCTGGTTGAGCCTTATCTCATCACCAAGAGGCTGCTGTCCGGCCCGTGCCCAGGCTGCAGGCTCCACCCCTAGTCGGGGCGTGCAGGGGGCAGCCATCTCTGCTACACCCTCACACGGATGTTTCTCTCTCTCCCTCTCCCTTCTTCTCTCTCTAAAAATCAATGGTATAAAACAATTCATTATGATTTTTTAAAAGTTTAATAGCACCCTGTTTTGAGAGGAATATAGGGAAATTAGTTTTCCCACAAACTGCAGATATGAATGTAACTTGATTTGAGCTCAGGAAATTTCAACAATACTCGTAACAATTACAAACTCACATATTCTTTTATTCAGCCATCCACTTCTAAGAATTTATAGTACAAATAAGCTCTCACAAGTTTGAGAGAATGTGTGGATAACTTTATTATTCACTATGGCTTTGTTTCTAAGGACAGTAAATAGATCAATTTTGGGAGTTTGACTCAATGGGATACTGAGCGGTCATATCAAGGAAATGCTCATGTATTTATAGATTGATCTCCACAACATTCGTAAGTGAAAAAAGCAACACAGTACATGGTGCGCTATCCTGTGAAAATGAAAGTATAAGAGTACACATTAGTATTTGTATATTCACTGAGTATATGCATAACTGTTCTTTGAGCAAATACAGTAAGAATTAACAGTATTGCTTGCCAGCAGGAAAGAAAACTAAGTAGGTAGGGGACAGTGGAATAAGGGAGATTTTTCAGTTTATGCACTTTCATATCATATAAATTTATTATCTATTCTCTCTACTTAAAAATTCTTTTAAACAAATAAAGGAAGTTTCCAGTTCTAGTGAGGATGGAATAAACACACTCCAGCCTGTCTCTTCTGTTGAATGCAACCCAAATCCTTGGACAGAATATATGGGGCAGTTATATTTCTGAGAGGACTCAGAAACATAAATGATAGCAGGTTAATTAAAGGAAGAAGCCAGGCCCGGCCGGGCGTGGCTCAGCGGTTGAGCATCAGCCTAGGATCCAGGCGGTCGGGGTTCGATTCCCGGTCAGGGCACATGCCCGGGTTGCGGGCTCAATCAATGACTCTCCCATCATTGATGTTTCTATCTCTCTCTCTCCCTCTCCTTTCCTCTCTCTGAAATCAATAAAGATATATTTAAAAAAAAAAAAAAGGAAGAAGCCAGAACCCGAGTAAGAATCATACAGCAGTGAGGCTCTTACTGTGTTTCGCCTTTGGTATCCCCTGGCCTGGATTCAAAGGCAGCTGGAAACCTGAAATTCTGTACCAGGTGTGAATGGAATGAATTCCAAAAGGAGCCTTCTCTTTGATCAATCTTTCACAAGAAAGAAAGAATGGCTCAGGGAGCTAGAAGGGGGAATCAAGAGCCAAGAGCTGGTGCCAAGGGCCAAGGAGAGCTATTCCCAGGCCTTGACATCTGATCAAGCAACCCCAACATCTGCCTGGATGTACTGCAAAACTTCTATAGAGCAGTGACTTGTTTTTACCTTCCATTTTCCTCCCTTTTGAACCAAAATGTCTACAGCTGCTATCCTGTGCCTGACCACTATTGTATTTTGGGTGTATTTGGTAGCAGATATCTTGTCTCTAGTTTTACAAGTCCACATATGGAGCAGAGAAATTGTGTCCTAGGAGCTATACTTAATGGATTAAACCCAGGAGCCTCATCTATACCACTTGGATTTGATAGAGATACTAAGATTTTGGGATGAGATGATGCTAAAATGGAATGAGACTCTTGGGAAACTTGGGAGAGGATGCATGTATTTTTCATATGGATGGATGTGAATCATTAGGGGCCAGAGGAGGGGACTTTCGCAGACAGACCCTAAAGTGACCTCAGTGATTTGTCTTCCGGTTCTAGCATTCATATCCTTGTATAATCCCATCCTCTTGTAGGTAGGACATATGGCCTGCTTTTAGCCTACAAAATATGCCAAAAGTGATAGGAAATCACACGTATTATTAGATTACATTTTATAAGACTCCATCTTGTTGGCAGGCTAGAGCAATAGGTTCTCCTTCAGGGCATGATGAACCAAGCAGCCAGGCTGGAGAGGCTTACATGACAAAAGCAGACGGCCTCTAGGATCTGAGGGCAACCTTCAGCTGAGAGCCAGCAAAAGTCACAACTAGAAATGAATTCTGGCAACAACATGAATGAACTTGGAAGTAAATACTTCCCCAGTTTCATCTCCAGGTAAGAACACAGCCTGGCCAACACTTTGACTGCAACCATATGAGACACTGAGCAGAAGGCCCACTTAAATGGTGTCTGAACTCCTGACCCACATGAGCTGTGAGGTAATAAATGTATGTGCTGTCTTAGCCCACTAAGTTTATGATAATTTGTTACACAGCAATAGGATACTGAATACAGTGGGTTGAAGTACACTGAACCACAGAGAGAGAAACAGATGGAAAACAAAGGAACAGAGGGTCAGACCTATTAGACAATTCCAGAGGTTTAATATTCACTTCACTGCAGTCCCAGAGGAGAGTGTGGTAGAGAGGAAAATATTTTAAGAAATAATAGAGAGCAGACTGACAGCTGTTGGGGGGCATGCAAGCTGGGGGGCTGGGGGTGGAGGGATTGAGAAAAATAAAAAGAAATTAATAATGACTGAAAACTTCCCAATATTGGCAAACGATATAAACTTCCAGATTCAAGAAACTCGGTAAGTCCAAATAAACACATGCTCAGATAAATCACAAACACTGCAAACTTAAAAAAAAAAGGTATGTGTGGGGGAATAATGCATTACATATACAGGAACAGTGATTTGAATGATGGCATGTTTTTCATCAAAACCACAAAGGTTAAAAGACACTGGAACATATTTTTTGCTGTGAGAAAAAACTGTAAACCTAGAGATCCATACCCAGTTAAACTATCAGTTAGGAATAAAGGCAATATAGACATATTCTTAGATGAAAGAAAAATAAAAGATTTGTCACCAGCAAACGTGCTCTAAAGTTAATGCCAACAGAAATTCTTGTGAGATGATACCCCCAAAATACATAGAGAGAATTGCATGAATGAAAGAAGAGGGAACACGTAGCAAATATCTGTGTAAATATAATAAACTATTTTTCTTTGCTTAAGTTCTTTTAAGTATGTGAGACAATCACAATCAGAAATTATAACATCTTATAGGGAGGGTTTTAAATGTATGTAGGTGTAAGTAACACATGGGACAATGGCAACATAAATGGGGAGTTAATGGACTTAAATATGGTAGTAAAGATTCTACGTTTGATTTGAAGTGGTAACATATTAAATCCTAAGTACAATATTGTTAGGTGGGCCAGGTACAGAAACTCACCAGGGCAGGAGGCCCTGGATGCCTCGCCGGGCCAAACTGACAATACAAGAACTTTGTCCCCAGGGTAACCTATCCTCCCCCAGCATATCACTGGTCATATGATTAAGATACCCTGAACATTTCCTCCCTAAAGATAACATCCAGGCCTCAGTTGAATTTCAGCTCCAGGCCCAGAAAAGCAGCAAAACCAGACAAGTGGCACCATGGATGCCTCAGGACCAGCTTCACTGACTAATGACCCCCTGTCCTGGTGGAGACTAATCAGTGGAGACTGCAACCCTGAAAGAGCTCACCTGGCAAGCTGATGAATATTCTGTGGAGACCCTCCCCTGAGCCCTCCCCTCAGGTTCCTGCCTGCAAGAAAGAGAGAAATAGGCTCAGGACAAAGGACCTAGTGCTTGTTCCCCACCAGGGGAGCATGCCAGCACCATCTCCATCCCTCCGAGGGGACCCCACCAGACTTGCAACCAGGGGTGCAATGGGCAGTTGCAGCTCATCCTGGGCTAACCCCTTGAACCTTCCCCAAGGCCTCTTCTCTGACGTCTCAGTGGCCAGAGCAGCCCAGCCTGGGCTCCCCTGTTGCTGCTTCTATGCCCTTCCTCGTCTCACTGTCTCAAGTGTATTTTTGCTGCCATCGTGGACCCAAAACCCTTTGACTCAGTGCTGTGTAGCCCTTCCCTTTGGATACCCATCCCCTTTTAATAAATTTAACTTTTCTTTATTCATCTGTCTGAGATGGCTATTTAGCCTGCCCACAGACTACTGACTCTTAACCTTTCAAATATGAAATGTTAAATATGTATTTTATAATAACAATAGCAGTCATAAAAAAATACAAAAATATGATGTTTAAAACTCAATAGATAAATTAAAAAGAAGTCCAAAAACAAATTCAAATACTACAAAAGAAGCCAAGGAAGAGAGCACAGGAACAGAAAATAGAGGGCACAAACAGAAAATAAGTACTAGAATAGTAGGCCTAAATTCAAGCATATCAATGTTATGTGAAACATTTGTGGTATAAACACACAAATTAAAACACAGAAATTGGCAGAATGGAATTTAAAAAATGAAAACCTGACTATATGCTTCTTGCAAGAAATAAACTTTAAATAAAAAGACACTCACAGGTTATATGTAAAAGGATAGAAAAATAAGCCATGCAAACCCTAATGGAAGCAGTAGTAGCTACACTAATATCACACAAAGTAGACTTCTGAGGAAGACAATTAGCACAGATACAAAAGAACATTCTATAATAATAATTATGATAAAAGTGTCAAAATAATCAAGAATACACAACAGTCCTAAAGGTGTATGCACCAAAAAACACAGCTTCACAATACATGAAGCAAAAACGGATGGAGTGGACAAATCCACAGCAATAGTTGAAGATTTCAATATTCCATTCTCAATAATCAATATAACAAGTAAACAGAAAATCCGCAAGGATATGGAAGAAATGAACATCACCAACCTACTGGATCTAATGTTTATAGAATTTCCCCCCCAACAAAAGTAGAATTCATGTTCATTTCAAATACACATGGAATAGTCATCAAAAGGGATCATATTCTAGGTCATAAAGCAAACCTAACAAATTTAAAAGAATAAAACATACAGAGTGTGTTCTCTTACCATAATGAAACTAAACTAAAAATCAATTACAAAAAGATAAATTTTTTTAAATCTCCAAATATTTAGCAACTAAAACCACACTTCTAAATAATCCATGTGCCAAAGAGGAAGCCTCAAGAGAAATTAGAAAATACTTTGAACTGAATGAAAATTACAATGTAGCTCACCAAAGTATCTGGAAAGCAGCTAAAGCACTAGAGAAAAATTTATAGATTTTACTGCTTGTATTAGAAAAGATGGAAAATCTCAAATCAACAGTCTTAAATTTTTATCTTAAAATATAAAAAAGAGAAAAGAAGCTTAAAGCTAATGGGGGAAAAGAATTAGTAAAGATGAAAACAGAGAGCAGTGAACTTGAAGACAGAAGAACAATAAAAGAAAATCAATAAAACCCCAAACTGGTTCTCTAAAAAGATTAATAAATTTGATAAAGCAAAGTGACAAACAAAAAGAGAGGATGCTAATTACCAATATCAGAGGTGTAAAAAAAAAAAAAAAAAGTGGTATCATCTCAGACCCCACACACAATAAGAGAGCACTCACTAAAACAATGGTGGTCCCATAAATTAGACTTAGATAAAATGGACCAAATTCCTTGCAAGCCAAAAACTATATACCAAAGCTCACCCAAGTAGAAAGAGACAAGCCAAAAAGTCCTAAATATAACAAGGAAATTAAGCTTATAGTTTAAAACCTTCCCAAAAAGAAAACTACAGGCCCAGATAGTTTCACTGGTAAATTCTATCAAGACTTTAACAAAAAAATAAACCTTTATAAATAAATGGTGTTAAAACCATTGGTCAGGCAGATGCAAAAGAAAAACCTCAAACTAAACCTCACACCTTATACAAACATTACCTCAAAATGCACCACAGACAAAAGCTAAGAACCATATGATTTCACTCATATATGGGATAGAAAACTGAGATTCGTGGACACAAATAGCAATGTGGTGGCTGCCAGAGGGAAGGGGTGGGGGGTAAAGGGAGCCTAATATAAGATGATGGAAGATGATTTGACTCTGGGCTGTGGACGCACAGATCTGTACCATGGAAATTTACACCTGAAATCTGTATGATCCTATTAACCAATGTCACACCAATAAATTTAATAAATATTTTTAGAAAGACTTTTAGAAGAAAACAGGAGAAAAATCTTAATTACTTTGGTGAGACAAAGTGTTCTTGGCGTGATCCAAAAAGAAAAAGATAAATAAATTGGACTTCATCAAAATTAAAAACTTGTTCTATGAAAAATACTATTAACAGAATGAAGAAACAAGGTACAAATGGGAGAAAACATTTGCAAAACACTTAATCTGACAAAGGACTTGCAACTAGAATATATATTTTTAAATTTCCAAATTTCAACAGTAAGAAAACAAACAGACCAATTTTTTTAATGGCAGAACATTTGAACAGACTTTCACCAAAGAAGATAGAGGATTGTTGGTGAATAAGCACATGAAAGGATGCTCAACATAAGTAGCTATTAGCTTTTTGGGAAATGCAAATTAAAAGCCTAATGAGATGTAATTTCACACCTATTAAAATGATTTAAATTTTTATAAATGTCAGTACTATACCTGGAAAAAATGCAGGGCAACTGGATCTCTCATACATTGTTGGTGAGAGTTTCAAAAGGATACAACCACTCTGGGGGAAATCTGGGAACATTCAAGAAGTTAAATATACATGCAATATCTGACCCAACAATTTCAACCCTATGTATTCATTCTAGACAAATAAAAACATGTTGACACAAAACCTATACACAAATGCATAGCAACTGTCTTCATATATCATCAAAAACTGCCAACTAACATCCTTTAATGGGTGGTTCAATAAACTCTGATACATCTATACAATTAAATGTTACTCAGCAATAAAAGAACAAACTATTACTATACATATCCTTGTTAAAGCTGAAGAACATTATACTGAGGTGAAAAAGCCAGTCTCAGAATGTTACATACTATATGCATTCATTTATACAGTAATCTATACATGAATTTAAATATACACAACTGTACACCCAAAGAAAAGTCACCTTACTGTGTGTAAAAATTTTAAATAACAAAAATTAAAATAAATACTGCATTAGATTTCACATATGAGTGAGATCATGTGGTACTTGTCTTTCTCTGACTGGTTTACTTCGCTTAGCATAATACTCTCCAGGTCCCTCCACGCTGTCCCAAAGGGTAAGGGATCTTTCTTTTTTACAGCTGCGTAGTATTCCATGGACACAGACAATAGTGTGGAGAAGACCTGTGGGGGTGGTAGATGCCCGGTGGAGGGGATCAGTGGGGGGTGGAAGGGGACATCTGTAATACTCTCAACAATAGAAAATAACAGTAATAAATAAATAAAGCAAGTGAAGTGGCAGCCAAAAACCACAAGGATTATTCAAAAACTGTCCAGGCGATAGTGTGTCTTTTGCCCTGGTGCTTCTCTGAATTCTTAGAACTCTTTCCCCCCTGCAGTTGTGGATAAGCTTGGAAGCATTCCCCCTTTGGCACATTTCTGATTGGATGAGTCTCATAATTGGCCACTGGGGGATAAAAATTCTTATTTTGATGTTCCCTTTAGTTCTGTCCAAGTGCCCTACATTTTGACAGCTCTAACAGATCACCAATTTCAAGAAAAAAGAGAACTAGAGTAACCTACCCCATTTTCCATAACTATCAGCAGTGCGCAGGAGGCCGACCGCAGCCAGGTGCTCGGTTCCCGGGGCCTCCCCTGCGCCGACTGCGCCGGCGGGGCTGAGCCGCGCCGAGCCTCGGTGGACGGGAGGCTCATTCCCCCGCCGGGCGGGGTGAGACGCGAGGCGCCGGCACCGGCGCGAGGACTTTCCAGCCAGGTTTCTTTAATTTTCTGTTGTACATTAAGTACTAATCAGATGTTATGTTGGCAGCGTTTCCTTCCTTGAACAGTTTCACAAAAAGAGCCACCGCCCCTCCTCCCGGGACAGGCGGGCGGAGCAGCGGACACAGGTCCACGCAGCCGCGGGGACGGGAGGCCGGCCCCGCCCCCTGTCGGCCCGGAGGCGGCGGGCGCGGGTCTGGCTCGGCGCCTCCCGTCCCGTCCCCGGGACCCGGAGCGGGAGCGCCCCTCGGAGAGCGTCGCAAGCAGGAGCCCCAGACAGACACGCGCGCAGAGGGGCTCCCTGGACCCTTGCGCTTTTATTCCCTCCCTCGCGACGTGTGAGTTTCCTCTTGGGAAGAAAACGGCCCCCCTCAGGTGATCAGGGCCCTCTTTCCCACTCAGCGAAGGACTGCCACAGCGCCGACCACCGAAAGCCTCGTCCTGCAGAGCCGTGTTTCTAAGGGTCGGCCGCGCGCCCGGCGGGCTTGTTTCCGCAGCGGAATCCCGGCCGGTCGTCCCCGCCGCGGCCGCCGCCCGCCCGAGACCCTGAGCGCGCAGCAGGCCCCGACGCTCGCCTCGTTCCACTCGCTCCTGCTCGTGAGGCTTCCCCAGCACACCCACGTGCTTTAACCCTTCCCCTCAACTTATACTTACCGTGCTCGGCCCTCGTTCCCTGCGGCCTTTCCCCCACACCCCAGCCCACCGCTCCTCCCACCCAGCCCCTGCGCCCTTGTCCTAGGTTTCCCTCAATCCCTCTCTTCTCTGGCCTTTTCTGTTTCTCTGGTCCTTCCCACTCACTTGTTCATTGATCAAAAAATATTTCTTGTGAGATAATAACAAGTGTTGGCACAGATGTGGAGAAATTGGACCCTCGAATACTGCTGGTGGGAATAGCCAAAGGTACAGTTGCTGTGGGAAAGCTCTTACAGGAGGGGATTCAAGACGGTAAAGTAGGAAGCACCAGGCACCTCTCCTCACCTAGACACCAGCTGCGCTGGCAGAATCTGTCGGACGTAACTTTTGGAAATCTGGAGCCTACTGAAGGTTCGCAGCTCCCATGGAAGGCTTGCATGGTACACGGCAGTCAGTTTCGGGCAATTTCGGCTCTTTGCACAGGAGCAGCTACACGTCCCCCCCAGCCACGTGTCAGGCAGCTGTGCACGGTCCTGGGGCGGCGCGGCCTGCGGGGGACTTCATCTCTGAGAAACGGAGCCTGGAAATGAGCAGCTGGGATCCAAGCTCCTGTGTTTCTGTCGCACCAGCTGAAGCACAGCACCCCACCTTCTACCCTTACAACTGCTACTTAAGATAAACAAGAGCAACAAAATTTATTAAGTAGAAGCAATGACCTCTTCTCCCTTCCCGGCGCTGTGGGAAGGACGCAGCCCACAGAAGGCAGACAGACAGCCGTGGAAAGCTGACTGACGCTCATCCGAGCTTCTGTCTGCTGCGCTGCGAGCTCCACCGCCTGCGTGCCCTTCACCGAAGGGCTCCCCTGCACCAAACAGAATGTAGTTTGCTTTTTCTGCCTTTATATTCTCCCTGCAGAAACTGTTCGGGGCTGAGAGTTTGTTTAGGGCATGAGCTCGCTCCTAGCCGCCCCGGCCGGCTAAATAAATCTCCAAACGCTCAATCTGGTCCCTGTGTGAATCAGTCTCGCGTAACCTGGGTGTCACATCACCTCAACGTGTGGCTCCCATTCTGAAAGTCCCTCTGGGTTGCAAGGTGGGTGCACGGTCAGTGAGCAGAAGCACAGCTTTACTCAGTTTCTCCAATGAGTTCAAGACACCAGTGGATACACTTTGCAAATACGAAAGTGGACTGAGGTTCCAAGTAGTCCAACCATTTTGCATCAGAGCCAGGACAGGAACCCGGGTCTCCAGGTCCCCGATCTGGACCCTCCCACCTGCACATATGTCGTCCTTGCATTAACCACAGGGGGCCCTGGCCAGCTCAACCGAAATGGACAAGCTGAGGACACAGCGCGGACCAGGCGGCTGCGTCATGTCTCCACTCGCAGGAGCGTTGGCTCCTCCGCTTACGCAAAAGTGGCTGATGTGCTGGGAGAATTCTGGGAAGAGGGCAGAGTAGAAAGCACCAGAAAACCAAACCCACCTAGACAACAATTATACAGGCAGAATCTCTGTGATGTAACTGTTTTGGAAATCTGGGGTCTACGGAAGGTTTGCAGCTTCCAGGGGAAGGTTTGGATGGCAGATTGCGTTGGTTTCGGTCAATTTCAGCCTTAGCACAGTAGCAGCTACCTCGTCCCCTCCCCTCAGTCCTGTGGTCGCCGCGTGCCTGTGATCCCCAAGCAGCTTGCACACAGCTTGCAGAAGGCAGGCGGGTGCAAAGGACCCATCCTCCAAACACTGAATCTCTGCTCTGGTCTCTGACTGCTGCTTCTGATCACACGGATGTAGCAGCGGTAACTGTTGTTGCACTTTCTCCCATTTTCTGTTTGTTTGTTAATCCCCACCTGAGGATAGTTTTCCTTTTCCCCCCTTTTTTCAGAGAGTCAAAGGGAGGGAATGAGGGGGAGAGAGAGAAAGAAACATCGCTGTGAGAGAGACACATCGGTGGGTTGCCTCCTGCACGTGCCCCAACAGGTATGTGCCCTTGACTGGAAATTGAACCCCTGACCCTTTGGTTTGAGGGTCGAAGTTCTAACCACTTAGCCACACCGGCCAGGGCCCTTCTCCCATTTTTGCAAGCCCCTTCCCCTCAAGCTAAAGTCACTTTAAATCGGGAGATTTAAAGGGACAGCACTACTTTTCCTCTCTCATTTTTCTCTTTTTCCCTGTTTTGGGGCCAAACATTAAAGACTGGGACATCCAAAAGCAAATTCCTGTGTGGGGGGAATCAGAAAATCACTGCATGACCAGAGAAAGTAGCAGGCTCAGGCAAGAACAAGAAAGTGTTCAGTTTATGCATCAGGCTGATCCTTTGCATGGAGACCGCCTATAACAATTTTTAAAAACATAAGAAAACACAAAGAAAGAAACAGAAAACCCTGGGGAAGACTGAGAATCTAATTTTCAGGGTTACCACGTGATTAGATGCAAATGTCTAGTTTTCAACAAAAGAAATTACAAAGCATACAAAGAAACAGGAAAGTATGGCTCATTCAGAGAGAAAATATAAGCCACCAGAAACTTGCCCTGAGAAAAGTGAGATGGTAGATCTGTTAGAGGCATCTCTTACTGACACCACAGAGGTGCTACCGGACAGCCCCCTGAGTCAGAGGGAGAGGCCTGTCCCCAACTTCGATTGTCTTCTCATATAAATGAATTTATATGTGAAAACTCCTGATGATTGCATTGTGATGAAGCCAATTTTATTAAAGCAATTAAAGCAAGCACCTTTATCACAGAAGCAAGGCAATTGAATCTATACACCTGGCTTAGGAAGCGCAGGCGGGCTCTCAGCTAATCTGCAGAGCGAATTGGGTTGGAGTCCAAGGCATTATATACCCTCTTATCTATAGATCTCAAAATTCCTCTGCTGAATATTCTGGTTCAGATTCATTCTCAAGGTCCCCTTTTCCTTTGCTGTGGCCTTCCTAGAACTCATGAGAAGCACTTGGCAATTTTATCTTGCCAGCCTTGAGACCGCTGGTTTCTCTGCTTAGGGACTAAAACTGTCGGTTTTCCCTTTGCCCTTCCCCCTCCTTTCCTGCCTTCTCTCATTAGGGAGGTTTTTAACCATTTGCTCTCAAGTGTCCTTGGCTCGGGAAGATAATGGCTTGTTACTTGCTGGGTGGCTGCAAATTGCCCCACTGTTTGGCCTTGTTTTAACTTTCCTGTCTCAATTTCCCTATTCCACTTGCCCTGGAATTTTCCTAGCTCCTTACTGCCCTGTAAAAAATCAACTAGACAAAGACTTCAAAATAACTGTCTTAAAGATGCTCAAAGAATTCAGGGAGGTGTGGATAAAGTCAAGACAGTAATGTATGAACAAAATGGAAATATCAATAAAAAGATAGAAAACCTAAAAGGTAAGCAAAAAGAAAATCTAAATCTGAAAATTACAATAACTGACAAAAAAATTACTAGAGGAATTCAAAGGCAGGTTTGAGCAGGCAGAAGAAAGAATCAGTGAATTTGAATCAGGACAACTGAAATGACTGAGTCTAAGGAGCATAAAGATAGATAACAAATAAATAAACAAATAAATAAATAAAAAGGCAAACAAAGCCTAAGGACCTGTGGGACACTATCAAGCACACCAACATAACCATTGTGGGAGTCCTAGAGAGGGGGGAAAAAAAAAATTATTTCAAGAAATAGTGGCTAAGCCCAGCTGGTGTGGCTCAGTGGATTGAGTGTCATCCCAGGCACCAAGAGGTCACTGGTTTGATTCCCGGTCAGGGCACATGTCCATGTTGTGGGCTCAACCCCCAATAGGGGGCATGCAGGAGACAGCTGGATCAATGTTTCTCTCTCATTGATGTTTCTCTCTTTCTCCCCTTCTCCCTTCCTCTTTCTCTCTAAAAAATTAATAAAAATATGTTGGGAGCCCGTGACGTGTCTGGACATAGTCCACGTTGCCTGAGGGCCTGGAGCCAAGGACTCAACCCTCCCCACAAGTTCCTGTGAGGAGCTGAGATACAGATAATTACCAAGGCCTGGGCTCATGCAAGAGGCAGGATGTTCACTCTGAAAGTGTGTTTATGCAGCCTTGAAGGAACTGCTCTGTATCACCCTCACCTCATTACCAGTTGTTTGTTACTCACTATATGATAAAGGCGTTGAAGCCATGTGGGGCTGCACCTCATTGGAGGGCAGCCTCCTGATCCCATAACTTTGTTTGTCTCTTTCATTCCCACCACTTGAACTCAGGTTTGTTTGTCTTTCAGGCTGGTTCCTGACAAAAATATATTTTAAAAAAAAGAAATAGTAGCTAAATCTTCCCAAGTTTGATAAAAGACATGAACACAAACATCCAAGAAACTCAATGAACTCAAAGTAGGATGAATCAAAGAGATCTACATAAAGACACATTATAATCAATTTTTTGAAAGCCAAGAATAAAGAGAGAATCTTGAAAGCAGCAAGAGAAAAGGAACTTGTCACATGCAAGAGATCCCCATTAAGGTTATCAGTTTTTTCACCAGAAACTTTGGAGGCCAGAAAACGATGGGCGAATATATTCAAAGTGCTAAAAGAAAAACTTGTCAATAAAGAATACTATATTCAGCAAAACTGTCCTTCAAAAGTGACAGAAAAATTAAAACACTCCAAGTAAATAAAATATAAGGTATTTTGTTACCACTAGATCTGTTCTGTAAGAAATTCTACAGAGTCCTGCACATTGAAATAAAAGGACACAAGACAGAGGTTTAAAGCTGCATGAGGAAATAAAATCTCAGTAAAGGTAAACACATGGGCAATTATAAAAACTAGTATTATTCTAACAGTTTCTAACTCCATTTTTGTTTCCTACATGATTTAAGAGATTAATATATTTAAAAGCTGGTATGATTGTAACTCCAATTTTTTTTTTTTTTTTTTTACATTTCAGAGTCAAATGCACGTTTAAAAAAACAATTATTATTTTATATTTTTGGACACAATGTCTAAAGAAGTAATTTTGTGACATCAATAGCTGAAAGAGGTGGGGACAGAGCTATAAAGGGAGCAAAATTGTACGTTATTGAAGTTAAGCTGGTATCAATTCAGATTACAGTATTATACCCTCAGGGTGCTAAATGTAATCCCCAGGGTAATCACACAAAAAAATCATTAAAACATGGAAGCAATCCAGTGTCTCTTGATAGATGAATGGATAAACAAAATATGGTATATGCACACAATGGAATACCATTCAGCCTTAAAAAAGAAGGAAATTCTGACACCTGCTACAACATGGATGAATCTTGAGGATATGTTAAGTGAAATAACCAGTCACAAAAAGACAAATACTGTTTGATTCCACTTATACGAGGTACTTGGAGTAGTCAAATTCATAGAGACAAAGAGTAGAATGGTGGTTGTTGTGACTGGTGAAGGGGGAGAGGGGTTAGTATTTAATGGGTAGAGAGTTTCAGTTCTGCAAGATGAAAAGTGTTCTGGAGATGGATGGCGCACAATGTGAAAGTACTTAATGCCACTGAACAGCACTCTTAGAAGTGGTTAAGATGGCAGATAATATGTTACGTGTATTTTACCACAATAAAAAAATGAGGGAAAGTGGCTGAGGTCCTGAAACCAGATAAGTGGGAGAGGGGACTTCTCAAGGCTTCAGAGTGCAGGCTCAAGGTCAGACTCCCCAAGCCCAGCCCCAGATTCCCACCATACCCTTGCTGAGCAGGTCCTGTACTCTTCCTGTGCTTTCACGTTGGCTATTTTGCCGGAGCCTCAGCCACTCTGTGAAGAAGGCCCTTACTTCCCCAATTTCAGAGACCAGGAAACTAAAAAATGCCCAAGACCTCTGCAGTGATTTTTCACATTGAGGCCAAAGTGGACTTAAGAGTGTGCTGTCCCCATCAGCATGATCATTTTATGGCACCTTGAGTGGCATCAACCAGGCTTTCCTTAGAGAGTGCACCTAACAGAAACTGAGGCAAACGTTTGTCAGGACAAGGCCAGATCGGGGGGAGCCAGCAGGCCAAGCATCTGTGGGGCAGGGGAACTCACGGGAGCCCTGGCTGAGGCGGTGAGGGAGCACACACCATGTGCCAGGAGACACTTTACAAGGACAATCCTGGTCTCTCCCCACCACCACCCTGGGTAGTAGGAAGTACCGCCTTCCCAATTCTTCTCAGGGACAGAAAGTTAATTAGCTCGCCACATTTGCTCAATGAGAAAGAAGTAGAATCAGGATCAGAGACAACACAGGCCTCCCGGAAACCTGCCCTCACCGTCTCCACACCAAGTACCTGAGCTGGCAGCTTGGGAAGGGGGCCACCCCTTACTGTCAGGACCTCGATTTTGTGATGTAACGTGCCAGGGAGAGCCAGAGGACCAGATCCCTGGGGCCCTAAAATGTCAAGAGTGTGAACTGCAATGTAGATAAAACATGCTGTTATTTCATCTATATGATTTTTTTATTTATATAAATGGTATGTGCTTCAAAAGTTCATTCTATTTCTTATTTTGTCATCTGGTTCTTAGTTTTGGGGTTTTTTAAAAATAATTTTTCTTAATTGTTATCTTTCAATTACAGTTGACATTCAATATTATATTAGTTCCAGGTGTGCAGCATGTTTACACATTTATATAACTTAGAAAGTGATCCCCCGATACGTCTCGTGCCCATCTGCGCCTTGGTTTTAAAGCTGTGCTCCTGCTGGCGAGCGTGTGCCTGGGAGTATGTGCTGCTCTTAGCAACCATGTGGCACGCATGGTATCCATCTGTCCTGTTTGGGACCCAGAGAGGGAGACTCTGAGATGAGAATGCATCTCAGAATGTGGGTGCACGTGGCTCACTTGGGAGATGGCCCCGAGAAACCCTGCGAGTTCGTCGGGGAAATGGGGTGGGGAGGCCAGGAAGGTGTCAAGGGCACACTGCGAGGTGAGCTTCTGCGGCAGCCAGGCCTGCCCCGCAGGCAGGCAGCACTGGCTCCGGCTGCGGGATGAAGCTCCTGGCCAGGAGGGGCAGGTGCTGCCTCAGAAATGGTGGGTGCTGCGAACACGGGCCGGGCACCAGGAGCCTCTGCTACAGCGCTGTTCGCTGCCCATTTCTCTGCCGCCCGCAGCGTACTGAACGGCCTCCTCTGCGCCCCTCCTGAGCCTGTGTGGAAGGTTTCCTAGAACACAAGCCCAGAGCTGCTGGGCGTAAGAGGTGGGTGCTGGGGTTCACCAGTGCAACCGGGCGGCTCTGCTCAAGAGCCACCCTGATGGACTCGGGCCAGCGGAGCATCGTCCCAGCCACCACCAGCACAGCACAGGAACGGTTTCCAGTCCTGCCCACCAGGGGGTCTCACCCACAGCACCACCGCAGGCGGTAAAATCCATCTCCAGTCCTGTCCATCAGGCAGGTGGAAAGTGGTATCCCATTCTGATTACGAGTTAATTTCTTATATTTATTAACTATTCAGGTATTTTCAGGAGAAAGAAAATACTGGATCCTTCCCCCACACCATACACAAAAATAAGTTGCAGATATATCATTAAAAATAAAAACGTTAAAATTATGAAAATACTGGAGTGTATATTTGAAAGCTGATAAGAGAGTAAATCTTCAAAGTTCCCATAATAAAAAAAACTGTAACTATATGAGGTGACAGACGTTAACTAAACTTATCCTGGCGATCATTCCACAATATATACAAATATTGTATCATCACGTTGTAGACCTGAAAGTAATACAATGCTGTATGTCAATTGCATCTCGATAAAACTGAGGAAAAATGTAAGCTTGAAGAAGGCCTTTATACATGAGACACAAAATCCAAGGGCCAGAAACAGGAAATACGGCGGATTTGACTACATTAAAAATTTTTAATTCTGTAAAGGATACCAAAACAAAAGTTTTTTTAAAAAGTGATGCAATGCCTGTCTGAATGGCTATCAACAATAAGTCAACAAACAAGTGCTGGTGAGGACGTGGGGAGAAGGGTGAACTCGAACCCTGTTGGTTGAACTGATGAGACTGCAGACGGGCACAGCCACTGCGGAAAACAGTACAGAGCTTCCTCAAGAAATCAGTAATAGCACTACCTTATGACCCAGTGATTCCACTTGTGGGTGTATATCCAAAGAAATCCAAAACACTAATTCGAAAAGATATATGCACCCCTATGTTCATTGAGGTGTTATTTATAATAGTCAAGATATGGACGCAACCAAGTACCCAGATAAGTGGCTAAAAAAGCTGTGTAACGATATACAATGGGACATTACTCAGCCACAAAAAAGAATGAAATCTTACGATTTGAAACGGTACGGACAGACCTAGAGGTATTATGCTAAGTGAAATGTCAGAGAAGGACAAATACCATATGGCTCCACTTATATATGGAATCTAAAGAACAAAATTAACAAACAAAACAGAAACAGACTCAGATACAGGTACAGAGAAGAAACTGACAGCTGCCAGAGGGGAGGGCAGCTGGGGAGATAGGTGAAAACAGTGAAGAGATTAATAAGCACAATTGGTCATTACAAAGAGCCCCAGGGACATAAAGTACAGCACGGGGATAGTCACCGACGCTGTAGTAACTGCACGGGGCCAGGGCGCACTAGGCCAGCGAGGGGTCGCTGCACGGGTCATGTCATGGTCCAGCCGCTGTGCTGTACGCCTGACACTGTCACCGTAATTGAAAAAGAAGAAGTGATGCAATGTAGGAAGACAGCGTAGCATAACATGTATGAAATGAGACATACAAAAAACCCGTGGAATCATACAAGAAAAAAATAACCCTGTGGGAAAACAGACGGTGAACTGAAGAAGCTCCAGGAAAGGGCACGAAGGCAGCACGCGCACCCCCGCAGGCACCGGCCGCCAGTCCAGCCCGCGGGTGCAGCCCTGCCCCGCCCCCGGCGGCACAGGGTGCCGTGGGGCGCAACGCCGTCTGTGGGCGGCGGTTCACCCCAGTGGGTCCTGCCGGGGCGCGGGCTCTCAGGCCACGGGCGGGGGCTGAGCGCAGAGGACGCAGCCACGCGGCGGGGCGCCCGCAGTCGCGTCTCCCCAGGGGCGGGGGTTCAGGCACCAAGTCCCTTCGCTCCAGCCTTCGGGAGGTTTCTGCGTCTCCCCACAGCCCCAGGACCTCGGGGGGATGGGCGCCGGAGCGGGGGGGGGGGGCCAGACCCGCCGAGGCGTGGGGACCGCCGGGGGCTCCGGGGCCGCCTGCGGCGAAGGCTCCGGGAGCTGCGGCCCCGGGGGTGGGGCGGGACCGGGCGGGGGGAGCGGGGGGGGGGCGCGGCGGGGCGGGGCCTGGCGGGGGGGGCGCGGCGGGGCCGGGCGGGGGGGGCGGGGGGGGCGCGGGGGGCGCGGCGGGGGGAGCGGGACCTGGCGGGGCGGGGCGGGGGGCGCGGCCGGGCGGGGGGCCGGCCGGGGGGGGCGGGGCGCGGCGCGCCCGAGCCTCTCTGAGTTTTACTTGCTCCCCCTGCCCGGGTCCCCCGGTGAAGGTCGGGGAGACGTCCCCGCGCGCGGCGGGGGGAGCAGGGCGGCGAGCGGAGCAGAGCTGCGTCCGGGCGCTCGCGGGGCCTGACGCTCGGGGGGAAGCGGCGCCCCGGCCCCCAGGCGGCCCGCGGGCCCGCAGGCGCCCCTGCCTCCCTGCCCCGCCCCTGCAGGGTGGTCACAGGGACGCGGAGTGAAGACTCACCAGGACTGGGGGAATTTGATGCAAGCGCACCTGCCTTGCAGGAAGGATTAAAGAAATGCTTTAGGGAAATGGAAATGCATATAGTCCAGAAATTTGGACCTACATAAAATAAAGGAAAAGCATCAGAAAATGAATAATTCGAAGGTAAAATAAAATCTCCTGATATCCCCACTCGGTGCAGTTGAAAATCCATATTTAACTTTTGACTTTCCAAAAACTTAAGTGGTGTCTCTGTCTCCCCAGGGGATTGGTTCCATGAACCCTCCCCACCTCCACCCCTCACCCCCACAGATAACAAAATCTGAGAATGCTGACTCCCCCGCATAAAGTAGCATCAAGCAAAGCATACCCTGAGCCCCCACATCCATGGACTCCCAAGTGCAGATCAGAAAGAGTATGGATATTTCTTTTTTTTATCCACGTGTACATGGACCCATGAAGTTCAAACCCATGCTGTTCCAGGGTCAATTTTTAATTATATATATATATATATATATATATATATATATATATATATATATATATATATCTTTATTGATGTCAGAGAGAGGAAGGGAGAGAGAGATACGTCAATGATGAGAATCATTGATCGGCTGCCTCCTGCACGCCCCCTGCTGGGCATTGAGCCCACAACCCCGGCATGTGCCCTGACCCGCAGCTGAACCGGGATCTCCTGGATCCTAGGTGGATGCTGAACCGCTGAGCCAGGCCAGCCAGGCAACTGTACTTTTTTATTTTATTCTTTATTTTATTGGGGTGGTATTGGTTAGTAACGTTATATAAGCTTCAGTGCATAATTCTATAATACATCATCTGTCTACTGCATTTCTTACTATTATTAATCTAACAGATAAGTTTGTTAATAATAATAGCAACAGTGCATTTGGTTAAGTATGCTTATGTATAGGTATATACTAGAGATTCTCTAACCATACAGTCCCAGAATGGAGCTCCTTGATTTTTATTGAAAATTTATAACCACACAAAAATCTGCACGAGGATGTTTGTAGAAGCTTTATTCATAATTGCCAAAACTTGGAAGCAACTAAGTAGGTGAATGGATTAATAAACTGTGGTATATCCAGACAATGGAATATTATTTAGTGCTAAAAAGAAATGAACTCACAAGTCACGAGAAGACATGTAGGAAACTTACTGCACGTTACTAAGTGAAAGAAACCAATCTGAAAAGGCTACAAACTATATAATTCCAATTCTATGACATTCTGAAAAAGACAAAACTATAAAAACAACAAAAACACCAGTGGCTGTCCAGGGGAAGGGGGAGGAATGAACAGGCAGACACAGGAATTTTAGGGCAGTGAACCCCTCTGTGCGATGCTGTAGTGGTGGAAACGTGCCATCACACGGTTGTCCAGACCCACAGAATGTCCAACGCCGAGAGTGAACCTAAGGTGGACTCTGGACTCTGGGCGAAGATGATGTCTCAGTGCAGGTTCATCGAATGCAACGAATGCTTCACTCTGCTGGGGATGTTGATGGTGGGGAGGCTGGACCTAGGTGGGGGCAGGGGCATATGGGGAATCCCTGTACTTTCTGCTCAATTTTGCTGTAAACCTAAAACTGCTCTGAAAAAATGGCTTATTATATTTTACAACCCACAAGTAAGAGAGACATGAGTGACACTGTTCTGTAATTATTTTTATGGTTGATTACATTGCTGATTTTCCTTATGGGGAATGAGAAAGTGCTTTAGGTATGTTAGTAAGTTTCTAACCACCTGCACCTTCCTTCTGGAATTCTGAAAGGTTTTAGAACTCCTGTGTCAACAGCCCTGGTTTGGATGGGAAAATTCTCTACCCTCCCTGGAAATGCAGCTCCAGGGTTTAAATCCACACTTAATCCACAGGAGCAGAAAAGGAACAGTGGCAAAATGGGTGGCCTTGTAAACTTCTTACACACTAATAGTGCAAAACCTGCTATTGAGAAATAGAGCTCACGGGCACCCAACAAAGGGGGTCAGGGTGCTGTCCAACTCGTCTTTCTCCCTGTGGATCCTGAATGATTGCCTCCAGAAATCCTGCACTTGATTCTAATCAAGTTACTCAGGAAAACACGGGACACTCCTACTTTCCTTGGCTCCTTCACCATTTCCCACTCAGGCAAGGTGCACTCTGGGTTCGGCATCAGAACTGCAATGCTCCTGAACACTCACCAGTTTGGAATGAAGAAAGAGTGGATGTTAATTTCCTCCAGTCTGTGATGTAAAAATAAAAGTAACTCTGTTTGAAAGCTTGAGGTTAAAACATGATAGAGTTCATGTTAAAAAGCTAATTGAATCCAACTCAGTCCAGACTTTGGGGAAGGCCTTCCGGGCTCCACCTGGGAGGGGCTGGGCCTGCATTTGTAGGGCCCTTTGTACGAGATGGAGACCAAGCCAATTTCCCAAATCAAGTAAATGTGAGATGGGGAAGGGGTTTGATAGGGACTATGAGGAGTTCAGATCCCCTTCGGCACCAACCGGCTCCACACCTGAGCACCTACGGATTGGACCAACATGGGGCTCATGATGGGCTCTTGTGCTGCCTCTATCCATGTCACACTTGGCTGTCTAAACCTCGTCTCCCAGGCAGATTCAGTTCATTTCAGCCAATCCCGAGGCTCCTCCAGGGGGAAAAAGGCTACGGTGATGGCCACAAAGGTGGGCCATGGCAGGGAATCCTATCGAAGCCCCTTGGCGTGGAGATCAGGAGAGGACTAAGGTGGCGAGGAGGGATGACTCACCTGAGAGCACTGAGTGAAAGAGCACCACAGGGTTACGCTTAGTCACTGTGCCCACGTAAACTGGGACAAGCATGGACTCCTTCCTTGAAAACTTAGTCACTGATACTGGAGGAAGAAGGGAGACAAACTAGATTGCAAGCATGTCCTGGAGTCGTCCTGCATCATGCCCTGATGATATTTTTGTTAGAGGTACATGAGAATGCTTTCTTCACTCTAGATGCCACAGAGGAAGCCACTGGCAGACATGTCTGGTCCCATCTCAGCCGGTCACTCCCTGAACTGGCTCTGGACAAACCCTCCAATATTCAGTAAAGGCTCCGGGCACATCTGTCCCCACTGAAACTGAGACTTCTCTAATGACAGCTTCCAGGGACTGCGATCTAGTACTGTGCTAGGAGCTTCATGGTTACTAAACTATTTTACCTTCATGATAACTCACAGGGCATCACCATTCCTGTGGTACTAGGAACTGTGCATTAATTAATAACACATTAATTTTATGTAAGAGTAAATTAATAGTACATTAATATCCTCCAGTCCATGACATTAAAAACAAACAAACAAAAAAACAGAGAGAACCACAAATCAGAGGGATTTAAAAAAAATAATGCTGAGAACCTCAAAGCTAGGACTGGAGGCCAGACTACCCATCCAACTGGGCTTCACCCAGGGGGCTGTGGCCTCCTGTCCCCGCCCAGCTCCCAGAGGTGGCCCCCACAGGCATCCTGAAAGAATTCAATGTAAACTTTTTATTATTATTCCATGCTCACCATCATACCTGGAGCCCAAGCAAGAGCCACAGCCTCTGGTCCTTGAGTACCTAACAGGGAGGACTAACTTGATTACCTTGTTTCAGGACTTTCATCCACCAGAGAAATGGGAAAGGAGAAAAAAGGGGGAGGGGAGGGGAGGGAGGGCACGCTGGAGCTCCCCGTGGGAGGGTGTTCAGCGTGTACAATGGGTGTCGACCCACAGACGCGAGTGCATGCATATGTGCAGGGTGTGTGCACATGCAAACAGATAGGTAATGTCTATGGGGAAATTCTGTTGTATGTGATTGTGATTCATTTTGAAATGGAGATGCTAAAGGTATTTGAAAGCTGCTTCCTGAATGACAAATGCAAGTCATCCATCTCAACCAGCAGAGCAGGAAGAGGGACACTGGGGCATCCTGGTGGGATCTGAGTAGCCCTGGCGTCCCATCTTCCTGTCACCAGGAAAGGTGACGGGCTGTGTGGGTGGGAAGTGCCATCCATCCCTGCCTCTTGAGCCTTTGTCCAAGCCCCTACCATCACCCCTCTGTCCTACTCCACTTCTTTAAACAGCCCATTTAAGTCTTCTGACCCCAGGAGGCTTTCCTGATCCACACAAGCTCACAATTTCAGTCTTCTTGTCTGAAACCCATTGTGACCTGTAGTCACTCCCTCCTGACAGCTGGGTGGTTATGAGCCCTAGAACATTAACAGATTTTGGTACTGGGAAGTGGAGTGCTGCTATAGCAAACACCTAAAACTGAGGAAGTGGCTTTGGAATTAGGTAATGGGCAGGAAGAATTTTGAGATGCATGAGGGAAAGAGCCTAGACTTCTGGGAAGAGACTATTGATAGAAATATGGACTTTCGGGGCAATTCTAAGGAGAGCACAGAAGGAGCATGGTAAAGTGCCTGTTATCTCAGAAAAGGCATCTCTCATCACGAATAGAATGTTAGTAAACATGGGTGTTAGAGGCATGTATGTTGAGGGCTCAGGAGAAAGCGAGCACCATGTTATTGGAAATTGCAGGAAAGGCAATCCTTGTGAACATGCTGGCAAAGGCGTGGCGGAATTGTGTCCTATATTTATGTGGAAAGCAGGACTTATAAGTGATGAACTTGGATAATTAGCTGAGTAAAATGATGAAGGGCTTAGACTGTTATTTGTAATAAAATGTGAGGAAAGAGGTAAATTGAGGAAGGAGCTGTGAAGCAAAAAGGAAACCAGCTCTTGAGGATTTGGACGGTTCTTGGCTTATCCATATCACAAAGGATGAAACAATCAGTAGATTCACTGTCGGGAAAGCGTGCTCTGGAGAGAGGACCTAGGGCAGCCGGATAAACTTTTGCTGAAGAGATTAGGCGTGTGACTCATGGATCCACTCAACCTCTCAGCAGAGCCAGGAACAGAAATGGGGCTCCCCACAAAAGATCGGGGGACACTCTTGTCTAATGGCATGAATTTTCATGACACACACGGTAGAACCACAAGGTTTTTGAGAATGTTGTATCAGCACAAACACTTCCAGCTTGGCCTGAAGAGACAGAGATAGGACAAAATGAAAGAGGGCCATCAGGTTTTCAGATTTTATACGCAGGAAATGGGTTGGTAGAGCTGTTGAGCATATGTTGCCTTTCAAGAATGACTACAAGGGCTGAATCACAAATGTAGAGGTGGAGGCTGGAGGTGTGAGAGCGAAGGCCTATCACGCTGCCATGGGTACAGAGGCCTATGGAGCTGTAGGCCCGGATGATGTAGATTTGAGCCACAGAGGATCATTCTCAGGCCTTGAAATCAAATGAAACTTGCCCTGCTGTATTTCTTTTTTTTCCTCTTTTTAAAAATATGTCTTTTTTATTTCAGAGAGAGGCAGGAAGAGGGAGAGAGAGAGAAACATCAATGATGAGAAAGTCATTGATCGGCTGCCTCCTGGATGCCCCCCACCGGGGATCGAGCTTGCAAACCAGGCATGTGCCCTGACCAGGAATCGAACCGCGATCTCCTGGATCCTAGGTGGATGCTCAATTCCTGAGCCACACCAGCTGGGCATTCCCTGCTGTATTTCTTACTTGCTTGAACTGATGACTTCTTTATTCCTTCCATTTTCTCCCTTTTGGAATGGGAATGTCTATCTTATACTTGTCTCACTATTGTATTTGAACTTCTAGTTTCTCAGGTCAATAGATGGAGAAAAATTTTGCCCCTGGATGGATTATACCCAGAGACTCACCCATACCTGATTTAGATGACTTAGATGAAAATTTGAGACTTTTTGAGCTCATAATATTTAGATGAGGGTTGAGACTTTTGGAGATGTTGGGATGGTATGAATATATTTTGCATGTGGGGCAGATATAAATTTGTGGGGCCAGAGGTTTGACTGCAGTGGGTTGAATGATGGCCCATGAAAAGACATGTCTATGTCCTAATCTTTAAAACCTGTGAATATGGCCATATTTGGAAAAAGTTTCTTTGCAGATGAGATCATCCTGGATTTAGGATGGGCCCTAAACCATTGCAAGTGTGCGTCCAAAAACACATAGAGGATCAACAAAGAAGAGAAGGCCATGAGAAGACAGAGGCAGACACTGTAGTTATGCAGCCACAAGCTAAGGAATGCCTGGAACCACCAGGAGGTAGAAAACCCAGGAAGGATTCTCCACCAGAGCCTCTGGAGGGAGTGCAGCTCTGCCAACAGCTTGCTTTTAGACTTCTGGCCTCCAGAACTATGAGAGAATCATTTTCTGTTGTTGGTGATAATTTGTGATGGCAGCCCTAGGAAAATAATACAGAGAAAAATAAAACTGCTATATAACAAAAAAATCTCAAGCAGTGTCTTAAAATAACAATCACCGATTTTGTTCATGAATTTGGGGGTTTCTGGGTTTAGCTAGACATTTCTCACTCGGGGTCACTCAGGTGGTTGTAACCAGAGGATGACTAGAGCTGGGCCATCTTGAAGGTGCCTTCCCTCATATGTCAGGCCCCTGGATTAGTAAGACTCAAACAGCTGGGGGCTGGAGCTGGGGCCCCTTGGCCATCTCTCTCTCCCTCTACGTGGCAGTTGCATTCTACTGGAGAAGCTGTCACAAAGCTATGCCCAGCCATAAGGGAAAGGAACACAGACTCTACCTCTTGGTGGGCACATAAAGGAATCTGAAAACAATACCACTGACTCAATTCAGGGAAGATGGTGAAATCCTCCCATTAGAGCTGTCTTGCTTTGGGGAACAAGGAAGCTGCAATATCTATATCCCAGCAACCATCAGTCATCCACCCAGTTATGGGCTGCCAGGGGGAAACAAACATTCTCAGATCCGTCCAATTCTCCATGAGAGCAGGAAACATGGGTTCTGGCAGCCTGAAGGTAGGCCTCTGAAAAATGCAGGTGATGCTGTTGGGAATGAATGAAAGCACCTGGGGGAGGCAATGTGCACAAGCACTGTACTGGATTCCTGGGGATGATGGCAGAGCTCCCTGATCATCGGGGACATACTGCCAACTCCATGTGGAAATGTAATGCATACTGCTGGTGCCTTTCCCAGGAATAGGGAAAGTCTGGATTATGCAAATAAATGGCACTGGGGAAATTTGTTATTCCTTTAGGAAAAAATAATTATAGGGCCCATGCCTCTCTTCATACAATATAATTTACAGAGTAATTAAATAGCTAATTGTAAACGACGACAACCTGATACAAGTATGTGAGGAAAACGTTTGTGTGTTGAAGATGACTTTTCTAAGCAGGGCACAAACCCAAAGATGATGAAGAAGCAGACGACACATTACATAAAACTGAAAACACAGGGACGATGGAACACAACACAAGCAACTAGATAGAAACTGGGCAAAAGTAACTATCACATATAAAATAGGAAAACATAAGATACTCAGAATGTATGAAGAGCTCCCATAAATCCGTAAGAACATGAAAAATCACCAATGGAAAAATGGGCAAAGAATATGAATTGGTGATTCACAAAAGGACTAGACATGCCAATAGGCATATAAGAAGTTGCTAAACCTCATGAATAACCAGCAGCATGAAAAA
The DNA here is from genome assembly GCF_964146895.1 of Miniopterus schreibersii. Taxonomy (NCBI): domain Eukaryota; kingdom Metazoa; phylum Chordata; class Mammalia; order Chiroptera; family Miniopteridae; genus Miniopterus; species Miniopterus schreibersii. The sequence continues at coordinate 71,013,153 of NC_138111.1, read as the reverse complement.
TAAAACTCAGTGAGGTATCATTTTACCTCCACTAAATTGGCAAAAACTTTAAAAAGATAGATTATCTCAGTACATATGTAAATGCTACCAGCTATTTTGTATAGAACAGTCTAGTTTTAGTGTTTCAATGAGTTGTGCAGTTTGTAAAACCTGTAGAGAAATATTTGAACACTCTAGGAATTAATTTGTACCAAGTGGAATTCTGCCTGTTTTTAGCAAAGACTATAATTACTAAATAAAACTACTATTATGTAATGAATGTTCCAACATGCTCCCCTGGTAAATGGCATTATAATATTTCAATATTTCACAGATGATATCAGCCAAAAAAAAAGAAAAAAAGATTGCTTATCTTCATGGGCTAGAGTATGGTTATACTTCTAAACATTTTAAATTGGTTGAGCCACCTGAAGAACAGCATGGCAATATTTATCAACATTAATAACATGTATACTCTTTGACTAAAACTCCACTTGGAGGAAACTTGTGAGAAATGCTCTGACATGCATAGAAAAACATACTTCTGTAGATATTTACTGCAGCACTGTTGATAATGGGGACCAATGGAAAAACCTCAGTGTCCACCAGCAGGAATATGTTTAAATAAAATGGAACAAGTCCTGGCTGGTTTGGTTGAGTGGTTAGAGTGTTGGCGCACAGACCGGAGGTCCTGGGTTCAATTCTGGCCAAGGGCACGTACATACCTCAGTTCCAGGCTCGATCCCCGACCCTGGTAGGGGTGGGAGACAATCAGTCAATGTGTCTCTCTCACATTGATGTTTCTCTCTCTCTCCTTCCCTCTGTAAAGCAATGGAAAAAATATCCTCGGGTGAGGATTAAAAAAGTAAATAAAATAATTTAAAAATAAATAAATAATAAATAAAATGGAACAAGCAATATATATAAGGAATTATCCGAAGAAACAGTTTTCTTCAGCCATTAGAAATACAAGATTTATAGACCAAAAAAACTACAAGAAAAAAAATAATAGAAAAATGCAAGTTGTAGAACAGTGTTGTGTCGATAAGCCCAGTTGTATTTAAGAAATCCAATGTAAGTGTGTGTACACACCATGTTTGCATATACCGACTGTGAACAAAAAAGGGCTGTACCTTAAACCTGGCAGCTTGGGGGTGAGGAGGGGCATGGCAGGCCTTACAAACTCTGTGATGGAAAGTAACCACACAGGATAGTACGAACATAAAAAACATTCTTAAGAGGGTCATGGTGGTTAGTCAAGTCTCAGGGCTGTAGCATTCTTGATAAAGGTCAGTTTTTACCTTAAGTGAGCCTTGTGTATTGTCTCTGTGCATCTAGGGTAACATATCTTTGAAATGTCACTAATTTTCTTTCCACACCCTGAGAAGGTGAAACCAGACCCAATGGGTCCAGGCTGCCTGTTGCTACTTCAGCCAATTAAGCAGAGAAAAAGTTGAATCATTCATGAATGTTTATTTCAATAATGCCAGCAACATGGGAGAACAGCAGGATTTGTTCACATAAAATCTGCTCTGTCTGCCCGGCCACCCCACCCCACCCCACCATAAGCCAGTTCCTTATATTGGTTAGAAGGACAAAGATTACTTGGGGAAGTGGGCAAAAAGGAGTAAGAATGGGTTTAATGGTTTACAGGTTACAGGAAATGCGGGCTGGGGTTGCAAAACGGCGGGGCTCCTCTGGGATCCCTTTGTTTTGGGAACAAGGAAACAGGTTGTTATCTTTCCATGACAAAAGGAGAATGGACCGCATTCCAAGGTCAACTCCCATGTTTGGGGTGCACAACTCCCAGCCAGGTTAGAAAGTGCTTTTTCTAATTAGAACAGAACAATCAGTTTACAGGACATGCTCAGTATTTCTTGTAACTACAGCTAACAATCACGGTCAACAGAGCATGACTAATATTTCTGCCCCCAAAAGGCACACCCACCAGCACAAGAGCACAGACCACCGGAGCACAAGCGACTCCGCGCAGTCACCGCACCTTGTTGCCTGCACACCATCTGTTTATTGTTCATGTTAACTACCGGCGCCGACCGATGGAGCGGAGCGCGGATCTGCCCGCTTCACTTTTGGCGCAGGCCTGGGGCCCACCGGCAGGCCTGCTCCCCTCGGCGCCCTGCGGCCCGCGGGCTTCACCTCACCTCCCTCCGGGCCGATGTATAAGGCGAGCCACGAAACTGCCATTCTCTGCAGCCTGTTCTCCATCGGGGAGATTGCTCCGGGCATGTCCTCAAGTTTCGGCCCAAATAAACTCTTATAATAAAACGCTTCCGTAGGTCGGCCTTCTGTTGGACACCGAGGACACCGGGAGGCTCCACACCTACTGCTGTGGGGCAACACCCGCACAGCTTAGTCCGCACGCGACACACAGTGAGCGCTAGGGGCGAGCTGGCTATTTTAATTCACGTTTCTGTATTTTTAATGATAACACATTCTGGGGTTACTTAGTAATTTGAAAGAAAAGATGATGGTTTTCAGTGACATTCAGGACACTCCCTGCGCGCCCATGCCCGCGCCGGGCGAGGGCCTTCGCGCCCTCCCTCCCCCGCAGGGCCCAGGGCGCGGCCCGGCGGCGACGGCCGCGCGGGAACCTGAGTCCCAGGCCCACGCGCAGGCCACACCCGGCCCCCGGCCCCCGGCCCCTGCCCGCGACCCTCGGCGCGCCCAGCGCGGGAGCCCGGCCCCCCGCGCGCAGCCCGGGCGCCGAGTGCGCAAGCGCGGGGGCGTTGCCCGCGCTGGTCGCCCCGCCCCCGCCGCCAATGCGTCACTGGGCCGCGCCGCCCGGAGACCCGCCTCCCGGAAGGAAGTGCGAGCGGCTGACGATGGCGACGGCCGCGGAGCAGTGGGTCCTGGTGGAGATGGTGCAGGCGCTCTACGAGGTGCGCTGGGCTGTCCGAGTGGCCCGCGGCCACCCCCGACCCCGGGGAAGTGGGGACTCGTGCGGGCTTGTGGCCGGAGGCCTGGGCGGGGTGCCCCGGCCGGGCCGAGGGCTCGCGGCTCTCGCCGTCCCGTGGAGGCGGAGGGACCGGCCGGAGCGGGCGCCGCGGCTCTGGGTCTGAGCTCGGCGGGCGCGGAGCGGCTCTGGGCCCCCTCGGGGCGCAGGGGAGCAGCCGGCCCTCAGAAGCCAGAGCTGGGCCCGGGGCCCGGGGCGCGGGGCGGCGCGCCGCGTGGGAGGCCGCCGGGCGGCCGGAGGCGGCCGCGGAGCCGGGGCAGGAAGTGGGGGGACCGGTGCAGGCTGAAGTTCGCTTTCACTCAGGGGGGGGCGGAAGAAGCCGAATGACTTAGGATCTAGGAATATGAAATACCCGTAGTTTGTCGTTTTTTCCCACATGTTCCATTTTCTATCTTGATAGACAACTATTTTAGTAGATCTTTAAAGAGTGGTCAAATTTTTTTAAAGGCTAGTTATTTTAAGTATGTCAGATAACATGAAATCAAAATGCCAGTCTCAGCGAATGTTCATTTGACATGTATTTAACTGAACGTCACCGCAGAGTCCAATAGAACTTTCTGTTTGTTCTCTCTTTGAGCGGTTCAGTACAGGAGCCACTCACCACATGTGGCTATTAGGCCCTTGAAATGTGTAAATAATTACCTGGTGACAGTGGCTGTGTTATTGAACAGCAGAGATCAAAACCCCGGGACTAGCGCATTGAACAAACAGGCAAACGTCCTTGTGCTTATAGAGCTCACAATCATTTATCGTGAATCTCAGTTTTCGTTTGGCAGTTTTTAACTTAACGTTGCTGCTTACTGCATGGGTGATAATCGTGTCTGCTATTGCAAGACTTATCAGGACTTGCTGACACACAGCTGACAGGGCATAAGTGGTGTCCAACATTAGGTTAATTTTAGTTAAAAAAAAGAAAAAGATAAGAGCTACTAAAATCTGTTTACTTTTGTATAAATTAATAATTTTCTGTGTTTGCTCTCTTGTTGAAAACTGCATAGTTGACCAAGAGTGACACTTGGGAGAAGTCCTCCAGGTTACATTTCCAGGAAAAGAAGCTGCATTTGTGGATTTTATTAATTCACTAGGCAGTTAGTATCTCAGTTTTTCTTAGGATGCTTTCTTTGTGTAGAGGGATGTTTAGTGACTTGGGCAGATGTTTGCCTACTGGAATCCAGTTATTGAGAAAACCAAACATATTTATACTAGAGTCCTTATTCCTAAATGAATTATATTCAAGGGGGATCCACAAATTTTAAAAAGTTATCTTAAAGAGAGATTTCTGTTCTTGCTCTCAATTTCTGTGCACTTGGTGTGTAGAATTTGAGGAGTCCTGTGTAGTGTACCCAAAAAAGAAGAAATAATGTGTATATGTTTACCAAATGTAAACAGTTTGAAAGTTATTTGTACATTGACCTGGAATTTTTCAGCAGTTTTCCTGTCTCTACATTCTGGACTCTTTTTTAAAACTGTGGTGAATCATCACCACTTCCTTTCTGTCTAACATTTGGAAATAATTTGTGTTTGTTTCTAAATACCTCATTTAAATTTTCCAATGACAAACTGTTGGAGCAGAACACCTTGTAACTGACTAGGGTTTAGTTGCTTTGTGGAATCTCCCATATGCACTTTGTGTGTCTAGTTGGACAACAATTAGAAGTCACGTCGGCTTTATCCTGAAAATGTACAGCTGAAAAAAGACATGATACGGATAATTTTATTAAGGTATCTTTATGCCTATTGACATGGAAAACACTACATACTTTTGGGGAACTACAATAGAAAAAAGACCTGCTGTTCCTTTAAGCATTTATAAGGTCTTTTTTCCTCTGCCATGTTACATGAAGGAATTAAAGAAGCTTATCAGAAAAATACAAAATATGTAGTAAGATGTGCAAAATTCTCTCTAAGAATTGTGGAAACTGGTTTCCAAATAATTTTCTTAACTCCCCATGGTAGACGGAGTTTTAGAAGGCTTGTGAATTTGTGATATGTTTGTTACAGTCATTTCCCAGCAGTAAAAATTTAAATTACCTATAGGATTTCATAGTTGATGTTGTTTCACATTTTGGGATTCTGTGTCATTTATTTTAAAGATTTTTTTCTAAAGACATTTTAAAGCTGCAGTATTAGAGATTTTTTATGTGTAGGAGAAATTGCCTACTGTTAGAAATGGGAAAAGCAATGAGTAGAAATGAAAGGAACTTTGAAAGTAAATATTAAGAAATAATAGGTTAAAGGTCATGGGAGACAGTATTTGTAGGTGCATTAAATTGTATATGCAGGTTTTAGAAGTGTTCATTTCACTTCTTTTGTTTTTGACTCACTCTTAGGCTCCTGCTTACCATCTTATTTTAGAAGGAATTCTAATACTCTGGATAATCAGACTTCTTTTCTCTAAAACTTACAAATTGCAAGAACGATCTGATCTTACAGTCAAGGTAAGAAATTAAATCTATTTTATTATTTGGTGTATATGATAGTTGCTACGTCTTTCCAGAAAGGACTTGTGGCCAACTATATGCTAAAATCTTTTCTGTAATGTAAGGAAATCAAGGAGAATGAAATATAGGATAGGCAAAATATGGGAAAGCCAAGGACCTACCCAAAGGAGTAGCATGTTGCAGACTTCTCTGCTTTGCTAGGTAGGGTAAACAGCAGTCTTACGAGTTGATGATGAAAGGGAAGCATGGGCAGCTACTGTATTTGCGATTTCCATATGCAGGATTACATGAGTGGCTCGTGAAAAGCCCCACTATTTCTGAAGCCTGTGAAAGTTTTACTGGTGGTCTCTGTAAAGGAAATTTGGATTTGGAAAGAATCTTCCTCACTCCACACTCCCTACCTCCCCACCCAAATCAAATTTTGATGTGTTCTGTATGGTAAGAGTGGGTGACCGCAGCATAATTTCGGTCACTCGGATTGTTGTGCTTGGGAGGCAGGGATCTTTCCCTCTCCCTCGCTTCTTTTAATGACTACTTTGTGCGATTATCATGCCACAGAACGAACACTCTTCCTATAGCATTGCAGTAAGACTGGGCCCTGCAGGCCAGAAATCCTGTCCATACTTTTTCCTTTAGTATTTAGGAACTTCTTGTGAATGGTTAGGTGGGCATGAAACAGATTTCTAGCCCAGCTTTTTAAAGGGGTTGATTAATCCAAATATTCTTAGTTTTAGTTTAAACATATCAATCCACATATATACATTTTTTAAAAAAGAGTGATAGGTAAACATAATTTTAGAATAATCCTCTGAAAGCAGACTTAGCTAGAACAAGATTTAGGAATTGCTGACATCTGACCCTGCCAGCAGTGGAAGGGAGGAAGCTGAGTGTTGTGAGTGAGAGGTGCCCTTCTCAGTTTGATAGAGCTGCACAGGTTCTTGCATGGCATTGCATCTTGAGTGGATTCTAACATCTGCACGGTAGCAAGGGCACAGTGTGCGTGATGGACTCCAGGCTTGTGCTTGTTCGGGCTGCTGTTCTCTTCCCTGAGGTCATTGGCAGAAACAGATGAGAAATTTATTGGTTGATTTATTCAGCCAGTATTTTTGAGTGCCTGAAAATCAGATGACTGTGCTTTTGGCGCTGCTCTGGAGTTGCCTACCAGGAAAAAATGCACAGAAGCATTTATCGGAAGTGTGAGACTAGAACTATTGAGAGGGGGCCTATTTGCGAGGCAAAAATTGCTGTGGCCATCATGTTAATTTAGGTGCCTCATCTCATCCTGTACATACAGACCACATTTTCAGAATTACTTTTTTTTCTGATTCAAAAAGGGATAAGAAACACAAAATAGTCAAAATACTTACAATGCATGAAGTAACAGATGCAAGGAATAAGGTAGCTTTTTATGAGAAATTCCAAACAAAATCCCATTACAGTAATTATAAGAGTTTTTTTTTTCTGTATTTCAGCTACACCTGAACCCTGCAGATGGCTTGTAGGACAGTGCTTTGTGATCTGGTTGATCCCTTCCCATGATGGCCACCTCTGTCTGTACTTCGGGTGTGGCTTTCTGTGTTGTCTTGGAATAGAGGCTGAGCTGACTTAGCAGAAATCATGCTTCTCACCCTTGTATTGTAGACTTTCTTTTTGTTTCGCAATCAGTATAAGTTGTACTTCATACTTCCCACAGTGAAAAATTCTGACTATAGCCCAGCCTAGCGTGGCTTAGCAGTTAAGCATCGACCTAGGATCCAGGAGATCGTGGTTCAGTTCCTGGTCAGGGCACATGCCTGGGTTGCGTGCTTGATCCCCAGTAGGGGGCGTGCAGGAGGTGGCCAATCAGTGACTCTTCATCACTGGTGTTTCTATCTCTCTCTCTCCCCCTTCCTTTCTCTGAAATCAATAAAGATTTATGTATATATTAAAAAACAACAAAAACACTATAGAAATAAAGTTTTCTTAAATTTTCCAGTCACTCGCAAAACTACGTGGAAAAAGAGCCTTTAGCCTATGATAAGAGGTGAGGAGGTTAAGTGCCCAAAACTCAGAAGTGATTCTGTTTCATTTCTAGCCACAACTAGAGCTCTGATTCTAGCAGTGTGTTCATTATGACGGTTCCATTACAACAGACAATTCAGATATTGCTGGAGTCACTGTCCCGTGACTAGCATTGTGCTGTTTTAACGCCTTTTCTCCTGTAGGAAAAAGAAGAATTGATTGAAGAGTGGCAGCCAGAACCTCTTGTTCCTCCCATCTCAAAAGACCATCCTGCTCTCAACTACAACATTGTCTCAGGGTAAATCAGTTTGCTCCCAGAAGGACTTGGGTCTGGTTTCCTGTGGGTACACTCGCCAAAGTAACAGTAGTTTAGTGGTGCTACTCTTTCACCTGAAAGAAAACATTTAGAAATCTCTGCAGATCAGAAACTACCTGCTTTAGTTCCCAATAGAAAATGTTCTTTTAGGAATGGTATGGGCATATTTTGTAGTCTCCAATTTGGGCATTGCTGTTTGTCCCTTTTTCTAAAAAAAAAAAAAAAAAAAATCTCTTTTTCAATACACGTGCGTAATAATATGTCAAATGGTCAGACGCCCTTAAAGTGAAAAGCCTAGAGTAGGCAAATCCATCAAGTGAAAAGCAGCACTCCTTCCCACCTGGTTTCTTTCTGATTTTAGGTCTGTTGCAGGTTTCCTTCATAATATATTAACAGTATGCTGACACTACTACTACTCGATTGAGTAATGGTAGAAAACACCTGTGGACTCGCAGTATGAATTATGAAACTTAAGCTCACTTATCCTGCCCCTCTTCTTGCTTCCAGTGTCTGATCTGGTTTTATTTTTAGTTCTTCTATTGGTTATCTTTGTTTTTTTTATGTGCTTTTTAAAATTAAAAAGTATTTTTAAAATACAAAAAATATCAGACACATATTTATTAGCCATTCAGAATTAATAGGCATTTTACTGTCTTTACTTGAAATCTATTTTTAAAAAGAAAAAAAACATTACAAATATAGCTAAAGGAACCCTTTCCCATATGTCACTCTTGCCTCCCAAACACGATCACCACTACCTTGAAGTTGGTGGGTGTTTTTATTTTTTCGTTTACATTAGAGTGACAAAGACATTCTTCTACGTGTTTTTTGATTGTGTTTTCCAAACTGTCTTTTTGGTTTGTGACTTGTCTGGAATTCACCTTTGTACATGGTTATACAACTTTATATTTCCCCATAGAGAAATATCTTTGTGTAACTTAGTCGTTTGTGGGGCAGGTGCTGTTGTTTGCCAGGTAAATATATACACACTTCTCTTGAGCTCTAGATTCTCTCACTGGCCTAGTTGTCTAGTCTCAGCTGTGCCAAACCCGACATTAATGGAGTCCGTCATACTTGTTTCTTCCTGGCAAAGCATTCTCCATTCTCCCTGTTTCTAAGTTCACTTAGCCATTGACAAACCTTTATTCACCCATGTAATCTAATGAGGTTGTGGCTTTTGATTGGGAAGGGTTTTATTTTCCCTCCTTGCCATTCTTTGAGGCCTTGACTGTGGAGCTGTCTTTCTAGATTGGCTTTACTTGCTTCTGCAAGGTGACCCTGAAGAGTCTTACCCTCCAGGATTCCTCCTTGCATGGGGCACAGGTGTGAGCCTACTGCTTCTCATGGGAAGCTGCTTTCCTTTCCTGTCCCAAGTGCTGGACAAAATCAGATCCCCATGCCTGTGTCATGCTGCTTCTTGCCTGTGCTCAGGGGCTTTGGGTGTGCTTGTTCTTGATGGTTTGATTTCTCTGTGACACAGTTTTTGTAGAATGGCCTCAGCTTTCACAGCAGCAACCATCACTACAGGCTTGTCTATGTAGGTGTTTTGTTTTCTCATCTTTTTGTGGGTGCTGAACCTCCACACAATGGATTCACAGTCACAATGGGTGGAAAGAGAAAGGAGTCCTTGAAGCCATAGGGAAGAAAGAAGAAACCCTTAGAGAGCACCTCTTTGGACCAGGCACTTTTGTATGACAGTTATCTTGAGAAAAAGGTTCTCCCCCCATTTTACAGATGAAGAAACTAAGATTTACAAAGCCCTGGTAATGTCCACATGTTTCTGAAGCCATCAGTAGCCACAGGGCAGATGGGATCTGTCTGACTCACTCTACAATCCTTGTTCTTTTCACTGAGTCATCTTGGCCATTTGTGAATTTTTATATGCTTTTGTGAATTTACTTGAAGTTGTCTTTCATTTCCTCCCTGGTTTCCTAGCATCTTTTGTTATCTTTCTCAGAGAAAACCAGTTCTGTTGAAACATACCAATGAAAGCTGTTTCTCAGTCTTTTTTGGCTACAGTACCTTTTCTGCAGACCAATGCAGATGTGTGGCTGAAACATGTTCCAGGCACAGTCCTTTCCAGTACTCTAGGCAGTGCCTTCAGGTAGTACCACTCCATTCTATTCTATGGTTGTAACTGACTCAGTTTGGTCTTACAACTGTTTAATTGCTCCTGACCTGTAGCTTGGCCCTATACTTCTGAAGCAAGGCCTAAAGCTAATAATGTTTGTCAGCAAAGGACTTGATGGGTTGTCTGCTTGGGAGCTCACCTCCTGTCCCAAGCATACTCACTCAGCTCCTGTGGAGCTGGCCACTCTGTTTCCTTTAATATGTGTGTGTGTGTGTGTATGTATGTATGCATGCATGCATGCACGGGAGGAATTTCTGTTAAATAGTATTTCAGCATTAACTTTAGAAATTGGTTACATATCCCACATATTCTTTTAGTGGCTCCCTATAGATAACATTTATTTGTAAACCACTTAACTGTAAGATCATAACTTGCTCTGCCCATTCCTGCCTTTGATCTTGTTCTCTTTATATTTCTCCCCCGTTTATCTTATCCCAGAATTTTTCTGAGATACTTTATTTAGCTATTCTTTCTTAAGTGAATTATAAAATCAAAAAAATATTTGCCATCCATTCATTTTGAAATTCTAGCTTCTTAAGTGTACAGCAGGGTAGCCTATTAAGAACAGAGTTACTGACCGAGTATCTGATTTTAATATATGGTTGTCTCATTTTACTTTTTAAAAGTAAAAAGTACAAGAGCTAGGAGACCGGAATGCAGATAGGGTAGAGTAACATCACTGTGAGTCCCATCTGCTGCCAGGGTAGTGTAGTAGCATGTGTGCTGTGACAGGTGTCAGCTGAGTAAACCATTGTCATCTCTCTTCCCCAGCCCTCCAAGCCATAGCATCGTGGTGAATGGAAAAGAATGTATAAACTTTGCCTCCTTTAATTTTCTTGGATTGTTGGATAACCCTAGGGTCAAGGTAAGTAGCACCTATGCTGAAGTGGAAAGATAGTATGACGGTGTAAGAAACTGGACATAAAAGACAAATGCAGAACACCAGAAAGGGCTGTAAGTTCCTGCCATTACTGTTTTATGGAAGAGCTGTGACCTGCATTTCCACAAAGGGTGCAGGAGTGCCATTGTGGCTTAGTGTTGTATGAGCCAGACCTGGTGATAGTTGGAGATGTGTCTAGGAAATTGTTTCATTTCCTGTTGGGATTGTTGGCCAGTCAATATTTTTGAGTCCAGACTTATGTCCACAGATGCCCAAAAGTATAAAGGCATTGAGTTAACCAGGATTTAATAATTGAGTTAATAGAACATTTCCATGTTTTAAGTTATAACCCTGAATTTTTATGTCTGCTTTTTATATGCTGTTGTTAGGATGTCAGTTCTAAGACAGGAAGTAAAATGAGGGAGGGAGGGAGGAGTAACAGGGTTGAAGAACAGGACATGCAGTTGTGACCTCTTACTTTCTCTTCTTCCACAAAGGCAGCAGCTTTGGCATCTCTAAAGAAGTACGGTGTGGGGACTTGTGGACCTAGAGGATTTTATGGCACATTTGGTACGTTTGTGTATTTTTCAGACTACTGCTTTCAAGAATTAAAATTCCATTTGATTTCAAAACTCCTTGGAAAAGATATCGTTACTTAGTTGTGGTGTTAAGTTGGTGAGTGCTATTTCTTACCTAACTTTCTAGAACATTGTTGTTTGGAACCATTGGTTGGGGTTGAATGTCACTTGTGGAGAAGAGCTGTAGTTCCTTTAGGTGTGTAGTTCTTAGGTGAAAGCCTGAGCTGCTGTTTCATGTGCTCTCCCCCCCCCAAGGGGCATTGTTGTGAGGAGACCCAGTTTGTTTCTGTGGTGCATGACAACTGTAATGGGAAAGGTCCGGTGTGGGTGGCTCTGCTCTTCATAATTGTGCAGGAACTGGGATCTTCCCTGTCTCTGCTCCAGCGTGGAGGTCATCATCCTTGTCTGCATGGCTGCAGACAGGTGGCAAGTATGGGGGAGCAGGAATGCAGGGAAGCAGTACCCTTTTAGGCAGGTAGGTGGCGCCTCATATCACTCTCTCCACATGGCACTGGTGAGACAATAACCTAGGTCATGCCCCGCTGCAAAGAGGGCAGGGAAATAGCTCTAGCTGGACAGCCACCACATGCCAGGGAGAAAGGTAAGAACAGATTGGGAGGCAATAGACTATGTAGCTCTTCTTTCTTGAATTAAGATGAAGGATCATTGATTTCCTTGGGTATGGGTACCCTGGGATAGGCTAAGTAAATAGTAGGATGAGTATGTGATTTCAAACACTGAACTTCCCTAACTGAGATTTGTCAAAGACAACCTTGGCATTTTCTGGTTGTGTTTATTAAATGTATATTGTTCTTCTGAAATTTTTGAAAATGTTAAATAATTTTCAAATGAGTATAAAGCCCAGGAAGTCTTTTGTCTTCTGTCCTCATTTCTGTTTCTGGGTGTGTGTGTTTCTTTAACAGTTACGATGTTTTTATTTAAGGGAGCACCTTTCTTTATTCCTTAGCAAGTTCAGCGGTTAAATTATTTACATTGGAAACAGGTGACAGGAGTTAGTGTCCAAGAATCCTACAGCTGGAAAGGATTTGAAAATCTTGTACTCCAGCATTCCAACTATTCATAAGACAGATAGAAATCCCAGAGAGGTTAAGAGACTTCCTCACAGTCACACAGTTCATTAACTTCTGCCCTAAAACTAGAAACCAAGAATGCTGACTCCTAGTCTTTTTTTTTCTCTCATTTAATAATCCTTGTCTTAATATTTTTTAATTTTTCAGTTATAGTTGACATACACATATATTAGTTTCGGGTGTACAACATAAATTTGTATAACTTATAAAGTGATCACCCCGATAAGTCTAGTATTCATCTGACTGCATACATATTTAGTATAACATTATGACTATATTCTCTATTATATCTCTTTTACTAACTTTATAACTGCCAATTTGTAGTTCTTAATCCCTTCATCTTTTTCACCCATCTCCTGAACCCCCCTCCCATCTGGCAAGCATCAATTTATTTTCTGTATCTATGAGTTTGTTTCCATTTTGTTTGCTCATTTACTTTGCTCTTTAGATTCCATGTATAAGTGAAATTATATGGTATTTGCCTTTCTCTGTCTGACTTACTTCACTTAGCATTTTACTAAGTCCATCCATGTTGTTGTAATTGGCAAGATACGTACATGACTTCTTCTTTAGCCATTTGTCTATTGATGGATACTTTGGGTTTTTCCCATATCTTGGCTATTGTAAATAATGCTGCAGTAAACATAGGGATGCGTATGTCTTTTTGAATTAGTGTGTTGGGTTTTTTTCTAATAATACCCGGAAGAGGCATTGCTGGGTCCTTCTTTGGCTCTTGTTATAGCCTTGGTTTTAAAGTCTGTTTCATCTGATATAAGTATTGATACCCCAACTTTTCTTTCGCATTTCCATTTGCACGAAATAACTTTTTCCATCCCTTTATATTCAGTCTGAGTCTCATTCAGTCCGAAGTGATTCTCTTGTAGGCAGTGTTTGTAAGGGTCTTGTTATTTTTCCATTCAGCCACCCTGTATCTTTTGATTGGAGCATTTAATCCATTTACACTTAAAGTGATTATTGATGGGTATGAAATTATTGCCACTTCATTATTTATCTTTTTTTCCTCCTCCTCGTCCTGTCAGCATTTCCCTTAACACTGGTGTGGTGGTGATGGACACTGTTAGCTTTTTGTTGTTGCTTGGGAAGCTCTTTATCTGTCCTTACATTCTAAATGATAGCCTTGCTGGGTAAAGTAATTTTGGTTGTAGGTCCTTGCTTTTTATCATTTTGAATATTTTGTGCCAACCCTTCTGGCCTACAAAGTTCCTGTTGAGAAAACAGCTGACAGTCTTATGGGAGCTTTCTTTGTAGCTAACTAGTTGCTTTTCTCTTGCTGCTTTTAAGATTCTCTCTTTGGCATTTTAGTTATGATGTGTCTGGTGCGGGCCTCTTTGGGTTCATCTTGTTTGGAACTCTCTGCATGTCCTGGACCTGTAAGTCTTTCCTTCAGCCAGTTTAGGGAAGTTTTCCATCATTATTTCTTCAAATTGGTTTTTAATCCCTTGCTCTGTCTCTTCTCCTTCTGACACTCCTATGATGCAAATGTTAGTAGCTTGATGTTGTCCCAGAGGCCCCTTAAACTATCATTATTATTTTTTTTAATTATTTTTTTCTTTTTGCTGTTCTGATTGGGTGTTCTTTTGTGTCCTTATATTCCAAATTCAACCCTCTGCTTTATCTAATCTACTGTTGATTTTCTCTAGTGTGTTCTTCATTTCAGTTATTATATTCATTTCTGACTATTTTTTAAAATGTTTTCTATTTCCAGTTTTGTGATTCCTATCCTTTTGTTAAAGTTCTCATTGAGATCATCTAGCATCTTTATGTATTTTGAAATCTGTATCTGGTAGATTGTTTGCCTCCATTTTGTTCAGTTCTTCTGGAGTTTTATTCTCTTCTTTCACAAGGGCCGTGTTTCTTTGTCTCCACATTTTGACTGCCTCTCTGTGTTTGTGTCTACATTTCATGGTCTTGGTAGTGGCCTTATGTAGTAGGTGTTCTCTAGCACCCAGTGGTTCTGTCTCCCTGGTCACCTGAGCTGGGTGCTCCAAGAGTGTCCCTTGTGTGGGTTGTGTATGCCTCCTGTTGTAATTGAGCCTTGATTGCTGTTGGCACATCAATGGGAGGAAATGACCCTCAGGCTGATTGGTTTTGAAGACTGGCTGTGACTACAATAGAGGAGCTGTTGTGCAGGAACTCACCCTACACAGTAGGATTCACTTTAGTGTGGATCTAATGCCTACCAAGTCCATCCTTTTGGTGTGTTGTTTGTAGAGATGGTTGGGTGGTGCTCTGATGTGGTCTGAAGCTGGCCACCAAGTGTGTTGGTTCTGGAGCCTCTTGGGAGGCACTCTGGTGTTGCCCAAGGTCAGCCACTGCCTCTGCCCTCCCCAGGGCCACCTGATAGGAGCTAACAAAGTGATCTACATATGGTCACCACTTGTGCTTGGCTTGGAGGCACCTGGAAGAGGCGAAGCTCCATGATGAGGCTGGCTGCTAATACTGCCAGACTTAGGGCTGCTTAGTAAGAGTTATGGTACATGCTGAGGCCAGATGCTGTTTATTTGGGGTTTGTGAACCTTTGAGGAATTTAGGAAAGTCCACAGCATGAGACAGTACTGGCCTATTGTATGAAAAAGCTGCTAAAAGTGGCTTTGGTGGACAGCAAATGTGATAGGGCAGGATCTCAGGGAATTACAGTGTTAGCCAAGTTGATGGAGACTCAGATAAGGTGCCCGCCTGCCAACTCTAGGTGGGGGAAGTTATGGGGACTTTTCTTACTGGCACTGGAACCCTGGGCTGGGTAGTCTGGTGTGGATCTGGGAACCTCAGGGGGACCTCCGAAGCCTAGATATCCCTCCCCATTTTTAACCTCCACACGTAGGTATGGGACTCTAGCCCATTCTGCATCTTTGCCCATGGCTGCTTCTGTATCTCCTTAGTTATGGGACTTCTGTTCAGCTAGCCTTCAGGTGGTTCTCAGTGATAATTGTTCTGTAGTTTATGCTAATTTTGATGTGGTTGTGGGAGGAGGTTTACCTACTCTGCCATCATGATTAATGCTGACTCCCAGTCTTTTTTTTTTTTTAATCCTCACCTGAGGGTATTTTTTCCATTGCTTTTCAGAGAGAGTGGAAGGGAGAGAAACATCGATGTGAGAGAGACACATCATCAACTGGTTGCCTCTCACATGGGCCCCAACCAGGTTAGGAAGCGAGTCCATGACCCAGGTACTTGCTCTTGACCAGGAATCGAACCTGGGACTCTTCGGTGCTTGGGCCAATGCTCTAACCACTGAACACACCAGCCAGGGCTGACTTCCAGTCTTAAAGGCAGGATCAAAGACTAAAACAAGCTCTGATCAGTCTTCTTCTTTGCTCTAGCCTAATGCAAACATGGGTTGTTTGCTTGGTTCTGATTGGTTGGGAATGAGTTCCTTGATTAAGATTAGAAAACTAGGAAAGGCATTTTTATGAGGTGGTTTGTTGTAATCTGGTCAACAAGGCTTTCTTTCTATGATCTGCCTACTGGGATAAAGAAGGTGCTTTCCTAAAAGCCTCTCTTTCTAGTGAATTTTCTTTGCGTGTGTGGCATTGGCCTCTGCTTGGGAGTTAATCTGAGATGACAAGAGATTTATTGCTAAATCAAATCATGAAAAACAAATGTTTCAAATCTTCAAGACTAGTTTCCCCAAAGCTGTGGAAATACATTGTTAGAACAGCTCAGCCAGCTTGCCATTTGGTTCACCTGAAATTTACTGTGCATAATCGGATGCTGTGTGCTTCCAGACATGGGTCTTCAGATGGATAGTTTTAAATTAATTTTCTTGATTGACTAATTCAGTCCATGGTATAAACTTCAATAAGTTTATAGAGATAGTGAAAAGTTTTCCCTTTCCCACTGCCATCCTACCCCTAAAAAAGACAGTTATGATCAATAGTTTCTTAACAGTTCTTCTGGAGACTTTTTCTTGGCATATATAAACCACTTCCATACATATATATTTCCCCATTTTAAAAATAATGGTCGCATACCATACGTCCTTTGCCTTGGGATTGGAATGACTGTTTTAAATTGGATTTGATCTTTCAGGTGTGTGAATGTGGCAGGCTCCTCTGTAAATGAATGTTGGTCCCTTGGTCATCTTATCCTAACTGTAGTTCAAGGTTCAAACAGACCGTCGTCTGGCAAAGGTTGAAGATTAATTTGCCGTGTTTTTGTGACAAGACACTAAACCTATAGCTTGGAGTAATGTGTAATGTTCTTTAAGTACATTGTCCTTCCAATAAACTTGTCTTGTTCCTTAAGAGTTGCCCATGTTTCCTTGTCATCTTTTTCCTTCCCTCAGATGCCTGTTTATATTTTTCCCGTTTTGGTTTTCCAATAGGATAGTTTTCTCTCTCTCCTGTTCTGGAAGTGATCACTTAAATTACTGTAGTTATATTAAATTGCCTTGAAGTTTCAGTGTTAGATAATGTCAGAGAAGCTACCTGAGGTCAGTAAGGCTACATTTTAAATATCTCAAATACCCCGAACAATTAACTTATCCTAAAATATTTAGGATACATTTGCCCTTTGCATCGAGTAATGATGCAGACTTGGGGACCTGTCCTTTTCTTTGTAGTTGCTTGTGTATTTGTGTGGCCAGGGTCTCTTTCTCTGGATCCCCGAAAGGTTGCCTTTAATTTTGTCTTTTCCTTTTTCCCGGACGTCTCACATTCAGGCATCTGTTTCCAAAGATGAACACCCTCCCTCTTTCATCTCTTTTCTCAACTTTTCAGATAATAAATATACATCACTTGTAAAAGCACATTTCCTTATTAAAACATTCTCTCTTTTTATTTCACAGTAACATATTAGATAATATTAGGTGATTAATACAGAAAAAGAAAATCAAACAACAGTTGAGTAAAAATTCATCTAGTTTCTTAGGCTAACTGTTCTCCTGCGTCCTAAAGGCCTGCAGGTAGAACTAACGAAGTTCTTAAGATGGTCTGTAAGGACTGTGTGACGAGAAGTTTTCCGGCTTTCTCATTTTGTTGTTTTAATGTGTCTTGTAGAATGAATGGAGCAAGTAGTTTTATCAGATTGTGGAGCCTTCTTTCCCTCTATGGGTAATGGAGGCCCAGGGCCCTTTGATAGTTTCTCTTGTTAAGAACTTCTTTGTTTATTTGTTTTGATTATAATATAAACATTTCATTTGCCAGTGGCCTATTGCTGGTGCCCAGGATCTGCTTTGCATATATGATACCTACTTGGCTCAGGTCTTAAACTAGATCAAAAGGCAGTTAGTGGTGGGGTTCCATGGTGAGAGAGTGGCATTTGATTGTGTTCTAAAGCCAACAGCAAGCAGTTGTTCATTTGTTTATTTTTAAAGATATTTCTCTCTCTCTCTTACAGCAGTCAGCTGAACCATGACTGCATGTTTTAGTAGGAAGGGCATTGGGTCATAAAATTCCCAGATCTGCCCCTTCTCCCCACCAGTCATGGGAGGGCTTTCACAGGGCGGGGGAACAGTCCTTGTTTGCGCCGCTCAGAACATTTTGGTAAGAATTCCATAAGATTCTGTGAAAACATTTTGAGAAACATTCAGCACTGTATTTATGTTCTAATGAGTGCATAAGTGATATTATCTTTACTTTTACGAAAAACTGTTCGAGTCTCAAGGGATTTAAAAAAAACACACCAGTGTGTAACACAAACATGGAGCCCTCAAGAGAAAATGTAGTTGGTTGATTGTTTTCTAAACTGTTCTAATGTTGCTCTCTGCTCTTAATCAGATTAAGAGGAGATAGAACATAAATGGAAAACTGAACAAGTGACTTTAAGATAAGGTAGTCCTGAAATATCTGGGATTTGGATAAATTAATTAGAAGACAGTGTAACTTTTTACTTTTTAAAAGAAAACTTTTTTTTTAATTCTAGAAATATTCGTTTAATTGAACGAACACACAGCCTATTTATTGCCTTTTCCATGCCAGGTATTGTTCTGAGTTTTATAGACATTAACTCCAGAGGTTCTCAGAACAACCCTTTGTGGCAGGTACAACCATTACCCGTTTGATAGAGAAGGACCTGAGAGGCACAGAGCAGGTTGCCACAGCCAGGGCCTGTACCAGGCATCCTGTACTGCCTCTGCCTCCCGGCTCTTCCTTTCCGGTGAAGGGGCAGGTACAGCCAAGGGCAGCCAGCGCTAGGAGAGAGAGGCTTTCTGGCCGCCTCCCACCGTGGCCTCTTACTTACCGTGTTGGTTCCAAGCAGTGAATCAGAGAACATAGTGCTTGCACTCCATGCACGTCTATGGCACCAGTTGGTGAAATGGGTCCTGCACGTAGAAGACAGACTTCAGAAGTTGGAGAACAGGCTCTGGCAGTTTTCCTGTTTGCTGCCTCCCCATTCCCTTGGGTCAAGAGTTCCTTCCTTGCGCAAAGTAATTATCATACATCAGGAGACATTATGTAACTTACTCATATTTGCCTGTGACAAAACTCGCTTCGCAGGGCTGACATCAGTGTCTTTAGGTAGGAGCAGGAGAAGGCCATTCTTCTTTAAATTTTTAGGACTGAGAAAGAACCAATAAATGATTGATTTATTATATCGAGATTCTTTTTACACTTAATGGCCAGGACCTATATATAATGATGAGAGTATTACTAATACAGTTTCCATCAACTTGGTAAAACCTCCGAAGCTTTGAAACAAAGCCAGGTTTGTTTACTGTCTCATTGTTAATCAGGGAAAAGATTTCTTTAAACTAAGTCTGTAGTGTGATTTAAGGCCACATTTGTAGTCAGCAAGAGTAGCTTGCACCCATGGCTCAAGTTTCCTTATGAAATAGAGATTGGGTTAAAGTAGTGCACGTAGCTGGGGTTGCCGCCTACTCGCTAAGTTGTGAAAATTTGGGGTAGCTAGTCCAGTTTAGAGGCAGCATTGTGATTTGAAGGAGGCCTTCCACAGGGGACCTGCCTTCATGTCTGATTGAAAGTGAGAGGTGGCAGGTGGTGGGGACCTGCCTGTAGGGAGGCACTCAAAGAGCACTAGGGAGGAGGTCAGCCACCAGGGGGGTGGCTGGTCCTCTAATGCTTTTCTGTTTTCTTGTTCTCGCCAGATTTTGCTTGAAACCTTCCATTGGCAGCATCTACCATTGAAGGACAAGCAGTCAGGTGCAGGGTCAGATCCTTGAACTTGTGGTGTTGATGTCACAGATCTGATACTTGAAGAGCCAGATACCCCTTTGGTACCATTTTGATCAGATGGGATACATTCTTCTTTGTTACTGTAAAAATCCCAAATGCATTTCATATTGATAGAATGAAAGCGTCATTCTACCAATGCAGGGTGATTATAACCAATTAGTAATGAAAGTCAAATGGTTTTCCTGTGTTTTTTCTATAATAGACTTTGTTGGTATATGTATTTTAACTTATAAATGGGAAGAAATGTGAGATAGGATAAATAGTTCATTTACACAGTTTCATAATATCCTATAAGAAATCTGTAAGTAAAGAGGGCTTCAGTTTCTGGATATCACTACTGAATTTTCTAATTCCTTGCTCTGTCTCCTGCCATTCAGTTGGGGTCTGGTTTAGACCACCTGGGTCCTCCTGGTTTCTACTCCCACTTATGGTCTGCTGATGAGTGTTCCCTGTCTTTAGTCAGAAGTTGCTCTGGATGTGTTGTGGTTCTGAGTGTGGAAGGAACCCAAGTGTTTCAGACCAGTTGGTTGAAGGCATAGGATCAATTTGCACCTGCGCCCCGGCCTGGATTTCTCCGAGGACAGCTGTTGGGTGACTCTCTTAGCTATGTCACTAGCTGTGGCAGAAACTCTGGTTCAGTGCTTATCAGAGTATCTGTCTTTATGTGATATTCAGTAAATTATTAATAAATGAATTGAGAAGATTGTTGAATCTCCCTCATCTGACTACTTTTAAAAATGCAGTCCTTTGTGAAGTTACAACTTTTATAATTCTTAATTTTGCCTTCAGCTCGTTAGAGAGCATCACAGATTAGCCTGCCTCCTAAATCAGAGTGGGCTTACAGATTTCAGACACTCAGATGTGCGAAGAAAGTTGTTCCTTTATTTCCTCTAGCTGTGCTGACCTGCCTCACCTGTCCCCTCTGCAGTGGTGAGAGCTGGCCCTTGACAGCTCACCACATCCCTTACAGTGGGACTGTTTAGTCCGCTCAAGTCTAGCATTGTACCCAGCTAGTTATGCTGTCTCTTCTGTGTGTTTCAGTTCTTCAGGTCCTGTCTCTCTCCCCCTTCTCACCAAGAAGGCCCCTGAGAGGGTGAGGGCATACCTGTCTAGAGTGAGGAGCTGCAGGGCCCTGCGTTCTCCCTGGTCTCTGGAAGGGGTGCCAGTGCTGCCTGGAGGGAAGGCTGATGCTGAGGACGGTGGAGTTTGCAGGTCTGGAGTGGCCACCGGGCCTCAACATCTGTGCCAGAGGGCTGTGCCAGCCCATCAGCCCTCTGCTCCACCCCTCTCTGCAGACCGTCTAGGTTCCCTGCTGCTGCCTACACTTCCAAGTTCCCCTGAATGGCCGTGCTACGGTTCCCTCTTCCATGGTCTGAAAGTCTGCCTTTCCCATCTCTGACCTCCGTCCTTCCTCCCATGAAGCTTCAAGGCATCCTTCCTTATCAGCTTCTGAGTTCTCTTTACGCAGAATATGTGGTAAAACTCTGATCCAGCTCTCCAGGCTTGGGTCCTGCTATAGTTGAAGAGCTAAAGGAAGTTTTACAAATCTTTTTCTCTCCTGATAATGCCTCATTTTAAGACCACTTTGAAGTTTTCAGGTTCAAAGCCAGTCAATGCACTGTTTATTCTAGACATCACTGGTTCTTGCATCCTAGGGCATGAAGCCTCATGGCTCAGCCTGGGAAGGTGAAGGCTAAAGGGAACTGTGATGTAGGAGAGAGAGAAAAACAGCTTAATAATTACAGTTCCCGTTGCTACATCAGCGTTCTTCCTAAGCTCTCTCTGTAAAAGGACCATCTTTCTCTTGGAACTTTACATGTTAATTCCCCAGGGCAGAAACTCAGTCCTACAGAGTGATGGCAGGTGCTGCCACTCAGTACTTACCAGCTGTAGAGGAGTTACCACTGCTGCTCAAAGTCACTTTTTTTTTCTTCTTGGTTTGGAGCACTTTTTTACCAGTTTTTTTGTTATTTATCTTTACAGATACGCCTCTCCCTTTCCCCCCATTGATCCCCTCTACCCCGCATCCATCCCCCCCAGGCCTTCACCACACTTCTGTCTGTGTCCATGGGTTATGTATATATGCATATAAGTTCTTTGATTAATCTCTCCCCACCCACTCCCCCACCCCCGCCTTCCCACTGAGATTTGTCAGTCCCATGCTTCTATGTCTCTGGAGATATTTTGTTCCTCAGTCTGTTTTGTTTATTAGATTCCACATATGAGTGAGATCCTGTAAAACTGAATCAGGAAGAATCAGAAAACCTGAATAGGCCAATAACAACTGATGAAATCGAAGCAGCAATAAAAAAAACTCCGAGCAGACAAAAGCCCTGGTCCGGAGGGCTTCACAGGGGAGCTTTCTAATTCTTTAAGTTGTAGGGTTAGATAGTTTACTAAAAATGGTTTTTGACTTTTCAGGTAGGCCTGTAGTGCTATGAACTCCCCTCTTAGGACTGCTTTTGCTGTGACTCACAGATTTGGGGTGGTTGTATGTTCATTTTCATTTGTTTCCAGAACGTTTTTATTTCTTTCTTGATCTTATTGGTAACCCATTCATTGTTTAATAGCATATTATTTAGCCTCCATGTGTTTGAATGTTTTTGAGTGTTTTTACTGTAGTTGACTTCTAGTATCATGCCGTTGTGATTTGAGATGCTTGATATGGTTTCAATCTTCTTGAACTTAAAGAGACTTGTTTTGTGTCCTAACATGTGGTCTATCTTTGAGAATGGCCCATGTGCACTTGAGAGGAGTGTATATTCTGCAGCTTTGAGGTGAAGTGTTCTGTAAATGTCAATTAAATACATCTGATCTAGTGTGTCATTTAGTCACTGTTTCTGTATTGACTTTTTGTCTGGAGTTCTATCCAGTGATGTCAGTGGGGTGTTAAAGTCCACAGCTATGACTCTATTGCTGTTGATCTCTCCCTTAAAGTCCTTAAGGTTATTATTGATAGGTCCTTATTTATTGCCATTTTAATTCTTTATTCCTATGTTTCTCTCTCTATTTCTTATGATTACAGCCGTCCCTTTAACATTACCTGCAATGCTGGTTTGGTGGTGTAAACTCATTTAGCCTTTTTTTGTCTGGGAAGCTCTTTATTTCATCATCTATTTTGATGATAGCCTCGATGGATAGAGTAGTCTTGGTTTCAGATCCTTGTTTTGCATTACCTTGAATACTTCATACCATTCCCCTCCGGCCTGTAGTTTCTGATGAGAAGTCAGCTGACAGCCTTATGGGAGCTCCTTTGGGGATAACAGACTGCTTTCTCTTGCTGCCTTTAATATTCTTTCTTTGTCGTGAAATTTTGGCATTTTAATTATGGTATGTCTGGGCGTGGGCCTCTTTGGATTCTTCTTGCTTGGAACTCTCTGTGCCTTCTGAACTTGTGTGCCTTTTTCCTTCACCAGGTTAGGGAAGTTTTCTGCCATTATTTCTTCAAACAGGTTCTCTAACCCTTGCTTACTTTTGACCTCTTCTGACACTCCTGTGATGTGAATATTGTTACGTGTCATGTTGTCCCACAGCTCCCTTAGACTGTCCTCCTGTTTTTTAATTGTTTTTTCTTTTTGGATCTCTGATTGAGTGATTTTTTTCCTACCCTGTCTTCTAATTCGCTGATCCAGTCCTCAGCTTCCTCTAATCTGTTTATTCCTTCCAATGTATTATTTATTTCTGCTGTGTCATTCTTAACTTCCTTCATAATTTCCATGTCTTTTCTCATGTTGTTGAACATCCTTACAATCAGTATTCTGTACTCTGTATCTGATAGATTGCTTATCTCCATTTCATTTAGCTCTTTTTCTGGAGTCTTTTGTTCTTTCATTTGGGGCTTGTTTTTTTGCCTCCCCATTTTGGCTGCCCATTTGGGTTTGTTTCTATGTATTAGGTATGCCTGCTAGGACTCTCAGTCTTTTTGGACAGTCTCTGGTACAGGCTAATGTCAGACGCTGTTTGTGACTGGCCCTGACTACCCTATTTGGAGCTTTCAACAACTCTTAGCTTGAGGTCCCCTCTGCTGGGGCTAAGTGCATTTCGACAGGACCAAGTTTCCCACGAAAGTCTGTTTTTCCAAGGCCCAGGTCCAGAAGCAGATCAGGCAAAGGCTCAAAGCACTCTGAAGTCTGCCTCCACCTACAGGCTGATTAATCTGATTCTGTTAATGAGCAGCTGTAGAAACTTCACAGGGTGGGGAACCTGATTGCTATGAGTCTCTTAATGAGCCTCAGGCTGTAGAAACTCCATGGGGGGGTAGGGTGAGGTTTTCCAGCAGTAAGGAGCAATTGCTTCCCTCTCAGGCAAAAGCTGCTCTGAAGATAAATGTCTGCCTCTGCAGTATGGGGGAATGACTTCGCACAGGAATGCAGAGGGGTGCCCTTTGAACTCTATCTCCACAGCCCACAACTCTAGATTCTCCTCACACAGCTCTAGTCCACTCTGCTCTCCCTCTGCTGGAGCCCAGGGTGAGTGACTGACTACACACAAAACTCTGTGCATTGGCTCCATAAGAGGGTGCCTGCATTTCCAGCCATCTCTCCCTGGCAGACAGAAACCCTGCTGCTTTTCACAGCCAGATGTTATGTGGGTACCTGTCTCAGTTCTAGTGCTCTGGGCTGAGAAGCCCAGCCTGGGGTTTAGCCCCCAGAGTCCTCAGTGGGAACCCGCCACAGCTGAGATCTCCCTCCAGACCTTCAGCTTCTGCCTGTGGGAGCCCAGCGAGCCCTCTCGCTCCTCCGCACTTCCTACAGGTCTCTATGCGGTCTCCACTTTTCCTCCTTGGTTATGAGGGTGCTCTCCAGCTCGTCTTTTGTTGCAGTTGGTTATTCAGGATGGTTTTTCTATATTTTAGTTGTCATTCCAGTTCGGTCCTGGGAGAGTGTTGGTGTAGCTTCCACTCAGTCTGCCACTATCTTTAATCTCCAAAGTCACAGTCTTAATGTAGAGTGCATGGGTTTCTTTTTAAACGAACTACTTTTTCCCCGCCCTTTCCTGTTGAAAGCTGGTTGACTGTTGTCTTAGTGCCTGGGTTGGTACCTCTGCTAAAATTCAGGAAGTCATTAATAATTAATGCCCTGCATTGGTTGAAGGACTTCAAAGTTGATAAAGTCGCTGGGCCTTGAATTCTTGGTCTAGAGTGATATCAAAGCAGAACCCCAAATTGGAGCTGCCCAGTAACACGTTGTATGGACAGATGAGTAGCTGATTCACTCAGTTCACAGGTTTTAGAAGTATTGTTGGCCCAGAATTATCTTAATAGAGCTTAAGTAATTTGTAACTTAAAATCAATTACGTTAATAATTATACTTTATTTTTACCCTTTAGTTAGTGAAAAAGCTATGTGACAGTTTGTTTAATTTTTTATTATTGAAATAGATGTGCACTTGGATTTGGAAGAACGCCTAGCAAAATTTATGAAGACAGAAGAAGCCATTATCTACTCGTATGGATTTGCCACCATAGCCAGTGCTATTCCGGCTTACTCTAAGAGAGGGGACATTGTGTTTGTGTAAGTGACCTTTACCTACATTTCCCATCAGTATTCCTTTGAAAGTAATACTGACTCTCTTAAAAAATTCTTTTGTTAGAGGTTCTCTACCTAAAATAATACTGATTTTTTTGTTTTTAAATTCATAGTCACCCCAGCCAAGTAATTCTGCCGAATTTGTGAGACAGTCATTAGAAGGATGAGTACCAAAAGGTGTCAGCACTCATTTATCTTTCATTATGATTTTGTTATTGATATCGAGAAGCCAAGCCTACCATGGAGGAGGCCAACCATCTCCCTCCCCTGTGCAGCTCTGTGGCCATGTGGTATCCTTGTGAGACTGTGGTCACAACCCACTCATTGCCTGGCACAGTCACTCCACTTCTCTGCACCCCACCCCAATCCCTGGTCTCTACTGGTCTTGCTTCATGGCATGTTAACAACATAGAAACCGTGAGTCGAGGCTTCCTTCACTTCCCATGTGCAAATCTGCCCCTCACATGTATGTGCACGGGATGGGCTGCTGTTCACTGTGGAGAGGAAGGACAGAGAGAAGCAGTCATGGCTGACATAGCCCAGGTAGCTGCCACACTTGTCAGAGGCCTCTAGCCCAAGCTTCTTCATCTTTTGAGTAGACAATTAAATGACCCTTTTAATTTTAAAAATAAATTTACTTCTGCCTTTTCTCTCTCTTTTTTTTAACACCATAGCCAGAACCATCTTTTTAAAAAATGCAAATCTAATCATATCACACGTATAAGAGCTTCTGTTCCTGAAATAACGATGCAGGTCTTTATTTCGACCTTGCATGTTCTAGACTACTTTTTCAAGCTCATTTTATACCATTTTCCCTCAATTCGTTGTGCTGTAACCTCACCAGCCTTAAACACTAGTTTCCTCTCACCTCAGGGCCTTTGCACATGCTAAGTATATTGTTCCTCATCTCACCTGCTTAATTCCTGCTCACCCTGCACATGATATTGCCTCTGCAGGAAAGTCTTCCCTGACCTCTCAGGCTGCATGTGGAGAAGAGCTTACAGCCTGAGGGCTCTGGTGCCTCATGAATCCAAGGCCACTTGGCCGTCGATGCCTGTCAGAGTCCCTCTGCTCCTCAGGCCTTCTCATGTCCTCATGCATATGCAACCCCCCCCCCACTCTCTGCTCATTTTGCTTCAGACTCACTAGAATCCAACAGTTTCTAGTAGTTCATTGCCTTTTAATAGTGCTCAGTAAATACCAGTTCAGTGAGTGAATGAGTGAATGTATAGATCTTTTAAGTCATTGCTCTAAGTATGACATTATGTATAAACATAAGTTATCACATTCTACTGCTCATTATTTTACTAGTTTAGGTATAAAACTTTTACCTTCCTTTAAATCTCTTTATTCTCCTCATTTATAATATAATTAAGTATTTCCTGTACATACATTGAGAACCACCTCAGACAGTGTTGTAATTTTTCCTTTAACCATCCAGAATAATTTAGAAAACTCAAAAGGAGAAGAAAAGCCATATGTGTTTGTTCATACTTTTTACTTACTATGTTCTTTGCTCCTTCCTGATAATCTAAGATTCTTTCTTTTACTTGTTTTTTCCTATGTGAAGAACTTCCTTTAGTCATTCCTTTAGGGGAGGTCTGGAGAACAGATTCTTAGTTTTCCTTCAGCTGGGAATGTCTTGGTTTCCTCTTCAAATATTCCTAAAGAATATTTTTGCTAGTTATAGGGTTTTTGGTTGACTTTTTCTTTCACCATTTGAAATATATTGTGATACTTTTTTTTGGTCTCCATGGTTTTTTATAAGAAAACTCCTGTCACTCTGTTTTTCTCTTATATGTGTCCTTAACTGGGAATTGAATCTGAGACCTTTTGATGCACAGGCCAGCGCTCTAACCACTGAACCACATAGGCCAGGGCTATATGGCCCTTATTAGGTTGAGATATGTTCCCTCTATTCCTATTTTGCTGAGAGTTTTTGTCATAAATGGGTGCTAGGTTTTGTCAAATGCTTTTCCTGCATCTATTGATATAATCATATGACTTTTATCCTTCACTTTGTGTATGTGATGTGTCACATTAATTGATTTGTGGATATTTTACCAGCCTCGCATTCTAGGAATGAATCCCAGTATGTCATGGTGAATGATCTTTTTAATGTATTGCTGGATTTGGTTTGCTAGTATTTCGTTGAGGATTTTAGCATCAGTGTTCTTCAGGATATTGGCCTATAATTTTCTTTCTGTGCAGTGTCTTTATCTGGTTTTAGAATTAGGATGATGCTGGCCTCATTAAAAGAGTTTGGGAATCTTCCCTCCTCTTGAATTTTTTGGGATAGTTTGAGAAGGATAGGTGTTGTTTCTTCTTTGAATGTCTGGTAAAATTCACCTGTGAAGCCATCTGTTCCAGAAGTTTTGTTTGTTGGAAGTTTTTGGATTACTGCTTCAATTTCACTAATTATAATCTGTTCAGATTTTCTTTTTCTTCTTGATTCAGTTTTGGGAGATTGTATGTTTCTAGGAATTTTTCCATTTCTTCCAGATTTTCCAATTAGTTGGCATATAGTTGTTTGTAGTATTTTCTTTCAATTTTGGCGTCAGTTGTCACTTCTCTTTCATTTCTGATTTTATCTTTCATCTCATTTTTTTTCTTCCTGAATCTGGTTAAACGTTTATCAGTCTTATTTATCTTTTCAAAGAACCGCTCTTCGTTTCCTTGGAAACTTTTTTTATTGGCATATAATTGACATACAATATCCTATTAGTTTCAGATACACATTATAGTCTTGATACATATATATGCATATGACATGATCCGCACATAACTCTAATTACCATCTGTCACCATATAAAGTTATCACAGTATTATTGCTATATTCCCTATGTTGTATATCACATCCCCATTGATTCATTTAAATTTTTATAACTGGAAATTTGTACTTCGTAATCTCTTTCTCACCTCTTTTCCCCACGGCCTAACTGCCTACCCTGTCTGGTAATCACAAGTTTGTTTCCTCTATTCATGCGTCTGTTTCTGCTTTGATTTGTTTGTTTTTGTGTGTGTGGTGTTGTTTTTTTAGCTCCATATATAAGTGAAATTATATGGTATTTGTCTTTCTCTGACTTATTTCTGATGGGCACTTGGGTTGTTTTCATATCTTCTCTATTGTAAATAATGCTGCAGTGAACATAGGGATGCATATGTTTTTTAAGTTAGTGTTTCTATTTTCTTTGGATAAATATCCAGAAGTAAAATTGCTGGATTGTATGATAGTTCTGTTTTCTATTTTTGGAGGAAATATTTTTATCGTGACTGCTCTAAAATTATCATCAGAAATGCTGACATCTCTGTCACCTCAGTATTGATGTTTGTTAGCTGTTTTCTTTCATTCTGTTTGGAGTCTTCTGGTTCTTGGTATGTCAAATGATAGTTGATTGAAACCTGTTCATTTTCATATTATGTTGTTATAGTTTATGCTTGATTTCAACCAACTGTTTTAATTGACTTTTCTGACACTCTTCCAGCAGGTACAGGGGGCACCGTTGCCTTATTACTGCCAGGTGGAGGTCCCCCTTCAGCCTCTGTTGACCCTGAGGTGGGGGTGTTTTTCTCTCCCTCCGACCCCCTGAGCCGCCTCTGATACAGCCCATACGGAAAGAGGGAGGGTGCCCCTAATTGGCGGGTGGGTGGAACTTGGGGCTCTGTACATGGTCTCACTGACACCACAGCTGGGGCCACATGTTACCATCGGCACATATAAAAGTCTCAGCTCCCTTATCCAGCACTGCCCTGGGTCATGTTGAGGTGCCTTGTTACAACCTCTCAAGGGTCAACGTTTGCTGGTGCAGAGAAGATGGGTGCAGGTTTTCCTGTGGTATGGCTGCCATAGACTATTGTTACTGGCTTCAAACTCTGTTTCCTCTCCCTTTGGCTGCAGAACACAGGCTTCTGTTAGAGGTTTTGTGTCAGTGTCTGTGGCATTTCCAGGTAGCCAACTTCATCAGCTCCAAGTCTAGAAAATACAGGAAACTCGTTTCATGTCATTTCTCAGGTCCCTAGCTGGACTGACTTTTCTCTCCACCTTTCAGGCTTATGTTTCTTTTGTATGTAGTGTCAGGGGTTTGGTTGTACCTAGTAAAAAAAATATGTCTACTCCATT
This sequence comes from Miniopterus schreibersii, assembly GCF_964146895.1. Taxonomy (NCBI): domain Eukaryota; kingdom Metazoa; phylum Chordata; class Mammalia; order Chiroptera; family Miniopteridae; genus Miniopterus; species Miniopterus schreibersii. Next base: position 70,983,961 of record NC_138111.1, on the reverse strand, counting down.
TTCCCAGAAGTAGAAATCTTTATACTTTTAATTAATACAGCTTACTTTAAAAATACATTTCCTCCTAATTAACCCAGTTTAGAAGAGCTTATGGAAGTTTAATGTGCAAGATTCAAGTTTACCCCGATTTTACAGAGAGAGTCACCTGTCCAGTATTGCTCCTGTGAGGAGTGTGCGGTCCCAGTCAGATGCTGCTGATGTGAAATGCAGTGTTCTGTGTATTTCTCAGAGAAGTGCTGTGAGGGCACTGAGAGCCATCTCTAGTAAGAGGCATGCTGACTTCTGAGGTGAATTCCGGAAGAGTGTGCTGCTTAGAATAGAATCAGTATGGCGGTTCTGTGAGCAGAACTTGTCGAGGGAAGCGCAGACAACAACGTGTAAATGTTCAGGTGTGTTTCACTCATGTCATGTTTACGTCAACAAGTGAACTTTGGTTATCCTGCTAAAGCAAGCATTCCTGTTCTAAGAATAGTGACAAGGCCCTTTAAACCCCAGTTTGGCTGTTCTCTCTTCCTTACAGAGATAGAGCTGCCTGCTTTGCTATTCAGAAAGGATTGCAGGCATCACGCAGTGACATTAAGTTATTTGAGCACAATGACATGGCCGACCTGGAGCGACTGCTAAAAGAACAAGAAATCGAAGATCAAAAGGTATGATTCTTTTCAAGAAGAGGATGCATCTCTTTTGTACTTTCTAACCAGCTGAGTTACGTATGAGGTGGTAATTTGTCATGAGCACTTGCCTGTGGGTCACATTCGGTTATTAAGGGCACTCCTGCTTATTAAATGTACTTCATGTTGTAGAACCAAGTCTGATTGCAGTTGCCTTGTCACTGCCATAATTATGTGGCAGATTTGGGGAAGATAATCGAGCATCTTTCTGAAAGGGGGAGAGAAAACAGTCTGCACTTTGTGGGTGGGGCATGTGCACTTTGGGCTCTACAGAAGTAGCTCCAGAACTCACTAGGACGAATGTTGATGAGTTGTCCCTCTTAAATTCAAAATAGAGTCATTCATATCAGAATAATTGTCTATCAAGTGGAAGAAACAACAGCAAATGTATGAACAAAGTGAGACATTGTTCTCCCCACCCCACCTTCACCTGCAGCTCTGAGCAGCTGCTGCCTGAGAGAAACAGCCGCCCCACACTGGGCTTCCTGCCCTTGTGCCTCCCAGTTACACCTTTTTTTCCCTTTGGGGGTGTGGGGCTCATCCTCTGTTCCATTGGAGTGTCACAGGAGATGTGACCAGAGCATCACTGTTAGAATGGTCATTTAGTTTCTCCGGATGACGTGGATAGCCATTCTGTGTGGAGCGGGCTAGGAGCCTGGTTGCCACAGCCTGTCTCAGCATCACTTTCAAGAGGACTGCCAGGGCAGCTCCCCCATTGTCGAGTAATGTAAGAGTGCCTGTCACGTCCTTCAATTTTGTGTTAATTTTTGTTTTTCCAAATATTTGCATTATTTCTCTAGGGTTCTGTTGTCTTTGTTTGGTGACAGCTTAAGAACAGTTCTCACTGAGTACACACACTCTGTGATGAACTTTCCTCTGTGCATGTGTTGTAGCTGCACAGCAAGGAAATCTTTACATTGAAAGTGTTCCATTGATGACTTTCTTTCTACTAACCATGAAAGGAGGTCCCTTATTCTGACTTAGTAATAGCATGCTGCAAGGCTGGAGCACTGCCTTGGGAAGGGTGGCCAGTGACCAGTCTGCTGTAGAGTTTATGTTGCCAAGTTAGTGTTGTACACATTTGGAAAGCATCATATTTGGGGGTGAAGCACGCTCACTTCACCAGATTTATTACCTGTAAACTTTTTATGGATAGTAACAAGAAATAAAATTACCTTGAAATTTATTTCCATTTCATAGTTTTTACTTTGTTGCTAATTTATACTATATTTTCCTCCCAAGAGTAGGCTTTCTAAAGTACTCCACCTTTTTGTTTTTAAAAATAATTCCTTTTCAGTTTTATTTTCACATAAATATAAATGTTAAATTTTTGAATATTTTCTACTTAGATGCTTATCTTTGAAAGTGAATTAAAATACTGCATTTTAGTCCAGGTTTGGATCAAATTATTTTAATTCTTTAAAAGTTTTTTGGTTAACTTCCCAAGATGTTTCTCGTTCCTTTACCTACAGGGTTTCCTTGTCCCATATTCTTCTAAAAAAATAAATAAAGGACAGTAGATAAAAACAGCGTTTTATGGAAGAAATACAAATAACTGAGCATGTGAACAATAATCTGGCTTCACTAATAATAGAGAAAGTAGGCTAGCAGTTTTTGCTGTTTAGGGACCATTTTTAATAGTAATAATCAGCTTCTACACTGGTATGTTTGATGAGGCAGAGGCCCTCCTGCAACTCGGGAAGTTCCAGTCGGCGCAGCCTTTCCTGAGGGTCAGTGAGCAGATCTGCTCCAGGTTGTGAACCCTCCAACCCTTTGGGGAGCTGTTGTTAGATGATAATTAGAAGTGGTGTCAGGTTGAAGGACCTTTATGATCCAGTGTGAAAAAGCAGAGCAAGGGAAGCAGCCTGAATCCAGCATCGGGAGAACTGTTAATCTGTGGGGAACCCACGAAGTGGAATATTATTTCGCCCCTAGAATCATGTTTTAAATAATATTAAGTAATGCGAAAATGCTCCTAACATAGTGTTTTTAAAATTCATGTCCTAAAATATTGCAGTAAAATCCTGATTTGAGCAACTTAATTTATAAAGATGTTTTTTACAAGAAAGACAAGTTATCAAGGTGTGGTGTGACGAACTAATGTGTTAAATTCTTTTTTGCACTTTTCTATTTCCCAAGAGTTCTACATTGAATACTTTCAAATGCTAAATAAAATACTTCATTTTTAAAAGGCAGGGAGCGGAGAGGTGGGATGGCCCAATGTCCTCATATGGGACCCCAGCAGACCTGTGACCTTCGGGTTTGTGTTAGTGACAGTGGAGATAACCAGGCCAACTCAGTGGTGGGCACTTCAGAGTGTTCCAGCCGCAGCTTCCCAAACACCCCTTCCAGTAGAGCTCTGATATTTGAGTTCCTAGTGTTTCTAGTTGTCCATCAGACAGAAGCTCAGAGGCAAGAAACAGTTGAGTGGGAAGGCGGCAGTCAGCTGTCTCTTGATCTCAGTGTTTTCAGCCCAGCACACACGAAGCATCCACACATTCGGCAGAGGGACTTGGAGTCACTGGAGTGGGGAAGGTGTGTGTGGTCTAAAAAAGTCCCTCCACACCTCTGATTCCCAGCATCACTGGGTGAGGCCACAGTCAGATTTTCCTTGACCCAGCAGTGAGGAATGAGGGAGGAGAGGGTTTCATCTGTTTTTGGTAAATGAAGTAAAGCAGGTTTCTCTGGTTTTCTAAGGTTTTATGATAGAAAATTCCAGGCACGTTTGAAGGGAGCACAGTAGTATAATGATGCCCTTGTCTCCTCTCCCAGCTTGTTATCAGTGTTTGCCATTCTTCTAGCATCTGAACCACCATCTAATTCCTCACTGCATGTGTGATGAGGATGAACATCATTGTTATAGTTCTTTTTATTGTGGGTAAAATTATAGACACTAAAATGCCCAAATCCTAGCCATATAGTTTTGACCAGTGGTAGACCCAACCCGTGAGTTATGGCCCCTGTCATGACATCAAATATCCTCTCATCCCAGAAAGTTTCCTGGCCCCTTCCCAGTCATTCTCAGCTTTGGAGGGTTGTGTTATAATAGTCTCAGAGTGCTCAGCTGTGTGTGTGTGTACGCGCGCCTGCCTGCCTGTCTGCCTGCCTGTCTCAGGTCTCCTAGTTGATTGCAGGAACTGAAAAACATGTCTGAAATGAGAGAGCACTACTTTTCCTCTCATGATAGCATGATTTCAAGCCTGGGCTTGAAATTCATCCACACTGTCCATTTATTTTATTTTGATGAATAAATCTTGTAAGAGATTTTATATTTGGAGTTGCTAAAATTTAAAATGTCTGGGGGTTTTTCTTTTAAAGAATCCCCGGAAGGCCCGTGTAACTCGGCGTTTCATTGTAGCCGAAGGGTTGTATATGAATACTGGAACCATTTGTCCTCTCCCGGAATTGGTAAGCACTCACAGTTACTCATTATTTTAGCATTTGGACTATTTGGAGTTTGCCTTGTGTTTATGACCACTTCTAATGTGGAGCATCTGCCCTGCTCTGCACAGTAGGTATCAGAAGCTCACTCTACTCATACCAGGGAAGTAGGTTAGCATTAATGCCTTTAAAGAGTAATCAAGACTCAACTTTTTAAAACCAGCTTCACTGATGTATAATTCACATATAGTAAAATACAGTTACAGTGTAGAGTCTGATGAGTTTTGTCAGATGTATACACCCCACCACCACCACCATAGTCACTCCAGAGAGTTCCCTCATGCCCCTTCGTAGTCAGTACACCCAAGTCTGGCCCAAGGCCACCATTGATCTACTTTTCGCTCTTGTAGCTTTGCCTTTCAGAGCTCTGTACAAATAAAATTCTGCGTTATGTATTTTGTAAAACAGCTTTTTAACAGGGAAAGCAATATACTGTTTTTAGAAATCATGACTATTGAGATTTTTAAAAATTGAGGTGAAATTTACATAACATAAAATTAGGGTTTTTTTCAACTTCCAGTATCGATTTTAGTTTTCCAGCTTTACTGGAATGGGAATTCATTTTTATAAATACTGAGGAAGTTTAAAGAACCTGAGATGAGGCTTAAATAGTATTGAGCACTGTCTTGCTACAGTTAATTGAATCCAAATTCTAGGAAAAGTAAATGATAGTGGAAGTTGATAAAATTAGCTGTTTAAAGTAAACAGTTTAGTGGATTTAGTACATGCACAGTGTGGGTAGCCATCATCTGTCTTGTTCTAAAACCTTCTCATCACTCCCGAAGAAGACCCCTGAGCCCATTAAGCAGTCACTTCCATTTTCCCTCTTCCTTCACCTGGAACCACTGCCAGCCTGCGTTCTGTGTGGATTTACCTATTCTGGATCTCTCTGTAAAAGGGATCATCCTAATACGTATCATAGAGTAGTCTGCTTGGAGCACATTCCAAGACCCCCAGTGGACGCCTGAAACTGCAGATAGTATCAAACCCTATGTATACTGTGTTTTTCTTATAAATGCATATGCACGACAAAGATTAATTTACAAATTAGGCACAGTAAAAGATTAACTAATAATAAAATGGAACAGCTGTCACACTATTCCTTATAAAAGCTGCGTGGGTGAGGTCGCTGGTCTTGGCCCCTGCGGACATCCCCGGGAGGCTCAGTGCTTTCTGGTGCAGCACTCGGCCATCGATCAGAACAGGTTCTCTGTTTAAGCCTCCCACCCCAAAATTTGGTGTCTTTTCTGTCTTAACTAAACGCTTACGCACTGTGGCCGTAACTTTTGCAGTTTGAGGCACAGCAGCAAAACCAGCACGGATTTCATTTCCTTCTTCACAGTTTCACAGATAGAAGATTCATTCTTACCATTGACCTTAGCAACCTCAGCATAGGGTGTTTTTCTCTTAAGTCAAGAACTTTCACTTTTTCACCTAAAGGAAGCACTTTCTGGCTCCTCTCTGGTATATCTGAGTTGCCAACATCACTACTCTCGCACTTTGGGGCCATGACTAAGTAAAATGGGGGTGACTTGAGCACAAGCACCCTGACACCTCAGCAGTAGTTCTGATAAATGAGGCGACTGCTAAGTGTCCGTGTACTACACACACACACACTGGACAAAGGATGATTCATGTCCTGGGCAGGACGGTGGGGATGGCGCAGAACTTTGTCACATTACTCAGGGCACAAGTTATTTATTGAATTGTTTATTTCTGAGATTTTCCAGTTAATGTTTTCAGACCACAGTTAACTGTGGGTAATGAGACCACAGAGTGTGCACTAAGCTGAGGGGAGACTACATAATACACGACCTTCGTGTGTGGCTCTGTCCACAAAGCTTCGTGTGCTCATCACTCTCCACGTTGTAGCACGTGTCAGCGGTTCATGCCTTTGTAGTGCTGAGTGATGCTACATTTTGAGGACATACTGCGGTTTGTTTACCTGCTGATGAATATTTGGGTTGCTTTTACCTTTTGTCTATTATGAATAGTGCTGCTATGATCATTTGTGTACGAGTATTTGTTTGAACCCCTGTTTTCAGTTTTTTGTGTGTATATATCTAGCAGTATAATTACTAAGTCACATGGTAGTTTTATGTTTAACTTACTGAGGAACCGCCATACATTTTCCACAGTGGCTGTCCTGTTCTGTTAATATGATACATTACATTGATTGATTTTCCTGTGTTCAACCGCCCTTGCATTTGACCACTGATTTGAATCTATGAGTCTATCAATTGAATAAGGAATTAAAATAAGGCTTTTATATCTTATTTTTAAAGTTTTTACTATGTTTTAAGAAAATACAGATACATCCTAAATATCAATGAAAGAAATGTATTTGTTTACATGAGTGTCAAAGACTGATAGAGTGATGAGGGGAGGCAGCAGGCCAGGCGGTGCTAGAGCCCCACGTTGTAGGACTCGGATCACAGAGCAGTGCCGATGGGCAGTGTGCAGCCCAGCAGGGAGACAGAATGCCTCAAGTGCAGGGCCGCTCAGTGTGTGTCAGTGTTGAGTAGAGAGAGATTACAGGACACAAAATAGGGTTTGTGGGCTTCTGCTTCACCAGGACTGTCGTAATGTCATTAAACATATCCTAAAACATGATGTTTAGAAACTTTCTCATTCATACTAACAGATGGAAAAGACTCAGTGTTGAAAAGATGTGATTCTCCCCAAGTGCATTGATTTTTAATTAAAATCCAGCAAAAGGTCAGTCTGCCCCCCCCAAATTTGATATTGATTAGCAAGATTATCCAATAAAATCTTGATTGAAAAATAATTTGTCGCCCTGGGTGGTGTGGCTCAGTTTGTTGGGCGTCATCCATGCACTTCAGGGCTGCCGGTTTGGTTCCTGCTCAGGGCACGTGCCTGGCTGCACAGTCAACCCCAGTCCAGGCTGGAGTTCGAGGCAGCAGATCGACGTCTCTCTCTCTCCCTCCCTCTCTCTCAAAATCAAGGAAAAGTGTTTGTTTGTTTTAATCCTAACCCAGGGATATGTTTTCATTGATTTTTTTTTTTTAATTTATCTTTATTTTTGAAAGTATTACAGATGTCCCCCTTTTTCCCTATTGACCCCTTCTCCCCCCCCCCCCCCCGCCCCAGGCCTTTTCCACACTATTGTCTGTGTCTCTGGGTTGTGCATATATGTATATAAGTTCTTTGGTAAATCTCTCCCCACCCACCTCCGCCTTCCCTCTGACGTCCTTCAGGCTGTTTCACGCTTCAATGTCTCTGGATCTATTTTGTTCATCAGTTGTTCATTAGATTCCACATATGAGTGAGATTATGTGGTACTTGTCTTTCTCTAACTGGATTATTTCGCTTAGCATAATACTCTCCAGGTCCCTCCACGCTGTCTCAAAGGGTAAGAGGTCCTTCTTTTTAACAGCTGCATAGTATTCCATGGTGTGAATGTCCTACAGCTTTTTTATCCACTTAAATATGGAGCTGCCATTTGACCCTGTTATTCCACTTCTAGGAACATATCCTAAGAAACCCAAAACACCAGTCAGAAAGAATATATGCACCTCTATGTTCATAGCAGCGCAACTTACAATAGCTAAGATCTGGAAACAGCCCAAGTGCCCATCAGTAGATGAGTGAATAAAAATATTTTAAAAAATCAATGAAAAATCAGTAAATTATCTGAGACTTGTGATTTGGGACAGCAAATCATCTTATACATTTTATGCATGATTCCTGTAGTTTCAGTGGGAAAAGATCTTTTTTTAAAATATTTTTTTATTGATTTTAGAGAAAGAGGAAGGGATAGGGAGAGAGAGGTAGAAACATCCATGATAAGAGAGAATCATCGATCAATACCTCCTGTACTCCCCCTCCTGGGGATCAAGCCTGAAACCCAGGCATGTGCCCTAACTGGGAATTGAACCAGTGACCTCTTAGTGCATGGGACGATGTTCAGCCAGCTGAGCCACGCTGGCCTGGCAGTGTGGAAAGATCTTAATGTTAAATCTTTAGTAATTAAAATACATGAGTTAAGGGAATATTTGAGAGGTCAACATCTTATCATATATGTAAAAACTTAGTGGTTGATAATTGCTGTATTTTAACTCAGTTGTGAAACTGATCACATACATGTCATTAGGGGGTAAAAAAACCTACAAACAAACATGCATATGTTCAACTTCCCACTGTGTAAGCAAAAATATAAATAAAATGTGATGCTTAGAAGACCGTATAGATCAATAAGCATCTTAAAAGCCTGGAGGTAAAGGGGAAAACCTATAATGAACATTTTTTCTGCATTAAAAAATGCCATGAAATCAAAATTAAAACAGTGCCCCTGAAGGAGGGAAGAGTGCATACATTTCCCCAGGGGTTTTTGTGTGATCAGACCAGTATTTAACAGGTTACATGTCTATACTCATAATGCCTTACCATTTATGTCTTTAGAAATTGGCCTTGCACTCTGTTTATTATTGAGTTAAATTGAACATTTTGGAGCTTTGAAAACTCAGTTGATTTTCGTTTTTCATGGTACATAGATTCTATAAACATGCTGCACACACCGAATTACAGAGTTGTGAACTGTTGCTCCTGGGCGCACACAGTTCGTTTTCTGCAAGCCTCTAGTCACAACATGTTCATCATTCCTTCAGTACATGACCTCATGTTGTGTGTTTCTGCTTAAAGACACCTCGTTTAACTGATACTGTTGACTCACCAGTGCTCGGCTCACAGCAGCAGCGCTGTGACTCCCGCCTGAAGGAAGCTTGTCTAACACACGCATCTCCCCATGAGGCAGCCCCAGCCTCCTCTCAGGAACACAGAGCACACTCAGCACTACTTTTGGACCAGTATAAACAACAGGGTCACCAACAGAAATCACAAAGTGCAAAAAAAAGTGGCAATAAATAGACTGTGAAAAGGACACTTGCTTACAATATGAGCTGTAGCCATATCCTGTTCAGCTCAACTGGGACAGCATCAGATGACTCGGAGTTTTCACTGCTCTGCCCCTGGCCCAGAGTATTGATTCGGAGGTTGCAGATCAATTTCAGCAAGTGGGCAGATCCACAGATAAGAATCTACCTATATTGAGGAGCAACTGTATGTGCTTTTCTCCCTTTTCATTTAAGGTTAATTTTGTTCTGTTTGCTGCTACTCATCATCAGAATTGTAAAGTTATGTCTTGTTAACACTTAGGTTAAGTTAAAGTACAAATACAAAGCCAGGATCTTTCTGGAGGAAAGCCTTTCATTTGGAGTCCTGGGAGAGCACGGCCGAGGAGTCACTGAACACTTTGGAATCAATGTAAGTTCTCCTTTTTTGGAACCTCCCCTCCTGTAGGAGATATGCAGTCACATCCTGCTGAGCAGGTTCATGTGCACTGGCAGTGCTCCTCATGGGCCTGCAGGGCCTGCCGCTCTGGTGTCTGCTCTTCACGGTGCCCGCAGAGGATCGGTCAGCACTGGCAACTCAGAGCGGTTCAAAGTGGAATCTGTGTTGTGGTGATGTGGCAGCATTGGATCCTGGTTCTCAGTGTCTCTTCTCTAGAAACAGATAAATTTGCCTTCTGGTTTTTTTCTTACAATCAGTAAGAATTCCCTAAGTAGTCCTTTAGAAAGTGTCTGTGATGGCAGTGAGAGGATGTCCTTTTAATATTTGAAGTCCTGACACATAAACATATGTGTACATATATATACACACATACTCTTACATCAGGAACACCACTGGCATGGGTTCAGCAAAGCCCCTTAGAGTCCCAAACAGCTGAATGAATTTGTCATGTTACTTTTGCTGAAGGGAAGTGAGCCCCCGCTGTCCCAGTGGTTTGTGCTCCTGGAGCCTCAGGGAGAAGTGAGTCAGTCCATCTGCAGAACCTGTCTTCACCCTGCACTGTGTATAGTCCGGCTGAAGGACGCTTTCTCCAAATCCTGTGCATAAAAGTTCTGCAACCTGTGTTAACAAGTTGAACTATAAACATAAAATCCCCCTAGAGGAACTGCATCCACTACCCATATAGTCCTGGAGAAGCTAGACTGACATGTGCTCCTCAAAGACAAGCACTGAGGAATCGAAGATAAAATGGAAGAGTAATTTAAGCAAAATTTAAGGCATGACAGTGTGAAGGAGGAAAAAGCATGTCCAGCGTCTCTGTCTAGTTCTCAAGTGCTTAATCACCTGTCTCAGAGATGTATACGTGAGACCTTGAGGAGGAGCACCGAGTATAGGGGCCTGATTTGAATCCCAAGTCAAACACAGGAGCAAGCTTCATGAGACAAATGTTTAAACCAAATAGGTGATATTAAGAAATTTCTCATTTTTTAGGTGTGATAATAGTTTTATTATTATGTTTTTGAAGGAATTGATGAGGGTTGTGAGGGTTGTAGGGGGGCTGTACATGGAATGAGATTATCCACGAGTTGAACTTTGAATCTGGGTGATGGGGTTCTTTTTCTATTCGCTTTACTTTTGTATATGTTGGAACACTTAGCAAAATACCAGATTTGGTCTGACCAGTCATTGTCGTGGCCATCAGTGAGTAACTATTGGATGGTTACCATGTAGCCAGGATGAAACTTGGTTCTGGAGCTGGAGTGGAAGGTGAGGATCCCAGGAATACTTAAGGAGTTGAGAAGCTAGTGGGAACTCAGAAGCCCATGGACTACGTTAGGTTCGTCCACTGCCCAGTTCGTCCACTGTGGTCAAAGAATTGCTTGCCATGTATGATTTCATTTTTGAAAAGATGAAAGGTAAATGGAATGTAGGAACCAAGTGCTTAAAACTCAGGTTTTATTTAAAACCTCAAGTACCTTCTGTGGGGAAGGCCAGGAGATGGTTTTATTTTGTACCTCTGAATACTTTTAGTATCAAACAGCTTTGGATTTCATCATCTTCTAATTTATCTCTCTCTTTCATTGTGTATAAATGTTAATGCGTGATGAAATGGCACTTTCAGGAGGGCTTTGAAACATCAGTCCTTTTAATGATAGATTTTATGTGGTTTACCCTCTATTTTGCGTAAGTAGTTTGTAGAGCCCAGATGTTGACATGGTGAGTGCTGAAATTTTGTCTCTAGGCTTGAAATTGGTCTGTTTCAATCAAGGAGTCATTGACACGGTGCCTCTTTCCTGGCAGATAGATGATATTGACCTCATCAGTGCCAACATGGAGAATTCACTGGCTTCTATTGGGGGTTTCTGCTGTGGCAGGTCTTTCGTAATTGACCATCAGGTAGGTTCTTTTAAAACAAAAGCAGCAGCTGAAATGCATTGCTCCTTGGTTGCCTCAAAATGTAACTTATAATTAAAAGCCTTCACAGTAAATCACACAATTTTTATTTATTGTTAATCTTCATCTGAAGATATTTTCTCTGTTGCTTTTTAGAGAGAGAATAAGCGGGGAGAGATGTATTTATGTTTTTAACTTGTTTGTTTCTTCTCAGCGACTTTCCGGCCAGGGATACTGCTTTTCAGCTTCGTTGCCACCCCTGCTAGCTGCAGCTGCAATCGAGGCCCTCAACATCATGGAAGAGAGTCCAGGTACAGCCAGGAAGTCAGACTGTGCAAGTCACATTAGCCATGCTGCCGGTGTGCTTTTTGGAGGAATTAGCTAGAGGAAGTGATTGGTCTGATAGCTCCAGTCTGAATTTCACTCCCGGCATTAGTAGAAGGAGCAGCAGTGCAGCAGTTGTCCTGCATCTGGGAGCGGGTGCAGCCGTCTCTCCTGTCCCAGAGCTGGGGCCAGAGCCTGGCTCCCTGGGTGGGTGGGGCTGCCCACAGGAGGGGGCTCAGTTCTGGGCCATTTGTCATTTGGTTTATCTTTTTATTTTAGAAATTAGCCAAAGTGTGCTACTAATTTTTGTTATATATGTTTTATAAGTATTGTCTAGTTTCCCTTCAGCTCTTTTGCATCAACAGTTGGTACCTAGTTTAAGAACCTAATGGTTACTTAACGGGCAAAGTCGACTAAATTTATTTATTTATTTATTTTTAAATATATCTTCATTGACTTTAGAGAGAGGAAGGGAGAGAGAGAGAGATAGAAACATCAATGATGAGAGAGTCATTGATCGGCTGCCTCCTGCAGGCCCCCAAATGGGGATCAGTCCTGCAGCCCAGGCATGTGCCCTGACCAGGAATTGAACCCCCATCTCCTGGATCCTAGGTCGACGCTCAACTGCTGAGCCACACCCCGCTGGGCTGGACTAAATTTAAAACATGGCTTTGGCTGTGACCATGCCTACTCACCAAAGCCTGAAACAGAACTTGAGAGACAGGCATTATCTGGTATTTCTGCATTTTAAATTTTCAGCTTTGGTCTTTCTTCAGAGAATCAGGAAACATGCGTGTTTTCTCTGCACTTTCGCGTTCCTGCTCGACAGGTGGCCTGGCCCTCCTGCTCAGGTTGTTTAGAGTTTTCCTGAGGAAAGGGAAAAGATCATAAACATTATTACATATAGTCTCTATTTTTTACCAACTTGTTTGCCAATTTATTTCTGTAACATCTTGGTGCCCTTTTATTCTTAAACAGATTGTTTGTAGAATTTTGATGAGAGCAAGAGCCACTATTCTGCTGTAGAAAAACGCCATCCCAAATATTGCTGAAAGGGGTGTAAAGGTATCAGTGTGTGCCAAGGACGAAAGCTGGCGCCTCTAGAGGCGTATCTGGCCGCCTGTCTGTGTTATTAGTATGTAGAAGGATTTGCAGCATTTTAAATTGATGAACTTGAACTGGATCTTTAAAAATAGTTTTGGATTAATATCAAGTTTCCCAAATATATAGTTGCCCCTTGAGCAACATGGGTTTGAACTGCACAGGTCCACTTATATGCAGTTTTTTTCAATAAATACCTGAACTGTTTTGGATCTGCTATTGGAAGTCGAGGGTGCGAGGGTGTGCTGCGTTCATTGACCTGTGTCGTCATACTCGCCTGTGGATTTCGGTATCCCCACAAATGCTGAAGGACAGCTCAAGGTTTTGAGAAGTGGAAAGTTCAAGGCAGGTTTTCTAACGCGTGCTGTTCAAGGTGCAGCTGTGCCATGGAATGTTTTTTTTCCACCCAGGTATTTTTGCAGTGTTGAAGGAAAAGTGCAAGAGAATTCATAAAGCTTTGCAAGGGTAAGTTTTACAAGTTTTCATTCAACTTAAAGTTTATCTGCTGCACATATAAACTAATGAAAAATTTTGAATGTCATTTCTTTGGTTTTGGGTACAGTTGATAGGCTTGGGTCAGTTTGACTTAAATTGCAACTAAGAAACCAAAACCTCAGTTCACCCACATCTGTCTGTGTGTGTGAAACCAGAGCTTCTGTTGGGTCATTAAAGAATCAAGATTGTTTTTCTAAAAAAATGATACAGGCTCATCACTAAAATATTATAGCAGTGTACAAGATAAAAACATCAAATAACCCAGCACGCAGCCACAGAAGTGATCAGCGTAAAGCCCGGAGACTCCACGTCCCTACGAGCAAGAGGCGCAATTCCCTGCTGCGTCACTAGACGCCAGTGCCCGCACTGCCGACATTCTTTTTAGAGAGTCACTAAGTTTCACTTCAAGTTAATATGGCAAAAAGAAACAAGTGAAATGGGAGGGAACCTTATGAGTGGTTTATGTGTTTTTAACAACACACGAGCACTTTAAGATTCCTCCAGAGCTCAGAAAAAATGAGGCTGGTGACATTTTCAGGCAGATTTCTGGTCTTAAAGAAAATGATCTCACGTTGCCAGGTTGTTTCTTGTTATGCCAGATACGGAAAGAAAAAGACAGGTGGAAAAGGAGGAGATCACAGCTGTTCTGATACAGTAGGGCCAGAAGTGATTAAAGTTCTGGGTGTGTCTGCCTCGTAGCAACAAAGGTTCCTGCATGATTTATGGTGGAGAGATTACAATTTGTATTGATTCCAGTCACATTAGGTTATGAAATATTAATCTACCAATGCGGGCAGCATGGGCGCCGCTGTCAGTTCAGAACAGTCACCCTTCTGTCTGGCAGGGTTGACGCCCTGTCTTCTCTTTGGGATACTGAGGCCCAGCCTTCTGTCTGGGGTGCTCAGGCTCTGCCTTCTGTCTCTCTGGGGTGCCGAGGCCATGCCTTCTCTTGGGGGTGTTCAGGCCCTGCCTTCTGTCTGGGGTGCTCAGGCATTTTGTTTGTAAGTCCTATCCCCCACTTCTCCCAGCTCTTTACACCTTTTCGTCTCCAACATCCTTACCCTCTGTCTCTCTCCACCTACTTCTAGCTGACAAGCGTGCCTCATGCTGTCACTTGGGAACTCCTTCATTTTCCTAACAAACCTGTGCACTTATGGGTGTCCGAGCCAGTCTTCCCTGTATTACAGCTAAGAAATGTCCCTCCAGCCATCACAGCCCTTCTTCCTAAACGCTGAGTGCCTTTGGCTGTCCCCTCCTCTCTGTCCTGGGTCTTTCTGGTCCCGAGCCGCGTGACTACATTCAGGCCCATGGCCCTCTCACACTCCTTTCCCTGACCTCACCTTTCCCTCTACGACTCACCCGTGCTCTGCTTCTCCTTAGCTCATCTTCTCCGGGATTGTGTGCTTTCTCCACAGCCTCACCTCTCTCATTTACACTTGAAACTCCTGAACCTGCCTCTGCTCTTACACTTCACCACTATGCCTGTGGAGCCACCGGTGACTGCTTGTTGCCGAGTCCAGCAGACGGTCCTCAGAGCTCATCTCGCTACCCAGGAGCCTCAGCACAGCTGACTGCTTTCCTTCCCAGCTCCTTCTGGGCTCTGTTACAACACACTGGTCTTCTACCTCTTTGAATTGCTTCATCTTGTTCTCCTTTGACTGGTTGAATCTCTCCACCCTTTCCTTTAGAGCCCGATCCATCAGCTACTACTGTTGCTTGTAATACTTTTCCTTGAGATTTTTCTGGAAGCATAATGCCTCCTTGGTTAGTTTCCGCAGCACTCCTTCCAGCTAATACTCGGTCAAAGCCTTTCTTTTGGCACCGTCCTCTTCAGGGCTTAGTCTATGGTCCTTTTTTCTGTTACCTTCTTGGAAAATCATGCTCTTCCACCCCTGGGGCTTCAGATCCTGACACCTATATGTGGACAGCTCACAAATTTGCATCTCCAATGCTTCCCACTCTTTAGGGTTCCGGGTCTCACATCCAGAGGCTCACTTAGTATCTCTTGGAGGACTCCACAGGCACCTCATACCACACACACAGTAAGGCAAGTTTGGGAGCATGTCACATAGGTATCTCGATACTTAGGGGTAACAGAAAACAAAACAGCAAGGACAACAGTGCTGCAAGAGGGGAAGACAGGCCAGGGATGCAGGGCCTTGGAGGCCGTGACAGGACCGGGCACAGATAGGAAGCCATGGCCTGGTTCTGAGCAAAATACGGCATCACGTGACTGAGCTTCCATCTTAGCAAAACTGCTTTTGTGTTGTGTGAAGAAATATCTAATATTCTGTGGTGGCAAGTACAGAGACAAGGAGACCAGTGAGAAATTGTGCAGTGCTGCATGTAAAAGATGATGGTGACTTCAGATGTATTTTGAAGGTGGGTTTCCTGGAAGTTCATATTCGGGGTGAGTGAGAAAGAGAAGACTCAAGCTTGGGCTTAAGGTGTTTGGTCTGAGTAACTAGATGGAGTTGCTAGTAAGTGAGATGGTTAGAACTGTTTGGGGAAGTTTGTTGGGTAAGTTTGGTGTTGAATATGTTAAGCTCAAAATGCAATCAGACGTCCAGGAGTGTGTAGCAGTTGGATATACACTTTTAAGTTTAAGGGAGAGGCCTGAGCTAGAGATACATTTTGGAGTCAGTTGCATATAAATAGTATTTCAAACATTTCATTGCGAAGAGGTCAGGAACCAGCCAGGAGACTGAGAAAGAGTGCGGAAAAGGCAACCATGGCAGAAAGTGTACGTGGGTCAGCATGGCACGCACCGCTGCTGGCGGAGCAGACGGGCACTGACTCACAGGCTGTTGCACTCGAGCAGTTTCAGGGGAGCAGCGGGTGCAAAAAGCCTCATAGAGGCAGGTTCCAGAGAAACTGGGAAAGGAGGGATTGGACACAGCTCTGTAACTATTTTGAGTCTTGCTGTTAAGAGGAACAGAGAAATGGGATGGTGAATGGGGAAGAGATTGGGTCAGGAGAAGGACGTCTTGGTTTGTGTTAGTCTAGTGCAGTCTGTTTATGAATGTCCAAATGTCGCAGCCTTTCTTCGGTAGCTGGAGACCAGCTCTCTGTCATGTACCAGTTTCCCAGCTGTACCCGAATCTGGCTTTTAGCTGTCTTTTCTCCTTCATTAGTTTATCTGCTCAATGCTCTGTTTTTCTTATTACTATTTCTGTTCTTATCACTATGTAACTTTTGGTATATGTGCGGCGAAAGTGAGCACAATCAATATATAAGTTTTGGAATAACTTTGGGTTTTGTCAAAAATAGTACTAGAATTTTCATCGTAATTGTATTAAATGTTCTGATTAATGTGGAGGGAATATGTATCCACTTCCTGGAATTTTCCTTTGTGTCCTTTAATAGAAATTTAAAAATTTTCCCTGAAGCTCTTTTACCTCATGGTACCTTTAAGGGTAATTTGTAGATATCCTATAGATTTTGTTCCTATTATGAGTAGAGTTGTCTTTTATATTTTCTAATTATTGCTGATTTATAAGAATGTTAAAGGTTTTATTAATTCCAGCAGTTCTTTTCCTTCTGTTGTGATGATGTTCATAAAAACCCTGTTATCTTTTTCTTCTTATATTGCATTGGTCTGGGTCTCTGATACTCTCTTGAACTGGCAGTCAGAGCATACATCCTTCTCATTCCCAATATAAAGTGTTTTCTTAATTCAGTATAAAACATCATACAGTAGGGGTTTGCTGGGTGGCCTCTATCAAATTATTCCTAGGTTTGGAGACTTTTTAAAAATTATAGATTTGTCTGATGCTGAATTGCATTGATATATTTCCTTTTTAAATTTGTATTGTTGACAGTATTACAGATGTCTCTCATTTTCTCCCTTTTTGCCCCCCTCCACCTAACCCCCACCCCACCCCAGGTCTTCCCCATGCTGATGTATTTTCTGATGTTAAGCCATCCTTGCATTTCTGACTAGACTCCTTTTGATTACAATTTAATTTTCTACACTATTAGATTTAGTTGGCTTATATTTTAGTTTGGATTTTTACATCTATACTTATAATTTAAATGGACCTGGAGAGTGTTATGGTAAGTGAAATCATCCAGCCAGAGAAAGATGAGTACCCTATGATTTCACTTATATGTGGAATTTAATGAACAAAATAAACTAACAAAGTTTATTTAGGAGACAGACCCATGGATACTAAGAACAGACTGACAGCTGTCAGAGGGGTGGGGTGGAGGGTTGGGTGAGAAGGTGAAGGGATTAAGCAAAGGGGAAAAAAAAAAGACTCCTGGACACAGACAACAGTGTGGTGGTTACCAGAGGGAAGGAGGTGGAGGAGGTGCAGAGGGTAAAGGGGTACATGGTGACGGAGGAGACTTGACTTGGGTGGTGAACACACGATATAATATACAGATGATGTATACAGAACTGTACACCTGAAACCTATATAATTTTATTAACCATTGTCACCCCAGTAAATTCAGTTTTAAAATAAATAAATAAATAAATAAATGGTTCTATAATCTTTTATACCAAGCTTATGTAGCCTAGGAATCAGTGTTCTGGTAGCCTTGGTGAACGGCTGAGCAGCTCTCCCTTTTCCTGCTTAGGAAGCCACCACGTAAGCCAGGCTCGCTGTTTCTCCAGAGCTGGGCTGGACCCCACCCCTGCAGGTCTAGGCTTGGGCCTTTGCATTGGGGATGGTCAGTGACTGTCTCTCTGTGTCTACGTTATTCCCCCTTAATATTTTGTGTTTCTTTTTTATTTTTATGATAAACTTCCCAGAAATTTACCTAGCTCATTGTTTTTAAATTTAATTTTGTTTGTGTTTTTATCATTCTTTTTCATTGAGGTCTTCCTTCCTTTTCTTCCGTGTTTGAATTTGTTCTTACTCTTTTTAGCTTCTTACATTTAGGTTATTGCTTTTATTTCTTATTTTTCAATAAATTTCTTAAAAGATAAACAATATCAAAATCAGTGATCAACATTCACATCTAAGTAATTAGTCTCCTTTAATCAGTGATTCTCTTCCCTCACCTCCAAGGTTGCGTTTGGGAGAAGTCAGCAGCCTGTGCTGGTTTGGTTGCCTGCTGGAAACTTGAAGAGTCCCTAAATTCTAGCAGAGAGTTACTCGTGTCCAGCTTGCTTCCCAGACTGTAAGCACGTGATGGACACCTCGTCTGAACTGTTGATTGGTCTGTCCTGGGACCTAGCCCAGTGCTTAGTATTTACCCATATGGATGAAATAACATGCTTTCCAAAATTTTTAGGTCCTGAAACACAGCTTTTAAGCTTCTGAACTCAAGCTATCATTTTGTGTCCATTTGTGTGTGTTTTTTTAATACTTATTAAATTTATTGGGGTGATGGTGGTTAATATGAACAGAGGTTTCAGGTGTGGATTTTCTATGTTACAAGATTTTTATATTGCTCTGTGTGTCTCCACCACCCAAAGTCAGATCTTCTCCATTTGGTTTTAATGACACTTGCACCTAACATTCAGCCATGGCAGCCAGAGCGAGGGAACTTTGTTTCCTTCCTTCTCCCACCAGCCCCACCCACCATGTGAGATGAGCCTGTTTGGTTGAAGCACAGGCTTAGCTGGGCTGTAGGTGCCCTGTATGTATTAAGAAAAATTCAGGCCCAACCAGTGTGGTTTAATGGTTGAGCATCAAACCATGAACCAGGAGGTCACGGTTCAAGTCCTGGTTAGAGCACATTTCCAGGTTGTGGGCTCGATCCCCAGTGGGGGGCGTGCAGGAGGCAGCTGATCGATGATTCTTATCATTGATGTTTCTCTTTCTCTCCCTTCCTCTCTCTGAAATCAATAAAAATGTATTTAAAAAGAAAAGAAAAATCTGGGGCATTTAATTCATATGAAATGCTATTTGGGAAGCAATTTTTAAAATTCTCCCCTGCGAGTACATGACCTAAAAAGAATTGGTACTTTCTTTTGTACAAGTTTAACACAAAGTTCACATAGGATATGGGTTTTGAAAGCATATTGCTTTGCTTCTACATTAGTAAAGAAAACTAATCTAGAAGGTTCTCCCACATTCCAGACCCCAGATTCTAAGACTCTATGGTTTGAATTTGCAGCCTGGTTTATTACAAGATCATAGCATGGTGTATGGCATTCAGAGAAAGGAGACACAATTTAATACTGTGCAAGGGCTGGTTGAGAGCCAAGCCAGGTTAGCTTCTAGTGCCTCACATGCTTCTTGGCATGTGGTAGACATTTAGTAAAAGCTTGTTGAGTCCTAAACATAACCCTGGAATCAGGGATGCTACCAGGTGCTTTCTGCCCCATGTCATCCTGAGGGAAGAGTAAACATTTCCAGGTAAAACACACTACATGAAAGCAACCCAAGATATTTAACCTGATTTCAGATAAAGATACATTACCGTTTGTGTTCCAGGAGATAGGCCAAAAATCATCCTTAAAATCTCCCTCCCTGGGAAGTAGCAGATTTTTGTGCTGTTAACCCTAACAAAGAAGAAAATAATTAACTCAGGTAAAATTTAAAATTAAACATACAAATACGGCGGAGACTTTTCAATCAAAACATATTGCTGGTAGTCAAATAACATTTTCAATATCAGAAATTATTCCTATGATTTTTGAGAAGATGAGATACAGACTAAAGACTTAAACGGTGAGCAAGGAAACAGTGTTACGACTAGTAATGAGTAGGAGGTGGAGTGAAGGAAACCAAGTACAGAGAATGGTGCACAGACCCCTCCCCCACGGGAGTGACACGGCCGAGAGGCATGTGCGCTGCAGTGGAAGGCTGGGGGAGGAAACAGCAGGGCAGAGGCCTGGGGCTGGGGCCTGTGAGGAGCCACATGAGGGGTCACCTGAGCCCAGGTAGGTGAGGGAGCAAGGCCTGCAGACCTAGTGGGGGACTGGAGGTAACACCTGTGCTTTCTTTGATATGTGATCCGGGGTGTCCACCGGCGGGGCCCTGGACTAGAGCTTTGCCCAGAGCATGCCTTGGACTTTTGTCTGAACCAGAATCCCACCTCAGGATGTTTCTTGTAAAAGTCACAGTCTCTGTGACATTCGTTAATGCAGACTGTGTGCAGTCATCTGTGTGGAGACCCCTGAGCCTGGAAGGGGCTTGGGCTCTGACGTGTGTTTTCCCTCCCTCAGCATTTCTGGATTGAGAGTGGTGGGAGAGGCCGTGTCCCCCGCGTTCCACCTGCAGCTGGAAGAGAGCACTGGGTCGCGGGAACAGGACATCCAGCTGCTTCAGGAAATCGTCAGTCAGGCAAGTGTCCCTCTGTCCCAGCGAGTCTCCTTGTCCTCCTCCTCTCCTGAACCAAGAGCTTTCTGTCCTGTTTCAGAGCTCTCTGCCTCAGGATAGGGTATAGTGGAGGTTGCTGGCCGCTGTCGGCATTGAGTCTGGAGCCCGTGTCTGGCAGGAGCAGCTCTCCGCTGGGTCCGCTCTCAGCTCGCGCTGGAGGCTGTGTTCTGTGCCACATTGTATCAAAGTGGAAGCACGCTCTGCTACTCTGAATAACTGGCCTTCCAGACAACCCTTTTGCTTACTGTTTACAAAGACGGCGTCGTGTGGCGGCCCCATGCCACACTGGACAGCAGCCCACTGGCGAATCCCCAGCCTGGCTCAGAAACAGGCCATAATGATCTTTTAACCAGAAAGGAAGGAGGACCACTGTGTAACCATGCCTAATTTAGGAGATTGATTTCAATGTCTTTATCGTCTGAAAGTCAGTTTATTACTAATTGTAACTCAGTTATTAATGAGAAATGCTCCCTGGGGAAGACCACTAGCCCTTTTCTGCTCAGTAGATCTGCGCCTCCTGGAGTCCTCCCCTCACTTCCCTCCATGCTGCTCCTCCTCAGAAATGTCCCGGGGCCCTGCAGCTCTGGGAGTGAGCATGCCTTTCACTTCATCTGAGGTCCATCAGAGTGCATTTGGGAGTGAAAATGGGCTACGCTCTCCTTCCCTGACCTGCTGTTCCTGCTGCCGTTTCCTTCCAGGGACTCCTCTCCGGTCCCTGCCACTGGCCCCAGGGTTTTGTGATGGCTACATCTGTCCTGTGCCTTTGCCTGGCTCTGGCTGAGGTCAGGCACTGCCCACAGGCACGTGGCTGCTCAGGATGGGAACCACAGTGTGAAGCCAACCACTGGCTTCACAGCTTGCTTTAGGTGTCCTGTGTCTTGTGGTGTGTGAACCACAGCACCTGGAGTAGCAGATTCCTGGACAGCTTCTGGAGTCATGGCTTCTAGAGTCAGTCCTCTTAAAAACCCAAAATATTATCAGGCCCAGAATGTGAGATTCCTAATTAGGCTGGAGTGATTCGGCCTGCTGCGTGAGGAAATGTCACAGATGTCCCCTCAGGTACAGACAGCTCCCCAAGCGCAAAAAGCACAGGCTTTTTAGAGGGACAAGCATCCTACCGACCACAATACTGCCTTGGTGTTTTTATTGTAATTTTACTTAAAAGTGTACAGAAAAAAGATAGTTACAGCATCCTCGATATTAGAGTTCTTAAACACGATACCAAAACACATTTGTAACTTACACACAAGCTGACAAGTCAATCCAGGAGCTGTGTCATCACACTGCCATTCCTTGGCAGTGAGCTTGTCCCCAGACTGGACGGCCTAGGAGTGTGGCGGGTGTGACTCTGCAGGGCACGCTGGGACCTGCAGTGGGTGGGACAGGGCCGCCTCCAGTGCGCGGGGCCAGAGCCTCGTTAGACCCACCTCTGTGCCTCTCACTGCACAGCAGCGGCGCAGGTCTCACTACTGCTCTGTGCAGAAGAGGCGCCGAAGAGGGCAGGCAGTGAGGTGAGTCGGCGCTGACATCCTGCTCCGTTGTCTACACTGGCTGCCCGGCTTCTCTCCACTGTTCCTTCCAGTGATGGAGATGGAAGAAGCGTGGAGCTGTGGCTCTCGTTTAAGCTTCGTAGAAGCGAGAAGTTTTATCAAGTGTGTGTTGAGTTGCTTGTGCAAACTGAGTGATGGTCGATCGATGATGCCCTTAGCTAGCAGGCTGGAAGCAGCCGGTGCGGGCCCAGGGCACTGACCACACAGGCACAGCTCGGGTGTGTCCACCTGGCGTCTGGTCCTTCCCAGCAGGAAGCCTGCCCTGCGGCCTGCAGAAGGTGCGCTCCGGCGGCTGCTCTCTGTCCACCACTGTTTCAGAGTTCACAGTTGAGAGGTTTTTCATACACACAGGTGTGCAGCTATCACTAACTCCAAACGTTCTCCTCTCCCCAAAGAACCCCCGTAAGTCCCTGCTGTCATGCTTGCTGCGTTTCGATGGAGGATGTTTCCGTTCTGAAGCTGTCGGCAGGTGGTGAGGGCGTGGGCACCCGCACGGTGTGGCAGCCGGCTGGTGTGCCAGGAGCACCTGCCGCGGAGCAGCCAGGGTCGGGCACCGCTGGTGCTCAGAGTGCGAGCACTTTCTTAGATGTTCTGCTCCGTAGTCTTGTCCAGCGGGTGGTCGTCCTGCGGGCTCTGCTGGCACCGTGCCCCGTCCCAAACTTGGCTTTGTCTGGAGTGGCTACTAGCTGCTGCGGCCGTTTCTGTTCAAGTGAAGTAGGACTGAAAGCCCAGCCCCAGGGCGCTGGCTGGACCTCAGGGGCCGGACAGCCACATGGGCTCCTTCCACAGAGCTGGATGGTGCAGAGCAGACACATTTAGCCGGGGGGCTCTGTTCAGGGGGGTCAGTCTCGCCCGGCAGCCGCAAGTGGAAACGCGCATTAGAGCTGCTGTGGAGGGTAGCGCCTCAGGGACCTGTGGTTGTGCCTCACAGCGCCTGCAGCTGGGCTGACTGTCCCTCTCTCTCCGCAGTGCATGGACAGGGGCGTAGCACTGACCCAGGCGCGCTACCTGGAGAGAGAAGAGAAGTGCCTCCCTCCTCCCAGGTTGGTAGACATTCAACTATGGCCCTACTTTTGTTTCCTACTTTAAAATCTGTGTGAAATGTATCATGCTTTGAAGTTTTTTGAAATGCTGGGGAAGGAAGAATGTTTATCGTTATAGTACATCAGCATTGGTTGTCCTTAGAGTAGATGTTTTCATGGTAACTAAGAAGCCCCCAGGGCTCAGGGCATCCTCTTCATTGACTGAAAGAAATGTCTGAGGTCCCAAGAACAAACTGAGACAGCTGAAGTTTTGATCAGCAAATACCCCCACACCCTAAGACAGCACACAGGGTGCCGGCAGCTTCCACCATGGGGACAGTGCTTTTGGCTGGGGCACAACCCTTACAGCACCCTCGGAAGCAGCTGTGGTGGGGAGCGCGGCACAGGGACCTGCGTGGGGTGCGCCTGGCCCAGGGTTTACACAGCACGGGCCCTGCGTGCTCGCCTTCCAGTGCAGCTGAGGTGGGAGACTTGGAGCATGGTGTCTGCAGGGCCAGGGCATGGGCTCCATGGGGTCACAGAGTCGGCCGGGGGGAGTCTAGCCTGGGAGGGACTCGGGCTTCTGAGAGCAGGTAACACCTAAGCTGAGCCCGGAAAGTCGAATATGTCATGCGGCCCAGTGGGCATCAAGGCCTTCCAGGATGGAGCAGGGTGTGCTTGGCATGGTGGCCGCCAGGCGCAGGCGTGAGCCAGAGCCCAAGCTTGAACAGCAATGGCGAAAGGGAGTTTGGAGAAATCCCCGGAGGACCTGAGTGCAGACACGGAGGCAGGCTGGGGTTCTGGAGGTCCACCCTGGCAGCAGCTCAAGCACCCTAAGATCCTACCCCCTCCTTTCCCACTGCTCCAGGCAGAGGTGTGATTGAGTATGTCAGGAGGACCGGCTGCGTTTTGTTTTATGCCCTGGGCTCCATGCCCAGCACAGTGCCGCTCAGTAAGCTGTCCAGTAGGTGCAGCAGGTGTTTGCAGGAGGCAAAGGTAGAATTGCCCTGAGGAGCTGATATTTGTCTTCAATTTTCTGCAAACTTGAAAATGTCTGCCTTGCCTCAGAGTATTATAGAAACTTCCACATGACTTTATGGTACAAACATGAGCAGCCAGACAGCACTGATTCCAGACATTGGAACTTGGCCTTGGGTCTGATACTGCCTGAAGCAGTAGGTTACTTAAAAGACCAAGTTTTCTGGCATCCCGGGCAGAGCCCCACTGCAAGGTCACCTCGAGGACACACTCCAGCCGTCCAGGCAGGAGCGACAGACCTCTGTGGACGGCCTGGTGTTAGAAGTTTTCTGCCTGCTGGACATAGGGCCCCTGTCCCCGCCCTCACCTGCTGTAGTGGTGAGACAGCAGCTGCAGCCCGTGGGCCAGCTATGGGCAGGCGGCAAGCTGACCAGTGGGTTTCCTGTGCCCTTTACCCTCTCAGCATTAGGGTTGTGGTCACAGTGGAGCAAACGGAAGAGGAACTGGAGAAAGCTGCGTCTGTGATCAAGGAGGTAGCCCGGGCCGTCCTGCTGTAGTGCGTGTCAGGGCTGGTGGCCTCCGCCCAGCGCAGACAGCCCGGGACTGCTGGAGGGCTGCACACGCTGGCACTGTCGTCGCCATATGCAGTGGTGGTGGACTTGGCATGACAAAGAAAACACATCTAAAAGCCCAGGAACCGATTGGTTTTTTTTAAAGGAAAACTAATAAGAGTATAACTGGTATTAAGTTGGGCTATTTAGTACTATTTAAATGTTTCATTATACTAGTATTTTATATTCTTTTTTGTTGTTGTCACTGTTTAAAAACGGAGGTCAGCCTCTCTTTTCTCCCTTCTGGTGAAGACTAGGCTTTCGCCCTCCTCAGGCCCACAGGAAACACGCTGTAGCCTGGGGGGCGCAGTGTGTCCTCGAAGGCCTGGCTCAGCCGGCTCTCAGTGTCCATCCTGTGAAGCTCAGCTGTGGCGGTTATTATAAACCCTTCATCCTATTTGACTCCTAGGATTTTTATAGACACTAAATATTGATGTTACACCGTTTCTGACGGCCAATCTTACCTCTAGCCAGAGAATAGTCGTTAGACGTCCTTGCGTGAGCGATAGTTTAAACTGGGCCCTGGTCTGTTCTGGTAGATGACTTTCCCCTTTATTATGGGGAGACCTGTCTGCGTTAAGAAGAGGGTTCCTGTGATGATCCCAAGGTGTAAAGTCATGTCCTCGATATTTTAGAATATCTTTAATGTATTCCTCTTTTGTATAGTGGGTTTGCCTGGGAACATGGAGCTACCGGCCTAAGGAAAATGTGAAGTTTTTTCTCTTCAGCATAGTAATCCAAATATCCAAAAATGATGTAAGCACTTAGCGAACCCCGGCAGGTGGTGTAAATATTTGTGATGTGCACACATGTTGCATAAATATTATACCATTTGTTCTTTCATTAACAGTAAAGGAATAAAATTGTAAAAATGTCATTTTTGTAATCTGTGTTTACCATCTTTTTTTTTAAATCTTCATTGTTGAAAGTATTACAGATATCCCCTCTTCCCCCTGATCACCATCTTCTAAAATAACACATTTTTTAATATTTGGTTTTGATTTGCTTGAGTTATTTCGTACACATGTGCCTTGTGACTGCTGCTGCTGCTTAAAGGATACAGTACTCTTTGCAGGATGAATCTATTTTGTTTGTTTTATAATGAAAATAAAGTTACATTCTTGATAATGAGTCTATTTGTGTATATAATGTATTCGGCAGAATAGTCCTTTGATTTTACTTCCCTACAATTCTAAGATGGTATTTTTGTGGGGGATGGGCAAGGTAGAAAATATTAATTTCTTGGTACTTTACTTTAGTGTGTGTAGTATCTGAAATTTCCTAGGTTCCTATTAATCTAAGCCTTGGCCACACAGAACTACAAAAATACCAGAACCATTATTTTGTAAATGATGAGGATAGGCACTTTTCAACTACTTTGTACTTTCTATGTCAAAATTGCAACAGCTAGGTGTTTATTGCTACTTTTAAAAATGGCTGTAAGTTCCTGGGAAAGATGGTAGAACACATTATTTAACTCAATCCTTGAAAAATACCAACATTTTAAACAAAAATAATGTCTTTTATTACAAATCTGGTGCGGGTTACAAGTTTCCCTTAGAAATGGGGTTCTGGGGTGCTCTGTGATGGCCCTCTGCTGAGAATGGCGGTGGCTGCCAGAAGCAGCGTCAGTGGTACAACCCCATTTCCACGCAGGGTCGTGTCCCCAGGGGAGGAAGGAGCCACGTGACTGCCCCCCTTCTGCTGTCTGCAGTGAGGTTCCAACTCAGCGAAAGCGGGGCTTTGAGGCATTAGGACAGAAAAGAGAGCAGTACCCCAAACCGAACGCGCGTGACGACTGTGTGTGTGTGTGTGCGTGTGTTGTGCACCCTGCTCTCTAATATGCCATCAATTGTAAGATGCATTTCAGTAATGTGGGTGGGAAAGGGGCATCTTAAAATCTGTGAAATAAGACCATAATCTGGTGTGTGGGCCTGATGCTATATTTCCTGTGGACATAAAACCTTAGTCCCAGAAATAGAGATGTTTGAGGATAATTACAGCCACTAAATCTGAGCATCTCTGCGACATTCCTTATGAAGAAAGATGTCAAGTAAAACCGCAGTGCAGCACAGGGGGTCGTAGAGGGCGCTTAAGCTTTATTTCCCTGCCTGCTGTCTGATGAAGAGTATGGACTGGGCAGCATACGGGTGATGGAGCACAGGTAGATAAAACAAGTAAAAATTCATCTCAACAGCAACATACAAAGTGAAAGTTAGGTCGCATTTTGAAGAGATTGAAGGCAAAAAATGAGTGTGAATCAAGGACTTTATATCCAGAAAAGCTGTCTTTTAAGTGACAAGTGTATAGAAACAAAATCAGAGCTCAGTGCTGTGCTCGTGAGCCTTCCTGAGAAGCTTACTCAGGAACAGCTCCATCTAGTCAAGAATGATGGTCCTGGCTGGGTAGCTTGGCTGGTCAGAGCATCATCCCCTACACACAAGGTTGAAGGTTCAGTTCCTGGTCAGGCACATACCTAGGTTGCGGGTTTGATCCCCGGTGGGAGCACATACGAGAGGCAACCACTCCATCTCTCTCTCCCCCCTCCCTCCTTTCCCCTCTCCCTCAAGTCAATAAACACATCCTCAGGTATTTTTTAAAGAAAGAAAGGAGTAACAGGAAATTTCATCAAAAGGACAAAATAGGAGCAATGAATAAAATTAAATACAAGAATAAAGTAAAGATGGGACAAGTGGGAGAGTAATATATAAATGTTACTCTGACAAAGTAGAAAGAAGTGATAGCAGTAAAATGTGGGAGGGAAAACTGCAGAATATGCTCATTGTGTAGATACAAAAGACAAACCTAAACTCGTGACTTGGGCTAAACGAAAAGAAAAATGGAAACAAAAGGAAGCAGACATAGAAATCCTGATGGCACAAGGTAGAATTCAAGCCAGTAGTCATTAAGCATGGATTGCTTAAGGGCACAATTTAATGATACAACAGTTACAGATAATTTTGCTCTAAATACCACAACGCACACCCCAAGCATATACTATATTCCATAGAGATTCAAGGGAAACTAGAAATACAATCAAGAGTAGCAGGTTGGAACTTTTAGTCCTAGAAAAGTCAAGTGGGAAGGGAATAGGGCTGTAGATGACCTAAGCAATGTGATATGACAGATCACATGGCAGTGCCAAGCTAGGTGCCTGGATGTTAGAGAATAGCTCGTTCTCAAACACACGGACTGTCACAAGTACTGATCATACATGAGAAAGCACGGATTAACTTCATAGAGTACAAGGTTTGCAAAGAAGCGAAGTGTGGCCCATACTGTCTTCATCACCCCATATAATGCATTTAGCAAAGATTTCAAGGCAGTTATTACAGATATTTCAAAGTATAGGAAACCACGTTTATAAAAAGTAAAGGAAATTATGACAAAGAATAAAATAATCTCATATTTTAAAAGAGTAACATGGAAATAATTCTGGAGTTGAAAAATAAGAAAACGTAAAAAACTCACTAAGAGGGCCACACAGAGGACCAGTAACTTGAAGACAGATAAGTAGGAATCAACCTGAAGGAAAGAGAACATAATGCTTGAAGGAAAGTGAGCAGAGCCTCAGGTGCCTGTGGACAGCGTCAGGCCTCCCAACATGTCTGTATGGGAGAGGCAGAGAGGAGGGAAAGAGAAAGGGGTAAAAAATATATTTGAAGAAATAATGTTAAAAACTCCCCATATTTTATTTTTAAAATGAATCTACAGATTGAAAAATTTCACAAAGTAGGATAAGCACAGAAATTCACATCCAGACACATCATTGTCAAAACGTTGAAAGACAAAGAGAATCTTGAAAGCAGCGAGAGAGAAGTGGCTCACCGTACACAAGGCAGCAACGGTCAGCACTGACCTCGTGGGATAGATAACAAGCCAGAGTGTGGAGCAAAGACACCAAGGTCCTAGAAGAAAAAGCCTATCAACCAAGAATTCAGTATTGGCAAAATCATCCTTCAAAAATAAAAGTGAAGAAAGACATTCCCAGGAGAACTAAGAGTTCATTGCCAGCACATGTGCCTCATAAGAAATACTAAAGGAAGTTCTTCAGGCCGAAAGAAATGACTGTAACAGACAGTAACTAACATCTGCAGGAAGAAGGGAGACCTCCAGAGATGGTAAATATGTGGGTAAGTTTTTTTAAACTATAAATATATTTCCCATTTCTTCCCTTTACTCTTTTAAAAGATACGAGTGTGCAGAGCAATAACTGTAACACTGTTTTGGGAGTTCATAACACACATCTAATATATATGATAATAGCACAAAGAAATAGGGAGTAAAAACAGAAAAGCTCTGTATTCTACCAAATTAGGTAACTATTACTCTGAAATTAAAATGCACATTGTAATCAACAGAGTGAACAATAAGAAAATAACTCACAGAGTATAATAAAGTTAGAGGAATCATAGTAAACCGAAAAATATTGAACCGAAAAGAAAGCAGTAAAGGAGCAGTGGAGGCACAGAAATGATACAACACAAATAATAAAAACCCAGCTGTGTCAGTAACTCCATTAAAATGGGAATAGACCAACCATTTCTTTCAAAAGGCTGGTAGGCTGAATTAAAGAAAACAGAGCCTAATGTGTATGAAAGACACACTTTACATTCAAAGACTCAAGTGGGTAGAAAGTAAAGAGATGCAAAGTAATATGCGAGCAAATAAACCGTGAGAGTGGGAGTGGCCTGAATGGATATTAGAAAAATAATGGACTTTAAGACAAGAAATGTTACTACAAATGGAGACATTTCAGAACGATAAAAGGGTCAATATATAATGAAAACATAACAATTATAAGTATATATGTTCCTAAAAACAGTCCTAAAATATATGAAGTAAAACTGACATAATTGAAAGAAATAGATAATTTGATAATAATTGGATATTTGAATAGCCCACCATAAATAATTGGTAGAACAACCAGAAAGAAAATCAGTAAGGATATAGAAGATTTGAACACCGCTATCAACCACCTTGGACAAACATTTATTGAACTCTCCACAGATTCCAAAGCGCACAGTCTTTTCAACTGCATATGAAACAGTCTCTAGGACAAACCACATGCTGGGCCATAAAACAAGTCTCAAAAAATTTAAAAAGATTGAAATCATAAAAAGTATGTTCCCTGTCCACAACCCAATTAAATCAGAGATCCACAATAGAAAGAAAACTGGAAAATCCCCAAATATCTGTTAATTAACCAGCATATGTCTAAATAACTCATAAAAAAGAATTACACAGGAAATTTTAAATGTTTTGAACTGAATGAATTAAATATAACACATCCCGATGTATGTTACACAGCTAACACAGTGGTGGGAAGGATCATAGATGTAAATGCTGCACCAGAAAAGAGGGAAGGTTTCCATCCATAGCCTGCGCTTCCACCTTAAAAACTAGAAAACAAGCTAAACCCAAAGCGAGCCTGAGGGAGGAAACTGATTAGAGAGGAGAGCAATGAGAGAGAAAACAAACACGATAGAAAGATCCCAAACAGCTGCTCCCAACACTGGGCCCAGCTTGTGGCCAAACAGCAGACCATTTGGTTTGAAAATTGGTTGAAGTGTAACTGCTCTGAAACATTGCGAGCAGGAGATGCAGAGAAAGGACAGTGGGAGAGCGGTGAGGGTGAGCCAACTACCACACCTACAAGGCTGGGAGGCCAGAGGAAAGTGCGGCAGCGATCCCAACCCCACACAGGGATCCCTAATTCAGATCAACATAGAAAAGAAGGGGGGCTGGCATAGTATTTGGTAATGGGAATCAGTGGGGATTTGTCCACTTGGGAGATGCAGACCACCCCACCCCAGGCAAAGAACGATTTGTTTGTAGCAACACCAGCCTGGGAAGTTTGCTCAGATCTGTGTCTGTGGGAGGGGCCAGCAGCAAAGCCCTGGGCGAGGGAAGGGTCTGATGGGTACACCCAGTAGTGAATCTGAGGGGCCCTTAGTCTCTGTAAGAACTGTGGGCAGAGAGCCAGATGGGGGCTGGACAGTGTGACTTGGGAAAAAGAATTTGTCTTGCCCACCTCAAGGGCATGAGTGACACCCCACCCCAAACCGTGAAACGTCTGGGTCTGTCCCATCCTGCTGGGACCCAAGGCAAAGGGGAAGGGCTCTGGGCTGGAAATCTATGCCCATACAGCTAGGTCTTAAGGCTCAGAGGACTGGGCATTTGGCCGGGTCAGAGCCTGGGTGGAGACCCCACCCACCAGGGCCAGATGTGATGAAAGATTGAAGTGCCAAGAGGCGCTGATTTTTTTATCCCCTCCTACTTGGTGTGGTGGTGAGGGGGTGCGAGGGAATCCAGTAAAGCTGATGCATTGCGACTGTGTCTCTGGGGTGGGCTTCTGTCCTAGAGACAGATGGGCATGTCCTGGGCCCTTCAGCTGCATTACAGGGAACCAGAGCCAAGCTTCCAAGTGAGTTCAGCAAGTGAAGCCCTGAGAAGGAAAGGAAATGCTTGCCCCCCCCTCCTACAAGCTATAGGCACCATCCCCAATATGAATCTGTTTAAACCACCCTGGCATGGTCTGGATACTCCCGCAGAGCCCAGCTCCATGGGGAAAGGGAGAGCAGCTCAGAGCAGGGACATTCAAAGTGCGAGACCTGAACCAGACCCAGCCCCTGGGCTACAGGCCCCCCCCTGCTGGACTACTTGGGGCTTTGCTCTGCCAAGCTTCAGTCAAGTCATGGAAGGCCAGGCAGGGATAGTCACTGACATTGGCTGTCCCAGGAACAGCATACCAAGTGGCCAGATTCGAACAACATCGTAACAAAATCTGGCAAGCTCCACAGGCATGACATGGTTGGGGTTCAGCCTCACAGTAAGCCAGCCAGAGGGCTGAGCCCACCTACAAACAGGACAAGAGCAATCAAGACCCAATTAAAACAGAAGGGTCCATATAATGCACACAAGGGACATTCCTAGAAAACCCAGGTCAGAAGATTAAGGAGACTATACCACTGGGTCCCACAAAACACTCACTACATAAGGCCACTCCACCAAGACTGGGAGCCATAGCAGTCTTATCCAATACACAGTAACAAACAAAAAGGAACAGCAAAAATGGGAAAACAAAGAAACAAGCCCCAAATGAAAACATGGGAGGAATCTCCAGAACAAAAGAGTAAAATGAATAGGAGGCAAGCAATTTACAAGACGCAGAGTATAAAGTAATGGTTTTAAGAATGCTTATCAAGATGAAAAAATAGAAACCATGAAAAACAATAAGTCAGAAATGAAGAATGGCATCTGAAATAAAGAATACACTGGTCGGAATAAACAGTAGGTTAGAGGAAGCAGAGGATTGAATCAGAAAATTGGGAGATAAGGTACAAAATATCAATCAGAGCATAAAAAATTTAAAAAGCAAGAGGGAACTTTGGGACAACATGAAACACAAAAACATACACATCATAGGGATGAAGAGGGAGATGAAAGTGAGCAAGGGATAGAAAACCTGTAGGAAGAAATAATGACAGAAAACTTCCCTAACCTGGTGAAGGAAAAAGTCACACAGGTTCAGGAACCGCAGAGATTCTCAATCAAGATGAACCCAAAGAGATCCACACTAAGACACATGATAATTAAAATGGTCAACATGAAAGACAAAGAGAGAATCTTAAGGGCAGATAGAGAGCGACAGACAGCGACCTACAAGGCTGTCAGCAGATTTCTCAACAGAAACACTGCAGGCCAGAAGGGAATGGCGTGAATATTCAAAGTAATGAAAAGCAAGAAGCTGTATCAAGACTGCCCCATCCAGCAAGGCTATCATTCAAAAGTAAAGGTAAAATAAGGAGCTTCCCAGACCAAAAAAAAAAAAAAAAAGTTTATCACCACCAAACCAGGATTGCAGGAAATGTTAAAGGGACTGCTGTAATAGAGAGAGAGAGACAGTCATAAATAATAAAAATGGCAATGTATAAGTACCTATCAATAACCTTAAATGTAAATGGATTAAATGTCCCAATCAAAAGACATAGGGTAGCTGAATGGATAAGAAAACATGACCCAAATATATGCTGTTTACAAGAGACCCACCTCAGAACAAAAGACACACAGGATGAAAAAGTGAAGCGATGGGAAAAAATATTCTATGCAAATGGAAATGAAAGAAAAGCAGGGGTAGCAATACTTATAACTGACAAAAGTAGACTTCAAAACAAAGGACATAACAAGAGGCAAAGACTGACATTACATAATACTACAGGGATTGATCCAAAAAGATTATATAAGTCTGACAAACATATATGCACCCAATACAGGAGCACCTAAATATATTAAAAATGCTCTTGGAGGACATTAAGGGAGAGATCAACAGCAATACAGTCATAATGGGGGACTTTAACACCCCACTGACTTTACTGGATAGATCTTCCAGACAAAAAATCAACAAGGAAACAACAACGTTAACACACTAGATCAGATGGATTTATTGATATTCTGAAATATATTTCAGAACATTTCATCCCAAAGCTGAAGAATACACATTCTTCTCAGGTGCCCACGGGACATTCTCAAAGATAGATCACATGTTAGGACACAAAACAAGTCTTTACAAGTTCAAGGAGATTGAAATCATACCAAGCATTTTGTCAGACCACAATGACATGAAATTAGAAATCAACTACAATAAAAACACTAAAAAACACTCAAACATATGGAGACTAAATAGCATGTTAAACAGTGAATGAGTTACAAATGAGATCAAGGAAGAAATAAAAAGCTTCCTGGAAACAAATGAAAATGAACACACAACAACCCAATATTTATGGGACACAGTGAAAGCAATCCTGAGAGTTAAGTTCATAGCATTACAGACCTACCTCAAAAAACAGAAAAAATCTCAAATAATGCAACCCTACAACTGAAAGTACCAGAAAGAAAACAACAAGAAAAGCCCAGAGTAAACAGAAGGAAGGAAATAATAAAAAGCAGAGCAGAAATAAATGACACAGAGACTAAAAATAAAATAAAATATATCAATGAAACCAAGAGCTGATACATATAATAAGGGGTTAATTTGTAAAATATATAAGGAACTCATACAACTTAACAAAAAGAAGACAAACAATCCAATTAAAAAATTGGCAAAGGACCTGCATAGACACTTCTTCAAAGAGGACACACAGATGGCCAAGGGACATATGAAAAGATGCTCAAAGTCACTAATCATCAGAGATGCAAATTAAAACCACAATGAGGTGTCACCTCACACCTGTCAGAATGGCTCCATCAACAAATCAACAAACAAGTGCTGGCGAGGGTGTGGGGAAAGGGGAACCTGCTGCTGGGAATGGAAACGGGTGCAGCCACTGTGGAAAACAGCATGGAGGTTCCTCAAAAAATTAAAAATGGAGCTGCCTTTTGATCCAGTGATTCCACTTCTAAGGATATATCCTAAGAATCCTGAAACACTAATCAGAAAGAATATATGCACCCCTATGTTCATAGCAGCGCAGTTTACAATAGCCAAGATCTGGAAACAGCCCAAGTGCCATCAGTAGCTGAGTGGATAAAAAGCTGTGGGACATTCACACCATGGAATACTACGCAGCTGTAAAGAAGAAGGATCCCTTACCCTTTGGGACAGTGTGGAAGGACCTGGAGAATATTATGCTGAGTGAAATAAGCCAGGCAGAGAAAGACAAACATCACAGGATCTCATTTATATGTGGAATCTAATGAACAAAATAATCTGATGAACAAAGTAGGTCCAGAGGCATGGACAGATGGAACAGACAGATGGCGGAGGGGAGGGGTTTGGGGGTTTGGGAAGAGATTAACCAAAGAACTTATATGCATATATGCATAACCCATGGACACAGACAATAGTGTGGTGAAGGCCTGGGGCGGGGGTGGGTGGGGGGTGGAAGGGATCAATGGGGAAAAAGGGGGACATCTGTAATACTTTCAACAATAAAGATAAAATAAAATAAAAATAAAACACTATAATATTATAGTTAGCAACACAGCATGGTACTGATTCAAGGATATATCAATAGAATAGAGCTGAGAGTTGAGAAATAAACCCTCAGGCTTATGGTCAGCTAATTTTAGACAAAGCGCCAAGACCATTCAATGGGGAAAGGCTAGTCTTCAACAAATATTGCTGAAAATTGGATATTGTAGTAGATTGAATAACGACCACCCAAAGAATCAAGTCCTAATCCCTGGACCTCGTAAATGTTACGTTATCTGGAAAAAAAGATCTGTGTGGCTATGATTAAGTTTAGGATATAAAGGTGAGATTACCTTGAATTGTAACCGTGGGCCCTAAATGCCATCACAAGAGCCCTTATGAGATAGACGCAGAAGGAGATGGTCCATAGACACAGAGGAGGTGATGTCAGAGGAGAAGGCAGTGTAAAGACAGGCAGAGATTAGAGGGAGCAGCTACAAGCCAAGGAACACCAGCAGCCTCCAGGGGCTGGAAGAGGCAGAGCTGGGAGCAGGGGCCGCCAAGGCCAATCTGAAAACGGAAAACACTGGAGAGCAGGCAGATTCTGATCCCAGCTCTCTTATTCGGCAGCTGTGAGACCTTAGGTGAGACCTGCTCCTCACTGGGCAAGTTCTTACCTGTGAAACAGAGGGTCGAGTGGGACAGTGTTTGTCTGAATTATCTGACTCCCCAGAGTGTTCTCCCATGCCAACTTGGAAAGTTTTATTTGGTGCCAGACAGACTTCCATCTGGGAGAATGAACTACTTCTCGAGGGCGTGCAGAGGCCCTTTCACTCTCTCGCACACCAGCCCACGTCCCATTCTGGTGACAATGGATCAGCCAGAAAGCTTCACATACTGGGCTCCATTCCCACAACCGTCACTACCTACCAGCGGAGTGTCTCTGCCCCTGTAGCCCCTACCATCCCTCCCCCACTTACTGGGCTCCTTGCGCTGTCTCAGAGGCACCCTCCCGCCATGCACCATCAAGAACTGTCATTTGTCCCACAGACCCTGTGATGCCCAAAGAGGCCACTGAGAGTCCATGCGCAGCACAGAGTTCAGGCCCCGGGGACAGGTCACCCAGCGAGGACCTGCATTACCACTCACCATCCCCGTGAGCCTCAGCAGGGGCTGAAATCTGTGCCTCGGCTTCCTCACCTGCAAGTGAAGGATGAGCGTGCCCAAGCCCACAGGGCCTGTGTGAGAATTAGGAGCCACAACAAGCCAACACTTAAAACTGAACCTGGTGCCTCCCAGATACATATTATCTGTTATTATTTTTAACAATAATTGCATGACTGAGACAAATTGGCAAAAAGAACTCCATACAGGAGTGCAGATCTCTGACCTCCTGGGGGTCCAGGATTGGACTGTGACTCCGGGAGCCAGCTCCCTGCCCTCCACTCACGCAGCCTCGGGACCCGGCCCGCCTGTGGTTGAGAATGCAGATCTCCCGGCAGTAAGTTCCAGGCCCACCCCTCTTTTCCCACACGTGACCGAAAGGAGACTGAGGAACTGAGTGTGCTCTACGGGCGGAGCTGAGGTCAACCAGGGAGAGACCTCTGTCCAAATCCCTGGCCCGTGTCTTCAGGCACCAGCTGATCCCCCGCAGATGAAAGGGAAAGAGGGAGAAATATGCTGAGTTGACCACTTCCCTGGCTCTTTCTTTCTTTCCTTTTTAAAAAAATATGTTTTTATTGATTTGAGAGAGAGAGAGAAAGGGAGAGGGAGAGAGAGAGAGAAACACTCCTGCACGCCCTTGTTTAAAATATTTCAGAGGTCCCTTTTCTCCCCAATGACCTGTTCCACCCCGTAAGGTCCATTTCTTCTAAACTGTCAAATTTATGAGCATGGAGGTTTTTAAAAAATTTCTGTTGTTTTGTTTTTACCCTTACCCAAGGGTATTTTTCCGTTGCTTCTCAGAGAGTGGAAGGGAGAGAGGGACAGAGGGAAACATCGATGTGAGAGAGACGCGTGGCTCGAGCCCTTGGCTGGGGCGGACCCCAGGCCCTCAGCCTCTGGGCCAGCGCGCTAACCACTGCGCAACTGGCCTGCTGAGCTGGGAGGTCTGCAGGACTTTCCCGCATCTTTCCGGCTGCGGGGTCCGCGCTGATGCCCATCTTCTATTTTCACATCGATTCGCGCTTTCTCTCTCTCGATCTTTTTCAGTTGCACTAGTGGTTTGTCAAATTTATTGACTTTTTTGTCAAACAGGTTGTTTCATTAATTTTCTCTCTTGTTTTCATTTTCATTGACTTCTACTTTTATTTTTTCATTCTTGCTTCTGCTCGCTTTGTTGTTTCTCTGCTTTTTTCCAGTCTTTCGAGCTGGGGACTTAGATGATTGATTATCGATTATTTCTCTTTTCTAGTGTAAGCATTTAGTGCTGTAAATCTCCCCTCAGCACTTCGTTAGCTGAACACCACGAACTATGATATGTTGTTTTTTCCATTTCATTTGTGCAAATTTTTTATTTTTATTTTTTAATTTTCTTTGAGACTTCTCCTTTGACCTATGGGTTATTTAGAAGTATATTGTTTAATTTCCAAGTTTTTAGAGATTTGTTTGTCGTCTTTCAGTTACTGATTCCTAATTGGATTCTCTGTGTAATTTCGGTTCTTTGCAATCGGTTAAGGCTTTGGGCTCGGCATGGCCTTCACGGTGAGCGCGCCGTGGCCGCTTCACTGGAGAGTATGTCCTGCTTTTGCCGGAGGGGTCCCTAAATGCCAGATCCAACAGGCCGAAGGCGGTGTTCATCCCTCTTTATCTTTGCTGCTCTTACCAGTTGCTGCAAGTTGGGTTTTGAAACCCGAGCTGTGAATTTGTCCGTTTCTCCTTTCACCGTCTCAGCTTTCGCTCCTTGTTTTGAAGTCCTGCCGTGTGCCGCTCACGCCCTTTGGGTGGCTGCATCCTCATGGTCGGACGGATCGCTGTGTGGTACCCACTCTTGTTCCTAATAATGTTCTTTGCTCTGAAGTGTATCTGACGTCATCATAAGTCACTCTTGCTTTTTTCTCATTCATATTTGCATGCTATATATTTTCATGCTTTTATTTCCTACTTATTTATTGTTATTATTCTTGAAGTCATTTTCTTATAACTTCAAATAATTGAGTTATGTGTCATCTACTCTCTTTTTTATATTTTTAATTTTTTCCATCTTTACTGAGGAATAATTGGCCTTTATCTTTTAATTGGTGTATTTATACCAATTATATTTGTTAATCATTGATGCATTAGAGCGTAAGTCTACCATTTTAATATTTGTTTTCTATTTGTCCAATTGTTTTTCATTCCTCTGAGGTCTGTGTTCTTGCTTTCTCCATAGTTACTTGAACACTGTTTAGCATTAGACTCTTCTTTATTTGTAATTTTTTACACCACTTCATATAGTTCTGTTGGTTGTTGCTCTGGGTTTTTCCTGATGCCTCTGAAATGTGCCATCACCTGTGGTGTCAGCGTTTCACCCCTGTGAGTGAAGTGCAGAAACATGACTTCCATTTCGTTGCCTTTATCCATCCCACTTTCCAAATACAATTGTCTTACGTGTTTCCACGACATGCATGGAGTACCACATCAAACGGTGTTGTGATTTGGACTCCAAACACAGAGTATAATTAAAGAAACTAAAGAGGTAAAGGCTAGCCTCCTATGTTGACCCCTATCTATATTTCCTCATTCCATTGCTCTTTTCCTCTCTGAAGGTCCCATCATTTGTCTCTTGTCATTTTCTGTATTTATCTGCTCGGGCTGCCAAAAGAAACACTACAGACCAGGCAGCTTAAACAACAGAAATTTATTTCTCACATTCTGGAGGCTGGAAGTCCAACATCAAGGTGTGGGCAGGTTTAATTTCTCCTGGGGCTCCTTTCCTTGGATTGCAGAGAACAGTTTTGCACTGTGTCCTCACATGGCCTTTTTTATATGCACACACTCCCAGTGTCTCTTCCTCTTCTTATAAAGATACTAGTCTTATCAGGGATTAGGGTCCCACCCTTATGACCTGGATTAACCTTAATTACCTCCTTAAAGTTTATATCTTCAAATACAGTCTCATTGGGGATTAGGGTTTCAACATACGGATTTTCAGTGACAGCACTCAATACATAACTTTTTTTTTTTTTAATACTTGGGAGCTTCCTTTATCCAACCTTTAAAGGTAAGTCTGCTTAGCCACAAATTCTCTTAATTTTCCTTTATCTGAGGAGTCTTATTTCCACTTCATTTTTGAAAGATAGTTTTGCCAGATACAGGATTCATGGTTGACAGTTGTTTTCTTCTATCAGTAGAAAAATGTGCCATTAATTTCTGGCCTTCATGGTTTCAGATAAGAAATCTGGTGTCATTAATTTGGCTTTCCTCTATAGGTAATGCATCATTTTTCTCTCTCTCTCTTTTAGTTTTTCAGAAGTTTAATGATGATGTACTTTTCTTTGGGTTTATTCTCTGTAGGCTTCATTCGGCTTCTTGAATCTGTAGTTTTGTGTCTCTTGCTAAATTTAGAAAGTTATCAACCATTATTTCTTTGAATATTTTTCAGTCACACCTTCTTTCTCTTTTCCTCCAGGATGCTAATGATAGAATGTTAGATATTTAGTTAGATATGTGTTTCACAGATCCTGGAAGCTCCATTCATTTTTTCCCCCTGTTTTATTCAGATTGAATAAACTCTATTGATCTATCTTCAGGTCCATGGATTCTTTTTTTTTTTAAAAAAATATATCTTTATTGATTTCAGAGAGAGGAAAGGAGAGGGAGAAAGAGAGATAGAAACACCAATGACAAGAGAGTCATCGATCGGCTGCCCCCTGCACGCCCCTTGCTGGGGATCAAGCCCTCAACCCAGGCATGTGCTCTGACCGGGAATTGAACCCCGATCGCCTGGATCCTAGGTCGACGCTCAACTGCTGAGCCACGCTGGGCCAGGCTAGGTCCATGGATTCTAACCACCATCACGTCCACTCTACTGCTGAGTCTGTGCAGTGAATTTTTAAAATCTTATTGTATTTTTCAGTTCTATAATTTCCACATTTTTTTATAACTTCTACTTCTTTGATGAGACTTTCTAATTTTTCATTTGTTTCAAGAGAATTTGTAATTTTTTATTGAAGCATTACAGTGGTTTTAAAACCCTTGCGCAATAATTTCAACATCATTCATTTCAGCATTGGTATTAGCTGACCTTTTTCTCATTAAATTGTGGCTGTCCCTGTTCTTGGTATGATGAGTGAATTTTTATTGAATCCTGGACATTCTGGTTATTATGTCAGGAGACTCTTAATGCTATTTAAATCTTCTACTTTAGCAGGAGTCACCCCTTTTAAGTTTAATGTCTAGGTTCTGGCCCACTTCTGTGGGCTGTGGTTCCAGTGACAGTTTAGTTTACAGAGCCCCTGCATTTCTATTCTGGCCTGCCCCGTTCTTCTGGCTTTTCTGGAGCTGTCACTCAGTCCCTACTGGTGCTGCTGAAGGGGTGAAAGTTGTTTCTGAGGGCCACCTGTGGTGCAAGTCCACCTTCTGCATGGAAAGTGAGGGGGGTCGAAGCCAATGGGTCTGTGTCTTCTCATGGCACTGGATGAAGGGCAGAGAGATACTAGGCTGTGCCAGTGCTGCTCCTCAGTGGATCAGTCCATCCACCTTGCCAGGTGTGGAGTAGGGGGTTGGGTCAGCTCAGCAGGGCTTTGAAGGCAAGTTGGGCCCCTTTGAAAATGGGCTTTGTTAGGTTTCTCCTTTCCCAGTTCTTCTCCCACCCCCACCCCCCAACTGTACAAACACCTTTATTGGTTGCAACGGGAAGTGGAAAAGGAGAGGATACGACAGCCCGGGGTCCTACGACAGCTTCACGGCTTCTGTGGCCACCCTGCCACTGGCCAGGCCTTTCTTGTTTGTTTGTCTGTCTGTGTCCTTTGGTGGTTCCAGGTTTCAGGCCTCTCTGGCACCCATCTGGGAGGTGAAACAACTCACCACATTGGTCCTCAAGCCGGAGGTCTAACCAAGGCACCGCATTCCTTCCAGCCTCCGGAATCTTTTATCGTTGTCTGTTGGATTATTTCCAGGCTATTTAGTTGTTTCCAGGGGAGGAGGAGGGACGGGGATCTATGCCTGCTTGTTCTGGAAGTACCATTTGAGATTTTGCTAATGGAAACACAGATGAACCATTTAAATTCCATGACTGCAGAGCGTTGGTACGTAGTGGACATTCTGCAATAATTATTGGTTAAATGAATGAGTGGATGAGTTTCCATACTTTAATTTCAGTGTCCTAAAGGCATAAAGAGCTCCATTCCCTAAGTTCTTAGACAAGTGCTTCTCAGGGCTTTTAGGCTGCATCTTCCTGAGAAAAGACCCCGGGCACCAGGGGTCTGCAGGTGGCACACTGCTGTTTTCCAAAGCTGATGATACTACTGTTTACATATATCTATCTATTCAGCTGTCTGTTCGCCTATCCGACTGTGTTTTTGTCTGTACTGTGTATAGATGTTTATCTAGTCACCTTGGGGATCATTATTTTCTCAGCTTTCCAAAAAGAAGGAGGCTTGCTGTTCAGTGTCCAGACATACTCAGCATAATAAGTCAGGACTACAAACCTTTGGCCGGAATCTTTCTCAGGAAAGAGGCCAGTATTTAACATAGAGAAATGACAATTTTTAAAAATATTTTGCCCTTAACAGTATCATATTAGCATGACAGAATGCCAGCATTTTTTAAAGACTTAAATGTTGAGATTTCAGCAAGATTTCCTTCAGCTCGCGCTCCCTTTCTCTGTAAGCATCATGATGCCTCTCAGATGTGGCTGTTTAAGTGGAAGCCTCTTACTGAAACAGTAAATGACTCTCCCTGAGAGGTCAGAGTGTGCGGGTTCAGCGAGGACCACACCTGCAGGTTTTGTTTTTGTAAATCTGAATTTTAACCCTCAGCGGATACCCCACATTTTGTATTCAAGAGATGAAATACGTAAGGAATTCATTAAGAAATCAGTCTTTGGTGGGACAGCTTTGATTTGACACTTTTGAAATAGGATCCAGGTCACTGTGGCAAATGGCGCAAACCATTTTTGGCAAGTGTCTGGACTTGATTATTTTAAATTAGGTTGTGGGGTGCTGGTCCCCACCCCTCTATGAAACTGCTACTGCACACAGACCTTGTATCCCCAGATGATATGGGAAATTAATATAATTCTAAATACTTAGAAATAAGTTTTCATATTCATTCTGCACTCTGTTGTTTCAGTCAGTGCCCCATTTTATTTTATTTATCTATTTTAAAAAATATATCTTTATTGATTTCAGAGAGAGGAAGAGGGAGAGTTGAAACATCAACGATAGGCCGCCCCCTGCACGCCCCCAACTGGGGATCGAGCCTGCAACCCGGGCATGTGCCCTGACCGGGAATCGAACCCCGATCGCCTGGATCCTAGGTCGCCGCTCAACCGCTGAGCCACGCCCGGCCGGGCCAGTGCCCCATTTTAATAATCTTTCAGAATGCCACCTTTTATGTTTGATCAGCAATGATGGCTTTCATGCCACAGGTAAGTTAAACCTGGAGCATTTTATTAGTATTTAATTTTTTTCCTCAGGAGCACAAGTGACACTAAATGGCTTCTTCTATGAATATTTATTAAATGAATGGGAATTACTCCAGAACAAGCTACTGTCAGTGTAGGAGTGTGCTCTGGAGGGCGGCGGCTTTACGCTCCCTGCGGCCTGTCCGGCCCGCGTCGCCCCTTCCCATCTCCAGGAGGCAGGGCTTCAAACCAAACTCTCCCGTTCCACCCTACCTGCAGTCAAACAAGAAGGTGTGAACTTGGGGGTAGACCCAGTTTTCAGCAGCTAGGATGTAAACTTTTCTGATTTAAGGAACATTTGTATTTGGAAGTTTGTTTTTCAGGATCAGAGTCAGGAGAGAAAGAAGACATTTTCACATCTAAAGAGCTTACCAGCTGCCTGTGTTCCCTCTTTTATGTTGTTTCAGAAACAGTCACCAGGCATTGCTCAGATAATTTCAGACACCAAATTCCGAGTGCATTTACATTTCAGAGAGGAATAGGAAACTTTGACGAGCTTTCATATATGGAAACGGGTTTAGCAGCTAATATTCTGGGAAGAGATTCTGCGCCAAGAGACCCGAAAGCAGCCCTTGGCTTGATCACACTTGGTGCCTCCCAAGGCCCCGCTTACAGCCCTGGGAGGGTGTGGGACGCGGGCACCTGCAGGCCTGGCATCTCATTCAACCCCCCAGTCTCCTTACAGGGGAGAAAGCAGAGACCGGGGGACTCACTTGTGCCAGGTCCCACAGCCAGGGGGTCACCCAGACCCTCTCCGGGTTCCTCTGCCTCACTAGCTGAAGTGTTCCCTTCACCCCAGCAAACCAAAATAGGCTAAAAATAACTGGAGGCGAAAACCCTGGGAAAACAATGGAAAAGGGCCTCTGAATCTCCCTTAAGTTCTAACCCCCGTGACTTCCCTTTGATCCACTCACCACCCTCTGCTTTTAAATTGGGAATTTTTTTCTCTTCGTATTATGGTGTTTTTCCTTGTGTATCGAAAAGGACTCTTTACATCACAAAGTGAGAGGAACTGGTGTATTTTGGGGGGAGTAGTGTGGAGAGCCTCGAGAACATGAGGATATTCCTGCGGCTATTGTTTCTGCGTCGCTCTTCCTCGGGTTCCTGTCCAGGCG
Source organism: Miniopterus schreibersii (assembly GCF_964146895.1). NCBI lineage: Eukaryota > Metazoa > Chordata > Mammalia > Chiroptera > Miniopteridae > Miniopterus > Miniopterus schreibersii. The sequence goes on along the minus strand of NC_138111.1, from coordinate 70,940,651 downwards.
CAGCCTCCCCGCTGGGAGCCCGGCCTGGAGCCGGGGCCGGGGGGCCGGGAGCCGGGGGCCGGGGACCGGGAGCCTGGAGCCTGGAGCCTGGAGCCTGGAGCCTGGAGCCTGGAGCCTGGAGCCTGGAGCCTGGAGCCGGGTGTTCTCAGCTGTGATCTCAGGCAATGTTTTGGTTTTTTAATTTTGTAAATGTTTTAAATTTTAAAAATCTCAGTTGACATTCAATATTATTTCGTGGACAGCCTCAGCTCCCCTCCTGGGCAGTGAGTGGACACGCAGCCTGGCACAGCCGCAGCCTGGCACAGCGAGCACGGAGGGAGGCCACGCTGCTCAGGGCCCGCGGACCCGAGGACCCCCGGGGTGGCTTCCCGGGGCAGCCCAGCGCCCACTGACTGCCGTCCGAGCTGAGGCTTCCTGAGAAGCGGCGGCAGGAGGGTTGGTCGCAGCCCCCGAGCTGGGCGGCTGTCCCAGGGGCTCCTGCAGGGGGGCGGGGGCGCTGATTTTGCTCCAGGAACAGGGTCAGTACAGGGCCCCTGCGGGCAGCGGGGCTCAGTCCTTGGGGAGCGAGGCTGGCCAGTTACCCCACCCCTGCCTGCTCTGCACACGTTCCTGGCATTGGGGGTCACGGGCCTGCAGCATCCACACTGGCTGCTACATCAGCTGTTACAGCTTTTGCAAAAGAGAACTTATGTATGGAGTCCCCAGGGTGACGTTGGTCACTTTCACCAGAGACTTAAACCAAGGATTTTGAGGGACCCTGAAACTGTCAGCGGCTCAAGTTCAGGGCTGGACACAGAAGGCAAAGGACTGGGCTGTGCCAGAGGGCACTGGATGGAAGGGGCTCCCTACACTGAGGCCCACCCTGAAGGAGCTGACGGCTGGGGTGACAAGCTCTTCCTAGAAGGAGGAATTGGATGGGTGTCTGTCAGGCACCTTTGCCTTATCTTGCTTCTAGAATTCTGGCAGGCAATGCCACCCCCTCCAAGAACCCTTCTTTGGACAAGAAACCTCCGGGTGTTGACATGTGGAGTGACAGAATTAGGTCCTTGCCAAGCACCTCAGTGGGGACCACCAGGCCCCAAGCTCCCCTCACCCACGTACAGTACAGCCAGCTTCTTAGCATGTGACTCTCAATAGGAGAGGAAGACAACAGTTACCTTTGTAGGAGGGACCAAAACAAATGAATAGACAAAACAACTTAGATAAATTATTCACACACACACACACCCCTATGGTTGGATATAAGAAATAAAGAGAAAATCTTGCATTCACGAATTGAGAATAATCATCAGAGACCAAACATAACCTAAATTATTTTTTTACAATTTCAGTAGGTGAGGCAGATGATAAAGTTAAGGAAAATACCAGGGTAAACCATTTCCATTAAAAACAGGAACAAGACAGGGATGTCCACTTTCACCACTCTTATTCAACATAGTATTGGAAGTCCTCGCCACAGCCATCACAGGAACAAAACAAAAGGTATCCAAATTGGAAAGGAGGAAGTAAAACAGTCATTATTTGCAGATGACATGATATTGTACCTAGAAAACCGTAAAGGCTCCATCAAAGTACTACTAGATTTGATAAACCAATTTGGCAAGGTAGCTGGATACAAAATCAACATTTGGAAATCAATGGCATTCTTATACACCATTCTTATACAACAATGAACTTTCAGAGAGAGAAACTAAAAAAACAATACCATTGACCATTGCAACTAAAAAAATAAGATACCCAGCAATAAACTTAACCAAGAATGTAAAAGACCTGTACTCAGAAAACTACGTGACACTGAAAAAAGAAACAGAGGAAGATTTAAACAAGTGGAAGAATATACCATGCTCATGGATTGGAAAATTAATATCATTAAAATGTCCATACTACCCAAAGCAATTTATAAATTCAGTGCAATTCCTATTAAAATACCAACAGCATATTTCACAGACCTAGAACAAACACTTCAAAAATTTATATGGAACCAAAAAAGACCCCGAATTGCTGCAGCCATCTTGAGAAAAAACAACAGAGTGGAAGGGATCACTTTACAGAACATCAAACTGTATTACAAAGCCACTGTAACCAAAACGGCCTGGTATTGGTACAACAACAGGCATATAGATCAATGGAACAGAACAGAGTCCCCAGAAATAGACCCACGCCCTTATGGTCAGTTAATATTTGACAAAGGAGGCAAGAGCATCCAATGGAGTAAGGACAGTCTCTACAATAAGTGGTGCTGGGAAAATTGGACAGATACATGCAAAAGAATGAAACTAGACCACCAACTTTCACCATACACAGAAATAAAGTCAAAATGGATAAAAGACTTAAATGTAAGTCATGAAACCATAAAAATCCTGGAAGAAACATAGGCAGTCAAGTCACAGCCATCCCATGTAGTGGACTTTTCACTGATACATCTCCTAGGGCAAGATAAACAAAGGAAAAAATAAACATATGGGACTACATCAAACTAAAAAGCTTCTGCACAGCAAAAGAAAACAGCCTCAAAATACAAAGGAACCCCATGGTCTGGGAAAACATATTTGCCAAGGATGTATCTGATAAGGGGCTAATTTCCAAAGTGTACAAAGAACTCATATTACTCAGCAAGAGAAAGACAAACAACCCAATTAAGAAATGGGCAAAGGACCTGAATAGACACTTCTTCAAAGAGGACCTACGGATGGCCAAGAGACACATGAGAAAACGCTCAATTTCACACCTGTCAGAATGGCTCCATCAACAAATCAACAAATGACATGTTCTGGCGAGGGTGTGGGGAAAGGGGAACCTGGTGCACTGCTGTTGGGCATGCAGACTGGTGGAGCCACCATGGAAAATAGTGTGGAGATTCCTCAAAAAATTAAAAATGGAGCTGCTTTTTGACCCAGTGATTCCACTCCTAGGAAGATATCCTAAGAAACCTGAAACACTGATCAGAAAGAATATATGCACCCCTATGTTCATAGCAGTGCAGTTTACAATAGCTAAGATCTGGAAGCAGCCCAAGTGCCCATCAGTAGCTGAGTGAATAAAAAGCTGTGGGACATTCACACCATGGAATACTACGCAGCTGTAAAGAAGAAGGACCTCGTACCCTTTGGGACAATATGGATGGACCTGGGGAATATTATGCTGAGTAAAATAAGCCAGGCAGAGAAAGAAAAACATCACATGATCTCGCTTATACGTGGAATCTAAAGCACTTAATAAACTGATGAACAGAATAGATTCAATGACATGGAAGCATGGATCAGACTGACGAATGTCAGAGGGATGGAGGAGGGCGGGGGGGTGGAGGGGGAGAGAGTAACCAAAGAATTTATATGCAGATATGCACAACCCAAGGACATGGACAATGCATGGGAGGGGGACTGGGAAGGGGGATGGGGTGGGGTGGAGCCGGTCATTGGGGAGAAAAAGGGACATCGGTAATATTTTAAACAAAAAGAAAATTTAAAAAAAAAAGAAAAAGGAAATGCCAGGGTAAGGGGGATGGAGAAATTGAAAAATACAAGAGAAAATATAGGAAATGAGAGCATCAGTCTAGAAGGTACAATATCTGATTAACTGAAGGTATAGAATGAAAAGACAGAAAAATTTTTAATTAACTAAAAGCTCAACTAACAAAAATATTAGGTAGATATTGGACCTTCTAGAATGAGAGTGGACAAATAACCCAGGCTTCTCACTCCTCAAAAATTAACCCCTGGGCGTATCCCAGAGCTCCGACTGCGTCTCCAAGTTGGAAAAGCCCAGGGAACGCCTCCGAGGACGAGTGTCCACGACCCCAGCAAAGCACAGCGTGAGGAGGTGTCAAATGTCTTAGCAAAGCGAGTGTCTGAGTCGTGTTCAGTAACCTGTCCGTTACGTCACTGATTCACAGCGCGGAGCGTGGGAGCTGTGCTTCAGCGGCGCCCTGACTGTCTCTAGCAGAGGCTGAGCGAATCCGGGGAGCGGAGCCGGGTAGGTCCCGGGCTGTGAGTGAAGCCAGCCATCAGCTCCAAGGGGACAGGCACAGTTGCCTGTGCAAGTAGGCTAAAGACTTGGACTATCTCAGGATACTCCAGTCCCAAGGTTACGAGAAAACACAGCACTACCAATATGACATAAAAGCCTCTCTACTTCTCATCAAAAAGACTGAGCCAGAGGTTTCCTTTCTGATGGTGAGAGAGCATACATGTAGGTTTAACAGGTTTGTCACGGAACATTTCCCCATCGATCTAAAAAATATTTAATGTCTAGCCCTAGGCTGTTCTTTTAAAAGTACCCGTTTTAGCAGATTCTCATTCTCAGGGTTTTACATTAAATGCTTTCACTTAAGGCAAATGTTCTAGTCAAGGCTAAATTAACGAATCTTGGGCTTAGAGTTACCTACTGCTACCCAAAACACAGAGAGATTGTTCATCTTAAACTTCCAGAGAGAAAAAAATACAGATCCTCTATTGTGACAGACACTGCCGATGTCTGCTCAATTGCCTGTTCCCTTTCCTGGCTCCTCTGAACCCAGATTGGAGGCCTGCAGAATGGCCATTCCCAGGGGAAGAATTGTGACCAAGCCAGGCGTGGTCCTCCAGGGCCTCTTGACCAGTAATTGGGCTGGGTGTGGTGTGGCACTGCCCTGACCAAGGAAATGCGGGAAGACATCGGCTGGGGGTCCTTTAGTCTTACCACTACTCTGCTTGTGACTCTAGCTGTGATGTCTGGAGCTGGTGCAGCCATCTGATCCCAGGGGGGGCACCGCTGCTAACACCCTGAGGAGGGAGGGACAGCGAACCCAGGGAAGCCTGGGCCCTTGAGTGGGGGAGGGGCCCACCCGCCCGTGGATTGCCTACTCCCAAGGTGCACATGCTATTTTTAGATAGATATTACGTTCTGGGAGGATCAGAACATCACACCCCAAAATAGGCCACGAGGGCACAAGGATTATTTTGAACTGAAGGCACCTGAGAGACAGCAGACGCACAGGAACAGCTCTCAGCCAGCCCTGTCTGCCGGAAACGGGCGTGAGCTCCCGTGTGAAGGAGTCCCCCTTCCCTGTGCCACGGAGGGACGAGGGCCCTTGATCCGGAGGTGGAGGCGGCACCGAGATGAGTCTGACGGCCCCGGTGCCTCCATTACTGTCCCCTGCGTTACCCTCCCACAGGTTCCTGCCTCCAGAAGCCCAGGCCCCTTTCCTTTGTGTAGTTGTCTCCACAACTTTCCACCCTTTTCTAAAGTGGTACAGAGGCCTCCGGGTTTCACTGCCGCTTTGGGCCTTCACTTCTTACTATGAAGGCCTCCGTGTACACATAGAAATGAAGCTGTACAGCAAATAAAATCTGTGTGCTTTTTCCTGTTAATGTGTCCTTTGTCAGTTTAATTCACAACTCGCGGCTCCAGAACCTAAGAGGGTAGTGGGGAAGTTTCTTCTCCCCTACGGTTCCCTGCTGCCCAATGTATCTTAATACACATACGAACAATCAGCAATAACAGCGTAAGACAAATAATCAGCAGCAATACGGGAAGTTACGAGATAGAGGAAGAATATCTTTGGAGCTCAGAAGACTATCGATCACCTGGAGTGGAGAGAGCGCCATATCCCTCTGTTCTCTTCTTGGTCCATGGAGGGCGCTTTTCTCATGGGAAATTGTATGTCCTGCTTGTAGGTAGAAAGGAGGAGGGCAGAGAGCCCTTCCTGCACCTGCCGCTTCTCAAGTGCCTTCAGCTCAAAATAATCTTTAGGCCAAAGTGGCCTGTCTGGGGGTGGCGTGTTCTGCTCCCTTCAGCAGGTAGGGTGTCCACACTCCTTCCTCCACCCACCTCCCACCAGCTTTCTCCCAGGGTAGGGTCATTAACTTTCATTTAGCAAGTAAATAGCCTGGAGATTTTAACCAGAAATATTATAAATATTCTATGCAAATGAACGCTCTGGGGACTTAGATGAGCTCTGTTGCATGACCAGAATTTGTGAGGCCCTGACTTTGGGGTCTTGCTGGGGATCTCCCCAGTGTCAGCCCCTCCACTGCCCTTCCAGTGGGCTTTACCTAAACCATCCAGGTGGCTGCTCACAGCCCAGAGTAATGCATTTCATCTCAACTGGAGTCCAGGCCAGACGGCTTCATCCTAAATGTTTTATTGAATGACAGTGCTTTCAAGGTTAGTTCTGTAGAAAGTTTTCTGAATTAACCCAATTAGGTTAAAACTCCATTCAAGCTTTTAACAGAGTATGGTGAGCGATGCTGTGTTACCCAGTGCTAATACACTACACAGCCCTACATAGGTAGGGAGACTCGGCTTAATTTGATCCAGTACTTGGCCCAAATGCTCCAAGGTCTCGAGGGAGTTTGCTTAAGCAACCCTGTTCTCAAAGCCAAAACATAAGTAAATTAAAATTCTTTACTGTACTGGGGAAATTTTAACAGATCACATTTTCTGGTGGTACTATTTTCAAAAGGAGAACGACGAATAAAATTGGGTGTATTTTATAAGCTAACAAAATAATCTCCCTAACACCATCCTAATGATAAACAATTGAGTGAGTGTCCAGGGGAAACAGCTGTTTCAGTATGAGCACCGTGTCTCTTCAGCAGAGTGAAGGCTCTACATCGTTTTGAGCGGCATTTAAAGGTTATATCATAAAATATTTCAAATAAAAGTTTATTATAATAGAAGAAATACATGTTCTTTGTACAAAAACTTTAAAAGTTCAGGAAAGTATCAAGTACAAAAATCACCCTTAATCCTGCCACACAAAGGTAACCAACAAATTATTAAGATTTGAAAGTAGTAACCTAATTAGTGACAGATTTAGCTCAGGGAGTAGAAAAGCAATATTTAAAGAAGAAATGTTTGAGTATGGGCCACTCAACACTTAAAAAATAATTTTATGTATTAAGCAACTCTGTGGGTAGGCGCCCTCCCCACCCCAGGAACTGAGGATTCTTTGGGAATGAGCCTTGCTGGGTCTTCGCGGGAATGAGCCTTGCTGGGTCTTCGCGGGAATGAGCCTTTGCTGGGTCTTCGCGGGAATGAGCCTTGCTGGGTCTTCGCGGGAATGAGCCTTTGCTGGGTCTTCGCGGGAATGAGCCTTGCTGGGTCTTCGCGGGAATGAGCCTTGCTGGGTCTTCGCGGGAATGAGCCTTGCTGGGTCTTCGCAGCCTGGCCTCCTCGGTTATGCCGCACCTGGGTGGGGAGAACAGCGATGGTGACGAGCATTTCACGAGCCCCTGCAAAGTGTCAAGCGCTTCCTTGATTCACTCAAACACCAGGCAGAACCTCCCACGAACACCAAACTTTCAATGACTAATACATTTAACCATTCAATCAAGATAAATCAGTAGGATGTTAGAGTAAGATATTAAAAAACATCCAGTGACTTTTCCCTGGAGCGCCCTGTGGAACGGCGACTGCAGGAGGCGGCCCGGGCTTCAGAGAGGTTTTGCATGGTCCGCACATAGGGGGAGAGGAGCCCAGGGCTGGACACGGGAAGGCAAACGGAGCAGCGAGATGCACAGTGAAAGCAATGGAGCCAGGGCCTTAGAATAAAATAAATATCTGTGAGACCACAGGATTCAAGTAAAGCTTGATAAGTAAATAATGGGAAGGAGGAAGAGCTCTTTCTTGCGGATGCGCTCTAGTTAACAGAGGTAGAAGAAACCGGGGAAATGGAGAATCACCTACAGGCAGACGCAGCAGTGACCCACCAGCAGGAGCGGAGTCGAGGAGACGCAAGATGCTCGCCTGGCCTCAGAAGGTGCCCTCTGCTAAACACTGCACGGTGGAGACCCTGCGGGACGGCCGCGCCCGAGGGAACAACGGGACAACCTCGCCGAGGGTCAGGGAGGCGCGGGGAAGGCCCGAGGGCACCCGCTGAGGAGGGTGCGGCGCCGCTGGGGTTCCAGCTGCAGGTGCAGCCTCGGGCGGGGCACAGGGAGCCCCAGACGAGCCCCAACCATCTGGGGGCTCAGTCTCTAGAACAGCTGACCAGTGACCTTCAAAAGTGCCAAGGCCGTGAAGGAGGGAGAAGACTGCGAAACTGCCCAAGAGCGGGGCACTGAGTGCACGGAGGGCCCTGGAGCAGGAAGACGGCATGGGTGGGACACCGGTGTTGGGAGCGCCCTCTGAGCGTCCAGGGCCTGGTCACGCGGCTCGGAGATGTTGCCGTCGAGGAGCCTGGGTGAGGGTGTACAGGAACTCTCCGTCCTATTGTGCAACTCTTCTGAGAGTCTAAAATTATTTCAAAATAAACAATGTAAAGAAAAGAAACAATGGCAACAGAGAGCTTGGTTTCCTCCCACTTGAGCACCAAATCACAAGTCCCACTGCAGGGTCTGCGACCCTGGCCTGGGTCTGCGATCCGCAGTCCGGCCGTTTCTCTGAAGGGCAACCAGCCCGGTGCCAGGACAGTGGCGGGCAGGACTAGTTCGTCCTTTACAAGATGGGAAGGTGCCAGTTTTAATAATAAGAGCACTGGCTCTCAGTCCCCAGACTGGCCTGTGGCTTAAGCAGAAAGCTGAGTTAAGGAGCCTTCGGAGAGATGCTCACAAGCTGACCAGAATGTGTCCACAAATGAAGGCCGCGCGAGGTTCTCAGGCTCACGCGGAGGCTTGGTGGGGCACGAGCAACACTCTTCTTTTCTCCTGACTTCTGAACCAACTCACAAACAGAGAGTCAGAGATCAAAGTACGCTTCACTCATGTTAAAGCTGATCGGAGAAAAGGGTTTTTCCTCTGCTTCCTAAGGACTTTTCCTTAATATTCTCCCCAGCCCCATCGAGTCACAGACCCTGAGGAGGCTGAAGATCCAATGACCACACCTGAGGCGCCTGTTATCTCCAAAGATTGTGGATGAGCCAGGCGCACTTGGCTTCCCCCAAACACCCATCAGAGAAGAACCCCCTCCCCTCACACCCACTGCGCCGAAGGGGAAGGGATTCCTCGTTCCTGGGCCACGCTCAGAATCAGGGGTGGGGACCGTCCCGCCCACGAAATCACTGGGTCTGGCGCTGCCAAGGCAACCGCAGGCGGGACTTGAAATTCAATAAATCTAGGAGCTTTTTTCATGGCCAATTTTTAAGTTGACAATTTTGTATGGCCTGCGAATGATGTTATAAATATCCAAATGGCCCTTGGCAGAAAAAAGTTTCCGCACCCCTGCCCTACAGCTTATACCTAAAAGTCTAGCAAAAGCCCATGAATTAAGGCTGCCAGGGGCTGTGGGGGAGGGGAAACGGAGAGTTTGTGTTTGCCGGACCGAGTTTCAGTTTAGTAAGATGGAAGCGTCCTCCCGGGGGATGGGTGGTGGTGATGGCAGCACCCGGTGAACGTGCTTAATACCACCTGACTGCAGCTCGAAAACGGCCAAGGTGGTGTCCTCGCTGGTTGGCCCAGTGGTTAGAGCTTCGGCCGGGGACTGACGGGTCCCAGGTTCGATTCCGGCCAAGCGGGAGGCAACCAAGAGACACAGCGATGTTCCTCTCTCCCTCCCCCTTCCACTCTCTCTGAAAAGCAACAGGAAAAACATCCTCGGGTGAGGGTTAAAATAAAAGGCCAAGATGGTAAGTTTTATCTTCTATCTATTCTACCACAATTTTAAAAGGTGTTTTTAAAAGGTACATGGATTAACAACACGGCCACAAACTCACTGTGGTTTTACCTTATCGGTGCCATTCAAAAGTGGAACAGAAGGCTGCCACTCTGCCTAGATTTATGTCTGCTCTGGGGAGAAGCAGAAAAAGGCCTCAGAAACGCTTGTTTTGGTTATTGCCTCTCCAGGGCAACAGCACAGGGACCATCAGAAAATGCTCTCAGGACCTGCCTACCTGCTTCAGGACCGAGTGGGTCGAGGACGCTGTGAGGCCCAGAATGAGCAGGGGAGAAGCTGATCTGGGCTCCTGGCAAAGGTAAAGGCGGTGGGGACAGGAGTGGCTCCGCAGGGCTCTGTTCTGCGCCAGGGAGCAGCAGTGCCAGGCCTTGCCAGGGTCCGGCGAGGTGCCGCAGGCCCGGGTGCCTCCCCCAAGACCCCGTCTTGACTCTTTCCCTTGTGAAGTGGCTCCGAGTCAGCTCCAGATGGAGCCTGAACCCCTGACCTCTCTGCACACAGCCGTCCGCGACACCCACCAGCCATCTGGGGCTCATAAACCGCATTCGCTATCTTTTCTTGGCTCTCAGGCTGTTGGAAAGCTGAAGGGCAGTGTTCGGGCCTGCCCGGCTTCCTCGAGGCCTTAATTCAGAACACATTTCCACAAAGAGAAGAAAGCACAAGGGCACTGGAGTTCAATTTACATTCTCCGTCAGTGAAACAAAATGGAAATAAAAAACAGTTGTGCGAGAGTCATTTATAACTAAACTGTGGCTCCAAGAGCCTTCCCTGCAATGCCATGGAATAAAAGGCATTTCTAAGTCACCAGCAAAAAGGCTAGTGACCAAAAAAGGAGAGGTGAAGGCTTTCTATGAAATAAATTAAGTTAGAGCGCTGACGACAGTGCAGCTCTTTCTCCCAACGGGGTGGGCAGCAGTGATCTCAACAGCTTCCTGATTGTTCCCGCATGGTCACCAGGAGGCCGCACTGTCCCAGGGAGCGGGGCTTCTCAAAGAGCACAGCTCATCTGCCATCACATCCCCATGATTTCCAGGTACAAATTTGCCATAGTAAGTTACGTCTGGCTAATTCTGCAAAAAAATACCCCAAGTGCTAGCAGATGGCCACAGTTCCAACCCTGTGTCAGCGCCTAAGCTAAGAGCCGGTGTGCTGAGCACGTGGAACGGCTACGATGTGGTGATAAAGCAACGGCTTCCGGACTCAGGTTTCAGACTTGCTCTCACCCAGCTAATCAGCAGCAGAAACAGAAGTCTACCCCTCGCTCCGCGTCTTGCACGTTTCTGCAAACCTGAGAAATGGAAGTTCTTTGAAGAGCAGGTACAGACCCTCCTCCCAAGAGCGGTCACATAGAGCTGCTTCCAGCTCCTCTGGGTGCCAGCTGCCCTCAGCGCCAGGCCTTACCTGTGCCAAATTTTCTCTAAAACATGCCTGAGTCCCGGCTAGTTTATCACCGCCTGTTCAGTGCTTCTTTTAGGGGCTCTTTCCCACATTACTTTGTCACTATTTACTTACAGGGCTGTTTCCACCATTGCAGTGTGAACTTTCCAGGGACACCGAGCACCCCTCATTCATCTGCTCCCTGTTTTCAGCTCAGCCCTTGGTGACTTCTTAAATGTTTATGGAAAAAAATTGTGTTCTGTCCATACACTCAAAAGTTACTCAAATTAAGCTTTTTCAACTTTTTGCTTTCCTTTAATCTGCCTATGGAGAAATATATTTAAAAGATACCTTTAGATATTGTAGGAATGGTTGGAAGTAGAGCCTGTTCGTTAGCACCTCAAAAACCCAACTCATGACCCCCGTGAGAGGTTGGAAGAGCAAAATACTGGCTTCCCAGACTCCCTTGCAGCTCCGTGTGCTACGGGAGTAGTCACGGCCAAAGCTGCCAGTGGAAGAACCGTCGGAGGCATCTCAGACCAGTGCCACCCTGTTCTCCTGCTTGTTCCTCTGAAGGCTGCTGCGGCCTGCAGACGGGAGGGTGAAAGGGACTCCGGTTCATCACACCCGGGGGGGGGAGCAGGAGACAGACAGACAGACAGACAGACAGACAGACAGACGGGGTTCTGGAGGGTAGCAGGCAGCGGCCCGCCGGCAGGGGCGCCTGCTAGCTCCAAGCCTCTTGTTCTGTAGGAAAACGGGCCCTCTCTTCAGACAGCGTCTACCCAGGGGTGGCCCACGTCCTTGAACGCGTCGGTTCGGCGCGAGCAGTGGAGCCCGCTGGCCGGGGGGCAGCCGCGGCCTGACCTAGAGAAGCACCCGAGACGATGCTTTTGAGAACGTACAGGGAAGCCCACTCGAGAGTTCTGTCGCGTCCCCAAGTCTTACATTTTGTTTTTTCCGGTATGACCTCCCAACATAAGGCGACGTGTGTATTTTTTCTGAACCACTATAACATAGGCCTGGCTTTCATGACGCTGTCCCCGAATACATTGCCCTACAGCCGCAAACGGGAAGGGTTTTCTCCCCTGTAACCAGGAAGCCGTTATCATGGTTAGGATTCCCTAACACATCCAGCGCCCATTCCGCAGCGGTTCCCGCTGTCCCGCCTACGTGTCGCCTGCAGCTGCTGCTTCGGAACCGAGCTGGGCACTGCCTTGCGTCGTTACCCAAACTAGCCCCTGCCCTCATTTCTTGGCTTGTGCAAGAGAACAAGCCTGTTGTCATGAAGTGTCTCACTGGAAGGGTTTGTCAGATTGTTTCCCCTGGTGTCATTTTATTGTTTCTGTCCCTATATTTCCTGTAACTGGAGTTATATGTAAAGGTTTGATGAGATTTGAGTTAAATGTTTGGCAAGAACCTGGCAGGAGATCCCTGGGCTAGTTTTCACGCTTTCTTTTCTTGGCGTGTGGCGGGGTCCCCCTCCAGGCCCAGGCAGGCTTCTCGGACACCGGCCTGGCGCCCCGCTCCCTGTCCCGCTCCCGAGCCTCTGCGTGTGCTGCGCTCTCCAGAGGCCACCTTGTCCCGCAGGCGCGGCGTGCCTCTAGCTCCTGTGTCGCCGGACCGGGACTTGCTGCTGACCAGCAGAATACAGCGCGGGTGAGGGAGGTCGCTTCCCTGACCAGGTTAGTGCAACAGCGACCATCTAGCCCGAAGGTTCTGTCTCTTGCTGACCTTGACGAAGCAAACTGCCATGCTGGAAAAGTTCGGGGGGGAAGGAAGCCGGCGCAGCTTTCACCAACGAGCAACGAGGCCCTCAAGGACCCAGAGCCTGCCAAGAACCTTGCACACGAGCCTGGAAGTGGCTCCTTCCCCATCTGAGCTTTCATATGAGACCCCAACCGTGGCTAACACCTTGATTGTGGCTTCACGAGACCCTGAGCAAGACCGTTCAGCTAAGCTGCACCTGGATTCCCACCCACAGAAACGATGAGGTAGTAAATGCATGTTGTTTTAAGCTAATAAGTTTTGGGGTGATTTGTTACCTAACAATAGATAATTTATATGCCCCACATACCTCAATTTATATTTCAAGCCTAACCAGTCTTTAAAGACCAATCTAAATACCTTAGTATCCTTAGGACCCTAATGCTCTGAGTCCCTGCTAATCCTTGATGGTCAGAACCACACAATTCATTATCTCAGACTGCACCAGGACCATTAATATAACCTCTGTAACTGGACCATACGTTCTTTTCAGGCAGGAGCCACATGGAAAGGTTGTGTCTCCTGCATTCTGAAGCACATGTTCTAAGATAGGAGGTACTCACTGAACACTCCTGATTAACGGTAGTAACAATTATTGTATTCAGCAACCCGTAACAGTGTACACTCACTATAAGCCTGCGTTACCAAATGTTGAGAGCTGTACCAACAGCTATAATTAAATATGTCTATAATAAGGAGAGATATTTGGCAGTGCAAAAAGAAACTGTTGTTTGGGAATTCCTTTTATTTTTATTAAAACAGTATAAATAGAATGAGTTAGTGACAATGGCATTTTCCAGATGTTCTCTAGGTAAGACATTAAAAAATATAAATAAGAGTATTTTCTTATTTTTTTTCCTGAGAAGATTCTAATAATATGCTCAGTCTTTAATCCATTGGCCCTCCCCAAATTCACATTTTCTCCCCAAGCTTGGTGTGCCGAGACTTGGAGAGTCACGTGTTAACAAAGGCACTGTAGAGTGCCGAGTTCAAGACGGGTTGCAAAGGAAACACACCAGATGCTCTCAGCCACTTTCTGTCATTGAAGCACTTGGAACATGCGCGAAGAGAAGAAACAAGATGCGCAGGGGATGACCTGGAAGGAGCACAGTGAGGGGCGGTGTGAGTGCCAGTCCGCCCTCAGCCCGGCATCAGGCTTCCCCCTGCATCCCCACACTGCAAGGCAGCCAGCGCCGCCTTCCCGGGGCCCCCTCCCTGGGTGGCTCTGGGCCTAACAGTGTGCCCGGGAGCGACAGATTGTTAAGAGATGGCAGCTGTAACAGAACACATGCCAGCTGTTGAATTCAAAACACTGTCGCAGGTTGCTTGACAGAGCTCCCACCATACTTCTGCAGGGGGCAAGGTGGAGGAACTGCCAAAGATTCATGAGAAAAGCAGCAGCTTCCCAAGAACCTTCTGAGAACCACCGAGTTTGAGGAGTCCAGCTGAGGTTTTCAGGGGATCCTTCACTTACCGTTACTCCTCCCACGCTATTGAATTATATTTCAGTCGTTATGGGAGTCCCTTGGCAGTGGCTCTTACTCGTATGTACCTAGGTGTGTGTCTTTAAATTTTTCTGCTTGGCACTTGATGGGTTCTTTAAATGTCAAAACTTGAGTCTTTGCTCGTATCTAGGAATTATTCTTACATTAATTATTTCTTTTATTGCTCTCTGGCTGCCTATTTTTTCATGATTTTATGTAGTTATGTGTTTATTTATATTGTTGACAATATTACAGATGACCCCAATTTTTACCCCTTACCTCCCTCCACCCAGCCCCCACCCCACCCCAGTCCCTCATCACACCATTGTCTGTGTCCATGGGTTATGCATATGTGCATATATGTTCTTTGGTTAATCTCTTCACGCCTCCCCTCTGCCATCTGTCACTCTGTTCCATGTCTCCATGCCTCTGCACCTATTTTGCTGGTGAATTTATTTTGTTCATTAGATTCCACAAATAAGTAAGATCATGTGATGTTTGTCTTTCTCTGGCTAATTTATTTCGCTTAGCTTAATATTCTCCAAGTCCATCCATGCTGTCAAAATGGGTAAGAGGTCCTTTTTATTCTTACAACTGCATAGGATTCCTTCGTGTAAATGTATCGCAGCTTTTTTTTTTTTTTTAATTTTCACCCGAATATTTTTTTCCTATTGATTTTTTTTAGAGAGAATGGAAAGGGGGGGAGAGACAGAGGGAGAGAAACATCAGTGTGAGAGAGACACATCGATTGGTTGCCTCCCACACGTGCCCCAAACAGGGCTGTGATCGAACCTGCAAGCCTGCAGTGCACAGCCCGACACTCCATCCACGGAGCCACACTTGCCAGGGCTGGAGTGTCTTTGTGTGGTTTAAGAATTAGGATGATACTGACCTCACAGAAAGAGCTTGGAAGTCTCCCACCCTCTTGAAGTTTTTGGAATAGTTTGAGGTGGAGAGATGTTAGTTCTTTGAATGTTTGCTAAAACTCACCTGTGAAGCCATCTGGTCCAGGACTTTTGTTTGCTGGGAGTTTTTTGATTAACACTTCAATTTCATTACTTACTAGCAGCCTGTTCATGTTTTCTGACTCTTCCTGATTGTGTTGGAGTATTGTATGTTTATAGGAATTTGTGCGTTTCACCCAGGTTGTCCAATTTGTTGGCATATAGTTGTTCATAGTATTTTCTTATGATCCTTTGTATTTCTGTGATGTCAGCTATTAACTTCGCCTCCTTCATTTCTGGTTTTATTTATTTGGGTTCTCTCTTAGTTTCTCGATGAGTGTGACTAAAGGTTCATCAATTTTGTTTATGTTTTCAAAAAACCAGCTCTTAGTTTCATTGATCTTTTGTATTTTTTTGGTCTCTACATGTCATTTATTTCCGCTCTGATCTTTATTATTTCCTTCCTTCTACTTACTCTGAGCTTTGTTTGTTGCTCTTTTTCTAGTTCTCTTGTAGGGTTAGATTGTTTATTTGAGATTTTTATTTTGTTTCTTGAGGTAGTCTTGTAATTCTAGGAATTTCCCTCTGAAAACTGCTTTTGCTGTGTCCCATAGAATTGGGGTTGTTGTGTGTTCCTTTTCATTTGTTTCCAGGAAGTTTTCAATTTCTTCCTTGATCTCATTGGTAACCCATTCATTCTTTAATAACATACTATTTAGTCTCCATGTGTTTGATGTTTTTGAGTGTTTTTACTGTTGTTGATTTCTAGTTTTATGCCATTGTGATCTGAGAAGATGCTTGATATGATTCAATCTTCTTGAATTTGTTCAGATTTATTTTGAGTTCTAGCATGTGGTCTATCTTTGAGAATGTTCCATGTGCACTTGAGAAGAATGTGTATTCTTCAGCTTTGGGGTGAAATGTTCTGAAAATATCAGTTAATCCATCTGATCTAGTGTGTTGTTTAAGGTTGCTTTTTCCGTGTTGATTTTTTTGTCTGGAAAATCTATCCAGTGATGTCAGTGGGGTGTTAAAGTCCCCTAGTATGACTGTATTGCTGTCTATTTCTCCCTTAAAGTCCTCCAAGAGTTTTTAAATATATTTAGGTGCTCCTGTATTGGGTGCATATATGTTTTTCAGAGTCATATAATCTTTTTGGATCAATCCCTTTTGTATTATGGAGTAACCTTCTTTGTCTCTTGTTATGTCCTTTGTTTTGAAGTCTATTTTGTCAAATATAAGTACTGCTAGCCCAACTTTTTTGTTGTTGTTTCCATTTGCATGGAAAACATTTTTCCAGCCCTTCACTTTCACCCTTTGTGAGTGTTTGGTTCTTAGGTGGGTCTCTTATAGACATTATATATATGGGTGATGTTTTCTTATCTATTCAGCTACCCTATATCTTTTTATTGGAGCACTTAATCCATTTACATTTAAGGTTATTGTTGATAGGTACTTATTTATTGCCGTTTTAATTCTTTATGCCTATGTTTCTCTCTCTATTTTGCCTACTTATTACAGGAGTCCCTTTAACATTTCCTGCAGTGCTGCTTTGGTGGTGATAAACTCCTTTAGCCTCTTTAGTCTGGGAAGCTCTTTATTTCACCATCTGTTTTGAATGATAGCCTTGCTGGATAGAGTAGTCTTGGTTTCAGATCCTTGCTTTTCATTACATTGAACACTTCAGGCCATTCCCTTCTGGCCTGTAGAGTTTCTGGTGAGAAGTCAGCTGACAGCCTTCCGGGAGCTCGCTTGTAGGTAACTGACTGTCTCTCTCTGTGTGCTTTTAAGAGCCTCTCTTTGTCTTTAAGGTTGGCCATTTTAAAAATGATGTCTTGCCCTGGTTGGTTTGGCTACGTGGTTAGGGCATCGGCCTGCAAGGACTGAAGGGTCCCATATTTGATTCCAGTCAAGGGCACCTACCTCAGTTACAGGCTTGTCCTTGGCCCTGGTCAGGGAGGCAAGCAATCAATGTCTCTCTCTCTCTCCCCTTTTCCACTCTCTCTGAAAAAGCAATGGAAAAAAATATCCTCAGGTGAGGATTAAAAAAATAATAATATAAATAAATAAATAAGATGTGTCTTAGTGTGGATCTCTTTGGGTTCATCTTGGTTGGGAATCTTGGTGGTTCCTGAACTTGTGTGACTTTTTCCTTCACCAAGTTAGGGAAGTTTTCTGTCATTATTTCTTCAAACAGGTTCTCTATTCCTTGCTCACTTTCTTCTCCCTCTGTTACCTCTATCATGCAGATTTTGTTGTGTTTCATGTTCTCTCCAGGACATCCTCATGATTTTTTATTATTTTTTCTTTCCTTTACTCTGATTGAGTGATTTTTTTCTTTCTTGTTTTCTAATTCACTGATTTAATCTTCTACTTCGTCTAATCTACTGTTTATTCCTTCCACTGTATTTTCTATTTCAGATATGTCATTCTTAATTTCCAACTGGTTGTTTTTCATGGTTTCTATGTACTTTTTCATGCTGTTGAGCACTCTTAAGATCATTACTTTATACTCTGTTTCTGATAAATTGCTTGCCTCCATTTCATTTAATTCTCTTTCTGGAGATTCCTCCTGCTCTTTCATTTGTTTCCCCATTGGTGCTGTTTCTTTGTGTTTGTTTCTGTGTATTGGATAGGATGCTATGACTCCCAGAGTTGGTGGGGTGGTCTTCTGTATTGGGTTTCTTGTGGGACCCAGTGGTTTAGTGTCCTTGATCAGAGCTGGGTGCTCTAGGAATGTCTCCTATTTGGGTTATGTGGGCCCTCACTCTTGCAGTTGTGTCTGATTGCTGTTGTCCCATTTAAGGGTGGGCCCTGAGCTTTGCCACATGGCCTTGCCCACAGACACAGACTGGGATGAACTTACCAGGCTGGTGCAATCCCTTTTTACCTGGGATAATGGGGTCTGAGTCTCCCAGGTGGACTGAATCCTTACTGATTCCCACTGCCCATCCTATATGGGCTCCCCTCCCTTCTCTGCTGCTCTGGATTGGGGATCCCTGCATAAAGCCAAGACCCCACACTTTCAGGGGTGGGGAATCTGCTGCCCCCAAACCCCTATGGCTTCCCAGCTGTGGGAATTGGATCACCCTCTGCACGTCTCCTCCTTTCTTTCCTCCGTGCTCCCTGCTCTCAATATTTCAGATCAGTTACACTTCAACTGGTTTTTCAAGCCAATGGCTCTACAGTTTAGCTGCAAGTCTGGTCCAGTGTTGGAAGCAAGCAGATGGATCCTCTAGCTACACTGCAGCTGCTTTGGAATCTCCCTGTCTGCCTATTGACTTTATTCTGTGCTTCAAAGAATCTAATAGACTTGTCTGACTTCTATGTACATTTTTAGGTCTCTTAAGTTTTCCCTCATTTCTAATTTCTCTTATTTTACTTTATAGACCACAGGTAATTCCATGTTTACCTATGTTAAATCAATAATTTGAAACTTCAAATGAAATTTGTTTTAATAATCATACATGATTTTATATGTGGCATATACAATTTTAAATTTTTCTTGCAACGTTTGCTGATTGCTCCATTTTCATAGCAACCCATTCTTGTCTTATTGATGCACATGAATCTATCTAAGGGTCATGATGGCAATTCATATTGGCCAGGGTTATTTCAGGGGAAAAAAGCCACTGTCTGTTTTCCAGATATTAAGTTTTCTATTTTATTTCTTTCATTGACTAATTAGCTACAACTAAAATTACAGCTTTGTAATTTTAGTGGTTGCTTTACAGTTTATAGTATACATTTTTAATTTATCACAATTTACTTATGAATGATATTACAGTACTTCACAGGTAGTGTGAGTACCTTATAATACTAGACTTCCATTTTTATTTTCTTCTTTATTATTATATTTATTCTTTTTGTTTGTTTTTTTAATCCTCACTTGAGGATATTGTTTCCATTGCTTTTCAAAGAGGGTGAAAGGGAGAGAGAGAGAGAGAGAGAGAAACATCAATGTGAAAGAGACACATCGATTGGTTGCCTCCCATTCACGCACCGACCAGGGCTGGGGATTGAGCCTGCAACCGAGGTACATGCCCTTGGCTGGAATCGAACCCGAGACCCTTCAGTCCACAGGCTGATGCTCTAAGCACTGAGCCAAAGTGGCCATGGCTATTATATTTGTTCTTTATTATATTGATGTCCTTCTACATATGTTATAAACACCCAAAACTGTTCCAGGTCACATGGTCTTAGAGCCTAGATTTTTAGATCCATTCTCTTAAACTACATGCTAAACACCTCACCTAAACAAAATAGGAATACAAAAACCCTCTGCTTGAATTTGGGCTTTGACGAGCCTCAGCTCAGAAAGTTTGTGCTGGTTAAATGTGAGGAGAGTCCTGGTTAGAATGAAGCACAGTCAGGCAGTACACATGCTTGTTAGTGTGGCTTCTTCATGGTTTCAACAATGTGTGTTCATTGAGTCCTCCAAAAGTTCTAAAATAGCTGCTGAGACAAAACTGCTAGATTTACAAGGTTACTATAACTATTTTTTATGTGGAAAGTAAAATACATAATGTGGCAGACAGCTTTGCATTCTATAATGAGTAATAATTGCTCACACATATAGTGCTTACAGCGTGACGAACACCATTCTGAGTGATATATATAAATTTATTCAACCTTACTTCATTATAAGTAGTCTGTTTACAGCAGGCCCATGAAAATTACTATATATGGCAATTCAGAAACGGTTTAAGTTGAGAATATAATCAATTTTGAGGATGGTATGCATCCTGTTATATTACTTTGCTGCTTATATTATATTACTTTAGTAAATCATACATCAGGATTTACCAAAAAAAAGTTTAGTTTCCATCTCAGGTGAATACTAACTTTTTCTCTCCTTAAAAAGAAAAACATTTTGTGTTTTATTATTCCAACAAGTTCTCGATCTTATTGTTTCACCTAGTCCTGATCCATTTTAGTTGTTACTGTTCATATCATTTTTATGACACGGCATCAGATTCTCAAATAAATACTGACAGGAGCAAGGCTGGAATTTGTGGCATAGTAAATTGTTTGTATAATCTATGCCCCCTAAGAGATGAATAAATCATACATTCTTGTGTAGCAGAATAGAAGGAGTTTCCATGTGGGCCAGCGGAGGAACTCTGAGCACATCTGTGGAATGTCAGAGCCCTGGTTCAGGAGGACAAGGCCACTTAGATGGCAGTCCAGGGCTGGGGGCACAGACTCCAAAGGCAAATGACAGCAAATCACTTCCAAAGGGCAGATGGGATCAGGGAGCAGACCAGTCCAGCCATCCCACCGGTGACGCTGCTGGGCTCTCTGCATGGATCTGAGGCTTTTCTTTCTTCTCACTGTCACAGCGCATTAAGCTACACCCATGCCCCAGTGTCTTGGGAAAGAGGCGAAATCTGAAAAACAGCAACAGCAAGACACCCATTTGGATCAGCTCATATGGGGAGTTGAATAAACACTCAGTAATAATAAGTAAAATGTATAGTGTTGTAGTTAGTGGTACATGCTAAGGAAAAAATAGAGCAGCTACGGACATGGGAACAGAGTGGTCAGGGAAGGCTCCAGTGAGAAGGTGCCACTTGAGCAGAACCTGGAGGAGGTGGAGAAGCCAGGCAGCCTCTGGGAGGAGGGCATTCCAGGTGACAGGGACACTGGGCCCAGCCTGTTGAGAAGACTAAGGAAGCCAGCGAGGGAGGAGTGAGGGAGGGAGGAACAGGGACGGCCACAGGAGGGGAGGGTACATGGAGAGCAGAGGGCCAAATCACACAGAACCTGTGGGCCACTGGAAAGATGTTTGTGTTCTCTATAGATGGGAAAATTGCAGAGACTGTTAATGAGACAGGAGGAAAAGATGTGAATTGGATTTTTAAAAATTTTATTTTATTTTTTAAAGATTTTAAACAATATTTATTGATTTGAGAGAGAGAGAGAGAAAGGGAGAGAGAGATCGATTTGTTGTCCCACTTATTTATGCACTCATATGAGCCCTGACTGGGGATCGAACCCGCAGCTTTGGCATATCAGGATGGTGTTCTGACCGACTGAGCTTCCTGGTCAGGGCATGAGTGGGAGTTTGAATGCATCATCCCAGCTGCCATGTGGAGAGCAGACGGGGCAGGGCAAGGATGGACGCAGAGATCAGGCGATGTGAGGAAACAGAAAAGGAGACGGAAAAAGAATGGCCAATGTCACCCCAGGGAAACCGGGGGGCGAGATGTTCAGGAGCCAAGCCAAGAAAGGGCTTCAGGAAGATGAGGGTCCAATGCCACTAACAAGTCAATAAGATTAAAATTTATAACCGACCCTTGGGGTTAGAGCGATGGAGATCACGCAAGGCCTTGTTGGAGCAGCTTTTGTGGAGAGGTGGAGGTGCAGTCCAGGTAAGAGTGAGTTCAAGGTCAGTGAAGATGGTGGAGTAAGGGCTTCTGAAAATTCTCTGCTTCATAAGAGCAACGAGAAAACTGGTAAAATTGTCAGAATCAACTTTCTAAGAACCTTGGAGAGTAACTGAAGTCTTGTCGCAATCCAGGGAGCATTTATGCAAGAAAAGCAGCCAAGTCTCAGTAAGAACAGAAAGCTTTGTGGAGCTTTAACTTGCCCTGCACCCATCCTTTTCTCTCCAGCTTTTCAGAAGCTTTAAAAAGCAGCAGCCTGACAGCCACCAGGAAGGGCAGAATGGAAGTGGAACCTCTTCAGGTCCTTGTCTCAGAGAATTGTCGTTATTTGACATGTCTGTGGTTCCCTAGAAGACTCTAGTTAAAGGTTGTCTTCATTTGGCCTGATTCAGAGCTCACCCAGCAAGAAAAAACACCTCTTTGCTAAAAGGTGTTTGTTAAAAACATTTAGAGGCAATTGTCTAACTTCACAACTGCACAAAGTTGGGGAAAATTATAGGCTAACAAAAAGGCTTAAAAGGAAAAGTTGGAAAATGACATATTCACAGGGGCTTTGAAAAGCTACACTGCATCCCGGGGACTCTAGAAGGCCATGCAGGTGCACAGGCCCGCGGGCGCGCTCAGGAACGACCTTAGCTCTCACCTCTGGCTGGCATCTAGGCTCTGTGTCAGCGGGAAGTGAGGGCTAAGGCACAGTTGTCACTGCCTGGCTGAGTGTTGAAGGCATCCCCCAAATGTATACAGAGCCCTTGGCAAAGATTGGGGGACTCCTCATTGGCTCCAGGTGTTTAAGGAAATCTCTGTCTAATCATTAGCTGACCAGTAAGCTAATCAAGCAGAGACTTAAGTGGCCACACACAACAAAGAATATAGACAGAGCTTGCTCAGAAAAGTTCTTAAACACACAAACAATAACAAAAGCAACAATAAGAACAAACCCTGGGGGAGAGGAAAACCTGATGTCCAGGGTTGCCATATTACATTATTATTTAAAATGTCCAGTTTTTAAAATAAAATTATAAGGCATGCAAAGAAATAAGAAAGTGTGGCCCATACGCAGAAAAAAAAGTCAATAGAAACT
This sequence comes from Miniopterus schreibersii, assembly GCF_964146895.1. Taxonomy (NCBI): domain Eukaryota; kingdom Metazoa; phylum Chordata; class Mammalia; order Chiroptera; family Miniopteridae; genus Miniopterus; species Miniopterus schreibersii. The sequence goes on along the minus strand of NC_138111.1, from coordinate 70,918,021 downwards.
GTCCCTGAGGAAGCCTAGACACTGGGCAAAGACTTAATCAGCTGTTTTAAATATGTCCAAACAACTAAAGAAAATCATGTCTAAAGAAATAAAGAAAAGTATGAGAATGAAACATTATCAAATAGAGAAAAGCAATAAAGAGACATAAAATGCAAAAAAAAGTACATTCATATGAGTATGACAAGAGATAAATTGATAAAAATGCTTACTATAGTGATGGGGACAGAGCAGTGTCTGATTATAAAGGGACAACACAAGGGGGCTTTTGGGGTAATGAAACCATTCTGTATCCTAACTGGGCTGGTGATTACAGAATTCTATGCATATTTTAAAATTGATATCAGTATACCCCCCAAATAAGTCCATTTTATTGTGTGATGATTGAAAAATAAAATTCAAAAACATCAAATGCCGATTATAAAAATAATAAAAAGAAAACAAAATACTTGTTTCACAAAAGCTAGAAATAAAATGCCAGACAACACCATGTAAGATAAAAAAGGAATAGCTTAGAGGAAAGTTAAAGTTCCTAGTCTTGACACTGGTAGGTAGCTCATTTGGTTAGAAATCATCTGTATATGCCAAGGTTGTGGGTTTGACCCCTGGTCAACCAACGAATGCGTAAATAAGTGGAGCAACAAACCAGCGTTTCCCTCTCTCTCTCTTTCCCTTCACCTCTCTCTCTAAAATCAATCAATCAAAAAATATGTTTAAAAAGTTCCTAGTCTTATTTGGAAGAATAGGCTGCTTATTAAAATCAGATTTAAATTTAACCGTGTATATTTGCTAAGGCTAATCAACAAAAATAGAAATAGAATGGATAACTTTCAAACAAGTAGATATACATATTTCAACAGAAGCCAAAACTGAAAACAATAGAAATAAAGAGAAAGCATAATAAATTGGAAGCCTAAAATAAGTTGTTAAAAACAAAGTCTCATATCTATAATAACAGATTAATTTTATCTACAGCATTGGAGACAATTGGATCAGATATTAAAAATATGCTGCATGAAAGGCACACATTAAATATAGGGGGTGGGGAACCAAAAGGACAATTCAAACAAAACAGAAAGATTGAAAATAAATGAGTAAAAAAGAATGTACAAGGCATATATTGTATTATAAAAACAAAGCTAGCATAGCAATATTAATATCCTGTAAGATATAATTTAAGGTATAGAGCATAAAAATGGACAAAAGGATTCATTTTATATTATATCAATTAAGATTTCATGTGTGGCTGTAATAAAGCCAACAGAAGTGATTTCAACAAAAGTTTATTTTAACAATATAAGTTTCATTGCCAGGCCAACCAGAACTGCTTCAGGGGTTCATGATGTCAGCAAGCTCCTGGCTTCCTTCTTTCTCTATGTTATGTCATTCTCATGGCTTCTTTGTGATCCTAATGTGAATGCTTTACCTCCAGCCTCACTCCTGCATTCCAGACAGGAAGAAGAAAAGGAATTGCCTACATCAGAAGTTACACACGTGGCCTCTCCTAAACAGAAGGGAAACCAGCAGTTATAAATTATCACCTGAGTACATTGCTACTTCAACCCAACTGGGCTATTGTTGCTAAGGAATAAGGGGAGAACATGCATGAGGTAGGCTGCAGTGTTTACTACACACAGTGCCAAAGCAAACTGTAGGCTAACTAGATAAAATTACCATAAACTTATATGCACCTAACAACATTGCTGAGAAATACAAAAGGCAAAATATAACATGATTATAGGAACACATTTACAAAATCACAATCACAATGGGAATTTTTAAACAAGCCTCTTTCAGACACTGATAGATCAAGCAGGAAAAAGTAAGTAAGAATAAAGATTTAAAGCAGTGCTAATCATGTTTGGTTCGTGTACTAGTGTGCTGCACGGTTATGAACTTATACCAGAATGTAAATCAACTAAGCCCATAGTTTAGTTTAATTAATAGATTTAAAAAATATATATATTAGGCTTTCATGATGAAAGGAAGCTTTGAACTGGTTTATATTTCAGTACAAACTCCTTATCTCGTCATAGACCTGATAAAATGTTCACAGACCAGCTTCTTTTTGAGTAGTCCTGATTTAAGTCTTTTATTTTTATTTTTTTATTGATTTCAGAGAGAGAAGGGAGAGGGAAAGAGATAGAAACACCAATGATGAGAGTCACTGATTGGCTGCCTCCTGCAGGGCCCCTGATGGGACTGAACCATGACCTCCGGGTTCATAGGTGGACACTCGACCACTGAGCCATGCTGGCCAGACTTGATTTGACGCCTCTTTATCTCTATGTAAAGACTTCTTCTTTGACCAGCTACTTTGAGTAATACTGGTTTAAATAATATCTTAACAAGCTTGAACCCCAAACAGATGATAAATATTTGTTTCTAAAAGTTACTATGTGCTGAGGACTCAATTAGTCCTGTCAAAACCCCCAGGCCTATCAATAGGAGAGTCAAATTTGGATCCAGGCAAATCTAGAGCTTATTGCTATGAAGTGCTCTCCGCTGCACCCAGCACCGTAGGTCATCTCCGTTGGGGGCAGCCCAAGTCCCAGTGTGAGTCCCATCCTCCACACAGAGACCGAAGGGTGACATACTTTATCTTCTGCCAGTGTGTGCACAAGATCTGAACGTGTGCAATGTACAGTTTCTATCACGTGGAGAATGGTTGATATAAGTTTGAATCTCACATTTCAATTTTACCTTATGTTAGTTTCATTGGTTAAGGCAAAGTCTATTTATGGAGGTTTATTTTCAGAAATTCCTGGTCCTGGGTGCAGGAGAGTAAGATATTCATTTCTTTTGCTTGAAGGGGACAAGGCACCGGCTTGGGTGAGAGGTCATTCTCTGTTGTGGGGCAATTTGAGGACTGCAAACAAGACAGATCTTAACATCCCACAAACCTTACTGTGGTCAGTGTTGTACTTTCATCTTCCTATGAACTGAGGGTGGACGTCACTGTGAGAGCAACAGGGAAATGCTGGAACTAGGGGCCTAACTCGCTCTTGACTTTTACCAACCCCATTTCTGTTTCCTCACAGGCAGGTGCTGTTAGCAGCTTAAAGTTCATCCTTCCCGCCCTCATTCTGCGCAATTATTTAGTGTAGATTGAGCAAGGGTGGGACTAGGGTTTTATTACTATTATTTCACAAAAATCTTACCTTGCTTTCATTGTTGTGTGACTTGCTTTTTCCACTTTACAACAGGACTTGGAGGTTTGTCTTGCAGTACATAAGCCCCTAGCTCATCCTGTATACTGTGTACAGTATATGTCCTATGTATTCATTTAGACAGTCCGCTATTGAGAGATATTTAGGTGATTTCTAATTTTTGGCTATGAAAAACAACACAGTATGTAGTTGTACCTAGTCTCCAGAGTTAGCTATTAATAAAGTGCACCTCCAGGCTTTGTGTCCTGACATAGTCCACTCCCGCATGGATCCGGGCTGCCATTGTGACTCACTGTAACCAGCAGGAAGCAAGGGAGTTGATGCTGTGACAGCTCCAGCTCCAGCTCCAGCTCCAGCTCCAGCTCCAGCTCCAGCTCCAGCTCCAGCTCCAGCTCCAGCTCCAGCCCCAGGCCTGTGTTAAGGAGGCCTGGCATTTCCACTCCCATGGTCTGGCGTTGACCCACCCATCATGTAAGAAGTCCTTCTGAAGAAAGGCCGCACACAGAGGCCTAGAGAAGGCCTCTCACACTCCCACACTCCCCTTGGAGATAAAGGCCTCCTGGAGGAACACCACGGTGCCGCACGTGTGGGTGAGGAGCTGTCGTGGATGTTTCAGCCCAGCTGAGCCTGCACAGTTCTACAGCCCAGGGGAAGAACTGTCGGCTAAGCCCCCTCAGCCCACAGAACCTTGAGGGATAATCATGAATTGCTGTTTTAATCCACTAAGTGTTGACTTTACTGTGTGGCAATAGATAAGCAACAGTCGGCAATGATTATCTCTCTGTATAGAGAAGTGAATGGCCCTGGACGGGCGGCTCAGTTGGTTGGTGCCTCCTCCCCATACCCCAAGGTTGTAGGTTCAGTCCCCGGTCAGGACACATATGAGAATCAACCAACGAATGCATGTTCCTCTCTCTCTAAAAATCAATAAATAAAGTAAGAAATGGATGTTCCAACAAACTTGCAAAGAGAGAGAGAGAGAGAGGGAGGGAGAACTGAATGACTAGATCACAGGGCGCACACATCAGATATTAATCACTCCTGCCAGTTGCCCTCCAAAATGGCTGCACACCTGCACCCTGCATTCCACCCCCACCCACAGTGGGGGGTACCACTTCCCTGTTCCACCCCCACCCACGATGATGGGGGTACCACTTTGGCTTAAAGTGCTTGCCAGATCAAAATCAGGATTTCATTTCATGTTGCCTTTCTCTGATTACTAGTCAAATTAAGTAGGTTTCTCTTTGTTTACTGGCCACTTGTGTTGACTTTCCTGCTGGCCACCTGTTGGGGGAGAGACCAGGAGGTCTGTGTGCTGGGCGGCCCCTGTGCTTCCTTTCCAGGTGCCTTCCTGGGGCTGCTCCTTGCGTCAGCCTCCGGGTTCCAGGCACCATTGCCATCGGTCTGCAGCTCCCACAGCTGACGGACAGCGGCAAGGTATTTACCTACCTGTCTTGGAGAGGCCACTCTCATGTCCACAACGGCCCCATTGTCATACACTCAGGTGGACATCACCAATACCCTCCCACAGGATCAAAAAACAAAACAAAACAAGAGTGGCTGCCACAGCCTGAGCAGCCTCATCGAGGGTGACGAGAGACTGGACATCGCCTCCCTCACCCTGCGACTGGCCTTCTGGACCCTGGTAGCAATTAGGACCCTGTTCCGACCACAGCACCCATCCGCTCACATGGGAGTAGTCTCAGAGGCGGCCACCGCATCTCAGGGTGGCCTCATGCGCATCTCTGTAAGACCTGTAAGGCTTCGTGTGCGTGTGTGTGTGTGTGTGAGTGTGTGTGTGTGAGAGTGTGAGTGTGTGTGAGAGTGTGTGTGTGTGTGAGTGTGTGTGTGTGAGTGTGTGAGTGTGTGTGTGTGAGTGTGTGTGAGTGTGTGTGTGAGTGTGTGAGTGTGTGTGAGTGTGTGTGAGTGTGTGTGTGAGTGTGTGAGTGTGAGTGTGTGTGAGTGTGAGTGTGTGAGTGTATGAGTGTGTGTGTGTGAGTGTGTGAGTGTGAGAGTGTGTGTGAGTGTGTGTGAGTGTGAGTGTGTGTGTGTGTGAGTGTGTGTGAGTGTGTGTGAGAGTGTGTGTGTGAGTGTGTGAGTGTGTGTGTGAGTGTGTGAGAGTATGTGTGTGAGTGTGTGTGAGTGTGTGTGTGAGTGTGTGAGTGTGTGTGAGTGTGTGAGTGTGAGTGTTTGAGTGTGTGTGTGTGTGAGAGTATGTGTGTGTGTGAGTGTGTGAGTGTGTGTGAGTGTGTGTGAGAGTATGTGTGTGAGTGTGTGTGAGTGTGTGTGTGTGTGTGTGTGAGTGTGTGAGGGGAACTGCACGAGCACCCAGCACTCTGGCACCAGCCCATCAGGATTTGCTAAGTAGGCCACCGTGCTCCGCCTGTGGCTGCCGGCCACCGCTCTGCTTGCCTGAAGCTGGGGGCTGAGTCTGTCCTGGGAGCTCTGGGTGTCACTCTGTTGAGAGCCCTTGCAGTGAACGAACCCAGTTCTGGGATGGCCTAGCTGCCCCCAGAGAGCAAGAGAACCATACGCATGAGCAGAGCAGAGCAGCTCCCACTGCCTCCTGGAGGCAACAGCGTGGGGCCTTCTCCCCTTAACACAAGGGAATGAGCGTGTGTAGATTTTGTCTATTTTAAATAATTTTCTATTGGACAGTCTTGTATTATGCTTGATAATTTTATAATAAACAGTAAGTCATTTGAAAGGGCTTCCTCTGGTCTGTGTTCATTTATTACATTGTGTCCTGGGGCTGCCGTAACAAAGCACCACATGCAGGGCAGCTTAAAACAACAAGAATGTCTTGCCTTCCAGTTCTGGGGGCTGGAAGTCTGATATCAATGTGTTGGCCAGGCCAGCTCCCTCTGAAGGTGCCAGGAAAGGATCTGTCACAGGCCTCTCTCCAGCTGGTAGTCCCTTGGCCTGTGGCACCATAACTCCAGTATTCTATGTGTGTGCCTTCCCTCTCTACATGCCTGTCCCCCTGTCCCAATTCCCCCCTTTTTTTGCACTTGTGGACATTTTAATGAACTTCCCTCCATGTGGCTTCAAGCTATCAGGACCCAGGTCACCCTAGCACCTACAATCTCCCAGCTCTTCTGAAGAATGTGGCCTCTGCCATGACAGGCTGCTGGGGAGCCTTCCCTTCCCCAGACTCTGTAGTAGTGATCGCACCACATCGGTGATGGGAGCAGCTCCAGTCTTGTTTTTGGCAACATTTACATGCCTGCTCACTGACCAAGGTCCACAGTTTATCAAGGTTGACAGTAGGCAGAAACTCTGGTTACTTTTTAGGTGGTCGTGCCTCACACCAACTTTCCCAAAGGAACCTGGGTGATATTTGTGGAAGTTGGTCCTGTGATGGGACCAACAGGATGGAAGCCACCAACAAGACCTTGACCTCCCGGATGCTTGCTGGTGCTTGCCGATGTGGCCGTGGCCATGGCCATGGCTCACTTGGCCCCGAAGTTTCCGGGTCTTCCTCAGTCTGGATAGCATGTGGATGGTCGAAATGCAAGAGCCCAAGTTCCCTTTTTCATCAGGGCACAGTCATACTGGGTTAGGGGCCCCCCTGATGACCTCATTGTAATTTGATCATCTGAAAGGACTGTTTCCAAAAAAGGTCACATTCACAGGCACTGGGGTAGGACTGCAACATCTCTTGAGGGCCACAATTCAACCCATAACGTACATCAAAACCAGTGGGGCAAATGGAAGGCAGCTCACTGTGGGTCTCAGGCTGTCAGAGCTTTGCCAAGTGGAACCGGGATGATCTTCTATGCATTCAGAGATTGCATTACGCAGGAGAGGCCAGCTGTAAAGCATGTCCAGTAAGACTGGTAATTGTGGATCCATAAGGGATAGAGATTCTATATTTGCTTTTAAGACTGAGAAGTAACTTTTAAAGAGGATTTGAAAGATACTATAGGGATGAAATATTGTTGAACAAAAATCTTATCAACATTAGTATTTTCATTCAATAATCCTATTGTAGTAACCATGGTGATATAAATATATCTTAGTTTTATTGACTTTTTTTAAAAAAGAATTGACTATTGTTTCCAACTTCCTTGTTAGTAAAAATATTCTTAACTACACGTGTGGTGTAATTGGAAATTAAAAAAAATCTTTGCCCCTGGTTCCTGGCACAGAGCTCCTAAAACCCTTGGCCTGTTACTCATAACAAGCCCCTCTCAAACAGAGCTGTGTTTATGCTGATGAGGAGACTCTTGGAGGTCCCCTAGCAGCTTAGGAATGGAGGCTGGTCACCCAAAGACCAAGCCATGATTAGAGAGTTGGAACTTTAAGATCCCATCCCCAACCCCACCGCCCCACTCCCAATCCTGACCTCCGGGGAGAGGACAGGGGCTGAAGGTTGAGTTCAATCACAAATGGCCAGTAACTTAATCAACCATGCCTATGTCATGAGATTGCCATAAAATCCCCTAAGGGAAGGTGTTCTGAGAGCTTCCAGGCTGGTGAACACATGGAGGTGCTCCCATTTCTTGACATAAAGATTGGAAATTTAAAATAAAGTTTCTTTGTTATAATGATTGCGCTCAAGCTTTATGAATGTCTAAACCTCATAGTTATTGTTGAAAACTGGAATCTTTGATTCATCACACCTGAATCTAAATTTTTGGAAACAAGAAATCCTATCCAAGCTGTCTATAGACATAAATGGTTTGAGATGAACTATACAAATGCACTGTAGTTTGAATGGATGTGTAATTTCAGGATAAGCCTATAATAAAGTTCATTCAGCCATGTAAGATGAAATGGAGAAACTGCTAGCATTGTTTTATAAAGATTTGCTACATATTAGAAAGACTGTGGACTGGTATGTGACAGAATTTGTTGTGTTGGTCCTAAATCAGAGTTCAGCACATCAGCTTTTGTCTGTCTTGCTTCCGTCTCTCTCCTGCCTCTCCCCTCCCTTTCCTTTATTAGCAAATATCCTGCTACCATATCTCAGCATTGTGGGGATTCATCAGCCCCTTCCTTAGGGAGCTTCAGATCAGTAGGGAAAATAGACCCAAATCTAGTAAACTTGCCTCATACCGGTAAGGTTACAACTGTGCTATGTGTCTCCAGGTGGGGTTCTAGGTGCTGTGTCTACATGGAGCCTTGACCTGTTGTGGGGGTAAAGGCGATAGAGGATGTGTCCCTGAGAAGCGACAGGTGAAGGAATTAATGAAAGCTACCTAAGTGAAGGAAGTCAGAGGGAGATGTTCCAAGCAGAAAGTACAGTTGTGGAAGGCCTCATGTGGAAGGTGCTTGGTGCTATTTGTGTTTGGGGACATGAAAGGCCAAGATGGCTGGACAGGCAGAACAAGGACAGTGTGGTGCAGAGTGAGGTGGGTGGTTAGGACACCCTGACCTCTCTGCAGGGCTCCTTGCACACCCTCGCTGCATGGCAGCTCCTTGTAATGTTAGATTCTAGCCTTTAACTTAAGGGCACTAGCAAGTCTTGAGCAGCAAGGTAGTTAGACGTGGGTTTGAAGGACATGTGTGGAGAACAGATTAGAGCTGGGTGATGATAGAAATGGGGAGACGCCTCATCCAGGTGAGAGATGATATCCTGGACTAGGGCATGGCAATGGAGATAGAGGACATGAAGCAGAGGGCATCCAGAAAGCAGAACCAACAGGACACGTGATGGAGTGGACAGAGGGAGAGAGGGGGCCATCAGAGACGGGGCATCAGTTTCTCACTTGCGTTGCTACATGGATGGCAGTGCCTCTGGGTGAGGGAGGGAATTTAGGGAAAAGACTAAGTTTGAGGCAGGGTTCACAGTAGATCATGAGTTTGAATTTGGGCAACTTGAGTTTAAGGTGCCATTGGGACAACCAAGTAGAAAGACCATGGAGACGGTTGAAAACATAGGTCTGGAGGTGAGGGAACGGTTGGGGTTGGAGGTACACATTTTGGAGTTGCCAGGTTTATAGGTGACAGCTAAAGCCATGAGCTTGGACAAGATTTCTCGGTGGGAGGTTGTGGAGTGAGGAGAGAGGATGGCCTGGGACCACGGCCAGCATCCATGGCGAAGCCGAGTGGGAGACGAGGACAGGCGGAGGGGCACCCAAAGCAACAGCGTAGGGCCGGGCGCTCGTGTCATGGAGCCCGGAGAAATGCGTGCTTTTGGGAGGAATGGTTAAGATGAAGCACTGAGGAGAGGCTACGTGGGAGAAAAGCAGACATGGCCGTTGGGTTTCCTAGTCTGGGGACCCAGCTGATGGGGGCCAAGCTGATTGTGTGGATTCAGGCCCAAAGCCAGACTGGTAAGAAGAGTGGAGTGAAGGAATGGAGCCTTTTTGTTTGACAAGTTGGCTTATTTATCTTATTTTGTGCTTGGGTTTTTACACAGCTTGCTGCTAGTAGAAGGGTTGTTCAGTTGAGGATTTTACAAACAAACAAACAAACAAACAAACAAACAAACAAACGGAAATCACACCACACTGGTTTGTGAGTATTCCGCCATGAAAGACCAGAGGACAGAAGGCTGTGAACTGAGTCATCTACTTTCTAGAGTTTGGCATGCTCAAATGTGCCATTCTTACTGATATTTTTGGCCTGATCTAGCATTTACTAAGACTCAAAAAGCACTACCCATAAAAAATTAATAAATGGGACATCATCAAAATGAAAAACTGCTGCTTATGAAAAACATTGTTTAAAAAAATTAAAACACAAGCCAGACACTGGGAGAAAATATTATGTATATCTGTATCTATATCTCCATCTACCTGAAATTAGCTTAAACCTAGAACATAGAATGGACTCTTAAAACTCAAAAATAAGAAGATATGCAACCCAGTTAAAGGTTAGGAAAAGACTGGAATAGACATTTCAGAAAAGAAGCCGTAGGAACATAGGATAGGCTGTTCCTCAGGTGCCCTGGAGCCCCTTGGTCTCAGAGCCTTCACACTGGCCATCACTGCACCTGGAATGCCTTCCCAGGTACCTGCATGGCTCCCTCCTCACAGCCTTCATGGGCTGCCCGGCTTCTTCCTCTCGTGGGCACACACCACGCTCATTTCTTTCCCTCTTGCCAGCTGCCTGTCCTGAGGGCAGCATGCCGTGTTCCATGGAGGTGGTAGGTAGTCAGCCTCCTGGTACAGAGGCCCCTGTGGAGTTCCCTCCACAAGGAGGAGGGTGGGCCTGTGAAAGCAGCAGTGCACTGTGGCAACGACTGCCCGACTCCCACGGCCAGGCTAGAAGGCACTGCAGCTTCTGCCTGCTCTCGCTCCGGGGGAAGCAGCTGCCTTGTGAGGATGTTCTGGGAGCCCTGCAGAGGGGTCCACGTGGCTCTGCGCACACCCAACACTAACTTGCCAGGGTGGGAACAAACTGCCTTGTGAAGATACACCCGCCCTGAGCCAGAGGTGACCAGCTAAGCCTCTCCTGAATTCTTGATCCACAAAAACCACCTGTGTGAAGTAATTAATGTTTACTGTTTTAGCCCTTAGGTTTGAGGTGACTTGTTACGCAGCAATAGCTGACTGATACAGTGGGAAGGCGTAAGGAGCTGCCTCTGGCTGAGACCTAAGCCACGTTCTGCTGAGTACTTAGAAAAAGCATAGTTGACACCTCTCATTGTAAGGATGGATGTTTTGTGTTTATCAATCAGTTCTGAACCTGCAGGTAGGGGGAGAGGGAGGGAGGCAGGGAGGGGAGATAGGGGAGAACAGGTCTGAGTTATGGATGGGGAGACTCTGGGGAAAGAGAAATGCTGAAAGACTCATTCCTAAGAAGCTTTAAGGAATAGTGTGTGATACAACCCACATTTCTAACCCCACCCAAGAATCTGTCAGCAAAAATATATATTGCTGTTTAAACTTTCGGCCGGGTTTGTGGGGCACCCAGTCCCATGGAAACTGCACACAGATGAGGCTGAAGCACCACTGCCTCACTTCCCCTGGTCCACACCCAGGGGTGCGGGGCTGAGCCGCGGGCGCAGCCCGGGACGGGGTCCGCAGGGGCGCGCGTTGCGGGCCAGGCCCCGGCCCCTGCTCTGCGCCCCTGCTTCCACCAGGCCCGACCTGGAGGAGCCTGGAGCCAAGGGCTTCAAGACCAACGTTCACTGCCTCGTTCGCCCCTAGAGCACCCTCGAGGCCCCGGAGGGAAGCCCCCGGAGGAGGTCCCCTGCCGCCCGCAGACGACACGACACCGGCGGCTGGTTCTGGCCGGCGGTGCCCGAGGAGCCCGTGCGGGGCTGGGGGGCGGCTGCGGCGGCTGTTCCCGGCCCCCGATGCCCCGGAGTGCGGGTCACGGTCCCTCCGACCCGCAGGAGGAACGCGAGGTGTGCGGGACGCCCCGCACTCCGCAGGGGCAGCGGGAGGCCCGTCCCGGGGGGGCAGCGGCGGGTCCGCAGCCTGGGCCACGGGCGGGCGGGCGGGCGGGCCTGGGCCCCCGGCGCAGCGCAGTGCGGGGGAACGGGGCTTGAGCAGAAGCGCCGAACGGCTTCACAGTCGGGTAAAGGTGAATCTCACAAAACAAACGACGGGTCGCTGGAGACCCCAAGTCCCTCTCCAAGGGCGAAACACAAAGGAGGTCCCCGCGCCAGCAGGGCGGCCCGGTGCCGGGCGCTGCGTGTGCCAAGCAGGCGCAAGGGGCGAGGGGACGGCCGCTGGAGTGCGTTCAAGGCGCCCCGGGCCGCTCCGGGCTCCGCGGAGAGCAGCGCCCCGCCTTCAATGGCCGCAATGACACCATCTGCTTTGAACAGTAAACCAAAAGCGGCGGTGGCGTCAGACAGCATCGCGCTCCGAGGGCGCCCGGGCGCAGCAGGCTCGGGGCCCCTCGGAGGGCGCGGGGCGCGGGCCGTCCCCGTCCCCAGCCCTCGCTGCCGTGGCCCAGGCGCCGGGGCGCTGGGACCGGGTGGCTGGCCGGCCGGCTCCGGGGAGGCCGGCGGGCGCTGTGCCGTCCTGACTTACTGACTCGTCACCAGGCCCCGCGCTCCCGCACCCCGAAGGCTGGTGCGGCCGGACGCCCCCACGGTGCCACCTTTGCGGCCCAGCGTCCCGCGGCGCAGGCCCCAGGCCCCTGGGCGGGAGCGGGGCGCGTCCCAGGACCCGGCGGCCGCCCGGGCCTCGGGCCCCAGCTTCCCGCGCGCCACGCCCGCCGGGGCGCGTCCCTCCGGCAGGGGGCGCCCGCCGCGGCCGCGCTCTGCCCATCGGGGCGGGCGAGCGGGGGACCCTGCCTCCTGCGCGCCCGCGGTCCGCCCCTCGCGCTCGTCCCGGCGGCCGGACGCCCGAGCCCGCGTCCCGACTCCCGCCGTCCGCCGGAGCCCGCGCCCGCGCCGCGGCCGGGGAGGAGGCGGACCACGAGCTCCTCGAAAGGGACCATCTTGCGTGGCGCCCGGGAGAGGGGGCAGCGGACGCGCGGCCGGCAGGGGTGGAGGCGCCCCGGCGGCCCCACGGCCCGCGGCATGGCCCGGGGCCCGGCGCTGCCGCTGCTGTGCGCCCCGGCCGTCTGGGCGGCCGCGCTCCTGCTGCTGGCGCCCCGGACCGCAGGTAGGACCCGTGCGCCCGCGGGGCTCCCCCGAGTCCGTCCCTTTCTCGGCTCCTGGCGCGCCCCGCCGCCGGCCGCTTTCACGAGGCGCGTTCCGGGCCAGCTAAGTGCTTCCAGAGGCCGGGCGGCGGCCCCGGGGCCCTCGCCGGGGTACCGAGGGTCGTGCGTGTGGACGCGCCCGGCCTCGGGCCCTCAGACGTGGCCCGTGCTGCTCAGGACCCTGCCCGGCCCCCCGAGGTACCCGGCGCCCCGGGGAGCGGCCCCCGACCCCCGCCGCTTGGTTGGGCTGGGCTTCGGCTTCCTTTTGTTGCCCGTCCCCTCCCCCACCGGCGGGAGGTGGCCGGAGCGGCGAATCCTGTGCCTGTGGTCGGCGGTCCCTGGGTGGTCTTTGGGCTGCTGGGGGCCCGGCCACCTTCGGGGCCTCACCCCAGGATCCCGGGCGAGGCGCGCAGCTGGAGGGACGGGCCTGGCTCTCGTGTGGCACTTTCCTCGAGGGGCACCCACTGTCCCGGGAGGTCCTGAGCGGACTCCCCGGCGCGTGGGACCTGCGTGAGGTCCCCTGGGGCCTGGAGGGACAGGCCCGGGCGCCGAGGGGGAGGCGGCGCGCCCGCCGTGCCGACCTGCGGGCACCCGGCCTGTGCGCCGCGCGGCCGGTCGGGGCGTCCTGCGGGGGGGCCGTGCCTCCAGGCAGAGGTTCGACTTGGGTCCTAAAAGGTGAGCCGCCTCCTTACGCGTAAGTGGGCTCAGTGTCGCCCACCCCACGCCTTGCGCCCGCACCCCACTCCTGCCCGCAGGTGAGAATTGGGGCTCAGCCCTCCCCGCGTCCTGCTGCCCCTGCGCTTTTTGCGCGCTCCGGAGACCGGCCCCCCGACTCGTGTTGGGCAGCCTCGGGGGCGTGTGGGCTGAAGCAGACGCGACTGTCGGACCCGCGGAGCCTCCGGCTGGGCAGGGGGTCTGCGGCCACGTCGCGTGTCTGAGAGCGTCGGCCGCTCAGGGGGATGTGAGTGAAGCGGCGCATTCGGAGTCAGCTGGGGCCCGGCCGCACCCCTGCGGATTCCTGCACCCCTGCGCTGCGGGACCCCCTCCCTGCAGAGCCGCGGCGTGGGCAGCGCTGCCGGCCGGCGGGGTAAACCCGCGCGCGGGCTCCGCGTGCAGTGGCGGGCGTGGGCGTCGCGGCCACTGCGGGTAGGTGCAGAGGCCAGGGGGTCCTGGCGGGTGTTCGGGGAGGGGTGCGGCTCCCGGAGCTGGGCGTGGGAGAGGGGTGGTGGGCCTGTCGCTTGCACCCAGGTTCTAACAGGACCAGGAGAGCGCTCGCATTTCGGGCGCCGTTAGTTTAAACCTTGCCGCCGTCGTTTCCAGTCGAGTTTAAGGAATCTCTGAGGAACAAAGCAATCCTGTGTCATTTTCGTTAATTTTCGAATCCTGCGTGGAGGTAATTTTACTTTTCCAGTAAAATAATACTAATCTCTCTAGGGGAGGGAGAAGGAAAGCTGTTCATAATTCTCTCTCTTCTGGAATTAGCTGAAAATGCAGAGTATGATCGTACTCAAAATATGAGTCAGTTTTATGATTTCAGGAGATTTGGGTTTTTGGCATCTTTTCTGCTGTGTTGATGAATCCCTGTAATTTGAGTGTGTTTTATACACGAAGAGTAAATTACTGTGTAAGAACTAAAAAGTTATTTTTAAAGGGTTTCTAAGTTCTTACCCCCCTATCTACAGAAGGCTCTGTTCCCTACGGAGACCAGTCTCTGGTTGGGGACCCTGCTCCCTGCTTAGGTAGGATAGGCTGGGAATGGGGGCTTGGGTCCACCCTCTCCCCATTTCACAGTGAAGGGTTTACTTCTGGCCCGGATCCCTGCAGTGATGGTCGTAATAAATAATGATAGTGATCCATTTGGAAGTAAACGAAAACATCTTGAAGAAGACTTTGTGGAAAAAGAAAAGTTTTTATGTATGCAGTAAGGCAACACGTTTTTCTTATTATGACTGTGTACCAAGCAAGGAAGCAGCGCACATTGGAAATGTTTCGGTATTTAATAGTGAGAGCGAGTTTAACCCTCGCGTCTACTTGGTGGAGAATGCCAGCCTCAGACTGAACACCGCCGATCTGGTGTGACAGCGGGTGTGAGCTGCTGTACCCAGGCAGTGGGTGACTGCTGAGGGGCTCCGGTCAGTGAGGCTGAACTTCTATAGCACGTGGTTAGAACACTCAAGAATTCTGCTCTGTATTTTGCACTCAAAAAAGCAACATCGGTTCAAAAGTGTGCATTTACCCGGGTAGGTTTTGGTGACCTGCAGATTTACGAGGCACTGTGAAGCAACACTTGTGTTTTTATTGGTAAACCTTCCTATTGTTTGGTCAAAGGACAGCTGTAATTGGTACTTGTATGTCTTTGTTAGGGTGTGACTTACCTTGGTTTACCCTCTGATTTAAGCCTGGCAGAGTCAGAATTTTACCCTGCCCTTTTTTGGGGAATCTTTTCCCTGAGATCAATGGAATGAAAATGCAGGCATAGGGGAATAGCCTGCCTGACAGGTAGGGAAGATTCATCCCCTAAAGGGGGATTTCTAAAACCAGGTTTCAGCTGGAGAAGTGGCACTCCTTTAAAATGCATTCCAAGGGAGGCCAGGATGTGGAAAATTATCATTATCATTGAAATGGAACTGGGTGTGAAAGGCTGGGCCTCCCTAATCTGCGGAACCCCGACCAGTCTGATTAGGTACAGGAAATTTGTGTGCTCTAATGCTTTGCCCTGGGAGAGCTCTAATTATACTAATTCCAAATTGTAGTCGGGGAAAAGAAAGTGGGCTACTAAGTGTTACCCTCCCCCCAAGGTTTATAACCATCTTCTAATGCCAGAGGCCTTTTGGTGTTTATCTGGTCCATTTCCTGGGAACCTAGAGGGGGACCTGCGCCCCACCCCCAATCCTGTGGTTACCAGTGGAGAAGGGCTGGGCTGCAAAGCCTTGGGTTTACTCTGCTGTGGCCCACGAGGAGGGGGCTGCCCCTACAGGCTGTGACTCTGTTTCTGGTAAAGAAAGTTGTCATTAAGATATTTCCTTCCTCGGAGACTCTGCATTGACCACCAAGTGGATCCCATGAATATCATGCATGAAAGGTTCCAAAGTACTGGGGGTGTTGCTCTGTGGAGGAAGCATTCCATGCTGGTTAAGTCCTCATTTTGTGTGGCCAAAAGCAATTTCATGAAAGGGCCTTTGGGCTAAAA
This sequence comes from Miniopterus schreibersii, assembly GCF_964146895.1. Lineage (NCBI taxonomy): Eukaryota > Metazoa > Chordata > Mammalia > Chiroptera > Miniopteridae > Miniopterus > Miniopterus schreibersii. The sequence continues at coordinate 70,902,115 of NC_138111.1, read as the reverse complement.
GGACTGGTTCTGAAAACATTGCTTCTCAGTGACCCTTTTTGGGCTCTTTGGTTTTGTGTTCGACTGCAGCACTGTGATAGGAATGTTAGTTAGGTGGACAGTGAGGGCTTCTTGAGCTTTGAAGTGAAAATCTGAGCTAAACAAGGAGCTTGGTCTGCTAATTACGGCAGCACTGACTGGGTTTGCACCAGCCGCCGCCTCCTAGTATGTATTTATTTGGTTTGGTTGAGGAGTTTGCCAAATTGGAAATAGGGTGGGATGGCCTTGGTTGAATGTGCAGTTGTCATAAAATGTGTCTGGGCTGTGATCTGCTTAAAATCATATTAACCGAGTGGCCAAGGAATTGTTGAACAGTGTTGGAGATTTTCAGAAAGCTTTTCAAAATTAGGGAATTGCCTTGGTGTGGTTAGCACCATTGTTGGGATTTTTGGCCTTTTTTTTTTTTTTATAAGTTCTATCTCTGAAGGAATCAAAAAATTCAAAGCTAAAGGGAAGGAAATAATTACAGAAAAATTTGGCCTAATTAGAATAAGTGGCTTGTCCTCTACAAAGTCTTAAGTTTCAGTGGGAGGTGGTATGTGTGTGTCTTTAATTGTCGTTGGAATGAGTTTCAGTAAGCACCCTGTCACTTTTGACATGTTATCTGGGGAGAATGCATCTGCTTCTTCAAGTCCCCTGGAGTGGGGGAGGGTTTCCCCAACTCTGAAATGCTCCTTGGTAATGGTTTCCACACCTCGCCCTCCTGGAGGGCCAGTTAACCAATGTGCAGCTAAATTATAGGAATCCTCACTGCAGGCTTGGGCCGAGGACCGTGGCAGCCACTAAGCACACATAGCTGTTCAAGTTAGAGTTAATTAAACTGAACTCACTAGTTGCATTTCATTAGTTGCATGTGGCAGTTGGTTGACGTCACTGCAGAAGCTCTGTCGGCCACCACTCTTTGTCCAGGATCTGTGTGCTTGTCACTGTTGCTTCAGGAACATCCCCTAAAGTTGGGAGCAAGGAGGGACTTCCCGTTGCTTGCTTAGAGTTTTGTTCATTGACTGTGGGAGACTTGAAGGCAAAAATGAACTGGATTGATGCTGATCTGTGGAAACAGAGGGCCCTGCCTCAGAGGCGCTTAGCAGGTGTGGTGACCAAGGCAAGGAAACCTGAGCTATAGGGACTGAGTAGGGTTTGCGGGACCGTGAGGAACTGGTGGGGACATAAGAATTGCATGTAGAACATGAGCAGCCCACAAATGGATGGCAAGAGGGGGTAGGAAGGGAGTGAGGAGCCCCAGGCTGAGGAAGCTTCAGGCACAATTTCTGGGTCCCATCCACCTTGAGTACAAGCCTAGCTTGCAGCCCTATCATAGAATGTTAGAAATTGGGAATTTTCTCCCTGACACTGAAATAATCCCCAGGTCGCCGTATCATTGTCTTATAATATGGGGTTAGTTTCCAGAACAACTTAAAATAGTGAAAAATTGAGCACCACAGTAATTCTATAGGAAGAGATGGTGACCGGGTGTGTTCTTGTCTTAAAGTGGAGAGAGGTGGATGGAGGACGCGGGTGGAGGGACTGGCTGGTTGTGCGTCTGCTTATTTTAAAAAAAGCACAGAAAGGAGAAAACAGAAAGTGATGTCAGTTACTCAGATCTTTATTAATGCATATGCACAATGTGCATTATTATATATATGCATAAAATGGAGCCTTTTAACCATTTTTAAGTGTGCGATTCAGTGGCATTACGTGTATTCACATTGTTCTGCCACCGTCACCGCCACCCATCTCCAGAACTTTTTCTTCTTCCCAAACTGAAACTGTCCCCATTAGACACTGATTCCCAATCCCTCTGCCCAGCCCTGGCGCCCACTCTTCTACTTTCTTTCAGCATGAGTGTGACTGGCCTGGGGGCCTCATATAAGTGGAATCGTGCTGCATTTGTTCTTTTGTGCCTGGCTGCTTTCACTTAGCGTAACGTCCTCAGGATTTGTCCATGTTGTAGCAGGTGTCAGCACTTAATTTTTTTTTAAGGCTGAAGAATAATATTTCATTGTGTGTACACACACACACACACACACACACACACACACACACACACCGTATTTGTAGCACATTTTGTTTTCCATTTATTGGCAGACATTTGGGTTGTTTCCACCTTTTGGGTATTGTGAATAATGCTTTTATGAAGGTGTCTGTTTGAGTCCTGCTTTTAATTCTTTTGGGTATATACACAGAAGTGGAATTGCTGGATTATATGGTAGTTCTAGTTTTAATTTTTTGAGGAACCCCTGTACTGCCAACACTTGTTATTTTCCATTTTATTGATGATAACCCTAAAGAGTGTGAGGTGCTATCATTGTGGTTGGTCCGTTGGTTTTGGTTAATCCTCACCTGAGGATATTTTTTTCCATTGCTCCTCAGAGAGAGTGGAAGGGAGGGAGGGAGTGGGGGAGAGAGAGAGAGAGAGAGAGAGAGACATCGATGTGAGAGAAACACATCCATTGGTTGCCTCCTATAAGCACCCTGACTGGGCTGGGATCCAACCTGTAACCCAGGTACATGCCCTTGACTGGCAATCGAACCCAAGACCCTTCAGTGCTCAGGCCGATGCTCTAACCACTGAGTAACACCAGCCAGGTTTCATTGTGTTTGTTGTTTTTTTTTCCTTTTTTTCTTTCTTTTTTTTTCCCATTGTGGTTTTGATTTGCATTTCTCTAATGACTAGTGATGTTGAGCATCTTTTTACGTCATCTGTAGGTACTTTGTGACCATATGTATATATTCTTGGAGAAGTGTCTCCAAATCCTTTGCCCATTTTTAAATCACATTTTTTTGGTTGAGTTATAGGACTTCTATATATTCTGGATATTAACTCCTTATCAGATATACGATTTGCACATATTTCCTCCCATTCTGTGTTGCCTTTCCACTCTGTTGTTAGTGTCCTTTGATGCGCAAAAGTGTTTAATTTTAGTGAATCTAATTTATCTATTATTTTTGTTTTACCTGCGCTTTTGTTGTCCCATCCAAGAAATAATCACTAAGTCCAAGCTCATGAGGTTTCCCCCCATGTTTTCTTTTAAAAGTTTTGTAGTTTTAGCCCTTGTTAAGTTTAGGCCCTTAATTTGTTTTGAGTTAAATTTTTGTATATGGTGTTAAGTAAGGGTCCAGCTTCACCTTTTGTGGATATCCAGTTTTCCCAGCACCCTTGGTTGAAGAGACTGTTCCTTCTCCATTGAATGGTTTCGGCACCCTTGTCTTTTGCCACACATGTAGGGTTTATTCCTGGGCTCTCTTGTTTCATTGATCTCTGTGCCTGTCCTTACGCCACTTTTGATTACTGTAGCTTACATGTTGTCTGTTAATAGGTAATTTTACCTCGTATGTTTTGAAATCAGAAATGTGAATCCTTCAACTTTTTCTTTTTCTAGGTTGTATTGACTCTTTGGGAGCCCTTGAAATTCCATATGAATTTTAGGAAGATTTTCTGTATCTACTAAAAATGTAACTGGGATTTTGATAAGGATTGCACTGAATCTGTAGATAGCTTTGGGTGGTATAGACATCTGCTCAAGTCTCCCAGTCCACAACATGAATGTCTGTGCGTTTAGATCTTTAATTTCTCTCAGCAGTGTTTTGTAGTTTTCAGTGTACAAGTTTCTCACCCACTTGATTACATTTGTTCCTAAGTACATTTTTCTTTTTGATGCTATTGTGAATGGAAATGTTTTCTCAATTCCCTTTTTGGATTGTTCTTTGTTAATGTATAGAAATGCAACTGATTTTTGCAAGTTGATTTTGTATATATAATGCATGTTTTCTGAATTCATTTATTAGCTCAAATAGAATTTTTATGAACCTGTATGTAAGATCATGTCATCTGTTAACAGGTAATTTTTTTTTTTTTTTAAATATCTTTATTGATTTTAGAGAGAGGAAAGGAGAGGGAGAGAGAGAGATAGAAACATCAATGATGAGAGAGTCATTGATCGAGCCCGCAACCCGGGCATGTGCCCTGACCGGGAATCGAACCCCGATTGCCTGGATCCCAGGTCGACGCTCAACCGCTGAGCCACGCTCGGCCGGGCTGTTAACAGGTAATTTTACCTCTTTCTTTCCAATTTTGGATATCTTTTATTTCTTTTTTTATTTTTGCCTAATTGCTTTGTCTAGAACTTCCAATGTGTAGTAGAAATTGTGAAAGCGGACATCCTGGTCTTCTTCCTGATCTTAGAGGAGAAGCCTTCAGTGTCTCTCTGTTGAGTGTCATGCTATCTGAGGCCTTTATTATGGTAAGGTAATTTCTTTCTATTCTTAGTACATTCTTACATATTTTTTGTATAGGTCTGACTTTTGGAACATGAAAATGTTCTACATGTTCAAAAATAAAATTAAATCACTAAAGATGGTGGGAAAATAAAATTGAGTGCAAACAAGTAAATAAACCCAATTATATTGCAAATAAGTAATGTAACTACACTGATGGGAAAAAGGAAAACTAGTTCACATGACTGTGGACACAGTACTTGGACTATATATCCTCAGTCTGGATTAAAAACAACAAACCTGGTAACAAATCTTGCACCCTTAGTAGGTTTGTTTCCCATAGTAGTATGTGTGTAACCATTCTGAAACCACTTTGTGAATTGTGGGGTAGGGCAAGTAAGAGATGTGTTGATAGCGTTGGAGCTATCCAGGGTTCCCAAGGAAAGAAGGGAGATAAAAATATGGAATGAAGGGAGGCAGAGAAGACCCCGAATGACTTGGCTTGGAATTGGAAAGAATGGTATAATTCATGATTTCATGTATTCATATTCATATATATACATATATATAAAATAGTATGTTAAGATTATAATTCATAATTTGTAAAATACAGGATGTTCCAAAAATGTATACAAACTTTAACAGCTGATAGCTCAATTTTGAAAATGAAATGTATTTTAATAAACACTGCCTTTATAGTTATTCAGAGTGTGCATATACATTTTTTTGGGGCACCTTATATATTTTTCCTATACATCACAGTTATTTCCTAGGACCTCATTAGCCATGAACTCTCTTAGTGCCCAGATCTTGGTTTCTAAATACTGTTACACATTAAAGGAACTAGCATGTGTGGAGAAATGACTGATTATGGGTTCAGGACAGGGAAAAACAAAAAGATGAGCCAGGAGCATGCTCTTGTGATAGAAAGTAAGTGATCAAAAGTAATGGGAACATATCAGATACACAAGTGCCATCTCGGAGGAGCTCCAGTGGTCAAATTGGGGACAATTTAAGCATCAAATAAATAAGGACAAGTAGGTATACATGGAACAAAATAGAAATTTATGAATCAGTACTGACAGCAAGTAAATAATTAAGTAAGTAATTAAATACCTATATTAGTTTCCCAGGGTTGACATAACAAAGGGCTGCAAAATGGGTGGCTTAAAACAATAGAAATGGGTCCTCTCACAGTTCTGGAGGCTGGAGTCCAAAGGCAAGGTGTGAGCAGTGCGTGCTCAGCCCAGAGGCCACGAGGGAGAATCCTTTTTGCCTCTTCAGTTCCTGGTGGCTCCTGGTGGTCCTGGGCTTGTGGCAGCGTCACTCCAATCTCCACAACTTCACGTGGCTCTCCCCTTGTGTCTTTGTGTGTCCCTTCCAACTCATAAAAACAGCAGTCATTGGAGTTAGGCCCATTTTAAAGCCAGGATGATTTCATCTCCAGATCCTTACTACTTCTGCAAAGACTATTTCCGAATAGGCCGTATTTGAAGTTCTGGATGAGTATGAATTTTGGGGGGATGTTATTCAATCCACTGCTTTCCAAAAGTAAATGGAAGTGGGGGCAGGGTGAAGAGAAGCCACTTTCCACAGCAAAATGCCAACTAATAAATGTGAAGCGAGTTGGAAAAACCACATTTGCTGCAATAATTGTGCAGATTGATTTGCGCAAGAATCATCAGTGAATGATCATCAGCTGAACCTAATTATGTGGATTCATGTTGGGTGGGGAGCAGGAAATGTTCATGGCTCACAGTATGTCCCCACGGAGTCCTTATGCGCAAGGGCACAATTAAGGACTCTAGACTAGAAAAACCAGGTATCACCCTAACTGGGTGACCACAGCTCACAGCACCAGTGTGAACAGATGGACATTGTCCTTCCACGAAGGACATCACTTAGGTTCCATTCCAGTGGGGGGTGCAGAACCAGAATCTCATGGTGACACAAACCAGCCAGCCCATGTGGAGGGGCATTTTACTTTATTTTATTATTTATTTCTAATCCTCACCTGAGATTATATTTATTGATTTTGGGGTGGGGCAGGGAGAGAGAAACATCGATGTGAGAGAGAACATTGATCAGCTGCCTCCCCCGTGTGCCTGACCAGGAATTGACCCTGCAACCTGGGTATGTGCACTTGCCGTGAATCGAACCTGAGACCCTTTGGTGTACAGGAGCAGCTGAGCCACCCAGCCAGGGTGGAGGGCATTTTCTGAAACAGCTGGCTGTAGTGAAGGACAAACATGGCCGAGGAATGGGCCACAGGGCGAGCCAGCCACGTGGAGAGTGATTTCAGGCGGACCTGTGCTGGACGGAGGCTACGCCCATGGGTGTGACTGGAGCCTCATGAAACTGCATGGGGACGTGCGTTATGCAAAAGTGAGTCTGAGCTTACCCTCCTGCGTGTACAGGAGCCCCGGCTTATCCTCCTGAGTGTACAGGGAGCCCGGGCTTACCCTCCTGGGTGTGCAGGGAGCCCGGGCTTACCCTCCTGAGTGTACAGGGAGCCCGGGCTTACCCTCCTGGGTGTACAGGGAGCCCGGGCTTACCCTCCTGGGTGTACAGGGAGCCCGGGCTTACCCTCCTGGGTGTACAGGGAGCCCGGGCTTACCCTCCGGAGTGTAAAGGGAGCCCGGGCTTACCCTCCGGAGTGTCTGTCCTGAGGCTCTGTGGGAGCAGTCCCTTGCCCTGAGGAAGGGTATGCCGGGCGAACGTTAGGGTAAAGGGCATGCTGTCTCAGTCTCCTCTTAGAGTCCAGGATCAAGACCCAGTGTGAGCGTGGAGAGAGGATGCTAAAGCACATGGGGGTAAAGGAGAAAAGTCAGTGAATTTGGGTCAAGAGTATGGGGAGTTTTACTCATGAATCTTGCAATTTTTATGTAAATTTGAGAGTATTTTAAAATAACTTAAAATGTTGAGATACAAATGCGACTGTAGCCAGTGAAATCAATAATGGAGTTTAGCGAATTCTCTTAGAAGGAAGACTCAGATGGTTATTATTCTATTGGAAATGCTGTCAGACCGCACACGGGTGGGGAGGGTGGGATCCACCTGCCTTCGGGGACAGAGCATTTTATCAACAGGATTGAGAATCGCCAAGTCTCAGTCTCAGGCTGGGTTGCCAGAACTAACATGTTTTTCCTTAGCTTTTTATCATAGAAGCCTTCAAATATATGTAAAATTAGATGAGTGCAGTGAACCTAGCTTCAGCAGCCACCATGTCCTGCTAACTTTCATTCCCTCTGGCCTGCTTACTGAGACCTAGACAGCCTTAATGTTTTACCTGGAAACACTTAGGCATGGACCTAAGAACTGGTTTCCACATAATTGCCCTGCTGTTATCACAGGCATCACAGGCAAGCGTCATCCGATACCCAGGCCCTGCCCAGCTTTCCCAGCTCTCTGGAAAATGGCCTTTTACACTTGGTTTGTTTGCAGCATGGGACCCAGGCGAGGTGCACCCACGAACCTTGGCTTTTACCATCATAACCACCTTCAGTCAGATCCTGGGGTTTCCGTTAGGCCTGGGCTCTGCATTCCAGCAGGTGCAGGTGCTGCTGGTGGGGCTGAGTCCTGGTGCAGAGGCCCAGGGACCCTCCCCCACTTGGTGGAGGGTGGGGGTTGGGGTTGTGTACATAGGGAGGGCCCCTTCAAGCTTTATCTAATCCAGCTGTTCCCAGTCTCTCTATTCTGGACCCCTCTTTCTGGGTGTGCCCTGTTGCCTCTACTGCCCCCAGGAGAGGCGCCCTGCAGCGGGCCGAGTGGGGGCAGGTCATTGTCCACCATTCTCGGAGTCCTGGGCTTATTCAAACCAAAGGTCCTGAGGTGCAGAAAGGGCTTCGTCGCTTTCAGGTGTGCACTGCCCCTCCCCCCTTTGCAGCAACACATGACTGTTCTGTGCTTCCCAGTGGAGCGTTTGGCATCCCCCTTGAAAATTCAGACTGCCAGGTGCAGGGAATGTGTTCACAACATACACGACAGATGAGGGGCTTTGTAAAGAACTCATAAGATGAATAAAACAAGTGCCCCAATTAAAAGAGGGACACAGGAGAGCAGGCAGTTTGCAGAGCAACAAGTACAAAAGGGCAAAAATTTAGGAAAAGAGTCTGGCCTTGTTAGGATATAAGAAGGTGCCAATTGTAAGACAGTAATTGCGGTGTTCTTAGTTCGGACCGCCGTTGGAGTGGATACGGAGGCATGTGTCAGCAGAGAGGTGGGAGCGTGGCACTGTGTGGGTCATTACCACTGAGCCACACTGGCAGGGCTGGCTTAATGACTTTTTATAAAGAGAATATTACAGTGTTATAGTTTGAATTGTGTTACCTCCAAAAAAGATATACTGGAGTCCTAACTTTCAGAACTTCAGAGTGTGGCTCATTTGGAGATGGGGTCTTTACAGAGGTAATCAAGTTAAGATGGGGTCATTAGGGTGGGCCCCAATCCAAGATGACTGGTGTCCTTATAAAAAGGGGAAGTTGGGACACAGAGTCAGACATACACAGAGGGAAGACAATGTGAAGCCACAGGGAGGGCTGTCTGCAAGCTCAGGTGGGAGTCCTCAGGAGAAACCAACCCTGTCTAAACCTTGATCTCTGACTTTACGCCTTCGGAACAGAAGTGTCTGTTGTTTGAGCCGCTTTGGCTGAGGAGCTTTGCTAAGGCAGCCCTAGCTGATTCATATATACACATCTACACATACATGCATGCTAATCGGTATTGTTTTCTGTTGGTTTTATTTTTGGAACATCTGCAAAGGAATTTATTTGATGAAAAGGTTCCATTGCTAACCAACACCCTTTCTGTTAGAGCCCTATGGGCCTTGTGTTTAGCGAACTGGCTTGGCCCAGGGCTGGTTAGTGTTGGGGAGTTGGGCACAGACTCACCAGGCCCAGTATGAGCTCTCTAAGCGCCCATGGTCTGGCATGGGCAAGTCCATCCTGGAGAGCTTGGCATCAGAGAGCTTGTGGGCTGGGGGTGTTGCTCTGTGCCTCCTGCCCCCTTTTCAGGCCTGCTCTCCAAGGGTCATTGGTTAACCACCCATCGGCCCTCTCTACCTTCCTCCAGCTGATTGCCTGGCTCTCCAGAGGGGACTTGAGCTTTGACGGGGAGCCTCCCAGAGGTCAGAGTAAGTGAGGTAGCCCCTCACAGGCTCCCCTACGAATGAGCCCCCAAGATGCCAAGCTCAGGGAAGCCTGGTTAACAATAAAAACAAAACCCAGAGGGAAGACGGTGGCACTGTGAGAAGCAGCAGAGGCCCCCGCTCCCAGCCACAGACTCTGTTACTCCTAAAATCCTACGGAGCCAGCCTGGAAAAACCAGAGAAACATACCTGAGTGGACGGAGCGCGAGTGGGGAACACTGAAGAAACATCACGGAGTCCAGTATGAGAGGGGGGTGTAGGAAGGGGGAGCCCCCCGAAGCCTGTGCTGGGCTCCGAGCCCCGAGGCCTGGAGGCGGCAAAGCTCCCTCCCCTCGGGAGTGTGGATGGCATCCAAAAGCGGGGATTCCCACACCTGAGCAGCGAGAGGGGAAGGAGCGCCCCGCGGAGGGCAGAGGAACCCAGGGGAGCGGTGAGTCCCGGAGGGCTCGGCGCCTTCCTAAGAAACACAGCCTCTAATGGCGGAGGGCGCCTTCCTAGGAAACAAAGCTGCTAGTGGCGGCTGCAACCGGCGTCTAATACTCAGGGTGCCGACCATAGGGAAGGCTGTCCCAAAGTGTGTGGCACCCGAGTGGTAAGGGACCAGAGGACTACACTGAGCAGCCGCACACGGGGACCCTCTGCCTCCCTGTGGGGCAGTGTGTTGAGCCCCAGAAAGCGCTGAATCTGCGGGGCGCGGGGGAGGGGAGGAGTCCTCCCGCCCTGAGCTCCTGGTGCCCAGAGGCGGGGATCGGTGACCAGCCCTGAGGGTGTCCTCCCGCCCTGGGCTCCTGGTGCTGAGAGGCGGGGATCGGTGACCAGCCCTGAGGGGTGCTGTGGTGCCTCCTGCAGCCGCCCCAGCTTTGCTGAGACCAGCGGTGTGGGGAGCTGCGTGGAGCTGACTGTGCGTCCCCTCCCGCTGGGGCCTTGGTGCTCGGGCAGCAGGACCTTGCAGGGCGGACTCTCTGCCTGTGTGTCGCTTTGTGCCTTTGCGAGTTTGATCGTGGAACTGGTTCCCCATTCCGACCAGCGGAGGCTGGGATTGGGGTCTGCGCAGTGGATGGTCTAAGGGGCGGGCCTGGTGCGACCAGCCAACCAGAGCTGAGCAGGGAGGGGCGGAGCCAGCCGGCCTCTCCCACAGCCGAGAGCACCGCCCCCAACAGGAAAGGGGCGGGTCCCGCTCACTGAGGGCCAGGCACCCCCCAGGACACAGTCCTGAGGGGGAAGGGAGAGCAGCTCACAGGAGGACACCACAAGAACAAGACCCTCAGGGACTGTGGTTTGGGAACTGGAGGAAACGCTGAAAACCCTGCTGGGGGCTGGGCAGGCAAAGGGCTCACCAGAATGTTCTTTAATGGAACCCACTGAGCCCAGGCTGTTGAAATGGACCCTATAGAAAAGGCAATAGGCTGAAATCAATCTGAAGCTGCAGCAGGACAGAGCCTGGGGGACTAGAACCAGAGGACAGGGTGGGGGCTGAGGAGCTGGCGGTGGAGCAGAGACTAACCCCCGCAGAGTGAGCGCCTGACAGCGACACCTCTAACGGGAGTGATACCCTGGGCTACACTAGCCACCCTGCACCCTAAAGACTCTACAGAAGACTCTGGAGCAAGACCAGGCAACTAGAAGGTTGCACAATAGTTGACAAGAGGAGGTGGCCCACGGAGAGCCTCAGATCAACCATCTACCTAAGGACACCAGAGCCAAACCCAGACGGCTCCTCACATTGGGTGATGCACAAGCACCTCCCAGGAGAACTGAAACCGGCACACAAAACAGTGACCCTCAGACAACATAAGCTGCCCAGAAGAAACCCACCTGATTGTCCTTTTTCTTCTGTTTTTTTGGTTTGGTTTGGTTTGATTTTGGTTTTGTTTGTTTGTTTTTTATTTGTGTTTTTTTCTTTTTTCCTTAGGAAGAAGAGAAAGGGGAGAACATTTATTTTTCTTTTTTAAATTTTATAATAAAATTTTTTTTGAAAAACATTTTTAACTAAATTTTTTTGTTTTTTACATAAGAATTTTGTCTTGCTTAGCTTGTTTTTAGTTCTGTTTTGGTTATTTGCTTTGTTTTGTTTTATCCTTGCTTCTACTATCAAGACTTTCTTGATATCCCTGCTTAACGACTGGGACTTTATCATTATAACCAAGTTTACTGCTTTCCTCTATAGTTTCCCTCAAATCTCTTACCAGACTCCCTCCCTGCTTGGGCTATATCTCTCTCTCTTCTCTCGATCCATTGGCATAACTTTTTTTCTTTTTTCCTTTTCTACTTTTCTTTCGTTCTTTTGTTATCCCCCCTTCTGTCTTCCTGTCTTTTTGTTCGATTGTTAGTTTGTCTTATTCTCTTCATTGTATTTTTATTTTCTCATTTTCAACTATTATCTTATTCCTATTCTCTTCTTTAATTTTTTGCTGGCCCTTCTTTCAGAATCTTTTCACTGCTTCTGTTATCTCCCAGTAACTTCTCTATTTTTTACATTTTAGTTTATTATTTTCTAAATTTTCACCACTATTAACAACAATATACATCTCTCTCTAAGCGTTACTTTTCTTTCTCTTTTTAAAGCTTTTTTTTGGTGTGTGTGTGTTCTCCCTTCACTCTCCCAGTTCTATTTTCATGTGGGTTGTTTTCATTGTGACTGTCAAGATATTTTGTAAGATACCCCTTGTTTCCTGGAAGTTTAGTTGTCTATTGTCCTGCCTTGCCAGCACCCGTACAACAGCTTACATGACGAGGTTGGGGCTGAGACACAGTTAGCCAACCTCCCAAGGACTGATCAATGACAATTTCGAGCCAACCACAACAGGAGAACATAAAGAAACCACAAAAGGGACACCCACAAGAGGGACACGCCTAGAGCAAAGAGCTCAGAAGTATAAAGAAAACACACCTCTGGGCTCCACTGGACCCACAAGACAAAGTCCCATTTCACACGACTGGGAGACAGCAAATATATCTAATATATAGATACAAACACTAAGACCTACCAAAATGGGGAGACAAACAACCCCCAAATTAAAGAACAGGAAACATCATCAGAAAAACACTTTGATGAAATGGAGTTAAGCAAGTTATCAGAAACACAGTTCAGAGTATTGATGATGAAGATGTTAAAGGAACCTAAAGAGGAAAAAAAAGGCAATATAGGATAAGATCAGGGACTTTAGGGAAAACATGAAAAAAGAGATATGTAACATAAACAAAAATCAGACAGAAATAAAGAATGCTGTATCTGATATCAAGAATACACTGGAAGGAATTAAGAACAGGCTCAATGAAGCAGAGGATAGATTAAGTGACTTCAAAGACAAGGTAGAAAAAAATCAGAGCAGCAGAAAGAAAAAACACTTAAAAAGCATGAGGGCAGTCTAAGGGAGCTTTGGGACAACATGAAGCGAAACAACATTCGCATTATAAGAGTGCCAGAGGGGGAGGAAAGAATGCAAGGGATAGAGAACTTGGTGGAGGAAATAATGACAGAAAACTTCCCTAGGCTGGCGATAGAGAAAGCCACACAAATTCAGGAAGCACAGAGCTTTCCAAACAAGAGGGACCCAAAGAGACCCACTCCAAGACACATCATAATTAAAATGGCAAATGTCAAGGACAAAGAGAGAATATTTTAAGGGCTGCAAGAGAGAGACAAGCAGTGACCTATAAGGGAACCCCCATAAGGCTGACAGCTGATTTCTCAACAGAAACTCTTCAGGCCAGAAGGGAGTGTCATGAAGTCCTCAAAGTGATGAAAAGCAAGAACATGCAACCAAGATTGCTTAACCAGCAAGGCTGTCATTTAAAATTGAAGGTGAAATAAAGAGCTTCCCAGACAAAAAAAGGCTAAAGGAGTTCAGTACCACCAAACCAGCATTGCAAGAAATGCTAAAAGGATTGCTTTAAGGAACAGAAGGAATAGTGAGAGAAAGGTACATCAGTGTAAAGGGGAAAAATGGCATTAAATAAGTTTATATCAATAGTAACCTTAAATGTAAACGGAATAAGTGGTCCAATCAAAAGACATAAGGTAGCTGAATGGATAAGAAAACAGGACCCAAATATATGCTGTGTACAAGAGACCCACCTGAGAGCAAAAGATTCACACAGGCTAAAAGTGAAGGGATGGAATAAAGTACTCCATGCTAATGGAAAGGAAAAGAAAGCTGGAGTAGCGATTCTTATTTCTGACAAAATAGACTTCAAAATAAAGACCATAACAAGAGACAAAGATGGTGACTACATAATACTAAAGGGATCAATCCAACAGGAGGAAATAACCCTCATAAACATTTATGCACCCAATATAGGAGCACCTAAATATATGAAAAATTTCTTGGGGGACTAAAGAGGGAGATTGACAGCAACACAGTCATAGTGGGGGACTTTAACACCCCACTGTCAGCATTGGACAGATCATCAAGACAAAAAATCAACAGGGAAACACAGGCCTTAAATGACTCACTTGACCTAATGGATTTAATTGACATTTACAGAACATTTCACCCCAAAGCAGCAGAATACACATTCTTCTCAAGTGCACATGGAACATTCTCAGAAATAGACCCCATGTTAGGGCACAAGGCAAGTCTCTACAAATATAAGAAGATAGAAATATTAAGCATCTTCTCGGATCACAGTGCCATGAAACTAGAAATCAACCACTATAAAAAAACTCAAAAATATTCAAACACATGGAGGCTAAATATCATGTTATTAAACAATGGATGGGTTACCAATGAGATCAAGGAAGATATCAAACACTTCATGGAAAGTAACAAAAATGAACAGACAACAAGCCAAAATCTATGTGACACAGCAAAAGCAGTCCTGAGAGGAAAATTCATAGCATTACAGGCCTATCTGAAGAAACAAGAAAAAGATCTAATGAGCCATCTAACACAACTACTAAAAGAACTAGAGCGAGAACAGCAAGAAGAGCCCCGAGGAAGTAGAAGGAAGGAAATAATAAAGATCAGAGCAGAAATTAATGACCTAGAGAGTAAAAATACAATACAAAAAAATCAGTGAAACCAAGAGCTGGTTCTTTGACAAGGTAAATAAGATTTATGCACCTTTAGCCAGACTCACTAAGAAACAAAGAGAGAGGACCCAAGTAAATAAAATCAGAAATGAAAGAGGCGATATAACAACTGACCCATTAAAAATACAAAGGATTGTAAGAAAATACTATGAGCAACTATATGCCAACAAATTGGACAACATGGGGGAAATGGACAAATTCCTAGAAGCATACAACCTTCCAAAGCTGAATCAAGAAGAGGCAGAAAACCTGAATAGGCCGATAACAACTAATGAAATTGAAGCAGTAATCAAAAAACTCCCAGCAAACAAAAGTCCTGGGCCAGATGGAGTTACAGGCGAATTTTACCAAACTTTCAAAGAAGAATTAACACCTATTCTATTCAAACTATTCCAGAAAATTCAAGAGGAGGGAAAACTCCCAAACTCTTTTTATGAGGCCAGCATCATCCTAATCCCAGAACCAGATAAAGACACTACAAAGAAATAAAATTATAGGCCAATATCCCTAATGAACATAGATGCTAAAATCCTCACTAAAATACTAGCAAACCGGATCCAGCAATACATTAAAAAGACCATGACCAAGTGCGATTTATTCCGGGGATGCAAGGCTGGTACAACATCCGCAAATCAATAAATGTGATACATCACATAAACAAAATGAAGGACAAAAATCACATGATCATATCAATAGATGCAAAAAAAGCATTCGACAAAATCCAGCACCCATTTCTGATAAAAACTCTCAACAAAGTGGGAATGGAGGGATCACACCTCAACCTAATAAAGGCCATATATGACAGACCTACAGCCAACATCATACTCAATGGGCAAAAACTAAAACCATTTCCATTAAAAACCGGAACAAGACACTTTCACCACTCTTATTCAACATAGTACTGGAAGTCCTCACCACAGCCATCAGAGAGGAAGAAAACATAAAAGGTATCCAAATTGGAAAGGAGGAAGTATAACTGTCATTATTTGCAGATGATATGATATTGTACCTAGAAAACCCTAAAGATTCCATCAAAGTACTACTAGATTTAATAAACCAATTTGGCAAGGTAGCTGGATACAAAATAAACATCTGGAAATCAATGGAACTCTTATACACAAACAATACACTTTCAGAGAGAGAAACTAAAAAAACAATACCATTGACCATTGCAACTAAAAAAATAAGATATCTAGGAATAAACTTAACCAAGAATGTAAAAGACCTGTACTCAGAATACTACGTGACACTGAAAAAAGAAACAGAGGAAGATTTAAACAAGTGGAAGAATATACCATGCTCATGGATTGGAAGAATTAACATTATTAAAATGTCCATACTACCCAAAGCAATTTATAAATTCATTGCAATTGCTATTAAAATGCCAACAGCATATTTCACAGACCTAGAACAAACATTTCGAAAATTTATATGGAACCAAAAAAGACCCCAAATAGCTGCAGCCATCTTGAGAACAAAGAACAGAGTGGGTGGGATCCCTTTACTGGACATCAAACTATATTACAAAGCCACTGTAATCAAAACTGCCTGGTATTGGTACAACAACAGGCATAGAGATGAATGGAACAGAACAGATACCCTAGAAATAGACCCACGCCATTATGGTCCGTTTATATTTGACAAAGGAGGCAAGAGCATCCAATGGAGTAAAGACTGTCTCTTCAATAAGTGGTGCTGGGAAAACTGGACAGATACATGCAAAAGAATGAAACTAGATCACCAACTTCACCATACACAAAAATAAACTGAAAATGGACAAAAGACTTAAATGTAAGTCACGAAACCATAAAAATCCTGGAAGAAAACATAGGCAGTAAAGTCACAGACATCCCACGTAGTGGACTTTTCACTGATACATCTCCTAGGGCAAGAGAAACAAAGGAAAAAATAAACATATGGGACTATATCAAACTAAAAAAGCTCTGCACAGCAAAAGAAAACAGCCTCAAAATGCAAAGGAACATATTTGCCAAGGATGAATCTGATAAGGGGCTAATTTCCAAAGTGTACAAAGAACTCATATTACTCAGCATGAGGAAGACAAACAACCCAATTAAGAAATGGGCAAAGGACCTGAATAGACACTTCTCCAAAAAGGACACACAGATGGCCAAGAGACACATGAGAAAATTCTCAGCGTCGCTAATCATCAGATATGCAAATGAAAACCACAATGAGGTATCACCTCAAACCTGTCAGAATGGCTCCATCAACAAATCAACAAATGACATGTGCTGGCGAGGGTGTGGGGAAAGGGGAGTCCTGGTGCACTGCTGGTGGGAATGCGGACGGGGCAGCCACTGTGGAAAACAGTATGGAAGTTCCTCAAAAAATTAAAAATGGAGCTGCCTTTCGACCCAGTGATTCCACTCCTAGGAATGTATCCTAAGAATCCTGAAACACTAATCAGAAAGAATATATGCACCCCTATGTTCATAGCAGCACAGTTTACAAGAGCTACGATCTGGAAGCAGCCGAAGTGCCCATCAGTAGATGAGTGGGTAAAAAGCTGTGGGACAGTCACACCAGGGAATACTACGCAGCTGTAAAGACGAAGCATCTTGTACCCGTTGGGACAGTATGGATGGACTTGGAGAAAATTATGCTAAGTGAAATAAGCCAAGCAGAGAAAGACAAACATCACATGGTCTCGCTTATATGTGCAATCTAAAGTACTTAATAAACTGATGAACAGAATGGATTCAGTGACATGGAATCATAGATGAGACTGACGAATGTTAGAAAGATGGAGGAGGGCTGGCGGGTGGAGAGGGAGAGAGTGACCAAAGAACTTATATGCAGATATGCACAACCCAAGGACAGGGAGAATGGTGGGGAGAGGGACTGGGGACGGGGAGGGGACGGGGTGGAACGGGTCATTCGGGAGAAGAAGGGACATCTGTAATACTTTAAACAAAAATAAAAATTAAAAAAGCAAAACAAAAACAACAAAAAAGAAAACTCGAGGAAAATAGACATCTTTGAGAGCAGAGATTGTGAGGCTGTCCGAATGTTGATTTATCTGGGCCTGGGGGCCTTTGAAGTAGGAGGCCATTTGATTCCTTGAAGGCTCACCCAGTGGGGGGGGGGCAGGAAGTGCCAAATGGAGAGGAAGCAGGGTCCCTAATCCCCTGATCCCCTGAGGGCTGATTAGGGAAGGAGCTCTGGAAGTCCATTTTTCTCTCCTTTGGATCAGTGGCAGTTTCTTCATTTCTGCCTTGTTGCAGAGCCCAGGGATAGCTCTCCAGCAGGGGAAAGTTACCATGGACGGAAAAAAACGTACTTGGGCTGGCCGCGGGGCGCTTTTGTGGAGACCATGGGCAGGGGTGCAGGGGTGCAGGGGTGCATGGCAGCTGCGCATGGAAGGGCCTGCTGGTGTAGGCACCTTTGGACGCGGGAGGGGTGCGCATGGGGTCACGCAGAGGGGAGAATTAGGAATGGGTGTGTGTACACACAGTGTCGGCGCGCACCCCGGGGCTGCCTGGGCTTCCGACTGGATGCTTTGGATCCCAGTGAGATGCGGGATTCTGATATGTCAACAGATGGTGGTTGGTGCCAGTTCCGTGCCAACAGGAACCCCCAATTTGGGGTGCAGTGTAGAAGGAAACTATTCAGTGCACACAGCTCATTATGAAGCAGCCTGGCAGGGACAGCCGGGCAGGCCCTCCTTGGCTGGGCAGCGCTGCTCCGCCCCGGCCTCGGCCAGGGGCAGTCGGCTCTGGGCACCGGGCATCTTGGCGGTTCAGCCCCAGCAGGGAAGCCCCCCCCAGTCTCGGGCGGACAGGGACGGGCCCTCAGCCCGGAGGGAGCCCACCTGCAGGGACAGGTCCCCAGCCCCGGTCCCTGGGTGGCCCATCCTTATGCGGGTGCGCGCGCCTCGTCCTCGTGGTTGGGTGGCCCAAGAGCGCTGTTCTGATTGGCCAGAGTGGGCGGCTGTGATTGGCCAGGGCGGGTGCGCAGCGCTGACTGGACGGGAAAGCCCTCGTCCTATTGGCTGAAATTCAGCGTCGGCCCCCCCCCCCCCCCCGGGCTGGCTCGGGACGGGCAGGGCCGGGGGCAGCGGGCGTGGGGCGGGCAGGGCCGGGGGCAGCGGGCGTGGGGCGGGCAGGGCCGGGGGCAGCGGGCGTGGGGCGGGCAGGGCCGGGGGCAGCGGGCGTGGGGCGGCCCCGGGGGGCCTGGCCTCGGGCGCCCGGCGCCTGGAGAAAGGCCCGAGGCGCTGCCTTAGCCGTTGGGGCCCAGTTAGCACCCTGGGGCCCCTCTTAGCAGACACCTATTCCTAGGGCCCAGATACAGCCTCTATCAGTAAGGGTCCGGCGGAGCTGGCTCATAGGTGAGATTCAGCAGCTTTCTCAAGCTACACCGTCCGCCTCCCTACCTTGCAAAATTCAGTATGTCATCATCGTTTTATTTTGGAAGAAGGAAAATCCATTGTTTCGCAAGGCAGACCCAAGCACAGTTACCTCTAATTAGTGAAGTGCTTTCAGAGGTGGAATAAGGTTCACTTACTTTTTTTTTCTATGCTAAACTCGGAGCCCACTTTCTCTCTCTCTCTCTCTCTCTCTGTTAAAAAACCCATCATAGTCCCGTTTTTTTCCTAGTTCACTAGCCATAAATTTCTGTGGTTTCTAAATGCCAGGCGAATTCACAACAAAACGAAAGGAAAAGAGAGAATGAAAGCTGAATGTGGGTATAAGTTCATCTCTCCAGGATTAAGTTTTTATTTTTAAAATATATTTTTATTGATTTCAGAGAGAGGAAAGGAGAGGGGGAGAGAGAGCTAGAAACATCAATGATGAGAGAGTCATTGATCGGCTGCAGCCCGCAACCCGGGGCATGTGCCCTGACCGGGAATTGAATCCTGATCGCCTGGATCCTAGGTCGATGCTTAATCGCTGAGCCACGCCCGGCCGGGCCAGGATTAAGTTTTTAAAAATGTTCTTTATAATTGCTTTTTCCCCAGCCATGGACTGGGGCCTGCCATGAGTTTTAGGGGTGTGTGGGATGGTGGGTGGTGGGTCCTCACTATGTTGAGGGAGCTTTGTCTTGGGCCCAGTTACCAATTTATAATTGCAAGTATTTATTTAAAAATTATTATGTGGCTCTGGCTGGTTTGGCTCAGTGATTAGAATCTCCAGCCGTGGATGGAAGGGTCTCGGGTTTGATCCCTGGCCCCAGTTGGGGGTGTGTGCAGGAGGCAACTGATCAGTGTGTCTCTCTCACATTGATGTTTCCCTCTCTTTGTCTCTCCTCTCCCTTCCACTCTTTCTAAAAAAAATCAATGGAAAAAATATCCTCAGGTGAGGATTTAAAAAAAAATTATTACGTGAAAACCCCCACAAAACAGTATGACATATTTTCTGTCTTTTATGTAGGCAAATACTTCCAAGAGGCCCCTCCTGGCACTGGGTGTGATCAAAGAGACTTCATTTAGTTTTCTTTGTAATATTTTAATTTTTTTATCAGGCTAATATATTTATTACTTGATTAAGTAAAAACCAAGAAAAATGAAACAAATCCAAAAAACCTAGTAACATGCAATGGTTTGAAGAAAACAAAACTAAGAAGGGTGTAATATGAAGAGCACCTCTTCTCACCTCCCTCCCGCCCACGCCTCCTCCGGAGGTCCCCAGATAAACCTGCTGGCAGTCCTGGGCTTCATTCCAGACATTTTCTAGGCACACATCCTTGTCTGTGCATTGCCTTTGTTTATTTTTTTAAATTGTGGTAAAAATCACATGACATAAAATTAACCATTTTAAAGCGCACAGTTCATTGGCATTTTGTATATTCAGTGTTGTGTGACCACTATGTCTAGATTCAGAACATTCTGTTACCCCCAAAGTAAACCCCCTACATTAGCAATCGCTCCCTACTCCCTGCCTCCAGCCTCTACAACCACTAATCTTTCTGTCGCTCTAGATTTGCCTATTCTGGAAATTTCATATAAATAGAACCATGCACACAATCAGTGGCCTTTGTATCTGGCTTCTTTCACTGAGCATACTGTTTTCAAGGCTCAGCCGTGTTGTAGCACCCTTGATTTGTTTTTAAACACAGTGAGATTATATCATGTACTAAACTGAGGCTCGCTGTTCCACATACAATAGTTCTTATAAATCTTTCATGCCAGGTGCCTCACTTTTTAAGCCTTCGCTAATATCTGTCATTTGGATGTATGTAAGTTATTTCACTGGTCTCCTATGGGTGGATACTTCTATTTTTAGCTACTGACATAAAACAGTGCTGCAGTGAACATCTGTGGATACATACTTGGGTTTTTTGTGCTTGTGTAAGTATCTGTGGAGTCACTTTCCAGAAGTGAATTTTTTGTCCAAGGTATTTATTTTTAAATTTTTTATGGATTCTACAAAATTGCTCTTCCAGAAGGTGGCAGTAATTTATGCTCCCAGCAAGGGTGTTTGAGCTTTTGTGGATTTTTCAAGCCCTGACCAACACTGGAAATTGTCAGGCATTTTAATCTCAGTAAGTCTGAAAACAGAAGTGTCATGTTAATTCTGTGCATTGACATTATTTAAATTGTCCATGAGGTTGAATGTCTTCATAAGTCATTTGCGTTTCCTTTTTTCTGGAAATAACTGTTTTCTCTTCTTAGTTAGTTGTTTCTAATTGTTTCACAAATTTCTAAGAATATTTAACTCAATTCCAGACCACGTGAAAATATTTTTTTCCTCAGGTTGTCCTTTGAGTTTTCTTATGATATTTGTTTCCATGCAGACAGGTTCATGGAGTTTAAACTAAACTGCTTTTATTTTATGTATTTTGAGATTCCAAGATTATTTTAAAAAATATCCTTTTGGGGGGGTTCTTATGACTTATCTTTTATGGTTAAATCTTTCATTCATATGGAGTTTATATCCAACTTAATTCACCTCAGAAATTGAAATCCTTTATTGAATAAGCCGTTCCTTTTCAATGATTGGAAAAGCAGCCTTTTATTGGTATTAAATTTTATGTTAGTTGGTGTTATTTCTGGAGGAGTGTCTGTTTGACTATAATTACCATAGCTTTGTAAATTTTAATATTTGGTAGGATTAATCTGTCCCTTTACCCATTTACCCCAGAATTTTCCTGGCTGGTCTCACTTAGTTTTCTAGATCAGTGATTTTCAACCTTTCTCATCTTATGGCACATAAACTAATTACTAAAATTTTGTGGCACACCAAAACTATGTTTTTTGCCCATCTGACAAAAAATAGGAATAATTTTGACTCATTCACACCAGATGGCTGTTGTTGTGCTGGCTGTTTTCAGTTTTTTATTTGACTATCTAAGGGAAAAGAGGTCAGTGCCCTGACTAAATAGTCAGGCACTGCGTGTTTTAAACATTCTCGTAACACACCGGTGTGCCCCATGCACGCTGGTTGAAAATTGCTATTCTAGATGAATCATAGGACAATTTTATTATAAGTAAGGCAAGTTCTTAAAGTGTAAATTTTCCTATGAGTGTAGCTTTGGCTGCAGTTTTTAGATTGTGTTACATAATGTTTTTCATTGTTATTTTCTAGGTAGTTTATAATCTCAATTTTTATTTTTTCCATGATTCAAGAGTTGTTTTAGGAGAAATTTTAATACTTCTAGGGAATTATTTTCTTGTTGTATTGTATTTTGCTTATAGAGAGTGTAGTCTTCTGTATGCTGGTGTTGGGGAATTTGATGTTTTTTAATGGCTTAAAATATGGTTATTGTTTGTTATGTCCAGTTGGAACTTAGAAAAACAAACTCAGTTTAGAGCAACCTCACTGGTTATGTAATTTTATTTTCCTGTATCTTTCTTATACTTTTTAAAAAATCTGCCTAGGGCAGAGGTGAATTCAAGTATCTGTGCCATTATTTCTTTTTAAAAAATAAATCTTTATTGATTTTAGAGAGAGGAAGGGAGAGGGAGAGAGAGAGAGAGAAACATCAATGATGAGAGAGTCATTGATCGGCTGCCTCCTGCATGCCCCCGACTGGGGATTGAGCCCGCAACCCGGGCCTGTGCCCTGACCGGGAATCACACCCCGATCGCCTGGATCCCAGGTCGATGCTCAACCGCTGAGCCATGCCCGGCCGGACTATGCCACTGTTTCTTTTTCTCTAATTTTACTTCAGTTTTTACTTTGTGTTTTGAACATATACGGGGGGGGGGGCGCGCGGGGGTCGGGGAGTGGGTTTATAGTTGTGCGTATGCAAAACAGTTTATTCTTGTATTATTATTTATTAATTATTGTATTATTTTCCATGTGAACAACTGTAAACCTACCTTTTCTTTTTATTCTTACTCGTGGATATGTTTATTGATTTGAGAGGTGGGGGGGAACATCGATGTGAGAGAAACATGGACTGGTTGCCTCCCATGTGCACCCCGACGGGGGATGGAACCCACACCTCAGGTATGTGCACTGATTGGGAATTGAACCCACAACCTTTTTGGTTAATGGGATTGCCAGTGTCACACTTTTGCCTTTTGCTTCTAATTAAATTATGTATATTAATATTATGTGATTCTTCTTATTTGTGACATTTGCCCAGTCAAGTCTTTGCCTTTAAACATTTTTCTGCCTCCTAGTTGTTTGATTTACATGTTTTAGATATAGCAAATAGCTTTATTTGGGTTTTGATTCTTACTGATTGTGTTTTTCTTTCTAGATAATAAGTTTTTCCTCAATTATGTTCCCTGAGATAATATACCTGACCTTAAACCTGTTACCTTTTTTGCTTATGTTTTCTATTTTTAATGTTTGCTTTTCTCTCCCCTTTATTTGGTTTGTTTTCTCTGACTTTTATGTTATATGATCAGTTTAAATTCAGCGACTAGAAGGTAAAATGTAAAAAGAAGGGCAAAGATTTACCAGGCAAATAATATAAATTCTTGAAATTCAGGAACTTCACTGGTTGTGTCCTGATAATGACTGATCATGTCCAATTTTCTGACGACCCATTGTGCAAATTGCCTTCTTTTATTTCAGTTCACTTTGTCTGTTACACCTTTGAATATATGTTTTTCTGTTTGCCGTAGTCTCAGTGCACCACTTTTAAATCTGTGTGTCTTAGCTTCTGTAGTCAGCAGGGCTGCCACTGTTGACTCTCCTGAGAGACGGACTCACCTAGAGGGGACCCAGGTCATGTGCAAATGCTTCCAGTGACTCTACTGTGAATCTCTGCTTTTCTGGGGAGCTTTAAAATCTGTGGTGCCTGCTTGCTTTCCTGATTAAACTGGCTGGGGTGTGGCTTGGGTATCCAGATTTTTTTTTAAAGCTTCCAGCTAAACCTTTTGAACAGTCAGGGTTGAGCAGCTGCCCCGGTAGGACCTGAGTCTGGGGACTTGAAACAGAGCAGATTTGCTCAGTTTTTCAGTCACCTTTCTGAGGTGAGAGCCGAGCAGGAGAGCTCCAGCCGCGTGGGGACCCGTCCTGGGACCTTGCCGCAGTGGGGCACTTGCTGGTGGGCTGGGTGAGAATGCCACTGGGGGGTGTTAGAGCCATCCCGGGCGTGGAGGTGAGGTTGGCTGCACTGATTTGTTTCTAGTTTCTGGTGGTATGGAGTTGAGGCTGCTGTTAGGTTTTCTTGAAGATGGAGGGGTCGGCAGGGTGGGGGGGTGCGTGGGTAGAGTAAACATCTCGGTTCTGCCGTCTTTATTTGGAGTTGAAAGGAATTCCCGAGGGGACCAGCAGTAAATTCTGGTGCTGGTTCTGTATTTCTGAATGTCACTCATTCTGGAGGGGCAGCTTCATGCTTCAGGCCCCTGGTGGCGCCTGCAGTCAGTGGCTCGGATGGACCCCGCTCCCCCGGTCACACCGTTGCCGAGTTGTCTTAGTCTCCTTTGCTTAACTGGAAAGTATTGGTACTTCGGGGACAATCATGCTGACCACTGGCCTGGCCTCTTAAGTGGTCACAGCCTAGTTCTTTCAAATTCTCTTCTGTGTTGAGACAGCATTTCCCAAAGTGGGTTCCCCTGAACTCCCCTGAGTTCCTTCACGGAATAATGGCTCTGGGTGGGAACATTGGGGGTCCGACAGTGCAGTTTTACAGGAGCCTGCCTGTGGTTTCTAGCACAGGATTTCCCAAACGTGTTTGATTACGGAGTGCTTTTATGTTGGGGGTTTCCTGTTTGTGAATCTGTGGAGACCCCGGAAAGCGAGCTGCTCTGCCCTTGCAGAGCCCAGTGGGTGCTGGCCGCATGAACCGGGCCTTCGCAGAGGAGCAGGGCGCCTTGCTTTTCATTGCTGCTTGTCTTACCAGCTTCTCTACGCAGAGCCTTGCAACAAAGTAAGTAGGACGTCATGCTGAGAGTGCTTTCACGCGTACTGAGTGAGAGCAGGACTCCACGGCTCCCTGGAGCCCGGCCCTCCCTGCGCTTGACACCGGGACCTGCCTGCGCTCGCCATGCAGACCATCTAGGCGGTTCCTCTCAGCGCTTGCTTTGGGTCAGGGTCAGTGTAATGCTCTTTAGATGGATTGTTTCATGTCATCTTTGAACAACACCTGAGGAGAGGTGCTGTTCCTGCTCCCTTTTACAGATGAGGAAACTGAGGCAACGAGAGGTGGCAGGACTTGCCCAGAGCCACAGCCCTGGGGTGGCGGGGCCTGGGCCTGGGTTTCCAGGGCTTGCTCTCCTCCCTCTCTGCCGGGGGCCGTCAGTGGCTCCACAGCGCAGCCCAGCCAGCATCCCAGCCACGGGGAGCGGCATGTGTGTCAGTGATTGTACTGGGGGATTTTACATTGAAAGAAGAATCTGTTACTTAATTCCCCAAGAGAAGGGGCCATGCCACACAGGGAAGCACCAGGTAGGTCAGAAGTGAGGGAAGGGCAAGGCTGGGCACAGCTCAGTTTAGGACTGGCTGGTCTCAGGGATTCTGGCAGAGGTTAGGGCAGGGGGCTGTCCCTGCCGTCTGTACCTGTCCCTGGGTGACGGCCGGGGAGCTTGGGTGTGCTGTGTGCAGCTGGATGGGGAAGGTGGTGGGGGTGTGGCTGCTGGCGTGCATATGGAAACCTTGGACCACCGCCCCCAGCCCCAGCCCTTTGCTCTCTGAGAATTGCCTGGCCCTGGGCTGGGTAGCCTCTCCCCAAGTCATTGATGCCACAGATGCCAGAGCACCCAGAATACTGGAAAGGAGTGGACAGTGATACAGTTGGCCCTGTGATGACTACATGCCAAGTAGACGTTACAGAACCCAGGGCGACACATAATTGGTGGGGTGGGGGGGGTGGGGGAAGTGGCACTTTGCCCCCTGGCAGCAGGCTTGCCATGGTGGGGTGAGTCTGCGAGGAATTCTCCTGTGGGCAGGCGCACAGTCACACTTGAGTGTCGGGTAGTTTGGGATTTGGTGACTGAGGGCAGAGACCACTGAGGGGCTTGAAGAGCTGGGTCTTGGGTTTCCTGGGGTCACTTCCCTGCAGGCAGAGCTCAGGAGGGCAGCTCTGGGGAGGTGTAGTGTGACCCCTGACCCTGCTCTGAGAGGAAGTGCTGTCTAGGAAGCAGGGTGGGTGTTGACAAAATAGTTATGGTCCAAAAATGATTACTTTTGCTCTCTTGGGCTGTCTGGCCTGTGAAGGGGGGGGGGAAAGCCATTTTTACCAACTTCAGTGACATACCATTCTTTAAAAAAACATATCTTCTTGTTATAAAATTGTGGTAAAATAAGCACAACATAAAATTTACTGTCTTAACCTATTGAGTGTCTGGTTGAGTGGCATGAAGAGCGTTGGCATTGCTGGGCACCATCCCTCCATCTGTCTTGCTGTGGATCTGTTCTGCGTGTCCGTCAGCACTGGTGATGCTGAGCACTTCTCGTGTGCTCACAGGCCAGCGTATGTCTGCTTTGGAGATATGTCTGCTCACATCCTTTGTCCAGTGTTTCCTGGGGTTAATTTTGGGTGGCCTTCACCATGTCGAGGTTGGCAGGGGAAGGACATGGTGACACAAACAGGTGGAGATGCCTTCCAGTAAGCACAGCGTCCTGAACTGTGTCCTTTCCCGGCCACCGTGTGCAGTTCCCAGCCCTGCGGGCCACTGCATGCTGCTTCTGCCTCCCTTTGGATGAAGATACACTTTAAAGAAGACTGGCATCAAGGACAGTTACCCAAGTGAAAGGTTTACCACACTTGGTTGTTCTTAAAGCTTTTATTTGAAGTCCACGTTTAACGTCCCTGTATTAAAGACGGATGTACTATGTGTGGAGGTTGAGTTCTTGACTCACATTGTCCTGTAGTCAGAGGGAGCCCTAGGATATGTCCAGAGCCTGCCCAAGGGACCTTTTGTGTGAAAGGGACAGGAACTCTGTTCCCTACTTCTTGAAGCTGACCACATGTCATCTGGCACTTGAACAGGACGGGAGCCCAGTGTCCACCCCTTCAGCTCTGGGCCAGGGCATTGGCAGAGACCCTGGTATGAAGTCAGCTGGCTGATGCTGGCTGCGTCTGCACTGTCTGGCTGATTTCACTATCAGCTGGTTCCACCTCCCTTGGCCCATACTTGATGGTCTACAGCCACAGTGCCTGAATTACGGTCACTTCACAGCACTCCCGGGGCCCTTATTGGTCTTGCTTCCTGCTTTGTGCACAGCTCTGGGCCCTTTGAACAGACCATGTGCTTGCCCTGTTTGTGATGTGTTCATTTTTGCCTGCCTCCCCACCCCAGGGCAGAGATCTTCCCTTCCTCTGTTGATATATTTTCGAGAGCCTGGGAGATCTCCCGAATCCCCTCTGAAACAGCCGCTGTTCAGGAAGAGTCTGCTGAGTGAGTGAGATACCAGTCTTCTCCCTGGGTCCCTGCCCTTTCTCTTCTCTCCACACGTCTTGTACAAGAGGGGAAAGCACAAGGCTTATTCTTAAATATAAACAGGCCTAAAGTTAGAGAAAATATCATAGTTCTAGAATTTTCTAATCAGGCAGTATGCTATGTGTCAATATTGTGGTCCCAATAATAGCACTGAACAGTCTTTCTCAATTTTTTACCAGCCCTCAAAAGAGAGGGAGAAATAAATTGCTCTCAAATCTTCTTAATATTGGGGGTTGAATTGGATTTATGGGGGCTGCAGTCCTCCGTCCCTTGCAGACATTTGGGGCTCAGGTGGCCTCGGCTGGGCAGATAAAGGGTGGGAGCCAGAGCTGCTCAGAGCAGCCCCCTCCAGCCTGTGCAGAAGTGTTTCAGAAAATGCAGGCTCAGTCAATATTGGAGCTGTTGGTTCTGTTCCCCCTCAGATTTGCCCTGGTAGTGCACGTAGATGCCTGCTCCGAGGGGTGCAGAAGGACCTCCCTAGGGGGTCGTAGGAAGCAGAATTGGAGATGGGCAGGCCTGGGCCTCTCCCCAGTGTCCCACCATCCACCTGGCAGGCGTAGAGACCTCAGTGCACTGGTAAAAGCAACTGGAATTAGAATTTTTATTGCCAGCTGTCAAAAAGAACAAGTTCCTCCAGAGACTTACAACTCAACTGGTCTTGTAGGAACCCAGGTACACGTTAGGTAAGAAGAAGAAAAAATTGAGGTTGTTAAACATGTGAAATGATCCTCTGAGGTTTTTGAATAATGCCATTGCAGGAAGCAAGGTGGGGGTGGAGGAATCATATTGGGAAGGTCATAAATTCAGGGTTTGGATTCAGACGGTCCTGCACTCACAGGCAGAGAGAGATCTCTGGCTTCTACTGAACTGTTACTTTTACAAGCTGGCCTTAGCTTTAATATTAATTTAAACAGAATGAACTTGGTATTTAAAGAAAGAACAGAGTGAAAAGAATAGACTCCTGTTCAAATCCAAGCACGTCAGGCTGTTCAGAGGCTGTGGGATTCCGGGGCCTGAGAAACCATCTGTTAAAGTAGAGGGTCTGGTGTGAACATGCTCAGTGAGTGCTCATTTAGAAGCCAAGTGTTGTCTTGGAGACGGAAGAAGATTTTCCAGTGTATTCAGGAAGATGGACTAGGTGAGTTAGCCAGTCCTGGGCAGCCGGGACAACCAGGCCTTAGGGGACGGGCTGAGGAGGAGGTGGCTGTGGGCGGGTCGAGGGAAGAGCAGGAGGTCGGGGTGGTGACTGCTGAGTTCTGTCTGATGTTTTTTTCACTTCAGTCATCTGCAGTGAAGAATTTTGCTATGGAGAAGCAAGCCTCTTAGATCAGACACAGTATGCGTACAGGACATTTCCTCTCCCTTTTATGTTGACGTCAGAACTGTTGAGGTAGAGTGCATAAGCCATAAAATTCCCGTTTAGTGTGTACAGTTCCTTGCTTTCAGGGCATTCACAGAGCCCTGCAGCCATCACCACTATTGAGTTTCAAGACATTCCATCACTTGTGCCTATTTTGACAAGATACGAGGTTGTACCACATGAAATTACCTGTCTTTGACCATTTTCAGCCCACAAAAATGGCAATCTCATATGTCCAACTTTCAAACATTTGTCTTAAAGACCTTCTGAACACTGTTGTAAGGTTTCTCCTCCATCTTACTTTAAACCATTGTAAAAGTGTTTGGGGCCAGGAACCCCATGTGTGGAGAAGATTTAAAGGGCATTTGTGGCAGTTTGGTGTCTGCTGTCCTCAGATCCTTGAATTTGGTCACAGTGGCCCCTGTGCACTTGGTTTCTGAGGGGACCATTAGGAAGGTGACAGTGGGATCACTGGGATGATACTGGGACACAGATTTCATTTTGATACAACAGTGACCTTTCTCGCTATAAAGCTCCCTAAACAGTGAGCCCTGTAGGCGTCCACTTAATCAGGTGAGCATGAGCAGAGGCGGGGTGGGGGCAGCTGGGGGCATGAGCAGGGGGGCTCCCTCTGCCCTCTCTGGGTGCCCCTCACCTGTCCTGGCGCCTCCTGAGCACCACATGTGAGGAGCGAGTGCCCTCAGCATCCTCAGCCTGCAGAGACAGTCTCTTCTGCTCCAGGAGCCCCCGCGTTTTCCTGGCTCACCCTGGTTCCGGAAGGTTGTCTTTGTCTTTGTCTGGGTTCCCACAGGCCAAGGGTGGTGTGACCCCTCTCAGGGCCTGTGTTCCATATGGCCTCAGGGCCCAGCTTCCCTGCTGCACCCCCAGGCCACTCTGTGAGGGACACAGGCCCCAGAGGTTGTCAATCAGCATTGGAAGGAATGACCAGACTTCCCTCGTAAGTAGGTGTGTGTGTCTTTGAACGTGTGTGTGCACTGATATATGCATACACATATGCACGCGCTCTATTTGTGTATAGCTGAAGGAAAGTAATTTTATTAGGTTGAATGAGCAGTATGAAATCACTGCCTTTGTAGGTCAAAACATGGGACTAGTAAGTGAAAGAAACTAGCCTGAGAAGCCAGCAGACTGATACCAACCATATGACATTCTGGAAAAGGCAAAACTATGGAGGCAGTAAAAACACCAGTGGTTGTCAGGTTTTGGGAGGAGGGAGAGGTGAGTTACGGATGGGTGGAGCACGGGATTTTCAGGGCAGTGAAAGCACTCTGTGTGATACTGTAGTGGCAGGTACATGACTTACGCATTTGTTATAGCCCATAGGACTTTGTAACAAAGACAACCCTCAGGTAACCAAGGACTTCAGTTAACAACATATTGGTACAGGTTCATCAGTGTAACAGATGTGCTACACCAATGCAAGGTGTACTATAGGAGAAGCAGTTGAGGGGTGTGGTGGGAGGGGGCCGTGGGAATTCTGTACTTTCTGCTCAATTTTTCTGTAAACCTAAACTGCTCAGAAAATAGTCTGTTAATTTAAAAAAGGTTGAATAGCAGCAACTTTGTATGACTCAACCTACCTTCTGTTAAAATAGGATTCACATACCCTAAATTCACCATTTTAAAATGTACAGTTGGCCCTGGCTGGTTAGAGTGTCGGCTCACGGACCAAAGGGTCCCGGTTCAGTTCTGGCCAAGGGCATGTACTTCCGTTGCAGGCTCGGGGCGCGTGCTTGAGGCAACCAATTGATTTGTCTCTCTCACATCAATGTTTCTCTCCCCCCTATTCCACTCTTACTGAAAACAATGGAAAAAATATCCTTGGGCAAGAATTAAAAAAAAAAAGTGTACAGTTCAGTGGTTTTTTAGTACATTCACAGAGTTGTGCATTCATCTCCACATTGAATTTTAGAACATTTTTGTTATCTCAAAAAGAACCTCTGAACCTTGGGCTGTGGCAAACAACCACCTTTTTCTGTCTGTGGATTTAGCTGCCCTGACATGGGATGAGCCTTTGAGTGGACACACATTTTCCTTCCTTTTGGGTATCTCCCTTGCAGTGGAATTGCGGGGCCCCGTGGTTGTCTGTGTTTAACGAGTTTGGAACCTCCAGACAGGTTTCCAGTGCCTGCACCGTGTGAAGTCCCCACGGCAGCTGGGCATGAGGGCTCCCTTTCCTCGACATCTTCACCAGCACTTATCTTAGCTGCCTGCCTTTTTGATAGACTGTTGTTTTTTTTAAGAGATCCATTGTGACCTTTGAAATTACTCTGGACATTCTCTGAGTGTCACCCGCATTGCAGAGTTTAGCTGGCCTGCCTGCCTGCCCTGCGGCTCAGGAGTCGCAGGGAGCGGGCTGTGTGCGTGCTGCGGGAGGAAGGCCGGGCGGGAGCGGGTGCGGGGAGCTGGGTGCGGGGTGCCGGGTGCCGGGTGCCCGGTGCCGGGCCCTCCCAGGCTGCCTCTCAGTATCTGCAGCTCCTTCTCTTCGCGAGGCCTCCGAAGGCCCAGGAGGTGTGGTCTGCTGCTGAGGCGCAGGCTCCTTTCACCTGTCGCATAATGAGCAGTGTCCCCAGACTCAGCCTCGACTCCGTTCTCATGAACTCTCTTTCCTGGTGGTTTCTCACCAGGTATCTTACCTTCTTCCCGGAGTATCTGGGTTTTGGATTCCTTTTCCTGGGTTGATTTTTAGAACCGAGAGGCCTCCCGCCAGTGGAGGGGGAGAGGGCAGCGTGAAGAACAGCGGGGCGCCCGATGGGAGAGGGAACTGGTCGCCCACGGCGGAGCCCAGTAGCGCAGCCAGTGCTGCTCTGAGACCACCCTGGGGGTGGGAGGGGTGCAGTGAGGCCAGGAGGAAGTCCACGGCCCTGGCGGGGTGGCTGGGGATGAGACAGGCAGGCAGCGCTGAGTAAACACGGGCACTGGTTCGGAGCCACTGGAAGGAGTGAGGCTGCGGAACGATGGGAGAGCACAGAGCCTCTGGGTTCATCTGTCCCCGAGACTCGGAGCAGTGGACACGCTCTGTCCAGGTGGGGACTGTCAGTGCGGTGAAGCCTGTTCTTTGTGCAGAGCTCAGAGGGTCTTGCCACCACGTTGGCCAATAGCAGTTTTCTCTTTCCTTTGCCTGTTTCTTGAGAGAAATTGGTAGTTTAGTATCATTTATGTAATAAGGTTTCATGTTCTAAAAGAGTGTTGCAAGGTTTCTATTCTTAACTATCCCCTTACCCCCAGTTTTGAAATACCTGGCGTTAGGACCCAGAAAAGGGTCCCAAACACAGCAATTGCCATCAGTTTGGATGCTTTGCTCGAGGTCTGAATTACCACAAGGAAACAGTGACCATAATGGAAATAGACCGGGTAGGTTGGCTAAAGGCTAGACTGCCTGCTTTCCCTGGAGAATTTTCTGATTTTAAGGGATTGGTTTTGGATTTAAAGTCCAGTGGACATTGGCAGTTGGGTAGAAGGGGGTGCCGAGGATAGAGGTGAGGGGTAGGACTAGGTGGAGGCCAGGGTCCCTTGGATTCACTGTACCCGAGGGAGGTGCCCAGTTGGGGCTCTGGGGAGGGGTGGTGGGGCTGGCTGTTGACAACATTCACAGGCAGGCATGGTGCTTGGTGGGACTGAAGAGTTCACCAACAGGAAAAGCATGGAAGCTTCCATGGAACAGTAAGCTAACAGGACTCGAAATCCATGTGAGATTATTCATGGCTTTGAGTTTCTAATTTTATTCCAGAGTTATGGACCAAGACCATGGAAGAATTCCAGGTGCCAAAATGATTAGTGGCTGAGGAAACAAATTTCCATGTTTTGATCAATCAGTACTGGCTCCTAGGGTAAGAGTCACCCTGTATTCCTTTTTGGTTCTCTCCTGAGTGGAGCCATTTGGAGCCAAGACGTGAGGCTGCTGGGCTTCCTGCAGTCCTTCATAAGACTGAGTTCTCAGAGCCTCTGATAATGGATGCTGTGCTATGACTGGCATAGAGATGTGAAGAGTGATTGACACTTTGTTCCAGAATCTAAACTAGCAGCCGCCCTTTGCACCACCCTCCTAACTTCCCAGAAAGGGAATCAGAAGCGTACTGAACTCCTTGTACTGGGTACTGAGAAGGAGACAGATTCCAGTGAAAAGGGGGCCACTTATGTGGGCCATGTGTGCAGGTCACTTGTGGGAAGCCACCTCGGGCAGTCTCAGTCCTCAGTTCCCTTCATGACCCTATGAGCTGGAGACCGCTGTACCTTGGGGCTGTCACTGTTGAGACTTGAGCTCCGGAAACACCAGGTGCAGAGCGCTGTAGGCCATTGCCACTGTTTTCAGCATGGCCATCCCTTTGCTGGAACAGTCAGTGGCTGACCCTAGAAGCTGTTCTGATGTCACATGCTACACTAGGGGAATGCAGATGCTCTGACATGGGTGGTGGGACCACCTGTAAGTAGAAAAGGTGGCAAGTTGGCTCTTAAGTGGCCATGTGGAATATACTTGTGATGCTTTAATCCAGAAACCAGTGGAAAGAAACAGAAGGGTGAAGCCCTGTGTGTTTTCTCCTGCCTTCTGTGAGGCCTGTCCTGCCCCATCCTGTGGCCAGTGTTCAGGTGTCCTGGAGCAGGGCGAAGCTCGGAACTCAGGCAGGGCCCATGACCACTCATCAAGTAGAGGCAATCACATTTGTTTTTGCCAGCGATTGGTCTGGGGCCAGTCCATATCTTGGTTCTGGCCAGTGAGAAGTGAAGGAAGGAGGAGCTTCTTTTTAGGAATAAGAAGTGTGATCCCTGGAGCTGCCATCTGTGTTCCTGAGGTGACCGGCAGGACAGAAAGCTCATTGCTAAGCATGCTGGGATGGACAGATAGAACCTTGGGCCTTGGTGATGCCTCTGGACCTCTCCCTGCAGACCTCTTCTTGTGAACCTCATGGTTGAGATTTTTCTGTCATACCCAGAGCCCCAAACATCCTAACTGCTAGACATGAGTAGAATTGTATTGTATGGGTGTCTCTTGGGAATTTAGTTTCATTCCAGTGACTGATTTGCTAAACATAATTGAACTGAACTTTAATGCAGGCTTAAACTCTGAAAAACAATTGCAATATTGTCATCTTATGTTTGGCAGAAAAAATAAAATTTATCGAGTTACGAGCTGACCTAATGAACTAAAATGAGGCTAGTTTGTGCCTGAGTTCTTAGCTTGCGAACTTGAAGTTGACCTAGTTTTGCAGAGCTCTGAGCC
This sequence comes from Miniopterus schreibersii, assembly GCF_964146895.1. Lineage (NCBI taxonomy): Eukaryota > Metazoa > Chordata > Mammalia > Chiroptera > Miniopteridae > Miniopterus > Miniopterus schreibersii. The sequence goes on along the minus strand of NC_138111.1, from coordinate 70,868,279 downwards.
TGCAGCACCCCTTTCCAGCCTGGCTGTGCTGGACGCCTGCCCTGACAGTGGAGCATGGCCAAGCCAGCAGACGGGTGGCACCTGGGCGGGCGCAGCGGTCAGGCTGCCGGTCGATTTTGGTGAGCAGCAGGCTTGAGTATTTCACTTTGGTACGAGCAGTTCCTGGCTAGGCGCGCTCCAGAGGGACGGTGTAATCTTACTCTGTGAAAGGTTTTTAACATTTAAAAAAATTGTAGTTAGGTATATACACAAAATTCACCGTTTGAGCCATTTTTACGTGCACGGTTCAATGGCAGCAAGCACATTCATAGTGTTGGGCCATCATCCCCACGTCCTCCTACAGGGCCGCCTTTTCCTCCCAAACTGAAGCTGACCCATTAACTCCTCTCGGACAGTGCCAGAGGCCCTGCCACCACCATCTGCCTTTGTTGCTGTGACTGGCTTGGGTGCCTCATCGGCGAAGCTTTATGAAAGGCAGATTTTCAAACTCTCAGGACTGCTGACAGCATAGACTGGCTGGAGCAGAGGGGCATTTGGGGATAACTTGGAAAAGAATGCCCCTGGGTTTTAAGCGATCACTGGACGCAGAGCTGTGCCCTGCCCCCGCATCGTGAATGCACAGAGGAGGTGACTTTTGCTGCCCCGCAGGCGAAGCAGCCGGGCTGGAGATTCCAAGACAGAGTGCTGGCGAGGAAAAGCAATTAGCAAGGCATTTTAATTTTCTCATCCCGAAGAAATTCTATAGGTTGTTTTTGGCAAAGTGGTGTGTTGCATGAGGGCCTGTGGACTCCGGTGCTCTGTAAATTAAAGAGGTTTGGGGTCATTGTGGTTTCTTTTTAAATTCCTCTTGTTGGCTTGGTGCCTTCAACAGCCGGATTCTCCATGATGTACTAATTTGGGGTGATGGAAGGAAAACGTTTCCCTCCTGGTCAGCGGACTCCCAACTGTCCAAGGTGTCAGCTTTATGGGTTTCCATAATGAAATTATAAGGGGGTTGCATTTCTTTCTAGGAATTCGAGTCACTTTTGTTAATTGGCACCATCCATTTAAAATCTCAATGCAGCCTCGTTTGGTTCTATTGAGTGTTTTAAAATCTCAGTCACTCCTTTTTGAATAATCCTTAAATATGACATTAACTGTATTTGTTATTCATATCAATTAATTATCAGTCAATTTGAAGGGATAGTGGAGGGATGTTGAATATTTCCGACATCTTTCTTCGGACTGGTATGGCTTGTTTCCCAGTGGTAGTGGTGTGCTCTGGATTCCTATGTAAATACCCTCCCAGTAGGACATGTTCCAGTTCTCACCCACCTCATGGGTCATCCGTCCTCTTGGGGATTAAATGAGCTAATGGTTATGAAGCCCTTAGGACCAGTGCTTGGCTTGCAGAAAGTGTTTGATTGATGTTTGCTAAGATAACTTCTATAAATCCTGTGTGATCCTGGTAAAAAGTCATTAAAACTTATATTTTTCCCAGCTAAATGTTCTATTTAAAATACTGCCTGCATTCCCGTAGTTGGGAGATGTTGGATGGATGTTCTCCATAGATCAGTTACTACTACACATCTGGTGCTAGATGTGCCTCGGGGGCCTTGGGGCTGCATCTCCAAAAGCAGACCTCCAGCCTCCTTCGGGGTCTGTCAGCCTGTCCTTCAGTGCATGGAGTGTCCCCTGCATTCCCCTCATGGCCAAGACAGCAGCTAGAGTGTTGTTCCTGGCTTCTCCCTCTCTCCACCCCCTTCCACAATTGCTAATACAACAATGCCAATTTCAGCTCCATACTGACTTTGGATCCCCCCCGTCACCGACCGTTTCCTCAGCGGGTCCCCTTAAATCTGCTTCAGACCCTCGGGTTTATCTCATCATGTGTGACGTGCATGGTCCAGGGGTGCCTTTCACAGCCTTGAGGACACTGAAGCTGTCCCAGTGTTCAGAAGTGGCTTCTAGAAGCGGTGAGCGTGACCCAGGCCCCTTCCTCATACCCCTCTTCCGGGCTGCTCCTCGGGCAGCGTCTCATCTGCCTCCTTCTGTGACATCTCAGATTAAAAGCAGTGCCCAGCAGCTTTTAGGATGATGGCTAGCTTGTTTCAGGACGGATCTTGCTCTGAGCTCGCGCGTGCTTTTCCCGGCCCTGTGGCCTCTTCCTTGGTACCCCCGCCTCACCTGGTCATCAGATGGAGGCCTCTTCAGCTGTGACTGGCCAGGAGAGTCCGGTTTCTGGGAATCTGGCGAAGCCCGGGTGAAACACAGACTTCCCCGAGCAGAAGAAAGCAGAGGCCCCTGGCCTCCTGGGGCCCCGGCCGTGGACCTGGGGTGGCTTTGGAAGCTTCTTCAGCTGGTTGAGCACTGCGCCTGCCTTCGGGCACGTGACTCAGCGCGTCTGCGACAGTGACCTACTTAGATCCTAGTTTACTATCCTGGAGGGAGGATGGGAGCTCCCTGCTCCTGGGCTCTTGTACCCGGTTCCCCTCTGTGTCCAGATGCTCAGAAAACCCTTAATAACCCCTCTTAGGTTTAATAATATTTAAAAAAAAATTTTCAGTTGTGGTAAATTATATGTAACATAAAATTGGCCTTTTTAACCATTCACTTCAAGAAATTAATCAGTTAAACATTTCAGTGGTATCAGGTACTCATGTTACGCAACCATGACCATCACCCACCCACAGAACTGTTCCTCTTTCCCAGCCGAAGCTGTGCCCCGATGGGGCGCCACCGCCTCCTGCAGCCCCTGGCACTCGCCTGTTGCTCTCTGTCTTTCTTGGCCCGACTCCACCAGGGACCTCATGTAAATGGGATCATGCAGTGTTTGCCTGTTAGTAACTAGCTCATTTCACCTCATGGTGTCCTCAGGGTTCATCCATGGTGTACCACATGTCAGGATCCCCTTCCTTCTTGAGCCTGAACAGTATTCCATTGTCTGTAGAGACCTTATTTGTTTACTCATCCGTTAGTCCGAGGACGTTTGGGTGGCTTCCATCTCTTGGCTTCTGTGCAGTGTTGCTATGAACATGGGTGTGCAGACATCTCTTTGAGACCCTTCTTCCACTTCTTTCGCGTTCCGTTCTTTTCAGTACCCAGAAGTAAACTGCTGCATCGGAGGGTGAGCCCGGTTCTGGGTCTTCATGGTGGGGTTTTGCATTGAGGCATTTGCAGACTCCAAGGAAGTCATTTTCCGTCACAAACCCCAGATGTTTGCCTGAGGACCAGATCTCATTCCCCTTACTCTGAACCTTTGCCCTGCCCCCACTGGAGGCAGCATGCATGGGGGTGCCCTGAGCCCGGGGGTGGGGCTGGAACCCAGATCACTGTGACTGGATGACTTTGAAGAGCCTGTGTTGGCAGGAGGCTCACGATTCGTTTCACTCCATTCTTGGTTCCATTTAGAAGAGTTCCCTAGGCACATCCTGAGAAGAAGACTTAGACCTAAGGAATGGAGGCTCCCTCCCTTTAGGCATTAAAGTGAGTGGAGCTTCATGGTGTGCTGGCAAGGAGGCCCTTGGTATAGCAGCTTAGAGTGTGGTTCTCAGAAAGATACCTTCATGGATTCAGTCTTGATTCCTTCTATTTTTTCCCCGTGTTTTTAAATAAAATATTTAAAAATATGTTTTTATTGACATCAGAAAGAGGAAGGGAGAGAGAGAGAAACATCAGTGATGAGAGAGAAACATCGGTGATGAGAGAATCATCAGTTGGCTGCCTCCTGCACCCCCTACTGGGGATGATGTTCTGGTTCACGGGTCAACACTCAACCGCTGAGCCATGCTGGATGGGCTGTTTCCTTCTATCTTCAGATCACTGTTTCTAGTCCCTTATTTTTTGGTTTTCATTCTGCAGAATCGCACTTCCCTTCGGGATTAACATGGTGATGTCCTAAAAGAACTTGGGTCAGACAGCTACCCAAATCCCTGTACCTAAGAGTGCAGGACATACCCTCCTTCTCTGCCTTTTTAAGTGGGTTTTGAACAAATTTGCATCCACTTGTGTATGGAAAAGACCGTCCCATGTGTGTCAGTGTGACATTGGCACTGCCTCACCCTGTGTCTGCACGCTGGCCCCTGAGGCTGTGAGGCCTCTGCATTCTGAGGGAGTTTGTGAATAAATGGCTTCCTGTCAGGACTTAAAGGCTTTCTCACTTACATGGATTTCATGTGCTGCTGGGACTCAGCCTGTGAGTTTATCTCCCTTAATTTAAAACACTTGGTGAGCTCCAATGGGGAGTTGTTGTGAATGGGGACAGTTTCAGTTTTTATTTTTATTATTTTTTAATCCTCACCTAAGGATATTTTTTCCATTGCTTTTAGAGAATGGAAGGGAGAGACAGAGGGAGAGAAATCAATGTGAGAGAGACACATCGATTGGTTGCCTTCCACAGGCTCCCTGACTGGGGCTGGGGATAAAGCCTGCAACTGAGGTAGGTGCCCTTGACCAGAGTCGAACCCAAGACCCTTCAGTGCATGGGCTGACTCTCTAACCACTGAGTAACGCCGGCCAGGATCACAGTTTTAGTTTTGCAAGATGAAAGGATTCTGTGGAGGGATGGTGGTGATGGTTGCACAACAGTATGAATGTACTTAATGCCACTGAACTTACTCAGAAATGGTTAACATGGTAAATTTCATGTCATGTGTTTATGACAATTTAAAAAGCCTGAAAAAGCCAGCCTGCAGACTTGAGTGCGCTGGGCTGGATGGAAGCCTGCACATCTGGAGCCCGGACATGCCGTCAGCAACACTGCATACTTCAGACTGTCCGGGATTGTTCACTCGGTTCTGTTCTGAAATACGATAAAAAACTTAATAGAAAAAATAAGATAAAACAATTGCCTAAATCCATTTAGTAATGCAAAGATCATATGACGAAGACTTAAAGGGAAAAAAAGAAATAAACAAAACCAAAGGGATTTTCTGACACTCCACCAAGGCAGGGCCTGTGCTTGGTGGGAGAGACACGTGGGAGCGCCCACCTCACTGGCTCCTGGACTGTCAGGGGTGGTGGCCATCCAGGGCCGAGGGCAGGTGGCCCTCTGGCTGGAGCTGGGACTGTACACGTGTGATGGAGTCTCGGCGATTTGGTGGCACCTTGCCACCATGTGGAGCTGGGAAGGCCGCTCAGAGTTTGATGGGAACACAGACTGCTGACCCATCTCCCAGGGATTCTTCCCTCCAAATTTGCAGACTCTCAAAAGTTGCTATGCACAGACCTTGTTCTGTTGGTAAAGGAAGAATTTCCCTTATAAGTTGCAAGTTTTTCATTCCGAACATGCCAGGTCTGCACCCAGGATGAGCTACTGAATTGTCAGTCTGCACTCCCTAGGGAGAGCTGCCTGCAACTGGGGGACACAGGCTCCCCTGAACCCAAGAGGGTGTCAAGAAGATGGCCCTCCCAGCACACCCATCCCCCATCCCCACCAGAGAGGAGGTCACTGTGGGGGATAGCAGGAGCTCAGGGATAACCGCTACCTCTCCGGGTTTTGGTGTGGTTTAGAAACCCCCCCCAGATTTTATTATGTCTGCTCAGCAGTTATTACTGTTTTTTTTTAAAAAGAATTCTCTTCAAATGAGCAGTGTTTTTGCCTCTTCGTTAATAATAGTTTCTTAAAACCAGCAATTCAGAGTTGTATATAAATCTAGTCTGTAATTTTCTACATTTTCTTTAATGTGCAATCTTCTGCTGGCATCTAGAACTTCCCAGGAAAGGCTCTACTCTTAGTTCTTTAAAAAAAAAAAGCAAAAAAAAAAAGGCATGCTTGTTGGATCCCTTTCCTCATTCTTGGACTTTCTTTCTGATTTTTTACGGTTGCTTTTATTTCCATTTTCTCTACTGAAAGGTGTGGTTTTGCCACCTCTCCTCCTCCTCCATTTGATCTACCATGTGGAGCAAGGACTTAGGGCCTTTTTTTTTTTAAGAGTGACCCGAGGACATGCATTAATTTTAGAGAGAGAGGAAGGGGGGAGAGAGAGAGACATCAATATGAGAGAGAAATGTTGATTGGTTGTCTCTCATACTCCCTGACTGGGATCAAACCTGCAACCTTTCTGTGCACAGGACGATACTTAACTGAACCATATGGGCCAGAGCAGGGTTGTGGTCTTTTAAAAAAAAATTTGTGTGTGTGTGTCTGTGCAAGTGTGTGTGCATTTATATGTGTACATGCATGCATGTGCATGTGTATGTGCATGAGTACGTGAGCGCATGCATGTCAGTGTGTATGTGCAGCATGTGGGTGCATTTGCATGAGTTGGGTGTGTATGTGCATATGTGTGTGTGCATATGCGCATTTGTGTATAAGTGCACGTGTTTAGCAGCTGTGAGCTCCACACAGTTTTGGTAGCAGGCAGTATTGAAGGTGATAAGCAATGAGCAGTTTGATTTTTCCTTTTTGGAGGCTCTGCCTTGTTAAGTAGGAATGAGGGGCCCCTAAAGCCATAGGTAATATCAGAAATTTGGAGCAGTCAAGGCCCATTGGAGGAGCATGATGAGCCAGAGGTATCTGATTTTGGAGACTGACATTGTCAGCCTGGGAAGGCCCTAAAGAGTGCCTTGTTGTCTACCCTTGTGCCTTCCTGCAGGGTTGGCGGCCACTCTCCTGGTGTAGAGAGGAGGTCCTGGTCCTGATGTTTCTAGGGCAGCCTCAGGTGGCTGGCAGGGTGCCTGGACTCCAGTGCCCTCTGCTTCAGTCTCACCATTGGGAAATGGAAGGGGTTGAGACTTTTCTACAGAGTGAGGGCATGTCTCTCTTTGGCCCAGGTCCTGCCACTCACTTCCAGAAGGTGACCTGGAGGGAGACAGTGCCATGCCCCAGGCTGAAGCTGCCTGGTAGAGCATTCTTGGGCTCTAGTGACTTGGGCATCTTTGGGCCAAGTGATGGCAGATTGAAGTTGTGGGATCTCTCAGGTTCTGGTCTGGAGAATCTCCCCACTCCAGTATCCTGTTGTTATCCTGGTGCTCAGTGTGGTTTAGGGTTTATGGGAGGCTGCCACTCTGACATACTAGGGTAGTAATGAAGTGGCGTTTGTCTCAGCAGAATTTAGTGCCTCTTGGGAGCTTCGTTTGGATCCTGCTCATCTGATGACTGCAACTGACTGTGCAGCCTGTCACTTGCGGGCTTCCCAGGAGGTACTTAGGTGCTAATCACTGTCAGAAACTGTTCTCCTTTGGCTTTCAGCAACCTGTTTGAAGCTCCAGGTGATCCACAATTTGTGTCCATCTCTACAGGACTTGGCTGTGCGTGGGAGGGGCCAAGCTGCATTATAGGGCCAGCATGTTAACAGCAGGGGCACCAGGGATGCACAGCAAAAGAAATCCTCATCAAAATGAAAAGGGAACCCACTGTATGGGAGAACATATTTGCCATTGATACATCTGATAAGGGGTTAATTTCCAAAATATATAAAGTATTCATACAACTCAACAAAAGGAGAACAACCCAATTAAAAAATGGGCAAGATTCCAGGATGGTGGCAGATTAAGTGGAAGTTACACTGACACAATCCCAGGATCAAACTGGAATTACAACTAAAAGATAGAAAAACAATTCTGAATAATCAACTGCAACTGAAGATGAGCTGGAGAGAACCCTTATAACCAAGGACAAAAAGTGGAGACCACATAGAGACTCGTAGGAAGTGTGGAGGTGTGAGAGGGCTGCCTGGGCTCCAACAGGCAGCAGCTGAAGGTCCGGAGGGATATCTAACTGAGGAGGGTTCCCACTGAGAACCCTGGGGTGTAAACCCCAAGCTGGGCTTCCCAGCCCAGAGCACCAGAACTGAGAAAGGTGCCCATATAACATATGGCTGTGTAAACCAGCAGGGTTTCTGTCTGCCAGGGAGAGGTGGCTGGAAATGCAAGCACCAGCTGTGTAAAAGGGCCAGCACATAAAAATTTTGTGTGCAGCTACTCACCTTGGGCTCCTGCAGAGGGAGGGCAGAGTGGACTGGAGCTGTGTGAGGAGAATCCAGGGTTGGGGGATTTGGGGATAGAGCTTGGATTCCTGTGTTGAGTCATTACCCCATTAAGCAGAGGACATCTTTCTCAGGCAGATGTTTATCATCCAGGTAGCTTTTGCCTGGGGGGAAAGCAATTGCCCCACCCTGTTGCAAAACCTCTCACCCCACCCTGTGGAGTTTTTGCCTTGCTGTGGTTTACAGCCTGAGGCTCATTAAGTGACTGAGAATAACAATCAGCCTGAAGGAAAAGGAGGATCTCTAGATGCTTTGAATCTTTGACTGATCTGCTTCTGGACCTGGGGTTTGGAAAAGCAGACCTTGGTGTGCAGCTGGGTCTTTTCCAAACATACCCAGCCTCAGCAGGGGGATACACAAACTGTGGATCACTGAAAACTCCAAACAGGGTACTCAAAGCCAGTCACAAACAGTGTCTGACATTGGCCTGCACCAGAGACCATCCAAAAAGACAGAGTCCTAGCAGATCCACCTAATACATAGAAGCAAACCCAAACAGGCAGCCCAAAATGAGGAGACAAAAAACAACCCTCAAATGAAAGAACAAAAGAATTCTCCAGAAGAAGAGCTAAATGAAATGGAGATAAGCAATCTATCAGATACAGAGTTCAGAGTACTGATCCTAAGGATGCTCAATAGCATGAGAAAAGAAGTGGAAACTATGAAGGAAATTAAGAATGACATAGGAGAAATAAAACACACACACAAAACATTGGAAGGAATAAACAGCAGATTAGTGGAAGTTGAGGATTGGAGCAGTGAATTAGAAGATGGTAGAAAATATCACTCAGAGAACCAAAAAGAAAAAACAATTAAAAAACAGGAAGACTGTCTAAGGGAGCTGTGGGACAACATGAAATGTAACAATATTCGCATCATAGGAGTTCCAGAGAGGTTGAAAGTAAGCAAGGGTTAGAGAACCTATTTGAAGAAATAATGGCAGAAAACTTTCCTAACCTGGTCAAGGAAAATCTCACACAAGTTCAGGAGGCACAGAGAGTCTCAAGCAAGAAGAATCCAAAGAGGCCCAGGCCTAGACACATCATAATTGAAGTGCCAAAAATTCAAGACACAGAGAGAACCTTAAAGGCAGCAAGAGAAAAGCAATCTGTTATCTACAAGGGAGCTCCCATAAGACTGTCAGCTGAATTCTCATCAGAAACTCTACAGGCCAGAAGGAAATGGCATGAAGTGTTCAAGGTAATGCAAAACAAGGATCTGAAACCAAGGCTACTCTATCCAGCAAGGCTATCATTCAAAATAGATGATGAAAGAAAGAGCTTACCAAAGAATGGCTAAAGGAGTTTATCACCACCAAACCAACATTGCAAGAAATGTTAAAGGGACTGCAGTAATAAGGAGTAGAAATAGAGAGAGAAACATAGGTATAAAGAATTAAAATGGCACCTGTCCAGGGGTGGCTCAGTGGTTGAGCATCAACCTAAGATTCAGGAGATCATGGTTCATTTCTCGGTCAGGACACATGCCTGGGTCGCAGGCTCGATCCCCAGTCGGGGGCTTGCAGGAGGCAGCCAATCAATGACGACTCTCTCATCACTGATGTTTCTCTCTCTCCCTCTCCCTTCCTCTCTCAGAAATCAATATAGATGTGTGTAAAAAAAAAAAAAAAAAAAAGAATTAAAATGGCAATAGATAAGTACCTCTCAATAGTAACCTGAAATGTAAGTGGATTAAATGCTCCAATCAAAAGACATAGGGTAGCTGAATGGATAGAAAACATGACCCTAATATTTGCTGTCCAGAAGAGACCCACCTCAGAACAAAAGACTCACACAAGATGAGGGTGAAAGAATGGAAATGAATAAAAAGCTGGGGTAACAATACTCAGACCTCACAAAATAGACTTCAAAACGAAGGCCATAACAAGAGACAAGAAAGGTCACTACATAATACTAAAGGGATCGATTCAACAAGAGGATATAACCCTGGTAAACATATGCACCCAATTTAGGAGCACCTACATTTATAAAAAACTTCTGGAGGACTTTGAAAGATCAACAGCAATACAATCATAGTAGGGGACTTTAATACCCCACTGACTTCACTAGATAGATCTTCCAAACAAAAAACCAACAAGGAAACAGTGACTCTAAATGACACACTAGGTCAGATGGACTTAATTGACATTTACAGAACATTCCACCCCAAAGCTGCAGAATATGCATTCTTCTCAAGTGCACACGGGACATTCTTAGAGACCACGTGTTATGACACAAAACAGTCTCCACAAGTTATGTGGAGAAATGGGAACCCTAGGGCTCTGCTGGTGGGAATGCAGACTGAGTGCAGCCACTATGGAAACCAGTATGGAGGATCCTCAAAAAATTAATTCTGGCGCTGCCATTTGACCCAGTGATCCTATTTCTAGGAATATATCCTAAGAAACCTGAAACACCAATCAGAAAGAATATATGCACCCCTATGTTCATATGAGCACAATTTACAATAGCTAAGATCTGGAACCAGCCCAAGTGCCCATCAGTAGATGAGTGGATAAGAAAGCTGTGGGACATTTACACCATTGAATACTATGCACCTGTGAAAAAGAAGGATCTCTTGCTCTTTGAGACAGCATGTAGGGACCTGGAGAGTATTATGCTAAGTGAAATAAGCCTGTCAGAGAAAGACAAATATCACATGATTTCACTCATATGTGGAATCTAAAGAACAAAATAAACTGATAAACAAAACAGATCCAGAGACATAGAAGCATGGAACAGACTGGCAAATCTTAGGTGGAAGGTGGGCGTGGGTAGGTGGGAAGAGATTACCAGAGAACTTATATGCATATATGCATAACCCATGGCATACACAGACAATAGTGTGTGAAGGCCTGGGGGATGGGGGGTTGCAGGGTAGAAGGGGTCAATGGAGAAAAAAGGGGACATCTGTAATATTTTCAATAATAAAGATAAATTAAAAAACAAGTCAAACTGAAAAAAAAAATTTCAGCCATCAATTGTGCTTTTGGAAATCAGTGGGTTTTGTCTGCAGAATGTAGCAGTATCTCTTTATATACATAAAACAAGCGTGGGTGTTTTATTGCCATAGACTTCTTAGCTGACCTCAGTCTCGTCTCAGGTATTTTTATGAGCTCCCAGGAAGCTTGCTCTGGAAACTGACTGAATGTGTTGTTGGCCCTTTGTCTGCAGAGCAGCTTGAATTCTCGCTGTGGTCATGATGACCAGGCTGACCGGGGTGGGCAACGTCCTGCCTTCTGGAACACTGAGAATGTGGGGAAAACCCATTTCTGGGGAAGGAGATTTGCTGATTCAGGAAGAAAATTTTCATTTTTACAGAGAATACATAAATTGAGGTGGTTGGTTTGTCAGTTGTCTGTCCTTGAAATACTCCATGGGAGAGTTAGACGCATAACTGGGCTCATTTCTGAACGGAGAAGAACAACAATGGGTTGCCCTCTCGGCACAGCCGCCCCAGCAGCCCAACGCACGTTTATTCAGGGCTTGTGTTGCAGAAGTGAGAGTGTGTGCTGTGGTGGGAGTGCCTGAGCCTGACCCTCCCTCAGCTTTCCAGGCACTGGGGAGGCCTGCAGCCAGCGTGTCGGAGAGCCCACCCAGGGTCCACGTGGCTCCTGCCCAGCAGGCTGGAGCAGGCCTGGCCGCGGTCCTCCCAGGCTGGAGCACAGAAAAGTCCCATTGCTGTGTCGAAGGGGCAGTTTTCCTGTTCCTTGAATTCTCTCTTTAGGGGGGAAGATTGTTTTGTATTTTATAATTTTGAATATATGTTTATCTTTATTTAAAAAAAGATATGGTAAAGCCCTGGCTGGTGTGGCTCAGTTGGTTGAGGGTCGTCCCATGCACCAGGAGGGCTCTGGTTTGATTCCTGGCCAGGACGTGTCTGGGTTGTGGGCTCGATCCGCAGTAGGAGGTGTGCAGGATGCAGCTATGGATGTTTCTTTCTCTCTCTCTCCTCCTCCCTCCCTCTTCCTCTTTCTCTAAAATCAATGAAAACATTTTAAAAAATTAAATTATGGTAAGATATACATATCATAAAGTTGACCATTTTAACCACTTCTAAGTATAGTTTGGTGGCATTACGCACATTCATGTTGTGCAGCCACCACCACCCTCCATCTCCAGAGCGATTTCAACCTGCAGAACTGAAACTTTCCCAGTAAACACTAACTCGCCTGCCCCCTGGCAACCACCAGTCTGCCCTGTCTCTGTGAATCTGAGGACCCTGTGTGCCTCATATTAGGAGCCACAGTGTTTGTCCTTGTGTGACTGCCTTACCGCTCAGCATAATGTCCTCAGGGTTCTTCATGGTGTAGCAGGTGTCAGATTTCCTTCCCAATTATATGGTTTTTAAATGATCATTTGTTTTGCATGTTCATATGTTAACTCCAATGAGTTAGACTGTGTTCTTTTATTGTTACCATGGGCTGGTGTGAGGGCCCCCTACCCATGGGGTCTAATGGGGGTGGACCCTCCAGCCTGACCCACAGCAGCTAGGAGGCCCTCCCCATCAGGAAACGCTTTTGGAGACCTACTTCTGGCAGGGGAGGCATGGATGGCGCGGCTGGGACAAGTAAGGCGGACCCCTTGCTGAGGGAAGGGCCCTGAGAGGGAGGGGTAGGTTTACTTCATGTGCTTTTGCTAAGTAAGGATGAAAAATTGAGTATTCTGCTTTAGAGTAAAAGTGAGATATTCCCCCCATGGAGGAAAGAATTAGCTAAAGAACCGTTAGGAAAACTTTTAAAATAATGGCTCTTACCCCCTTCTCTCTGTTTTTATGGGAGTCCCAATCTCTTAGTTATTTCAGAGTGTGTAGGAAGCCAGTCAGCCACATTGAAATTGTGCTGGGACCTTGAGCTGGGTGGAGCCCCTGTAAGTTATTTCATCTCCTAGGGCCTCAGTTTTTGCATCTGCAAAATGGGCATGACAGCTCCAGTGTGTGGATCAGAGATGGGACCTTTTGAGTGGATTGAGGGAGAAACTGTGTACATGGTCTCTTTGGAATGCCTTGGGCATTCTTGGCCTGATGTTCTAGTCCTGACCAGTGCACCTGGCACAGGTATGGAGGGCCTCGGTTGCACAGGAGCTGTGAAAGAATAAACAACGTTCCTCCTGTGCCTTAGGTTGGGAGCCATCAGAGCACCTTCATATTTTTTAATGATTAAAGAATATATTTTTATTGATTTTTAGAGAGAGGAGGAGAGAAACATGGATGTGAGAGTGAAACATCAATTGGCTGCCTCCTGCACGCTCTCTACTGGGGATCGAGTCCAAAACCCGGGTATGTGCCCTGACCGGGAATCGAACCCTCAACCACGGTGCACAAGACAATGTTCAACCCACTGAGCCACACCGGCCAGGCAGAGCACCTTCATATTTAATGCTCTGCAAAAGATAGGATATCTCCTTTGAATGTACTCGGCCAGCGTTTGAAATCACAAGAGTTTGTCTCCTGTTGGAGAGCGTAGAGCTTAGTTCTAAATTGTGGAGGGTGGGAATGAGCCAGTGAGGCCGTCGTAGGCCTGGGCACGTTGAAAGCAGTTTGCAGACTCTCTCCGTCTCTGAGCTGTACGCGTGTATGATTCCCCACAGGTGCATGAAACACGAGTCTGCAAACTGCTAAATGCAGGTTTGCATTTCCCACGGGTGTAGTTGGATATAGTGTAGTTTATGCTAGAAATACTCTATAACTTACCTATTTACATATGCCATGTCGTTTTTACTGTTCCTATGATAGAATAGTTTGCATTTTCGACGGGTTCTGGTTGGACTGTCAAGTAAAACAGTTTGCTGAGACAGTCTTTGTTTCTTTACTTTGAATGACAGAGTGGAATTAGGAAGAGGGCTCAGGGGTGATGGCTTGAGCCCCCTGCCATGTCTGGTCAGGGGTGATGGCTGGAGCCCCCTGCCATGTCTGGTCAGGGGTGACAGCTGGAGCCCTGGGCCCTGTCTGGTCAGGGGTGATGGCTGGAGCCCCCTGTCCTGTCTGCTCAGGGGTGACGGCTGTAGCCCCCTGTCCTGTCTGCTCAGGGGTGACGGCTGTAGCCCCCTGTCCTGTCTGCTCAGGGGTGACGGCTGGAGCCCTCTGCCCTTTCTGGTCAGGGGTGACGGCTATAGCCCCCTGTCCTGTCTGCTCAGGGGTGACGGCTGGAGCCCTCTGCCCTTTCTGGTCAGGGGTGATGGCTGGAGCCCTGGGCCCTGTCCAGTCAGTAAGCAGAGGACTCATTGCCCAGCATCCTAGCTGGTCTGTATGAAAATCCTGTTGCTTTTAAAAAAATCTGTCCAGAAGAGCAGGTAACAATTGAGTACCTGATTATACACCGTGCTTTTTAATTCCATGAGTTTTGCTTTTTAGCTACTCTTTAATTAATAACGGATTCCCATCTTAAAAACAGATTTACATTCTTGACTTAAAAGTTTTTTGCCGCCAGGAGGGGACTTAGTGCCTCTGTTTCCAGAGAATTGAAGTGCAAAGTGGATATAATCACAGTGACGGTTTGGGGACCATGGTTTTATGACGGATGGAAGCTGGTGAGAGGCGCCGCCGTCCCCGCCCGAGGCCCTCCCAAGTGGCCATCAGGAGCCCACTGCCTTCCCTTTTCTGCCTGTTTTTTTAGTTCAGGCTTCCTCGGGCCACTCTTGAAAGGTTTTCTCCAGGAAGCCGGCATCTCGACTCAAAGCTTTTCACCACGTCTCCCTCCAGCGCTGCAGGTGCTTACCAGTTACGCTGCACATTCGCTGCTCCCCTCGAGGCTAGTCACTGACTGTCCAACCCCTCCTCACCCTCCCCGACTCACCCCAGGCCTCACCCGTGGGCCCTGCGGGCACAATGGGCCTCATGTAGCAAAGCTTAAGGTGCCTTCCTGTCCAGGGTGACCCCAGCCTGCGCAGAGTGGGAGCCTCCCCTGCAGCGGGACTGCAGGGGGCGGGGTGCGGGGCCCTGCAGCGCACTGCGCCTTATCTCCCCCTCCCCCCAGCCTGGGTGTGACCTGTGGCTCAGCTTCTCTCCCCTCTCCAGCTGTCCTGTGAAACCAGTCTCCTCAGGAGAGCCCTTGGGTTCCAGCTGCTGGTCTCTAGGTCCTTCAGATTAATGTTTCACTAAATTATATCAAGGTTGTAGTCACAGGCTGCAGGTAGATTTCATACTTTTATAAGCTTAATTCTCTTACTCTTGGCTCCTGGAGTGTGTGTGGCATGATTATGTGCGTGTATTTTGTTGGGAGGGCGTGCGTGCATGTGTGTTTCTATGCATGATGTGTTTGTATGTGTAGTTACCTGTGTGTGAGTATGTCAGGGTCGAGGTGTTGTTGGTGGGTAAAGGCAGAGTTTGGGGAACCCTTTGGGGAACCTGGTCTCAGGTTGCTGCCTCGGTCCGCCTCCCTGTTCCCTGTTCCCTTCCCAGTTCAGTTTTCCCAGTCTCTGCTCCTAAGCAGACCTTTTTCCCAGGTGGCTTCCGTTTACCAGGTGACACTCCTGTGCACCTGACCCAGGGCAGGGAGGCTGAGTTGGCCTCCAGGCACATGGATGGAGGAGGAAGGAGGCCCAGCCCCATGTCCCACTGGCAGTAAATGCCAGGCCCTGCGCTCCCCGCTTTGAGATGTTCCCGGCCCTCCAGCAGGGGCTTCCCTGTGGCCGCAGCCTGCAGTCCATCTCAGAGGCAGTCAGCACATGTGGCCACTCCTCTGCCTCATTAATCCCATGCAGCTTTCCTTCCCACCATGGCCCCCACTGGCACACTGCCCTGGTGGGGTTTACCACCTGGCCTTGCCCGTAGGCTAGATTGTGGGGTGCGAGTGCCTGGCCCATGAGCGAGGCCTCTTGGTGCAGCTCAGGAAGCTCTGGGTGCTGTGTATCCTGGAGATGCTGAGGATGACAAGGCTGCTGCTCCTGTTGCTCAGAGAGCCGCCCTGCGGGTGCTTCTGGGACAGAGCAGAGTGACCAGGGCCAAGGCCAGGGAGAGGGGTCCAAGGCCTTCCCTGGCCTCCTGGAGGCTCTGGGCTTGGTGCAGAGTGCCAGGAACACCAGCGGGTGCCTTTCCAGTGGCTCTGGGCAGTTTCTTTCCCAGTCCCAGGTCTCTATGGTTGATGGAGGCAGGAGCTGCATCCAACAGGGTGTTCATTTAGCTTGTAGACGGACTGGCCTGTCACATCCTGTAAGAGTCTGTGAGTGAGGGGCACCTGTGTGAGGGTCCTCTTTGCCGGTAGGTGCCCTACCCAGACCCCTCGGTGAAGGGAGCCCTGCATTGTGTGTGGCTCTTACACGGGTGAGTGCATTTGTCACTCCCTAAAAACGGGCTGTGTGTAAATCACACCTCAGTGAGGTGGGTGTGAACCTGAGCATGGGCTCCATGGCACCTCTTGGGGTTAGGATCCTGGCTTTTCCGTGTGTTTTGGGGCAGGTCATTATTTACTACCCCAGTGTTCGTCTGCAAGAGGGACACCACTTCTTCCTTGGCGGGCTATGATGTGGGTGGCACCGGCACTGCCAGAGGACTGCTGCTGGCACCAGGCCTTTCAGAGGGCCACACGTGCGTCCCTCCCTCTGTGGGAAGTCAGGAAGGGACCGTTTGCAGAGAAGTACTGGACCCAGCACTTCACTCAGTGCGTGTAGCCGGTTGGGCTTTCCTTTCCAGAGGTGGTGACCATGATGGGGAGGCCCAGGGGCAGAGTCCAGCGGCCTGCGGCCCAGCCGTGGTGAGGTGTGGACCAAACCTGCAGGGAATCTGTGTGGCCTGGGTGTCCAGCTCCCTCTGTCTTCAGGCATCTTCAGTCTGGCCCTTGGCGGCTCCCTCCATGACCAGGATACCCAGGTGGACATGGTGACACTCTTGCCCCAGCCGTGGATCCTTTGTACCATTTGTTTCCCCCCCGAGAGGCCCCGGAAGGAGGGTGAGCCTGGAGGCCCCGTTTCCCCTGCTTCTGTGCAGGTGGGTGGGAATGTCTACCCTGGTTCCCCATGTCATCATTTTGACCTCAAACAAGAGATTGTATTTGGATGTGCTTTGAAAATTAAGTAGCATGGTTTTAAGTGCTAATAATTAGCTCAGCTTTCAAGTCTAATGAAAAGTGCAGGCTCCCACCGGCACTTACTTTTGGGGTGGTGTTTGTGATCAACGTGCCTCCCTGGGCTGGGTGGCCCCAGCACCCTTGTGACGTCCAGTGTGTACCCAGCTCCCAGTGCTAACCCTAACTGACAAGAGTAGCTCCCTGGGGTGGGAGCACCCTCCCCTCAGATGAGCTGTGTTACCCCCAGAGAGGGTCTGAGGAGGGTGTGCAGGGGGTGCTGCCCTTCGGGATTTGCTGGGCCGGCCGGGCGGAAAGTGGGCCTGTCAAGCTTGATTAAAGAGCCCAGTGTTGGAAAACAACAGCCTTTATGCTGGTGGTAAGATGATTAGGAAGTAATAAGAAAAAAGCAGGTTTGGACAGAACATTGTTTTGTTTAATCAGTTCTAAGCCCCCAAGAAAAATAAAGGGCCCTTAGAAGTCATTTAAAAAGGGATTACAATGCACGTGAACATTTTTCCACCTAGTTAGGGCGATGGGGCCAGTAGATCGCTATTTCTGGTTTTAGTCCCCACTCCAGTGAGGCAAGTTTCTAAAATGGAAACCAGAAGCGGAGGGTGAGTGCGAAGCAGACTGGTCCGAGCAGGCCCGGGATTCGAAGTTCTGTCGCTGCGCAAACTCGGACTGCCACGGTGCCGCCCGGAGCTGAAGGGAGACCGGGACTTGATCGCCCTGCAAGGAGGATGGAGATCTGAGGAGAGTGAACTTTGTGGGTTTCTAAGTGGTGTTTCTGAAGATAAACTTGGCGGGGGCAGAATTGTGGGGAAGCAGGGGGTCCAGGACTGCATCTAGAATATTCCACCAGAGACTGCATCAGTGGCTAGGACGACATGGGCAGGTCTCCTGCTGTGCCTTTTTCTTCTAACCTACAGGATACAGACTGCTTGGATTTCCCTTCCGAGGCAGGTAGAGAGACAGATTTGGGGAAACTTTTCCAGTAATGGGCCCTAATTTCTCTTGGACCCTGTGGACTTTATTGTTGCTTGCAGCATTAAACTTTGCATTTGTCAAAAATGAGTCTGTCACATTGACTTACCAGTTTGCATTTAATGGCTTTTCATGGCTTGATAGCTTGTCTTTTTAGCATCGAGTAATGTTCCACTTCCTGGTGAATTACATTTATCCATTCACCTACTGAGGACATTTTGGTGGCATGTTTGGCAGTTATGAATAAAACTGCTATAAATATCCCTGTGCAGGTTTTTATGTGAGCATAAATTTTCAGTTGATTTGGTTAAATACAAATTTTGATTGCTGGGTTGTAGGGTAAGAGTACGTTTAGTTTTGGAAGAAACTGCCAACTTGCTTTCCAAAGTGCTGCACCATTTTGTGTCCCCACCAGCACCGAGCGAGAGCTCCGGTGGCCCCACATCCTCGCCAGCATTTGGTGCTGTCAGTGCTTTGGATAGGAAGAGTTTTCAGTGAAGAAATAACTTGAGTATCCTCAGGGACCAGAAAGGACAGGATTCTCCATGATACCCAAGAATAACAACGGGAACACCCAGGAACGTCTAATGTTTAAAACTTGGGTTCTGGGCATATTTGGAGCGTGCAGTTCTCTGAGAATTTTCAAGTTTTATGTTTTTCTGTTCAATGGTAATCTAATCTAAAATCGGTGTTAATTAGTGAGCAATTGCACATGTTAGGATCTCAGGGGAGATCAAATGAGCCTGAGGCACATCAAACAGTGAAAGGCAGGAAATGAGGGACAGAAGCCTTGAGCTGTTTGAGGGAAGAACTTCCTGGCTCGTGCAAAGGCCCCGAGGCTGGAACAGCTTGCAGTGTTTACAGAGCAGGGCCAGTGTGGAAGGGACGTAGTTATTATTCTGTATACTCTGGGAAGCTTTTGAGCAGAGGAATGCTGTATTCTGGTTTTATGTTATAAAACACCCTGCACATGGTCAAAGGAAGAGGTGGCAGAAGATGGAACTCAGCTCCAGGCGTCTGCCTCAAGGCCGTGTGGCTCTGCACCTTTCTGCAGGTGGTGGGCAGAATGCTAAGGTGGTCCCGGGCTTACCCACTACCACCAGGCCTGTGACGAGGATGGATTTCCCTTTTGTCATTAGGTTATATTATGTGGCACAGTTGACTTTCAGAAAGGGAGATTATCCAGCTGGCCAGGCCTCGTTACCGGAGACACACCTGGGTCTAGAGGTCAGCGGCAGGAAGTCAGGAGTCAGATTGTGAGGATTTGAATGTGTGGCTGGCTTTGAAGATGGAGGGGCCATGTGGTAAGGAATGGTGCAGCTTCTGGAAACTGAGAGCGACTTCTGGCTGGCAGCCAGCAGGGCAGCAAGGGCCTTAGTCCTCCAAACACAAAGAACCAACTTCAGACAAGAACCCAAGTGAATCCAGAGCCGCTAGAACGGAACACAGCCGTGCTGACAGTTTCATTTGAGCTCTTTTAACCCTGACCTGAGAACTCGCTGTGCTGTGCCTGGACTTCTTGTCTATAGAACTGTAAGCTAATCATGAGTTTTGTTGTTTTAAACCTCTAAATCTGTGGAAATTTGTTATGTGGCAGTGGAAATATACTGAGCACGGACACTTTCTAAACACTTGAAAACACAGATGCAAAATGTCCTATGTAGAATTTACCAAATAAGACCTGGCAATATGTTAGAAGAACAATGATAAATTTGTTTATTCTGCCCAGCCGGTGTGGCTCAGTTGGTCGAGCGTCACCCCGTGTACCAAGAGGGTCGCCTGCTTGATTCCCAGCCAGGGCACATGCCCGGGTTGCAGGCTTGATCCCCAGTAGGGGGCGTACAGGAGGCAGCCATCCATATTTTTCTCTCACATCGATGTTCCTATCTCTTTCTCTGTCTGCCTTCCTCTCTCTGAAATCAGTAAAAACATATTTTTAAAAATATTTATCTTAGGAATTCCAGGGTGACTGAACATAAAAAATACCCACATTGACAGATTAGAGGGAAAAATAGTATCAGGGATGCTATAAATGCTTGTGCTAAATTTCAGGTTTCTTTGCTGATGAAAAAGTTAATAAAACAGCCTTAGGTAACTCAATAAAAGGGCTCTTGGAAACCTGCTGTGAATATTACACTTCAAGTAAAACATCTGAAAGTCAGGGAAAAGATATGGGTGTCTGCTGTGATTGTCACTCTGCAGTACTGTTCTGCAAATCCCACCGACACGGTAACTCGAAAAGATGAGAGAAAGCTGTCAATATTTGTAGGTTATATAAATGTTGCTCTGGAAAATTCAAGAGAATCAACTGACAGTATTAAGACTAAGGAGAGCGATTAGCAAAGTGACTGGATATGAGTTAATACAGGCAGACCCAGAGACACTGCGAGTTAGCTCGAGACCACAGCAGAGAGAGTCGTGGGAGCTGGTTGCTTTCCCAGGCGTATAAAGCTGTGTCTACACTGTGCCGTAGCCCAGTAATGTGCAATAGCATTAAGTCTAAGAGAACATGTGCCTACCTTAATTAAATACTTCATTGCTGAAATACTCTAACAGTCACCCGAGCCTTCCGGGAGTCCTGCCGTTGCGGGTGGAGGGCCCTGCCTCAGTGTTGGCGGATCAGGGTGCTGGCTGATGAAGGTTGGGGGGGGCTTGGCAATTTCTGAAACTAAGACAGCAGTGAAGTTTGCTGCACTACGGGCTCTCCTTTCACGAGTGATTTCTCTGTCGCACTCCATGCCGTGTGGTAGCCTTTTGCCCACAGAGCTTTCAGAATTGGAGTCGTTTCTCTCAAACACTGTGGCTGCTTCACCGCGTTGACTTAATATTCTGAAGCCTCTGTGGTCATGTCAATGGTCTTTGCAGCACCTTCGCCAGGAGCCGATTCTGTCCCAGGTGCCCACTCTCTCTGCTCATCCCTCAAAGTCCTGCCACGAGATTGCAGCGACTCATCCCATCGCAGGCTCCACTGCTAATTCTAGTTCCGCTGTTTCTACCACATCTGCAGGTACTTCCTTTACTAAAGCCTGGGACCCCTTGAAGTCACCGATCAACTTCTTCCAGACTCCTGCTGATGTTGGTATTTCACCTCTTCCTGTGTTCACGAACATTCTCAATAATATTGGAGTTTTTCAATTGACTTTGCCGAGGTCCATCAGGGGAATCATTATTTATGGCAGCTATAGCCTTACTAAATGTGTTTCTTAATTAATAAGAATTGAAAGCCAAAATTACTGTCTGGTCCAGGGGCTATAGAAAGGATGCTGTGTTAGGGGGCATGAAAACAACACTAATCTCATTGCACATCTCCATCAGAGCTCTTGGGTGACCAGGTGCATTGTCAGTGACCAGTAATATTTTGAAAGGAACCTTTTTTTTTCTTTTCTGGAGCAGTAGGTCTCAACAGTGGCTTTAAAATATTTAGCATACCATTCTGTAAACAGATGGGCTGTTATCCAGGCTCTTTTCCATTTCTGGAGCACAGGCAGAGTAGATTTAGCATAATTTTTAAGGGTCCTAGGATTTGGGGAATGGTCAATGAGCACTGACTTCAACTTAAAGTCACCAGCTGCATTAGCCCCTAACAAGAGAGTCAGCCTGTCCTTTGAAGCTCTGAAGCCAGGCGTTGCCTTCTCCTCTCTGGTTATAGAAGTTGCAGATGGCATCTTTTCTCAAAATATGGCCTCTGACTACATTGGAATATGTTGTTGAATGCAGCCACCTTCATTAATCATCTTAGCTAATCTTCTGGATAACTTGCCGCATCTTCTACATGAGCACCTGCTGCTTCATCTGTACTTCTGTGTTTTGGAGACAGCTTCTTTCCTTAAACCTCATGAACCCACCTCTGCTAGCTTCAGACCTCTCTTCCGCAGCTTCCTCACCTCTCTCAGCCTTCGTAGAATTGAAGTTAGGTCCTTGCTCTGGATTAGGCTGTGGCCTAATAAGGTTGTGGCTGGTTTAGTCTTACGCAGACCACTAACACTTTCTCCATGTCAGCAATCAGGTTGTTTCACCCTCTTATCATTCCTGTGTTCACTGGGTAGCACTTTCGTGTACTTCAAGAACTTTTCCTTTGCATTCGCAACCTGGCTAATTGCTTGGGGCAGGAGGCCTGGCCTTCAAGCCTGTCTCTGCTTTCGACATGCCTCCAGCTTTTGATTTAAAGTGAGAGATGTACTCTTCCTTCCCCTTGAGCACTTAGAGGCATTGTAGGGTTACTGATCTGCCTGATTTCAATATTGGTGTGTCTCAGGAGCAGGGAGGCTGCAGAAAGGGAGAGAAATGGGGGCAGCAGTTGGTGGAGCAGTCAGAACACACATTTACTAAGTTTGCCAACTTACATGGGCTTGGTTTGTGGTGCCCCCAACATAATTGCAATAGTAATACCAAAGATCACTGATCAGAGATTACCAAAACAAATATAATGATGAAAAAGTTTAAAATATTGAGAAAATTATCAAAATGTGGCACAGAGACACAAAGTGAGCAGCTGCTGTTGGAAAAATGGCAACAATAGACTTGTTGATGCAGGCTGGCCACAGACACTTAATTGGTAAAACTTAGTCTTTGTGAAGTGTGATGAAACGAGTTGTGCCTGTATAGAAAACCTGTCAGCTTCCGATGCATCAGGAGCAACCTGTTAGAACAAAAGCAAAAGCTGTAAAACACTTACAGATTGAACCTGCAACCCTTCGGTGCGAGGGCCAAGGCTCTAACCACTGGGCCCTGAGTCAGCCTTTCTGGAACCAAGTCTTTGGCTCAGTTTTCGGGAGTCAGTGTGTCCCAGGCTGAGTTTTTGAGTGTGAGTGGTATTTCTGCTAAGTCTCGTCCGTCCTGTGCACTGTGCACAGCTAGGAGACCTCTCGGAGAGGTGGGGACCTGCTCACCTTCCCAGAGGAAGGGCCAGCAGGCCCAGAGCTTAGGCCTCCAGGCCCAGAGACCCGCGCTCCAACCCCCGCCCCCCAAGCTTAGCAGGGGCCTTTCAGGATTTTTATTCTTAGTCTCTGTGAGGTGACGTTCATGACCTAGATTTGAGACAGGGCCTCCACAGTGTGTCCACCTGAGCAGTGGCCCAGCAGTTGTGTGTCCGGGGCCCGCCAGGGCCTGGGTTTTGGTGGACACTGGGCAGCCTCAGTTCTGCAGTCAGGGGTTCTGACTTAGCAGCAGGGTGCTGAGTCAGTCTAGCAGGAGAAGCATGGGGGAACCAAATCCCCATCTCTCTTTAATTACACAGCTTTTCTTCCAGATGGAGTTAACCTGTGATTGTTTGTTTTTCCCAGGAGTTGTTCAGACCCAGTTAGAGAGCAAAGAATAACAGAGAGAGTCATAAATGTTAAAAAGAAGCCCACCAAGCCACTTGGTGGGCAGCCTGTGGGTGAGGAACAGACTTGGTGGGAGCCCTACAGCTCTCTCTTTATGCAGGAACCAGAGTGGCCTTGGCAGCCCCAAGGCCCTTTCCTATGCAGAGTGCAACCCAGGCCATGGCTGTTCCTCTCTGCGCTGCACTGGTTTCTCCTGATTAATTTGGTCTGGGTACCCCTTGTCACTAGTTAACACCCAGACACATGTTTGGTTCTGTCATTTCTGAGCCATGGCCTCTGAGAGCAGAGTGGTCCAGGAAGCCTGGGCAGGACAGAAGAGTTTACTTCTGTTTTACTCCATCCCAGCCCCACCACACTTGTGATTGTGTTGACAGAGAGGTGAAGCCAAGAGAGAGCTTAGGAGAGTTTATTATTAGCTGGCGAGAGCCAGAAGAACCAGTACTGCGGAGTCTCTCGGAGGAAGCATCAACCTCTAGGGAGGAGGTGATGGTGACTGCGGCATCCTCCTGTGCAGTGCCCTCTGGCGTCACACTGCTTCCTTCCATGGGTCAGTGTGGTTTGTGCTCCATCGTTTACGCCTTTAAGTCCGTATGAATACCTGTGCTCCCCTCCACGTACACACGTGGAACTTGGCAATGTGAACAGGCACCTTCACCTGGAGGAACCCCTCCAGAGACTCATGAACTGGGAATCACAAGTAAAAACCTCGAGGAGATTTTGCTCTCATCAGGCGCACAAGAATGTATTAGCCTGACAATTCCAAGCGAAGGTAGACATGGTCTGTAGACAGAGGAAATAACGGGAAGGGTGCCGATTGGTCCGGCCATGTTCTCAGGCAACGGAGTCCTGCCTGGGAAAGCTGAACCCTGCCTCTGCCTCACATTCCTGTTTCCAGGCATGTGCCAGAGAAACCCGCACATGGGGCAAAGGAGACCACAGGGGATGTTCATAGAGAAACTGGGACACGTGGACTGAGTGGAGTCTCAGGTCCCAATGGGGATGACTCTCACCACAGAGCTTGAGCAGGAAAAGCCGGCCAGGAGGGTACACACGGCCTGGTACTATTATGGGAAGGTTATATCTATGCAAGGCGATCTTATATGTTGCTTTGGGGTCAACACAGTTGTGTAAGAGTATAAAGCCATGTATGGGAACACTAAGTACAAAGTCAGGGACGTGTGGGCCTTGGAGGGAGACTGAGAAAGGAGTACGTAGGGCTTTCACTTGGGCTGCTGTATTATTCATTCACTTCTTTGGGGTCTGTCTGAAATAGTACATACTAAATTAAAATATTTCCAAATCTGAAAAATAAATGGGCCCTAAACCTTTGAATAATTGGATATTAGAGGTGGAAGTCTAAAGGATTTCCCCTGGCTGATGTGCCTGTGCCCAGGGCTGAAGATTGTCACCCGAAGCAAAACCCCACCTGGCCACTCCTCCCAGCCTGGCCTTTGAGGTCTGTCTCTTCTGGGAGCCAGGAAGTTGAAAGCTATCTGGCTCAGGATTCTGGAAAAGGTTGATTTCCCCACTCTCCTGGGTGAGAGGAAAGCAGGCTGTCTCTGGGATGGTGGGGGTGGGGAAGAGCCCTTTCTGGGTCTGTATTTATATATTCATAGGATCCTCTCCTTTGGGGCTTTTAAATGGTAAGTAATGGGTTCCTGACCCTTGGCGAGAAGAAAGATAACCCCAGCAGGTAATATCATCTTTCCCTTTCATCTGCTGATCTCGCTGTTGCTGGACAGACACCCTGGGGCTCTGGGTCTGGTGCTCCCCAGAAGCCTGCAATTACACCCTTTGCCACCCCTGAAGCTGGAAAACCCGATTTTCTTAAGGAGAAAAGAAAAGAAACTTCATCCTGGGAAGGAATTTGATTTGTATTTCCAGAGAAGCTCAGGGGGTCAGGGATCACTTCCTATGCTCCCCGAAGCTCCAAGAGGGGGCAGTCCTGCCTGGAGGTGGAGGATGGCCTTTGTCTCGACGCACAGGGGAGCTGGCTGCTCCGGATCCTGGCTCCACAGCCCAGACAGCGCAGTGTAGACAGTCTGTGGTGTAGACAGAGACCTACGTCCATGCTGTCAGTCCAGCCCGGGTTAGCCCGGACTTGCTGTGTACCCTCCAAATGAGGAGGTAGAGGGAGGAGCATGAGCCCTGTGGACCCCTACTGGCTCCAACAGTAATTGTCCACTTGTGCCTGCTTCCCCCCCCAAATTCATCATTTCATTTGTAAACATCTTCCTGTATGTCTCAAAAAGAAAACATTCCTGCCCTGATCACTCTTGAAATAGTAACAATAATTTCATAATATAAAATGTGCAGTCAGCGCTCACATTTCACTGTTGATCTCGTGACTACTTTTATTTTTTTAATGTTCAACCAGGGCTGAAGTAAGGCCTAGACGTTGCAATTGATGATTGATCTAACCTATTAAAGTAAATTAAACCTCACTATCAGAGAACGCAGTAGCCCGGGGGGAGGAGCTTTGGAGCGTTCCTAATGTTTTTCTTTGCCATGACATTTCAGTGAGTCCCCCAAATTCTGTGAGACCCCAGCTGCACCCCGGCATTTGTGCCCGTCCTTCTGGTCTGCTCTCCCCGGTGCAGTACTGCAGGTGGGGGGGAGGATGTGGGACTGGGGGGCTGTCACGCTCTAGCCTGCAGCCCCCCCCCCCCCCGTCTCCCCCAGAGCGATGAAGGGGTCATGAAGCCAGTCGCAGGAGGACCTGGCTGTCCTGACCGAATAATAAGACTGCGCTGGGGACTCAGCTTTCGGAAGGGCCGTGTAGTGGAGGCTGGTTCGTTCGGTTGAAGAGGCCCAGGAATGGGGTGTCTGCAGCCTTAGACCCTGCCCCTCCCAAACCTCAGCCCTGGCTGTTTGTTTTGTAACTTCTCTTTGGCCCTTTGCCCTTTGCCCTGTGTTCACCCCTTCCTTTGTTCACGCTGCCTTTTGGAAAGCGGCACCTCCTGGGGCCCGCCTAACCGCTGGGAGAGCGTGGGGACCGAGGTGCAGCCATCCCCTGGAGATGGTGGGCAGTGGGGAGAGCGGCTGACCTTCCTGCCTTTGCTCTGGGACCTGCCAGGTCCGGCCCTGAGCTCACACGAGTCGGCTTTTTGGGTGGAAACCTTAGTGAGCTTTGCCTCTGACTCTGGAAATGCTGAGTTAAGGCAGTAAAATGTTTCCTCCCCCACTGATTAATCACCTTCTCAACACAGGAAGTCAGTGACTTAATTTAGAAAATATGGCAAAAAAAAGTTGGTCCAGAGGCTGTTTGGACTTAATTCAGTGCATGTTAATATCTATCCAAATTATATCCTGACATTTATTTTTTTTAAAAAAGGTTCTAAAGTTTTGGCAAACTGGAAATGTTAGCATGCTCAGTGGACAGGACAGTCTTGGTCGTGCCTGGCAGCCCTGGGGACTCTCTAGCCCCCGTTCAGGCCCCAAATTCAGGACAGGAACAAGTTTGTCAGATGTGGTCAGGTCAGGGAGAAGATTGAGAAAAAGCCCTTCAGCATTAATGTTCTTACAATATTAAAAACTGTCTGAAAAACGGGTGTGGTGAATGGAGACTGTGGAATATAGGGTTTCTGTACCTGGAAGGTCCGACTGAAAACAAAGAAATCAGGGGTGAGAGGGGAGTGAGCAGTCCTGTGTCAGCCACGCAGGTGGGGCCTGGGGCCTCCCCGATGACCGGGGGTCAGGGTTCCTACCAACGCTGCCTGGAGGTGGAATCCCAAATGCTCCTGTAAAGGGCCTGCTCTGGTGTGTGTCACCGCCTGTGTCTGTTTGGATTCATCTTGGCAGACTCGGTCATGTGGACAGGTGAGGTGGGCTCTGTTGGGTGGGATTGAATGGAACCTGACAGGACTGAAGGATGGACAGGTGGTGAAAGGAAGGAGAAAGAGAGGGATTAGGACTTGAGTCCTGCGCTCTCCCATCACAATCTGGTGGCAAGTGTTTTCTCTCTGGTTTTCTCTCACGTGACTTTCGCTCTTCCCGAGACCGAGTGTGTCCTGCCAGGAGCCACGTGGGTGTGGAATCCCCTGGAAGTCCAGGCGAGGAAGGGCCCTGGGGTAGGGCTAGGGTGCTGTGAGGCTGGTGGGATGTCCTTAGGAGAAGGGATTTTGGTGGCATTTCAGCTCTGGCAGAGACTTTTTAGAAACAATGGCAACTTCCAGCAGCAAGGGCACCACGGAAGGGCTGTGGCTGTGGAGGTCAGGTGTCCTGTGGCAGTGAGAGGGTTCTGGCCCTTGGCTGTCTCAGCCCGAGGTCTCTTGTCTGCGGAATCGTGTGGAGCAGGTATAACATGTGAATGTACACTGTGCAGAATGGTGAAATGAGTAGTTGGGTACCTACCACTGAGTTTAAGAAATTGAGATTTATTCTCAGTGTCTCTGGGTCCCCTTTGCTTCTGAAGTAACAACTGTCCTGCATTTTGTGTTAATAACTCCCTTGCGTACATTTGTGCTTTTACCACATAGTAACGTGTACCTGTGCATTGGTTTCCTAGGGTTGCCATAAGAAGTACCACAGACGGGGTGGCTTAAGCAACAGAATTTATTGTCTCACCTCCTGGAGGCTGGAAGTCAGATATTGTGGTGTTGGCTGGGCTGGTTTCTCCCAAGGCTTCTCTCTGGCTGGTGGACGGCCGTCTTTTCCCGGTGTCTTCTCATGGTCATCCCTCTGTGCATCTGTTTCCTAAACTCTCCTTTTAAAAAATTTAAGTGTAGTTGGTATGTAATATTAGTTTCAGGTGTACAATATAGTGATTCCACACTTTTACACCTTACAATGTGGTGACCCTACCACTGTCTTCTGACGCCAGTCAGATTAGGGCCACCCTAACAAGCTCATTTAAGCCTAATTGCTTCTTGGAGGACCCTGTCTCCAAATGCAGTCACATTCTGCAGTACTGGAGAGTAGGACTTCAGCGTGAACACTGGAGGGAGACAGTTGAGCCCTACTGATCCCTGAAGGGTCCACGGCTGGGCTTTGCCCGCTTTGCCCGTGGTTGATGTGGAGGCGTGTTAGGTGTGCTTTTTGGCAGCTTGCTCTTTCGCACTCAGTGTTTTCATCACTTCTGCATGGCCAGTGAGATTCACTGGTCAGCTGTCTTGGGGGTGCGGTTGCCATGTGAATGGGCAAGTTCTGTGGGCCAAGGGGTCAGTTCTCGGTTCATCTTTGGGGTGAACAGGCCGGAACCAAACCCTACTTGCTGTTGCATTAGTAGGTCTTTGCTCGGATACGGCAGGAGAAGCCCTTGTGCAGCCCCGCACTCCCTCGGCCGCAGCCCGGTGCCCACACACAGTAACGCCCAGAGTGAGTGGCCACTGCCACCTGGCCTGTGACAGAACTTTCTTCCCAGCCTCCACTTCAGAATTTTGGTTTCTCAACACCTCTACTCCCAGGCATTTTCCCCTCTCTCTTCACCCAAAAGGCCCCTGGCCCTCATCGGGCCTTTTGCTATAAGCCCTTTCCCTTTGTAACACTCCTCACGATCCCACATGGCCCTGTTTTAACTCTTGCTAATGCCTTTCACTGTGGAGGCTTAATAGCTCGGTGATGCTAACTAACCCCCACCCCTTGTTCACCTCATGGTAAAATTGAATCATGCGTGTCAGTATTTGGAAGGAAAACAGTATCAAAAAGAAAGCAAGTTATTTGTAATTATGCCACTGGAGATAACTCATTCTTAAAAAATTTGAGTATTGCCCTGGCCAGTGTGGCTTAGTGGTTAAAGCATCGACTGGTGCACTGAAGGGTCACAGGTTTGATTCCCTGTCAGGGGCACGTACCTGGGCTGCAGGTTTGGCCCCCAGTCCAGGATGGGGTATGTGGGGGACGCAACCAATCGCTGTGTCTCTCTCACGTCCATGTCCCTCCCTCCCTCCCTCCCTCCCTCCCTCCCTCCCTCCCTCCCTCCCTCCCTCCCTCCCTCCCTCCCTCCCTCCCTCCCTCCCTCCCTCTCTCCTTCCGTCTCTCCCATTCTCTCCAAAAATCAACGGAAAAAAGTATCCTCGGGTGAGGGTTAAAAAAAAATTTTTAAAAATTGGAGTATTTACTCCCATTTTCATTTGTGAACATGTGATTGTGCTTTTATTATGTAGAAATGTTTCTTGTTCCATAGACAGTCTTTTCACAACCATTGTTTATAATGTTTGCCTGTTAACTGGTCTATAACAGATTAAACACTCTGCTGTTTTAGTCATGTAAACTTACTTATTTTTTCAAATTATATTTATGAAGTTTAGAATTTACTGGAAAGCTGCAAGTACAGTACACAGAAATTTTCCCCCTGAACCATTTGAAAATAAGTAGCTGACAAATGCCTCATTGTCCCAAATGCTTTAGTGTGTATCCACCACAAACAAGGACATTCTGTACACACCCCTGCAGCCACCATCAAAGTCAGAACATTCGGGTTGATACGGGACTCCGGTCAGCCCCATCGGAGACGGTTAGAACCTCCTTCTGTGTGAAGGATCCAGTCCGGGTCACATACCCATTCAGCCCCAAGCATCTTTGGTCTCCTCCAATCTGGAGCATCCCTCCACCTGTTCTTGATCTTCACACCTTGACCCTTGTGAAGGGAACAGCCCAGTTGTGTAGACCGTTCCACTATTTGGGTTTATCAGGTTTGGCGTATTTGGCAAGGCCAGGATGGGATGTTGCGTGTAACTTAGTCTTTGCACCCTGCCACACGGTGTGCGGGCTCAGCCTGTCCCTGAGTGATGAGCTTCTCCTGCCAGGCTCTCCCACTGAAATGAACCAGCGTTTGGTGTTCGGTCAGAGATCCTTCGAAACCATTCTGCGCGTCCTGTTTGTTTACTTCTGTCAGTGTGGAATCAGGACTCCTGTTTTATTCAGGGGCAGTCCTGCCACTGCCACCGGGGCTTGTGACTGTTATTGTCTATTGATAGTGTGTCTATAAACACAAACACTTTATTTTTTAAAATACGTTTCTATTGATTTTTAGAGAGAGCAAGGGAAAGGAAGAGAGAGACAGAAACTCGATGAGAGAGAAACATCGATCAGCTGTCTCCCGCACGCCTCCTACTGGGGATCGAGCCTGCAGCCTGGGCGTGTGCCCTGTCTGAGAACTGAACCAGTGACTTCTTGGTGCACGGGTCGACACTCAACCACTGAGCAACACCGGCCAGACAGCACTTTACATATGTCACTGGATTAGTGTGCTAGGGTTGCTGTAACAAAGCACCGAAGGCTTGGGGCCATACACAGCATGAATTTATTCTCTCGCAGTTCTGGACGCTGAAGTCTGAGGTCAGGGGCCTGGTGGGCCTGGTTTCTCCTAAGGCCTCTCTGCCTGGCTTGTGGATGGCTATCTCCCCTCTATGTCCTCACTTGGTTGCCTCTCTCTGTCTGTTTTTGTGCCCAGGTTTCCTCTTTTGTAAGGGCATCAGTTATATTGGACCAGAGTCTACCCTCATGACCTCATTTTAACTTAATCCCCTCTCTAAAGGCCCCATCTCCAAATCAGTCCTGTTCTGAGGTACTGGGCCTTAGGGCTTCAACGTGGATTTCTCTGGGACACCATTCAGCCTGTAACAATTACTAATGTGTTTTTTTTGTACTGACATCCTGCCTGGCTTTTACTATTATAAAAACTCAGTTTTGACCTTAATCTTGCTAAGAATCTTCAGACAGTGTGAGTGCAAATAGAGAGGCAGAGGGTCTGAGGGACAGGCAATTAGAGCTCAAGTCTCCACGGTTCTTGTCCAAGTTAATAGGACTCTCGTGCTACTTGGTGAGTCCGTGGGGCCCAGGCTTCCATCACACCCCACACTTTTTCTAGGTTTTGTTTCTTGGTGGGCATGCCTGCTGTTGCAGGATGCACAGTGAGTTCAGGGAGGGCTGGAGTGGCTGTGCCCAGGCCCCCCGCATCTCCGGCCTGTATAAATGCATGACTGTCCACCAGAAGAGATTAAGAATTTGTGGATTTTTTTTCAAGTTTTAAAACTTTATCTGCATACTAAAAATTGTGCATTTTAATAGTTACAGTCGTTTGAACAAAAGATAATGGCAGTCTGATTACACTACATCTTGAAGCCTGCAGGCCATCGTGGACCAGCTTGGCTTCTACTCTAGACTCAGGGCCACCCACCAGCCTCCTCCTTCACCACCGGTGAGGCCCAGGTGCCGAGTGCGGTTCCTTCCCTGCCAGCCAGCTGGGAGCTGGGAGCTGGGAGCTGGGAGCTGGGAGCTGGGAGCTGGGAGCTGGGAGAAGCTGGTGTGGCTTTGCTCTCAGTAGTTCTCTGGTGTGAAAAGGGGCAGGACAGTCACTTAAACTGACCCAATGGCTTGGCATCTCACGGAGTTGAACAGCTGGAAGAAGTAAATTACGAGGGCGGTGCGGCTCCTTACCGTCCGCCTGCCTGCTTCTCCTGCCCGGTCGTTCCTCAGCGGGCGCTGGGCCTTTCTCCTGCGTTTCTGTTTCTGTTTCTGTCTTCTTCAAAACTGACTTACGAGTTTCTCAGTCTCAGCCACCTCGGGTTTGTCAGACGTGGCTGCAGAGGGAGGGGAGCCTGCGAGTCAGGGTCTGTGGGGACTTGCAGACAGCTGAAGCGGTCAGCTCTGGGGTGCGAATGGGTGGCTGGGGGACCTGGCGGGGGTGGAAGGAGGCCCTGCCTTTCTTTTATAACTTTTGAATTGTGTTCATGTGCATATATATGTAACCTGTTCAGAAAATAGATATATACTTTTGAAAAAAGGAAGTAGAGAGGTGAAGAGGGTGTTCCTTCTCAGGATATCCTGTGTCCTCAGGTCTAGAAGGATGCGTTCCCTGTTCCCGCTGCCCCGTGTGGGGGGTGGCCCAGGAAGCTGCATTCTGTCTCCTGTCCTGGGAATAGAGCCTGTGTCCACTCCTGGGGATGTGGGTGGGTAGATGCCACCATGAAGAGTGCCTGATCCATGGCCTTTGGGGCTACCTTTTTGATTTGATGTTTTAAGAAAACGGGAGGTTTTTTGTAATGAATTTTTTGCTGGAGGATTCAGGAAGTATGGTTAGCTTTTAATTTTGGTCTCTAGAGAGTGAGGGTCCTTCTCACATTGGGCGTCTTAGAAAATGATGGGCGGCCACCATTTGGTTCAGGCCTTTGAGTGCCATCCAGAAGAGGCTAATTAACATCATTCATCAAATCATCAAAAAAGGGTCCAGGCCAGCAGACTGCTGACTATGAAGTGAAGAGCCTCTGGGACTGCTGACAGTGAATTAACACAGACCCTGTCCTGTCCTCAGGGGGCTTGTTTTTTTGTTTGTTTTTCAGTCCTCACCTGAGGATATTTTTCCATTGACTTTAGATGGTAGAGTGGAAGGGAGGGAGAGAGAGAGAAACATGGATGTGAGAGAGACACATTGGTTGGTTGCCTCCCCCACACGCCCTGGCCAGGCCAGGGATCGAACCTGCAACCCAGGTATGTGCCCTTGACCAGGAATGGAACCCTTGACCCTTCTGTGTGTGGGCTGATCCTCTAACCACTGAGCCACGCCGGCCAGGGCAGGTTACTCACATTTTATAGAACACGCCTATAAGTGAATAATTGTTGAGTCTGGCACATGCTGTGAGGTGGGTCTGTATGAAACACGGTGAGGACCTAGAAAATAAACACCTGCTTTTGCCAGGTGACGCCAGGAAGGCTTTGTGGAGAGGATTCGGCCTCTGGAGCTGACCGTGAGGGTAAGTCATCTGCACCGGAGGGGTGAAGGAACAGGGGACTTTAGACTCAGGGAGGGGAGGGGGCTCTCATGGTCCACTGAGGTAAGATTCGTTCAGTCTTACTGTCCCCCCCACCCACCAGTCTGTAGAATAAATGAATTTAATTAATAAGCACAATAAAAGTGGTACTCTGGTATTTTTCTAGCAACAAAGGGATTTTTCAGGTACTGTAACTATTTCATTTGCTGGAGGAAGCTGGAGTTGGTCCTGGGGCCCTGTGAAGTTCTAAACACTATGGAAATCTTGTTAAAGCTGGAGGCTTAAACAAATTAAGGGGTCCCCCTCATAGAGCCTTTCTTTGTTAGCCTCCTTTTGATGAGAAAATAATTGATTATCTTTGGGGATAATAATAGCTTGAGTTATTTATAGCCCTTCTCCCTGGGGAGCTCTGGAAGTTTGCAGCTGCATTCTAATTCTAATAATTCTAATTCTAATTCTAAAATTCTAATTCTAATTCATTCTAGTTCTAATTCTCAGGACTGCCCACCGAGGGGGAGGTGGTGTCATTGTCCTGGAGGCCTGTCCCACTCTTGTCTTGAGGTAGACCTGAACCTGGGAGGTGAAGTGACTCACCTCCGTGAAATTTAACCTGTCAGTAGACACAACAGGAAAAACTGCTATTTAACCAACTCCAGCTGATTCTTGAGGATTATTAGAGACTGAAAGGAGTAGGCTCTTAGGGGTGACTGTAACAGTGGTACACTTCCTAGACATTTGTGTGCATGTAGGTGGTAATTTTTCTTTCCTAGGTCTCGCTCTTCTTTCCCTGAGTGCCAGAGTCTCTCTCTGACCTTCTTGATCACAGAAGCCCTCAGTCCCCTGGGAGCTCATCCTGCGTCTCTCTGTCTCCCGCCAGTCTAGGCTGGGCACACGGCTTAGGGATGGCACGTGCCCCATACCCGGCGTCCCTGGGCCTTTCTGGTCATCTCTCAGGAAGTGTGGCGAAGCCTTGAGTGTGCAGTGCGAGTGAGGTCGGATAGTGGAGACAGGAGACATGGGGACAGGAGAGAGGAACGTGCTAAGAAGTGGTGCGTAAACGGTACATCTTCTGAGTTCCACACACACATGCCTGGGTACCCTTCTCAACTGATAGTTTGGCTGGGTGTCGTCCCCAGCGCGGCCTGATCCCTGGAAGGTCGCCCACAGTTGCCGAGCACCGCTCTGCCTTGCCAGAGGTCCACTGCCCCTTGGAGCCTCCTTTCTTTTCCCGCGACTTGCTCTAGTTTGGAGAGAGATGGGGAGTCTTCTGTTTCTCCTTGGTGTGCAGAACTTTCATGGTGATATATTAGACGCACACGACTTGGTGCGTCGTTCGGAGGGCGGGTTTGGTTCTTTGGATGTGGATCCTTGAGTCTTTCCGTGTGAGAATGTCCTCTGTATCCTTCTTCAGTAATGCTGCCCTCCCATGTGTTCCGGTCTGTCTTTCTGAAAGCCCCCTTTCCCTTTTATTCTTTCTGCGACATCTCGATTTTATCTTCTAACCTTTCTATTGAATTTTGCTTTTAGTTTGGCATCATATTTTAACTTACAAGAGTTCCTTCCCTAATCATTCCTTTTTTATTCATTCTGATAATTTTTAAAGACTCCAATACCATCTTAATGTCTTCAAAGATTGAATTTTCTTTTTTTCTTTTGCAATTATCTTGATTTCCTCTGCAGTCATTCGCTTTTCTGTCTTGGCACCTCTTTCTGGTATTGGATGCTTTCTCCAGATGTCTGGTGGTTCTTAGTTGATTCTTGATTGAAACAGTAGCACACGACTTGTGAGGCCCATTTGTCGGAGAGGATGGGTGGGTGGTTCATTGGGGGGGTGGGCACTTTACCAGATCTACAGATCTGTTCCAGGGGTGGTCCATTTCATCTTACTCTTAGATGAGAGCCACACTCTGATTTTGCCCCCTGCAGGGGTTGGGGGTAAACACATGGGTCCCACAGTGCCAGGCCTGTTCCCTGCTCAGAAGGGACAGGGTTGTGGCCATGGCTGGGGTGGGAGTTGGCAGTTTGGATCCCCACTTACCCATCCCTGTATCTGCAGCCCCAGTGTTTTCATCCCCACCTTGCTCTTTACTGAACCTGTCTCACCCGTGCCAGCCACCTGGACCCCTTCATTCGTTTTGCCCTTCAGTTGCATACCCAGAAGTCCCCTAGGCTGTGGGCTCTCCTGCCTCTTGCACCATGTACCTATTGACTTGCTTTCTTCTATAAATCTGTGGAACTTGTTTATTTCCTGTGACCTTTCTCTTACTCTCTGTGTGGTTATGGGTTTAAGCCTTATTTTAATTCTTTCCTATTATTTTGTGGGGCTTTCAGAAATGAAAAAAGAGGGAAGCGTGGTCAATCCATCATTTTTCCACTGCTGGATATAATCATTTGAGAAGCACTGGAATAGGCCTTTTCCTATTTTTTGCTGGCTCTTAAAATAAGAAAATTAACTAGTTAGCTTATTAAGGGCACTTGGAAATTCTTTTAAACACATTTACATCTCTACCCCTTTGTCAGGTGCATTGAGAGCTCTACTGTGATTTCTACATATACTCCTTATTGCCGGGTGTACTTCTGATTTAGGCAAATTCTTGTCCATTTAAAACATTGGTGTTAATAAGAAGGTGAAAGTACTTGGAAAATATCTTCAGGCATCTCACGCACAGCCTTGTACACTGAACAGATTGAAGGCGGCTTACCCTTTGCTTTGGGACCAAGAATTGGATGGGCTAACCAAAAAAATGTCTTCAAAAAGTAATGAAACATAATAAAACAATACATTCATATATTCAGTGTTGCATTCAACTTATATAAATGTTAATGAATCCACCCATCTTTTGATGTAGGCCAGGACTTTAGTGAGGTTACTAGTTGCCTTTTGTGCATAAACCACATCCAAGGTTTTCAGTTTGGGTTTTTGTTTGTTTGTTTGTTTTTTAATTGATGAGAAAGAGGGAGAGAGACAGAGAGACAGAGAGACAGAGGGATTGATTTGTTGTATATTTATGTATATATTGGTTCATTCTTGTATGTGCCCTGACCAGATATCAAACCTGCAATCTTGGCTGGCGTATTGGGATGACACTCTAACCAACGGAGGTACCTGGCCAGGGCATCACTTTGGGTTTAAAAAAAAATTTGAATGGAAATTGAAAAGCTTGTGAAGGAGGCTGAGGGCAGATGCTTATAATATTTTCTTAGTCATTTATAATTTTATCTCCCACACAGTTTTTTCTTTCTCTTTTCTTTTTTTTTAAAATATGCTTTTATTGATTTCAGAGAGAGGAAGGGAGAGGGAGAGAGAGAGAGATAGAAACATCAATGATGAGTCATTGATTGGCTGCCTCCTGCACGTCTCCAACCGGGGGTCAAACCCGCAACCTGGGCATGTGCCCTGACCAGGAATTGAACCTTGATCTTCTGGATCATAAATTCATGCTCAACCGCTGAGCCACGCCGGTTGGGCCACACAGTTTTTTTCATTGTATTGAGTCTTTTCAAAGCCAACTTAGTTTTCCTAGAAAGAAATCTTTACACTCTCATATTTCCTTCCAAATGTTACATATTTAGATGATTAATTGTATAATCTATAATAAGTGCAAATGTCCTAGACAAGTTTGGGAATGGAGGTGGCTGAGTCCTGGTACTGTATGTCCCCCTCCCTCAGCAGAGTGGGGAGTGTGGACCTGCTCTGGTTGGTCGGGGCACTTACAGGGGCCAAGAGAGCCTCTCGGAACCAGAGGAGTTGGTTGAGTAGAAGTTGGCTAAGAGCCTTTTGCTGGAATAATCCTCCTGTGCATCAGACTGTTTCCCACCATGGTGGTGGAGATGAAGGGTCTTCTCTTTTCCCCAGGTGTGAACCCAGTTTCAGTGGCTCCTGTGGGCCCTTTCTGGGGTGAAGGTTTGTCAGCCCCCTTCCAGGTGGCTGCTATCATTTCCCCATGTCCTGACTTGATTTTCTGTGGAACAGACAGTGAATTACAGGCTCTAAAGTCTTCGCTGAAGCAAAACAAGCCGAGGTCACCCAGCCGACTCAGCAGACCACCAGGTGGAAAAGCCTTAATATGCTCCCTTAGACTGCTCTCCTTTTAAAATTTATCTCCTAGGAAAAGTGAAAGTTAATTTGCCAAAGGTAATTTACAGCCTAAAACTTCAGGGGAGAAGTTGCCCTGAAGGCACCTCTTTATGGAAGGATCTGGATGGAGAGTGAGGCATTGGACCCTGGGACTCAGCGGTTTGCTGCTGGGTAATTACAGTGTTGTCAACTCAGCGATCTTTGCCAGCTGGGAGGATGTCGCTCTGGGGTGGGGTGTGCCTCTGCCCGGATGGAATGCACTTCACATGTCCGTGGGGTGGCAACAGAGGGCCTGCTGCACCGTGGGCTCCCTCGGTGGCATTTCTGCTCTAGCTGGAGAGCACAGTGGCTGGCAAGGGGCATGTGGACCAGATGCACTCGAGCAGCAGTAAGTAAATTGATGTGCAGTTTACATAAGTGGAAAATGGGAGGGAATGGTGTGAGGAGGGGTAAGCCCATAGCTGCAGGAATCAAAGGAAGGGTGAACGTAAGGATAGCATGAAAGAGCTGAGTCTCCAGGAGCTTTAAGAATTTAAGAGGAACTGAGGAGCCAGAAACGTGAGCCATGCACAGTCAGGGGCACACTGGGCCTGTGGACCTGCGTGGGTCTAGTTCTTTAGTTCTAGGTGGAGCCACACCTTTAACTTTTTTCAGTGTGAACAGGACCACAGTGTCCAGGCCCCTCCCTGCCCCTCAGAATGTGCTGTTACTTTGGCTGAGAGCCATGCCTTCCTAATTTATACTGAGAAGCTGCTAAAGGAATTCTTATTCTGCATTTTTTATATTTCCAGCCCAGCCTCCTGGGCACACAGTAAAATGCATGCCCTGTGTTTTGGCAGCTGGCAGTGCTTGTTGTGTGTGGAGTGTGAGGGGCACAGCACCCTTTAAGCACAAAAGACCCAAAGTACAAGTTGGGGAGCACTGAGGTGAAAGAAGAGTTAATTCACAACCTCACAGAAATCTTTCCTGACAAAGGTGGAGTTGATTCCAGCCCTGTGGTGTAAACGCCCCTGGTACCTCCTCAGGCCCTCAGGAGAGAGAGGCGGAGTGTCAGCATGCTGGGAACCTGGGGATCGCTCACATCTGCTGAGAAAGAATAGCAGCTTCCCTTGGGTGATGCATGTGCCCTGACTGGGAATCGAACCCGCAACCTTTTGGTGCCCTGGATGACGCTTCAGCCAATGGAGCCACACCAGCCAGAGCTAAAGAGTCATTTGATTGCACTGTAGAACAATACTTTTTTAATATTGGTATTAACAATTTTTTGCAATTGTATTTTTACTTAACATGATTTCTTGCTAATAGCATTCTGGGAACTAAAGGGTAATCTTTTCCCAGAGTTATCTTTTCCCTGTGAGTGTTGTTAGAATAAGTATTTCCCAGGTGTATAAAAATGTCGTCCACTCTTGCTCAGGCTCTCCTTAAGATCAGCTCCAGATCTGTAACGCAGGCCATTGGCAGCCT
Source organism: Miniopterus schreibersii (assembly GCF_964146895.1). NCBI lineage: Eukaryota > Metazoa > Chordata > Mammalia > Chiroptera > Miniopteridae > Miniopterus > Miniopterus schreibersii. The sequence goes on along the minus strand of NC_138111.1, from coordinate 70,829,751 downwards.
GCAGGCAATAATGCATTCAGATTTGTAGAAATATTAGGACTTTTTTTTCTTTTGTCACTGCACACTTGGACTTAATATTTTAGTTAATATTAAAAACATACTTTTGATCCTGAGTTGCTTTCAGCATCACAACTATAGATAGATTTGTGTAACCACCACTGAAATCAGGTTGCAGAACAGTCTCTGCAGCCCCCAGGGCTTCCCATGGAGCCCCATATACTTCCCTTCCCCCACCCATAAGTCTTGGCAACCACTGATCTGTTCTCTGGCCTATATTTTGTCTTTTCAAGAATGTCATGTCATTTTGGATTTCTAAGAATATATCCCTAGAAGTGGAATCTCTGGGTCATAAGGCAGCTCCATTTTTAATTTTTTGAGGACCCTCCACACTGTTTTCCACAGTGGCTGCACCTGTTTCCATTCCCAGCAGCAGTGCACCAGGTTCCCCTTTCCCCACACCCTCGCCAGCACTTGTTTGTTGATGGAGCCATCCTGACAGGTGTGAGGTGACACCTCATTATGGTTTTAATTTGCATCTCTCTGACGATTAGTGATGTTGAGCATCTTTTCATATGTCTGTTGACCATCAGTACGTCCTCTTTGGAGAAGTGTCTATTCAGGCACTCTGCCCATTTTTAAAAAAATTAATTTTTAAAAAATATATCTTTATTGATTTCAGAGAGAGGAAGGGAGAGAGAAATAGAAGCATCAATGGTGAGAGAGTCATTGATCGGCTGCCTCCTGCACGCCCCCGACTGGGAATCGAACCCACGGCCCGGGAATGTGCCCTGACTGGGAATTAAACTGCGATCTCCCGGATCCTAGGTCGATGCTCAACCGCTGAGCCACACCCTGCTGGGCTTCTGCCCGTTTTTTAATTGGATTGTTTGTGTTTTTGGTGTTGTATAAGTTCTTTATAAATTTTGGATATCAACCCCTACTTAGATGCGTCATTGGCAAATATGTTCTCCCATTCAGTCAGTTATCTTTTCATTTTATATGCACCCCTGTGTTCACTGCAGCATTATTTACAATAGCCAAGATGTGGAAGCAGCCCAAGTGCCCATTAATAAATGAGTGGATTAAAAATGCTACGGTACATATACACAGTGGAATATTACTCAGCCATAGAAAAGAATGAAAACTTACCATTTGCGACAACATGGATAAACCTAAAGGTATTATGCTAAGTGATTTAAGTCAGTCAGAGAAAGACAAATATCATACGATTTCACTCATACGTGGAATCTATAGAACAGTATAAACAAACAAAATTGAAACAGACTATGGATACAGAGAAGAGACTGATGGTTGCTAGAGGGGGTTTGGGGGGCTGAGTGAAAAAGATGAAGGGATTAAGAACTACAAGTTGATAGTTATGGAATAGTCACAGGAGTGTAAAGTACAGCACAGGAAATATAGTTAGTAGTATTGTAATAACTATGTATGGTGCCTGGTGGGTACTGGAAATATCAGGGGGATCACTTCGTAAAGTCTATGATTTTCTAAGCACTGTGCTGTACACCTAAAGTAATACAAAAAACCCAAATACACACACACACATATACATACATACATATGTACATATATATATATATATTTAATAAAGCCAAAAAAAAAAAAAAGAATGCCATGTCATGGAATCATAAAGTGTTTAACTTCTGAATCCCAGTAATACCTTTGTGATTCACCCACCTTGTTCCAGGTATCAGTAGTTCATTCCTTTTTATTACTGGGTGGTAGTCCAGTGTATGGATGAACCACAATTTACTTGTCCATTTACCTGTTGAAGGGCATTGGGTTACTTCTAGTTTTTGGCAATTATAAATAGGGCTGCTTTAATATTAGTGTCCCAGCTTTTATGAGAACGTAAGTTTCCACTTTTCTATTGTAAATACCTGGGAATGGGATTGCTTTGTCATATGACAAGTGTGGGTTCAGTTTTATGAGAAACTGCCGAACAGTTTGCCAGAGCAGCCGCACTGCTTTGCGCCCCTCCCAGCGCCTTAGCCTTTTGCGCTCTCCCTTCCCCCGCGGCCTGGGTGGGCCTGGGCCCTCTGCGCCAGGCGCCCCTGCCAGTCCTTCGAGGGCAGGCCTGCTGGCAGTGAATGCCAGTAGCTCCCTTCATTTCGCCAGGACGCTTTTGCTGGGTGGGCATAGGCGTCTGGGTGGAAAGCTTGTTTCTCTGAGTGCTTTAATATTCTGTTCCATATCCTCTGGCCTGAGAAATCTCAGCCATCGTAATAGTTTCTCCTCTGTATATAATTTGTCTTTCTGGGATTGCTGTTAAGATTTTCTCTTTGTCATTGTCTTTAGTTTGTTAGCAATTTGATTGTTACGTGTTCGGGTGTAGATTTCTTTAGGTTTATCTTCTTAGGGTTTCCCTGAGTTTTTTTATTTTGTGGGTTTATATTTTTGCCACATTTAGGAAGTTCATTTCTTCACTTTTTATTCCCTCTCCTTCTGGGACTGATGATACAAATGTCAGACCATTTAATTTTGTCCCGAAGGTCTGTAAGGGTCCATTTTTCTCAATTTTTGTTCAGACTCTATAATTTTTATTGACATCTCCATACTATTCTCTATCCTATCCTCTGAAGTTTTTCTTCCATTTATTGTTTTCATTGTAAAGTTTTTCTTTTCCCTTTTTTATACCGCGAATTTTTTGGTATAAATAATGCACCTTTCTGTTGGTTTCCAACGTGCTTATCCTTACTTGCTGGAGCATTTCTTTTGTTAACCCTCACCCGAGGATATCTTTTCCATTGATTTTTTTTTAGAGAGCGTGGAAGGGGAGGGGGAGAGAGAGAGAAACATCAGTGTGAGAGAGACACATCGATTGGTTGCCCCCTGCACAAGCCCCAGCCGGGGCCAGGGATGAAGCCTGCAACTGAGGTATGTTCCCTTGACCAGAATCGGACCCAAGACCCTTTATTCCGAGGGCTGACACTCTAACCACTGAGCAACCTGCCAGGCTTGGAGCATTTTTTATAGTAGTTGCATTAAAGTCTTTGTCAGATAATTTCAACATCTGTGCCGTTTGGTTTTCGATGTCTGCCGATTGAGATTCTCGTGGCTCTCTGCATGTTGAGTAATTTAGTATTGTATCATGGAGATTTAAAATATTGAGTTTTGGCTTTGAGATTCTTAGTATTGTTTAACCCCTGTGGGGAATGTAGATACTGTTTTAGCAGTTGGTTGATCCATTTGGGTTCAGGCTGCAAATTCCCAACAGCCTTCCAGATTTGTGGTTCCAGTGTGCTATTTGGACCTGTCCCACGTGGACCTGAGCGGTGCTCTATTTTTCAGTTCTGTTCTCAACATCTGTTTAGGGTCAGATCCACACATGCACAGCTCATGGGTGGTCTCAAGAGTTTATAAACAACTTTAAGGGATCACTTTCCTGAATTTCTCCTTCCCCATGACCTCCCCTGTACTTTTTGGTTTCCCGAGGCTCTGTTTTCAATCTTTTGGCACAAATCTTGGGCTTAGGTTACCTGTTGTGCAACATACTGGACTACTCTAAACAGTGCCTATGTCTAGGGCTAAGCAGTGGGAGGCCAGAAAGAGAAAAAGGCAACATGTTTCACTGCCACTTTGGGCTCCAGTCCCTCTGATTGCAGAGGTAGGCTCTTCTCTCTCAGAATTTTATGCTCCCCGGTCACCTGTTGCCACCTCCAGCTCCACATCCATGGCAGTGTGTGGGGACTGGGATGTAATAGAATGAAGAAAATGATAAATAAAAGAACTAGGTGCTTCTGGAAGGGAAAGATATATTTATTTTTCTCTCTTCAAGGGGAGCTAGAGGCTCCTCTGTGGCTCTCTCTTCTGTGCGTGTGAGTTCCGGGCTGTATTAGTCCACGCCTGGGCTCACCGCTGGAGCCCGGCCCCGCTCCCACTTTCATTCAGTGGGAGAGGCGGGCAGGGTGTCCATACCCCATTTTCTTGTCCAGAACCACAATGCTTAAGGTGTTTTGATTGTGAAAGATAATTTGTAATTTGGGCCTATTTTGTATTTTGTTTTAAAACAAAATAACACCAACCCCATTTTAGGGAGGATTTGCAGATTTCAGATTGTTTCAAGATTTTGTCCATTTTTTCAGGGAAAAACATTTACTGAAGTTACTTCTCAGTTCTCTCCCAAGGAACTTTTGGGGGTATGATGGAAATTCCCACATCTGTGTATGGTAGCCAGTAGCCTCATGCAGCTCTTAAGCATTTGAAATGCGGCTAGTTGGACTAAGTAACCAAATTTTAAATCTTCTTTAATTGTACTTAATTTAAATATCAATAGCTTCATATGTCTAGTCCTTCCCTTATTGTACAAATGAAGCTTTAAAACATGCTGCTGGTGAGCTCAGACTTGGGTCTAGGGGAGGGCTGTTCCTTCCTTTGATAGTTTACGGGAGAGCACTGTGCTGTGTGAGTCCACTATTGAAACACAACACCTGGCTGGAGTGTTTGGTTTAGGTGATTCAGGAAGTGGCTGTTTTTTTCATGTGTTGCTAAAAATAAATGTGGTTAGCGTCCCATGTTAGAGGCATATTTTCTGGAGCAGGTTAAAGGAAACATCTTCTTCATTATACTTCGGGGCTGGGACCCGAGTGAACATCACTGGCAATGCTGATTAAACTGTTTCCTGTCTTTTAGAGTCACCTTAGGCAGGTTGGTGTGGGCCCCGAAGGTGATGTTTTTTTCACTGTACTCCAACCGTGCTCTCAACTGAAAACCAAAGTCAAACCTAGCCCACACTTTCATAATTGCTCATTTGAAGGAAACTCACATCTTGCGTCCATATTTTGAAATATTATCACGCCCTTGCCTAATGTTTTAGGAAAGATGAAGGACTGATGTGCACAAAGCTGTCTGTTCTTAGCGCTTAGGAACGACACTTACCCAGCTGCTTCTGGCTGCTTTGTGTCTTTGGAAAATGAAATGACGCCCTCCCCTCCTGTGTCATTCCTGCAGAGTCAGCATTTTGACTTCTTAATTTGTAAGGAGGAAAGTTAATATGATTAAAGTCACTTTTTTTTTCTTCAGTGAAAAAAGAAACTGTTCACAATTGAGTCATTTGATTCCTCAAGTCTCTAATCTGGGCCTATTTTCCTAAGCCGAGGTGTCACTTAGAGAGAGGTGTCACTGTCACTTGCAGAAGAGCCTGCCGGTTGCAGGTGTGCTAACTGCTCATTCACTTGAGTGGTGGGCTCAGGAACAGGAGCGACTTCGTGTGGGCTCCCTTGTTGTCCTGTGAAAGAACTGGTGGAGCGATTTTAAGCTTTTTATTGCCATATAAAATTACTGTACTTGAAAACTAGACTGAAAAAATTTTAGCCTTAGCTCTTACTTTGGGGATTTTTGTAAGTCACAAAGAACTGAGTCGAAGACTTCGCTGTTGGGGGAGAGTATTTTGCAAAGCACAAAAATTTCTGGCTGAGGGAAATAATGTGGCCATTTAGGTTTCACTTTTGAGCAAGTGTCGGTTAAGGCCTTGTACAAGAACTTGGTTTTCAAAAGCCATTGTCCTCACTCTGAGCAGACAGAAGGCTAATAAAATGGGCCATGTAACATCTGTGGAAATAAAACAGGGCACATTAGATTCACCAAGGTCTGATTTACCTGTTGCTTTTTCTGTGCTCAGTTACAGTGAACCTTTCCTCTTAAATTAGTTGTCTGAAATGAGCGCGTCGAGAGGATCCTGGCCCGTCGCCGCCTTCGGCATGTCCTGGGTGTGGCGGACAGTGGACTCGCGGGGCTTCTGCTCAGGAGGAGCTGGTGACTGCCCCTGAAAGGACACGCAGACCCTCTTGATTCCTGCGACTTTCCACATGCTTTGATCCATGGTGGCGTTTCCCTGTGGAGTTTGGCACAAGCATCGTAATACGTCTAAGTTGTAACTAAGATCCTGGGACAAGATGGGAGCGTTCCTCCCCTGCACAGCGTGTGCTCTGGCACTGCTTCCAGATCCCCCTGCCCCTCTCCCTCCGTGTCCGTGGCCCTGGTCCTGGGCCCCCAGGAGACCCGGCGGGCAGTGTCCCCAGAGCGAGGGTATTATGGCGCAGTGGAGCGTGGGTTTTTCCCCATTGCAGGAACCAGGCCTTGTCCGGGCCCAGACCACTGGCCAGTGTGCCAGAGACCGGAGGACCCCTTTCCCGGGGCACTGACTGATAAGCCAGCGCAAGTCCTGGGGCCTTTAAGGTCAAGTTTAAATTCTCGGGAACACAGAAAAGGGGATTAGCCTACACACAGGTGCGGTGGACACCTTGCACAGTGACACGGGTCCAGGCCTCCACCTCCCGCACCGAGCCCGCCTCCGCTTCTCATTGTCCACTTGGCTTCTGCTGCTTTGCTTTTATGGTGCCTGAGCCTGTCCCCTTTCCTTCTAATTTCCACTGTCTACAAATTAGTCCCACTTATTGATACACTCTTGTTGAGATATAATTCATATACAGGTGTAACTCACCAGTTACAACATACAGTTCACTAATTTTTAATATATGCACAGAGTTGTGCAACCATGTCCATAATTAATTTTAAAACATTTTCATCACCTCAGAAAGAAAATCTATTCCTTTCACCATCACCCCCGTCTCCCATCCTCCCCAGCCCAGCTGTCTACTTCTCTACTTCTCTACTTCTGTCTCTGTGGATTTGCCTGCTCTGGACATTTCATATAAATGGAATCTTACAATATATGGTCTTTGTGTCTGGCTTTTGTTTTTTCACTTCCCATGATATTTTCAAGGTTCATCCAGGTTTGTAGCAAGTATCAGAACTTCATTCCTTTTGGTATTCAGTGAATGGGTAGAGCACATTTTGTGTATTTGTCAGTATACAGACATTTGGTGGTTTCTACATTTTGGCTATTATGAACACTGATGCACGAGTTTCTGTGTGAATGTGTGCTTTAATTTCCCTTGAGTAGGTGCTTGGGTTGCACGGTAACTGTGTTTGGCTTTTGGAGCTTCTGCCAGGTGGTTTTCCACGGCGGTTGCACCATCACATTCCTGCCAGCGGAGCACCAGGGTTCCAGTTCTCCATATCCTCACCAGCACTTGCTATGCATCTGTTTAAGTATATCTGTCTTAGTAGGTGTGAAATACTGTCTCATGATTTTGACCAACACTTCATGGATGGCTAATGACATTGAACATCTTTCATGTGCTTATTTGCCATTTGTATATCATCATTGGAGAAATGACTATTCTTGGACGATATTATGGTTATTTGTCTTTTCATTGTTCAGTTTTGTTTTTATTAACTTGGGCTGCCATAACAAAGTACTGTAGACTGGAGGCTTACACAACAGACATTTACTTCTCACAGTCTGACACTGTGAAGTCCCAGATCAGGGCACCAGCATGGCCAGGTTCTAGGGAGGGCTCTCTTCCTGGTGTGTAGACAGCTACCTTCTGACTGCCTTGCATGGCAGAGAGAGAGCTCTGGCCTCTTCCTCTTCCTATAAGGACAGTAATTGCGTCACGGCAGCCCCACTGTCACGACCTCATCTAAACCTAATTACCTCCCAAAGGCCCCACCTCCAGACTCCATCACTTTGAGTGTTAGGGCTTCAACATGTGGATTTTAGGGGGACACAAACATTCACTCTATAACAGTGTTCTTTATATATTCTAGATACAAGTCCCTAGTCAAATATATGATTTGCAATTTTTCTCTCGTTTTGTGGTTCTCTTTTCATTTTCTTGATCATGTCCATTGAAGCACAGAAGTGTTTAATATTGATGATGTCCAGTTTGTGTAGTTTCATTTTAGCTTTTTTCTTTTGGTGTCCTGCCTTAGAAACCATTGTCTGCCTCCAGCTCATCTGCACCCCTGTGCTTTATACCCATGTCTATTTCTGAGCTTCTTATAGTTTTAGCTCTCACATTTAGGTCTGCAGTGGGTTGAGTCAATTTTGTGTATTTTGTGAGGAAGCGGTTCAACTTAATTCTTTCGCACGTGGATATCCAGTTGTCCCAGCACCAGTTGAGTTGTCTCGGCAGCCTTGGCACAGATCACTTCACCATAACTGTGCGGTTTATGTCTGGACTTTGGATTCTGTTCCGTTGATCTCTGTGTCTGTTCTCAGCCAATACGACACCATCTCAGTTGCTGGGAAGTGTGAGGCCTCCAACTTTGTTGCTTTTTTTCAAGATTGTCTTGGCTATTTTGGGTCCCTTGCATTTTCATAAGAAATTTTAGGAGAAGCTGATCAATTTCTGGAAAAAAGCAAAACAGTTGAAGTTTTGGTAGGGATTGTGTTCAAGCTGTAGGAAAATATGGGGAGTATTGCCTTCTAAACAATAGTAAGTCTTCCAATTGAGGAGCGTGGGATGCGTTTCCATTTATTCAGATCGTCTGCACTTTCTTTTAACAATGTTTTGTAGTGTTCAGCCTTTAAGTTTTGTACTTTTGTTGGGTGAAACTTATTTCTAAGTAGTTCATTCTTTTTATTTTAATGTAGATATAATTTTCTCCTCAATTTTATTTTCAGATTGCTCATTGCTAATGTATAGGAAAATAATGGCTTTTTGTATATTAGTTTTTGTTTTATATTTTATGTGTTGATCATCAGTACACTCACAGGTGGATTAAACGTCTCCCTTCTCAAACCAGCTTTTCTTCCTGACTCCTCTCACCCTGGTCAGCTCCTCACTGCACAGACAGCAGGAGACAGCCTTGGGGAGCTGGGCTTTTTCCACAGTCAAGGACTCACTGAGTACTGCCCCCGTCCCTGTCGCCTGCTTGCTTTTGTGGGAACCCACAGCGCCCCCTCACAGGGGAGGAAGGTGTGCTGGGTTAGGTGTCTGTTCCCTCCTCCTGAGGCTTGAAGGTCTCTGTAAGTGGGCCAGGGGCTCACTGTTCCAGGGGTCCCCAATGGGAAGGGCCCGCAACCCTGAGCCCTTCCCGGGGGTCTCCTGTGCCCTCCCTTGCCTTCCTGAAGTGTCCCAATCGGAACCTCTGCTCACCTCCCACAGACAGTCTGCTCACTGCTGTTACCCCTGTGGACAGCATCCAGGGCCTGCCAGGCCACACGACCAGCGCCTCTCGGTGTGGGCTGGGGCTGGGGTGGCCGGTCTTCACTGTGCGGTTTCCTGTGTGATGCTCCCGCTAGCGGAGCTGCTCACACCCAGCCGGCGTTGCTCAGACAGGGTCCATTCTTATCCAGAGTTCTCAGTCACTTCAGTCTAGAGCACCCTAGAAAATGCCCTTGCCTTCAGCACAGTCTTTGCTGGGTGTGTGGGAGAAAGACTTTCGGATGTTCTGTGTGGTCAGGACTGAATTACTGTTGCCTTCACGGGCAGTGCCGGCGTCTCTTCCTGAGTCACCACAGTTCTCACTGGATGTCCTGCTGCAGCGGCCACCCACTTGTCCCCACCCCGCCCCCAGGCTCTGAGACCCCTGCCCCTTTGGCCTTCCCAGCATCTGTCTTTCCTCTTTGCCCAGTGGTGACTCTGGAAGGCAGGACCTGTCCTGTGTCCCTGTGCCGTGGTTTGTGGTTAGGAGGCAGACACTGGGACCTTACCCACTGGCCCCGAAGACGCACTAGCTGCACGAACTTTGCCAACTTAGTCAACCTTTCTGTGCTCACTTTCCTCACCTGTGTGACAGAGACGCTGGCATGAGCCTCATAGGGTCATGATGAAGATTAATAAGTTGGTACATGTCAGTGCTTGGGACACGCATGATACATGCAGGCACTGAGGAAACCCTTGTGAGCACGAACATTATTAAAATAACTCAAAATCACTATTATTTTAAAATGTAAATTGACTCATTTTTAGAGCAGTTTTAGGTTCACAGATAATGTGGGTGGAAGGCACAGATTCCTCACACACCCTCTGCCCCCACAAGCACAGCCCCCCTCATCAACATCCTCACCATCAGGTGCATTTGTCACAGCCAGTGACCTGCCACTGACACATCGTTGTCACCCGCAGTCCACAGTTTACAGAAGGGTCACTCTCAATGTTGGACATTCGGTGAGTTTGGACAAATGTGTGATGACATGTATCCACCATCAACAGCATCACACAGAGTAGTTTCATTGCCCTAAAATTCCTCTCTGCTTCCCCTGTTCACTTCCGCCACCCTCCCCACCCCAGTGACCACTGATCTCTGTACCGTCCCCATAGCTTTGTCTTTTTCAGAATGTCAGAGTTGGAATTGTGCTGTATGTGGCCTTTTCAGGTGGGCTTCTCTCACTTAGTCATGTGCCTTAAGGTTCCTCCATGTCTTCATGGCTGGACAGACCGTTTATTTTTATCCCTGAGTAATATTCCATTGTCTGGATGAATCTCTTATTTTTTAAACTGGCATTTCGCCTGTGTCTGAGTAAGACCTGCTCTGAGTAGCAGTGCTTCTCAACCTTGAGCCTGGAGGGCTCATTACATACGGTTTGTCCAGCCCTCCCCAGACTGCTGGGTTCTATGGGTCTGGGGTGGGGCTGCAAGTCTGCACTTCTGAGGACTTGGGGCTGGAGCAGGCCACTAGGCATTTTGGGAACCATGGCTCTGCAAAGTGTGCACGCACGTGTACATGTGTGTTGTCTACATGCACGTGTACATGTATGTGCACATGTGTGCACATGTGTGCATCTTTCCATTGCCTGGGTGGGTTGCTGATGGTTACCACCCTCTCCAGGTCAGCCTTGGGGTGGGACAGGAGCCAAGGTTGGGGACTGCAGGAGCATGGGTCCCCTCCTGGGGGCCAGCCTAGGTGGCACTGCTTTTGTTCCCCAGGAGCCATCGGCTGTTTCATCTTCCTGTGGCAGGATTAGGGCCGGACTCCTCATGGGACCAGCCTTCCTTTGTGTTGACTGGGCTGGTGGCCCTATGCTGGCTGCTTCTTAAATCCAAGGACCTGTGGGTGGCGTTTCCAGCCCTCCTCCACATTCACCCCTTTATTTTCTCATGTGCATCCAACAGGATTTATGCTTGATTAAGTTACCCTCTTTTATCGTAATTAAAGGAACATGTGGTTGGAGAGCACTCCAGATGCCACACAGTGGAAACCAGATTGCTGAGCCAGCTGGGGGGGTGGAGGCTGAGGCCCAGGTCCCCCACCCGCCAGCCAGGTTGCCCAAGGCAGTGTGCCCACAGTGCCCACGCAAGTGCCCTGAGGGTACCTGGGCACCGCTGCTTCCCAAGGCTGCTTCCCAAAGCCCTACGGTGGGCCCTGCTAGCCCCTCTGCCTGACCTGGGTGCACTCCGTGGAGAGCCTGCTTCACAGCTTTTGTGGTGGCAACGCTGTATGAGTGTCCCCATGCCACCCTGCCAGTCACAAGTCCTGGCTCCTCCTTGGAGTCGCCATGGACTCAACCCCGCGAGGTCAAGGCTAGCAGGGGGAAGATCCTGACAAGGGAACCACATCGCTGCTGCTGGTGGATGATCTCTGTCCTGGGCGTGGGCGCTCTGAGTGTTGGGTGAGGAAGCTCTGACATCGCAGCCCCTGTGAGCCCACCGGACCCGAGAAGGAGATGACCGAGGAGGGTGCCAGTCACTAACGGTCAGTGTTGTCCAGTCCGCCTTCTGCCTCAGCACGCAAGATGCCAGGGCCTTTCCTGGGTGGGCGGGACTGTTCGGAAGGCACTCAGCCGGGGCCTGGGCCCAGCCCTGCACTTCCCAGCACGGTGAGCATTGCTCTGTCCACTGCGGATAATCGGATCATCGGCGCGACACCCACTGCGGGGCCATTGGGACTGAGCGAGATTGCACAGGTAGAGCAGCGAGCACCTGCCAAACAGTGGGAATCGCTGCTGCTCCAGCCACTTGCTTTGGGAAGAGGAGCCTCGGGCTTGGCGCTGTCCCCCGGCTCCGCTGCCGCCAGAGGTGCACACAGGCGGCCTGAACAGCTGTTCATTCTCCCAGGCTCAGGCGCAAGGGTGAGGTCATGGCGGGGGCGGGCCGCTTCCTTGTCTTCCCACTCTGTCCTCACATGGCTGACCCTGTGTGCCTCCTGGGCTCCGACGAGACCTGCACCAGTGTCCAGCGGGGGGACACGGAGAGGGGAGGGTGTCGCGTTTGTCTCCTGGGTCAGCTGATGCTCACTGAGCCCCACGAGCGCTGTCACAGGGCCCGCAGGCCTCTGCCCTGGCACAGCTCACAGTTCGGGGTTTGTCCTGAGCCCCTTCTACCTGTTAGGTCTTCACCTGCCACCTGGTTACAGGAGACTCATGGGGGTGCAGTCACTGCTTCTGTGGGAAGAAGCCCATTCAGCACTGTGGGAGTTGAATACCCCCCCCCCCCCCCACCCCCTTGCTCCAGCCTCGGGCTTCCGGAGCTGGGTGGGTGCTGACTGTGGCCTGGGGTCAGGCGGAGCTGTGGGGGGGCTGAATGCTGTGCCCTGGGGCGGGGCATGCTCAGGGCCTGGTCCAGGGGCACCGTGGGAGAAAAGGCCCGAGGGTTTCTTTTGAGCCTGCTGCTCTCTTGTAACACGTAAGAACAGGGCGGCTTTAAGGTCCCTTCTAGCGACCTAGTGGGAGCTTCCTGGACACGCAGAAATCTGACCGCGCTTCCAGGCCCAGGGCCCGTGAGGGAGGGCGCGCTGTGGCGCTTTCGGGAGGAACTGCTATCGCTTTGTGTTCTCAGGTATGGAACCACACTTGACACGAGAGTAATGGCATTCTTCTGAAAACACTCTTTTAAGAATTTTAGGAATATCAGCTGTGATGGTGGTGATTATTTTTAATCCTCACCAGAGGATATTTTTTCCATTGCTTTTTCTGGGGTGAGAGGAGAGAGACATTGATAAGACAGAGGCATGTGGGTCGGTTGCCTCTCTCACACACCGGCCAGGCCCGAGGATCGAGCATGCAACAAAGGCACGTGCCCTCGGCCGGAATCGAACCCAGAACCCTTCAGTCCATGGGCCGGCTCTCTAACCACTGAGCCAAACCAGCCAGGGCAGCTGTGATTATTACCTGTTGATCTAGGTTTTCATTTGCTTCTTCTAAATGAGGCATCTCTACTAATTAACAATTTTTAAAATTAAAATAGTTCCCCATTGGCTGATCTAAGCCGCATGATTGGTGGCAGTGCTACACTAATGATCCTCTAGTTCAGACCTCACTTCTAAAGGTGATGGTGCATGATAACATCTCGGTTTGGGACCCGTGGCTCCCCAAGTGTCTGCCATTGTGCCACACTCTCGGAGGTCATGCAGGATCCGGCGCTCTGAGACTGCGAAGCTCTCAGTCCTGTCATGGCACTTTGGCTCCTTAAAGAAAACATTTGATCTTGATTTCTTAATTTAAATTTTTGGGAAGTGACATGGGGCCAAATCACCTTTATGGACAGATGGGGGTAAAATAAAATTAGTGCAGTGAAGACTCTGCAAATGAGTCCTGTCTACATACAGAGTGGGCAGCGACAGTTCACCTGTGACAAGGAGCGTGCAGGCAGTAACTGTGCAGTGTGGCCATCGGCACCCACCCTGACCCCTGCCACGTCACACAGCCTACTGACCCCCAAGCCCTGGAGGCCCTGCCCCAGGCCTTTTCAGGTCATTGTTGGCCACAGGCAAGGCAGACCGCAGGTGCAGAGAGCTCGGGCACATACCCCTGCCTCCAGCACCCCTCACCAGCGACGACCAGGATGGGATAAAGCCATACTCCAGCTGCCTGGCCATTGGGTGGGTCAGCGCCACAATGTGTGGCTTCCCAGGGTGTCCAGTGGGATTCAGTACCAGTAACCCGCTCCTCTGCTCACTCTGTGGGCCAGGCAGCTGGCGTATTTCTTTACCCAGTTTTGGTCATCGCTGGTGAGGGCCATCTGGTAAGGCCCAGGCCTGGAGGAGCCCAGCTGGTGGTGGTCTCTGAGCCCCAGCCTGGGCTGCTGAGCACAGCTGGAGGGCATGCCACAGGGTACAGTGGTCAAACCCCGTTCAGACGTGATCAGTACCCCTGCAGAGACTCTCACAGGAGGGCCCGCCCTCCCAAACTCAGCAATGACTGTTTTGTCGGCCAGTTTTTCTCAAGGGCTCTCATGGAGCTCATGTTCAAGAGAGCGGGGAGGGCGGGAAGCACGCGGGCAAGTGCTGGGCCGTGTAAACGATGCGGGTAAAGCAGGACTTGGAGGCGTGTGACTGACCTGCTTCACCTGCCTGGTGGGAAGCCGCCTTTTCCCGTCGCCTCTTCAGATGCTCTTGCCTCTTCAATCACAGAGAAGAAGGGAGACTTCAGACGGGAAAGGCCCGAGTTCTTGGTCTGCCCCCGGTCAGCATCCTGCGCCCCTCCTTCCTGTCAGGACAGGAGACGTTAGATTTCTTTCCTTTTTTCTCTTGGAAGGACAGGGACAGTTCCTCGACTTGCTTTGTGGGCCCCATTCCTTTCCAGCTTCTTCCTGTACATCTTCTTGCATTGATTTCACTTATTTATAACGCTGCTCTTTGAACGGAATTCTTTGTCTCTCCTTTGAGACGCTCAGATTTCCGCATTTGGGGATAAAATTGTGCCCATCACCCTCCCGAGTGAATCCAGCGCTCCGCCACGGCCCTGGAGGGACGAGTCGCCTGCCTTCCTGTCGTGCAGGGAAGTCCTGTTGGAGTCATGTCCACCACCTTCTTTTAATATTTAACTTTTTAATTTTTCAGTTACAGTTTCCATTCAATATTATTTTATGTTAGCTTCTGGTGTACAGCGTAGTGGTTAGACATTTATGTAATTTGGGAAGTGATCTGACGTTTCCAGTACCACCTGGCTCCATACGTGGTTATTATAATATTATTGACTATATTCCCTGTGCTGTGCTTTACATCCTGGTGACTGTTCTGTAACCTCCAATTTGTACTTCTTAATCCCTTCGCCTTTTTCATCTAGTCTCCTAGCCCTCCTCCCACCTGGCAACTCTCAGTTTGGGTTTGTTTTCTGTATCTATGAGTCTGTTTGTTTTGTTTTTTAGATTCCACATATAAGTGAGATCCTATGATACACGTCTTTCTCTTTCTGACTTATTTCACTTAGCAAAATGCCCTCCATGTCCATTCATGTTGTCACACATGGTAAGATTTTGTTCTTTTTTATGGCTAAATAATATTCCATTATATAAGGTATCACATCTTCTTTACCCAGCTGTCTAGTGATAGACACCTAAATTGCTTCCATATCTTGGCTACTGTAAACTGCAGTGAACATAGGGGTGCGTATATCTTTTTGAATTAGTGTTTTGAATTTCTTTGGACAAATACCCAGAGGTGGGATCACTGGGTCATATGGTAGTTCTATTTTTAATTTTTTGAGGAAACTCCACACTGTTTTCCACAGTGGCTGCACCAGTCTGCATTCCCACCAGCAGTGCACCAGGGTCCCCCTTTCCCCACACCCTTGCCAGCACTTGTTGATATATTGATGGAGCCATTCTGACAGGTGTGAGGTGGTACCTTATTGTGGTTTCAGTTTGCATCTCTGATAGTCAGTGGTGTTGAGCACCTTTTCATATGTCTCTTGGCCATTTGCATGTTCTCTTTGGAGAAGTGTCTATTCAGATTCTCTACCCATTTTTAAAATTGGATTGTTTGTCTTTTTGGTGTTATGTTGTGTGAGTTTCTTACATATTTTGGATAATAACCCCTACTTGGATGTATCTTCGGTGAATATGTTCTCCCATTCAGTAGGTTGTCTTTTTTTTGTGATGGTTTCCTTTGCTCTGCAGAAACTTTTTAGTTTAATGTAGTTTCATTTGTTTATTTTTTGTTTCCCTTGCCAGAGGAGACACATCCAAAAGCACATTACTAAGAGCAGTGTCCCTGAGTTTGCGGCCTATGTTTTCTTCTAGGAGTTTTCTGGTTTTGGGTCTTGTATTTAAGTCTTTAATCCGTTTGAGCTTATTCTTGTATATGATGTAAGAAGGTAGCCTGTCATCCACTATCATGAGGTCTCAAGAACACTGGGAGGTTATAAAGAGTCAAATGAGCTTATTTGATACAATAAAATTTCTTAAAGATGAAGTTAAATGAGGTAAACAATAGCTATACTTTTCTTAAAGTGATAAAACCATTTTTCATTGCAGTTGGTTCATTTTCCTATGTATAGAAAATGCAAGGAACTCAGGTGAAACATTTGAGAGCCAATAAGGGGATATCATAAGTTGGCTGGATTCAGGATCAACTTAGAAATATCAGTGTCATTTTTATATACCTGCAAAAAAATACACTAAGCACAAGTAATGGAAAATAATCCTGTTCACAAAAGCAACGAATGCAGTCAGAGACCCAGGAATAACCCTGGTAAGAACGTGCAGGAGCTCTGTGCCTTCACTGAAGGCTGTAACAGAAGTTTGGGATAACTGGACCTGCTGGATGGGGAAGCAACAGTACAGAGATACCAGTGTTCCCCAGTTAACACACAAGTTTAATATAGGGCCATTGCTGCCTCAGTAAGTTACTTCATAGAGTCTGGCTTGCTGTTTCCAAAACCCATGTAGAATTGAAAATTAGCAAGAAGAGCCAAGATAATTTTGAAAAAGAAAAACGAATGGTATTTTGCTCTATCTAATATCAAAATTTGCTTTAGTAATTAAATAGGCAAATAGAACAAAGGAGTAGAATATATAATCCATTGACAAACTCATAGGATGTATAGGAATTTATTAAATGAATAAATTCGTTCATTTAATAAGTTCCTGTATATCCTGTGTCTTTTCAAATGAGTGGGAAAATAATGATATTTTTAATAAACAGTGTTTGAATAATTGAGCATGCCTTTGGGAGAATATTACATTGGACACCTACTTTATACCAGTTACCAGAAAAAATATAAATGTGAGAATTTCTTTATGACCTTGGGATAAGGAATTCAATCTTAAGAAGTTAACAAAAACCAGAATAGAAATGATTGATACATCCTAATAGGAGCTCTATTGGGCAAAGGATATTAAAAAAGGAATTTATAGAAGGAATATACAAATAGGCAGTAAAACTAGAAAAAAATACGTATCCTTAGTGGTGTAGTAGTTTCTTATTGCTGCTATAACAAATACCATCAATGTGATGGCTTAAAACCACAGATTTATTCTCTTACAGTTCTGGGGGTCAGAACTCTAAAATGGGTTGGTGAGGCCATGCTCCTTCCAGAAACTCAGGGGAGATGCCATTTCTGTGCCTTTTCCAGCTTCTAGAGGCACCCACATTCCTTAGCTCATGGCCCTTCCTCACTGTCAAAGCTAAGGGCATCTTCCAGTCTCTCCCCTTGGCTTCATGGTCATGTTGTCTTCTCTTACCCTCCTGTCACCCTAAGAACCCTAGTGATGATGGGACCCACTTGATAATCCGGGAACATCGCCTGTCTCAAGGTCCTCAATTTAATCACACCTGCAGAGTCCTTCTTGCCATGGAAAGTAGCACGTTCACAGGTCCTGGGGATTAGGGCATGGGCATCCTTGGTGGACATTCTACCACACTAGTATTAAGGAACAAAATAGGTTATGATTTTCAGCCACCTTTTTGGGAAGGTTTAAGGAGTTTGTCAGGGCTGGTGAGGGGTAAGGAAATAGGCATTTTCATAAACTACACTGTGGGCAGTTAGCCATATCACTAAAGTCAGCAGTGTGCACCCCCGTGGACCCGGTGCCTTCGTGTCTTGGGCATGTGTTCTAGACTCACTGAGCAAGGGGCACAGGGCACGAGGGTGCTCATGGCAGTGCTGTTTGTGAGGGAGAAGAGGAACATTAACTGTTCACTGTGTAGGAAGTAGTAAAAAACAAAAACCGCAGACATGGCACCTTCCTGCTAGGGAATGCCATGCGTCCCCTATGAGTGAAATTTAAAATGAGGTGGCTCAGACTTCAGAGGTGACGGTGCAGTGAACAAAAGTCATTTGCAAAATTGCATGTGTGTTGGCCACTTAGGGAAAAAGACACACTCAGAACAACCTGTTTCCATAAGGAGAAAGGTCTGGGAGCATTAATGACCAAGTACGAACTGGCTGTGTTGGGGGGATGGAGGTAAGTCCAAGGGGAAGTCAGCTTTACCTAAGAGAGTAGTTGCCTACCACCTTTGAAAAGCAAGGTCATTCTGCGGTCATCCCCAGGAACATGGGCCTTGAAGAAAGTGAACTTGGTTTTTTGAACTCGGCATGTGGCCAGGGTGGGGACCCCAGTCACGGTTGTCTGCAGTGGCTTCCTGGAAAGCAAGCATTGTCCTCACCGGGAGTTGAAGACTTGAGCCTGGGAGCGCTGCGTTTTCTGGGGTCACACCCGCCTGGTTCCTCCGTTGAGATGTTTTGGTATCACAGTTCATCTCTACCCTTGGGCTCCTTGGGCTGCTCTTGTTCCCTTCCCCCTGGGTCCTCAGGGTGAGATCCTGACGAGCCTGGGATCCTGTGGCTGTGGTTAGGGTGTGGAGCAGTTTGTGGGCACAGTTCCTGTGATGCTCCCGAAATCACAAAACCACAAGAAAAAAAGGGTTTGGTCCTGCTGATGAGGTTGACCAAAGTGACCGCTGTCCTGCTGCCACCTTCAGAATGACACAGTTTGAATGTGGACTCTACTGGGCTTGTGGACAGTGGTGGCTGTGGACTCGGACTCGGAGTTCTCGCTGGCTGTGTGTTAAGAACCCTGATTTTCCTAGAGAATACTCTTAGAATTGTGTTTCAGAAGCCTTTGACAGAAAGATGTTGCGTAATGTGTTTTTCCTTCATGTATTATTTGGAGATTATTATAAAAATTTGCCTGTCTGGCCGGTGTGGCTCAGCGGTTGAACGTCGTCTGTCTGGTCACCAGGAGGTCGCCAGTTCGATTCCCAGTCAGGGCACATGCCCGGATTTTGGGCTCAATCCCCAGTGGAGGGCCTGCAGGAGGCAGCGGATCAGTGACTCTCTCACTGATGTTTCTGTCTCTCTCTCTCCCCCTCTCCCTTACTCTCTCTGAGATCAATAAAGGCATACTTTTAAAAAAAATGTCCCCAACTGCAGACGAACGTGTAAGCCTTATGTCCCACTGTTATTGAAATAGTAACGCATCAGGCAGCCTGGTGGAGAAAGTGGATGCCCCGAGCAGAGCCCCTGCATCCAGGCCTGTGCTTCTCCCCTCTCAACAACCCTCGGAGTATAGGTCCAACCTGCCTCCTTGGTCGTGTTGGACCCCTCCCCCCGGGCCCCTCCCCCTGGGTCTTGGCCTTGGAGGGATTCGCAGGAAAGAGGCCTTCGCCCTCGACTGAGAGCACCTCGCGCATCCCTATGGAAAAAGAAACCAAGATGTGGAATCAAACCAATACATTTCCTTGTCGTCTTATTTTCCATAAACACATCCATCCCTTCAGTGTGAGAAGACTCGAGTGTCATTCCTTTTGTGCTGCCGGTGATAAACCTCTTCAAGTTCCTGCTTGCTCTGAACACTCTCACAATACAAATAACTTTTTCTTAGAAGGCTCATCTGTTTTATATTTGGAGTCAGTTTCGCCCACTGGGTGGGGGCTGGCCTGGGAGTCTGTTGAAGCTGGAGCCTGTGTGCTTCCCAGGCCGGAGAAGGAGGCTGCCTGCTTCTTCCAAGATCAGTCACTCACGTCCAGTTGAGCAGAGCTCGAGCTCCCAGAGCACAGCTTTTGGTGGCAGCAGAGACTTGGAGGATACCCTCCTGCTCAAACAGCACCCTTTGGATGGAAGGAGCCCCGGACCGCTCCCCCTGCCCCCCAGAAACCTGGCTTGGAAATGAGAAAAGCAGCTCTGGGGAGACATGTGATTTAGCAGAGTTGGGTCTTGTCTGTTCAGACTTATTTTTAAAGACTGGAATTGCAATGATTGCTGACATCCTTGGAGCCTGCCTGCATGGAGGTGTGTCCCTCAAATCCACAGGCTGAAGCCCTAACCCTTGTGGGATGGTATTTGGGGGTGGGGCTTGTGGAGGCAAGTAGGGTTAGATGAAGTTAAGAGGGTAGGCCCCCGTGATGAGAACAGTGCCCTGTAAGAAGAGGAGGAGAACCATGTGAGGACAGTGAGAAGGCAGCCATTCTCCCAGGAAGAGGGGCCCCACCAGTGCTCAGTTGCCAGCAGCTGGATGTGGCCTCCTGCCTCCAGACTGTGAGAGGCAGTGTCTGCTGTGCAGGCCGCCCAGTCTGTGGGGTGTTGCTGTGTAGCCTGAGATGACTGAGATGGGGGATTAGGTTTGGGAGCCCTTTCTAGGGACACACCCAGGCCTCTGTGTGGCCTGTGAATGCAGCCTTTCATTTTGGGGTGTACTGGATGGAGGGGCAGGTGGAGATAAGTACTTAGTAATAGATGGGCTCTTCGCACCCCCTGGAGCTCAGAGAGACAGTAGCCCTGCCTGTGTAGTGAACACAGGCCTCAGGCCGAATGCAGGGCTGTGGAGGGGGGGAGAGTAGCCTCCCCCAGGGTCAGGTACTGTGCCTCCCACTGGAGCCCTTGGCTTGGAGTCTCTCTAGGTGGGGAGGCAATGCTTCCAGTGCCCAGCCTGCCCCTGCTGTGTGCAGCGCCAGCACGTGTTGACACCTGGAGTCCCCTCTCATTCCTCTGTTATAGGGACAGGGTTCTGTCCTGGGCTCATGGGTGTCCTTCCAGCGTGGGTCCTGCCTGCGCCCTGAGCTGCCAAGAGGCTCTGGCCCCCCGACCCTGACTGGAATAAGGTTGGAAGTGATCTTACTGGGGTTTTACTCATCTATCTTAAATGTACGTGCGGCTAACATTCATTTTGGTGTTTAGTATTGGGAGTGTTTTGGGTCTCTATTTTGAACTCTGGTGATGTTTTTGTTACCAGGAGTAATGCCCGAGGGACTCACCTCTTGTTTGTATCAATGAGCCTGTGCTCACATTGGTTTCATCATGCGTCATTTTGCTTTGGGTTGAGGTTTCCAAGAACTATCCATGATGTCAAGTGAGGGCTGACTGTGTGGTGATGAAAGGTCCTTCTGTGTTGTGACCAGTCGGGGTGGGTGCACGTCCATTGGAATCAACCCCATGAGAGTGCTGGGTTAGCTGTGTAAGTGCACTTGTCATGAATTCCCATGGGTTTATCAAATGGGTGAGTTGTGTTTTTTTTAAAGAATAGCCTTTTGATTTTATAGAGTCTGGAAGGGAGAGGGAGAGAGAGAAACATGGATGTGAGAGTGTAGTATCAGTCGGCTGCCTCCTGCATGCCCCCTACTGAGGATCGAACCTGCAACCCCGGCATGTGCCCTGACTGGGAATCCAACCGGCAACGTTTTGGTGTTGGGGGTGATGCCCAACCACTGAGCCACACTGGCTGGGCAAGTGGGTGAATTCTGAGTGAGATTTGAGTGGTGGTGAGAAGAAAGATGTTTTTCCAGGACATGGTTCCATGAGCTTCCACAGGAGTCAACACCCGTCTGAGCAGAGCTGGCCTCAAATCCTAGGATTTGGGGGAGGCCTGACCTTGACACAGCTGGGGAGACATGTGAGTCAGGGCCTGGCTCCCCCAGGGTCAGCTCTGACTTGGGGCTGCCCAGGTTGGACACCAGGCTGAGGGCCACTGGGAGGACAGGGTCAGAGCTGTCACCACATTCTTGTGTTGCTGGAGGGAGGGCTGTTTCTCTTTGTCCTGGTCGCACACCTTGGGGGCTGGGAGGGCAGCTACCTGGCCTCGAGAGGGCAGAAAAGCAGGCCCCACAAGGCAGATGCTGTGCTCTCCCGGTTTCTTAGATTCATGATTCATAACTGCATGTGCTTTGTGTAGCGATATTTTGCAAACCTTGAAGTGGCTGTTTTAAGTCAGAACCCCCGTGAGGAACACAGACGTTACCACCCCCTCCCCTCCAGCCCTGACCCACGGGCGGCGGCTGAGAAGGATTGCTGACTGTGGCCGTTTTGCCCCGTGCGTTCACCCTGGTTCCCGCTGTCCTCTCGGCCTTCCCGCCCATGTGGGTTCCCGTGGCAAGTAGGTGTTCCTGAGACTCGGAGAGAATCTGCGGTGTTGCCAGCAGCTGCCAACGTCTCGAGGAAAACTGCAGCGTGTGACAGCGATGGCAGAGGCGCGAGGGCAGCGTCCCCGCAGGACCAGCGCCTGGCCTGGCTGTGGAAGGAGCAGCGCCCGGACCCTGCCAACAGTGCTCCTTTGTGCTCCTGCCCGCAGGCCTGGCGGCCTGAAGCTGGTAGCTGGAAGTCTCGCCACCAGGCAGCAGCTTATATCAAAATAACCACTTTAAGGCCCGGCAGGGAGCTTAGCTGCAGAGCCGCTTCCTCCGCCCTGAAACGTGCTGATTTACGCTGCGGGTGCTGGGCGGGCCGCTTGCTGAGCTGGGCGCAGAGTTGTGATGACCCCCCTCCTCCTCCAGACTCCAGGGGTGAAAAAACATTCCAGAGAGTTTTCGGAAGGTCTTTAGTGCTGGCGAGTGGCTGTTGAAAGAAGCCCGGTCGGCAGGCAAGTGAGAGGGGGCCGGCGTGTGGGCAGCGAGGCTGGGCCGCTGCGCTGGGCCTCTCCTCGGGGTCTGGGCTGAGACTTTTGGGAGCCTGTGCTCTGCCCCGGTAACTAGACACGGTCACTCCAACTCACTGTTGGAGACTAACCGTGCGGCACATATGCTCGTGGAGGCCGGGGGCGGGCGGCTCTACCAGCGTGTCCCACCTTCGTGTCAGGACCTGGGCGATGTCACGACGCACGCGGCTCCTCTCCGTAGGTGACCAGGCCGGCTCCGTTTCTTTCATTGCTCAGGTGTGGGTTTGGGGCGGGATGTGGATGTCTCCCTGTGGAGGCAGGTGGGTCAGGTGAAGAGCGTGCTTCTCCGATGGGGTGTTCAGGATGCCCACACCTGTGCCCTGGGTCTCCCGGGTCTCCTGCCTCATCCTTGGTTAACTCGGCGCCTGCCCTCCAGTCCCTCTCCGGGCAGTTCTGTGGGTGGACAGGGGCACCTCCCCTGACAGGTGGCCTCTGCCAGTGTCTGGGGAGGCCGGAGGATCTGGAAACAGAGCAGGGAGAGAGAAGGCTGGTGGCGGTGTTCTAGCCCTGGTCAGCCTTGTGCCCTTCTTTCCTGCAGACGATGATGTCCTTGGAGAAAGACCCGCCAGGTGGGGCCTGGGGATACACGGTCCTCCCTGTGTGGGCGCAGGCTCCTGGGACGGGCCGAGTCCTGAGGGGAAGAGAGTAGGGCGTTGAAGTACTGATGCCTCCTCCGCCCTGCCAGGGTTCCTCCAGGGACTGTGACCTTCAGAATGTGTTCTCGGGGGATAAAGAGTTTTCCAGAACGGTCAGTAAGTTTTGGATGAACGGGCTGCTCTGATGGGGCCGGCTCTCCAGGGAGATGCTGGGTCCCCGAGCCCAGGGTGGGGTCTTCCTTGCCCAGGCCCCAGCCAGCCCCTGTTCTGAAATCCCTGGACAGAGGAGGTGTTTCCTGCAGCTCTAACACGCTCCCGCCCGCAGACGCTCACCCAGGATGGGCTGCTCCTCTCCCGCTCCTTCCCGGTGGTTCTCGGTTCAATTGCTCTTCTCCCAGCAAATACTTGAGAGTGTGGGAGCGAGTCCAGAAAGCCCGCTCTGAGGGGAGGGGGCCAGCGGGCTGTATGGGCACCTCTGTCTTGGGGCCAGCAAGGAGCGGCCCATGAGAGGATACGCCTGCTGCACCTGGGTACCAGGAGCCTGGGGTAACTCGGGGACATCGGCACCTCCTCTGTCCCCCCCCTCCGAGCACAGTAGCGCAGGAGACCTGCAGCCCAAGCAGGCGGGGGCCTTGGGGGTGGGGCCTGGGTCCCTGCCCTGCCCTGCCCTGGAATGAAAATGTTGAAATGTCCAGGCTGACGGCTGAGCAAAGCGGGCTGTTTTTGTTTCTCTTTGCTGTCTGATTCAGGGACACTTCAGATGGTGAGAAATGGGCTGGCTGTGTCTTCCTTAGGTGACTGGGAAGGGGCGGGAGAGGTGGCAGCCCCAGGTGGGTTCCACTGGCAGGAGAAGCTCGGGCATAGGTGGGGAGCAGGCACCTGAGGGCAGCCTGTGGGGGTGCTCCTCAGTGCCCTCAGCTCTTACTTGGATGGCAGTGGAGACTCAAAGATTAAGGAGGATACACAGGCAGGGCCTGGCACACAGGACAGCATGTGGTCCATCCCTCATACGTGTAGCAGGAATAATGGTAACTGTGTAGATGTCCACAGCCTTGGGATCAGGAGTGTGCCTGAGAAATTTGGGGATGGGGGAAGCGTGAGAAATCCTTCCCAGGGCCGGCTGTCCATTTCGTGAAGCTACTTCCGATGTCTCTCCTTTTCCTGCTTTTCCTTGCCTTTCTTTCCTTCCTCCCCCTTTCGTCCAGCCTAGCTGAGCAGGTGCCCTGGCTGGGACCTGGGTGCCCAGCCCTGGAGGACACGGGCAGAGATGCCTTCAGATGGCTGCTGCCAGGCCATGGACGGGTGGAGGGACATACTCAAGGTTCTGGTGGTCCAGGTCCGGTTAATATAAGAAGAGGAAGTTCAAGGAGAGGCAGCCAGGTGGGGATGGTATAAGGACCTTTCCTGGGACGGGAGGTGGGTCACAGGCAGAGGAGGGGCTGGCCAGAAGCTGGGACACGAAGGGTCTCAAACACTGGCCTGCAACTGAGAATCAACTCTGAGAGCAGTGGGGCAGCTTGGAGGCTGGAGGCTGGAGAAGCTGGGTCCCAGCTTAGACCTTGCTGCAGATCATGCCAGCACCCATGCCCAGATCACTGGGTAGCTAGATCGAAAACATTGTCCCGTTACGCAAACCAGTGGAAACAGTCCTTTGAAATTGGGTCTGGGAGAGCTCCCGGCCTCTGCGGTTAGGCGTTCCCAGGTTGGGGCCCACGCTGCGGTCTAAGGCCTGCAGCGTTGTGAACATCCACCCAGAGGAAGAGCTCCTGAAAGTGTCAGTGCCATAGAAAGGAGCGCAGCTTGAAGACAGGATAGCTTTCAGTTTCAAAAGTCCTGAGTCAGGTTCCAGAAAACACTGACTTGTCCATGGATCCAGGGTGGAGGGCTTGGATTAGTTCCCGAGCCACTACCTGGGGAGCGAAGCCCATGGGTCCTGGTTGCCTGCGTCCTGTGTGGGCCAGTGAGGGGAAGGGGACATGCTGTGCTCAAGGACTGTCACCCGGCAGGCACTGGGCCCCGAGTGGTAGGGTGGCACCCCCTCAGCAGTCTTCCGTCTTGGGTTTGTGATTTGTATTTTATTTAAAGAGCTGTTTCAACCTGTCTTTAGTGTTTGGAGACAAGGTCTTCCAAATAACAGTGACAACATGTCACACATCTATGATGTTTTCATACATGTAAAACGACATGCGTACAGCTAAGAGGTTTGAAAATAAGCTCCTGGGGGACTGGGGCTCCTCGGGTCTGTGACTTAGGGCCCATGATCTCAGCTGGGCTGGAACCCCGCACGTGGGCGCTCCGGCAAGCATCGAAGCTGGAGAAAACACGTTAGATGTGGTTCTGCCTCCGGGATGAGGGCCTTCTTTCGTGAGCAGGGGCCTCTGTGAGGCAGCTTGCTGTGGAAGAGTCTAGAACATGCAGCGAGAGGCGTTGGTCCTTGTCACGGGTCTGCCATTTGAAAGCCTAATTCTGGGCCGTCAACTTAGAGAGAAGGTTGGGAAATGACAGATAGCAGCGGTGTCACTGTGGTTGAGGCGTGTGAATGAGGTGAATGTAGGGATGACCCATGTAGCTGGTAGTTTCCAAGAGAAGTGGTCACATTCTCTCGATTCCCACGAGCCACACATGCAAGTATCATTTTACTACAACCCTGTCCCCCCAGTCGCCCAGGACACCTGGACCCCCCGGGACTGTGGAGCCAGGCAGACCTGCTGGGCCTGTGGGGAGGGAGGGGCGGGCTCGGGCGCAGAGGGTGGCTCCCGCCGGCGCATGTGGAGCTGCAGGGGGGAAGGCGGCCGGTGCAGGTGGGCTCTGCAGCGCTGGGGGCGTGAGCCCATCACCCGGGCGCCTTTTGCTGAGCAGCTGAAAAACATGTGCTTGTGAAAAACAGGAATATGGCTCAGTGTCGCACCCAAAATAACAGGTTGTGGAGAGCGGGAATCTGATTAAGCACACCTTGTCTTCAGGCCGCTGCAGCACCAGCTGAGAAAAGTGGCTTCCGGCCCTGCTGCTGCCCCAGTACAGCACCCTCCACACAGACACAGACACAGAGACACAGGGACTCAGACACAGACAGACACACGGGGACACCCAGACACACAGAGGCAGACTCGGAGACACAGGGACACAGGGACACACAGACACAGAGACAGACAGACACAGAGACAGACAGACACACACACGGACACACAGACACAGGCAGATACACAGAGACACGGACACGGACACACAGGGACACAGAAACAGAGACACATAGGGACACACAGAGACAGACAGACACAGAGACACAGACGAATACATAGACACACAGACACAGACACACAGACACACAGAGACAGACACACAGGGACACACAGGGACAGACCCAGGAGCGTGCTCTGCTCTGGCCGCGCTGGGTCTCGTCTCGTCTCGTCTCGTCTCGTGGGGATGTGGGCGGAGGTGGCCGGTGGAGACGGCCGCCCAGCCCCTCGCAGCCCCTGGGCTCCTCTTGCCGAATCACTCAGCTGGTTCCTGACCCGTCAGCCGTCGCCAGCGCACGGGGCCGGGGCGGGTGGCGCGTGAGCTCTCAGGGCCTTTATTTTGCTGTCCTTTTGACTCTTTGCCCAGGATCGGTTATTAGGTTTCCTGCTGCCGAAGTGAAATTTACCCACTTTCCTCCGAGTTCACAAAGAAGCCTCTCTAGTCCCTGCCGAGGCCGACGCCGCTGGGCGCTGAGAACGGTTTTCCTGTTCTCTGTGCTCTTATTGAAACCGCGGAGTGGAGCCTGCGCGTTATGAATGCTGGGCTTCACGCATTCATAACATCTGCAATGTCGAAGGGCCTAAGCTCACAATGCCTGCTTTGCTGGTTTAAAGGGCCTGGTGAGACGATTTTCTGGCCGCAGGGTCTCTGTCCCCGGAGCCTGGGCCCACCCCTCCCGAGAGGACAGAGCCGTGCTCTGGGTGTCCCCCTGCTCTCCCAGGGAGGGGACAGAGCCGTGCTGTGGGCATCCCCTTGCCCTCCGGGGGGGGGGGCGCATGGAACAGAGCGGTGCTGTGGGCATCCCCTTGCCCTCCGGGGGGGGGGCACATGGAACAGAGCTGTGCTGTGGGCATCCCCTTGCCCTCCGGGGGGGGGGCGCATGGAACAGAGCTGTGCTGTGGGCATCCCCTTGCCCTCCGGGGGGGGGGGGGAGCATGGAACAGAGCCGTGCTGTGGGCATCCCCTTGCCCTCCGGGGGGGGGGGGGAGCATGGAACAGAGCCATGCTGTGGGCATCCCCTTGCCCTCCGGGGGGGGGCACATGGAACAGAGCCATGCTGTGGGCATCCCCTTGCCCTCTGGGGGGGGGCGCATGGAACAGAGCCGTGCTGTGGGCATCCCCTTGCCCTCCGGGGGGGGGCACATGGAACAGAGCCATGCTGTGGGCATCCCCTTGCCCTCCGGGGGGGGGGGGCGCATGGAACAGAGCCGTGCTGTGGGCATCCCCTTGCCCTCCGGGGGGGGGCACATGGAACAGAGCCATGCTGTGGGCATCCCCTTGCCCTCTGGGGGGGGGGGCGCATGGAACAGAGCCGTGCTGTGGGCATCCCCTTGCCCTCCGGGGGGGGGCACATGGAACAGAGCCATGCTGTGGGCATCCCCTTGCCCTCTGGGGGGGGGGCGCATGGAACAGAGCCGTGCTGTGGGCATCCCCCTGCTCTCCAGGGGCGGGGGCACATGGAACAGAGCCATGCTGTGGGCATCCCCTTGCCCTCTGGGGGGGGGGGCGCATGGAACAGAGCCGTGCTGTGGGCATCCCCCTGCTCTCCAGGGGCGGGGGCGGGGGCAGAGACAGAGCTGTGTTGTGGGTGTCCTTCTGCTCTCAGGGGGGGAGACAGAGCTGTGCTGTGGGTGTCCCCCTGCTCTCTGGGGGTGAGACAGTGCTGTGCTGTGGGGGCAGGCCCTGTATGCAGCTGATCTGCTCATAGTGGAGAAGTTTTGAATGTGAGGTTCTAAGTCAGAGTGGAAACCCCTGGGTTTTATCTTTGAGTGTTTTGGGTTCTTGTTTTATAAAAAGGTGATTTATGATGGTGGGGACAAGGTAGAGGGCTGCCCTGCAGGCAGGACCTAGGCAGAGGTTCTGGAATGTTCCGGTGAGCGGAGGGGGAGGATGTCACAGTCTTGTCCCTGTCCTGGAGGCACGGCCGGCCAAGGTGCCTTTCCTGTGGGCGGGAGGAGAGGCCTTGCAGCTGGTTCTGCACAGCGGGGCCTCCTGGCCTGTGGAGCAGCACGCAGGGCAGGCTCGTCCCTGACACCTTCTCTCTTGGGTGACACCTTTGGGGTTTGGGTGGCTTACGAGCTGTCAGGCGAAGCTGAGCTTTTCAAAGGGATGCTGTCTCCTCCTCTGTGAGTTGTGGTGGACACACCTTTCAGGGTCCAAAGTAAAAACTGTACCCTCAGGCTTGCCCAGGTTCAGAAATACGCTGGGCATGTTAACTGCCTGGTGGATGATAGATCCCAAAAAAGCCCGGACCAGGCAGGGAAACAAGGCAGCTTGCAGGCAGGAAGCCGGCCTTGTGAGTGCAGGGGGAATACGGTGATTTCTTTTTTCCTGAAAAATGTATTTAATGTGGCACTTTGACAGTGAGAACAATCCTTTGAGATTTTTGGGGGTTTGTTTTATGTGTTCCAGTTAGAATGTCTGAGAAAGTGGCGCTTTAATCTACATCTTTTATTCGTCCACTCTACTCTGTAGTTTACAGTCAAGGTATGGGGAAAATTAATTGAACCTACAACAGTGCAAAGAATACTTTTTTCTACTTGCCAAATGTGTGTAGATCGATCTAAGAGCCTTGGGCCCTAAGAAATTTTCTTGTGCACAATTGGGTTTTTTCTTCTTTTAAAACACTTTAAGCATCTTGAAAATGAGACCGCTGGGAAATGAAAACTTTATGGGGAGCCTTTGAGAATAGCTGCCTGCCTTTACTTGATCAGCCCCTCCCCAACCCCCGAGACCCCTCACCTTTGGAGTGTGTGCATGAACATGCAGGGCGGGGACTTGTAATAGAGCCAGGCTTTCCCCTCCCCTCTCAGTTAAATCTCAGCTATAATATTTGGTAATATTTTATATCGTTACAATTTTTAGTTTCATTATACTGGATGTGACCTCATTACATGGTTCTCTTGTTTTAAGACCAGAAAACACTGCAGAACAGACATTTAATATATATATATGTATTTTATTGATTTCAGAGAGAGGAAGGGAGAGGAGAGAGAGATGGAAACATCAATGATGAGAATCATTGATCCGCTGCCTCCTGCACGCCCCCTGCTGGGGATGCAGCCTGCAGCCTGGGCATGTGCCCTGACTGGGAATTGAACCAGGATCTCCTGGATCCTAGGTCAATGCTCAACTGCTGAGCCACACCAGCTGGGCAGAACAGACATTCTTAAGGAAAGATTTAATAATGTGTATATATACACTGTTGGAAAACCTGAAGTGAGCTATTTAAATAGTTTATCTTGAATATACATTTCTCAAAAATTATTTCATTAATTTTCTTTGATAGTTCTCAAATCCAAAATTTAAACTGTTTTAACTTCTTTCCTCTGGAAACAAACATACTTTATATCATTGACTGGAGTTGCAAACAGAAATTACCCACATTGTAAATCCAGTGGTTGGTTCGGTGTGTTAGAGCACACCCTGAACGCTGGCGGAGAGGACACAGGTGACAGGGCGCCCTCCCCTGGCCCTGGGGCTGCAAGGCTAGCACCCCAGCCTGCAGAATTAGATCTCTGTCCAGGTGCTTGGGACTCTGCAAGGGGCACGGGGGAGGCAGGTGATGTCTCATGTGGTGGTTCAGGCTCCCAAGTGCAGTGTTCTGGGAGACAGGAGGTGGAGACTGCCAGGCTCCTGAGACCCAGGAGTGGCCCAGCATCTCTTCTGCCTTGTTCTCTAGACCTGTGCAGTCACGGAGCCCACCAGACTCAGAGGAGGTGGAAGAGTACCCAGGCACTGTCCCCTCGTCACCCCTCCTGCTGCCCCGCCCCGGATGCCTGCGTTTGTCCCTTCAGACCATCTCACTAAGTGCTGAAGCCTAGGCCCCGTGCCCAGAGACTTCAGTTCATGGTTCAGGGTGTCGCCTGGGGATGTGTATTTTGAAGGTGCAGTTCTCCCAGTCCTTGGTCTCAGTCATTGCCCAGGTCAAGAGCCACTGTCATAATTGACTAGAAGTTGATGTTTAGTATGTAATTTGCACATAGTAGGGCCTCAGTAAATACTTACTTAGTGGGTGGGTTTTCCTAAGGTGGCTGCCTGGATAGGGCACGGATTGTTAGGGAGCTGACCTTAAGGTCCTGGATGCCACCAGGGCAGCAGAGGGACTGGCCCAGAGACCCTTGCTCCAGGTCCCCATGGAAGTGTCACAGCCCTGCACACACACCAAGCATGTCATTCACGTGCTTTAGTCCATGTCATGATTGCGTAGGCTGGAAAGACCACAGCTCCCAGAAGTTCGAAACTAGCCATGAGGTGGGCAGCCCGTGAGTAGCAGCCGCACAGCCCTGCTGCCCCGCCCCGGATGCCTGGGACGGCAGTGGACATGTGAGACCTGGTCCAGAACGTTCTCAGCTGCGCTGCAGGGGGAGGAGCAGTGAGTTGGAGAATCGAGACCTCTTTGTACACTGGAGTCTCACAGACACCAAAGGGCCACTCTGGCCACACCTGGCCTCACTGGTCCACCTGTAAGTCAGACCAGAGAAGGGAGCCGTGGGTGGCAGGCGGGCCCCCTGTGCAGGGCTGATGCTTTTTGGTGGGCACCAGGATAGGTGGTAGGCACCTATGGAAGCGGGAAAGTGGCAGCCCGGGAGTGTTGCTGTGGCGTGAACTGGAGAAGGGGTTTCCTTGGGGAGGGGAAGGACTGCAGGGAGGGGACCTCCCTGGAGGGTATTTCTGTTGTGTCTTCTCCAAAAATAGGTCTCAAGTCTCCCAGTCTTGCTTCCCAGCTGGAGGGCAGCTGTGCCTCCCCAGTCAGCCCACCCTTGCAGTGTGCCCACCTCCTCCAGCACTCCCAGGGCCTGGCTGGTGATGGACACTTGGAGGTGAAGGGGACACCGAGTACAGCCAGGTTGGCCCCCTGCCCTTCCTTTCGTTTCTGATGCTTCCAGCAGGAGGGCAGCAGGAAGCCCGGAGGGGCCCTTGTTTTCCGCGGAGCAGCCTCTGGCTGCTGCCCCGGCCCATGTCCGTGTGCCACTGTGCTCAGACAGAAGCTGGCACGTTCCTGGGCCACCTGATGCTACAGAGGGGAGCGCATCATTCACAGGCAGAGGGCGTGGTCGGGTGGTCATGGGCCTCGCCGCCACAGACCGAGCTTTATCGGGGCTGTGTTTACCTTGAGCCTCGCAGGAGTTGGGGTTGCCCAAGTGGGACTTGGGTGACCCTGTGGGCTGAGTCTGGTGGGCCCATGCCCCTTCGTTCAGTACCCACTGTCTCACAGCTGCAAGGCCTCCCACTCAGGACCGGGCCTCTTGAGAGGGCTTTGAAAACACGACGTCTGCATGTCTCAGTGTTTGGAGAGATGGGTCCATTGCCCAGTGTGGTGGTTTTGTTCAGGCTGGAACATAAATCTCGCTGACACATCCCTACTGCGGCTTTGAGAGAGCAGCCCTCCGACTGTGCTGGGGACGCTCTGTCCCCCTTACTCCACCCATGAGGCTTGGAGGGTGGGTGTGAGGAAAATTCAGATGGAGCACATGCCAGGTTCAGTTCAGGATTCACGTTTGCTTGGTGGCTGGATTGAAAAAGAAACTGCCAGGCACAGTTGTCCTTCAAGCAGGCTGAAAATGACCTGTGGGCAAGATGTTTGAATGTGGGGAGCTGGTCCTAGTGAAGTGAGAGGGCAAAGGGCCACCCCAAGGATGCCCAGGGTATGCCCTTGAGCCCCAGTCTTGTCCCTTGAGCCAGGGGTGTGCCTTTCTCTCTGGTCAGCAAGATGTACTGTCTTGGAGATTCACAACCTGATACCCATTTTCACTCTCCAGCCATCAGCTGGAATGGACCTTGGATGAGCCTTACAGCCCTGAGGCCCAGAAGGCCAGCCAGACCCCCTCTGCACCCCTCTCACCCTTCCTGACCTCAGCCAGCGTCTGAGGCCGGGGACAAGATCGCTGGGAGAAATCGCTCTGCTCACACGTGCCTTTTCCCAAAAGCTGGGCTGGAAAGGAGGTGGTGTTGGGTGCAGTCAATCTGGGCCCACGGAGCTTGCTGTCAGCTGCCAGCTGCGTGGGAGGAGGGGACCCAAGCCCACTCCCCGTTCATAGGGCCCAGAAGAGTGGATGGGGGTGGGGGAAAAGGTGGGGGGGAAAGGCTGGCAGGACAGGAATCACCGAGGTGGCTGGATCACATGGGGTCACAGGATGGTGTGAATGGCTGTTCTCCTAGGGAGGGGAAGACACTGAGCTGAGTATGTGCATGCTGGTTGTGGAGACCAGGGATCGGAGAACTTGGGCCGTGTGGCCACCTGTGCTGGGAGCAGTGGGCTGGGCAGGGCTGGGGAGCTTCTGCCGTGGGGGCTCAGGGCACGTGCCCACCGCCCCTGTCTCCTCTGGGTTGCTGCAGGGTGTGGGCAGAATCCACCTGTACCCGTTCCCCTGCCTGTGTTTTTCAAGTCCAGAGGTGCTGGGGGGTCCTGCAGGGGAGAGCCGTGTGCGGCAGGCCTGAGGCCAGGCACTGCAGCCTCTCTCTGGGACCCTCCTCACCACACCTGGAGTCTTTCCTCCACTGGGGCTCAGGGCTGCAGGACGCTCCCAGTCTCCTCCAAGGTGGGGACTGCATTTCAGTTTCTCTGTTGTGTGGGGATGACTTGGGGATGGTATCAGTCAGGGTTCAACAGGAGAAACAAAGCCACTAGGAGGTATGCATTATGAAGTGATTTATCCCTTGGAATTGGCTCGGGTGCGGCTAGGAAAGTGGAGACCATCGAGCGGGTGTGAGGAAGGCCTGGAGCTCCTTCGTCTGCAGGGCAGCCTGCCCCTGCTCTGAGGCTGTCCAGTCATCATCAGGCCCATCGGAGCTTCTGGGTGGTGGACGTTAATCACATGGATGGCTGGACCCAGCCATCAAAGGGGGAGCCTGTGTCTTTTTTCTGCCATCTCAGTGCTTAATTTAACATCTCATCGATGTTTTAAACAAATAATTAGTGCTTTCCTCTGTAGCTAATAACTGTGTTTAAATTTTAAAGTAAGAAAATGTGCCAATGTCAGTATAAGGAAGGCTGCCCCCTGCCCTTCTGAATGGCATGGATGGGCAGCCCACTGTGTCCTGGGCACTGCGTGTGTCTCTCTGATCCCCTCCCTGGGTCTACAAGGTCAGCCTCATGGTGACTGGTCAAGATGGCCAGACAGTCTGCTCACAAGTCCAGATAGGGCATGGCGCCCGTGCTGAGCCTGATGTATGGCATCTTTGGTCTAGGGACCCCTGGTTTGGATTCTTGACTCAGGGAAATTACCGGTTAGCGCTTGCCTCACAGAGCGTCTTTTTCTTCTTTTTTTTTAATCCTTACTCGAGGATATTTTTTTCATTGCTTTTCAGAGAGAGTGGAAGGGAGAGAGAGAGAGAGAGGGAGGGAGAGGGAGAAACATCGATGTGAGAGAGACACATGGATTGGTTGCCTCCTGCACGAGGGCCCTGGTGGGCCCGAGCCCTTGGCCAGAATGGACCAACCCGGGACCCTTCAGCCCTCCAGCCAGTGCTCTGACGGCCGAGCAAACCGGCGAGGCCCACAGAGCCTTCCGAGGGGCGGGAGGTGGGCGGTCGTTCTGCTCTGCCCCGTGCCCTGGTGTCTCTGAGGTCCAGCAGCATGAAACCCCATGTTGTCGAACTGAACCCTCCCCCCCCAGCCTTCACTTCTGACTCCCGGCCTTTTTCTTAAAAACAACACGCTTACGTTGCAAAAGGAGGAATAGGGATTTTGTAAAACCTTGAGTCATAAACAGTGAGTAATCTCAATTCCTGCCTTCCCGTATCTCAAAGGCGAAAACTGGTTCCTGGTGACTGTGGGGCGTCCGTCTTTCTAGTTTTTTCCGTACACGTATAAAAACACTCCTTGCTCTAGAAAGTGTCCATATTAACATTTTTTGACACTTGTTCTCTTAATGTGGCAACATAAACATCGATCCTTCTCGATCTGGACGGATGCATGCTTATTCTTTTCAACGGTGGCAGTGAGCTCGGGGCTCCGTTCCCAAGGCTGCCCCGCCCGCGCCCTGCCTGCACCGGGGGTGCGTGCGGTGGGCCGTGCGCCTCCCAGGCCCGCGCGGGGCCCCGCACACGCCTCCACCGCGCAGGCCGCGGCCCAGCGGGGCAGGGTGTGAGAAGCGCGGAAAAACGCAAGTTGAATGCTTTGAAAACAGAGCTGAGGAAAACGTGTTAGAACAGTTGCTGTTGAATTAGATCTGTCCTAACGGAATCAATTAGAGTCTTGCATTCGGGTTCATAGGTATATGTAAACATGCCACTTTAAGGAAACCAAGCCAGGAAATAGATGATAGATTATAATACATGTGACTGATGAAGAAATTAACATAAACAGAAAGCAGTGGACTGATTAATGATGGTTTATTTGTGTTTTAGGTTAAAATAAAATATTTATGGTAGGCATGCATTACTTTTTATTATTTCCCTCTTGATGTGAGGAGCTTCCACGAATCATGCTGGTAAGAAGGTGTCAGCTGACCTGCATTCGAGAACCTGGCTCTGCCTTCATTTCATCACTCCCAGCTCTAATTATTTAAAATCTGATTATTTAAAATCTTAGTTCCCACAGCCCCAGCTTTGTGGAAATACTCATAGGTTATGCTTGAGCCTGCTGCCTACTGCACATGTGCCTGTACGCGTGGCCCTGCACCGGTAGGAATGGCATAGTGTTCATTCATTTGTCTCACTGTGAATGCAGTTACAGGAGAGGCCGGCTCATGCAGTTTAATTTCTTTAGAGGTGGGGCCGTGGGGTGATGGCTGGTCAGTGTACATTTAAGCTGTACCTGGAGGTCATTTGAAAAGGGAGCACTCCTTCATTCCCAGCTGTGTTTACTTTCTGATGTCTGTGATCATTTAGTCATTATGAATAGTGAGGTTATGAGATACCCAGAAGGCTTTTAAGAAAATTAATCACATATTTCTCATTTAAAAAAACCACATAGGAAACTAGAAATAGAAGGATAACTTTTTATAATGTTAATATCTATGCCAACTAGAAACAAGCGTTAGTGGTGTAACCTAGATAGTCCCGTCAGCATCAAGGCCAGTTGCAAACACCTCGCTGGTGGTTCTGTGGACTCGCCTGTGTGTTAGACAAGAAGCAGAAGCAAGGAGAGCTCACAAGGTGCAGTGACTATTTTACGAGACTTTGTACCTTCAAATCCCAAGTAACAGACTGACAGCTTTTAGAATTAATTTTTAATTCATTACTGTATTTGTATAAAATGTATTGGAAATGTTTTCTGATGCATCACTGATCATCAGAGCTGCGGAGAAGGAAAATCCCATGAAAAGAAAGGCCATGCCCACCCACCACCGTGCCAGTAAAGATGTGCAGCTCCTACTGCAGTGACCTAAAAACTCCACCAAAGGGTGTAAAAGCATGTTAGAATGACGGAATTTTAAAGAAGGACAGTAATTTATCCATGTTCTGGAAGACTAAATGTTCTAAAGATGTCAGTTCTTCCCAGCGTAGCAAACTTTAAAATACCCTCGGCGCACCCCCCCTGTGGGGCTTTTGGGCAGGGCTCGACATGACCTCGTGCCTGTCTGGAAGAAGAAAGAAATGGTTAAGGGGCTGAGAAAATTTTTAGTATGAAAAGTGGTAAAAGGAGATCTTTATTATGTTTTAAAATATAAAACTACAAAGGCTGAAACAATATGGTACTGCCCGAAATGATGACTCTGAACAGAACAGCAAAGACACCAGTGAATTCACAAGGAGGGATACAAATGGGCAGTACAGAAATGTAAGAAGTCCTTAGAATCCTTCAAAACCCAGAAATAGAAATTAATTTTAAGGAGGGTAGATCTTTCACTATGCTTTTCAGTACTTTCCAAATTTTCTGTAAAAGCTGACTTATATTTTAGTAATCAGAACAAAGTTGAGAAGGAAACCCCATAGTCCCCCCTTCACAAAACATACTGTAAACACAGTAATTGTTAATTTTTTGCATTTACAAAATATTATTTAAGTAACCCATGGACTACCGGTTTCTGTCCAGCAAGCCATCCTGTGCAGTTGCAGGGTCTTGTGGTTTAACCACAGTATGTAAGATTTTATTTTTGGGGAACACTTTGGTTATAATGCAGATAAAAGTGTAGGTATGTCAACATTAAAAATACCATAAAACAAGAAACGGGGCCTGGAGTGTTACAGCACCCAGGCAGGGGCAGAACTAAAATAACAGTGTCTGTGCAGGTGGAGAGCACTATTGTCCACGCCATGCCCTTCACCCCCATTTCGTGATGGCCAGGGAGGGTGGGCTCAACCAGCTGCTGCCTGGGATTCGAACCCAGGGAGCAAAACCATAGGACGTAGACAGCAATGACATCAGCATTTCCTCCCGGAAAAGCAGCCTTTATTCCCCAGCAGCCTGTGGCCAGAGCCCCCCGGGTGCGCTCCTGTTTTCCCACCCAGTTAGCGGCTTTCGAGGGAGAGGCCCCGGAAGGCCCTGTCGCTCTGCGGGTAGCACCCTGTGCCTGTCCTCAGGGTACTTGTAGGAAGGCCTGCTCTTTCTTTTCCCTGCTAACAATGTCAGAGCCTTTGTCCTAGGCCCTGGAGAACCTCTGAGATTCCCTCTGGCTTCCCTGGGCTGGTGCTTCTCTCCGAGTCCAGTTTAGATCTGACTCAGTCCTGTGATTTATAAAAAAGGACATGATGTTGGTGCCCCCATTTTGGGGGGCCTTCCCAAAAGATGGGAGTTGGGATGTTTCCTCAGTGCCTTCTCCCCCAGTGCCGGGTCTCAGGCTGGACACTCCCGTGGAAGTCTTTCTGAGTAGTTTGGGCAGTGGCCGTTCTCTAGGCCTTCCCAGCGCAGGGTCTCAGGCTGTGCTCAGACAGCTCTGTGCCACGTCCTCCCCCAGAGTGACCAGAGGCCGGGAAAGTGAGCAGGACCTGCCGGCCGCCCAGGCGGGGTGGCTGGGCCGGGGCCGCCGCCCTGTCTCTGAGCACCGCACTCGTGCGGGGGCAAGTGGCCCAAGCGTGGGTTTGGCTTCATTGCGAGTCAGCAGTGTCCGGGACTCCAAAGGCCTCCTTCCGCATCCGGGGACAGACTTCTTGCCAGAGCTTCTGTATTTTGCAGACTTGTTGCAGGGCTGGAACAGATGTGTGTGCTGCTTATTGTACCCTGTGTCTGAAAGGCACATGCTATTTGTCCCTGGCTTGCAGCAGAAAGACACATGCAGGATCCGGGCTCAGCCATGTGGTCTGCCTGACTGAAGCCCAGAGTTCCCAGTTCTCTTCCTTTCCTGGAGGCAGAGGACTGGGGGAGCACTGTGGGCAGTGTGGGCAGCTGGTCCCTGGGTTAAGGGGCCCTGCGTTGGAGGGAAGAGAGTCTGACTGGCAAGAGGCCCCGCCACGCCCCTTCCCTCCTGCTAAGCGTCTTCTTCCTAATTGCAAACACATGGCTTGGTCCATGTCCCGCCTGGTGACAGCCGTGTGTGTGTGTGTGTGTGTGTGTGTGGCCCAGCACCCTGTTTCTTGTCAAGGAAACTGGGGAGCCACATACAAGGGACAGGGGACAGCTGCCTCAGCACAGGTGGGCCCCCGGCGTGCCTGCCCAGAACACTTCCACTGTAGGATGGTGAACGCTGGGACCTTGTTGCGCTTCAGTCACCCTGTTTCCTGCTGCAGTTTGAGCGAATGACTGTTATAAGTAGATGTCTTGAATGCACTGTGTCCCAGAGAGGGACTCGCTGCACACGGCTCACACCTCCCTGTGCAGGTGAACCCCTGGCCATAGCCTTGCTTAGAGGGCGCGCTTCTTGCCCCACAGTGAGTGGTGTGCCCAAGCAGCTGACGTGCTGAGCCCCGTCCTGGTCTGCAGAGGCTGGGCACCCTCTTTCCTTCTGGGGTCCAGGAGGGGGAACGTGTGAGGGAGAGTCCCGAGCGCCCAGGAGACCATTCTCACTCCTCACAGGCGGCTGGGAGCCCGGGGCGGGGCGTGGGTGTGGCAGGGAGGCTGGGGCCTGCTGAGTCCGAAGGTTTCCAGGACTTGGGAGCGCTGGGGTGTGGCAGGCCCCCCACTCCCCCTGAGCACCCAACCCCACTGCTCCATCACCCTAGCCCAGCGCGGGCCTTTTTATTTCCCTTGTTCTGGGACAAAACATGTAAAAATGTTGAAAGATAGTACAGTGACACCCCTAAACTCTCCACCCAGCTTCAGTCCTTAATGTTAAGCCACGTCTCTTGTTTTCCTTCTCCCCCGTTTTATAAAGTTGTTTGCTGAATAGTTTGAACATAAGCTGTTGACATCAGGCTATCTCTCCCCACCTAATACTTGAGCCCTCACGTGGAGGAGAGACTGTCCCACGAGGCGGCCGCTGCACCCTTGTGCTAGGTCCTCCAACTCTGGGCCAGAACACAGGATGCGTCCCAAACCCCCCCCGAGTTCGTCTGACCGCTCTCTGGGGGGCAGCCCCGGCACCCCGCCCACCTTGCCCTGTCCTGCGTAGCCCCTCAGCCCTGGTGCTCTACAGGGAACACATCCCTGCCTTCAGCTGCCGCCAGGACGTGCCTCGTGCAGACTCCCTTAATAAACTCATGGCGACGGAGTCAACAGCCTCTTGCTGCAGCGTCTCGGCCCCGGGAAATTTTGCGAGACAACCCACCTCCTAGAGGAATAGCAGCCGGCCATCCCTGACGGAAGATAGCGGCCGTCCTGCGGGGCCATCAGATCTTTCCTGGTTCCTGCACTTGTCTAGGTCGCCCCCAGGCGTGTTTTGTTCCTTTCTCCTGACTGTGTGGAGGCTGCCCGTCACCTCTGTCTCTGTCAGCGGCCTTGCTCTCCAGGCGCCACAGCCAGCCCTGTGCGGTCACCTGGCACGCCTGAAGCACTCCAGTGACTCATCAGGAAGAATAAAAATGACTTTAAGTAACTTTAAGCCAGCCCTGTGCGGTCACCTGGCACGCAGCGCGGACCCCGTCCCCAAAGCAGCCTCCTGCCAGGGCTGTGCGGGTTGTGTACTTACTGCACTTATTATTACCCTTATTTCACTTCTTACAAGCAGGTTGTGTACTGATGATGTGCTAATTTAGTAATTTCTACTGCATAGTGTCTCCTTACCCCAATTTTTGAGAATCATTAAGGACTGATGATTTTCAAAACAACCCTCAATGTATCATAGTTACTTAAAGTCATTTTTATTCTTCCTGATCGGTCACTGGAGTGCTTCAGGCTGGCACCTGTGTCCTGACGGGACCCTATTAGTGTGTGGTATTTCTTGCTGTCTGGCACAGTGAGGCATCCCTGTCTCAGGCCAGCAGTCAGCTGTCTCCCAAGGACCCTGGTGTGCAGGACCCTGATGTGTAGGACCTGGGTGTATAGGACCAGCTGTGCACATGTCCCTGGTGTGCAGGACCAGCTGTGTGCAGCATCCTGGTGTGCAGGACCCCAATGTGTGCAGGACAAGCGGTGTGCAGGACCTGTATGTGCAGGATCAGCTGTATGCAGGACCCTGGTGGGCGCCTGTAGGCTCAGGGCCCACTGGGCCCACACTGCTTCAGCCTCTCCATAGCCAGCCCCAGAAAAACTGTTTTAAAAATCATGACTTTGTCTAGATAGTTCCAGTTCAAATTCACTATTGTAATGAGGCCTCTCTACCTTTTAAAGCTGCCTTCTTCTCATCTCTTCTTGGCTCATGTCCACTCTTTACTGCATGTAACTGAAGAACCGATTTTATTTTACATGCCCAGGAAAAAGCCTAGGTAGGGACCCTAGGTCCTGTGCTCTTGGACCACTTGACATTACATTTTTCAACTGATTTCAAATCATGTTTCCTGAGAGAAACAAATTTCTGAGAGAGGGAGAGCACCCCCCCCATTAGGGGTTCACAGCTAGAAAGAATTTGTCCAGTTTTACTTTATCATTTCTAATGAGTTCAGTGTGTGTTAAATATACTTGGAACTACTCCCCACACCCCAGTGAATCACAACCTGGAAGATCATTGCCTGTTTCCTTTAGGATATCACAGAAACTCGTCACAGTGGTGCACTGACCCCTCTGGGACCTCCTTAAACCCCATTTCTGTGTTGGTTTTTTAAAAAAATTTACCTTACTTGTTGAAAGTATTATAGATGTCCCTCTTTTTTTCCTCCTTTGATCCCCTCCACCCTGCATCTGCTCCCTGCCCCCCAGGCCTTCCCCACACTGTTGTCCGTGTCCATGGGTGATGCATATATGCATATAAATTCTTTGGTTAATCTCTCCCCACCCACTCCCCCACCCCCACATTCCCTCTGAGATTCATCAGTTTGTTCCATGCATCTATGTCTCTGGATCTGTTTTGTTCATCTGTTTCTTTTCATTAGATTCCACGTATGAGTGAGATCATGAAAAACTAAATCATGAAGAATCAGAAAACATGAATAGCCCAACAACAACTGATGAAATCGAAGCAGCAATAAAAAATTCCCCAAAAACAAAAGCCCTGGTCAGACGGCTTCACAGGGGAACTATGCCAAGTATTCGACTTCTTATTATTACAGCAGTCCCTTTAACATTTCTTGTAATGCTTTTATTTCAACTTCTTATTACAATAGTCCCTTTAACATTTCCTGCAATGCTGGTTTGGTGGTGATAAACTCCTTTAGCCTTTTTTTGTCTGGGAAGCTCTTTATTTCACCATGTATTTTGAATGATAGCCTTGCTGGATAGAGTAGCCTTGAGTTCAGATCCTTGTTTTGCATTACCTTGAATACTTCATGCCATTCCCTCTGGCCTGTAGTTTCTGATGAGAAGTCAGCTGACAACCTTATGGGAGCTCCTCTGTAGGTAACAGATTGCTTTTCTCTTGCTGCCTTTAAGATTCTCTCTCTGTCTTGAATTCTTGGCATTTTAATTATGATGTGTCTGGGCATGGTCCTCTTTGAGTTCTTTTTGCTTGGGACTCTCTGTGCCTCCTGAACTTGTGTGACTTTTTCCTTTGCTAGGTTAGGGACGTTTTCCCATGTTCACTTTCTAATCCTTCTGGCATTCCTATGATGTGAATGTTCTGTTATATGTTGTCCCACAGCTTCCTTAAGCTGTCTTGTTTTTTATTTTTTTAAAAGATACGTTTTTATTGATTTCAGAGAGAGGAAGGGAGAAGGAGAGAGAGATAGAAACATCAATGATGAGTCATTGATCGGCCGCCTCCTGCATGCCCCCTGCTGGGGATTGAACCCATAACCTGGTATGTGCCCTGACCAGGAATCAGACAGCAATCTCCTGGATCATAGGTTGATGCTCAACCATTGAGTTATGCCAGCTGGGCTGTCCTGTTTCTTAATTGTTTCTTCTTTTTTTTTTTTTTGTTCTCTTATTGAGTGCTTTTTTCTACCCTGTCTTCTAATTCACTGATCTGATCTTCAGCTTCCGGTAATCTGCTGTTTATTCCTTAAATGTATTCTTTATTTCTATTATGTCATCTTAATTTCCTTCATAATTTCCATATCTTTTTGCATGCTGTTGAGCATCCTTACAATCAGTATTCTGAACTCTGTATCTGATAGATTGCTTATCTCCATTTCATTTAGCTCTTCTGCAGAATTCTTTTGTTCTTTCATTTGGGGCTTGTTTTTTTGTCTCCTTACTTTGGCTGCCTGTTTGGATTTGTTTCTATGTATTAGGTAGATCTATCTACTAGGACTCCTAGTCTTTTTGGATGGAATCTGGTGTAGGCCAGTGTCAGACAGACACTGTGACTGGCCTTGAATATCCTGTTTGAATCTTTCCATACTCCACAGCTTGTTGTTCCCTCTGCTGAGGCTGGGTGTGTTTGGACAGGACCAGGATGTGCACCAAGGTCTGCTTTTCCAAGCTCTGGGTCCAGAAGCAAATCAGGCAAAGATTCAAAGCACCCAGGGATTCACCTTTGCCTGCAGACTAATTATAATTCTGTCTTTTAATGAGCCTCAGGTTGTAGAAACTCCACAGGGTTGGGGAAGAGGTTTTCCAGCAGGGTGGGACAGTTGCTTCCCCCCCAGACAAAAGCTGCCTGGATGGTAAAAGTCTGCCTGAGAAAGATGTCCTCTGCCTATGGGGTGAATGACTCAGCACAGGAATCCAGAGGGAACCCTTCTCTGAGCTCTATCTTCAGAGTCCACAGCCCTAGGTTCTCTTCACACAGCTCTAGTCCACTCTGCCCTTCCTCTGCCGGAGCCCAAGGTGACTGGCTACATATGAAATTTTGTGCATTGGCCCTTGAAGAGGGGGCCTGCATTTCCAGCCATCTCTCCCTGGCAGATAAAAACCCAGCTGCTTTTCACAGCCAGATGTTATGTGGGCACCTATCTCAGTTCTGGTGCTCTGGGCTGAGAAGCCCAGCCTGGGGTTTATACCCCAGATTCCTCAGTGGGAACCTCCCCCAGCTGAGATCTCCCTTCAGACCTTCAGCTGCTGCCTGGGGGAGCCCAGCCAGCCCTCTCGCGCCTCAGCACTTCCTGCGTGTCTCTATGTGGTCTCCCCTTTTCCTCCTTGGTTATGAGGGTGCTCTCCAGCTCGTCTTCAGTTTCAGTTGATTATTCAGGATGGTTTTTGTATAGTTTAGTTGTCATTCTAGTTTGGTCCTGGGAGAGTGTCAGTGTAGC
This sequence comes from Miniopterus schreibersii, assembly GCF_964146895.1. Classification (NCBI taxonomy): domain Eukaryota; kingdom Metazoa; phylum Chordata; class Mammalia; order Chiroptera; family Miniopteridae; genus Miniopterus; species Miniopterus schreibersii. The sequence continues at coordinate 70,786,973 of NC_138111.1, read as the reverse complement.
TTTCTCTTGACCTCTCCATCTTGGAATTCCCGTTTCTATTTTTAGGAGCTCAGTGTGCCTCCATCTCCCTTTGGAAGCTGGGCTGGCCCTGCGCCATCTTGAGCTCCACCTCCTGACCCTGCACCGTGTGGACTGAGCTCTGCTGGACCACCTGTCCCAGGACTACCTCAAGAGCAGGTGCTGTCGCCAGGGTCCTGACTGAGAACAGGCAGGTGGCCAGCTCTGGACAAGCCCAGGCAGTATGTGGGTCTCTTCCTGCCCTGGGTGCTTGGGCAGGTGGCCGCTGTCTCTTTGGAGAAGAGTGCTGTTCAGGCCTGCCATGTGGCCTTGGAGGGTTTGGCCAGGCTTTCCCTTAACCTGTCAAATTTCTTCTCTGCCTGTGTGTAGCCTAGAAGGCATCGGTGGCCCATGGAACAGAGGTTATCACTTTGTGGAACAGATTAAGTATTCACCTTTGCATAGTGATTCGTGTTAGCCAAGTGTTTAATGTGACCTGGATTACTTTTTGTCACTGTTTTGTTCATTTGTGAAGAAGTAATTACCAGATCTCTGGGTTTTCCCTGTCAGTGGCTGAAGTTTCTGACATGGAAGGGCTGAACTGAGGTCCCACTGCCCCAGCTGCTCAGGGGGCCAGTGCCCAGCCCTCTGCCTGTGGTGGTGTCTCTCATCTGCAGCCCACACCTGAGAGCTTCTGGGACCCACACTCCCTGGTGAAGCAAAACAGTGGAATGAGGGGGTGGCTGTGGTAGGGAGTATTTATTTTGATGGGGATATATGTGATCTCTGAGGACGGCAGACTTGCTCTGCCCTGAGGGAGGGTAATAGGTTTTGCGAACATCACTGTGAGCACAGCCTCTTGCTTTGTGGTCTGGGGGATGGAGGAGGAAGACAAGCGCTGGCCTTGCTCACAGGAACATCCTGTCCAATCCATACTGGTTTTCTGTTGTTGTTTTTCTGTTTTATAAAGTATTTATTTTCTCCTCTGTTCCTTTTACCGTGTACCTGTTTTCGCAGCTGTTTCATAGATTAGATTTGAGTTAAGCCACAGTATATTCTTTCCTTCATCAGAACTTTGTGAAAGTCATATCATGTACTTCCCTACAGGATCTCACAGGCAGCTAGAGGCAGCCCCTTGAGTCCTGCCTTGGGTGCTGGAGGGGCTGTTGCAGCCTCGCTTGCCTTCATCACTCCAGAGCCTGAGGCTTAGAGGTTACTGAGCAAGGGGACTATGTTTTCTGAGTCCTTGGACCAGAATCCACCTGCCGTCTGTCCTGCAGACAAGGCTCTGAGAGCTTTATCACGTGCCTGGGGTGGGGTGGGATCTGGGCTCCTTGGGGGCCATGGGTTCCCAGTGGAAGCTGTTCCCTGAGGTCAGACATAAGGTCTTCCCCAGAGAAGGCGTTTGTGTCCTGGAGTGAACACCTGAGCCAAGCTGATGCTTGAGGGAGTTGGGGGTCTGGGCGTCATCCCCAGGCAGTTCAGCTGTGTCTCAGTGAGTATGTGGGGCAACTGATCAGCCTCTGGTGTGGAGGGTGGGAGTGACAGGAGCCAAGCCCAGAGAAACTGCATGTCGGGAGCAGATGGCTGTCCCTTCGTGGGTAGGCAGCAGTGGGTGTGGCAAGTATTGAGAGTAGAGAGGTGGCTCTGTCGGAGAGGGGAAGTGTTTCTCACTAAAGAGGAAACTGGGCAACACTAACGAGGCAGTGTGCGTACTGGCCCATGCTGCATGAGTCAGGTCGGGCTGCTGTGACAAAGTGCACACTGGTGGCTTGGACAGCAGACTGTCAGGGTCTTGGTCCTGGAGGCAGGGTTGGGTTTCTGAGGCTCTCTCTTGGGCTTGCAGATAGCTTCTCCCGGTGCCTTCACACCTCTTGCCTCTGGGTGTCTGCCTGCAGGTTTCCCTGGTCATACTGGGTCAAGGCCCTTAATGACCTCTGTAAAGGCCCCTTTTCAAGCAAGGCCACAGTCTGCGATTCGAGGGGTTAGGGCTTCAGCACGTGAGTTTTGGGGGACATGATCCAACCCGTACACAGACTCAGATTGTGCAGCACTGGGCCAGCACCACTCCCTTCCTCGGGGCACCATGCCCAGCCACTCGGCGTTGGGTACCTTGAGAAGCTGAGGGCTCTGAGGTACTCCGCTGTAGTCCAGACCTGGTCACACAAGGGTTTCCTTTCCCTTGCAGACACTCCTTCAGGTCATCTTGCTATCTCCAGACACCTTCCCTAAAATTGCTTTTGCTGCCCAGGAAGGGAGATGTGGCATTCCTGGTGCCTTTTGAGGAGGGGACAGAGACCTGTGGCATTGCAGGTCCACCTGGAAGGGAGGGGCTGGGTTTAGAGGTGGGGTACTCAGGAGAGCCCGAGTCAGTTTGGATTCCTGGAGCATTTGTGCAAAAACGTCCCAGACCTGGTGCCCTCAGGTAGGCAGCTTCAGTAGCCACAGGTGGCCTGGGTGTGTGTCCCAAGATGGAGGCAGCCTTGCCAGGGCTGCTTGACCTTGGGGAAACAAAAGGACAGAATCCGAGCGAGAGGAGGGGACCACGGTAACGGTTTCTGTTGCCCAGAGTGGCCCCATCTGTATGGGGCCCTTTTTTCTCTTCAGTCTTCTCAGCCCTGGGTCCCAGTCCCAGAGGTTGTGCTCTCACTCGTCTCGGGGGGCTCTGGCATCGACCTTGCTCCCACTGCAGAGCTGACCGCAGTATGCAGGCAACCCCCCCGTGGTCCAGTCCACCCCTGCCTTTTACGTGAAGAAGCCGGGGCAGACGCAGCACTGGAGGTATGCCCAGAGCTGTCCCGTACCTGGTGGCCATGCAGCGGGCTGGAACTGAGGTTCCTGATTTTGCGACATGGTAAGCTGTCACAGTGTAGCCCCGATCAGGCTCTCTGGGGTCTCTTTTATAAGGGCGCTAATCTCATTCATGGGGCCCACCCTCATGGCCTCCTAACACCATCACGTTGGGGTTAGGTTTCAAAACATGAATTTTGAGGGGACACAAACATCAGACCACAGCACAAAATCCACTGGTGCCATTGCTAAGTGCTGCTAAGTTCTGCCCGTTCTTTCTCTTTTCTATAAAAGGGTTAGACGTCCCTGCAAGCAGCTCGGGCAGTTGTTCCAGTTACTCCTACAGAGAGCCGTGGGGGCTCCACAGGGGGCTGCTGTGTAACAGTCTTCCTCCCTGCACCCTGGAAGGCTCTGTTGGGAAGGACAGCACACCTGGGGCCAGCCACTGGGATCGCTCAGTGGGGGAGGGCTGCGGCCGATGGGTGGAGGAAGTGGGGTTCCAGTTCAAGGTGTCACAAGGGGTACTGGTGCCTTGGGAGTGCTGCTGTAAGAAAGGTTGAGTTTTTCTGCCCGACTTGATGAAAGAAAGATACTTAACTGTGCTTATGAAAGAAGAGAAACCTGTCATCTTGGAGTTTAGAAATTTGCAGCTTGTGACACAGATTTGATCGCCAGGCACGGGAAACCATACAAATGCCGGTCGAGGCTCTGTGAGAGAAGCTGAGCTTGGGGGCTGTTTGAGGGAGTCCTGAGTCTCTAAAGGTTCCACAGCTGAAATGATTTAGCTTGGCAGAAACTACAAAAACAAACATGGCGTTTAGAAAAGCAAAGGCTCATGCGATCACAGCCCTGGCCCTGGAGAGGAGGAAATGCTTCATAAATTGCACCGTGGGCCTGTGCCCAAGCCCCTCCCCCACCTGATAATTTAAGGTCGCCTGGAACAGCTCTAAACAAAAGCCGGGACCCTGAAGCAGCCTGGCCCCTCTCCCTCCTCTGCTTTCCCTCCCGCCCGCCCTGAGCAACCCGGGCTGCGGCTTCTTTCAGCTTTGACTCCCTAAGTAAACCTTCGTCCTGGTAGTTAAACCTGGCTTGGACTTCTCTTCGTTCCCATGGATACCAGATGGCCACAGGATCCAGAGGGGCTGTGGATGGGAGGGAGGCCCCTTCTTAGGGCTGAGCTGGCGCTTGCCAAGTGTAAAAGGTGGGGTGTGAGCCCCCTTTTCTGGCTCCTGGCGTTAGTCTTTTCTCAGGTAAGTCCACATACCCCGAGGCCACGGTTCGGCTGGGTCTGCAGTCCTAGGGCTATTGTGCCCTATAGGTCTGGGCGGCCACCCTGATCTGTGGACACCACAGAAGGCCTCTGGCACTACCAGTTCACTATCCTGGGACAAATCTGGGGAGGTGGGGACACACCCACCGAGGTCTGCCCCGCAGCTGGACGAGACCGAGCCGCAGGTTGGCCAGCACCGAGTTTCCAGGATGCACTGCCCGTGGTGTTTGAAGGGGGGGCATCAGCACTGCCCGCTGTCTGTGGAAAGGAGGGGAGCCCGAAAGACAGGCAGAGCGGGGCCAGAGCCTTCCGGCTCCCTCCCACATGTCTTCTCTCCCTCCGAGATGCAGGGCGCTTCCACCTAACCCACAGGCACTGGTGTTCGGTTAAAGTACTCTTGGTCCCATTTTAGAAGAGTTAAGATAAGATCAACCTAAAATGGTATAATTCGTTAGTGAATGGTTCTGAGTACTTTCAAATCCTACTTGTGTGTCTTTTCCCTTTGAAGTTGGCCTCAAGCCCAGGAAGGAGTGGTGAATGACCACTGCCCACCCCCGCCCTGCCCTCACCGCGCTTACACCTCGGGGAGGGCCGCCTCGTCTCTCCTCAAGCCCATGGACCCCTCCGGCTCGCAGGAGAGGGAGCCAGCCAGCAGCTGAGGAAATCAGCGAAGTGGTTGTGAATAGAAGTAATGACAATGAAGACGACAGTGTGTGGCTGTGGTGGGGCGATGGGGCATGGGGTGCAGTGAAGACTTCAGGGGTGGCACAGACACAGGGCTGAGGACACGAGTGTCCCCATCGTGCGGCAGGAAAGAGCTTGGGTGGACCAAGACCTGCGGGGAGGGGTGAGCAATGCCCGAGTGTGGGCCGGCCTTCGCAGGGCGCGGTGAGGATTTGGGGCTTTAGTAGAAGTGGGATGGGCCGCTCCTTAGGGGTGATGTGATGGGTTTGTCTTTTGGAGACCCCTCTAGCTGCGTGCAGACAGAGTGGTTATGGTGGCTGAGTGTGGACACAGGGACTCGAGTGGCGGCCACATGGATGGGGCAGGTGAGAAGGAGAGAGGAACTGGCTCCCGGACTTGTCCGGGGGGTGGAAGTGATTCCTTGCAGGTGGCCATGAGGAGCCAGGGGAGGACAGGGCACGATGGCAACTGGTGCTTGTCCTGAGCAGCGGGACCAGCGGCGGCTTTCACCGCACGCTGCCAGACCTCAGCGGGCCGTGACTCTGAGCCTGCTTGGAATGGCCGTGGGCAGCCCCTTCCCGTGGCGATGGTGGTTACTGCCGTGTTGTTGGGGAAACATACCCGTCTTCCTGGGTGTGGCCTAAGGATTTGATGACTTCCTCTAATCAATAAAAAAGGCCCCCAGAGCGGCTCTGCATTGCCAAGTGGTTCTTTTTGATTTCTTTGGCACCCCATCAAATACCTTTGGTTTGCAGGGAACTTACAGGGAGACCATCAGTTTCTTGGAGGCTGACAGCCGAGGCGCTGTCACATTCTCAGTCAAGAATACACCCCAAGAGCCAGCAGGAGTTTCTGAGCTGAGAAGAGTATTTACACAGTTTATTTGAGGATTAGTGAAAATCCTGTAATTCTCTATGAGCCTGTCAGAAGCCACAGGAGCTTGACTTAATGCTTCAGTCCCGAGCAAAATGCACCCGTTTTACCTGTAAATATTTAATGTTCTCTTTTAAGCACCTTTTCTGACCCATGTGTTCTAATTGACTTCTAGTTTATTTTTCAAACCATGTGATAACTTTTATTATGAATGAAAATGTCTGTGGTTTCTTTGCTATTGAGAGGGAGCGGCACTGCTCTCTAATAAGTAACTGCTCGCCAGAGATAAAGCACGTATGTCTGCCACAGGTTTGTAGCACGGCATGCTGGGAGGCGTGGATTGTTTTAAAATGTAACGCATATTATTTACTGTGGAAAAGGGTACTTGACATGATTGGATTTCCTTCTAGAAACAAAGTCTATATAACCATGAACTTTTTCTTAAACCCATTGCACAAGGAGACCTAGATGTAAATTGCTTGCACTCAGTGATCCTGACCTAGAACGGTTGCCACTTTCCTGCACCCCAGTTTTAGCAGGTGATGAGAGGGAACGTTGCTGGGTGCAGACACACCAGGCACCTGAGTGACTGAGAGGAATGGAGGGTTGACTGTTACCAATGTGTCAGCCGGGTGGACTGATGAGGAAAGGAGTGCCCAGTGAGCTTAGATAGTTCATACCAGTGGGGCCTGGGTCTGAACTCTGCTTTTTTTGTTTTGTATTTTAAATCCCAAAGCCCACATGCTGATCTTACAGCCACACCATAGGTGTGTATTACTCAATAAACGCCCCATTTCCTTCGCTGGGGAGTTCAGTCGTCTTTTCACTGTCATTAAGATCCCCAGAAGGCCCAGCCGGTGTGGCTCAGTGGTTGAACATTGACCTAGGATCCAGGAGATCGAGGTCTGATTCCCCGTCAGGCCACATGCCCGGGTTTCAGGCTCGATCCCCAGCAGAGGGCGTGCAGGAGGCAGCCAGTCAATGAGTCTCTCTCATCATTGATGTTTCTCTCTCTCCCTCTCTCTTCCTCTCTCTGAAATAAAAATATATATATTAAAAAAAAAAATATCCCTGGAAGGAGGATCTCTGCCACTTCTAGCTTACAGAGGAGTTGGGAGCACTGATAAACTCGAAGGTAACTTTTTCTTAATGTGGCCCAGAGTGTGGCCCCTAGTGGCTGGCCTGCTGTAGTACTGCTTAGAGCAGCGGTTTTCCACCCGTGTGCCTCAACATGCAGCACCTGACTCGAGTCAGGGGCACTGACCTTTTCCTGTAGATTGTCAAATAAAAAAATGACAAGTCAACATAATAGTAGACATCAGGTGTGAATGAATAAAAATTATACTTAATTTTTTGGTAAGATTGGCAAAAAGTATATTTTTTGGTGTGCTGCAGAATTTTAGGAATTATTTTATGTGTGCTGTGAGATGAGAAAGGTTGAAAATCGCTGGCTTATATTTTTCTGTTTTCAGAAATCCTGTCTCGGTGGCTCCACGGTCACTGAGGGAGGCCCCGAGAAGGTGACTGGCTTTGAAGGAGGACTGTCCTGCCATCGCCCTCGGAAGCCTGTCCTTCTGCAGGGCTGGAGCCCCTCTCAGCAGAGCACGCACAGGGCTGTGCGGGGGCCAGAGCCTGAGAGCCTGGCGGGTGCTGACAAGGCTGGCTCTTGTACACCAGGGGTGGAGGGCGCATCCAGGGTGGAAGGATGCCAGGATCTCTTCCACTTTAATTTTCCCCCTTGAATATTTTTTTTCTTGACAGAACACCGTATTTTGCAGTTTCCTCTCCGTTGAGAGAGAAAATACCATTTAGTATGGTCATCAAGCACCGCAGTGCCCCGCAGGCCCTCAGCTCTCAGTTTTGCCGTTGCTGTGTGTCCCAGTGGGCGCGGCTATTCCCAGTGTCCCAGAGCCTTCTCCGAGTTGTGGCTTTGGGGAGCCTCACATTCCTGGTCGCAAACGCTCTTTTGTGAGAACAGCATGGCTGTGACAGGATGTCTGTGTGAAGGGGAGTTGGGAAGGCCTACTCAGAGAACTTTCTGGAGCAGGCCCTGACTTTGTACTGAACGGTGCAGCCAGGGAATGGGGTGTGGTGGAATCTTCTAGAGGGCTTCTCTGGGCTCCTGGGCAGGGAGGCATTGGTTTCTGTGGTTGGATGTTTTGACATCCCATTGCCCTGTGGTTGCTCCAGGATCCAGAAAGCAAGCCCACAGTGCAGGCCTGTTTACAGCTCACAAAGACCCTCTCTCACATCATAATTTCCCCTCTGTCCATTGTTTGGCTTCTTTAAGCGTGTGGGTTCTGAGTGTGTTCCACAGACGGCAAAGCCACCAGGCCCAGACATGCCAACCCTAAACAAGCTGGTTACTGTTCAAACAGCCCTGTAAATAACGAGCCCTCCGTTACCGAGAGTATAAACACATTTAGACAAGGACGAGTTCTGTAGAGCGAAAGTTTAGGTTATGGGAAAACATCCACAGCTGTAATTTGTAGGTCCTTGTAGAGAGAGGGGTGTGAGTGATGTCAACTGGAGAGAGCTGACGTTTCGTTTATGTACGTTTTGTCACTGTGCCAGGAAGCCAGCTTTGTTAAACTTCCTTCTCTGTGAAGTGGTCTTGAGGGGGCAGCACCTGCCAGAAGAAAATGTTTTTTGCCCAAAGTCAACTTGGTGTAGGTGGTGGGGTACTGAGCTCCCAGGCGAGGTGGGCTTGGGTATGACCGTCGGCTTGGTGTGGGAGCTGCAGTGGGTTAGCTGCTCTTTTCCTAGGACTGAAAAAATAATTAAAGGCAAACCACAAAGGCATGTGATTAAGGTGAATCCAGCAGCAAGTAGACGGAAGGACTTGTGGAAGAACCACAGCGCTGGCTCTGGTAGGGGCCCCACTGAGCTGAGCACAGGAGACGGGCCTGCTGCGCGGCACACAGCCTTGGGCCCTTGGGGTGGAAAGGCAGAGTCATGGCTCCTGCTTTTTATTTTTGGCCAAGCTGGGAGCTATCTGAAGACCTATAAAATTAAGTTGTTTTCTTTACAAGGAGAAGTGGGTGAGGCGGAGTTGCTGGGGTATGCGGGGTTGCTGGGTTTTCTCTCACTGACGGCACAGGTCATGCATACCCGGCTCCCATCCAAGGCCTGTTGGAGACCGGCCCGCTGTGGGAGATGGCCACACACATGAGCCTGCTGCACCGTCAGAGGTGCTAATCCTGCCTTATGTTTGGAAGTAACATTTGTGTTGATTTTCAGTCACTGCAAACTGAACTCACAGATTAGCTCTGAGGCCTCCCCTGATGTCCCCTTCCCCCAAGATGCTCAGCCCAGAGTGGAGCTGAGGGTGTGTGTGCTTAAGGTGACCTCCTTGGGAAAACAAGCAGGTCAGGTGATCTCAACTAGCTGTGTGCAAAACCTCCTTTTCTTCTAGGTTTCCCTTCCAGGGGTCACTGATTACTGATTTCACACACACACAGCGAAAGGGACTGTAGATTTGAGCAGAAATGAAGATAAAGTGAACAGAGCGGCAGGGTAGCCAGAGCATGGTGCACGGGGAGAGGGCATAGGCACTTGAATGTGGGACGTCCCCCGGCAGCGGGCCCCGTGTTAAAATGTGCCTGGCACCTGTTTTCATCAGGTGCTCTAAAAACGGGCGTGGAAATGACTGTTGTGGACAGAGAAGTCTTATTTTCACAGATCCCTGCAAACTGGAGGCAGGTCACGCAGGCCACACGTGGAAGACCAGGTCGGCGGCAGGCAGAGGCCAGCGCGGGCAGCAGCCTTCCTTGGGGTTTCCTTGGGGAGGAAGGGGCGAAGCAGGGTGAGCAGGTGGGGGCTGGCTACCTGGGAGGGGGTGACTGTGTGACAGCCTGGTTGGTTTACATATTGGTGGTGGGGGGAGCAGTCTCTCCGGGGTCAGCAAGGCCCACATGTGAAGACGTCAAAGACGCAGAAATGAAAAGGGGCGATTAATACAGCCCCTTCCTCAGGGAGGCCTCAGCTGGGAAAGGACTAGAGGGAGGCCCTGGGGGAAGTGCCCAGCTGTCTTCAGGCTGAACAGACCTCCCAGTCACATCCAGGATGTACCCCCTTGGTCCCCGTGTGGAGGGGCACCCAGGGCCAGCACTCCTGCCAGGCCCCATGGGGAGGGTGGCCAGCTGGGGGTCTGGTTGGGGAGCCGAACACTTGGTGGTGTGGGGGGCAGTGCAGATAAGGTGCATGGTGCGGGTGCACGTCCACACTGAATTCCACACCAACGCCACGGCTCTCCAGCGTCCCCAGTCCCTCCACCTACCCTGCCTTGGCCCCTCAGGCAAAAGGGAGTGGGCATCTTTCTCTCGTGCTTGTCACTGTGAGGTTGAATGTCACCAGCCCCTCAGCCCTGGGTGTGGCACTGAGCATGTCCTTCCGCAGGACAAGAGCCGAGTGAGTGGCACGCTGCACGGGAGCCCCCACCACCCGCCCCACCATCTTGGCAGTCTCAGCGAGCGTTTTGCATGTTCTAGAAATACTACTTTTTGAGAAGATAGTCCCTTCATTCATAGTCTGCTATTAATTGCCACATCTCAAGGACATTTGTACTACATTACAGTTGTGCTTGTAGCAACAGAGCAACATGGGAGGAAGAGACGCAGAGCTCCGGGGAGCAGCCCGCAGCCTGACATGCGCCCGCCCGGACTCCTGGGCTGCCACTGCCACGCGTGTTGTGGAGCTTTTTCAATGTCTGGAACACTTTTGGGGAAAGTGTGGCAGGATGCTGACCAGGCTGAAGTCGTCACCAGATTATTTGGAATGAAAATGGGGTCCAAGGATAAGGCAAGGTGCATATGGGCACAAGGAGATATTCTAAGAATATCTTAAAATCTATTTGTGTGTATATATTATCATAGAGGTCGATTCTATATGCATGTTTAGGATTTATTTATTTATTGGGTTTATGTGGTTATTTTTACTTTTTTATTTTTTGTGAATTGAGTTTCAACTTTTTTTTTTCTGGTACTATATCTTAATTGATTTCAGAGAGAGGAAGGGGGGGGGGGAGAGAGAGAAAAACATCAGTGATGAGAGAGAGTCATTGATCGGCTGCCTCCTGCACACCCCCGACTGGGGATCCAGCCCGCAACCTGGGCCTGGGCCCCAACCGGGAATCGAACCTCGATCTTCTGGATCCTAGGTCAGTGCTCAACCACTGAGCCACGCCCGGCCAGGCTATATAGTTATTTAATTGGATCACAGAAATGTGTTATCATATTGGATATCAGAATTTACTTACCTTACAAGTATGTGATACTTATATGAAGAAAAAATGAGCTAGATTATTGTGAGAAAAAATGATGAGACTTTCAGAGCACAGAGTGCCAGCAGATTCACGCGTGCCCAGCCTGACCCAAGCAGGCGGAGGGACGTCCGGGGGGCTGCATGGCCCCTCCGCATGTGTCTGTGTCACAGACTAATATGATTACCTTTCACCCTAATAAGGTCTGGAAAACAAGTCCCCTGGGCCTGTTGTACCTTTTGTTTTCTCCTCTTGAACTTGAGGTGTCAGTGTCCTGTTCCGTGCACTAGAACCGGCGCCGTTCGGAGGTGGGCTGGAGGCTTCCTGTGGGGCACGGGGTCCAGCGCCACTGGCTGTAGAGCGGAGTCCGCCTCCTGCCTGGAACCCTGCCGCGTAACCCACTCCCCACTCCGCGCAGAGTTCGTGCTGCTGGCTGTCTTTAAGGCTATTGACTTCCTCCAGCTCTGAACTGTTCCTTCCAAGGGCACATGGGGATTCTAACTGGACCTCAGGAATGTATGACCTGACGGGCCTCCGAGGTCATTCTCTGTCCCAGGGAGGAGCTGGGGGGCTTGGTGTTTAGAGTTGGGGCTCTTTGTTCTGCTTCTAGCAGGACCGCAGACTCACAGGGGGGCCTTTTGACTTAAGAGCAACAGAGCAGTGAGCAGCTTGCGGGAGCAGTGGTTGCCAGGAAGCTTAGGATCAGCCCAGCACCCCTCCACCTTCCTCCCCCTTGTCCAGCCCGGTCCTCTCTCTGTCCTCTGCCTCTCTGGCATCCTCACCTTCAGCCCTGCCCTCCTGGCTCCCCACACGTCTATTGCTGCCCTGGCCCTAGAGGGGGGGTCCCCTGTGCCCCATCCGACTGTCTCCCCAGGTTCTCATTACCCCCGCAGAGGACCAGCCACCTTCCTGGCTGTTTTGTGGCCCCTGGGTGCTTGGTGGTGGACTGTGGGAGAGTGGGGCAAGTTGGTGACCACTCTGATGTGCATCCGGGGAAAGAGGACCCCTGGTTAGGTTACCTTCTTCCTCTATTCTAAGTACGCTCTTTATACCCAGAGTAACAACTGACAGAAAACTATAAATTGTTCCAGGAGTAACAGCCAGGAGAAAATGACAGCAGCCCTAAGCAGGGCTGTGAGGCACCAGGGGCCAGCTAGGGCCACTGCAGTGGCCTGTGTCCCCACCTTCACACTGTTGGCACTGAGCCACTGCTCTTCCTTTTGAAAGATACTATATTCATTTGCTGTAGCAAAGTGTCACAGGCTGGGCAGCTTAAACAACAGACATTTATCATCTCACAGTCCCGGAGCTGGAAGTCCAAGATTAAGGTGAGGGCAGGGCCCCCCCGAGGCCTCTCTCCTTGGCTGTTTTCTCCGAGTGTCCTCACGTGGTCGTCCCTCTGTGTGTGTCCTAACCTCTTCTGATAAGGACACCAGTCATATGGGAGAAGAGCCACCCTAGGGACTTCATTTTACCTAATTACCTTTTGAAAAATCCTGTCTTCAGCTTGTTGCTGGGGAGAGGTGGCTGGCAGAGGTCTCAAGGGTCCCACAAGCATTTTTGAAACCAGGCCAGTGAAACACGATGACCAGAAGGGGACAGTTGAGGGCCGTTCCAGAAATCTCAACTCTCATGCACCCAGCTCAGGATGCAGTCTCCACGCCAGTCAACCCTGCAGGAAAGTCTCCTTTTCCATCCACCCAGGCTATGCATTGAAGAGTTTTCCACTGTATACATTTTTATCCAGATGAAGGTATTTTTATATGTTGACAATAGGAAACAGTGACCGATTTTCAGAGTTATCAAATCTGGAACAAACAAAACATCTCCTTTTAGTCACCACCGTCCTGTCTCAATTAAGACACCATGGGGGACACACCACTTTTCACTGTTGAAACCCACACACCGGTGACACCCGGGCCTACAGCGGACCACGATCCTCAGAAAACAAAACCTGGCTTTTGTGTGACGGGATTTGATTAAGCACTTAGTATGGTCTTTTGAACATGGAAATCCTGTCATACTTAATGGAAGTGGACCCGTGAACAGCTTTGTCAGGGCCACGTCCTCTAACGGTAAAAGCAAAACAAAACCCCACAAAACCGTTTCTATGAGAGATTGATGAACTTTGTTTAAAATTTAAAAAAAAGAACACGTTCTGTAAATGCGTCGCTCAATACAGAATTGTATAATTAAAAAAAAAAAAAAGGTATGGGGGTTAGGATTTCAACACATGGATTTTGGGGGACACAATTCAGCCCGTAACAGACACCAACCTGAGAAAGCAGGGACGTGTGGCCCATTCTGTCTGCCTGGCAGACAGAATGCTGGTCTGTGCTGGGAGGTCTGTGCTGGGCTCTTTGCCCCATAGTGTTGCCTCGTCACTAGCACCTTTGAGAGGGCTCAGGCAGCGTGGGCCACCCTCCGCCCTCTGTAAGGTGGCCGGGCATGTGGGCCTCGGGCCGCTCTGCCCAGCCCCTGTGCAGCTCCAGCCCACAGTTTTCCCTCCGGGCCCCTCATACTCGCAGGAGAAAAGGGGGTCACCACCAGGGCCTGTCCTTGTTAGGGCTTAGCTCCCAGCATGTGACCCGCATGGCAGACAGTACTGGTAGGGCAGCACCTGGCTTTCTTTGCTGGGCATCCCCGCCCTGCTGTGCCCTGTGTCCCCTCCCAAGCAGAGCTGCCAGCAGAGATCCTGCGGTCCCTGCTTTCCAGGCTGCCTCTGTGACACAGGTGGCACAGTGCTGTGCCCAGCGGGCCACGTGGCAGTCTTTGTTCTTGGGCACACAGGCTTCTGTGGAGGGTGCTGGGCAGCCCCGTGTTAGCACCCTTAGTGTCAGCCATCCGTGGCTGCAGGCTGTCACGTGATTGGCTCCCACGCCCTGTGTGGCCCCACACTGCAGCCCTGGCAGTCTCCCCAGCTGCGGGCGGTGAGACACAGGGCCTGGAACTGGGCATGCCTCTGCTTGCAGCCAGCCGGAGCTCAAGGCAGGAGGGGTTGCTGGGTTTGGCTGGTATGTTCTGGTTCCTCCGGTGGATCCCTGTGACCGTGCATCCAGGTGAGTAATACCTGTGAAAACATCTGCTTAAGCACAATGTGAAAACCACACCTGTCAATCCAGCGGGCCCTTCAGGTCTTGACAGAAGGCGGCATTAGCTGGCTGTGTCTTGTGTGTGTGATACCCTTGTGCATGAATGCTTTAAGGTGAGCGGTTTCCACCGTGAGCTGGGAGAGCTGTGAGAGCTTTCCCAGAGGGGCAGGCCCTGCGCAAAAACTCCTGAACTTGAGGAACTATGGTGCCTGTTCCAGATTCTTCAGGCAGCCTCAGGCAGGGCTCGGCAGGGGCGGCCCCGTGCTGTGGCTGTGGGGTCACCTCCTGCCCCTAGCTTTCGCTTCCTCACTTCAGAGTTCGAACTAGCTGTCTTTTTTTTTTTTTTTTAATGTTTTTATTGATTTTAGAGAGAGGAAGGGAGAGGGAGAGAGAGAGAAACATCAGTGGGAGAGAATCAACATAGATTGGCTGCCTCTTGCAGGCCCCCTGCTGGGGATTGAGCCAGTGGCTTCCTGGCCCATGGACCAGGGCTCAACCACTGAGCCACACCAGCTCGAACCAGCTGTCTTGGTGGCCAAGTGTTGCTAGTAGTGGCTGGCATTTAGCTCTTGGTGCATATTATCAGTTTTAGTAAATGGCCACAGATTGTGTGCCTGAGAGAGGCCCTCGTCATCTCTCACAGCTGTCTTACGCTAGACACTGCTGTTGGGCTGGGAATGCCGTAAACCAGTCCTAGTGATGTCATTGCGTTCGATAGAGGTTAACACTGGGCAGGAGAACGCCAAGCAGGGCCTGTGGGCTCCAGTTCTTTTGGACACACGTAGTAGTGAGGCCGCCCACTACCATTGCCTGCCCTGGCTGCCTATTGGTCCCAAGAAACCCAGCAAGAGGTGTTGCCACGTGTCAGTGAATTGCTGAAAGTGAGTCACCCTGGTGAGTGCTGGCCTGCTGGGGTTCGGTTTGGGCCCAGGATCCACCCTCTTAGTTCAGCTGCAAACAGCCCTGAGGCAGGCCCGGCCCCTCCCTTTCATAGCACTCTCCACTCCTCCTTCCCTCTCCTTATCCTGGTCCTACCCCCCCACCCCTTGGTATGCTCCTTGGCTGCCACAGGAATTGGCTGGGGAACTTGGCAGGTCTGAGTACAGCCCAGCATGGGATTCTAAGTCCCCGGTGACTCTGGAGTGTCCCAGTCGTGGGAGCCTCTAACCGTGGGGGAGACTGCTCCATATGTGTGGTGCTAATGAGGAAGTTTAGATCAAAATGTGAACCAGTTCCACACCTGGGCAGGTGGCCTTCTGGCTGAATCAGCTCCGCACCTGGGCAGGTGGCCTTCTGGCTGCTTCTTGAGCTCTGCTTTTTCCTGTGATATGGCGAAGGGGAGACACCTGATGTGTTCGCTGGACTAACTCACCAGTTAGATATTTAGATGTTCTGAAAAGCTGTTTACACACAGAAGCACTTTCTGTGTCTTCAGAGGGGACACGTAAGCTGTCTCATTTGTCAGCATGTCTTCTGCAAACTCGACAAGTGTCCTTCACATCTGCTCCACGCGCCAGCCTGGGTGTTTCCTTCTTGTTAGTGGTGGTGCGGCCGTCCTTCACGGTGGCCTGAGGAGCTCTCTGCCTGTGACGTGTTGCGTGTCTGTGTTAGGAAGGCTGGGCAGCACGTCCAGCCCTGTGGCCACAGTGCTCCTGGTTAGAGCAGGTCGGGCTCACGTCTGTGCACTGCCCCCAAACGCCGTGGAGCGTGTGCAGCCAATTCTCACACCTCTTCTGTTCTCATGGTTTTCCTCTCACATAGGAAACGGTGTTTGCTTTTTGGGGTTTTAAGCTGTTGCCAGTCAGCCCTTGAGCTGGGTGCAGAGGGTGATGCCCTGAACAAGTGATGGTGCTCTGATTTCGTGTGTCAGGCATGAGCAAAAACCTCTGGTTTTTTAAAGAAAATTACTTTTAAATGTTTCTCTGGCTTAACGTGTGTTTCCCTTATGCTATCTCAGTTGCAGGTTTTGTTCCCGTCTGAAGAGTCCCAGTGTGGGTCTTCTGTGCAGATAGAGGGCTCCTGGGTCCGAGGCCCGAGCGCTCAGCGTAGCCGGGTCTGTAACCTGGTGAAACCCCTGCCTGACCTCGGGTGGACTGGCTGAAATGGCCTGTCCCCTTGGCTTCAGTGTACTGACGGGGAGCAGGGATATGATAAAGACCATGTCATAGGGTCATTGAAGGGAAAAAGAAGCCACTGTTGTAAAATTTGTAGCCTGTTTCCCTGGAGAAACCAGCCAGTGAGCAGCTTGGTGGTGGTGGGAGTGAGAGGGGAGTCCTGGCATGGGATGGGTGGGAGCCCGTCGGTGGGAAAAGTAGGCGGGGTCAGGCGGCGTAGTCCCCCGCATCCCGCGCTCCCACGTTTTATCTCAGCCTGCAGTGCTCTTGGGTCCCTGCTGCCTTACTGAGGAGGCTGCTGACGGCGGGCCAGCCACACTTAGTGCACCGGTGCACCTCCCTAGCTCCAGGTTTCCTCTTTCAGAAATGGAGCCAGAGCTCCTGGACGCTTGAACGCGAGGAGTCCTCGCAGATTTTTACTCCCCTGTGTTTCTTAGCACTGACGTGTGATGTAGCTAATTATTTTTAAGCAACACACTTTTTGTCCTTTCCTAAAGCGAATGTTCAGCTTAGTTTTTAAATATGTTTTTATTGATTTTAGAGAGGAAAGAGGAAGGGGAGAGAGAGAGAAACATCAATGATGAGAGAGAAACATCAATTGGCTGCCTCCTGCCCGCCCCCTACCGGAGATCGAGCCCACAACCCAGGCATGTGCCCTGCCCAGGAATCAAACCAGCGACCTTTTGGTGCACAAGACGACTCTCAACCACTGAGCAACACCGGCCAGGGCTCAGCTAAGTCTTTCTAGCAATACCTTTCTTCTTGTTTGCACCCCTGTCATCACATGTTGCAATACCTAACTAAAAAGTGTAGTATAGTGACATTACAGGTTTGGGACAACGGACCCTTGGTGGCATAGGGCTCGGCTGGTGTGAGCAGGGCATGGAGAGGATGAGGGCACCCACCAGGGAGGGCAGCAGGCATCCAGCTGTCCTCTGCGGGTCAGCCACTTGTTAGCAAAAGACCTGTCACATTCTCATAATATTTAGGTATCTCATCAACCTGCCCTGTCCCAGGTCCAAAGTGGGATCTGTCCTCATTTCTCTCCAAACTTGTTTTTGCTCATAAACCTTTCTCTAGGTTCCCACACCCAGCAGCCACAGAGCAGCCGGCTCTACCACTGGAATTCTTGTTGTTTGCAGTTTCACTTTTCACTACACACTGAAGCTGAACTTCATGTAGAATTCTCTTGGACTCTCCACTTCCTTGGGTCCGTCTGCATTGTGGGGTGATGGGTGCCCCTCTGCCGTGCTTGCATCTCTGCTCTCCCATTGGTTCTGTTCCAGGAAGAATGCCAGCTGAGGGCAATGGGGACCTTTGCCCTTCAGGGTCATGATGCTGATGGGATGCAATTTAGTTTTAACTTCGAATGGACTTCTTTCTTCACTCAACCCTAGGTGTCTGTGGGCGCTTCCTGTGGAGGTGCTGTGAAAGGCGTGTGTGCATGCATGTATATGTTTGCGTGTGTGTGCACATTCATGTGCTCATGGGTGCTTTTTCTCTGAAGAAACCCAGAGCACATTGGCATCTCTCCCTCTGCCACCCCCTTTGCTTGCAAGTGTCTGCATTTTGGATTTTCAATTCTTGTGTCAGGAGTGGTGACTGTTGAGCCAGGAGGTGCAGCTTCTCTCGGCTTCCTGCTCTGGCTGACAGTGGAGTGTCATTCAGGCACAGGGACAGAGGGAGGGCACTAAAGTAGATGGAAGGCGAGGGGTGGAATGCAGAAGGCTGGCCCTTAGGGGCAGCTCCAGCTCTGAGCCAACCACCAGGGAACTGTCTTCAGACCCTCACCTGTGTAGCTGGGCTCCAGGTAGGGGATTCATGCTGGATGTGGGGAGGCTCTCAGGGTTGCTCAGCCTCCCCAAACTCAATGCCTGGGGAGTGGGTGGATAAAAACCAAGTGGTCCCTTGACTCCTGCCAGCCAGGCGTGGTGTCTAGAGGACTGTGTGGGACAGTGGGACAGGGACACTGAAGCGCAGAGGGAACCCAGCTGTCCTCTGGCTTCTGAGGACCAGAGCTGCCCAATATGGCTGTGGTCATTAAATACGTCCTATCCGAGGGTGAGCAGAAGGTGCGCTGGCCCCTGAGCGCTCTCCGTGGGCAGGCGGATCAGGGTGCCTCCCTTATTCCTGCCCAGCACCTTGGCTGTAAGCTTTCAAATCTTAAAGGAAAGAAAGAGGAGCTTTCCTGGGGCAAAAATAACAATGGAGAGGGCTGGGTAATGCAAAGGACACTTCCCAGTGACTTGGCTAATTAAAACAGAGGAAAAGTGAAAAGTCAGCTACGAGAGAAATTTTGTTTTGTTTAAAATTTTCTTAATCCTCACCTGAGAATATCTTTTTTTTGTGATTTGAGAGAGAGACATAGATGTGAGAGAAGCAATCTAACGGTTGCTTCCTGCACGCGCCCCAGCCAGGGATAGAACCATGACCTCGGTATGTGCCCTGACTGGGAATTGAACCAGAAACCTGGTGTTCGGGACGACACTCCAACCAACTGGCCGCCTGGCCGGGGCACCTACTAAAGAAATTTAATGGACTGTGACACACTCTTAATCCACAACTGTAGTTTCAACCCTAAAGATCTGCTCCTGCTGATGGATCCCAGGGCCTTATACCAGCCCGGGGCCAGAGCCGGCCAGGTGCAGAGCAGCCTGCTGATGAACACTGGCTTGGGAACAAGTGCACCGGGCATCGGACTCTAGCCAAACTGCCAAATCCGGGTCCGGGAAGTAGGGACCTTTTCTCCTGCTCTGTGCCCTGCCGGGGAGAGAGCCCGCGGGCCGGGCAGCCAGGGTGCAAGCCCCGGGAGGCCCCTGGTGGGCAGTGTCGAGGGTAAGAAGAGGCTGCCGAGCATAGGCCTCTTCACGGGCAGCTGGGTGGCTTTGCAGGTGTGGGGACAGGCATGGGTGCTGCTGAAACATTCCTGGGTGATAGTGATGGACGAACTGGTGCCATGTTTCAAATCAGAGGAATGGCAGGAGTGGCAGAGACAGGATGATGTCAGCCGTTCCCCCGGGAGCACTGAGGCAGGTGATGCGTTCAGTGGGCCCACCACTGATTGCTCAGCTCAGCACGCAGTACCTGGCCCCAGGGACACAGCTTTCCGGGTGAGCAGACACCACAGGAGCTCTCCTGCTGTTCGAAGTCAGAAATGGGTGTGTTGCTGGTGGGGATAGCCTCCCTGGGGTCACTGCGGTAAAATCTAAACTGTTTCCTCCCGGAGAAGAGATGACTCCCGAAAGCACGTGGCATGAGTCTTGAATTCCACACCCCGACTCAGCTTCTAAAGCCAAGTGTGACACTAACTTGCATAGCCAGAGTCATCCTGAAATGATGCAGGCCGGTGGGAGGCACAGACCATGCAGCAGTGTGTGCAGGGCTCCAGGCAGGCGGAGAGGGTGCGTTCCTCCTGCCTGACAGGGACACGGTGCTGCAGGGAATCCTGAGCCTTGTTCTGCAGTGTCCCAACTCCAGCCTGCTGTGGCCTTCTCTGTCTCAGCTAGCTTGCGTGAATTTGTTTATAAATTGTGGTTGAAGAAACACATAAGATTTAGCACCTTGATCACTTCTAAATGTATAGTTCAGTAGCGTTAAGTAGATTCCCATTGTTCTCCAGATTTTTTCATTTTGGAAAACTAAAGCTGCATGCCCATTCAACAACTGCCCCCCCCCCCCAGCCCTGGCACCCACCGCTGTACATTCTGTTGCTATGGGTTTGACTATTCTAGATGTTTCCTGTAAATCATAGAATCATATCTGTCTTTCTGTGACTGGTTTATGTCAGTTTGCACAATGGCCTCAAGTTCATCCCTGGTGCAGCATGTGTCAGGATTTTGTTAAAGGCTGAGTAATAATTGTTTATATTTACATGTTTTATTCATTCATTCATCCATTGATGGGCACTCTGGTTTCCTCCACCTTTGGGTGGTTGTTAATGCTGCTGTGAACATGGGTGTACACTTACCTCTTCAAGACCTTGCTTTTAATTCTTTGGGGTATACCCAAAACAAGGTCATTCTGTTTTTAATTTCTCGAGGAACCTTCGCCTTGTCTTCTAGCAGCTGCTCCCCTTCACATCCCACCAGCAGTCCACAGGCTCCGTTCTCCGCGTCCTTCCCAGCGCTCGTTACTTTCTGTTAGTGGACCTGAGGTGCTGTGTCTTTACGCTTTGGTTTTGCATGTCTCTAATGATCAGTGCTGTTCATGTGCTTGTGGACCGTGTGTGTGCCCTCTTTGAGGAACTGTCCAGGTCTGCTTTGTGCCCATTTGGGGGCTGGTCCCTTGAACTCTGCGTGAGGCAACATCCCCACGTGGCCCCTCCAGCTCCTGCAGTTTTTCCTGGAGCACAGGTGTGATGGGTCCTTTACCTCTGATGCGGGGAACCAGGAAAACCTCCTGTTCATTCACGCTCCTAGCACATGCCGCTCACCTGGCTGTATTTAGTTAATTTCCTGTGGGCAGAAGGGGTGGCAGGTGCTACCTAATGCCTGTTCTGTGAGCCTTCCCTTCCCACAGCTCCTCTCCTCTTTGCTGAGTGAGCCCTGTAGGTGTCATCGCCCGTGTTTAACTGGCCTTTGAAGAGGTTCCACTGGGCCGAGGACACACTCCCCTTACATCCTTGGGCCTTGGGAAATCGTTTCTTCTGCCCACAGTTGAGACTCAGTAGGGGGTCTCAAGCCCAAATGCCTGCAGGGTTCAGGTGGGCATCTTCCACTTGAAGGGTTTCCTAGTGATGCACTTCATTGACCAGCAAAGGCCCTGATAATGGCTGACAGTCTTAACCCTGCTCACCCCAACCTGAAGGGGTAGACTGGGGCGTGCCATCTATCTGCCCACAGACCAGCAGCACCGTGCTGCCTGGGAGACGTTAGGAATGCAGAATCCCAGGCCTCACCCCACAGAGTCAGAATCTGTACTTAACGAGCTCTTTGGGTGGTTTGTGTGCTCGTTAAAGTGTGAGTGGCCTGGTCCAAAGAGAGTGCCTCAGAGTAGACATTAACCCCTCTGGCTGCTAGCCAGAGAGTGAAAACTTCTGTTCGCACAAAAACCTGTCCACAGAGTTCTTAGCAGCTTTACTTGGAACAGCCCCAAACTGAGAACAGCTCAGGTGTCCTTCCGTGAATGAAGGGATGAACAGACTGGTCCGCCATACCATTCAGTACTGTCTTGCAAAAAAAGGGAATGAAATATTTCTGCAGGCACCAAATTGAACGACTTTCAAAGGCATGTTGAGTGAAAGGAGCCAGTGTCAAGTTATGTGGGGAGGAGAAGGACTTGCCCCCTCTGAGCTTCTGTGCTGGGCCCGGGAATTCGGCCGGCAGGAGACAGCTTCACGGGAGAAGAGGCCCGCAGATTTTACCCACGCTGTCTGTGTGCACAAAGCCTTCACGGAGAAAATGGGAGAACCCGAAGAAGCGGCTAGGCTTGGCCTCATCTGCCGTACAGACGAAGGGATGTGAGCTGTGGAGAAGGGGTCAGGCACAGGGCGTGGGTGGGCTTCCAGGGCCGCAGAGTGAGTGACGTGGAGATGCATACGGGCAAGTAGGGCAGGGAAGTCGTTCAGTATGATTTTTTTCAGACAGACTCACTGTGGTGCCCCCTGTCTGCGGTGATACGGGTGGTTCTTCCCTTCCTGGTACAGACAAGGGGCACCAGCGCAAAGGGAAACTCCAGTTTAGGCAGCCGGAGCGGGCAGAGGGCTCCCCTCACTCTGCTGTTCTGACCCCTTTCAGGTACACACTGTGTGATTCTGTTTTTCTCAAGCAGACTAAACTGTAGTGATAGGGAGGGGAGGGCGGGGCAGGGGGAGGGAATAGGGTGGGGGTGCTCAGGGCGTAGATGAAATTTTTGGGTAATGAAGCCATTGACTGTGGCTTGGTGACATAAATCTATCCATGTGTTGAAACTCACAGTAAAAGACAAAAGTCAGCGAAAATGCAAACAGAAAGAGAAACCCAGTGCTTGAATGAGTAACTGTGCATGTATCATTTCCCACGTGTGTGAGTTTATTTTGTAGGATAAATTCCCTAGAGGTGGAATTGTGGGGCCACGTTGTGTGCTTTTGAGGATACGGGTGGTTGTCCTGCGTGGCATTTGGCCCAGCTGCACACCCACCACCCTGTGTGCACAGCCTGTCTCCACTCCCTCGGCCTGGCCTGGCCTGGTTGTCGTGCGATGGGTGGTGTCTTCTGGGGAAAACCGTCTCAGCTTCAAAATGCCAGGTAACCTTCCTGCGCTGCCCTCAGGCCAGAGACACATGGTGGACCATCGTGCTGGAGTGGCGACCACGGTGAGGTTCAGCCGCCTCGCCTCAGGGACAGTTCCTTCCAGACCATGCACTTGTCACTCCGGACGTGGTGGAGGAACAGCCCCAAGGCCCCCTTCTTAGCTCCTGAACACAAGTCTATGTCTGGACAGGTATTTGGGACAAATCCAGGGATTTGGGACAAATCTCAGCAGCCCTGGCGTTCGAGTTCCATTTTAAAACTGCCATAAAGACATTCTTGGGCCCTTCCTCTTTCATGCTCCCTTTAGCACAGGCCGTGGGTCTCTGAGTGCAGGGGGAGCTTGGGAAGAAGACAAGCTGTGTCCAGCAACCTTCCCATGCCTCTGCCCTCTTGCTGGTTCCTGTGTCCAGAGCATCTGCAGGGAGCTTGCCCAGCGAGCACAGCAACGCTGACCCCTGGCTGCCGAGACCTCCGTGTGTAGGAGACTCATCATGGGTGACAGTGTCCACTGCATCTAAACTCCCTTACGCCTTAAATTCTTTACACGTGATAATAATGGTGGGAGAAGTGAGGCGGTGGGGTACCACCCAGCTTCCTCTGGCGGTGGAGTTGTGCACGCTGCTCGAGTGTGGGATCCTAGAGCAGCTCTGGGTGCTGGGGCCTGGCATCCTCCGTTATGCCAAGCTTTACCCCACAGGATGGGGATTTTCCAGGCCTTTCCTCCCCTTGACTTGGACTTGGCATCTGTTTGGGGGGATATTTTAAACAGGGCTGTGGCCATTATGAGCTCCTTGCTGTCTGCAAGCCAGTGCATGTGGAAGGACCGCCTATTTGCATAAATAATGAGTCTCTTTGGCAACATGAACTTGACTGTGGCGTAGGAACTAAATGTGAAACCAGCTGGGGAGGGGTTTGCAGCTGGAGCTGTGGTTTGGTGTGTCTGGACTGTAAGCCCTGGCCCCTTCCCCTCTTTGGCCCCTTCCCCACCCAGCCTGGGTTTCTCTCACTGGCCTTGTTTTGTGTTTTCATTTTTATTATGACAAGAACCCACAGGAAGGTGAGACCACGAAGTTCTTGCCACTGTGTTTAAGGGCACACGGTTCCCTAAGTAATTCAAGTGTGTGGGCAACCTGGGTCTGTCCCCAGCCAAAGGTAGGACAGTGGCCCTACCTTTTTCTGTGAAGGGAAGATGCCCTCTGGGAGGGTGGAAAGAGAACTGAACAGGAAACAAGAGGGTCCCTTACAGCTCCCTCTACCCCCGCGTGCAGATGCCCAAAATGAAAAGGATGGCTTTGCAGGGACCTCTGAGCGGGGAGCATGTGTGTGGGTGTTTTCTGGGCTCCCTTATGCGTATACATTTTGTGTGCTTTTGTTATAATGACTGAGAGAGGTTCCCAGGCACTGTTGTGTTATTAAGGCAAATGCTTTAAAAACCAAGCTGAGAGCACTCCTGCCGCCTCCCGACGGAAAGGAGTCCCCCTGCGGGGACCACCATGACACTGTTCCATCGCCAATTAGTTTAGGACTTCTGGCTGTGAAATAAGAACGCCTCAAAGAAAAGCCTCAAACAGTCATGATTTATGAGTTTAAGAGTCTCAATTAGGTAAAACAATGTATTGAGAAGGTCTTCTTTTATAGGGACACAGGAAATAAGTAGTGTCTGGTGATGTGATTACTAACTTAATTATTCTAACAACTTTCTTTGAAAAGAGAGAGTATAGAGTTTCCTCAAAAAATTAAAAATGGAGCTGTCTTATGACCCAGTGATCCCACTTCTGGGAATATATCCTAAGAATCCTGAAACACTAATTCGAAAGCATTTATGCACCCCTATGCTCATAGCAGTTATTTACAATAGCTAAGATCTGAAAACAGCCCTGGTGCCCATCAGTAGATGAGTGGATAAAAACAGTGTGGGACATTTACACCATGGAATACTACTCTGCCGTAAAAAAGGAAATCTTACCATTTGAGACAGCATGGAGGGACCTGGAGAGTGTTATGCTAAGTGAAATAAGTCAGCGAAAGACAAGTATCACATGATCTCACTCTTATGTGGAATCTAATGAACACAATGAATTGATGAACAAAGTGGAGACAGACTCATGGATGCAGAGAACAGATGTTACAGTTGTCAGAGGGGAGGGGGGTTGGGAGCTGGGTGAAAGTGTGAAGGGATTAAGCAACCCCCCCAAAAAACCTCATAGACACAGACAGCAGTAAGGTGATTACCAGAGGGAAGGGGGTGGGGGAAGGCAGACGAGGGTCGAGGTAAGTAAGTGGTGATGGAGGAGACCTGACTGGGTGGTGAGCACACGATACAATACACAGGTGATGTTTTGTTGAGATGTACGCTTGAAACCTACATAATCTCATTAACCAATGTCACCCCAGTGAGGAGCACAACTTTCTGGTCATAGCACTCGTCACGGGGATGTACTGTGCAGCGTGGGGAACAGAGTCGGAAATATAGTAACTAGGTACGGGGACAGATGGGTACTGGACTGAATTGCCGGGATCACTGTGAAATTTTAGGAAGTATTTTCTCGGTGGTTGCCATGAGGGTTACTATTATCATTTTATTATTTTTTAAAATGTAGTTCAGATGAATACTAATTTGATTTTAATAGTAAACACTTTACCCCGATACATCCCTCTTCCTCTCCTCTTTTAATTATTAGTGTTACACGAATTACATCTTACTCGTTTTGAGTCCGTCAGCAGTTTTATGACTGTAGCTTGTGCAGTAGCCTTTTATAGCAAAGAGGAGAAAACACAGAGTTACAAACAAAAACGGGTTTCTATTTTCTTTGTGGCACCTATGTGGTCACCTTCCCGGCTCCTCCAGTTCGTGTGAATTCAGAGTCGGGTTCACTGTGCTTTTATTTCCTCTCGAATGACTCTTGACTGTTTCGCACAGAGCAGCCTGCCGATGACAGATTGTCTGCTCTGTTTATCTGGAAGTGACTCACTTCTTCGTTTATGACGAGGAGGTTCCTGGATGTGGAATCCTCGGTCACCTGTCTTTCCCGACACTCGCCCTGTGTCTCCCCGGGCCCTGGTGGGAGCCGCCCTCAGTCTGCCTGGGCCCGTCTGCAGCTGTTCCCCGGCTGCTGTCACGATTATGTCTTTGTTTTCAGCAGTTTGCTTCTGATGTGTCCGGTGTGGACACCTTAGAGGCCATCCTACCTGCATTCCTGGTCTCAGGTGTGTAAGTTAATGCTTTTTATCAGATTTCGTAGGTTGTTAGTCATATCTCTGCCAGTGTTCCTCTGCCCCCTCTGCGGACCCCTCCCGTGTCCGCTGTGCCCTTGGTAGTGCCCGCAGGCCCTTGGGCTCCTCTGCTCGCCTTCTTTTCATTTTCTTCTCTTCGGACGGGATAATCTGTTCCTGTGAAGGTGTTAAATTGTCTTCCAGTCCCTGACTCTCTGTCCTGCCACCTCATATCTGTTGCTGAGCCCACCAAATGGGTTTTAATTATTGTGTTTCCCATGGTAGAATTTTTATTTGGTTCTTTTAATTTCTGTCAGTTTATTGATAGTCTCTATTAGGTGAGGTAAAGTTGTTGTAATTTCCTTTAATTTTTAGAGATTGGGTTTTTTTTTTGTTCTTTGAATATATTTATAATAGTCTTGGCCTCTTCAGGGACATTTTCTGTTGGGTGGTATTTTCCCCTGTCCATGCATGTGGCACACTTCCCTGTTTCCTTGCATGTCTTTGTAATTCTTTGTGAAAAACTGGACATTTTTGATAACATTTAACACCTCTGGCAGCAGGTCCCTCTACGCTTAGTTTGTCGTTGCTGCTGTGGTTTTTTGTTTTTGTCTCCTTTGGTTCGGGTGGTGTTTGATCATTACTGTTCATTTGTTCCGCAAATTGTCTTCACTATTTGTACGGGTTCTGTTCCTGGTTCTGTTCCCTGTAACATGTGGCCACCGAGTTATCTACAACCTTTAAAATTTTTTTTTTTTAAAATATATCTTTATTGATTTCAGAGAGAGGAAAGGAGAGGGAGAGAGAGATAGAAACATCAATGATGAGAGAGTCATCGATCGAGCCCACAACCCGGGCATGTGCCTCGACCGGGAATCAAACCCTGATCGCCTGGATCCTAGGTCGACGCTCAACCGCTGAGCCACGCCCGACCGGGCACCTTTTAAATTTTTAACCACTTTAGGTATGATTGGCATTTAGGAAGCTTTACATGTTTAATGCATACAACCTGATAAGTCGGACAACATCTGCGAAGCCACCACCACAGCCTGTGCCACAAACACGCATCACCCCCCCAGCGTTCCTCCTTGCCTTTTATTCTGTGTTGTGTCATTTTGTGAGTGTGATAAGGAACGTAACGTTAAGGTCCTGTATGCTTTTAAGACTGGATTCCTGGGGTCCTGTCTGAGTCAGTGTGAGCGTGTGGTCAGCCAGCCGCTCAGGAGATTCCCGCACAGACCCCCTCCCTGTCGCTCACCTGTCCCGGGAGGATGCTTCGAGGAGGCATGCCGCCAGACTCCCCCCTCCCGTCACCTCCGGACGGACTGGTGGCTTCTTTCCCAGGCCTTTCTTGGGTGTGTGCGTAGCCTTCTGCATGAGCACAGCCTTTTTGATCCTGGAAACACTGGAGCTTTTGAAGTCCCTGTGGTCCCCTGGTTCTCCCGGTTTCCTCTTACCTTTCGGGCTGGGCTCATGGGACTGCAGTCGTAGTCACGGCGTGAGGCAGCGAGGTGTTGCCCGTGGTTGCTGCTGTTTTGGTGATGGCCCGGATCAGCCTCCGCCTGCCACCCTCTCCACGACCCACCCCCAGCCCAGCTCTGGGTTACTCTAGAGATGCCTCAGGCTGCTGCAAGTCTGGAGGAAATACTGACTGTGCGGCAGCAATTTTCCCTTTTCCTTTTTGAAATCCTCACCAAGGATACGTTTTTATGCTTTTAGAGAGAGGAAAGGAGAGAGAGCATGAGAAACATCAGTGTGAGGGAGAAACATTGATCTCGGCTGCCTCCCGTACGCCCCCTACAGGGGATCAAACCCCCAACCCCGGTATGTGCCTTCACCAGGAATCGAACCCGCACCCTTTCCGTGTAGGGTTCTAGCCCTAACCAAGTGAGCCACACTGGCCAGGGCGTGAGGGCACTTTTAGCAGAGCTTTACAGTGGCCAACCTGCTGGCTGTCACGGGAGAGCCCGGCTGGGCCACAGTTGCTGCCCAGTTAAAACGGCACCAACTCGCTGGCTTACTGAGGTTCAGTCCTTTCTCTTGGATGGATGATTTTTCCGTTTGTTCTGTGGCACCGGTTCATTCTCTGAAGTCCCAAATGGTGGATTATGGTTGTCTTGCCTGTACCTCTGTTGATTTAGAGCAGGGGTGGGAACGTCTGGCCCATGAAATCATTGGGTCTGACCCAGCCAAAGCAACTGCAGATGGGACTTGAAGTTCAGTAAATCTAGGAGCTTTCTTCATAGCTAAGTTTTAGGTTGACAATTTCGTATGGCCTGTGAATGATGTTATAAATATCCAAATGGCCCTTGGCAGAAAAAAGTCCCCCCCCCCCCGTTTTCGAGGGCGCTAGCATCTGGATCCTCATGCCAGCAACCTGCAGGTGCAGTGCGCAGCGTGCTGCCGGTGCGTCCTGCTTCTTCATTCAGCAGGATGCAGACGGGATGGCACCCCGAGAGGTGTGCCACGGTGGAGGCCACTCAGCAGGACGCAGAAAGAGATGCACCTGCTGAGAAATGTGCATCATGGGTGGAGCATTTTAGGATTGAGTGGCACGTGGTACAGTTTTAAAGCTGCAGGCATTTCTTGTTCCTCTGGAGCGGTAGACACACATCTGCACGCTGAGAAGGGTGTGTCTTCAGAGACCAGACACGGGGCCAGGCGGAGCTGCTGGGGCACGTGGAGGAGCCTGAGGCAGTGGAGCAGGGTCCAGCCACCTGTGCGTCGAGGAGCAGGAGCTGGGCCTGCAGCAGGCCCGAGGGAGCGGAGTTGTGACTTTGGGCCTGCCTTTTGACACCCTTGTCTGCCTTTCAGAAGAGGAGCTGGAGGAGGCTGTGGCATAGTGGGTCCTGTCCACACCTGGAGCAGGCAGGAGCCTTACAGACTGTGAGCTGGACTTCAGGACTTAAGACAGGACACTGCCAAGCTTGGCGTGTTCCTCACACCGCTGTGGGTGCCTCGTGCGTGCTGGTCCAGGTGCCACACACAGGGCCACCACCGGAGCCACCATCGTGGACCCCCCTCATCTGATGTGATGGAGATGGAGCTCAGGAGAGGAAGCAGCAAGGGACAGGACCACTGCGTGTAGGCCCCAGATGTTTTCAGGAGGGTGTCCGTCGCTTATGAGTTACCCTGGGTCAGGGACATGGGGACTGAGGGGCAAGCTCCAGGGCATCTGAGGAAGAGTCATCTAGGCAGAGGGGAGAAATACAAACCCTGAGGGGGAAGGTGTGGCAGTTGTTGCCCAGGGTGTGATGGGGAGAGGAGGCCGTCAGGCCGGGTCAGGAGGGTGCTTGGACCCGTGTGTGGAGGGGCTGGACAGGGGGAGCTGGCTGCTCCTTTGAGAGGCGGAAGGTGCCGGAAGGTGTTGAGCACAGGAGCATACCTGACAGGGGCCTGGCCCTTGGCGGGTCTGCCCAGCAGCCGGTAGTGTGCGGTTCTTGACTTCGTGAGGAAAAATTTCACAGCACGCGTCCAGGTGACTGAGGGAACGTTTATTCAAGCTGAGGGCGTAAACAGCAAGGGCTCAGCGTAGGAGAAGCGACAGGAGAGCCTGGACTGGCTGCCCCAGCTCTCTGGGAAGTCGGAGGGAAGGGGGCCTTGGGAACAGGGTCGGGGGACCAGCCTGCCCATTGCTTGGGGTCCCTTAGAGCTTAGGAGACGCGTGGCCATGGGGAAGAAGAGGGGGGAAGGGAGGGAAAGGGAAGGGGGGCTGCTCCCCAGAGGGAGATCTCGAGCTGGGCCCTTTGTCTTGAGGCTTTATCTCTCTCTTGCAGGCAGGAATCTTAGGGGAGGTCTCGGGAAGGCTTCAACAGAGTATTCATCAGTTCCCTAGGTGTGCTCCTCCAGGGTCGTGGTCTCCACTCCCTGGTCGGTGTCAGGACAGGGGCATCAGTCACTGTAGTTGGTCCTGGTGTCGCCCACCTGGTTCTGCTGCTTTTCTGGCCTGGAGCTGAAATACAACTGAGGCCTCCATGTTATTTCTAGGGAGGTGACCTGTATCTGCTGTCAATTGCTGCAGTTTGTTCAGCTCTCTGCCTCAGTTTCCCTGTTCCACCTGGCCTGGCTCACTGGCCTGGCTCAGGAGAATTCATTCATTTATTCACCAAACTAGCAACTACTAGACGATGCTCCAGGTGCTGGGGATAGAACAGTGAAAGGGACAGACCTGCTCCCAGGAGGAGGAGACAGAACAATGAAGGAGCAAGTGGCTGGCTGGACAGTGCGTTATGTGAGGGCACGTGTTTGCATGGGGCCAAGTCAGGGCAGGCGTGCTTAGGGGGGGCATCGTTGGAGAGACTAAAGTAGAAGATGTGTGCTCGGCTCTGTGCAGGTGCCTCACCAGGCCAGGCCAGCAGCCTTTCTCCTGCTCCTTCCCGCTGTCTCCCCAGAGGTGACCGGCTTCTGGGCCTGCCCCCTCAGGGGGCTCCGCCTGCGTCAGAACTTGGTGTCCGTGGGGGTTTGTGTCTGGCTTCTCACTCAGCCCTCTGCTTCTGAGGCTTACCCCTGCCGCCTGTCCCCGCAACGGTGTTGGACGCCCCTTTCAGTGTGGCTGCTGCGCTGAGGCCTGCAGGGTGGGGCCAGTGGGCTTGGTGTGAGCAGGGACAGGTGGGGGTGGACTCTTCACGCATTGTGAGATAGAGCAGAAGGGTGGGTTGGATGTGGGGTGTGAAGGTGAGAGGAAAAGCGGTTGCAGATACCCAGGAAGAAAGTGGCAGCACAGAGCCTGCTGCGGGGAGCTGGATGCCCCTTGGACAGTCATGTGTGCTGTGTCTGTGGACGCACAAGTGGAGCATGAGCAGGCCCTCGGACTTCTGAGTCGAGAGGTCTAACTGGACAGGTACGTGTGTGAGTTGTGGCCATTTTGCTGTGTTATTTAAGGCCGGGCCATCAAGGGGTTAAGTACAGAAAGCAAGGGGATGCTTTTGCAGGCCCAGCTCTGTGCACATCAGCAGTTGGAGGATCAGTGGTGAGGAGGCACTTCAGGGAGACCCACAAATGTTGACACCAAGTGACGTGCTGACAGTGTCATTACCAAAAATGGTCCATAGACTGCTCCGGACCGACACAGCCGTCCCCAGGCCTGTGTGCTGCTCACCAGGGTCATGCGGAGGACGGGAGGGGTGGCAGTGCTGTAAATACTATGAGAAAGGAATGCCAACCCAAGAGGAAGGGCCTGGCCAGGTGCCATTGCTGCTGCTGGAAACCATGTGAGGTGGGGCTGGAGGATAGCAGTGCCCCGTGATGCCTGAGGGCAGCCATACGGGACATCACAGAAGGGAGGAGTCAGGTTGCTGGAGTCATTAGCAAGTGGCTGGCAGACCCCTGCAGCGCCTTGGCAGCTTGCCCACAGCACCTCTGTACCTACTGTACCTAGTCCAAATCCTGCCTGTTCTTCCTCACCCAGGCTTTCTCATCTGTGTCAGTCTGAACCACACTGTTGCAAAAGTCACTTTCAAAGCAGCATTAATTATAAAGAGGCTTTGAAGATAAATAACACTACCTGTTGTGGGGTGAATTTTGTCTCCACAAAATAGATATATGGAGTCTTACCCCTAGTACCTCCTAGTGTGACCTTATTTCAAGATAGTATCTTTACAGAGGTAATTAAGTTAAAATTGAGTCACTGGGGCAGCCCTACTCCATTGTGACTGGTGTCTTCCAGCAGCAGAGAACGGCCTTGGAAACCAGCCCGCTGACACTGTGATCTTGGACTGCAGCCTCTGAACTATAGTTTAAGCCACCGAGGCTGCACCACTTGGTTGTAGCAGCAAACTCACACAGAAGCTGCCTTTGAAAAATTACTGTCATACCTTTGCTTATAATAGACATTTACCCCCAATTGTTTCCATGACATCAGGGTGATCACTGCTGACAAATCTATTTTCAAACATGCACAGGGTGCCCCCCCACTGAAGCTGAGGGCAACCTCAGGAGGCCCCTCAAGGTCATCACTCCACTCAGACCCTCCAGCCACCTGGTTCCAGGGCCACAGCTCATACAGAGGCCTTTAAAACTCTTCCCTTACGTAAATCAAGGTAACGTCGTCATTACCACGGGGCAGTACACCGTTTACTTCTTTTTCTAAAAGGCCAGGTTATTTTTTAACGATGTCTTTTTCCTTCTTACCTTTAATTAAAAACCTTCCAGAACCTGCCTCTTCTGGAAGATTTTTAATTCCAAGATTGCGGTGGGTTAAGTGGAAGTTACACTGACATTCTCCTAGGGCCAAACTGGAATTACAACTAAAGTCTAGAAAAACCATCCTGAATAATCAACTGAAGATGAGCTGGAAAGCAACCTCATAACCAGGGACCTAAAGTGGAGACCACATAGAGACTGGTAGGAAGTGTGGAGGCCCTAGAGGGCTGGCTGGGGTCCCACAGGCAGCAGCTGAAATTTCAAAGGGATATCTGAGCTGGTGTGGTTCCCACTGAGAACTCTGGGGCCTAAACCCCAAGCTGGGCTTCCCAGCCCAGAGCACCAGAACTGAGAAAGGTGCCCACATAACAGGATTTCTGTCTGCCAGGGCAAGAGGGCTGGAAATGCAGGCACCTTCTTAAAGGGCCAAAGCACAAAATATTGTGTGCAGGCACTCACCTTGGGCTCCAGCGGAGGGAAGGCAGAGTGCATTAAAGCAGCGTGAGGAGAATTTAGGGGTGCTGGCTTGGGGAATAGAGCTCAGAGGGCAGCCATCTAGATTCCTGTGCTGAGTGATTCCCCCATAGGGCAGAAGACATCTTTCTGAGGTAGACATTTACCATCCAAACAGCTTTTGCCTGGGGGAGAAACAATTGCCCCACCCTGTTGAAAACCTCTCCTGCTACCCTGTATAGTTTCTGCAGCCTGAGGCTCATTAAGAGACTGAATAACATTCAGCCTCTGGGTGCTTTGAGTCTTTGCCTGATTTGCTTCTAGACCCAGGGCTTGGAAAAGCAGACCTTGTTGTGCATCTTAGTCCTGTCCAAATGCACCCAGCCCCAGCAGAGGGAACCACAAGCTGTAGAGTGTGGAAGACTTTAAACAGGGTACTGAAGGCCAGTCAGAAACAGTATCTGATATTGGCGTGCACCAGAGAGCATCCAAAAGACTGGGAGTCCTAGCAGATCTACCTAATACATAGAAACAAATCCAAACAGGCAGCCAAAATGGGGAGACAAAAACAAGCCCCAAATGAAAGAACAAAAGAATTCTCCAGAAGAGCTAAATGAAATAGAGATAAGCAGTCTATCAGATACAAAGTTCAGAATACTGATCATAAGGATGCTCAATAGCATGAGAAGAGAAATGGAAACTATGAAGGAAATGAAGAATGACGTAGTAGAAATAAAAAAACACACAACAACATTGGAAGGAATAAACAGAAGATTATGGGAAGCTGAGGATTGGATCAGCAAATTAGAAAACAGGGTAGAAAAAAATCACTCAGAGAACCAAAAAGAACACAGAAACAAAAACAGGAGGACAGTCTAAGGGAGCTCTGGGACAACATCAAATGTAACAATATTCGCATCATAGGAGTGCCAGAAGAGGTTGAAAGTAAGCAAGGGTTAGAGAACCTGTTTAAAGAAATAATGGCAGAAAACTTTCCTAACCTGGTGAAGGAAAAAGTAACACAGGTTCAGGAGGCACAGAAAGTCCCAAGCAAGAAGAATCCAAAGAGGCCCACGCCCAGACACATCATAATTAAAATGCCAAAAATCCAAGACAGAGAGAATCTTAAAGGCAGCAAGAGAAAAGCAATCTTTTACCTACAAAGGAGCTCCCATAAGGCTGTCAGCTGACTTCTCATCAGAAACTCTACAGGCCAGAAGGGAATGGCATGAGGTATTCAAGGTAATGCAAAACAAGGATCTGAAACCAAGACTACTCTATCCAGCAAGGCTATCGTTCAAAATAGATGGTGAAATGAAAAGCATTCCAGTTAAAAAAAGGCTAAGAGAGTGTATCACCACCAAACCAGTATTGCAAGAAATGTTAAAGGGACTGCTGTAATTAGAAATAGAAATAGAGAGAGAAACATAGGCATACAGAAATAAAATGGCAATAGATAAGTACCCATCAATAATGACCTTAAATATAAATGGATTTAATGTCCCAATGAAAAGACATGGGGTAGCTGAATGGATAGGAAAACATGACCTAAATATATGCTGTCTACAAGAAACCCACCTCAGAACAAAAGACTCACACAGGCTGGAAAAAACCCCACAACTTCTGGAGGCCTTTAAAGGAGAGATCAACAGCAATGCAGTCACAGTAGGGGACTTTAACACCCCACTGGCTTTACTGGATAGATCTTCAAGAAAAAAAATCTACAATGAAACAGTGAGTCTAAATGACACCCTAGATCAGATGGATTTAATTGACATTTACAGAACATTCCACCCCAAAGCTGCAGAATATGCATTCTCCTCAAGCGCACACAGGACGTTCTCAAAGATAGACCACATGTTAGGACACAAAACAAGTCTCTACAAATTCAAGAAGATTGAAATCATATCAAGCATCTTCTCGGACATTTACACTGTGGAATACTATACAGCTGTAAAGAAGGATCCCTTACCCTTTGAGACAGCATGGTGGGAACTGGAGAGTATTATGCTCAGCAAAATAAGCTAGAGAAAGATAAGTATCACATGATCTTACTGAATGTGGAATCTAATGAGCAAAATAAACTGATGAACAAAATAGATCCAGAGACATAGAAGCGTGGCACAGACAGAAATACCAGAGGGAAGGCCGGGGTGGATGGGGAGAGATTAACCTAACAACTTATAAGCATATATGCATCACCCATGGACACAGACAATAGTGTGGTGAAGGCCTGGGGGGGAGGAGATCAATTGTGGAAAAAGGGGGACATTTGTAATACTTTCAAGAATAAAGATAAATAAATGAATGAACAAAAGCCTTCCAGAGATTCCAGGTGAATGGGGTAATGGACATTTAGGGGTCTTTAGGGAAGCCAGATGGAACAGGGTAAGCTTGAAGTACTTGCTCAGCATTTTGTTGGCTCTTTTTCTGCGGTTTTGCGGCAGGGACAAGTGGGCACAGAGAAAGCAGATCCAGAGCTGGAGTCGCCAATGAGGGGTGCTGGCTCTCGCCTTTCCACCTCTGTTGCGGGTGGGGCACCCCGACCTCCTGGCTCTGCAGGATCTCTCTCGGCTGCAGGGGGTGTAGGTGTGGGGAAAGGGAGGTGGGTAGGACAACTCTCCCTTCTACCAAATATCCCCTTGGCTCCGCCCCCGGGGCCGTAGTAGGGGTTCTGGAGGCTGTGAGAGGCAGAGCGGGTGACAGGCCTTAGGGAGGCCGTGCTGAGGGAGGAGTGAGGTCTGAGCACAGACTCACATGTGGCTTTGATATTCTTGCTGCAGGAGTGGAATCCAGGAAAGGTTAACTCGCGAGCGACTCGGGCCCCTCCATTCCAAGGTTGTTGGACTTCACTGCATTTCTCCAGAGCAGTCCGGCCCCTTAAGGAATGTGGAACTAGAGGCTAACATTTCCTCTACTCAGAGTTAGAAATAACGAAATAGAAAATTACAGACTGTTAAGACTACCACCGATTAGGTCCTGGCAGCTTACCTTGGATGCTGTGTGGTTTCCTAGCTGGCAATTAAGACACGCGGTGTAACGTTTTAATTAGCACATTCCCAGAAGCATTATCGAGTCTCCTTACAGTTGACATACTTTCTCTGGCCCAGTTCCCAGGCTGATGGACTCACTTTTGAGGACTTTTACTGTGCTCTTTCCAACTGTTAATTTCTTCTCTTCGGCATTGCATTTCTAGCCTCTGGATGTTTTTGATTTGAGATGCTGCTCAGGTCAGTGATCGCTCTGGAGCATGTGACTGGCTTTTCCAGTGGCGAGTGGATGTGCTGAGTCCTCATGCAGCTCAGCTCCTGGGAAGCCCACTCCTGCCCTCCCAGGCTGCTGACCGGCGGGCCGCTCACTCCCCCTCCCAGGCTGTGGTCTTTTCCGTGCCCTGACTGCTGCTGTTCCCTCTTGTGTCCTGGAAATTGCACCTTTCAGGACAAGCAAATGCAAGAATGCCAAGCACTGGTGAATAGATACCCTCACTAATTAAAAGGAGACTGCTTTGAAGTTTTTCAAATGTGCCAGAGACTGAATCTCATTAAATCCCAACAAGTGTACTGATTCAGATCAACAGGTAGAGATTAATGGATGCATGGTCTGAATGACAAAACATTTTAAAAAGAAACACAAGTCAAAACACCATGGACTCAAATCCAAGAGTGTGGGTTGAACTTCATTAGTAAATTCTTGCTTAACAGTGTCTGCTTTTAGTGAGAGAGCTGGCATTTTCATCTAGAGAGAGAGCCTGGTAATCAGACCAGGCCTGCATGCTGCTTCGCAACAATAGACTCCTCTTATTGTTGCCACAGGCCAGTGTGTTACGTTAGAGGCCTGTGTTGGGAGGAAGGTGTGCAGAAGAGCTTGCACGGTTTCTACTCAGAATTTGCACCTAGTTGGGTGGGGCATGCAGGCCCTGACTGCAAGCCCATCCACATCAACCTGAAACCTTCCATCAGGTGCTCTGTGGCCACTGTGGGTTCATCCCTGAGTAGACAGGACAGTGACAGGTGTTGCCACGGAGACGCCCCAAGTTCACGGTTAAGAGCTGATATCCCCACGCCATGACAATTAATGTGCGATTCAGCTCAAAAGCCAGCTTTCTCCAGAGTGACCCAATTTCCATGTGTTCGCTGGCGCGCAGGTGAGTCCCCCGCGTGCAGCCCCGGCAGGCGTGTGGTGTTCTGTCCCCTGCGGCTGTCTTCCGTGCCTGCGCCGTGAGAAGGGAGGGCGTCTGGGGACAGACTTCACTGTGGCTCTTCCCTGCTCTGAGCCTTGGTTAGGGCTTGAGCGATGTGATCGAGTGTGTAATTGTTTTTCAGTAAACTTTTGACTTCAGAATAGTGTTAGATTTATAGAAAAGTTGCAAAGATGCCCAGAGAAGTCCCGTGCCCCTCACGCTCCATCTCCCCTGGCGTTGGACCCTGCGTGCAGGTGCGGGTGACCCAGCGCATGTGCCAGTGCCAGGCCATCCTCACCGGAGTCCACGCCGCTTGCCCAGACCTGGCCTCCTGTTCCGGACGCCGTTCGTGCTGCCGTAGCAAGCGCTCGCGTGTACTTCCACGTGGACCAAGCTGTACTTTCAGCGTGTCCTTGCTTTGCCACCGGCCACACTAAATGTTTGTTCCTGATGAAATGTCCTCCGTTCTCTAAGCCGCAGCTTTACTGGTCTCCCTGTGTGTCCTACGCCCCGGGGAGGAAAGGCAGGCTTGAGGGCCACATTTCACAGGGTGTTCAGGGCACACCTGCTAGGGTTTTACCAAAGGGAAGGACGTGTCCAAGTAGAATGCTCATCTTCAGAAGAAAGCAGTTCTGTCCTGAGAGTTGGGGCAAATGGTCTCCTCTCAGAATCTCCTTTAGGTTCCCCCATATCCAGTCAGCTGCTGGGGCTCGGGGATGGCGCCAGCTGCACCCAGAGCACTCTGGTTGGCTGAATGGGAGATGCTACAACCCCTTGGACCTGTCCCTGACTTGGCCAGGTTGGCAGAGGTGCCCAGGAGGCCGTGGGGTTAGGAAGGTGAAGAGAGGTCGTTTGCCAGCCCCGGTGATGTGCAGGAGAACGTGCTAGTCGGGGAGAGAGCGGATGACACCGGCCCCGAGGCTGTGTCTGTTTCGGTGGCCCCTGACCTGATGAGACCCTCCCCTAATCCTCCGCCCCGCAAGTCCAGCGCCTGCCCTGCGGTCCTCTCTCTAACGTCCTTGAGCCATCTCCAGCCCGCGTCTTCCTCCACCCGCAGCCTGTGCTACCCGGGGAGCCAGAACCTCCGGCGGGCGCTGCCGGGACTACTGAGGAGCGCTGAGCAGGCCTCCTGCGCTCACCCAGGGCAGCCTGTGTCCAGCTAGACTTCATTTGATTGTATTTTTTGTCACTGCCAACATAAAATTTAAAAAATCTAATCATAAAATTGATGTTAATGATTTCATCTATATAAAGTGTCCGCAACAGATACATCTGTAAAGATAGAAAGCAGACTGGCGGTGGCAGGGCCCGCGGGAGGCGGGAGTGGGGGGCTGGGAGTGGAACAAGGTTCCTTCTGAGGGAGAGAAATTCTCCAGGATCGCACGGTGGACGCGGTGCACAGCCTCGTGGATGGACACGAACAGCCACCGGCTGCAGACGGAAACGGTGACTTTTATGGCATGTGAATCACGTCATTTAAAAATTTGATGTTTGTTCACTGTAGAGATGCTTAAAAATAAACTGAAATAAGAGGTTTAAATTACCTGTGTAATTCCAGATAACTAATGGTGACGTTTTGACGCGTGTGTGGCAGTGTTCGTTGTTTGTGTTTATTTTTCCTTTGGGCTTTGTTCCTAAACCTTCCTGCTGGGGCCAGGAGGGGCCCTGTGGAGTCTGCAGAAACCTGGGCTGGGCTGTGACTCACCTGTTCCCGTCCCCAGGTTCCTGGATACCCGCCCATTGTGCGCACGACCCTTGGGAGACACAGTGTCTTGAGTGAGGGCAACCATTTTGTGCCTAAACTGTATGTGGTGCAGGAGAATGACACTTAAGTTTCAGAATATAAATGGTACCCTTATTTCTCACGAAGCAACAACAGGGTCCAGTTTTGTTGAAACTTAAAGGGCCAGTTCTAAGCACCGTGGGGATGGGACACCCGGAATTTATTCACTTGCGGGGGAGGTGCCCCGGGCCTCGCCCTGTCCTGTTCTTCAGACACTTTCATACCTAAGTCCCAAAGCTTGGGGAGGTGGTGGGGCTCGCTCTGGTATCAGCCTAGTGGGCTGCTTGAACCCCTGTCTGCTTTTCCAAGTATGTAGAGAACACTTCTTTTACTCAAATACCCAACCAGATGTTACCTAGGATAATGCTCGAGGCTCCGAGAAATGAGAACTCCAGCTCCAGTGTGTGTACCGACCAGCACAACATATTCAAACAGCATCTTAAATTTCTGACGCCATCAGTGACTGCACAGCTGGGTAAGGGCGACACCAGGCTCCTCGCACTGGCGTGTGGCTGTCCCCCCCTGACTCCGCGCATGTGAAAATACCTTTGCTTCCATGGAAAGCCGCCCTGGAAGGGCGAGGAGTCGTCCACAGTGGAATTGGGCTAATGGCGCTTATTTTTCTTCAGGGTGTATATTTATTTGACTGTTTCACGCCATTTGTCAATTTCTAAGCAGTTAATAATTTTTATGCCTCTTTCAGATGTGTGTATATAGTACAAGTGTGTTTGACTTCCTGTGGTCTCCACATTTAAACAGTGCTGAGTGATGGCATGTGTGACATGCCAATTTAAAACTTCAAACCCAGACCAGAGTCCCGAATTCTTAGCACAGGCCCGCCGGCCGCCTTGCACAGCGCCTGCTTGTCCCTGCCCGTGGCAGCCGGGCTTCTGTCTGGGTTTCGGTGCCCGGCCCACTCGCCTCCCTGGGACGCAGCCCTGTGGTTTGCAGCGCGTCGAGGAGGGTTAAATACAAGCCCCGTGAACTCGGGAGCGCATTCTTGTTGCCGTGGGAGAGCTCCACCATTTGGGGAGCGTTTTTAGAGAATAAAGATGTCACTTCTGAATGGTGAATCGGGGTTCTTGCCTGAAAGATGGCGTGGGAGGGTGGCTTCCGACATGTGGGCAAGTTTGGACTGGAAGTAGTAGTAACAAGGACCCTCCCAAAGCAGAATGTGAAAAGCGTGGGGCCATTCGGAACAGCCCCCGCGGGCTGCTGGGAGTGGGGCTGAGCTGTCAAGGTGCTGCAGGCCCGGGTGGCCTCACGCGGCGGTGACAGGAGCCAGCAGTGTGGAGAGGGTTGGGTTCCACCCGGTGCCCCGAAGCGTAAGCAGCCGCTGTTGATTGAGCCAAACTACAGGAAGAATCTTGCCTGCCTGATGCCATGTGAAAATCACCTGTGCTTCCTTTCTAGACCTCAGCTTTTTCGAGCAAGGTCTCGTCGTAAGAGGGGCCTCGAGTGGGCAGGAAATCTGTTAGTTGTCTCTCTTTTAGGAGAGACAAGCGGGGTGACCTAATATTGAATTATAAACTGTCTTTGGTACACTTTTTAAAAAATTGTGAGAAACATAACATAAAATTTACTATTTTAACCATTTAAAAAAAAATTGATTTGAGAGAGAGAGACAGACATCAATGGACCACCTCCTGCCTCCCTATGCACCCCGACCAGGGATCGAGCTCTGACCCTTTGGCTTACAGGGTGACACTCCAACCACACGAGCCACGCTGGCGGGGCCCATGTTAACCTTTCTCCCCTCCCCTCCCCTCCCCTCCCCTCCCCTCCCCTCCCCTCCCCTCCCCTCCCCCTCCCCTCCCCTCCCCCTCCCCCTCCCCCTCCCTCCCCCCTCCCCCTCCCTCCCCCCTCCCCCTCCCCTCCCCTCCCCCTCCCCTCCCCTCCCCCTTCCCTTCCCCTCCCCTCCCCCTCCCCTCCCCTCCCCCTTCCCTTCCCCTCCCCCTTCCCCTCCCCCTCCCCCTCCCCCTCCCCCTCCCCCTTCCCCTTCCCTTCCCTTCCCTTCCCTTCCCCTTCCCCTTCCCCTTCCCCTTCCCTTCCCCTTCCCCTTCCCCTTCCCTTCCCCTTCCCCTTCCCTTCCCTTTCCCTTCCCCTCCCCCTCCCCCTCCCCCTTCCCTCCCCCTCCCCCTTCCCTTCCCCTTCCCCTCCCCCTCCCCCTTCCCCTTCCCCTTCCCCTTCCCTTCCCTTCCCTTCCCTTCCCTTCCCTTCCCTTCCCTTCCCTTCCCTTCCCCTTCCCCTTCCCTTCCCCTTCCCTTCCCCTTCCTCTTCCCTTCCCTTTCCCTTCCCCTCCCCCTTCCCTTCCCCTCCCCCTCCCCTTCCCCTTCCCCTCCCCTCTCCCTCCCCTTCCCCTCCCCTCCCCCTCCCCTTCCCCTCCCCTCCCCCTTCCCTCCCCTTCCCCTCCCCTTCCCTTCCCCTCCCCCTTCCCCTTCCCTTCCCCTCCCCCTTCCCTCCCCCTTCCCTTCCCCTTCCCTTCCCACCTCCCCTCCCCTTCCCCTCCCCTCCCCTTCCCCTTCCCCTCCCCCTTCCCTTCCCCTTCCCTTCCCCTCCCCCTCCCCCTTCCCCTCCCCCTTCCCTTCCCTTCCCTTCCCTTCCCTTCCCTTCCCTTCCCTTCCCTTCCCTTCCCTTCCCTTCCCTTCCCTTCCCTTCCCTCCCCTTCCCCTTCCCCTTCCCCTTCCCCTCCCCTTCCCCTTCCCCTTCCCCTTCCCCTTCCCCTTCCCTTCCCCTTCCCCTTCCCCTTCCCTTCCCTTCCCCTCCCCCTTCCCCTCCCTTCCCTTCCCTTCCCTTCCCTTCCCTTCCCTTCCCTTCCCTTCCCTTCCCTTCCCTTCCCTTCCCTTCCCTTCCCCTTCCCCTCCCCCTTCCCTTCCCCTTCCCTTCCCCTCCCCCTTCCACCTCCCCTCCCCTCCCCCTTCCCTTCCCCTCCCCCTCCCCTCCCCTTCCCCTCCCCCTCCCCTCCCCTTCCCCTCCCCCTCCCCCTCCCCTTCCCCCTCCCCTTTCCTCCCTCCTTAGAAAGGCACGACCCATGGCCTCAGGCAGTCTGCTGTGGCCTCGGGCAGCTCTCTGTGCCCCCACTTCCAGTCTCTAAGGAGCCTGCTTTCCTAGCGGAAGAGAGCTCTGGGGTCCAGTCTGTGTCTTACCTAATGTCCTACCTATTCTGCCTTTATCATGTTGAGCCAGAACACACTAGTACAGACAATAATCTTTTCACCAGATTCATAACTTTTCAACAAATCCATAACTTTGCCAGCCTAGAACTGAAATGAAAACCAGAATGGGTACTGGAATCTTCCCCTTCAGCTTTTAGCTTATATTACCTTTTCCAGTTCCAGAAACTAGCACGTGTCAAGTGACCAGACACAGTCCTGCTGTGTGTGACCATCTAGTGATGTTTCACTCTCACCTTCATCTCAAGCTGATTTCTTTTAGCTGGGGGTCACATTTTCTATTCATAAAAAACTGAATTTTTTTACGATTTCACAAAGTAATCTGACAGGCAAACCATAGTCTTCAAGGAATTCTGAATTTTGATGAAAAAATACAGCCTTCAAATATTTTTCCTAGTTTCTGGTAGAATAAAATCATTTAGATTTCATAGGCTGATTTCAGTGAAATTGATAAAGAGGCAGAAGTCTTAGAGATAGATTGAGTTTTCTTGTTGGCAGCTACCCGTGAAGTTAAAATCCAGGGGAAATTAAATTTCTTTAGTTCAGTCATTTGCCTGCAGCAGTGACTTGCTTCTGCATCAGCCATAACATTTCTCTGCTGTTTCGGCGATTTAGACCATTTTTGTATATCACATTATTTTCACTTGGGCACAGTTTTCCCGGATTTACTGATGAACCAGTGCTCCAGTGCTGTCAGTTCACATGAAGGGACAATCTGCAGGCTTAACCATTTAAAAAAAATATCTTTTTATTGATTTCAGAGAGAGGAAGGGAGAAGGAGAGAGAGATGAACGTCAGTGATGACAGAGAGTCATCGATGGGCTGCCTCCCGTATGCCCGACTGGGGACTGAGCCCACGGCCCGGGCAGGTGCCCTGACTGGGAATCAAACAGTGGTCGATGCTCACCCCCTGAGCCACACTGGCCGGGCATTAACCATTTTTAACTGTACAGTTCAGCAGCTTAAGGACCTTTACACGCTTGTGCAACCATCACCCTCATCCATCTGCAGAACTTTTTCATCTTGCAAAACTGAAACTGTGCCCATTACACACTAATTCCCTCTCCCCAGCCCCTGGCACCCACCGATCTCCTTTCTTTCTGAGCTTCCCTCTCTAGATCCTCGCGTAATGAAACTGCTTGACTTTTGAGCCCGGCTTACCCCATGCAGCACTGTGTCCTCTGGGCGCACCGTGTAGCAGGTGTCAGGACTTCCTTCCTTCCTAAGCTGCGTGATATTCCACTGTGTGTGTCTGATTCTTCAGTGGGCTTTGGTGGCATAAACTTAGATCCATCCAGGAGACGTGTTGTCAGAATGGCCCTGACCTCACCATCCCCCCACCCCCCAGAGTGGGGACCAACTCAAAACCAAGGTCCTGGGCGAAAGTCTGAAAGTAAAGGCAAAAGAGAAAGGGGCTGTGTTGGAATAAAGAGAAGGGTCTCTGTGAGGCCCAAATGGTTTCTAGGGTGTCATTCACACCTGCCCATCCTTCCCCCAGATTTGGGGCTGGGGGCCCATGTCTTCATGCTGTATTCCCAGATGAACAGACCAGATTTGTTTTTGCCCTTGGTGTTTATGAGTTTGGGGATAGGTGCTGCCACTGACACGTGGTCTCTGAGGGGCTGGGTAAAGTTTGCTGTAAAGATGAAAACTTCTGTCCTCATAGTTGTGGGTAGATCTGTCCTTGCCTGCTGGCTGCAAATGGCTCGGGGGGCCAGAGGGGTGTGAACTGGCTAAGAAATTCTTCAGTTCTGAATGTGTTCGGAATTGCCAGGCCTGTATCTGGGGGGTGGCCTGTATCTGGGGGGGGGGGGCGGCCTGCTGACTCTGGCTATAGAAGTGCTTTCATGAGAAGCAAACACAAGCCCCCTGAAGTGAAAATTCATTAATGTGTGTGCTGTGCTCTCTTGTCCAGGAGATTCGGAGGTTCCTGATCCGAATGACCCTCTGGTACAGCTGGATGGACACAACAGCCCTGTTCCAACTCCGAAAGGTAAGCAGGGAAATGCTCTTGTAATGCAGGTCTTCAGCAGTGTTTTCAGAGGGCCCCATACAGAGGCCCACAGTGGTTTGCCTGTGGCACTGATGGGGGGGTGCCCTGGGGCCTGGCACTGCCCGTCGATGGGCGTGGTGGCTTGCCTGCTTCCATAGCTGTCTCCATACCCTGTGAGGGTGCCGAGGGCTGGTGAGAGGTGACAGGCAGGGGCATATGGGTAGCCACGGGAGGGGAGGGAGAGGCTGTAGGGGCAGGTGGGCTGTAGCCTGAGTGGACCTTTAGGAGGTAGGCTCCTGGCCTGGCCACTAGGTCTCCCGCTCACGGGTGGCCATCTATCTCCTGGGGTTATCCTCGATGTGGCTGTCCAGAGTGGTGTCCTGCTGGGCAGCTGCTCTTCTCCACAGGCTTTCAGGAGCCGGTTCCTCGTCTTGTGGATGCG
Source organism: Miniopterus schreibersii (assembly GCF_964146895.1). Lineage (NCBI taxonomy): Eukaryota > Metazoa > Chordata > Mammalia > Chiroptera > Miniopteridae > Miniopterus > Miniopterus schreibersii. The sequence goes on along the minus strand of NC_138111.1, from coordinate 70,743,285 downwards.
GCCTCCATGCAGCCTTTCCCGAGGCTTCAGCCTCACTGCTCACCTGGCACCCTCTGCAGGCGTCTTAGACGTACAGCCTCGGTAGAACGAATTTCTTGCGACTTTTCTTTCTTCATCCACTGTCACCACATCACCTAGACCGCGGTCTCCGTCAGCTTGGCTGCCGTAACAAAACCCTGCATGCAGGCGGTTCAGTCAACAGGAACGTACTTCTCACGGCTCTGGAGTTCCGAAAGCCCAAGCCCAAGGCCGGCCCTGCCGGTCCTGGGAGAGCGCCCCTGGCCTGCGGGTGGCGCTGGGTCCTCACGAGGCGGGCGCGCTGGTCCTTCCTCCTCCCGTGAGCACCCTACTCCCACCACTGAGCCCCACCCCCGTGACCCCGTCTAATCCTAATCACCTCCCCAACGCCCCACCTTCAACATTCAGATTTTGGGGGGACACAATGTCATTTATAACAGTTACCTATCAGAAGAGCCACTTTATCTCTGTTTAAGTTCTTTTTTGCTTTAGCACAATTTGAAGCCCAGAAGTCCAGTCGTTTTATAGCCCCCTTCTCGTGAGGGTGTGTGTGCCCCTAGGACCAGTGTCTAAGGCTGGGTCTCCTGGGGATTGAGCAGAGCTGGCTCCAGTCCTCCAGTCTCTGCCAAGGATCCAGAGTCACCCTGTGTGATACTAAAGCTAAAAGGGCTTCTGGGTATCACACAAGGTGCTGAGCTCCCTTCTCAGCCCAGAGTGACTTGCTGGTGAGTGTGCTGTTTGCTTAGGTCAGTTGTTTAAGTCGAGGGTGGCTGGAGGCTCTTTGATGAGGATTCCCTGTTAATGCATCAAGTGTAGCAAGCACACGAGATGGCCCCCTCATGTTGACCCCTCCTGGTCATTACAAGGTCATTGTGACCTCGCAGGTGGCCAGGCTGCTTGTAGAGAAGGGCGTCTGTGAGGACAGGGATGTGTCCCCACAGGAGCAAAGGCCTGTGCTCTGGAAGCTTGCATAGGATGCTGGGCCTCCGGAAACACTTCTTAGGAAGAAAGATTGTTTTTGATGCCTAGATTCTGGAGCTATTTCCAGAAGTGTGACTACAGTTCAAGTTCAGGCAGCCCACACACACTTCGGGACTGCCCCTCTGCTAGGCACTGTGGGAGGCCTGAGCATTCTGGTGATCAAAACCCGTGTGGTCTGCCTTGCGGAGTTTAAGGGACTGGGGAGCTGGTGTGAGGGGAAAACTGTCAAGTTCTACAATTAGGAGTTGTGGTGAGGAGCCCAAGGAAGAGATGGGGTTGCTGTGAGCTGGAAGGACAGGGAGGGCATCTTGGTTTGGGGACAGGATGCTGTACTGAGATCGTAAGAGGTGACATTTGCAATGAGTTGATGGGAGGGGTGTGTCCAAGGCCAAAGCAGGGCCCTGCAGAAGCCCTGAGGCCAAGATGACTCATGCTTTGGGGCAGCGGAGAGAGGTGGGAGCTCATGGGCTGGGGCGGCTGAGGCCCCAGAGGTCCGCAGGGGCCAAGGCTGTGTGGTCAGTACTGCAACCATCAGCCACACATGCATCATTAAGTTTAAATCAATTAAAATTAAATAAGGTTAAAATCCAGTTCCTCAGTCCTACTAGCTACATCTCAAGTGCTCAGTGGCCACCTGTGGCTGAGGCCATTGGGATGGCAGCCCAGACCTAGAACGTTCCATCGTCACAGAAAGGTCCACTGGGCATCCCTGGGGAGAGTGTGCACAGCCCACTGGTGCCTTTCCCTGTGGAGGGCTCTGGCCCAAGGTGTGGTGGGACCTGATTTACACTCTGAAGGTCCTCTGGCAGCTCTGGAGCACAGTGGTGGGGAAATGGAGGGGCAGTTAGGAGGGAAGGGGGGCTGGGTGAAGACCAGTGGACAGGCCACAGTGATGGTCTAGAATCCAATCTGCATTCATTCCGTAGACTCCTCCACTTCCTTGGGAAAGCAGAGTGTGCAGTCTGCTTGTACGCCTGGGCCAGGAGTTATGGGGCCAGGAAGGCACCGCCCCAGCCATCGCTGCTTCTTACCCAGAGTGCTCACGGCCGGGTGGAAGAGCACCTGCTGGTAGGGGCAGAAACGGTGGGCTGAACGTTCATGGATATGTGCGCTCCCATCTGCCCACAGGCTTCAGGCGTTGACCACCTGTTGGATAGTTGAGTAGTGCCGTCTAGTTTCCTCTGTGTGGTTAGGTCGTGGTTGCCTGCTGTTTTGCTCACCCACAGTGACTGTGCAAGGCTGTCCTGTGCAGATCCGCGGGACTTTCAGGTAGAGGTTGGATCCTGGAGTTCTCCGAGGTGCAGAAATGTCAGTTGCAGAGGGAAACAGGCCTCTGTGTGTGTGTGTGCACGCGCACCCGCACACTAGGTCCTGGAATAATGTTGTTTCATTATAACTGATGAGATGCCAGAGGAACATACTCTTGTATCAGCTAGCTGATGATACAATTGTTGTCATTATACATCGTTTTACTTAAAGCCGCAGAACTTGTCGAGGAAGTTGAGTGAGGACTTACTGTGCCACGGAAGCAGAGAGCCTTAGGCGTCTGTGTCCCCGTGTTGGCAGCAAGGGGCACGCAGCATGGTGAGTGCAGGGCCTGAGCATGGGTTGGCCAGGAAACAGACCTGGATCGGATGGTGGCTCCACCCTCCTGTTGCGGCAAGGGCCCTGTGTCACCCTCGGCCATCAGAGGGATGAGAGGGCCTAGGGGACAGTGCTCACCCAGGGAGCAGTGGCTGGATGTTGATGCCACTTGTTGTCATTCGCAATTATGATCACTGTCTGTATGTCCATCGCTTTCCAGGCATGGAAACCAGCAGCCCTCTGGGCAGGATTCTAGTGAGCAGCTCCAGGGAGACCCAGGCCCCCCCACTTTCCTGGGCAGCCCAGTTCTCTGGTACTTTTGGGGCATGAGCTGTTGCTTTAATCCTGTTACCATTTGTGGTGCCCACACCTCTATAATACTGCAGGCGGTGAACATGCCACTGCCCACCAGAGCGGGACGGGCGCTGGGAACTGTTACAAGAGGCACTTGTGTTCAGATGCGCTGTGCCAGCATTGAGCCCTCAGCGTATGGACTCGGTGGGTATTGAGAGAGACCGCACCTACTCAGGGGAGAGGGTGGGCGTGGAAGACACGGCAGTGCAGAGCTGCCGGGGTGCTTGAAGCTTCCAGCACCACAGTCCTCGGTCACCACTGGACTCCGGTTCTAGTGCTGTTAGTGGGGCTGGGCGTTAGCAGCAATTTTGTTTGCCTTGTTACATTGGATCCATTATTTTATTGTTGTTGTTGTTGTTATTATTATTACAAAAGTGTACATTTGGCCTAGAAACCATTTACTCATCTGTTACTCACATGTCACACATCCTGGGCTTTGTATAGTCAGTACTGTGAGTGTCTGTGGAGGTGGGTTGTTTTTGAGGGCCTGGGTCACGGTGCGATGTGCTCTGCAGCCACAGCAGGCCCGCTGGCTGCCTTGTGCCTGGGCGGAGGGCTGCCCCTCATTGTCCCCCTGGAGGAGGGTGCCCTGCAGTTCCAGGTGACCGCGGAGCATCCGAGTGTCGGGCGGGGACAGTGCTTGCACCTCGGAGCATCCGAATGTCGGGCGGGGACAGTGCTTGCACCTCGGAGCATCCGAATGTCGGGCGGGGACAGTGCTTGCACCTCAGAGCATCCGAGTGTCGGGCGGGCACAGTGCTTGCACCTCGGAGCATCCGAGTGTCGGGCGGGGACAGTGCCTGCTGCTCTCCACGTGCTGTGCTGTGGAGCTGACCTGAGATTTCCTTGGACAGAGAAAAGAGCAATGCAGAGAGGTCCCCACGTTGGCATGGAAACAAAGCCTGTTGTTCTGTGTTTACTTGGTGTGGGGTCCCAGTTCATGTATGGGTCAATTAGCACATATGTCGGGTTCATCTCTGGTTTATTACGGAATTTTCTGTGAGCGGTGGGGTGGGGAGGGCGGTTGTTTCCTGGAGTTTGGTGCAGCTGAGGGTCTCGTTGGCTGAGGGGGTAAATCTGGAAGCAGCACCTTAAATTGGAGGCACAGCATCAAGTCTGTGACTGGGAACGTGGGCTCTGAGCCTCTTTGCTGAGGATCTCCTGCCCGTTATTGAAACCTGGGGAGTGAGCAGAGGCCGAAAATGTTTCCCTGCTTCTGTCAACAGCTCGCGTGGGTTCCGGCCCTCGGTCTGCGCCGCTCTGGTGGTGAAGACCGTTGTTCGAGCCCCCTGACCTGCTGGCTGAACATGTGCAGGGCCCCCTGAGCTCTCCCAGAGGTGGGCACACTGAATGGTGCCCGGGGAAAGCCACCACCCAGAGATAGAGCTGTCAAAGTGAGCCCAGCAGCGTGTGCAGGGCTGAGGCCGTGGGTGGGCCTTGGGCACGTGCCTGTGAGCCTGCCTGGGAGAGTGGGGTGCACTGCTGGTTTCACCTCAGGCCTCCCCCTTTATCCATCTTCTTCCCAAGTCCCTTCTCTCTCCCAGGCAGTTCTGCTACCAGTGCCTCAGCTGGGACAGAGTCTCAGCCAGTCATCGGGCTGGTGTCTCGCTCGCTGTCCTTCCCACTGAAGTGACAGGAAGCAGGAGTCGTCCTTATCAGCTCGTGGGGCTGAGTTAAACATGGTGCTCCCGGCTTGTTCACGTGTGCTTGTCTCACGGCGGTTGCCCCGGGTGTGTGTGCGTGTCCCTGCCTGTTGGTGAGGCTGTGAGCGCCGCCCTGTGTGTGGGGAGCAGTTTCGGTCCCTGCGTTAGTCTCTGAGGGCTGTCGTAACAAAGCCCCCAGGCTAGGTGCCTCAACCATAGAAGGTCCTCCCAGTTCTGGAGGCTGGAAGCCCCAGAGCAAGGTGTCGGCAGGGCTGGCTCCTCTGAGGTTCTGCGGGAGGCACTGTCCCATGCCTTCCCCTCCTGCTGCTGTGGCTGCCACAGCGTCGCCCACTCAGTCTCTGTGTCACATGCCTCTTCTCTGTGTGTCTGTGTCCAGATGTCCTTCTTACAAGGACACCAGCCATTGCAGCAGGGCCCCCACATGACTTCATCTTAATGTGATGGCATCTGCAGTGACCCTGTTTCCAAATAAGGTCCTGTTCACAGGTTCCAGGGACCAGAACTCCTGCAAAACTGACGGGTCGCAGTTCGCCGCCCAGCACCCGCCCCGTGCGCAGACACGCCTAGGCACTTCCCTCCCTCTCCCAGGCCTCCCATTTAATTTTCCCGTTTCTCACTCCTCTGGTTCCCATTCTTTCAGCCACACGGCCTCTCCTGCCCCTGCCGCTCTCCTGCTAAGAGCCCCCCTCTCATTTTATGTGGCTGGTCCCGGGCAGACCACCAGACAGCTCAGCGGGCAGCCTGCCACCACCCGGCTGGTTTACTGACCAGCAACTGCCCCCTGGGAAGAGCCACTCTGTGTCCTCTGGTGGCTCTCGGGGTCTCCAGTCACCCTCCCTTCCAGGCAGGTCTGTGTTTTGTTTCCCACCAGTTCAGACCCTGCCCCCCTCTGCCCCGTGTAGATAAGGCTTTCCCTACCTCCTTCCCAGGCCTCACCCCTACCTGACCACGTTGGCCAGCGTGTGGGCGGCCAGTGGGATGACATCGCCAAGCGTCCGGCGGGATCTGACGGGCGGGGCGGGGTGGTGCCTGGCAGCTGGGCCTCCTGCCCTCTGCCTCTGGTGTGCTCCGCCCGACCCTCCACTGCCCCAGTCGAGTGGCCGGTGAGGGAGTTGTCCTGGCAGCGGGAGACAGACCCAGCAGCGCAGCTCTTACCCTTCCCCGCTGGGAGGAAGGGGAGCCCTGGGGTGATTGAAAGGGGGACTTCTGTTCCCTCTGACCCTGTGGAGCAGAGCCGGAGGTTCGATGGCCAGCTGCGCGTTAGGTGCCGGGAGCGAGCCGTGCGCTGCTCCAGCTCAGAGAGCTTTCTTTCTAGCTCTCATTCTGGCCTCCAGTGAGTTAATGATGGTCAGACCTGATGGACCGCAGTGAGCTGGCCACCCTCCCGCTTAAATTACGGGCAAGTGCTCAATCAGATACTAGTTAGAGATATGAGTGCTTAGATGAGCTTTCCAGAGAGCCAGGAGTGGAAGGAAACAGTGTGACAGGCCAGGGGCCAGGGCGCGGCCCACGGAGGGCTCCTGCTTTGCTGGCAGCCTTGGAGAACCACCAGGTACGCGGGGGAAACCTTTACCTGGGGCAAAGGGTTGGGCTCTGCAGGTGTCCTGTGGCTTTGATGTGCCGCTCAGCAGTGACAGGTGTGTCACCCTGGGGAGCAGGCATGGACACCCCAGCAAAGCTGGTGCTACAGAGGCTGCCCACTCGCCAAGCCCCCTGTGCTTGGGTGCGGAGCAGCCCCCAGAACATAGTGCCCCCCCAAGAGAGAACACCCAGGAACAGGACTGTCCTGAGTGAGATGACCCACGTCACTGATCTCACTGGGAACCAGATGCATTACGTGTCCTTCAAGCAGGGGAGAGAGGGACAGAAATCAAGTTTGGTTTTAGGAAGATGAGTATATTTGCATTTCTCGTACTCAAATACAAGGCCGTGAAACACCAGCCCTGCCACGGGAACCGCACTGCCAGGCTCAGCTGCATCGGGGCCTTGGTTTCACATCAAGCCAGAAGGGACCCATGGGGTCTGGAGGATGAGGTGTCGTGGACGAGCCTCCGCAGGAAGCCAGGAGACCTGGGGGCTACTGTCCATTTCGCCCACCTGCCCAGGGAGGTGCCTCAGCCCCGGCTGCGGGTGGGAAACAGTTTTCTCCATGAGAACTCAAACTTGGACCTGCACCTCAGGAATCCAAATGTACGTGACCCGTGGTGGGGAACCCAGGTCCCTGGGCTCACTGGGGAACTTGGCAGTGCCTGTCACAGGACCCCACCCTCAGGGGGTGCCCACAGGAAAGCCAGCCCACTCGGAGAGTCACAGAAGTGAAGCCAGAGGATTAAAAGTAAAGGCAGAACAAGCAGAGGTGGGTCTGAGAAGGAACCGGAGACCTTGTGACAGAGTCACAGTTGACGAAATGAGAAACGAGATGGGTGGGTTGAGGAGTGGGCAGTGCCCAGCTAACCATAGACAGGAAGGGGACACACCGCAGGGGAAGGGCGGGAGGAACCCACGGGGCAGTTCAGCGTGTAGTTAGAGATCTCAGCGGGGAAATAACGGGGAGAGGGAAACTGTGGTGAGATCCTGGTGGAGAATTTTATGCCGTTGACAGAAGGCACGAGTCACCAGATGCTGGGGATGGCACTGAGGCCCAAGGGGGCCTAAAGGAAAATAAATCCACAGTGCACTTCAAAATGGCAGAGGGAGGGGGGTATGACAAGTAGCCCTTCTAAAAGGTAAAGGTCGATGGCCCGCAGAGCAGGGGACGGGGCGGGCGGGATTTACAGCGTGAGCTGACGCCAGGGCAGCGCGGGTGGGCCGGCGGGCGGGGCGGCTGTGCCCGGGTGGAGCGCTGGACCCCGAGCCAGGGCTGCAGCCCCCACTCCGCCCGCAAGGCCCGCGAGCCAGGAGAGCTCGGCCGTGCAGGGGGAGGAGGGACGCGGGCGCCGTCCGACGAGCTGGTAAACAGGTCAGTGAGCCCAAGCGGCTCTGTGAGCGAAAACCAACGGTGATGACCGTGGGGCTTCAGAATGGAGCATAAACACCGGGAGGCAGTAACGCAGACTAGCAATAGGAACTAGGACAGGAGAACCAAGAGGCAAAATAAAAACATTAAGACTGAAGCCATCACTTAAACTTGCAGATTCACAGACTCATAAGTTACGTTAAGTTATGTCTTGTTTGTAAGATTCATGTATTATATATGATCATAAACAGGATTTAAAAATGAAGAGTAGTACTGGGTTAACCAAATGTACTACATTAATGTCAGAAAAATAGTCCTTTAGGCCAAAGCCTTTCACGGTGATTTAAGGAGCAGGTGATGTCGTAAACCTGAAGCGTATTGCACCCAGCGGCTCAGCTCGACAGAATTCCTCGCAGCTGTTCGATGAATAGTCGGCTGACGCAGATCTCATTGGCACTAATAGATAAGCATGTTAAAAACTGGGACAACGCCGTTGACAAGCGTATTCTTATGGGCATGTGTACACAACACCTGCACTGAGCAATTAGCGGAAACGTTCCTACCGGTCAGATGTGACCATTTACAGGAACCGATGCTGCACTGGGCTCAAAGCAGCTCTGAGTGGGATCGAAGAATCGCCGTCACACAGGCTGTGTTGTCACGACTGCGGTTACAGCACATTGTCAGACGCAGACCAAAGGAATAAGCTTATCGTAAACTGGCCTGTTAAGGTTCACAGAATTCATAGGAAACAAGTTCTGGAGCCAGGTGCCTGCCTCTGCTTCTCCAGACGGGCCACAGCCCAGGAGAGGATGTGATTCAGGGGGATGCTCCTGGGAGAGCAGGAAGGTCGGCTGCGGAGGCCGCTCAGTCACATGTAAGCCCAGTGAACCACTGCCGGGGAGGTCAGTCTCTGGCGATGCACACAGGAGCCGGGGGTTGAAGGACAACAAGCTCTCCTGCGTTTCTCGTCTGTGTTCATTTCACTGCTGGGAGGCGACCTCTTTTCCCTGATCTTCCAATCCAGAGAGTTCGAATCCCCTCCAGCGTTACCCTAATCCACCCCGTCTCCCTGGGGCACCAGCCCGGTGGCATCATCCCTTCCTGTTGCCCTCCGCAGTCAGGAGCTGCCCCCAGTGAGGGGCCTTGGGAGGCCCGAGAGGTGAGTCCAGGCAGTGACTGTAGCTACAAGAAAAAGATTATAATGTAAACTGCAAGGTACTTGGGTCTGACCAACCATATGGAAATTAAATAAACTAACTTATTGGTTGGCTAAAGAAGAAGTTGACAGGAAGCTTCACATTTAATGCATACGTTAGAAAAGGAAAAGATAGGAAATTCGTTACCTGCGGAAATCAGAGAAAGAGCAACAGTACAAAGATTTGAGCGGACACTACAGGAGGGGCGCCCAGTGGCCGGACTTCCCCAGGGTTGCAAGCTCATGAGGCGTTCTTGAGGCGGAAACTAAATAACAGCGTCCTTGTCAGACTGGCAGACACTTTAAAGCCCCCAAACACCAAACATGGCAGAGCTGTGGGACAGCACCTTACTGTGACATCATTAGTGGGGTGCAGATGGTTTGAGCACTCCTGAGACCTAGAGAAACGAACGACTTCAAGGCCTTCCCTTTCGAGGGACTGTTTTTGTACGTGTGCAGGCTGACCTCCAATACAGCAGGTCGTTAAACGCCTGTTTGTACTAGCAAAGTCTTCACACGGCTCACTGCAGCTCAGTTGGAAAATGGGTAAAGAAATTGTGGTTTGTGTACAGTGAAATGTTATACAGTAATTAAAATAAGTGAACTGCATCAACAGAGATAAACCCGAAGGTGACTGTGAGTGAAAAAGCATAAAACAACTAGCAAAGATGTTCTTTCAGGGAGAGGTTTTAAAACTACGAAGTAATTTAAATATGCATTGGAATAGTGAGTACCCTTTCTCTGGAGAGGGAGGGAGAAATAAGGGAAGGGTGGGCTTTAGTTGCATTGTAGAATGTTTTATTTTTTAAAAAGTGTTGTAAGTCAAATATGGCAAAATGTGAGCATAAAATCTTGATGATGTTGTGCACATGGGTACTATTATATTCATATCTAGTTTTTGTATGTTTGCAACATTTCAGTATTGTTAAATCAAAGAATTGCTCTTGAACAAAACAGGCAGAAGGACATATGAGCAGTATGCATTTTTAAAGTAAAAGGCTATATTATTTGAAGAAGATACCTACACAGAAAGTCCAAGACAATTAACTCAAACTATTATAGCTGAAAAGATAGTCAGGTGACAAGGTAAAAGGACAGAACACCAGGCCCCCGAAGATGCTCCCGTCCCTGTCCCCGGAGCCTGTGACTACGTCACCTTTCTCAACACGGACTTTTCAGGTGGGACGGGGCAAAGGATTTTGAGATGGGAGGTGATCCTGCGTGATCCAGGTGGGCCCAGTGTGATCACAGAGGTCCTTACAAGGGGGTGCCAAGAGGGTCAGAGGAGACCCTGGCTGCAGGTGTCATAGGAAGCAGAGGTTGGAGTGATGTAACGAAGCCAGGAAAGGAGGGGAGAGACCCCCCCGTGCCTCCGGAACGTCCTGCCGTGACTGACCTGAGGACTTCTGACCTCCAGAACTGCAAGATAAATTTGTGTTGCTTTATGCTACTAAATTTGTGCTAATTTGTTACAGCAGCAACAAGAAATTAGTACACTATCTAGACATCTAATAGTGTTCATGTAAGCCTCAAACCACTTACATGGAAATAATAGAAATAAAACCAATTCACTCAATAGTAAGGAAAATTACAGCATGCCTAGAAAACTGTCTAAAAACAATGCGAAGATGTGTCTGAAGAAAATGACAAAGCTTTTCTGAACAGATGTGAAGGTCTGAACTGGAGACATAGGCCTTGGCTTCCCAGCTCCACCTAGGAGGCGGTTTTGTACAAACATCTGTGAAGCAGTTCTCCTTCCACACCCCGTGTCTGCAGGAGCTCATCAGGATGCTCCCAAATGAATGTTAGAAACTAGCCTGAAAAAGAAACATTTGTTACTCCTTTTTAAAAAATCATCACCAGAGGATATGTTTATTTATTTTAGAGAGAAAGGAAGGGGGGCAATGGGGGGGGAGAGAAACATTGATCGGTTGCCTCCTGAACATACCCCGACGGGGGATCAAACCTGGGGGTGTGCCCTGACCAGGAATCGAACCTGCAACCCCCTCGGTGCACGGGACGATCCTCTGACCCAGCCACCTGGCCGCGGCCATTTCTTACCCTTGATGTCTCAATGTATTTTAGTCATAATTGAACATCTGTGATGTTGCCATAGCCTGCCAGGCTCAGTGGGGTGGGAGGGTTAGAAATACATGGGCAGCCAGGGTAACGATCCCCTGCGAAGGGGATCCTCTGCCAGAGACTTGGGCCCTTGAGAAAGCAAAGGTCCGAGCTGGAGGCGGGAGGAGAGTGCCAAGACCCCACGCGTGCACTGCATCAGTTCTCGGGATTCGCCTCTGCTGCCGGTGGACCAAGGGAGGCCGGCTTCGGGGCGCGTGTCCACCTAGTTGAGGGGGCGGGGGACCTGTGTAAATGCGCGCCTTGGGCTCCAGCTGCGCCGCCTTCCCCGGCCGGCCTCCCTGGGAAGGAGGCTCAGCAGGGCGGCCCCTCTCCTTTGCCCGACTTCACCCCTGGTGCCCCTCCTCCGGCGTTTCCTGACTCCGGGGCTCCTCGGGGACTGGGACCATCACCACTCCCTAGTTCCAGACGGTTTCACCAAAGAGAGACCCCGTTCCCATTAAGAGTCACTCCCTAACTCCCCCCCAGGCTGGCAGCCGCTCTGTTTTCTGTCTGCATTGGCCTGTTTCGGACGCTTCATAGAAACACACGAACGAGGAGGGTGCCTTGATGACCGAGTCCCTGCTGTGAGGGGCTTGGTCCCAGTGCAGGTGGAGTTTTCCGTCCTGCCAGCTGCCTCCGCAGCGTCCGCACTGTAGATGCTGGCACCACCTCCGAGGTAAGCTTGGCTCTCACTCCAGCAAGTGGCTTCCCAGTGTTGAATAGGGGTTGACACCAAGCTGCCTGCGCCCCAGCGGAGGGTCGAGCAGGAGCCCACCTCCCGTTCCACACTCTCCGAGCCGACGTCTAAACGGTTGTCAACGTGTCAGTCAGGGGTGCAGAAGATGCTGCTGAGGGAAATGAGGGGAACACTGAAGAAGAATTCCACGTTTCCATACCCATTTGATGTAAAAAAGGTATTCTTGCAAAGAAGTAGATGCTGAGGGTCGGTTCACAGTAATTGGACAGCCCAGTGTCTCCCCAGGTTCCCTTCTGAGTTGTACCCAAGGAACCTTAACTTTCTTCTGACCATGCCCCTCCCTCCCTCCCTGTCTCCCTCCCTCCCTGTCTCCCTCCCTCCCTGTCTCCCTCCCTCCCTCCTTCCCTCCCTCCCTTTCTAGACAAATGTCTCCTGTGTTGGGGAAGAATGCTTCTATGTTTTACAAGGTACTTAACTGGTCAGTGGCGATGTCCCAAGTCGATGTGTGCAAATGCCCTAACAGTGGAGGGAGGTGGTGGCAGAGGGACTGGAGCCAACCCCTGTGGGTGAGAGGACAGTTGGCGGAGACCTCTGTGTGCCGGGCCTCAGAGCCCAGGCCTGCTCGGGCACGGGAGTGAATGAAGACCGTTTGTCCTCAGTGTGACCCTTCTTGCTTAGAGCGTCCCTTCGGGGGCTGTCACTGCCATTTCAGCTACCTTCCTGCTTTGTGTCATCCATAAGGATTCTCTTCGACAATTTAATTGAGAAAAGAGCTGGCTAGGAAAGAATCAAGGTAGAACCTAATGATATTATTTATTAACAATGATAATCATACATAATAATCAGTGTGGCTTAGTGACGCCTCTCCAGACAGCTATCTGTCTGATCTCCCTTGTGAAGGAAAAACCATCCCTTCGTCTTGAAACCCACGGCCTCCCACGCCCTCGGCTACCTCCAGCCGCCCACGTGGAGAGGGGCCGTCACCCATCTGCGAAACTCACCCAGAGGGTCCCCTGGAATACCTGTAATTTTCTGTCAGGTAAATCAGTAATAACAGAGACATGACATCTTTCCACTTTATTTTTTTTAAAAGTATAGGGACCAACCAGAAGTCAGGCCAAAGGATTCAGAACATGAATATGTTTTGTCGTCATTTTCAGACGGAGCTGTTATCCCAGTTTTGTCTGAAGTGAGTCTGTCTCCTGATGATTGATTGTCTTGTCTGTCTGGCTGTTTTTTTGTTTTTTGTTTTTTAATGTACTAGGGGATTTTAGCTTTTTTTTTTTTAAATTCTCACCCAAGGATATATTTTTATTGATTTTAGAGAGGAAAGGAGAGAGAGAAACATGGATGTGAGAGAGAAACATCAGTCAGTTGCCTCCCATACGTGCCCCCACTGGGGATCAAGCCCACAAGCTAGGTGTGTGCCCTGACGGGAACTGAACCCACGACTCTTCGATGTGCGGGACAATGCTCCGACGCGCGGAGCCACCGGAAGGGCTTCCCGGGTGTTTACCTTCAGAGAATAACCTCCAGCCCCTGACCTACACCCCCCACACATTACACCCCCACACTCCACACCCAACGCCCCACTGCTCCCACACCCTCCCCCCCATCTGTTTTACCTCCTTCTGTTCCCACTGCCTGTGTTGCCAGCTGCGCCCAGGGCAGGGCTTCCAGCCCGGCTCCATCTGCGGTCTGGGTGTTCCCTGTAGAGCCGGGTGGGGAACGTCTGGCCCACGGGCAGTATACAGCCGGCTAATTCTTTTTTTTTCTTTTTAACTTTATTTATTTATTTGCTGAAGGGATAATTCCAAATGGATGAATCTAATTTGTGTGCTTTTTTTTTAACTTTTAAATTTTATTTTTGTTTAAAATATTACAGATGTCCCTTTTTCTCCCCAATGACCGGCTCCACCCCATCCCATCCCCCTCCCCAGTCCCCCTCCCATGCATTGTCCGTGTCCTTGGGTTGTGCATATGTGCATATAAATTCTTTGGTTACTCTCTCCCCCTCCACCCATCCGCTCTCCTCCATCCCTCTGACATTTGTCAGTCTGATCTGTGCTTCCATGTCATTGAATCTATTCTGTTCATCAGTTTATTAAGCTCTTTAGATTCCATGTATAAGCGAGATCATGTGATGTTTGTCTTTCTCTGCCTGGCTTATTTCACTCAGCATAATACTCTCCAGGTCCTTCCACACTGTCCCTAAGGATACGAGATCCTTCTTCTTTATAGCTGCGTAGTATTCCATGGTGTGAATGTCCCACAGCTTTTTATCCGCTCATCTACTGATGGGCACTTGGGCTGCTTCCAGATCTTAGCTATTATAAACTGTGCTGCTATGAACATAGGGGTGCATATATTCTTTTTTTTTTTTTTTTTAATATATCTTTATTGATTTCAGAGAGAGGAAGGGAGAGGGAGAGAGAGAGATAGAAGCATCAATGATGAGAGAGTCATTGATCGAGCCCACAACCCAGGCATGTGCCCTGACCGGGAATCGAACCCCGATCGCCTGGATCCTAGGTCGATGCTCAACTGCTGAGCCACGCCTGGCTGGGCAGGGGTGCATATATTCTTTCTGATGAGTGTTTCAGGATTCTTAGGATATATTCCTAAGAGTGGAATCACTCAATCAAAGGGCAGCTCCATCTTTAATTTTTTGAGGACCCTCCACACTGTTTTCCACAGTGGCTGCCCCGTCCGCATTCCCACCAGCAGTGCACCAGGGCTCCCCTTTCCCCACACCCTCGCCAGCACATGTTGTTTGTTGATTTGTTGATGGAGCCATTCTGACAGGTGTGAAGTGATACCTCATTGTGGTTTCAATTTGCATTCTCTGATGATTAGTGACATCGAGCATTTTCTTATGTGTCTCTTGGCATCTGTGTGTCCTCTTTGGAGAAGTGTCTATTCAGGTCCTTTGCCCATTTCTTAATTGGGTTGTTTGTCTTCCTCATGCTGAGTAATATGAGTTCTTTGTACACTTTGGAAATTAGCCCCTTATCAGATGCATCCTTGGCAAATATGTTTTCCCAGACCGTGGGGTTCCTTTGTATTTTGAGGCTGTTTTCTTTTGCTGTGCAGAAGCTTTTAGTTTGATGTAGTCCCATATGTTTATTTTTTCCTTTGTTTCTCTTGCCCTAGGAGATGTATCAGTGAAAATTCCACTACGTGGGATGTCTGTGACTTTACTGCCTATGTTTTCTTCCAGGATTTGTATTGTTTCATGACTTACATTTAAGTCTTTTATCCATTTTGAGTTTATTTCTGTGTATGGTGAAGTTGGTGGTCTAGTTTCATTCTTTTGCATGTATCTGTCCAGTTTTCCCAGCACCACTTACTGAAGAGACTGTCCTTACTCCATTGGATGCTCTTTGCTCCTTTGTCAAATATTAACTGACCATAGTGGCGTGGGTCTATTTCTGGGGTTTGTGTTCTGTTCCATTGATCTCTATGCCTGTTGTTGTACCGATACCGGGCCGTTTTGATTACAGTGGCTTTGTAATACAGTTTGAAGTCGGGTAGTGTGATCCCTCCCACTCTGTTCTTTGTTCTCAAGATGGCTGCAGCTATTTGGGGTCTTTTTTGGTTCCATATAAATTTTCGAAATGTTTGTTCTAGGTCTGTGAAATATGCTGTTGGTATTTTCATAGGAATTGCATTAAATTTATAAATTGCTTTGGGTAGTATGGACATTTTAATGATATTAATTTTCCAATCCATGAGCATGGTATATTCTTCCACTTGTTTAAATCTTCCTCTGTTTCTTTTTTTCAGTGTCATGTAGTTTTCCGAGTACATGTCTTTTACATCCTTGTTTATGTTTATTCCTAGGTATCGTATTTTTTTGAGTTGCAATGGTAAATGGTATTTTTTTTTTAGTTTCTCTCTCTGAAAGTTCCTTGTTGGTGTATAAGAATGCCATTGATTTCTGGATGTTGATTTTGTATCCAGCTACCTTCCAAATTCGTTTATCAAATCTAGTAGTACTTTGATGGGGTCTTTAGGGTTTTCTATGTACAGTATCATGTCATCAGCAAATAATGGCAGTTTTACTTCCTCCTTTCCAATTTGAATACCTTTTATGTTTTCCTCCTGTCTGATGGCTGTGACGAGGACTTCCAGTACTATGTTGAATAAGAGGGTGAAAGTGGACATCCCTGTCTTGTTCCTGTTTTTAATGGAAATGGTTTTAATTTTTGCCCATTGGGTATGATGCTGGCTGTAGGTTTGTCATATACGGCCTTTATTATATTGAGGTATGATCCCTCTATTCCCACTTGCTGAGAGTTTTTATCAGAAATGGGTGCTGGATTTTGTTGAATGCTTTTTCTATTGATATGATCATGTGATTTCTGTACTTCATTTTATTTATGTGATGTATCACCTTTATTGATTTGCGGATGTTGTACCAGCCTTGCATCCCCAGAATAAATCCCACTTGGTCGTGGTGTATGATCTTTTTAATGTATTGCTGGGTACAGTTTCCTAGTATTTTAGTGAGGATTTTAGCATCTATGTTCATCAGGGATATTGGCCTGTAATTTTCTTTCTTTGTAGTGTCTTTATCTGGTTCTGGGATTAGGATGATGCTGGCCTCATAAAAAGAGTTTGGGAGTCTTCCCTCCTCTTGAATTTTCTGGAATAGTTTGAATAGAATAGGTGTTAATTCTTCTTTGAATGTTTGGTAAAACTCACCTGTAAATCCATCTGATCCATGACTTTTGTTTGCTGGAAGTTTTTTGATTACTGCTTCAATTTCATTAGTTGTTATTGGCCTATTTAGGTTTTGTGCCTCTTCTTGATTCAGCTTTGGAAGGTTGTATGTTTCTAGGAACTTGTCCCTTTCCCCCATGGTGTCCAATTTGTTGGCATATAGTTGCTCATAGTATTTTCTTAAAAACCTTTGTATTTCAGTTGGGTCCATTGTTATATCACCTCTTTCATTTGTGATTTTATTTATTTGTGTCCTCTCTCTTTCTTAGTGAGTCTGGCTAAAGGTGCATCAGTCTTATTTACCTTTTCAAAGAATCAGGTCTTGGTTTCATTGATTTTTTGTATTGTTTTTTTAGTCTCTATGTCATTCATTTCTGCGCTGATTTTTATTATTTCCTTCCTTCTACTTCCTCGGGGCTTTTCTTGCTCTTCTCGTTCTAGTTCTTTTAGTTGTTGTGTTAGATGGTTCATTAGATCTTTTTCTTGTTCCTTGAGATAGGCCTGTAATGCTATGAATTTTCCTCTCAGGACTGCTTTCGCCGTGTCCTATAGATTTTGGCGCTTGTTGTCTGTTCATTTTCGTTACTTTCCATGAAGTGTTTAATAACATGCTATTTAGCCTCCATGTGTGTGAATATTTTTGAGTTTTTTTTTATAGTGGTTGATTTCTAGTTTCATGGCATTGTGATCCAAGAAGATGCTTGATATGATTTCAATCTTCTTGTATTTGTAGAGACTTGCCCTGTGCCCTAACATGGGGTCTATTTTTGAGAATGTTCCATGTGCACTTGAGAAGAATGTGTATTCTGCTGCTTTGGGGTGAAATGTTCTGTAAATGTCAATTAAATCCACTAGGCCTAGTGAGTCATTTAAGGTCTGTGTTTCCCTGTTGATTTTTTGTCTTGATGATCTGTCCAGTGCTGACAGTGGGGTGTTTAAGTCCCCCACTATGATTGTGTTGCTGTCAATCTCCCTCTTAAAGTCCCCCAAGAAATTTTTTATGTGTTTAGGTGCTCCTATATTAGGTGCATAAATGTTTATAAGGGTTATTTCCTCCTGTTGGATTGACCCCTTTAGTATTATGTAGTCACCATCTTTGTCTCCTGTTATGGTCTTTACTTTGAAGTCTATTTTGTCAGAAATAAGAATTGCCACTCCAGATTTCTTTTCCTTTCCATTTGCTTGGAATATTTTACTCCACCCCTTCACTTTTAGCCTGTGTGAATCTTTTGCTCTCAGGTGGGTCTCCTGTACACAGCATATATTTGGGTCCTGTTTTCTTATCCATTCAGCTACCCTGTGTCTTTTGATTAGACCATTTATTCCGTTTACATTTAAGGTTACTATTGATATCAACTTATTTAATGCCATTTTTCCCCCTTTCTGCTGATGTACCTTTCTCTCACTATTCCTTCTTTTTCTTAAAGCAGTCCTTTTAGCATTTCTTGCAATGCTGGTTTAGTGGTACTGAACTCCTTTAGCCTTTTTTTGTCTGGGAAGCTCTTTATTTCACCTTCAATTCCAAATGATAGCCTTGCTGGATAAAGCCGACTTGGTTGCATGTTCTTGCTCTTCATTACTTGCAGAACTTCATGCCACTCCCTTCTGGCCTGAAGAGTTTCTGTTGAGAAATCAGCTGTTAGCCTTATGGGGGTTCCCTTATAGGTCACTGCTTGTCTCTCTCTTGCAGCCCTTAATATTTTCTCTTTGTCTTTGACATTTGCAATTTTAATTATGATGTATCTTGGAGTGGGTCTCTTTGGGTCCCTCTTGTTTGGAACCCTCTGTGCTTCCTGAACTTGTGTGGATTTCTCCTTCGCCAGCCTAGGGAAGTTTTCTGTCATTATTTCCTCCACCAAGTTCTCTATCCCTTGTTCTCTTTCCTCTCCCTCTAGCACTCCTGTAATGCGAATGTTGTTTCGCTTCATGTTATCCCACAGCTCCCTTAGACTACCCTCTTGCTTTTTAAGTGTTTTTACTTTTTGCTGCTCTGATTGATTTTTTTCTACATTGTCTTCTAAGTCACTTACTCTATCCTCTGCTTCATTGAGCCTGCTTTTAATTCCTTCCAGTGCATTCTTGATATCAGATACAGAATTCTTTATTTCTGTCTGAGTTTTGTTTATGGTATGTATCTCTTTTTTCATGTTTTCACTAAGGTCCTCGATCTGCTCATCTAGTGTCTTCTTAATCAATACTTCATAATCAATACTCTCATCTCCGTTTCTGATAACTTGCTTAACTCCATCTCATCGAAGTCTTTTTCTGGCAATGTCTCCTTTTCTTTAATTTGGGGGTTGTTTCTTTGTCTCCCCGTTTTGGTAGGATTTAGTGTTTGTATCTATATATTAGATATATTTGCTGTTTTCCAGTCTTGTGGGATGGGATTTTGTCTTGTGGGTCCAGTGGAGCCCAGAGATGTGTTTTCCTTATACTTCTGAGCTCTGTGCTTTAAGCGTGTCCCTCTTGTGGGTGTCCCTTTTGTGGTTTCTTTATGTTCTCCTGTTGTGGTTGGGTCTAGATTGTCATTGATCAGTCGTTGGGAGGACCCTCCTCTCAGGTTGGCTAAGTGTGTCTCAGCCCCAACCTTGTTGTGGAAGCTGTTGTACGGGTGCTGCAAGGCAGGACAATACACAACTAAACTTCCAGGAAACAAGAGGTACTTACAAAATATCTTGACAGTCACAATGAAAACAACCCACGTGAAAATAGAACTGGGGAGTAAAGGGAGAACACAGAGACACAAAAATTAAGCTTAAAAAAAGAGAGAAAAGTAATGCTTAGAGAGATGTTTATTGTTGTTAATAGTGGTGAAAATTTAGAAAATATACTAAAATGTGAAGCTACTGGGAGATAACCGAGGCAGAGAAAAGATTCTGTAAGAAGGGCCAGCAAAAAATTGAGGGAGAGAATAGGAATAAGGTAATAGTTGAAAATGAGAAAACAAAAATACAATAAAGAGAATAAGAGAAACTAACAATCGAACAAAAATACAGGAAGACAGAAGGGGGGATAATGAAAGAACGAAAGAAAGTAGATAAAGAAAAAAGAAAAAGAAAGTTATGCCAATGGATGGAGAGGAGAGAGCAATGAAGCCCAGGCAGGGAGGTAGTCCAGTAAGAGGTTTGGGGAAACTATAGAGGAAAGTAGTAAACTTGGTTATAATGATAAAGTCCGAGTCGTTAAGCAGGGATATCAAGAAAGTCTTGATAGTAGAAGCAAGGATACAACAAAACAAAGCAGATAACCAAAACAAAGCTAAAAACAAGCTAAGCAAGACAAAATTATTTTATAAAAGAGAGAAAAAAATTTAGTTAAAAAATGTTTAAAAAAAAAAAAACTAAAAAAGAAGAAAAAATTTTTCCCCCTTTCTCGTCTTCCTAAGGAAAAAAGAGAAAAAACAAACAAACACACAAACAAAAAACAAAAAAACAATAAAACCAAAATAAAACAAAACAAAAAAACAGAAGAGAAAAAGACAATCAGGTGAGTCTTTTCTGGAGAGCTTATGTTGTGTGAGGCTCACTGTTTTGTGGGCTGATTTCAGTTCTCCTGGGAGGTGCTTGTGTGTCAGCCAATGTGAGGAGCGTCTAGGTTTGGCTCTGGTGTCCTTAGGTAGATGGTTGATCTGAGGCTCTCCGTGGACCACCTCCTCTTGTCAACTATTTTGCAGCCTTGTGGTTGCCTGGTCTTGCTCCAGAGTCTTCTGTAGAGTCTTTAGGGTGCAGGGTGGCTAGTGTAGCCCAGGGTGTCACTCCTGTTAGAGGTGTCGCTGTCAGGCACTCGCTGTGGGGAAGTTTGTCTGTGCTCCACTGCCAGCTCCTCAGCCCCCACCCTGTCCTCTGATTCTAGTTCCCCAGGCTCTGTCCTGCTGCAGCTACAGATTGATTTCAGCCTGTTGCCTCTTCTGTCTGGGCCGTTTCAGCAGCCAGGGCCCAGTGGGTTCGATTAAGAACACATTCTGGTGGGCCCTTTGCCTGCCCAGCCCCCAGCAGGGTTTTCAGCGTTTCCTCCAGTTCCCAAACCACAGTCCCTGAGGGTCTTGTTCTTGTGATGTCCCCCTGTGAGCTGCTCTCCCTTCCCCCTCGGGACTGTGCCCTGCGGGGTGTCTGGGGCCTCAGTGAGCGGGACCCGCCCCTTTCCTGTTGGGGGTGGTGCTCTCCGCTGCAGGAGAGGCCGGCGGGCTCCGCCCCTCCCTGCTCAGCTCTGGTTGGCTGGTCGCACCAGGCCCGCCCCTCAGACCGCCCACTGAGCAGACCCCAATCCCAGCCTCTGCTGGTCTGTTCCCCAGTGCCCGCGGGAAGGTGGGAGGCACTTCCGAGATCAAACTCGCAAATGCACAACGCAACACATAGGCAGAGAGTCTGCCCTGCAAGGTCCCGCCACCCACTCGCCAAGGCCCCCAGCGGGAGGGGACGCACAGTCAGCTCCATGCAGCTCTCCACACTGCTGGTCTGAGCAAAGCTGGGGCGGCTCCACGCGCCACCATGGGCCCCTCAGGGCCGGTCACAGGTCCCCACCTCTCAGCACCCGGAGCCCAGGGTGGGCAGACACCCTCAGGGCTGGTCACAGATCCCAGCCTCTCAGCACCCGGAGCCCAGGGTGGGCGGACACTGTCAGGGTTGGTCACAGATCCCAGCCTCTCAGCACCCGGAGCCCAGGGTGGGCAGACACCCTCAGGGCTGGTCACAGATCCCAGCCTCTCAGCACCCGGAGCCCAGGGTGGGCGGACACTGTCAGGGCTGGTCACAGATCCCAGCCTCTCAGCACCCGGAGCCCAGGGTGGGCGGACACCCTCAGGGCTGGTCACAGATCCCAGCCTCTGGCACTGGGAGCCCAGGGCGGGAGGGCTCCTCCCCTCCCCCACGCCAGGGGGATTCAGTGCTTTCTGGGGCTCAACACACTGCCCCACAGGGAGGCAGAGGGTCCCCGTGTGCGGGTGCTCAGCACAGTCCTCTGGTCCCTTACCACTCGGGTGCCACAGGCCTTGGGACAGCCTTCCCTGTGGTCGGCACCCCAGCACTAGACGCCAGTCGCAGCCGCCACTAGATACTTTGTTTCCTGGGAAAGCGCCGATCCCTCCGGGACTCACCGCTCCCCTGGGTCCCTCTGCCCTCGACGGGGCTCTCCTTCCCCTCTCAGGGTGTGGGATCCCCGCTTTTGGATGCGGGTCTGCACTCCCGAGGGGAGGGAGCTTTGCAGCCTCCAAGCCTCTGGGCTTGGAGCCCAGTACAGGCTTCAGGGGGGGCTTTCTATGCCCCCCCCTTTACTGGACTCCTTGATGTTTCTTCAGTGCTCCCCACTCAGGTATGTTTCTCTGTTTTTCTCCAGCTGGCTCCATGGGATTTTAGGAGTAAATCGAGTCTGTGGCCGGGAGCGGGGTGCTCTGCTGCTTCTCACAGGGCCGCCAGCTTCCCCTCGCCGCCGTTTCAGCCTGCTAATTCCAGCCTGCTAATTCTTTGGGTCTGGCCCTGTCAAGGCAGCTGCGGGCAGGACTCGAAATTCAATAAATCTAGGAGCTTTTTTCATAGCTAATTTTTAAGTTGATAATTTTGTATGGTCCTCAAATGATGTTATAAATATCCAATGGCTCTTGGCAGAAAAGGCTCCCCACCCTGCTGTAGAGTGTGCGCGCCCGGCGGCTTCCTGCCTCTGAGCCGGGTGCAGTGGATGGAGCCGGGGCTCCACTCAGGCCTGTCTGTCCTGTTCCGTTTCGGCCAGTGATCGGCTTCGTTTTGAGGGTGTCTCTCTGGTTGGCAAGAGGGAGGGTGGACTTTGTGAGCATGAATTTACAGCGTAGATTAGTGAGGTTA
Organism: Miniopterus schreibersii; assembly: GCF_964146895.1. Lineage (NCBI taxonomy): Eukaryota > Metazoa > Chordata > Mammalia > Chiroptera > Miniopteridae > Miniopterus > Miniopterus schreibersii. Next base: position 70,721,174 of record NC_138111.1, on the reverse strand, counting down.
GATTAGACTTAGAGCTTGAGAAGAGCATAGTCCGTCTGTATTGCTGGTGGGCTTCGTATTAGCAAGTCCGCCTGCTGCCTAAAGTGCCTGTGACCCGCATCCATGCTCGCGCTGCTGGGCGGCCACGGACGTGCCCGGAGCGGGCCGTGCGAGGCCCAGCCGCGGTTCCCAGGGGTGGGAGGGCGGCGCTCGGCCCCCCGTCGGCTCCTGGCCTGCGGTCCCGGGACCCCGTGTGTCGGTGCCTCACTGTTGAAAGTGCACTGGCTGATGGTGCTGAGAGTGCTGTTCCCGAGAGGAGGCTGGGCTGCCTCACCGGCCGCGCGTGTGTTAGACGGGCTCCCTTCCGGGGGCGTCACGGCTGCTGCCTGAGCTCAGCGCTGGCGAGCCACCGGCATCAGTTAAACGCGGCGTCTTTAGGCGGAAACCCAGGTTGAAGCGAGGGGACGTGTTGTGGGCTGGTGAGCATGCTGTGACCACGGGCTGTCCCCACGGCGCCTCTGTGCCCTGCCTCAGTGTCTGGGCCACATTGTGGGGCAGTTACCGCCGGCCCTGAAGCTCGCTGCGGAGAAGCCACAGCTCCCTGGCTCTCCTGGACAGCGCCCGTTCCTCCCGCCCTCCTGAAGTGTGCTCTTCGCGCCTCTGCTTTGCAGGTTACTTCCTGAGCTTTCTGGAGCCTGTGAACAATATCACCATAGTCCAGGGCCAGACTGCGATCCTGCACTGCAAGGTGGCTGGCCACCCGCCCCCCAGCGTGCGCTGGCTGAAGAACGACGCCCCAGTGGTGCAGGAGCCCCGGCGCGTCATCGTCCGGAAGACCGAGTATGGCTCTCGGCTCCGCATCCAGGACCTGGACACAACAGACACCGGCTACTACCAGTGCGTGGCCACCAACGGGATGAAGACCATCACCGCCACCGGTGTCCTGTTCGTGCGGCTTGGTGAGTGGGGACGGGAGGGGCCGTCAGTCTGCGGCGAGGGAGCCTCAGCCCTGGGTGGCAGAGTCGTTTGCGTTTGAAACGGAGCACACTCGCCAGCAGAGAGGCCTTAGTTCCCGCCGCCTCCATGGTGCCCGAGGCCTTGGCTCACCCTGCTCCCTTTTCACTAGTAAGAAAAGAAAAGGGACACGGTGGACATGCCGGACACGGAACGTAACCCCAGGCACAAAGAGGAGCTGGGAGATTACCCAGCAGGCCGCAGGTCACAAAGTCAGCCTGCGGGAGGCTGCCACACAGCCTGAGGCCCCAGAGACACCTGGCCTGCCGAGAGGAGGGGCGAGAGCCAGCGTGATGACAGCTCTGTACTCTGTGCTGATGGCCGGCGGGAGTGTGCCCCCTTTCATGCCCGTTTTGAGAAGGTCCCTGGCATGCCCCAGCCTGTCACACTAACCTCAAGCCACTCTGTCAACCAATTAGGAAAATAGGTCTGTGAATCAGGGCTGGATGAGGAGAGAAAAAGAGAAAGACAGTAAAAACTCCAAAAGTATGTCCAAAAACCCTGCCTGGTGTGGCTCAGTGGTTAGTCAGCCTGCACACTGAGGTGTCGCGGGTTTAATTTCCGGTCAAGGGCCCGTACCTCGGTTTCAGGTTCAATCCCTGGCCCCTGTTAGGGCGCGTGCAGGAGGCAGCCAATCGAAGTGTCTCACATCGATGTTTCTCTCCCCCCCCTTCCACTCTCTCTCAAAATCAGTGGAAAAAAATCCTCGGGTTAGGATTAACAACAACAACAAAAGCCCCCAAAACATGCCCACATGTTTCTGCACAGACAGGGAGTGCCGCTCCATGTGTGCGGTTTCCGTTCCTGGCTCAGCATCCTGGGCGGGGCAGAGCCTGGCCGAGGGCCACGCACCACCACGGAGCGCCCTGGGCCGGGGCCACCTGCGCCACTGCTGGGCTGGAGAGAAGCTTGATTCCTAATCATGACGTTTTAATAACATGCCGTTTTTTTTATTTTCAGGTCCAACACACAGCCCAAATCATAATTTCCAGTAAGTACCTGATTTCCTCAAACCATGTTCTCCTCCTCTGAGGGTTTCTGTTATGTAAGGATCCAGGTTTTAAGTCCAGTGGCCACATGTGTTTGCTGAATTTGCTGGGCTTTGGCAGGACTTCACACAAGGGTGGCAGTGCGTTCGCTGTGGCATGGAAAACAGTGATGTTGTCCAGTCAGTGTCAGGAGCGATGTCATAAAAACAGGTATTGCTAGTTCATTTCATCTCTCATGACCTTCCAAGCGCCTGGCAGAAGTGTCAGCACACGACCAGGTTGCCGGGGACCCAGCCTGGTGTTCAAACACATTTGGAACCCGGGAGGCAGTTCTCCCTGAAATCCCAGTACCACCCACAGCCGTAGACGGGGTCCAGGCCCAGTTCAGCCTTGAGGAGACTGAGGTTCGGAGCCTGGCTCAGGGTTTTTGCTGAGCCGTGAACTCAGGCCTCTGTTTCCTGGTAGAGTCTTTCCCCCACACCCACCCACCGTGGGAAGATCCCCCTCTGGACCGGGCGGTCTCCTCGTGAGCTGAGAAGAGACTTCAGTGCCGGTGTCTGAGGGAGCAGTGGCGTTGGATTCCTCATTTCCCACCCAGACATATCAGAACCACAGCTTCAGCTCTGTTCTGTGGCTGGCTGGGCCCTGTGTGCCCCTCCGTGCCCCGGGTGCTGCATAAAGCGCTGGCTCTGGGGTGGGCGCACAGCAGGCGCCTCCTGCCCAGGCAGGCTGGGGAGCCATGGTGAGTGTTCCTCCTTAGTCACTCATGCCCATGAGGAGAAAGGGAGTTGCATTAAGGGAACATTGTGGGGCTTTAGAAAAGGTGTATCATTTCAAATGAGTTATTCGTCTCTTTTCTTTAATATTCATATCATTAATTTATATAAGTATATAACAAGTGCTGTATATTAGAGTATACAAATATAACATTATAATGCAATTTATTAAATATCAAATATATTTAGATACTTAAATTTTACATAAAAACTCAATATTTTTACACTTATTTTCTTCTCATTTTAAATCAACACATTTGTGCAGACAGTTCAGGCAGTTCTGGTAAAGCGACACTTGATACTGTCCCATCCCTCTGGCCTGTGTCCTGGGCCCTCCACGGTCACCTGGGTGTGCAGAGTGGGGCCTTTCTCAGCTTTGAGTGCAAATAAGTACCTAGAGAGGGAAAGCATCTCACTTTTACTCACTTTTTCACATAAATGATATTCTACTTGACATGTTTAATTAACAGCCAGTACATTTAAGTTTCCCTGGTATCCTTCTGTCTCTGCGGCCACGGAGTGCGTGGCTGCTCCCACCGTGCCCAGAGTTTCTGCTGTCCACACGCTCCGTGGCCTCCCTGCCTGTGTCCCAGGACTGGCGGACAGTCTCTCTGAGGGGATCTGAAGAGCGGAGCATGGAGGGGCACACGTGGGCATGCACATGCTGCTTCCCTGCCACACCTGAGAGGACCCGTCCCTCCTTGACCCCAGCCTGGTCCCCAGGTCCAAACTTTGGCCCTTCTGAGGAGGAGAGCTGTACTGACTGCCTCATTCCCTTTCCTGTCCCCACTGCCACCCGAGGCTGCTCAGTTTGGACGTCTCCTGCCACTCGTGGTTCCCCTTTGTCACCTGTCTGTCCGTCGTCCTTGCCCGTTGCCCTTACATCATTTCTTAGTGATTTTTTTTTTCTCTCAACCTTTTCATACAAAAAATTCACTGATGTACAAAAATGCAAAAATGTGACAATGATAACATATGAAATCCTGTGACTGAGTCCCCGAGGAGCATGCAGTGGTGCGCATCCACCCGCCCATACAGACTCTGGTGGACACATAAACTAGTGCAAACCAGAGCTACCAAGAAAGGCCGGCGTGCGCTCCACCCCACCAGTCACAGACCAACATCTACCGCAAACATCAGTAACAGAGGTGGCACCTCCCAGGAGCAGCAAGGCAGCTTCTTACTCACAATGAACCAGCACAGATAAACCCAGCAGGAGGAGCACTGGGTACTGAGATTTAGGATAGTCACTCACGAGGATCGTCACAATCCCAATGTAAGGAACAAATCGTCCTATCAGATCCTTTCGACAGCCTGTGATAGGGAAGTTAGGGCCCCCCATTCTATAGATGAGGAAACAGATGCTCCTGGCCACGGCACGTGGCTTCTGTGGCAGAACCAGTACCGGATCTGAGTCTTAGGCATCTATTTGGTGGCTCTAATTCAACCTGCTGACTCAGAGCTGGGGTCGGGTTGTCGCCATGATCTTCACGTTGGGAACTGTCAATGCCCTTGCTCGCCCCACGACATCTTTTTCTCTAGCCAGTGCTGCCCTTGTCTGTAGAGGCCTCAATCATCAACGGCATGATTGTCTCCTTTGGTCAAAAACTTGATGTGTCCACTTTGCTTTTCATGGATATTCAAGACTCGGTGAACTCTAGGAATCTCTCTTCCTTCTTTTCTAAAAACAACAATTTCTCCCATTCGTATGGGATCCTTCAACTCGATTCGTTAGGAAGAGATCTCTTCTAGGAAATGCAGGCTCCCTGCTGCCCCTGAGCACCACTGCACTTGGACTTTCACTTCCAGTTAAGACCGCTCACCCCTTCCAGATCATTAGTGCTGAGGAGGCAGCTGTTCTAAAATTTAGGACTTGGTAATACAGCTCACCCGCCGCTTGTTCATCCGCCGCACATCGTCCAAGGAATCTAGGGACAGCATGGTGGGGCCGGCGAGGATGACAGCAGCCACAGAGAGGGCGCGATGTGACCAGCGGGTGGAATGGCTGACACCGGGCTGAGCTCGCACTGGACGCTCTTAGTGATTTTTAGTAATTATTTATCTACTTCTTGATAACATAGGAATTTAAATTTTGTGTCATTTGTCAACAATTATATAGGTTTCCATGTGTCTTATTAGAGAACACCCTAATTTCCTTGAAGTATTCTGATGGTATTTTTATTGGAATAGTAATGAATTTTTAGATAAATTTGGGAAAAATTAATATTTAATTGAATTGTCAAGGACCACTTTATTCATACTTTAAAATATCCTTTTTTCCTAACATTTATTACGAGAAATTTCAAACATAAGGAAAAGTAGAAAGAATTTCATCCAGTCCGTATACCTACCAACTAGACCCTACTGTTTACATGAATTACACCTGCCAGCTAATCGCCTCTCCCCACCCATTTCCACCCGTCAATGTGTCCTACTTTTTTTTTCATTTCACAAGTTGCAGGTAGTTGTACACTCATCCTGACATTTTTCAGCATGGAAATCATTAGCGAGTTCAATGTCTGTGCATTCCTGTTTCATTTTTGAGTTAACCTACGTACAGTAAAACGCACAGATCTTAAGTATTCTATCAACAAGGCCCAACAGATGCAAAAACCTCTGCAATCCAAACCCCTACCAGGCACAGAGCATTCCCGACACTCCAGGAAGTGACGCCGGGCGACCTCCCAGTCCACTCCCCTACGCCCCTGCCAACTGCTCTCCTGTCTTTTCTGCGTGGACCAGTTTTGCGTGTCCTGGAACTTGACAGAAATGAGTCCCGCGGCGCACAGCCACGTAAGCCCGGCCCCCTTTGCTGGCCTGTCTCCCGGATGTATCAGGGTTGCTTCCTGTTCCTGAGCGGCCTTCCAGCTGGTGCGCCCTGTCCTGCTGCGGGCTCCCGAGTGGACGGCACCTTTTCGCTGCCACGGATAACCTGTGGTGGGTTTCTCATACAGGTGTTTTGTAGACATATATTTTCATTTCTGCTGGGGAAATACCAGACCTCCCCGTGCAGTGGCTGTGGCCTCCGTGCTCCCAAGGCAGGTAGCAGAGCTCTGGGCAGTGCACCCCTCCCCAAGCAGTTGGTCTGGCCAGTCTTTGTAACCTGGGCCGTTCTGGTGTGAGTTATTTATGGAATACTTAAGGTTTGTGCATTGCATTGTAAGTTTTAATTCTTTATATCATACTAACGTCCCCCCAAATAATTTTTATTTGTTGTTTTTAATTTTCAAACAAATTCATTTAAAATTATAAAGTTTCCTCTGAATGCCATTTTGGCAAAAATTTCCCCCACCTCAGTCCCGCCTGAGAGACATAGGCTTTTATTTTCCTGTTTTTGTTGCATTATGATCAGTGAATTTGGGGTGTATTTTACTTTTCGTAATTTGTTAAGATTTTCTTTGTGACCAATTAGATATGTTCAATTTTTGTGAATATGTCCTGTCGTTTCAAATAGTGTTTTCTGGTGGTGGCCACATATATCGCAATTTATATATTAGGTCACATTTGTTAAGTGTGTTATTAAAAATGTCTATACTTTTTGGTCCACACCAGTTACAGATAGCTGAAAATACGTGAAAGTCAACCATGCTCATTCTGGATTTGCCTATTTCTATCAGCTGTCTATTTTTTAAATGTGCGTGCATGTTCTTAATGCCTGTGGGTTTGAGGCTGCACAGCTTTGTTACGTTTTGTTTCAAAGTCCCTAATAATGCTTTTCCTTGAGTTTAGTTCACCACGTAAGGCTATTGCGCAGCAGCTTTCTCTTCATTTGCATTTGCTGCGCCACTTTTCCAGTTCTTGTCCCACTTTCCCCAGCCTCCTCGCGTTCTGCTTTATGTGGGCCTCTTGTAAGTAGCACGTAAGTGCATTTTCTGGAGGTCGGTCAGGAGGTTTTTCGTCTGGATTTGATGCTAACACGTGCAGGCCGTGTTCATTTGACACACACGGTGCGGAGCATTCCTCGCGGGCCCCCCGGTCATCCTGCGCCGCCGAGGGAAGGCAGCTGCTCCCGCTGCCACATGGCCTCCGCTGGGAAGGTCTGTCTGCATCTCGGTGTCGCGGTGGGCGGCAGTCCTCGGGGATGGAGACCTGCGACTGGAATTGTAGGCGTGACCTCCCACGGGAAGCAGAGCCCCCCGCAGAGCTCTAGTCCTTACTCCCCCATGTTTTTCAGCATGTGGTATTATCAGAACTTCAAATTTCGCCAATGTCTTGGGTGTCCAGGAGCAGTTTATAGTAATTTTACATTAGATTTGACCAGTAGTGAAGTTGAACATGTTTTTGTTGGTTTAAGAGCCATTGACTTGCCTGTTCGTGTACAGTTTACCCTCCTTGTTTGAGGATTTCACACCTGCCAATTCTGTTAACTCTCTACCGTTTCTTTGTAGCCCCCAAATCGATACTCGGGGTGTTTTCACGGCACCTTATGGATGTGTGCAGGGCAGTCACCCAAGGCACACGGTCCCAGTGGAGCGGAGGTGTGCCTTCTTGTTGGAGCCCTTCCACTGCAAACAAGTGTCCTTTCTGTGGTCCGTTTACAGTTCATGCTTTTATTGATGATTTTACTGTTGAATGACCCCAGCATGGTGGGAAGTGCAGCCTGGTGTTCCTTAGTGAGAGGGCCGTGACTGCCCCCACAGGACATGTGTGACATGAGCTTCCCGGCAGGCATCTCAGCACAGTTGGCATGAGCTGTGTCAGTAACACAAAAGAGAACCACACGTTACGCAAGGTGATGCACCGATCAGTTGATGAGAATGTCAGGACTACTTGCAGAGAACTGTCTGTTTTTCCAGTAGGAGCAGTGGCTCACTGCTTGCTAATTCAGTGTTCAAAGCGACTTTATAGAAAATAACTACCACAGACAACCAGAATGGCCTGTATTTTGTTCGTATTTCATTAGGACATTTGTCTTTTCCTTACTGATTTGCAGGAGTTTTAAACTATATTCTGGGTATAACTTTTACACAGTCTCACTTCATCTGGAATTGATTTCATGGTGTAAGCTAGGGCTCTGTACCGTGTTTCCACGTCCATGGCCTAGTGCCTGGGCACCATCTAGGAGTAGCCTCATGTATGATCAGGACATTTACTGTGGCCTCTGTCACCTGTGAACATCCTGTGCATGAGAGCTGCCTCCAGGCTCGGTTTCCACCAGCAGCTGTCCCTCGAGCAGTACTATGTATTCTAACAGCATAGCTTTAGAGTGTATTTTGCTATATAACGTGTACAGAAATAGTCTCACCTACTACTATGGATTGAATTTTCTCCACCAGATTCATACTTTGAAGCCTTAATCTCCCACCCCCTCCCCCACCATGGGACTGTCTTAGAAATAGAGCCTTCAAGGAGGTAATTAGATTAAATGAGGTCGGTCTTAAGGGCTGGGCCTGATCTCCCCCTGTCCCTGCTCTCTCTGTCTTTCTCTGCCTTTGGGAGCTGGGAACTGAATAGACCAGCACTTCGATATTGAACTTCTCAGCTCCCAGAACTGTGAAAAATTGTCGAAGTCGCCTATTCCTCGTATTGGGTAGGGCTGTCCAGGCCGCCTGGTGCATCTCCCTGTTACTGTATCATTTTTCTGAGTTCTCTTGACTGTTGTCTTTTACTCTTCCACTGAGTTTTATCAGCTCTACTTTCACTTCTGTTGCACGGAAGCTTGGCTTTTGCGTTTACTTTTTCAGGCGCAGGGTGATAGGGTAGTTTTCTCCCTTTTTAATCCTTACCCAAGGATATTTTTTCCATTGCTTTTGGGGGGGGGGGACGAGAGAGAGAAACATCGACTGGTTGCCTCCTGCACGGGCCGGACCAACCCAGGTACATGCCCGTGACTGGAATCGAACCCGAGACCCTTCAGTCTGAGGCTGGCGCTCTAACCACTGAGCAAGACCGGCCAGGGCTAGTTCTCTCCTTCTGCCGTATCACTGTTAGGTTACTCGACAGTTCCTGTTATTAAGTAACTGGACAGTTCCGGACAGCTTCACATGGTCAGGGTAAGCTGTCCCTCAGGGACCTCGCTGTGTGGCGGTGGCTCTCGCTCGATCCGCGTAGCCTGAGGCACCGGCCCGTCCGCAGCCTTCTTCCTGCTGCCACGATTTTTCTCCCCGTGGACTGTGTTTCAGTGGACTTAGCGCCACCTCTTTTATGATGTCTCTGGAAGTTACCCAAAAGGGAGACAGAATGGGCGACTCAGTCGGCTTAAACCAGAACCACTCCCAAGTTCTGTGTTTTTGTCACTGGAATCTCGGGAGCTGGCCCTGTGCTGGCTCCTCTTGGCCATTTTCTGGTAAAGCGTGCAGCAGTCGGGGTCGTCCGCGGCTGCCCAGGGGGTTGTACCGGGGGCGCTTGTCCTGGGTGCGGTGCCCCAGCGCTGGGACGCCCTCTGTCGGCCCCGGACCTGGGACAGGAGTGGCTGCAGCGGCTCAGCCCCGCCACGCCCAGCGGGGCCCTTGCACGCCCGCACGTGTGTGCCCGGCGGTGTGGCGGACATCGGTGTGTGCTGAGGGAGGGAGGCGACGGGAGCCCTCGAAGGTTAAGGCAGTTTCTACCATCTAAAATGGTTTTCCCTTGCGCCCCCGTGGGGGCGGAGTGAGGAGCATGTGTGGAACAAAGCTTGAAGACAGGCCGATTCCCGCAAGTGCGGGTTCGGGGGCAGGGGCCCTGGGGCTTACCCAGGCCGGGCGTGGGCAGCCTGCGGGCAGCAACGCAAGACTGGGTGCCTCCTGTTCCAGGCATGGGCTTCATTTGATCTGCTCTTCCAGCGAGTGGTTCACCTTCCCCGTCGTGGGCCCTGCGTGCACCGTGGGTAGCCTGGTGGCGCGGAGGGGGGCGGCGGGGCGCAGGCAGCCTGCGCTCCCCGAGGCGTGGGCACGGGACTTCCTGCGCCGGTGCTGTGGCCCTGGGCAGCCTCGAGGCCCACAGGTGTGGCTCGCACAGCGTGCTCCAGCAGACGGCCGCCTGAAGGAAGTGCGCTGTGCTGTGGACAGGTCAAAGTCATGTTAATTCTCAGCTTCTGGAAATCCGCCTGCCTCGGGGCCGAGTCCTGAGCCCTCTTCTGCTTTACTTCCCAAGCTGTGTGGCTCCAAGGCTCCAGCCGTTCCCCACCCATATGTTCATGGTCCGGCGTCGGGCCCAGGTCTGAGGTGTCTCCCTGTCTCCAGGCCCCCAGGTGCAGCTGCTTGGTGGGTGTCCCCAGGCGGTGACGCAGGCACTCTGCACGTCTGAGCAGAGCCTGCCGTCTTCCACCTCATACTCCTTCCATGGCTGTTTTGGGGGAATTTGTCATAAATCTAGTTCAGACTTTATCCTAATTACAGGAAAATAGAACTATTAAAACAACAACAACAACTGCCAACTGACAAGCCGGTAATTAAAAATGACTCAGGAGGAGCCTTGCTGCTGGGGAGGCAGACAGATGGCCGACGCTCAGCGTTTGATGCTAACGACCCTGAACCACCAGCCTGATCACGTTGAGTTGGAAGGAGGAGAGAAGCGAACTTCATCTTTTTCTCTGTGACTTCTTGTTACCATGTTTTATTTTTTGGGAAATGTAACTTTCTTTCAATACCATAAACTTAGTCATTTTCAGGGATGTGATGCAGGCAGCCTTGGGTAAAGTAATTAGAGGACGCACTCTCCTTATGGCCCCGCGGGGACACAGGTGGAGATGCTTGCACTGCAGCAGCAATGACATTAGCACTTGGCCTGCAGTGACACATTTGATGCCCCCACTGAGCCTTCTGGGTTCACCTGAGCCCACATGCCAGCTGTTATGCCCCATTATGCATGGGTGAGAGCTCTTTACACGATGACCTCCGAAGTCACCCAAAGCAATACCCGCCCCCCAAGGTTTACCTGAGAGGGGCCAGCCCCCTAAGCTCCGTGGCAGAGCATAGCATTTACTTCCCCATGGACTGGTCACGTCAGAGCAACTGTTGTTCTGCCTCCGGTGCGTCGTGTGAACCTGGCCTTAGCGATGGCTGAGGTGGACTGGATTTTTATCACATGGATGTTGGTGCTGGGTGTGTTCAGTTGGATCAGGTGGATGCTTTTGCCACATTTAATCTGACGTTGGTATAATTGGATGCTAGGAGTATGTCATCTTGGAAGTAGAGAGAAATCAATATAAAGTATGGTATTTGATTTTCAAGGAAATCATTCAACAAATTTACATTGAGGGCCAACTATGTGCCGGTTCCTGTCCAAGGTGTTGTGGATACAGCAGTGACTGAAACAGACAAAAACTAGCAACGCCTGGTGCTGCTTACATGCTCTTAGGAGGCCTCTTTCAAAAAATGTGATGGTTGATTCTTTGCATGGTTTATTCCTTTTTATTGGTGACATACATTCTATTGTATGAATGTGTGTTCATCTGTGTATATGTTTATCTGTTCACCCGTTGATGGACATTTGGGTTCCTAATGGGGCAGTTATAAGTAAAATGCTATGAACACTTACGTTTAAGTATTTTTGTGAACATGCTTTCATTTCTCTAGAATAAATTCTAGCTGTGGGGTTGCTGGGTGAGATGATAAATGTACATATAGAATATAAGAACTTGCCTAACTCTTCCCCAGACTTACATGGCACCCACAGTGGATGAGGGTTCCGGCTGCTCTGCTTCCCCACCCACACTTGCTGTTGTTGGCCATTTAACATTAGCCACTCTGGTGTCTATTGTGAAGACTCATGGTGGTTAATGTACTTCCCCATCACTAAAATGGGACCATCTTCTCAGGCTACACTTCTGTGAAACGTTTGTTAGGCCTTTTGTCCCGTTTTACTGTGTTGTTTTCTCACTGAGTTTTGGGAGGTCTTTACGTATTCTGTATACAATTCCTTTGTCGGATACATAAAATGTTCTCTCCCAGCCTGTGGTTTGCCTTTGTATTTTCTCAATGCTATCTTTTGCTGAACAGGAAAACTTAACTTTGTTAAGTCTAATTTGTCATTTTTTTCTTGTATGCATCATGTCTAAAATCTTTGCCTTTGTCTGCCTCAGTACTGTAAAGATGCCCTGTGCTTCCTCCGTGTTATAATTTTAGTGTTTATGTGTCGGTCTGTGATCCGTCTCAGAAGCAGTGTTTGTGTACAGTGTGAGCTGTGGATTTAAGTTCATTTTGTTCCACACAAATGTCCAGTTGTTCAAGCACCAGTTTTGAGTGGATGGCCCTGCCCTCCCGGAGTGCCCGAGTGCCTGTGCTGAAAACCAGTTGACGCGTGAGGGTCTGCTCTGGGGCGCTCCCCACGTCTGCTTCTCTGTTCCTACAGAGTCCGGGCAACTGCACCGTCCCCGTGGCGCTGCAGCCGGGGGGGCAGATCCCCGCCGTCCGTGGCGCTGCAGCCGGGGGGGGCAGATCCCCGCCGTCCGTGGGCGCTGCAGCCGGGGGGGCAGATCCCCGCCGTCCGTGGGCGCTGCAGCCGGGGGGCCAGATCCCCGCCGTCCGTGGGCGCTGCAGCCGGGGGGCCAGATCCCCGCCGTCCGTGGGCGCTGCAGCCGGGGGGCCAGATCCCCGCCGTCCGTGGGCGCTGCAGCCGGGGGGGCAGATCCCCGCCGTCCGTGGCGCTGCAGCCGGGGGGGCAGATCCCCGCCGTCCGTGGCGCTGCAGCCGGGGGGGCAGATCCCCGCCGTCCGTGGGCGCTGCAGCCGGGGGGGCAGATCCCCGCCGTCCGTGGGCGCTGCAGCCGGGGGGGCAGATCCCCGCCGTCCGTGGGCGCTGCAGCCGGGGGGCCAGATCCCCGCCGTCCGTGGCGCTGCAGCCGGGGGGGCAGATCCCCGCCGTCCGTGGCGCTGCAGCCGGGGGGGCAGATCCCCGCCGTCCGTGGCGCTGCAGCCGGGGGGGCAGATCCCCGCCGTCCGTGGGCGCTGCAGCCGGGGGGCAGATCCCCGCCGTCCGTGGCGCTGCAGCCGGGGGGCAGATCCCCGCCGTCCGTGGCGCTGCAGCCGGGGGGCAGATCCCCGCCGTCCGTGGGCGCTGCAGCCGGGGGGCCAGATCCCCGCCGTCCGTGGGCGCTGCAGCCGGGGGGCCAGATCCCCGCCGTCCGTGGCGCTGCAGCCGGGGGGGCAGATCCCCGCCGTCCGTGGCGCTGCAGCCGGGGGGGCAGATCCCCGCCGTCCGTGGGCGCTTGCGTGGTGGTTTTAGCTCTTCTGCTACCTTTGCACTTGCAGATAAATTTAGAATCATTTCGTCAGTTTCTACAAAACTGGGATGTTTTTCAACTTTTGACTTTGAAATGACTTCAGACCTATAGAAAAGTTACAAAAATAGTAATAAGTGGCCCCATATGCTCTTCACCCCGGTTTACCAGTTCTTATCATTTTCCCGTCTTTGACTTACCATTTCCTCGGCATGTTTGTACTGATTTTTTCTGAACCATTTGAGAGTACGTTGCATTCATTACACTCCTCCGCCCCGTAGTGCTCGGGTGTGTGTTCCTAAGATTGGTGCCGTCTCCTAACAGAACTGCGGCCTCAGATTCAGGGTGCATGTCTTGGGACTGCCATTGGTGCTCTGGTTTCTTTAATCGACCTGGTCGTGGTGCCTCGATCCCTCTCCCGTGGCACCGGGCCCTCACCGGGCTGCTCTAGACTCAGCTCGGCCGTCTGTTTGCAGAGATTGGTTTTTCCTGTTGAAGCCACTGTGTTCCTGGTCCATCGCCCAGCTTATAATGTCTATTTTGCTGAGTTCAGTCTGCTGCTGTTTGGTGGAGCACATTGCCTGTTGGGTCGGGGGCATGCTGGTCTGTAATGTTCTTAGGGCGTGCTTGTCAGGTATTTCTGTCGAGGTTGTGAATGGGAAGGCATCCCTTACGCCTTCGTTTTCAGAAGGAGTTTGTGTAAAACTGCTGATGCTTCCTCCTTAAATGTGTCACAGAATTCATCAGTTTCTGTTTGGAGCTAGAGTTTTAATTGTGGGTTTTTTATTACAACTTCAAGTAAGAGATACAGGGCTTTTTGGAGGTTTTATTTCTATTAGCACTAATTTTGACGTGTGTGTTTTTCAAGGATTTGCCATTTTTTTTCTAAGTTGTTGGATCTATGTTCATATATTTGTTCATAATATTTATTATCTTTTACTATTTGTTACAGTCTTTGGTGGTGCCCCTTGCGCATTCCCGGCGTTGGTAATATGTGTTTTCTCTTTTCCTTAATCGGTTTTTCCAGGTGTTAGCAATTTTGTTAACTTTTTAAAGAACCAACTTTTGGCTTTATTGATCTTTCTATTCTCTATTTTATTGATTTCTGCTCTCATCATTAATATTTTCTTATAACTCTTATAATTACTTCAGGTTTAATTTGACATTCTTTGTCTAATTTCTTAAGGTGTAAAACCTTATCTAACTTAAGTACTTACAGCTATTAGGTATTTACAGTATAAATTTATCTCTAATTTCTGTTTTAGCTGCATGCTATCCTGTTTTTATTTTTTATAATTTATATTTTCACATTCCATTTAAAATTCTATTGAATTTTCTTTGTATTTTCTTTTTTGAGCCCAAAGGTTATCTAGAAGTATGCTATTTAATTTCCAGATATTTGAAGTTTCTAAATATATTTTGTTATTGATTTCTGATTTACTTCTGTGTGATCAGAGATTATGGTTCTTTTAGACTTACTGTGGGCTGTTGTGTGGTGAGCCCTGCGACGGATGCTGCTTGTGGCCAGCACCGTTTTATGGAGGTCCAGTAGCTCAGGGGCGTCACTGTTTCCACTGTTGTTTCTTCACAATTTTTTTTTTTTTTGCCTAATGCCATTAACTGCTGAGAGACAGGTATTAAGATTTCCAACTATAATCGTGGATTTTCCCGGGCGGCCCTGCGCTCCGTCAGCCCTGGCTCGTGTGCTGCTGATTCTGGCTGCGTTCGCGCCGTCTTTGTGCCGATGGGCCCTCCACCTGGAAGGCGCTTTGGCTGAGCCTGGAGTCCCAGGCCCGCGGCCCTTCTCTCCGCCGGTGCGCTGGGGCTGTCACTCGGTCCGTGTCGCACTGTTTCTGACACGGGCCCCTTCGGTTCCTGCGAGGCTTCCAGGGACTTGGCTGCGGCACCCTGGGTGCGACCTCCTTTGTATTCACCTTCCTTGCTTTTCGCTGACGTTCCTTGGTCAGTGTGTAACTGGTTTTTAATCAGGTTTGGAGAAACATCTGACCATTGTTTCTCCACACTGTTTTCCCTGCTTCCTTGCGTCTCTCCTCTCCTCCTGGGGCTCGATTGCGCGTAAGTTAGACTCCTGTGCTCTCCCACAGCTCACTGAAGCTCTTTATTTTCTGTAAATCTTTTTGTCTCTCTTAGTTTCGTTTTGGAAATTTTCTATTGACCCGCCAGCTTACTTAGATTATTTTTGGCTCCAGAGAGTTTTCTTTGAAAGAGATTTTCTTCAGGGACGGAGAAGATGGAGGGGAGGCAGGCGCAGGCTGCAGTGAGGTCTCCGCAGCTCCGTCTCCACGGCTCACGCGTGCAGATTCCACGCTCGGGAGAGAGCCGGGAGGGTCTGCAAGTCCATCAGGTGAAGTTGGACACAACACGATTCCATTGGGGGCGGTTGAAATGCCTGTGGGTGCAATGACACCTGTTGTTACGCTTATGGGCAGGTTGCAGATTTGCTTGAAAACAAGTGACTTAATTACGGGCCTGAGCACTTGTCCAAAGTGTGTCCTCGAGCCCAGGCCCCTTTTCCTTTCCTCCCAGCAGACGGCAGCCTGATATCCCTGGCCCCTTTCACTGGCTCCTTGGAGCACCTTGAGGACACTTGAACAAGCACTGTGTACTTAGAACGATCCCCGTCAGCTGAAGGCAGGGCCTGTAGGTTCTACAGAGAACAATTTAAGGCTAAGGGGCTTGTGCAAGGGCCAAGAGGGAGGGAGTGCTTTGGGGAGCCTCCTGTCCTGTCCCCCATATTTACACATGAGGTCTGTGCTGTCTACGTAGCATGACAATTTATGTCTGTGGTGTAAGCACACCTCCTGGTGAAAACTCTGTGAGAGCCACACTTTTTGGAGTCCCCTCCATTTCAAAGATTTCTCTCCTGCAGTTTAAAGGTAAAAGAGTTTCTGGGTTATCATCATTTTCATAAAAGCCTCGCTTGCAGACAGCGGAATATATGGGGGGCATGCAAAAATGTCTCTGATGGAGTTTAAGGCTTTGATGAAACATGTGAGCGTTGAGCTTTCTGTGTGTATTAGGACATGGACATGGACATGGACCCCCTCGTAATCCATCCTTCACACCCAGGCCTCCCCTGCGCCCCCTTAAAGATGCTGGATTTTAAACAAGTTAATAGACTTTATATTTTAGAGAGATTTTAGGTTTGCAGAAAAGTTGAACATAAAGTACAAAGTGCTCTCATGTCGCCCCACCTTGTCTGCACATTCCGTTTCCTGTGAGTAACTTCTTGGGTTAGTGTGGTCAGCTCACAATGGATGGACACTGTTATGAACTAAAGTCTGTAGTATACACTCACTAACGCACCCTGAGGATGCAGCCGTTGGTCTTTCACTGGCTTCATAGTTTTGCCTTTTTCAGAATGTTATGTAGTTGGAATGCCTTCTTTCACTTGGCAGTACGCATTTCAGCATCTGCCATGTCATTTTTCTTTGTTGAGTAATATTCCACTCCGGACGGACCACAGGTTAGCAGCCATCACCTACTAAAGGGCATCTCGGATGCTTCCAAGTTTTAGCGATTATGGATTAAGCCGCTATAAAAGTCCCCATGCAGGTTTGTGTGTGGACACGAGCTCTCCATTAATTTGATAAATACCAAGGAGGAAGACGGCTAGATCATAAGATGCTGGATTTAAAAAGAAAATCTCACCGGGGTACTCACACCTCCCGGCGCACTCACGGACTGTGTGTTTTCCCAGAGACGATGACCACGAGGACGGGTTCTGCCAGCCTTACCGGGGCATCGCTTGCGCTCGCTTCATTGGGAACCGCACCATCTACGTGGACTCCTTGCAGATGCAGGGGGAGATCGAGAACCGCATCACAGGTAGGAGCGCAGGCTTTCCACGCGAGACCGTGGGCAGTGTGGCGCTGTCCCTGCGGCACGGGCGCTTGTGTTCTGTCCACTCTTAGCTTGGACGGTGCCCGCTCCCTGCCCATCGCAGTAGAAGCAGGTGCAGCGCCGCCGTGGTTTCCCCTAACACGTTCCTCCCATTTGTATGTTTAAATTAGCTAGTGCGGGTTGTTGAGAATATTCTTCTTCTAACACGCTCAGTTGGGTCTGCCGTGTGGTCGGAGCCCTGTGGTCCTGTCCCCACTGCCTCGCGGGTCTCCCATCCCAGGGCTGCCCCGCCAGGCAGCCGGCCCCGCACGCTCGCTGCACTGGACTTT
This sequence comes from Miniopterus schreibersii, assembly GCF_964146895.1. Classification (NCBI taxonomy): domain Eukaryota; kingdom Metazoa; phylum Chordata; class Mammalia; order Chiroptera; family Miniopteridae; genus Miniopterus; species Miniopterus schreibersii. Next base: position 70,704,086 of record NC_138111.1, on the reverse strand, counting down.
GCTCCGTCTGGCATGACTCTGCGCCCTTTTGGAGTCGGGGTGGGTTGAAAGGTACCCGGGCCTGGTTTCAGGTGTTTGGGAGAGAGGTTGCAGGCCGCCGGCCATGCGTGGGGACTCGGCAGTGAGCCCAGCCCTGCGGCAGCCCTCGGCTCCCAGGGGACGCCCCAGAGCCGAGAGACATGGAGCAGGTCATTGAGGAACGAAGCTGCTCCTCCATCTCGTTAGGAGTTAGTCCCTGGGTGATTGTTGGCCTTCAACCTTTATGCATTGACAGAAGGTCGTCTTGGGAGAAATCCCTTGAGAAGCGAGAAAATGAATTAAAGGAAAGCTCTGCAAAGCCTCCCGGTCTCTGCTGCAAAGGCACTCGCGTTTCTCCAGACTCTGTGAGAACGCAGGAAAGCCTTGTGACGGAGGCAGCTCTCCCAGCTTAGGTGGGTTCTCTCCGCGGCAGTTTTGACCTCCGCTGCCCAGGAGAATCCCCGCCCACCTCTGATGCTGGGTCCCAGGAGAGCCTGGTGCAGTTTGCCCTGTAAAGGGTGGGCATGAGGCTCGCAGGCAGAAGCCCAGGCAGGTGTCACTGAAATGTCCTTCTACAGTTAGGTCACCCCTGGCCTTGCCTTTTACCCTCAGTCTGTGGCGTCTAGGGTTATGGTCAGGCAGGGCCTGCCTGGCCCACGTTCCGGAGCCCCCCGAGGGCAGTAGTGGGATGTGGAGAACCTGGGAGGCACCATCTTGGTCCAGTTGTGAGAATGGTTTGCAAGCCCTGCTGTCTGTCACTGGAAAAGCTTTTTATACCATTTAAAGCAGAACTTCTCACACCTTTGACCCAACAGGCAGTAAGTAAAAGGTGTACTTTGCATCTTGACTTAGTGCACACACACGTATTTCACAGAATCGGAATGTGTTACAGGAGACACCCGTAATAAAAACAGTGCACTTAGAATTTTCTCTTCAGTTTTATTTTATTAAAGAAAATGTTGGGCCCAGCCGGCGTGGCTCAGTGGTTGAGTATAGTCCCCTGCACCAAGAGGTCACCCGTTCGATTCCTGGTCAGGGGTATGCCCTGGTTTCGGGCTCCATCCCCAGTAGGGAGCATGCGGAAGGCAGCCAGTTGATGTTTCTCCGTCATCGATGTTTCTGGCTCTCTCTCCCTCTCCCTTCCTCTCCATCTAAAAATCAATAAAAACATAAAAAAAAGAAAAAGTTGGTTGCACCCTTAATACGAACCAAGCACCCCAACACCCCCTGTTCTGTTTTACTTATCTTTTAAAATGCTAGCCACAGACTCCAGAATTAATTCTACACTAATTGGCAAACACTGATTCAAGACCCAAGATTGTCCCTCATGTATTTCTTCAGGAATTGTTTAAAGAATTAAGCAACTTGGATCTCTAGTCAGACTAATTTTATAACAGCTTTTAGATAAAAGTTTAGAATGAAGATTCTGTACATTCGTGGATTTCTGAGAAAATAAATGTGAAGGTGCTGGAGACCGCGGCGTAGAGACCGCGTCGGTGTGCCGTTGCCTGGAGCGTGCCCGTCAGCACTGGCTCCCAGGACTCCGGGCCTCCCACGAATGGGCCGCAGGAAGCCCTGGGGGCGCGTGCAGGGCTGGACAGCGGGAGGACAGGAGGTGCGCTGCACCCGCGGCACCCAGAACCCGCTCTCAGAAGTAAGCCCCACTTGACGTGCCTGAGGGGAGGGGAGGAGGAAATCGACTGGGGGTCGGCCGTGACCCCAGAAGTGCCAGGCGTGGCTCTCAGTCTCCTGCCCGAGAGCCAGGGCCGGCACCCTCAGCAGCCCTGCAGGCGGTCGCCAGCGCCACAGCACGGGATGGAACTGATTCACGCCCCGGTGTTTGGCCAGCCTCTGGTCCTCAACTTCACTAGGAGCCAGGAGTGACCATGGGGGCGAAGGATGGTGTGACCCACTGGCCACAGGGGGCCTGGCCGAGGCGCCGGGGACAGCACCGGGACACAGCTGGCACCACGGCCTGTGGGCCGCTCTTCTCGCCTGTTTACCGCTTCCGTGTGGGCTTTCCCTCCTGTGGGGTCTCAACAAGTCACTCTCAGATAGAGACACAGGCCCAGGAAGGGCCGAGGGACCACCTCCCACGGTCAGCAGCGGGCCCTGGCGGGACTGGCTCCTGGGATGTCGGGCCAGCAGCCCCGCCTGCTGACATAAGGGGCACTACAAGTGGGTGGAGCTGGGGCGCCCCAGGGACTAAATTCCAACGGCGCTGCAGGGTGCGTAGGGGAAGCGCCTCTTTCTTTAGCTGTCCAAGATCAAATCCTCCTAAGCAGGTCCTTCCCAGGTCAGAGTGGCTGGGCCTTCTGGCCGAGCCCCACTGCGGCAGCCTTCCCCCCGCCCCTTCGTTTCTCCATACCCGGTGTCAGGCTCTTCCTCTGGGCGGTTCATTCCCAACACACTCCATCTGGGGGCAGCTTGCCCCTAAAAAGCAAGACTGCACACCTGGCTCAGCCCTCCTGCTAGGGCTGCTTCTCCGCTTCTCCTTTACCACCCCCCCCCATGCAAGCCCCCCTTTCCCCACCTCCCAGTTCCTCAGCTCTCTACCCGGCACCCACCGCCCTCGGCACCCCTTTCCTCTGCCACTCCCTGTCCTCTGAGTCCTGCCAGTGCATGGCCCGGGCTGGCTCTCCGTGTGTTTGGCACACTCGCCTCCCTCCTCTGTCCTGGCTGCGGCCTCCGCAGGCTGCTGCGACCTGCCTGCAGGCCCCGGGGCGTCGAGAGCGAGGCCTCATCCTTGTGCCTCTTCACCAGTCTCCCGGTGGGAGCCGCCCAGCCCACGGCTTCTCCGGCTGCCCTGTGCTCGCAGAGCCCCAGGTTCCTGTCGGGGCCGGAGGAAGTGCCTTTGGGTCTGAAAGGGGGCCCTCCCGCCAGGCGAGGAGCATCTAGCAGGTGGTACCACGGGCCCAGTTTTCCTTCGCCTTGTTCCACCTTGATGTTTGTAAGCGAAGCCTAGGACCTTCTACGTCTGGGTCCAGTCAGGGCCGATGACGGCGGCCTGGGGCCCAGGTCCTGTGAGCGCCGGGGCCGGGAAGATAAGGTGGGGCAGGGGCGGGCGGGCCCTAACCACAGTCTCGCTCCTCCGCAGCGGCCTTCACCATGATCGGCACGTCCACGCACCTGTCGGACCAGTGCTCCCAGTTTGCCATCCCGTCCTTCTGCCACTTCGTGTTCCCGCTGTGCGACGCACGGTCACGGGTGCCCAAGCCGCGCGAGCTGTGCCGCGACGAGTGCGAGGTGCTGGAGAGCGACCTGTGCCGCCAGGAGTACAGCATCGCCCGCTCCAACCCCCTCATCCTCATGCGGCTGCAGCTGCCCAAGTGCGAGGCACTGCCGATGCCCGACAGCCCCGACGCCGCCAACTGCATGCGCATCGGCATCCCCGCGGAGCGGCTGGGCCGCTGTGAGTGCCCGGTCCCCGCCCCGCACACGGGCCCTCAGTCACTGCAGGTCAGGCGCAGGGCCCCTATTCCAGTAGAGCTGCAGGAGGGCTCAGGGCAGAGGGCGGGGCTGCCGGTCACAGCTCTGGCCACACCCGCGGGCCCCCGCTGGGGGGCACAGGTGAGTCACCCCGCCGCCCTGAGCCTCAGACTTCATTCCCTGAGGTGGAGCCACCTGCCGGCCACAGAACTGTGGGGCATCGGGGAGCAGGCAAGCCTCCAGACCCGCCTTGTGACCACAGGCACCTGTCCTCGCTGACCAGGCCGGGCCCTCCTCCAGGGCACCCCGGGAAGCTCCACACTGTTCCTTAGCCAAGGGGTCCCCAAGGTGCTGGGAGCCTGGTCGCCTGCCCACCGTGCTCTCCGAATCCTGCCACAGGGCTTTCTCCACATGACCTCGGACAAGCAGCTTAAATGCCGTTTCCTCGTGTTACACAGGAGTAGTAACTGCCGGCCTCGGAGGTGGAATGAAGAGTAAATGAGTTAATGTTTAGAAGCCTCAGAACAGTGTCCAGATGTGGGTAGCACTGTAACCGCCCAACACCCGGGTCTGGCTCAGGGAGCACGGCCTCCTCGAGGCGGAGTGGCGGGCGGCTGAGGTGCGGCAGGCTGGTGCTGGCTCCCCCTGCACGCTTTGGCTTTGCTTCCAGAGCCAGTGAACGTGAGGCTGGGGTTGAGCGCCTTGTTCTGGAATGGGGGTGCCTGCTGGGTCCCTAAGGTGGTTTCAGGATCATGGAATCACTTCCCCTTTGATGTCCCTGATGCACCCCAATTTCATTAGTGACTTTGGGACTTTATCAAATAATTATTTTTAATGCTGCTTTTCTTAGAGGGATGTAGAGTCCTCTGGTCTTTTGGAGACTCCAGTCTGAGTACATGCAGGCAAAGCGGTTCGCTCTCCTTTCTAGAGGAGCTGGGAAGGGTGTGCTGCCCGCGGAGGCCGCCTTCGCTTGCATCGGGCCTCCTAACATGTCTCGTCTCTTAGACCATCAGTGCTACAACGGCTCGGGCACGGATTACAGGGGGACAGCGAGCACCACTAAGTCGGGGCACCAGTGCCAGCCGTGGGCCCTGCAGCACCCCCACAGCCACCACCTGACCAGCGCAGACTTCCCTGAGCTCGGAGGGGGGCACGCCTACTGCCGGAACCCCGGGGGGCAGATGGAAGGCCCCTGGTGCTTCACAAAGAATAAACACGTGCCCATGGAGCTGTGCGACGTGCCCTCCTGTAGTGAGTGCCCCCCCCCCGCTCTCTCTCTCTCTCTCTCTCTCTCTCTAAGTGGTGGCTGCTGAAGGCAGTTGGTGGTGACGTGGACCGGGAGGCTGTTGGCTTGGGTGCCACCCATCCCACCATCATGACATTTATTTTAAATAAAACTATTGCTGGTTATAAAAGTAATATCTTGTCATTATACGACATTTTAAATTATAGAAAAGTGCAAATCACCCCTAATTGCCTCATTCTGTTTGCATTCTGCCAGCCCTTTTCCTGTGCCTGGTCCTGGGATATTCAGTTTGCATCTTGCTTCTCCGTTAACATTGTCACCTGACATTCCCAGTGTTAATCCACGTGCCCCATCACGGCGACGGCAGCTCCGCCTGTGCCTCCGCCCGCCTGCCACTCGGCTCAGCTTCCCCACGTGCACTCGGCAGAGGGAGGGAAAATAGAGCTTAAGTCTCTCACCACTGTCCCTGCAATTTCTCTATTAAATTATGACTGGAAGGGCTTGTCGGGAGTGGTTGCGGACTTTACAAACATTATTATCCTTCTTCCAGTATGTACGTCCCACCAGCTGCCGTCGCCGCCGGCCTGAGACTGGGCTGCCTTGCGAGCCTCCGTCTCGGCGCCTGGGGTGGGGGTTGGTGGGAAGCCCCTGGGAGAGACCGGGGGGCTGGGTGAAGCGCGGCAGGCTCACCGCCGCCTGGGCGCCCGGCAGCGGCCTGGCCCGCGGCCTCACGGCCAGCACGGGCAGGCCTGCGCCCTGTCCCCACCTCGGCGCTCCCGCTCACCCAGCCGTCCACGCACACGCTTCAAGAGCGTGTTCATTGCAGGAGTCAATTTTAAAAGTGGAAATGGCAGGAGTTAGATGATAGTATAGCTACTCTATGGAATACTACAGTGGTTTGAAAAATTTCCTGCAAGGATGGTCATGAGGTCCTGTGAAGGGAAAGAAGCAAGTTGTAGGTCATTAGCTGTATTATATCTCCCCTCCCTCCCTCCTTTCTTTTTACAAAAAAAAAAAATGAACGAAAGCGGTGTGTGTGTGTGCACTCTCTCTCTCTCTCTCTCTCACACACACACACACACACACAAGCCCTATATTTCTGGGTAAAGTTTGGGGACAATACGCACCAAACTTTTAGCAGTGATTTCCCATGACCTACAGAAATATTGAAATATAAGATGTTTTTATAATGAGCAGTTATTAGCTTTGTAGTTAAAATTAAATCAAAACATGAAGAAAAAATGTAACTTTTTTGACCTGGCAATTGCAGGAATCTTATATTGCAGAAATATTTGTACTTAGCAGAAATGCAAGGATGTTTATTTCAGAATCACTTTTAATAGCTAATAAGAAACAGACCAGCTGTTTCCCTGTAGGGGTTTGGACGATACCGTGGCTGGTGCACGGCCACCGAGGAGCCCCTAGAGCTGTCTGTCCTGTGCTACGTCTGAGGGCGATTATTCTGCCCCAGACCAGAAGCAGGGGTGCGGACGATAGGATCCTATTTAAAATGAATTCTATTCAAACTTCTGTTTTAAAAAGTATGAAGCTGCCGGTTCTGTGCGTCACAAGAGTTGACTATTGTAACTCTATGGTCCACGTAGAGTACGCACAGAACACCAGGTGGGCAGCAGCCCGTCGGCCGTGGCACAGCCCCTGGTGAGGTGGGTTGTTAGGAACAGTCACTGTCCTAACGCTACAGTTGTTAATAAGCATGTGCTCTGGTTGTGATGTTAAAAGATAACGATAAGTAAATGGTCGTACAAGTGTTTGGACGGCTCGGCTCACACCTCTGACTTGGCCTTGGCGTGGGTTCTCCCCCACCCCTCATAATGAAAACTGAGGCTGCACTGCCCCGAGGCTTCTAGAACATCTGCCTCCAGGCAGGGCCGGGAGAGTCTGTGGTGTTGCTTTATTTTATTTTGGTGCCAGGAGGCCAGGCTGGGTTTGGGACAGTGTTGTTTTTTACTGAGGCGGCAATAGTGTTCATTTTCAGAAGTGAATTCGGTCTTTCAGAGACCGTGTTACCAGAAATCACTTGTCACCTTTCAGATGGAGAGCTCGTTACCCCCTAGTCCCGTGTGCTTTTCACAGGGTGAGGGAGAAAGCTGCTGGGGTGGGGAAGCGCCCTTTCTGCTCCCGGAGCCCCAGCTCTGCTCGGGGCCAGCACTGCTGCCCGGGGCCACGGCGCCTGCCGGTCCTGTGGGGAGACAGCGCGCCCGGCCGCAGGCCTCCCTCTGTGCGCCCCTCGCCCACCGCCTTCCAGGTGCTGGTCCCCGGCTGCCTGCTCTGCAGGCCCTCACCGCGCTTCAAATCAAATGCTCCTGTGGTCATTATCCTAAAAGAATATGTTAACATACAAAATTGTGGACGGCCCTAAAATATGGCATGAAGAACAGGGTCGTTTCTGACCCCAGCACCTAGTTTCCCTCTCCGAGGACAAGGGCCAACGTGCTTCATCAGGGGCCGCAGAGGTGAAACCCGGCGGTGCGGGCGAGCGCCGCCCTCGGAGCCCACTGCTCTGCACTGTGGTCGGCCCCGGGCAGCTCTGGGGGCTCACGGGCCCACCGCGGGGCAGGGCGCGTCTGTGTGCGGGCCCCTCTTCGCAGGTGGGGTGCGCCGCTGGCCGAGTGCCCAGGTGTGCTTGAGTACCGTGGGCGGGGCGGGAGGCGGTGTTTCTGGAGCTCACAGGGGCCTTGCTGTCCACAGGCCCCCGAGATGGCAGCAGGATGGGGATCCTGTACATCCTGGTGCCGAGCATCGCCATCCCCCTGGTCATCGCCTGCCTCTTCTTCCTCGTGTGCGTGTGCCGCAACAGGCAGAAGGCCTCGGCCTCCGCGCCCCCGCGCCGGCAGCTGGTGGCGTCGCCCAGCCAGGACGTGGAGATGCCCCTCATCGGCCAGCACAAGCAGGTCTCCCCGCTTCCCCTCCGCCTGCCACAGGCACACACACAACTCTCTTAAACTGTCTTTCGTTCATTGTTTCTCCTCTGAGACGTGTCAGCACGTTTGTGTCCTCGGAAAATACTTGGTAGGATGTTAGAGTTCAGCATCCCAGGGGTGGGACCCCCGCTGAGCCCCCCTCGCTCTGTGATGCTTCAGCTCTGGGGGCCGGGGGGCGGCAGGCCAGTAAAGGGCTCGCTGGTCCCCACCACCTGAGGTTCAGTATGGCATTTTTAAGGGGTTGGGCCTGTTTTCAGCTCAATTTGAGGTGTGGTTGGTTTTGCTTTGTTGTGATTTTCAGGGACGGATAGAGCAAACAGTCTTGTAGAGGAAGTGGGGGGCAGCCCCCCACCCTAGGGCTTGTCAGGATGGTGAGAACACAGAGAACGTCTGTCACAGCCGCTCAGCGCGTGAAGGGGCGTTCACCTCACAAGCTCTTGGCCGAGAGTCACTCGCTTGTGGGCCGTGAAGGGGAAGAGTGGACACCTTCAGCTCTGTCTATGGGAGTCACTCAGTGTTCGGGGGTAGGCGTGGGGTGGCTGGACCGCAAGGGGACACAGAGCCCCCTGGGGTCAGGGAAGCTCCCGGAAGCATGGGGGCTGGACACACAGACGGGGGGTGAGAACCAGGGAAGCTGAGCTCTGCAGTTCGCACCGATTTCACCCATGTGGTTCTTCCATCAAAGACCATGTAATCGAGAATCTAATTAAGAGGAGGCAGCGAGAAGGCCAGTGAGGGGCAACAGAACAGCTGGCCTGGGCTCGGAAAGTGAGAGCAGTCATGGGGTGCACAGCCTGGGTTCTAGAGAGGTAGCCGTGGGCCTCCCTGTGCTGAGCGCTGGTGGCTGGACCTCCTTGGGAACACACTGGGGAGAGGACAGGCGCTGGGCTGGGGGCACAGCTGGCGCTCGGCTGGGCTGGTGTGTGTGAGTAGGTGTGCGCGCACTCTGCCGTGGGGCCCAGCTGTACTTGGACATAATTTGCCACCTGGTTAGGACCCGTTGAAGGGTTCAGGAAGCTCGTGATGAGAGGGTGCGGTTGAAAGCAGAGCGCAGTGTGGGGGCAGGCCTTGCGGGACCGGCAGGCCAGCGGGTCCTCTGCCGGCCAAGGGCAGCAGAGCCGTCCCCCCCCAGAGCCCGCAGCGCTCCCCGGTCTTTCTTCCCGAGCGGTAGCGGCAGGAATGTTTCACCGGGCCTTTCTTCTTGGCAGGCCAAGCTCAAGGAGATCAGCCTGTCCACGGTGAGGTTCATGGAGGAGCTCGGGGAGGACCGCTTCGGGAAGGTCTACAAAGGCCACCTGTTCGGCCCTGCCCCGGGGGAGCCGACCCAGGCCGTGGCCATCAAAACGCTGAAGGACAAAGCCGAGGGTCCCCTCCGGGAGGAGTTCCGGCACGAGGCCCTGCTGCGGGCGCGTCTGCAGCACCCCAACATCGTCTGCCTGCTGGGCGTGGTGACCAAGGACCAGCCCCTCAGCATGGTCTTCGGCTACTGCTCACACGGAGACCTGCACGAGTTCCTCGTGACCCGCTCGCCGCACTCTGACGTGGGCAGCACGGACGATGGCCGGACTGTGAGGTCGGCCCTGGAGCCCCCCGACTTCGTGCACGTGGCGGCGCAGATTGCCTCGGGCATGGAGTATCTGTCCAGCCACCATGTGGTCCACAAGGACCTGGCCACCCGCAACGTGCTCGTGTACGACAAGCTGAGCGTGAAGATCTCTGACCTGGGGCTGTTCCGCGAAGTGTACTCGGCCGACTACTACAAGCTGACGGGGAGCTCGCTGCTGCCCATCCGCTGGATGTCCCCCGAGGCCATCGCCTACGGCAAGTTCTCCGTGGACTCGGACATCTGGTCCTACGGCGTGGTCCTCTGGGAGGTGTTCAGCTACGGCCTGCAGCCCTACTGCGGGCACTCCAACCAGGACGTGGTGGAGCTGGTGCGCAGCCGGCAGGTGCTGCCCTGCCCCGAGGACTGCCCGGCCTGGGTGTACGCCCTGATGCTCGAGTGCTGGCATGAGGCCCCCGGCCGCCGGCCCCGCTTCAAGGAGATCCACGGCCGGCTCCGGGCCTGGGGCGCCCCATCTGCCTACACCAGCTCTGCCCAGACCTCGGGGGCCAGCAACGCCACGCAGACCAGCTCCCTGAGCACCAGCCCTGTCAGCAACGTCAGCAATGCCCGCTACGGGGGCCCCAAGCCCAAGGCCCAGCCTTTCCCGCAGCCACAGTTCATCCCTATGAAGGGCCAGATCCGACCCCTGGTGCCCCCCCCGCAGCTCTACATCCCTGTCAACGGTTACCAGCCCGTGCCTGCCTACGGGGCCTACCTGCCCAACTTTTACCCTGTCCAGATTCCCATGCAGATGGCCCCGCAGCAGGTGCCTGCCCAGATGGCGCCCAAGCCCGGCTCCCACCACAGCGGCAGTGGCTCCACCAGCACGGGGTATGTCACCACTGCACCCTCCAGCACGTCGGTGGCAGACAGGGCGGCCCTGCTGTCGGAGGGCACCGAGGATGCGCCGAACGCCCCTGAGGATGCGGCCCAGAGTCCCGTGCAGGAAGCCGAGGAGGAGGAGGAGGGCTCCGTCCCAGAGACTGAGCTGCTGGGGGACAATGACACTCTGCAGATGGAAGAAGCCGACGCACAGCTGGAAGCCTGAGGGGTTCGGGGCTGAGGGCGCTCGGGGGAGACTTAGAGATGAGCCCCAGGCACTCGGGGGCTGGCCGGCTGCCTGACCACATGAAGCCTCGCTCCTCAGCCGTCCTTGCCGTTGGTCTTTAAGCCAGTGGTGCCTGATGAACGGTGACCCCAACGTCGCCTGCATTTTCCTGGAGGAGGCTGGGTAGTGAGCATTGCCTGTGCTTCGAAGGAAAGTGGGCGGTGTCTTCCCACCATGTTGCATGTGGATCCAATATTGCAAAACATTGGGACGGCAGGCCTGCGCCAGGCAGCAGGGTGGACGTGGCTGCTCGATTCCAGCGCCTGGCTGCTGGTTGCAGATCAAGGAGCTGCCAGCAAAGATTAGCGAGAGCAGGACGCTGCCACCTGCCAGGGCCTGGTGAGAAGGGGGCTTCTGAAATGGGAGTCCCATTTTAAAACAAAATGTGCCTTAAAAGAACCAACACGATTTTGTGAAATGATTTTAATCATCCTGCATGTGTGTTTTGCCCACTTTCCTGGCATCCGAGGGAAAGTGCTCCTGGGCTTGGAATGTTACAAAGGAAGCGATATTGTACAGAGCACAGTATTGTTTGTTTTCTTGGAATCATGTACAGACCTTAAATGTAATTTATGTGGTTTTTATATGCGATTTTCATTGAAGTATTTTGAGCTTAAAGTAATGACTTAGTAATTTAACTGTTTACCTTACCCACCTGGGATGCCGCCTGATTGTACGTTGGTTGCTGTGTTTGTACCGAGGTAAGAGAGGTCCGTTCATTTCAGAGCTCCCGTGAGGAGGTCAGGGGCACACCATGCGGACACGGGACAGCTACACGTGGGACTCCCACACTGTGTATCCAGTGAAGCCCAGCCACGCGGGCTCAGCTCTCCACTGGCTGTGAGGATGTCAGGCGTCGGTGGTGCGGGCGAGGGAGATGCCCCCCAGTGCCTGTCTGCTGAGCCCTTTGCAGCCTTGGGGGCTGGCCCAGGACCGTGACTTCATGTGAATGTGGATGTTCGTTGTAAATAAATGATGGAAACAAGCTCCATTGCTTTCTCTGTTAAGGTCTCTGGTGAATTAATTGCTGATGACGTGAAGTAGGTCTTTGGTTTTAAACCTCTCCCCTCCTGAGGCCCCAGGACCCCTTTTTAGACCTGGAGCCTGGTCCTAACCAGGGCCCTGAAGCAGTGCTGGGGGGAGGCCATGAGGGGAACGGGTCTCCTTCACCCCCTGCCTGCACCCCCTGCGGTGGGGCCAGCTGAGCCACAGTACACCTGGGCCAGGGTCCCCTGGGGGGGTAGAGGAGGGGCACCGTGGCAGCCACACCTGGGTGAGGCCTGGGGAAGCTTCTGCCCAGGGCCCGGCCCTGCCCCAACGTGGCCTGGGGCCTTTCCGTGGTCACTGAAGTGGGTCCACAACCCGGGGTCTAGGTGGACTCTGGAGGGATTTGCTTTCCACAGTTGGGCAGTTCCTGCCCTGCTCCCAGGCCGACTGGGTGGGGCCAAAGAAGTGCATTTCTAACAGGTGCCCAGAGGGTGCTGATGCTGTGGTCAGGGGGCCCGCTGACACTCACTGAGCACAGCATCCCTTGGTCCAGCAGTCCAGCATCGGACCATGCTGATGCAGGTGTATCCTGCACGCCTGCCCACTGCTTTAGTTAGCACCATGCTGCTCGGGACGGAGCCCCCCCCACGGGATGAAATGAAGTGTCCGAGTGCCCTCAGACCAGGCCTGACCCTCCCCTACCAGGAGGGAAATGAGGCGATGGGGTGAGGACTGGGAGCCCCAGCCCTGCCTGGCAGGTGAGCCCAACTGTGTGTGGGGGGGCGCAAGGTTCAATGCAGCTACTACTCATTTCCACTCACCTGAACGAGGAACTTCTCTGTAAAGTCCGCCTGGTGGATTAACTGTTCAGTTGAGACCTGAGATTAAGAAATGGGAAGCAGCCCTTGGGCACTCGCTGCGAGCAGTCAGGGAGGCCACCCCGCCCCAGGCAGACAGCAGAGCAGGCGGGGACGACTGCAGGACGGTGTTGGGAGGGTGGCTGGTGAGCAGGGGAAGATTAATGTGGGGATTTTTGTTTTTTTGGCTCAATATAGCATTTGTTTGCTACCACTCACTCTAATTGCAAAATCTCGATGCAGCTTGAGGGAAGTGGAGCTTTTAAAATTGGTGCAATTGAACAAAAGTAACTAACGAGTTGGGAAGTTGCAGAGCAGATGTGCTGAGTGGTGACCCGGGGCCCTCGCCCTGCGGCCCAGTAGCAGGCCCGTCCCTGTCCCTCCGCGAGACGGCGGTTTCCAGGCTGCTGAGCAGCTCACTCCAGTTGTGGTTTAATGCAGCCGGGTGAGGCCACAGCCCCGCGCCTGCCTCACGTTCCCCGGCGGACAGCACCGGGAGCAATGGCTGACCCCGGGCTAATTTTAGGGTTTTGACTAAACACTACAGTATATACAGCTTCCCACTGAATCAGGAAAAACCTCTTGGCCCTCTCAGCAGGGAACCACCCTGGACTCACGTCCACGTGTTAGCTGTTCGCGTTAGCTGCTCCCGGACAGTGTGCTTCTACAGCCACGTTGGAAACGGTGCACAGACGCTGGTTGTGTGAGTTTCTTGTGGGAACATTTGAAATCTTAATTTGAGATGAACTTTTAAGAAGGTTGTGTCAATGCCCAGCTGGTGTGGCTCAACGGTTGAGATCCAGGCGATCGTGGTTTGATTCCCGGTCAGGGCACAGGCCCGGGTTGTGGGCTCGATCCCCAGTCGGGGGCGTGCAGGAGGCAGCCGATCAGTGACTCTCATCATTGATGTTTCTCTCTCTCCCTTCCTCTCTCTGAAATCAATAAAGATATATATATTTTAAAAGGCTGTGTCGAGGCAAATGTCCTTCCCTGTGGCCTCCCAGGTCAGTCCTCCGTCCCCCACCCACTTTGCTGCCCTGTCCTGCAGTCCCGTGTGGGGGAGACTGTTTCTCGCTGGTACTGAGCGCTCAGTATCGGCTCTTGGAAGAGCAGGGCTGTGTTCAGGAGAAAGGCTGGGTTGAGGCTGCTGACACGGCCCAGAGGACGCGAGCCCTGGCAGGCGAGCGCGTTGATGGTGCCGGGTCCCACCACTGTGCCGCTCCGTGTGCCAGGTTACTGAATAGCCAGCACGTCCACCCTGCAGTTCAAAGCCGTGGCGGGAGGTCCCTCTGCCGCCTCTGCTCACGTCCCGCTCCCTCCGAGCGCGACTGTTTGGGAGTTGACGGGCCTTCCTGGTGTATTCCTGCACGTAAGTAAACACGCCCACCCACACTCATGTCACCTCATTCCGCCTGCGTGGAAGCTACAGACGGTTCCTGCCCAGCTTGTTCATGGCGTCCTGCACCTTGGGGATCTTTTTCAGTGGGTGGAGCTTGCCTTCAGGAGGAATCCCTGGGTGGCTCTGTGGTGAGTGAGGGCAGGTAAGGTGGCAGGTAGTGCCCCCAGCCCCACCGCCACGGGCTCTGCTGTGTGCCCTGCAGTGATGCGTCGAAGGGCCACTGTCCCTGAGACCCCGGCCAGGCAGTGCCGGGCAGGCGCAGGAGGGAGGAAGCTGTGCGTGGAGGGGACTAGGAACCCTCGGCTCAGCTCCAATGCATGTTTTTTAAAAGAGGGCAAGTCAACATGTTAACTCGTTAGTATTGTTTTTTCACAATTTGTCCTGTTCACTCACTTTCCCAGTCTGAAGTGTTAATCGTGGATTTAGTAGCACTGGCGGGTTTAATCGTGGATTTAGTAGCACTGGCGGGTTTAATCGTGGATTTAGTAGCACTGGCGGGTTTAATCGTGGGATTTAGTAGCACTGGCGGGTTTAATCGTGGATTTAGTAGCACTGGCGGGTTTAATCGTGGATTTAGTAGCACTGGCGGGTTTAATGGTGGGGGAAATGCTCTGTCCCAGATGCAGACAGACAGTACTGCTCATCGGGCCACAGCATCACAGTGAGCTTCTCTCCAGACTGAAGTTGTTCTCCCAGGAGAAGTTGTTGGAAACCTGGCGACGGAGGCTGGTGCAGCCTGCTGGGTGTCCGCAGGGGTCCGGCAGGAGCAGCAGACCCTCCACCAGGCCCAGGCGCAGCAGGGAGCCCCGGGCAGCAGTGGGCCAGTTAAGTCACCAAATGTGCCTCTGAAAATTCCCACGACCGAGAATCATCCTAAAAAGTTTGTCTGCAAACTTTCCTGGTTGCCAGGGGTGGCCTTTCAGCCTCTAACTGGAAACTCAAACCTGCCAGCAAAGCCTTCACTGGACAGTTCGCTTATGAAAGAGAAGGGCACAGACCTGGGAGATCCCTCTCGCTGCTGAAAGCGATGCATCCCTCAGCGGTGTGAATTCCAGGCCTCGGGGTTGACGGTTGCAGGATCATGGAGAAAGAAGAAAGAAACCGGTGGTGAGCATCGATTTCTATGCGGACAAGAAGCCCGTCTTACCCCATGTGGTCAGCTGTGCAGGCAGGAACCTGGCGTCCTCCAGGCAGAGTGGGAGCCGCTGGCACGGGCGCTGGGTGCTGGGCGCTGGGTACTGGGCGCTGGTCCCAGCCTCCTCAGTCCCTGGGTCTCCAACCACACGTGATGCAACTCTGCGAAAAGCCACTAGAAGCCACGAGAAGATGAATTCTAATTAATTCACTAAGACCCTTATGTACTTCTTTCCTGAAAAATAATTTTAGTTCACAGCCAGAAAAAGGGCAGGACAGCTGCTTCAAGCACCAATTTAACAAGGCGGGCGGGGGGGGGGGCGGCATAAATAATATAAATAATATAAATAATATAAGTAATGTAAATATAAATAATATAAATATAAATCAACAGAAAAGCATGTGTCCCAAGTGCCCCTTGAGTGAGCACCACAGGTGGTAGGTTGGACCCCACTGCAAAGGTGGTTCACGGGGTTGGGGCAATAAAGCCTTCAGGGCAGGGTTGTCCCTCTTTTATTCACTGCTGTGTCCCCAGCATAGAGTATGTGGGGGCTGGGGTGACCTCTAGGCTGGGGCTCTTCTGGGCAGGGTTTAAGTGAGGACCCAGGACAGAATCACTGGAGACAGCAGGGTGAAGATGAGGCCCCTCCCCTGTGACGCCCAGTGTGGTCATCCGGAAGGTGCTGAAACACTTCTCTGCTCAGACAAGTGTCTGGACCAGCGGCATGAGGGCCCAGACGCTTACCTCACACTTTGTAAGAAGTCACTTCAGGATGTGTTCCAGAAAACTGGGGGAGAGAGTCAAGAGAAAGGATGAGGCGGGATCCAGGAGAAGCAGCAAGAAGATTTCCTAAAATTCCTTTCCCAAATTTCCTAGCTCAAGGTCTCCCTCCCCACCCCCCTATTCCTTCCTCCCCCTCCCATCTGCCTTGAGCCTCTAAGAGCCCCCCCCACACACACACGTTCACACCATCATGGCGAATCTCATCATGGTAAGTGAGACTCTCCCCCTCTGGAGTTTCTGAGTTCTGACCTATTTCTAAACGTTGGCTCTAGAATGTTGCAGTGAACATTCCTGGGCCCCCTCAGACCTGCCGCCATGCCTGGCATGTGGACACACGGCCGCTGTCACTTTCTTATTAAGCCAGTGTGCTCTGTGCAGCCCCCTTTTTCTCCGTGTCCACTCTTATTTGCCCCTACAGTCATGTCTTTTCTGATACCCATTTGCTTTCCTCTAACTGACACAGTTGCCTTCTCACAATATCTGTGCCTACAGACGGAAACTGGGAGAGCAAGGCTTCACGTTCACCAGAAACCCCAGCCAGGTAAAAACCTGTCACAGGCGGGCTTCCTGGCCAGGGAGCTTGGTCATGCCTGCAGGAATTCAAATGCACAATTGCATTATTGAAAACACACTTAGGATACCTGCCACGAAATGAAAGCATTGAGATTCTCAAGGTGACCTCTCCACGCGAGGGGAAACCTCTGTATTAGCCTTCAGTCTGATTTAAAAGTAGAATGTCAGTACGTATGGGACAAAATGGGATCATGTGGACTGTGGGCATTCTGGCAGAGATGAGCCCACACACAGCCACGGCTCCCCATGCTCCTGCAGAGGCCCTCCCCAGCCTTCCCCCAGCCTTCCCCCAGGCCCCCCCCAGCCCTCCCCCAGGCCCCCCAGTCCTCCCCCAGCCGTCCCCCAGGCCCCCCCAGCCCTCCCCCAGCCTTCTCCCAGGCCCCCCCAGCCCTCCCCCAGGCCCTCCAGCCCTCCCCCAGCCCTCCCCCAGACCCCCCAGCCCTCCCCAGTCCTCCCCAGGCCCCCCAGCCCTCCTCCAGGCCCCCCCAGCCCTCCCCCAGCCTTCTCCCAGGCCCCCCCAGCCCTCCCCCAGGCCCTCCAGCCCTCCCCCAGCCCTCCCCCAGGCCCCCCAGCCCTCCCCAGTCCTCCCCAGGCCCCCCAGTCCTCCCCCAGGCCCCCCAGCCCTCCCCGGCCCTCCGCGCTCAGGGAGCAGAGTGAAGTGAAGATTGACCTCAAAGCACAAGCAAAGGGAGAGGGTCGCTGCGACTGTCAGCACAGTAGGGCTGCAGGCCGCAGTGCTCAGAGATGTTTACACACCAAGCATGACAGGTAAACGGGCAAAGCACAGCTCCCAGGGGTGAGCAGCAGAGGGACCAGGAAGCATCCCCTGGAAACTGAAGGAACGAGTCAGGAGCGAGCGCGACGAGCTGGGGGCGGACCAGCGCTTTTCCTGGGCCGGCTGTGTGGCTGTGTGGCTGTGTGGGTCTCCGCCGTCCCAGCGATCAGTCTCCTAGTTGACAGCAAAGCAGCCTTGATAACCCCGAGGAGGCCTGTCACGGGCTCTCCTCCACCATCCCTGGCAGTAAAGGGGAGTAAGGAGTGTCTTCCTTGATTCCCACCTAGTGAGGACATCAGACTCACCGGGGCCTGGGCTGCCACTGTCCCCGGTGACTGTCCCACTGCGTGTGACCTGCCACGCCCCCGCTGCACCGGTTCACTGCCCACGTCAGAGAAGGAGGGAAGTTTTGCAGCAACTATGCCCAGGAAAGGTTTCTCTCTCTCTTTCACACGTTGGCGACTGTAAGAGCTTGTGACTGTCAGCTACAGCGGGTGGGACTCGGCTGCCCTCGTCTTGGTTTTCTGTTCAACCCAACTGGGACCCTTGAGAAAGCTTTTCACAGTCAACAGGTCACTGGTAGAGGGCGACTTGGAACCTGAAGTGCAGGCCCAAGCCCAGGGAAGCCTGGCGCCCCCACGCGCCGAAGGAAGGATGGCTCTCAGGAGCCCAGAAAGCATCGCCTACTGGCATCTACATCCCCCTGCCACCTGTAGGTGCCACTCACCTCTTTGGGAACAAAAATGAATAGATGTGTTTCATGTGTTGGTTGTTTTTTACACCAGTGGCTCAGAGCCACCTGGATAAAATGCTCACAGAACACACATCAGGTCCTTTAATTTCCTCTCTCTTGTGGAGAAATTAAACTACATTGAGGTTAAATAAGACGTTTCTTTAAAATTTTTTCTTTCTTTCTTTCCTTTCCCGCTAGGTATAGTCTGACCCTGGATCCAAGATTCATATCTATACCATTTTCACCAGGAAGCTGATGAAATCGGTGAGACGGATGCGTTTCTAAGACAGAAACCTCTGGGGCTGCATCATCTGCCCCGCTCTCACCGGAACCGCAGGGAGGCGGTTCTGCTCCCACTCACGCGGGGAACAGAGACCAGAGGAGTCTTGCGGCTCACGCTAGTTAGGTAGGAAGAGGGCGTCTGACCTGGGCCGTGACGCGCCTTGGGCGTGGGAGCAGGCGTGCAGCGCCGGCCCAGGAGCACTTGGGGTGACATCTGAGTGCTGGAGGCCCCTGGCCCTTCGCATCACCACGAGGTGCCTTGGGAGCAGGAGGGAGAGGGCCTGTCTGAGGCTGAGCCACGCTGGGGGCACCAGGACTCACCTTGGAGCCTGAGGGTGGGGCGTGGGGTGTTGGTGCAGCACCAGGTGTGAGGTGAGGCACGGGGACTTCTCCTGAGGTGACCGCGCCCTCCTCTCCCTGACGTCTCAGTGGCCAGAGCAGCCCAGCCTGGGCTCCCCTGTTGCTGCTTCTATGCCCTTCCTCGTCTCACTGTCCCAAGTGTACTTTTGCTGCCATCACGGACCCAAAACCCTTGGCCTCAGTGCTGTGTAGCCCTTCCCTTTGGATACCCATCCCCTTTTAATAAATTCAGTTTTTCTTTATTCACCATCCGAGGTGGCTATTTAGCTGCTCGCACCACTGACCTTAACCTTTCAGAAGGTTGTTGAAAATCTTAGGAAAAATTCTCCCAAGTATCAAAAACACTAGGTATTTAAAATTAATACCTATTCTCTCCTCATTAAAAAGAAAAATCTTATTTTTAAAATGCTCGGATTTAAATCTAGTTTTAAAAGTTTAACTGCTCCAATTTTTAGAGCTGTCCCTGAGAGAATGGTCTTGAACAGCGAGCTGCCTGAGCGGGAAGCAATCGCAGGGCACCACTTGCTGGAGAATCAGTTAACGTTTGTACTTTCTGTTTCCCTGCAGGAGTGGAGGCAAACCCGGGAGGCAGCAGGCCCTGCCCTGCACCGTGGGTCCCAGGACGGGCTTCCTGCTGGGTTCAGGAACATGCCCTGAGGGTCCTCCTGATGCTGGGTGGCCAGTGGACAGGCCACCGGGCTGCAGGACACATTCCTGCCGGGGGCTCACATGGTTGGGACATTGCCACCTGCCGGAGGGCAGAATTTAGACAAGGCTGTGTGCTGTCAGGCCTGGTGGCCGGTCAGAGAGGGACTTTCAGATCCTGCTGGTGTCACAGTCACTTCAGAAGATGATTTTGCAGTTTCTTATTGAGTTTAACGTATACCTACCATGTCGACCAGAAATTTTGCCCCTAGGTACTCGCCCAGGAGAAATGAAAATATACATCTTTCCAGAGTTGTGCAGAAGTGTTCATTGTGGCTTTATTTCTAGTGTCCAGATGTGGAAAAGCACCTGTTTTCCACATTGGTAGCTGTCCCCTCAGCATCCATTCCTCATTCTCCTTCCCAATATCCTTGAGTTTCAGTTTGGGAATCCACGTGGGTCTGGAGATGCTCGAGTAGAGCAGCTGACCTGGGCTAAGTTCACGGATGGGCATGTGTCCTAAGCCAGACCAACCAGCATAAGGGCTGGCCAGAGCTGCTGGGACAGCCTCCCTCTCACCCTTTCTGGGTGTGGTCAGCAGCACGTGGAGCCTCAGCAGCCACTGGCAAGAATTTTGGGTTTGCCATGGAAGTCACCTGAGGCTGAATAAACAGTGAAGACAGAGCTGAAGGGCCCAGAGAAGAGGCTCTTGGTGACATTGTTAAGCCCAGGTCCATCTTTTAATGTTCAGGCTCATATATCCCTCTGGATACATCCACCTGAACGGCCCACTGGCCCATCGAACTCTCACATCTTCCAAGGAAAGCGTGAGCATTTCGCCTGTGACTGGTTCTCCTCCTGGCTTCCTGTTTCAGGGAAATACCCCTGGGTGCTCAGTGCTCCAGGGTTCCTGCTTCTTGGCCCCTCTGCAGGTCTTGTTAAGTCACTCAGGTGTGTGTCTTCTGCTATGAAAGTGCCATTCTACAGTCCTGCTCCCTCCGGGCAGCCACTGTCACTCTCACCAGGATGACACCAGCAGCCTCCAAACTTGTGACCGATCTTCCTGGGTCCTCTAGTCCATTCCCCCACAGTGGTCAGATTGGGCTTCTTCAGCTGTGAATCGAGCATGTCCCCTTTCTGTTTATGGCCCTTCGCGGATTACTAGCTGTGACTGGGTGAGCTAGGTGGGATCAGAGGTTCCCCATTTCCTAGCAGGAGAGGCTGCACCTCACTGGACCCCAGATTCCGGCATTGGACAGCTGGCTTTCTCAGACAACTCCCAGGAGCAGGTTCCCCCAGGAAGAAAGTCCCCCCCATGCGTCCCACAGAGCGCCCGGCACCCTGCGCCTCCCTGAGCCAGTGGGAAGCTGAGGACCAGGCTCGTCTCACCTCTTCCAGGTCCCTAACTTGGATATTTCCATCTTCCATCTGTGCTTTACAAGAACACACGGCACCATTTAGCATCGAGAGAAAGAAACCCCACCACAGCGTCGTTTTGCTCGGGTGATGTGAACCTGACTTGCGCCAACCCTGACGTGCATGAGCAGAACTGCAGTAAAATTTTAATTTGGCTTCTCTGTGCGGCCTCTGATTACTAGCGACGGCAGCCACCTCTTCGTATTTCTTGACCATCACAGGTTTTTCTCCATGAATTGAGTCACCTTACTTTTGGCCAGTTTCTGTTGACTGGTTTTACATTTTCTAAGTGTCCTATAGGGATTTTTACATATTCTTAATAATAATCCTCTGTTGGCCAAATGAATTAAAAATATCTTTTCCAGGAGGGAAGACGGCGGCCCTGTGAGAAGCAGCAGAATCCCCCGCTCCCAGCCACGGACTTGATTTGCTCCTAAAATCCTACGGAGCCAGCTGGGAAAAACCAGAGACACATACCTGAGTGGACAGAGCGCGAGTGGGGAGCGCTGAAGACACATCACGGAGTCCGGTGTGAGAGGGGGCGAAGGAAGGGGGAGCCCCCCGAAGCCTGTGCTGGGCTCCGAGCCCCGAGGCCTGGAGGCGGCAAAGCTCCCTCCCCTCGGGAGTGTAGATGGCATCCAAAAGCGGGGATCCCACACCCGGAGCGACGAGAGGGGAAGGAGCGCCCCGCGGAGGGCAGAGGGACCCAGGGGAGTGGAGAGTCCTGGAGGGCTCGGCGCCTTCCTAGGAAACACAGCCTCTGATGGCAGAGGGCGCCTTCCTAGGAAACAAAGCTGCTAGTGGCGGCTGCAACCGGCGTCTAATACTCAGGGTGCCGACCATAGGGAAGGCTGTCCCAAAGTGTGTGGCACCCAAGTGGTAAGGGACCAGAGGACTACACCGAGCAGCCGCACATGGGGACCCTCTGCCTCCCTGTGGGGCAGTGTGTTGAGCCCCAGAAAGCGCTGAATCTGCGGGGCGCGGGGGAGGGGAGGAGCCCTCCCGCCCTGAGCTCCCGGTGGGAGAGGCTGGGATCTGTGACCGGCCCTGAGGGGCGCTGTGGTGGTGCATGGAGCCCCCCCAGCTTTGCTGAGACCAGGGGTGTGGGGAGCTGCATGGAGCTGACTTTGGGTCCCCACGGCTGGGGGTCTTGGTGCGCAGGAGGTGGGACCTTGCAGGGCGGACTCTGGGGGTCTGCGCAGTGGATGGTCTAAGGGGCGGGCCTGGTGCGACCAGCCAACCAGAGCTGAGCAGGGAGGGGCGGAGCCAGCCGGCCTCTCCTGCAGCCGAGAGCACCGCCCCCAACAGGAAAGGGGCGGGTCCCGCTCACTGAGGGCCAGGCACCCCCCAGGACACAGTCCTGAGGGGGAAGGGAGAGCAGCTCACAGGGGGACATCACAAGAACAAGACCCTCAGGGACTGTGGTTTGGGAACTGGAGGAAAAGCTGAAAACCCTGCTGGGGGCAGGGCAGGCAAAGGGCCCACCAGAATGTTCTTTAATTGAACCCACTGAGCCCAGGCTGCTGAAATGGCCCAGACAGAAGAGGCAACAGGCGGAAATCACTCTGAAGCTGCAGCAGACAGAGCCTGGGGGACTAGGATCAGAGGACAGGGTGGGGGCTGAGGAGCTGGCGGTGGAGCACAGACAAACTTCCCCAAGTGAGCGCCCGACAGCGACACCTCTAAGGGGAGTGACACCCTGGGCTACACTAGCCACCCTGTATCCTGAAGAATCTACAGAAGGCTCTGGAGCAAGACCAGGCAACCAGAAGGTTGCACAGTAGTGGACAAGAGGAGGTGGCCCACGGAGAGCCTCAGATCAACCATCTACCTAAGGACACCAGAGCCAAACCCAGACACGCCTCACATTGGCTGACACACAAGCACCTCCCAGGAGAACTGAAATCACCCAAAAAACAGTGAGCCTCAGACAACACAAGCTGCCCAGAAAAGACTCACCTGATTGACTGTCTTTTTTTCTTCTGTTTTTTGTTTTATTTTTGTTTGTGTGTTTGTTTATTTTTTCTCTTTTTCCCTTAGGAGGAAGAGAAAGGGGGGGAAATTTAGTTGTTGTTTTTTTTTTAATTTTACAATAACTTAAAAAAATTTTTTTTTAAAACATTTTTTAACTAAAATTTTCTTTTTTTATATAAAAGAATTTTGTTTAGCTAGTTTTTAGTTTTGTTTTGTTCATTTGCTTTGTTTTGTTTTATCCTTGCTTCTACTATCAATACTTTCTTGATATTCCTGCTTAATGACTGGGACTTTATCACTATAACCAAGTTCACTGCTTTCCTCTATAGTTTCCCCAGGCCCCTTACTGGATTCCCTCCCTGCCTGGGTTTCATCTCTCTCTCTCCTCCGGACCCATTGGCATAACTGTTTTTTTCTTTTCACTTTTCTTCTTCTTCTTTTCTGTCATTCTTTTGTTTTCCTCCCTTCTGTCTTCTTGTCTTTTTGTTTGATTGTTAGTTTCTCTTATTCTCTTATTGTATTTTTGTTTTCTTATTTTCAACTATTATCCTGTTCTTATTCCCTCCCTTAATTTTGTGCTGGCCCTTCTTTCGGAATCT
Organism: Miniopterus schreibersii; assembly: GCF_964146895.1. NCBI lineage: Eukaryota > Metazoa > Chordata > Mammalia > Chiroptera > Miniopteridae > Miniopterus > Miniopterus schreibersii. The sequence goes on along the minus strand of NC_138111.1, from coordinate 70,681,219 downwards.
TTTCTCTGCCTCGGTTATCTCCCAATAGCTGCTCTATTTTTTACATTTTAGTTCATTATTACTTTCTAAATTTTCATCACTATTAACAACAATATACATCTCTCTCTAAGCGTTACTTTTCTTTCTCTCTTTATTTTTTTAAGCTTTGTGTGTGTGTGTGTGTGTGTGTGTGTTTGTGTTTCCCCTTCACTCCCCAGTTCTATTTTCATGTGGGTTGTTTTCATTGTGACTGTCAAGATATTCTGTAAGATACCCCTTGTTTCCTGAAAGTTTAGTTGTGTATTGTCCTGCCTTGCAGCACCCGTACAACAGCTTACACGACGAGGTTGGGGCTGAGACACAGTTAGCCAACCTGAAAGGAGGGTCCTCCCAAGGACTGATCAACGACAATCTAGACCCAACCACAACAGGAGAACATAAAAAAACCACAAAAGGGACACCCACAAGAGGGACATGCATACAGCAAAGAGCTCAGAAGTATAAGGAAAACACACCTCTGGGCTCCACTAGACCCACAAGACAAAGTCCCATCCCACAAGACTGGGATACAGCAAATATATCTAATATATAGATACAAACACTAAGTCCTACCAAAATGGGGAGACAAACAACCCCCAAATTAAAGAAAAAGAATCATCACCAGAAGAAGTCTTTGATGAGATGGAGTTAATCAAGTTATCAGAAACACAGTTCAGAGTATTGATGATGAAGATGTTCAGGGAACTTAAAGAGAAAAACAAGGCAATAGAGGATAAGATCGAGGACTTTAGGGAAAACATGAAAAAAGAGATACATAACATAAACAAATCAGACAGAGATAAAGAATGCTGTATCTGATATCAAGAATACACTGGAAAGTATCAAAAGCATGCTCAATGAAGCAGAGGATAGAATAAGTGGCTTAGAAGACAATGTAGAAAAAATTACTCAATCAGAGCAGCAAAAAGTAAAAACACTTAAAAAGCATAAGGACAGTCTAAGGGAGCTGTGGAACAACATGAAGCGAAACAACATTTGCATTATAGGAGTGCTGGAGGGGGAGGAAAGAATGCAAGGCATAGAGAACTTGGTGGAGGAAATAATGATAGAAAAATTCCCTAGGCTGGCAAAGGAGAAAGCCACACGAGTTCAAAAAGCACAGAGGATTCCAAACAAGAGGGACCCAAAGAGACGCACTCCAAGACACATCACAATTAAAATGGCAAATGTCAAGGACAAGGAGAGAATATTAAGGGCTGTAAGAGAGAGACAAGCAGTGACCTACAAGGGAACCCCCATGAGGCTGACATCAGATCTCTCAACAGAGACTCTTCAGGCCAGAAGGGAGTGGCATGAAGTTCTGCAAGTAATGAAAAGCAAGAACATGCAACCAAGACTGCTTTATCCAGCAAGGCTGTCATTTAAAATTGAAGGTGAAATAAAGAGCTTCCCAGACAAAAAAAAGGCTAAAGGATTTCAGTACCACCAAACCAGCATTGCAAGAAATGCTAAAAGGACTGCTCTAAGAAAAAGAAGGAATAGTGAGAGAAAGGTACATCAGCATAAAGGGGGAAAATGGCATTAAATAAGTTGATATCAATAGTAACCTTAAATGTAAATGGAATAAATTGTCCATTAAAAAAACATGGGGTAGCTGAACGGATAGGAAAACAGGACCCAAATATATGCTGTCTACAAGAGACCCACCTGAGAGCAAAAGACTCACACAGGCTAAAAGTGAAGGGGTGGAATAAAGTACTCCATGCAAATGGAAAGGAACAGAAAGCTGGAGTGGCAATTCTTATTTCTGACAAAATAGACTTCAAAATAAAGACCATAACAAGAGACAAAGATGGTCACTACATAATACTAAAGGGAGGAAATAACCTTATAAACATTTATGCACCCTATATAGGTGCACCTAAATATATGAAAAATTTCTTGGGGGACTTTAAGAGGGAGATTGACAGCAACACAGTCATAGTGGGGGATTTTAACACCCCACTGTCAGCATTGGACAGATCATCAAGACAAAAAATCAACAGGGAAACACAGACCTTAAATGACTCACTAGGCCTAATGGATTTAATTGACATTTACAGAACATTTCACCCCAAAGCAGCAGAATACACATTCTTCTCAAGTGCACATGGAACATTCTCAAAAATAGAACCCATGTTACGGCACAAGGCAAGTCTCTACAAATACAAGAAGATTGAAATCATATCAAGCATCTTCTCGGATCACAATGCCATGAAACTAGAAGTCAACCACTATAAAAAAACTCAAAAATATTCAAACACATGGAGGCTAAATAGCATGTTATTAAACAATGAATGGGTTACCAAGGAGATCAAGGAAGAAATCAAACACTTCATGGAAAGTAACGAAAATGAACAGACAACAACACAAAACCTATGGGACACAGCAAAAGCAGTCTTGAGAGGAAAATTCATAGCACTACAGGCCTATCTCAAGAAACAAGAAAAAGATCTAATGAACCGTCTAACACAACAACTAAAAGAACTAGAACGAGAACAGCAAGAAAAGCCCTGAGGAAGTAGAAGGGCGGAAATAATAAAGATCAGAGCAGAAATGAATGACATAGAGACTAAAAAAACAATACAAAAAATCAATGAAACCAAGAGGTGGTTCTTTGAAAAGATAAATAAGATTGATGCACCTTTGCCAGAGTCACTAAGAAACAAAGAGAGAGGACCCAAATAAATAAAATCAGAAATGAAAGAGGTGATATAACAACTGACCCAGCAGAAATACAAAGGATTGTAAGAAAATACTATGAACAACTGTATGCCAACAAATTGGACAACATGGGGGAAATGGACAAATTCCTAGAAGCATACAACCTTCCAAAGCTGAATCAAGAAGAGGCACAAAACCTGAATAGGCCGATAACAACTAATGAAATTGAAGCAGTAATCAAAAAACTCCCAGCAAACAAAAGTCCTGGGCCAGATGGATTTCAGGCGAGTTTTACCAAACATTCAAAGAAGAATTAACAACTATTCTATTCAAACTATTCCAGAAAATACAAGAGGAGGAAAAACTCCCAAACTCTTTTTTATGAGGCCAGCATCATCCTAATCCCAGAACCAGATAAAGACACTACAAAGAAATAAAATTACAGGCCAATATCCCTGATGAACATAGATGCTAAAGTCCTCACTAAAATACTAGCAAACCGGATCCAGCAATACATTAAAAAGATCATACATCATGACCCAGTGGGGTTTATTCCAAGGATGCAAGGCTTGTACAACATCCACAAGTCAATAAATGTGATACATCACATAAACAAAATGAAGGACAGAAATCATATGGTCATATCAATAGACGCAGAAAAAGCATTCGACAAAATCCAGCACCTATTTGTGATAAAAACTCTCAGCAAAGTGGCAATAGAGGGATCATACCTCAATATAATAAAGGCCATATATGACAAACCTACAGCCAACATCATACTCAATGGGCAAAAATTAAAACCATTTCCCTTAAAAACAGAAACAAGACAGGGATGTCCACTTTCACCACTCTTATTCAACATAGTACTGGAAGTCCTCGCCATAGCTATCAGACAGGAGGAAAACATAAAAGGCATCCAAATTGGAAAGGAGGAAGTAAAACTGTCATTATTTGCAGATGACATGATATTATACATAGAAAACCCTAAAGACTCCATCAAAGTACTACTAGATTTGATAAATGAATTTGGCAAGGTAGCTGGATACAAAATCAACACCTGGAAATCAATGGAACTCTTATGCACCAACAATGAACTTCCAGAGAGAGAGACTAAAAAAAAAAATACCATTTACCATTGCAACTAAAAAATAAGATACCTAGGAATAGACTTAACCAAGGATGTAAAAGACCTGTACTCAGAAAACTACGTGACACTGAAAAAAGAAACAGAGGAAGATTTAAACAAGTGGAAGAATATACAATGCTCATGGATTGGAAAATTAATATCATTAAAATGTCCATACTCCTCAAAGCAATTTATAAATTTAATGCAATTCCTATTAAAATACCAACAGCATATTTCACAGACCTGGAACAAACATTTCGAAAATTTATATGGAACCAAAAAAGACCCCGAATAGCTGCAGCCATCTTGAGAACAAAGAACAGAGTGGGAAGGATCACTTTACAGGACATCAAACTATATCACAAAGCCACTGTAATCAAAACGGCCTGGTATTGGTACAACAACAGGCATAGAGATCAATGGAACAGAACAGAGACCCCAGAAATAGACCCAGCCATTATGGTCAGTTAATATTTGACAAAGGAGGCAAGAGCATCCAATGGAGTAAAGAGTCTCTTCAATAAGTGGTGCTGGGAAAATTGGACAGATACATGCAAAAAAATGAAACTAGACCACCAACTCACTCCATACACAAAAATAAACTCAAAATGGATAAAAGACTTAAATGTAAGTCACAAAACCATAAAAATCCTGGAAGAAAACAGGCAGTAAAGTCACAGACATCCCACGTAGTGGACTTTTCACTGATACATCTCCTAGGGCAAGAGAAACAAAGGAAAAAATAAACATATGGGACTACATCAAACTAAAAAGCTCTGCACAGCAAAAGAAAACAGCCTCAAATACAAAGGAACCCCACGGTCTGGGAAAACATATTTGCCAAGGATGAATCTGATAAGGGGCTAATTTCCAAAGTGTACAAAGAACTCATATTACTCAGCATGAGGAAGACAAACAACCCAATTAAGAAATGGGCAACGGACCTGAATAGACACTTCTCCAAAGAGGACATACGGATGGCCAAGAGACATATGAAAAAACGCTAAAGGTTGCTAATCATCAAAAATGCAAATTAAAACCACAATGAGGTATCACCTCACACCTGTCAGAATGGCTCCATCAACAAATCAACAAATGTCATGTGCTGGCGAGGGTGTGGGGAAAGGGGAGCCCTGGGAATTCCCTGCTGGTGGGAATGCAGACTGGGGCAGCCACTGTGGAAAACAGTATGGAGATGCCTCAAAATACTAATAATGGAGCTGCCTTTTGACCTTGTGATTCCACTCCTAGGAATGTATCCTAAGAATCCTGAAACATTCATCAGAAACAACATATGCACCCCTATGTTCATAGCAGCACAGTTTACAATAGCTAAGATCTGGAAGCAGCCCCAGTGCCCATCAGTAGGTGAGTGGATGAAAAGCTGTGGGACATTTACACCATGGAATACTATGCAGCTGTAAAGAAGAAGGATCTCGTGCCCTTAGGGACAGTATGGAGGGACCTGGAGAGTATTATGCTGAGTGAAATAAGCCAGGCAGCGAAAGACAAACATCACATGATCTCGCTTATACGTGGAATCTAAAGAACTTAATAAACTGATGAACAGAATAGATTCAATGACATGGAAGCATGGATCAGACTGATGAATGTCAGAGGGTGGAGGAGGGCTGGCGGGTGGAGAGGGAGAGAGTAACCAAAGAACTTATATGCATATATGCACAACCCAAGGACACGGACAATGGTGGGGAGAGGTACTGGGGAGGGGGAGGGGACAGGGTGGAACGGGTCATTGGGGAGAAAAAGGGACATCGGTAATATTTTAAATGAAAATAAAATAAATAAATAAATAAATAAATTAATTAATTAAAAAATCTTTTCTATATTGCTTGACTTTTAGCTTTATTTATATCTGTCTTACAAAACCATTTACTTTTAACATAGTAGTGTTAATCAGAATTTATATCTTTTTAAAAAATTTATCTTATTGTTGAAAGTATTATAGATGTCCCCTTTCCCCCCCATTGACCCTTTCGAACCAGCATCCACCCCTGCCCCCAGGCCTTCTCCACACTATTGTCTGTGTCCATGGGTTATGCATATATGCATATAAGTTCTCTGGTTAATCCCTTCCCACCCACCTTCACCTTCCCACTGAAATTCATCCAACTACTCCATGTTTCCATGTCTCTGGATCTATTTTGTTCATTGGTTTATTTTGTTCCTTAGATTGCACATATGAGTGAGATCATGTGATGCTTGTCTTTCTCTGCCTGGCTTATTTCACTTAGCATAATACTCTCTAGGTCCCTCCTGCTGTCTCATAGGGTAAGGGATCCTTCTTCTTTACAGCTGCACAGTATTCCATGGTGTGAATGTGCCACAGCTTTTTATCCACTCAGCTACTGATGGGCACTTGGGCTGTCTCCAGATCTTAGCTATTGTCAACTGTGCTGCTATGAACATAGGGGTGCATATATTCTTTCTGATTAGTGTTTCAGGATTCTTAGGATACATTCCTAGGAGTGGGATCATGGGGTCAAACAGCAGCTCGGTATTTAACTTTTTGAGGACCCTCCACACTGTTTTCCACAGCGGCTGCCCCAGTCTGCGTTCCCACCAGCAGTGACCAGGGCTCCCCTTTCCCCACACCCTCGCGAGACATGTCTTTTGATGATGTGTTGATGGAGCCATTCTGACAGGTGTGAGGTGACACCTCATTGTGGCCATTTGGTGGCCTCAGGGCGCTGGGTGGAGGACCCCGAGGATCCTCCAAAAAGGCACACTGTGCATTTGCATCAGAGAGAAGTGTGTGGCTGAGCAGCACAGCAACAGTGGCAGATCCTCTGCCCCGAGCTCCCAAACCCCCAGAGAGCCCCCGCTCCCACACTGACTGACAGATGCCCCCCATTCCCACCCCCACAGCCACGTGGGCTCCAGCCTCCGCCAGGCCTGTCCACTGCCATCTTGGACTCCAGGTTTTATATCTTACTCAGCGATCCCTTCCCCATCCAGATGTCCCAGAAGTAGCTGCCTATATTTTCTTGCAGAAATTTTACAGTTTGCTTTTCACATTTAGGTCTTTAATGCATTTAGTGTGTGTGTGTGTGTGTGTGTGTGTGTGTGTGTGTGTGTGTGGTGAGGTAGGGGAAGAAATGTGCCGTGTTTTCTGTGGGATGGCCGATTGTCAGCACTGTTGATTAGGACTTGGTGGCTCCCTCCCAGTGAAACACACGCTGGATGCTTGGATAACACAGATATGAGGCATCACGTAGAGAAAAGTCTGTTTCCAGGCGGTTTTCTCCCGTGGTTGATTTGCTAGACACAGTTTAAAAACAAATGCTTATTTAAAATCATAGAACTGTATATTTGAGATTCTACTTTTGCGGTTTCTGCCGCCCATGTGCACACACAGTGGCAGGATGAGAAACTGCACTCTTGCTCGCAGTTGACCCTAATTCATCTATCTCCTGCCTGGGGCTGGAGCTAGGCAGGGGGCTGCCATTGCTTTGTCCTGCCTCTCAGCTGCCAAGGCCCTGGGACTGTGCTGTCTTCTCTCCCTCCGCAGCGACCTCAGAGGGCTTGGGACGCTCAGGAGTCACCCTCCTAGGCAGCCAATCAGCAAATAGTTGATAGAGAAGCAGTTTACTTTCATCTGCGAAATGAGATTTTTTTCTTAATATGTGAGCTAATGTGTAAGTAACGTGACTCCCTCCCCCCCGGACTCCTTAGCATTTCCTAATGTCGTCAAGAGGTTTAGCATCGCCAGTGTCTGGACGGTGGGGCGGGCACCTGGTCTCCAGAATGTCCATGGGGTTATGGTGGTGAGATGATGGTGCATCTCTGGTTAGTCGTGTTTTCTAAAATAACATGTGCTTGAGAACTAAATGCTGCTCTTCCTCTTCCTACTTTATGCATTTCGGGAATTAGGTGGGAGGCAGCTGTGGCGCACGGCCCCCAAGGGCCCCACGACCCTCCTGTGCTCAGTGCGCAGGAGCCCTGCCCTCCGAGCGTGTGCCGCACGGGGCGCCTGCCCGTAGCTGTGGGAGCTGTTGCCCGAGTCCTGCTCCAGTCTCTCTCCTTTGCTGGCTGAGCAGAAAGCCAGCTGCCGGGGATCCTACCGTTACAAGGGAATAAACTCTGCCCACAGCCCGAGGGAGCCTCGCAGTCAAGCCCCTGAGAGAGCCCAGGCCCAGCCCTGACCAGCCCGCGAGGCTGCAGCCGGGGCCCAGCTCAGGGCCTGCCCGGAGAAGCTGGGCCGAGTGTGTGGCCTTCAGCTGCTGCAGTGATGTGGTGACTGCCATGTAGCAGCAGGAGTGAATACACTCACTTAGGGGTGATTTCTGCAAGTCGCATCTCTGGCTAACGCATATGTTGTTGGAATGTTCCAATCAGTTCCACTGGGTTTGTATTTCTCCAGATAGGACGTATGAGAATGTTTACACCAGCTCCTTCCCAGGGCCTACTACACAAATCTGGGTAGAACGCTCCGAAGCGGTGCTGTGACGTGCAACTTTCCACC